>NC_133972.1:117414388-118651888 GCF_047716275.1 Strix uralensis
GCAACCCTTGTTGTACAGTCCCTAAAAACTTACTGGAAGGTGCTTGGAAAGTCAAAACTGAAATGCTTACACTAGAGAAACTCAGGAACCGATTATTGACAATGAATCCAGGCAGGAGGATGGGAGATCTGTAACACAAACAGATACAAATTTCTAACATTTCAGTCCACTCAGCAGAGTCCAATGAGATAAGACTCTTAGTAAGCAGAGAAAGCAAATTGTGGGAATATTGAATATGAGAATTGGCATTAGAAATCAGCAGTGACTTGACTGGTAGCTTTCCAACATTTCCTCACACCCCAGGCAAAGCCTCAAAAGCAGTGCAACATCTGAGACTAAAATTTAGCTGAAATTAAAAGATGAATAGCTTGAACTAACTCTGGTCTTGGCACATAATTCAGTTTCTGCAGGTCTAGGAAGATGGAACTTAGATGTACTACCGAACTGAAAAATAACCCCGATGCTTTCTAAGCAAACAAAACTGTGCAAAGAACATGGAATTGCAAAGCAGATTAATTTTTTTATTTTACCTTTTCGCTATGTGGTTTGTTGCACATTTGTAGTTGAAATTGAAGCAAAGTCTGTAAGAATCTTGCTTCTTGGACCTGCTACACAGAAATACATATTCTCATGTAATCAACTTAGAAATTTAATGATACTAGAACTGAACTGGAAACCTAATTTGATATGCCATCCAAACCCATTTACAGTCACTAATTTAAAAACAGTCCTTTACATTAAGTCACAATAGAGGGAGTAAATGTGGGAAACAACATTTTTTGGACTTTACAAGGAGCAATATCTGCTTGCATATTAATTCACTGTATCATTACTCTTGTCTGTTAAGCATACAGCTTTCTCATCATTAACATCATCATGAATGCACTCATAATTAACCTTGCCAATTTCAATCTAAGACTTTTCTGTTAAATAAAAACCACTCTGCTGCTATAGCTGATGTAGAGGTAGAAATTGGTAGTTATAGGCAGTTAGTTTTCATTAAATCATTCTTAGCTGCAGGCTCCAATACAAAGGAGTTGTAAACCAAGTATCTGATTCTTTGTAAATTTAAAAAACCCTCACTTTCTGTGTTTTATCTATGTATATATCTGTGTGTCTATTAATAGATAGTAACAAAACAGCAACTAGAAGAGCAGATAAGAAGGCAAAACCAGAAAAGGCAGAATCTTTCTGACTTGCTTCCCTCTCTAGTTTCAAAGTAGAATTGTCCTTACAAAGGTAGATCTTTTAGAGGATGGATGCATAAAAGAATTTGTGATAATAAATACATGTCCATAAATACAAAGTGTGTGCTGGGGTTACAAGACAATGGTGAAAACCTCTTGAGAATGAGTGGAGGAGCAAAAGACAGCACAGGAGGCTTAAAAATTGGAAGGCAGTCAAAAAAATGTGAGAGACAAAGATCTTGAAGCACAAGAAGAACAACTGTGAGAAAACCAGATTAGAATGAGGTTAATTAAGTTTTTGTGAGACCATTCTTTTCGAATATTGCTGTTTCTAGCACAGATCTAGCCCTTTGGCTGTGGTTTGCGTTTTGCCTAGAGACTAGGATCGGCATTTTGCTCTGACATTTATTTAAGCTATCGCCAGTGAAGCCTGAGACTGAGTTATATAAGTGTTTGGGGTGAAATTAATTTTTTCTAGCATAGTTTTGCAACTCCATACTTCCCAGATATTTGGAGTAAGCAGTAAGCTTCCTTGGAAACCATGAACTATTTGTGTCAGAAGTCCCTGTTCTGAAACTGGAATGGCAGTCAGCATGTCTGCTGAAGGACTGGACTTGCACTTACTTGGAAACATAGCCCATCAGTATGATCAAAAATATAAAATACAAAAGAACTATGTCTACCCAGTGCGGACACACTGAACTAATTGCTAGACAGTAATGTAAGATATTCTGCTGAAGTCCTGGCTTCTGGAAAAGTTTCGGATAGAGTCCTGAAAGTTATTGAAATCACTGCATGTTTGCAAATCATCTAAAATACTTCCTATCAAAAAACCCTTCTTTTGGAAAAGTCTCAAGACAACTCTTATAACAAAGTTCTACATTCACTTTTTAAGTGACTTTAGTGTTACACTTTCATTTTTCCACTCTGAGTAATGCTGCTCCAGTATAACTGCACTACAGGGCTCACCAATCCCATGAGTGAGAGATTTTTATGAGCTCAAAACCTGAAAATTTTGAAAATGCTGAGTTGAAATTTCAGCTTTCAAAAAGTACAAATACATTTCTCCTCATTCCCTTCCTGAAAATACACACATTTATTGGGTATGAATGTTAATTACTGTTTTTGTAGATATTAATCTTTCATCCCATAACCTGTACAATTGTAAATAGTCTTGTGGTTCTTGGCTCTTAGTTCTTACAAACTAAGCCAGTTCCTACAAACTAAGCCAGTGTCATCTCTGCCTCTTATTCATATCCAAGTGCCTGACTGTAGGCAGAACTATCAAAAAATGAGATATACCATCTGCCCTAGGTAGGTGGAAGGTTTTTGAGCATTTGTAGGGCTACATCATAATTCTGCATCTAAAATAGATACACTACCTGGGTACAGACACTTAATCTTTCTGTTGTCATTTGTCTATTAATAAATTTGCCAATGATGCTTCAGGTGATATCTGTATACTGCAATATTTCAATTTCTGAGACCATTCTCCAAAGCACCTCACAGACAGGATTTAACTGTCAGCTCCTCTTTTGGAGGCAATTGTCCCATACAAAGTTTATCTACGTGTAGTCAATTAGGAATTGAGCTCTCCCCAGGAAACCGCTGCTATTAGTGACAGAAAGATAGTGGTCACCTAAATGTTCACTTCCACTTATTCTACGTGTACACAAATGATAAATTTTCTCTATTTAGACCTACTTCTCTTTTAACATATTAAAACAGATGATGTTTGAGGGGATTTACACAAAGGACTGTTACTCAACCTCCATAAAACATTTGAGCTGCCCATGATTTGGACATGAAAATGTGAACAGCTCCAGTTAAACTGTATGGCCTTTTCCATGCAACTGAAGCACAGACTCACTAGTGTGACCATTCATTATACAAATAGGAATGTCCTCACCTTAATAAGTGGGTTGAGTTGTGAGAAAGCAGGAGAGCTTTAATGGCTTTTAATTTAGACAGTGTAGAAACCATTAGACATAATTTATCTAGGGGTAATGCCAAATAGTTCACAAACGAAAGAGCCGTTTGCACCAATTTCATCCAGAAAAAGGGTTTCTGATGTACCACAGAGAAAGTTAAGTTCTATCTTTATTATATACCTCTTTGGGACATTCCTGAAATAACAGAATTTGCAATTGCTGAGCTTGAATGAAAAATTTGTGGTTTGAAACATCTATAATGTGATCTGTAATCTGCAATATAAGCTTAAAAACTGCCTCTGAGCTGCATTTTCATGTCTTGTTTTCCAAATAAACATTTCTATTTCAATGACCAACTGGTTTATATTGTAGACTAATGCCCATACTCATCTACCTTAACATCATGTATTAGCTAGAATACAGGTTGCTGTTGTCACTACATGTGATGTTAGTTACAGGGTTCATTTATTCACACAGTGTTGTTGGTGTTAGCTTAGTTGTAAATTAGCACTATTAACACATTAAAGGTGATGTATTATATCATATGAAGATGTACCTGTGTAGAGCACTGCACTACTATAGAGAAAATATATGGTGGTAAGAGTGGTGCTAGACATTGGATATACTTGAATGAATATCTCTTGAATGTGTGAATTTTGAACACTACAAAACTTAAAATTCTTTCATGATATAGTTAAGAGTGTTTAAGGGCTGTGTACTGACTTGACCTGATGTTTTTCAGCGGTATATGCTTATGATAAAAAACATTAATCAATCTTATCTGATCTCAATCCAAAAACTGTGTACCCATCCAGTATATCATTTGATATCCTATTTCCCAAAAATACTTTCACCTTTCACTTGGATTGATTTTAACTGGGTGCTTCTGTAGGACTTCCAGCAGCAGCTTATTCCATTAAATGTGTCCTCTGAGCTACTGATACAATGTTCTCCTTCAGTTTAACCTGCCATGACTTTGAATGACTGAGTAGCCTGTGTATATACTTGCATTTATATTTCTGTCCTTATACGCTTTTCTTTTTCTAAATGATGCATTCCAGACCATGCTGAGCTAAGCTCCTTACTATTTATTTTCTCATTGACCCGAGATCAGCCAGGATGCCTTCTGATATGTGTTTCTGCATCACGAGAACACAAGGCTTTCTAGCCCAGCATCTTGCCTCTGACAAGGGCCACTAGATGAATGTTTAAAGCACAACAAGGATAAAATAACCTTTGGCCTGGTATACCCTCCCAGCTTCTGGCCATCAGAAATTTAGGGACTTCCTGAACTGGAGGTTGTGTCTAGTGTGTTAATAGCCCCTGATGGACCTATCTGTCATGTATTTATAGTTTTGGCATTTACAGTGTCCTGTGGCAATGGATTCCACAGCATAATTATACATTATATTGAGAAGTACTTCCTTCCGTTTGCTTAAAATCTGGCACCCAGTGATTTCACTGAATGTTCCTTAGTTCTCGTCTTATGCAAAATAATCACCCCCCTATTCAATCTCCTCATGTTATGATGTTCTTGCCATTCTTTTGTAAGAATTGTAAGAACTCTGTGTTTTAAATGTTTTCTCACTATGACTGGGCTTGGTGTCAGAGTTAAGAATATACTTTCTCAGCACAATAGGATACCAACAATTAATTGTTCTAAAATATTTATATAATAATATAAAACCCCCTGTGTTTAATGGGCTGAAACTTCACAGAGCCTATTGGTGTTTTGTTCTCCACAAATGTTGTGGATCTTCCTATTTAAATAAGAGTTATAGCTTAGTATGTTTATATATTCTTCAAAAGAGGTCAGTTTTTACCCCAAAAATGTTTTTATTATCCATGCTTTTCATGGTACATTTCCCTTCTTCATTCTCCCAGGACACAAGCTGTAATACTTCATCTTTCCTTATGTTCCTCTGATTCACTGGCCATTATAAAAGAGTATGTAAGACACAAATTTCTTGGTAGCTCCAAGCCTTTTAGACACTAATGTAGCTAGCACAACATGCTTTACATCAGTTTGGACAAACCTCCAATTTTGGCATATAAATAATTTTATGTCATTTATAAAATAGATGCAGAAATAGGCTTGACTAGTAGTCTCCCCTCACTTCTTCAAGAAGGAGACTTGTTCTGGCCACAGAAACTGAGAAAAAAGGAGGGAGAATGTGTTACAAAATTTGGATTCTGCTGCTCACTAGGTTTGATGGTGTGTGGCCGGCTCACCTAGGACTGTCTGGGATTCAGGTCATGTGTGGGGATGGATTTTCTGCAGAATTCCCCTTATTATGTCCAGAACAGAAGTAGCCCAGAGCTGAGTTCAGGTTTTAGTTTTCCATTTCCATACCTGTTACTAAGACTGGCATGTTTTTGTTCCTATTTGGTGGTTGCACATATTGAATTATAAAGCTATCACTACCAGATACAAATGCATACCATCAGTTTTATTTCCTTTGTCTACTACAGTATAATCTATGTACAGCTTAATGAAGCTTCCATTTACCACCACTTTGGCCTCTGCACAATTTTCTCATTTTAACCATGCTGTTATTCATTCTGATCAGCTGGCCAAAGACCCACTTTATCAACTGAATCTCTGAAAAAGCTTTAGCAATAATCTAGTGAGTTCACACAGGTACTGTTTTTCTCGTGTGCTTCTCATACTCTTTAGTAAAGGGAAACACAATTAGAGTGTTTGTTGGGGTTTTTTTTCCCTAGAAAATCAACATTTATTATTATTGCTAAAAAATTTGTCTTCTTACTTAAATCAAAAACTTTCAAAAATAAAATAATATTAAAAGGCCAGATGTAATTTGGTGATTGTCTGTCTTTAACAATTTGATAAATAAGAAATTTTAGCAGATTGCATACTACACTGAATTTCTGTCACCTGAAGTTTTTGCTGTCAAATGTACAGAGTGCAGCAGTTTTGGTAGCAGGGGTTCAGCTTACTTGATAATGCAGTTCTTGATGACTTTGAGACAGAAGTTTCAAAAGTAAATAATATTTGAGAAAGTCATGATCTATAGGGAAGAAACAGCAGGAATAATACTAAACCTAGCATCACCACTTAAACTATCTAAAAACCCCTGAGGATTTTTTTTCCAAGTTTATTTGCTTTTTCAATCTCTCATATTTCTCTGGCACTCCAAAACTCTAAAAAATTATGACAATACTATTTTGGTAAACAAATATTTTTTTATTTTTTAATTTTTTTTTTATTAAAGACACACATCTAGATATTCAGAACATAGATACCCCTTTATAAGGAATTTTAATATTTTTGTCAACTTGGTCTTTGAATAGTGTTAGAAAACTTTTAGAATGATGGAGAATAACATCTAGTAGGACTAATACATTCCTCAAAACTTCTTGAATTTGAGAACAATAGTGGTTGGATTCATATATGGTGTCTGGAATACTTCGGATTTTTTCTGTAGAACTGAGTCCTTCTTACATTCAGGGACTGTGGGAGGACAGCATTATTAATGTTCCTATTTCCATATTTATTCTTTCTGTAATGACTTGCTAATATTCCTTGCAAAAGTAATAATTTATACATATTTTAATGCTGAAAATTACTAACCATGCGAAAGATGAGAAGCTGACACAAGGCATAGAGAAAATGTGGACAAAATTCCAGGTTTCATGCTGTGGGATTGTGAAATACCTATTTCTTGATCAAGCAAAAGTTTTTTAAAATATATATGGGCAGTAGCTTTAAATTCTGTAGATAAACACAAATACAAAATATTTGATAAACTCATGACTCAAAGAAATACACAAAACAGAGTATGGCTCATGAAATGGATTTTCCCTCCTTTTTCTGTCATGTATGTGTCTAAAATGTAGTTTAGGTTTGGCAAATCTTTAAACAGAATCACACACACAGTTTGTTTTCGCCCTCTCTTCACTGCTTTTCTTGTCTTTTGTTATCTGATTTGTTTAGACAATATCTGACAGCTAACACAACCTTATTTTGGCTAAAGTGTGCTTTTTATTTCATTTATCAGATGCTTTGCTCATGCTGTGAACGTAGATGCTATGGTACTAGAGGAAATCTCCTGCATACATACCTGTTAACTTGGCAGAAAAATAAAAAACCCTACTGTTGATGATGGCAACTTTGAACTTCCCTTTCAGGAATTCAAACAACAGCTAGTTGCTTGATCACCTGAAATAAACTCATGCATACCCATGTCCTGTATATCATTTATTCACTGTGGAAATATTTTCTCTACTGTCTAGCCACTGGCTGTGCTGCACAATCATTTTCCTGTTATGTCAATTAATATTCAAGACAAATATAAAGAATTCATAGATCACATAGTATTAAATCATTACTATTACAGTAAGCAAAGACATGAAAAAATCATTGCCCTTCAGTAGGTGAAATGGTGGTTTCAGGCCAGTTGGAGATGCCAGCAGCTTTAAAGCACTAATTGATGTTTTCTGGTAGTTTTAGCAGAAAGGTGAAAAATTCTGTGTGAAGAGAACTTAAACTAACTTCCAAGCTTTATAGATGGTCCCTTCATAGTTGTTTTGAGTCATGTTGGCAAGGTGGCTTCAGAAAGCTTTTGCTCCCTTTCTCACTCAATAGCTATTTCATCCTGTGGCACGAGCCCAGACTTTGAAGTGCTAGAAGCTGGTCAAAGAGTAGATTTTGTGCTTACAGGAACAATTTCCAGAGAGACCTGCACAAAAATACTCTGCCTCTGAGCAATTCTGAACACAGGGAATGTTCTAGTCCAAATCTGCGTTTTCTGGTTTTGCCTAGAACTCTCCGAAGGTATTACCTTAGCTATGCTCCTTATCCCACCAGTACATGTTCCAAAATATTACTTTTGTTTTTAAAGAAATAATTTATTTTTACTAACTGAATTTAAATCATGGCAATATACATGTGAGTTAGATTGCAACACTGGGAAGATACTCCGCTGATCAAAATACTAATATATTAAATTACTACATTTCAAAAAAGCAGAGTTTGATAGTTGAATATGTATTTGGTTTTATAACATTGTTTCAGATTACTGGTTTGTTTTGCTGAGATGATAGATTATTTGGTACAGTTAGTTATCAGATAGAGTTGTACTTACTGAATCCAATTAAAAAAGAGATAATCTCAATCACAGAAGAGTTAGGCCTTTCAGCATTCAGTTCCTGCTCAGTTCTAAGCTGACAAAGATGAACTTTTGAAATGCCTATAAATCCAGGACTGCGCATATACCATATGTGATTCATCTTCTATTTCAAAATTCTAAGGTCTGTACCCAAGAAAAAAATGAGGTTACTTTATGTTGATACACGAAGGTGATTGGAAAATAAAAAATTCCCTTTATTAAGCTGCATACACTCTATTTGGGTCTGAGGGAGCTCACTCCAGTTACTGGAGCTTTAGGGGAGGTGAGATACCAGCTGGCTAAGCCCAAGTGCCATGTCAGCCCCACTCCACGGCAAAATAATGCTCTCTCAACTGCACCTTCTCCTTCCAGTGTCTTAACCTTTGTGGGACTAAAGACCCATGTAAGTCTCCTGTCAGATCCTTGATTTGGATGCCTGTGGATGGTGTGACGTTCTGTGGGGACATTTTGGCCTGCTACTTGTGCATGGTCTGTGTCGTCTGCTGAGGAAGGGTTATAAGTGGGAACCAGTAACACCAAGAACCCACATGTGCTGTCATGCTCAAGATTTGACACAGAAAATCATAATTCCTGGCACATACTATGTCCCAGGGCCTATAGGTGGTTCTGCAACACTAAAACTCCATTGCTGAGACCCACAACTAGAGAATTCTTTTTTTGTCATGGCTGGATATTAAAATCACTTTGTGGTTTTTATTTTAGATTTGCAGAGGTAACCAGGAATCACCCTGGTTGGAATCTCTTCACCATATAACATGGATATGAACAAATTTTCTTTCATGAACAAATGGAAGAGGATTTTGTTTGGTTTGGAACCTGAACAAAGAGCGGTGATGAGCAAGCCATATGTAGATGTAATGTGAGATGTCTGGGGCACAACTTTGCACTGCTCCATGTATTAAAAGGATCCTAGGAACTGAAAAAGAAAAAAAATATTTACTATTGCTGATTGATTTTTCTTAGTATTTTCATCATGCTATTGTGTGGGATATAAATATTCCTGCAAAGGATCTCCTTTCCTCCTGCTTTCAGTGAGCCTTAATCACTAAGCCAAAGAGCTGCCTATACAAGAGGTGGGTGCACCCATGCCCAGTGCTCTTGAGTTTCTTCTCTTGCTAGTTGTACACTGTGATTTTCTTTCTGCCTTTGAGTGACAGGCTAATTAAATTGTTTCACAGCAGAATTAGCACAAAGGCATGAGGCAGGAATTAAAAGCTAGTGGGCTAGAAACGTCAGCTCTTGGTGCAGAGCACCACTACTAACCTTTGCAATGATCAACAGTGCTAAACTGCCAAGTACTTCCCATCACACATGAGGAATTCACTGAATTTGGTGCATGGTTCAATGAGACACCTATACCTTTGTGCAGTGTGGAAATCATATGTAATTTCCAATGTCATTTTGTTGGCATTAGACACACACACACAAAAACACATAAATTAGTGCTGTTTAGAAATTCGATGGGTAGGCTTTGAACTGTTGGGGTGGGGGTATTTTGACCATTTTCTGGGTTGGTTTCTTCAGGATATGAGCCCTGTTACTGGTTTTGCTTTCTGTCTTCTTCCCCTTTTCAAGGTCACAGCTTTAAAGGGACGCAATGGATACTTAAAAGTGGAGGGACAGAAGCAGGACAGTTTTATTAATATTCTAAAAATACATAGTTTTATTTATGAAGTGTGCGAAGTATTTTAAAAGACAGTTTCAACACTTTAATTTTTATTGCCACTTGTCTCCAGTCTCTGCAAAAAAATTTTGACACTATACAAAGGTGCCTTTGTGGCCTAATGCTGTCCATGCCTAAACTTCAGATTCCAGCCATTAAATACAGTTATACAAGACCTGTGTAAATTTTCATTATATCCATTATAACTGATTTCACACAAATGAGCACATTCTCCATCTTTCAGATGAAATAAAAAAGGAAGGTCCAGAGCAAGTCTAACTATTTAAAGAAAATCCTACGGCACATTTCACAGGAGTAAGCATGTTACTTGGCTTCTCTGGCTGTATTCCATCTTGTGTAATTAGATTTTGCCCTACCTGAAATTCCCCCTGTAGTTCTAACAGAATATGTTTATTTTTTACTTCCTCCATGAAAGCATACACTAATTTAGATTAGCTAGAAGTGGCAAAATTTCATATTAGATGACACTGTTCTATTAATAAAAACTGTCTGAGCATGTCAAATGTTTCTTGCAACCCTTTTGGGGTTCCATAAATGAAGGAAATTCCATCTGTCCTGCTTTAAATTCCTAGCCATGGCATGACATTTTCACCATCAGCACTGAGATATGGACTCTGCCTGACTGCTGTGTGAAATGTCAGAAATTAAAATGGTGTATCACCCTAATTCCTTTGAATTCAGTGTAATGCTGTAATAGGGGCATTGCCTCCCTGAATCAGAATAGCAGCCCATTTTATCTGGTGTGTTATTGCTGCCAGTAGCTTGATTGCTTCAGATATCTGCAGTACTTGCTTGTAGGGAAAGTCTTTTCCTAGCTAATATTTGATGATGCCCCGAAGCCTTGAGGGTTTGTATCACTAATTGATTTTTCTTTTTCTTCTAACTACGTTGGTTTTGTGGCTGTTTTAAGTATGTATCAGCTCGTTGGTGTTCATCTCTAATTCACTTTGAATTAATTGAGGTCAACATTAAATACTTCTGTTAGACAAAAAAGATTTTGCATGGTGCTTGACACTGCCACACCAGTAAAATCTTTAGACGTGAAGGCAAAGGCAGTAGTAAGGGCTTTTCATATTAATTTTAAGCAGTTAAGAATTTGGGATTGTGTTTGTTTTTCATGTCTCAGTCACTTCTAATTGCATACCTGCCTAATGGCAGGCTCTGTTCTAATCTTCTGGTCTCATATAGGGGCAGTGGCCTACAAGCTTCTGGTTTTGGTTTTGCTTATTTTTAAAATATACTATAAACATATATCCCCCTTTTTTCTTCTGGAGCCAGGTAAGTTATAATTTTTAGGATTATGTGAAGTACAGTGTACGGAGACATGTTTTGCCACAGCAGCTGGAGACATTTTATTCTGTGCTGCCGTCTTTCAGTGTGGTTTCCTCATGAGTCCAAACCAAGAGCATGTGGCACTGCACTGAACAAATTCATAAGGAAATTTCACCTGATACCTATTGCAAAAAAAACCCACCACTGAAAAACCCCAACATCTGCCCCCGCCTGCTCCATCTTGCAAAGTAAAACTTTCCAAAGAATGATTATACTGTCCTGAGCATCTTGCAATTTGTCCTAATAAACTTATTTGTTTATTTTAAAATTGTCTGTTTGTTTTGGAGTTGGAGCTCTCTCTGCAGAGCTCTACTGTACTTTTATCCTGTGCTTTGCACTTTGCTCAGGGCACCCTCCGCACTTTTTCTGCATAGTGTTCTGCCTCACAGCTGGCTGAAATCAGAGAGAGTGCTAGCTTTGGTAATGAATAAGTGGGAATTTATTCAGAGCTGAATATGAATAAAGGATCCATCCATATCTTTAGCAAAAAAGGGTGTATTTATTCCAAAGAGAAATACATATGTATCTAAGGAATATGTAAATTCCATAATCAGCCCTCATATTTTTAGAAAAAATATTGATGAGGGATACGCATCATCACTTCCACTGTGATAAATAGTGGTGAGAGAAAGATAAGATATAGGCCTGGAACTTGGGAGAACCAATTATTTCTTTAGGTATTTTCAAGTGCATTAACAAAGTATACGAGTTTCCACATAGATGCTAAAAAATCTTTTTCATAACTTTTATCTTTCATCCACCTCATTTTGGTCAACTACTTGTTAGGTATGCACCACCTTTATTCATGCTTGAATAATAGTAATCCTACATTTTAAAATCTGCTTGAGCCCAATGTACGGCTGTTTGTTTTCTTCCACTTAAGGTTCTCCTAGATATCTTTTTCTTCCAGGATGCTAATACGAGGAATTCTATCTTTTACTGAGGACTTAATATCAGATGCTTGAACTATTAGAAATGCTGTCAATGGGATCTCTTACTCAGTGGCATCTCCCATGATTTGGCTTAATAGAACCACCATAGATTCTGCAGGAATGTGATTATTCTGAGTATTTCTTCAGAATACTGTTATTTTTGTATGGTTCCCCCTACTCATATAGGAAAAGTTCCTGCTTTTATAAAGGGGGAAAAGCTAAATGGCAACTCTGACCACTATGATTTATGTTATTAATGAGCACTGCATAATTCACTCCTGAAAATGAAACTCTGCCACAGATTTCCATGGGACCTTGAACAATTTATTTAACTTTTATTTGCCTCAGTTTCTAAATTTCAAAGGTAGACAACTACAAACAATGTATTACTTATTTAAAACATGTTTTAAAAAATGGACTGGGGAAAATTTCAGGAAACAAAATTATTGTAATGTCTCTCCAAGCAGTCATTACTTGTACGAAGCAAGCACTGTAATACTAGACATTTCATGCCTGAATTCTAAAGAGATTTAACCAGTCCCAGGTTTTAGCTTTCAGTACGACTTACATAGAGACTAGCTTTTAAAGTCCCTTGGTTTCAGTACCTTTCAAGAATTTCCTACAAGTAGCTCTTTCCATATTTTTGTGCAGAGTTTTTTCATTTCCATTTTGTATGTAGGGATGGGGAAAACATGTTCATTTTTAAAAATACTAAATCACAAACTGCCACCTCTGCTGGCAACGGGGAAGTCTGAGGTTGTTCATTTTGCATCCTGTGCACAAAGAATAGAAATAATCAAACCAAAATTGGACCCAAAGGTAAGTAGGGCAGAGAGTACTGGGTGAATCTTCATTAGTATCTGAGTCCACATCAGGGATGTGCTTCTGAAGCAAAATTTCCTGATTTTCCCTGCTTAGGTTGCAAAACAGTCACAGAGTGCTTGGACCAGACTCTGTTTAGATGAAAGCAAATCAGGAAGTGTACTCTGGGAGCACAAATTATGTGCTCCACCTGCTCATAAGGGCTCAGTCCACGGGACTGGAGTTGACCTCGTCCACAGTAAAACTCCCGAAGTGAGTGGAGGATCAAAATTTTGTCCTCAGCACCAGCTGTTTGACTCCACTGACCTGTTGCCGTTGGGCTGCACTGATTGTCCCCTGGGGCTTCTCCACCCTGTCCACAGCTCAGGACCCCATTTCAGCTCCCCAGAGCCACCAGCCCAGTTAATGCCACAGCAGGGTCAGTCTCCAGCTCCCCACAGCCCTGCCCTGCCTGGCCATGGGCCTCGCAGAGATGGACCTACGCACAGGCCCAGGGCCCAGCCCAGCCTTGTCCCATGACTGTCCCCAGGGAGGTGCCTGATGCCAAGGGCTGGGGCTGTCTGGATCCCCTGGTTGCCCTGCTCCTGGCTGGGGCAGTGGGATGGGTTCTGGCTGCCAGGTCCTGGCCTGCCTCCCCTTGGGATCCTGTGGGATGCCTTCAGGTCCCCAGGATGAGTGCCTGGTGTGCAATCCTGCCAGCTAGTATCTTTGTTCTTGGGATTTCTTTTGTTTGTCTATGGTTGCAATTTAAAGCTCCCACATTTCAACCAATCTGTGTGGGGGCCTGTGTCATGAGTGCACACTTTACTAGATGAGTAATATAGATCCTTCAGGAGCTTGCATGCAGATCCAGCCATCTCCAACCTGTATTCAAAATAGTCAGCATATCCTTGTCATGATGGCTGCTTGCTGATTATTTGGTGTCTAACAAGAGGCACGTGGATCAAAATTAAGAATGTCATGTATCAGCATTTTCAAAGGAAAGAGACATACCGTAGGTGGGATTAGATATGTAGACATGCATGGCAGGATAATACAAAGATTACATTAATATCACATTTTAAATTAGTTAAGGACATCTTCCTCCACTTAACCTGTACCTTAGTTGTTGCTGCTAGATCTTTTAGCTCAGTTTTAGCTAAAGTACTGTGAGGCTCCTATGTGCCAAAAGCAGTTCAGATTAATCTATTCCCTAAAATTTGATGCCTGTGTTGTACAGGTAGAAGCCACGATGACCATTATCAAATATGTGATGTCTGCATCTGAAGTTCAGGATGGGGCTAATGGCCTAGTCCTTCCTGACAAGTTGGTGGAGGACAAGCTTTACTGTATGGATGTAGTGCATTAATTTATAGGGTGAAAGCAAAATGGGGTTACATAGGAGCTAACCACATGTACATGTGGCCATATTCATTTTGTCATGTAGTTGTTTTTGTAAGACGTCCGTGCTGACCTTAATGACCCCTGCTTGTGTAGAGCTCATTGTGTATACTACTAGGTACCTTTTAAAAATCATTAGCTGGTTATTATTAAATACCAGAGCTGCTGCAACATAGTTGGGCAGCCTGCCCTGCTGGTACAGGCATGTCATTACATGGAGAGGGCATGAAATGTCTGTAGGAGCAACATACTCAGGAATGAGCACCTGAAATATCTATCCTTTGGTCTTTTCCTTGCAGTTGTGCTTTCCATATACAGAAAATGAGAGAGTTGAGAAGCTCTTAGGGCAAGATATTCTGTTCTGTGTTCCTCTGAAGCGGAAAGCGTGAGCTCACCTGAGCTCAGCTCTGGCAGTGACTTCTGGAGCTGCTACTGCCCCAGATTTTGGGGCAGGCAGGATGAAGGGAAATGGGAGTAGTGAGACGGGGTGAGGGCAGTGCAGTGCACCTGTAACTGTGCTGCCATTTCCCATGTTTGGTGTGCTCTCCTCAGAGCAGTACAAACCCTTCTCTGTCTCTAGATGAGCTCAGACTGGTGCTAACGCCTATTAAAATAAAAAGAATTAAAAATTACTAATTGTAAATATGTATTTGGAAACTGGCATCTGATGACATATTCCTCTCCATACATGAGTGCTGCTTTTAAACCAGCTTCCTCCCCGGTTTTCTGTTTGTATGTTGTCACAGCAAGGTGTGAATATTTTGGAGCGTAGCTTGCTTTCTACACATTATGAATGATTGTTTGTATATAAAATAACATGGTATTGAAGACATGAGGCATAAGAAGTGGATTGTAAGAGGTGGATTAGAACAGAAAAGGCATTGTAGGGTGGTTGCACACACTGTGGTGTCCTTAAAGCTGCATCATGATACAAGAAGGCTCAGTGTGTGGCAGCCTGAATGAATCTCAGAGAGAAGGGAAAACCCACATGTTTAACCTTTGTATTCAGAGGCATGTTGTTCTTCATTAAATGTTGAATGCTCTTCCCCTTTGTTTCTTCCCTCAAACAATTTATTTTTAACCTTTTTGAATTATGAATACTTTTTGTAGGCCTCTAAATTCAAATCTAAAGTGGCATTTTTTCTAAAATCTTAGACCATAAACACTGCAGAGTATTTATTTACTCATTTTGTTTGAAATTGATTAATTTAATGTAATACCTTGCCCAATCTACTGCGCTGTCACGATCAGCCTGGGGTTTGCTGTTAGGAGCAGGCGGAATATTTAAGGATCGTGAATACATTAAGAGAAAAGCAAACTTTGGTTCCTAAGGGGTGTCCCTAGTGTTGAGTATGTATGAAATAGAATAAAGACCCTTCTTTAAAGTTTGATTTCTTTTCCAGAAAAGACTTGAATTGTATGCCTTGTAAGCACAACCGCTACTTGATTCCTTCTTAAGATTCTAGATATGCTTGGGTTTTTATTTCACCTTTCAATCTGAATTTCTGACAAGAGTTGGAGCACCCTGAAATAGAGACTTGCATTATGATGATTCACTTTAACAGGAAAATGGACCATCTGATTATTGTTCTATTTGACAGTGTCTTTTCTAGAAATTTGTCCTCTAATCCTTCATAAAGTTGTTTCAGCTGATATATTTATTTATTCATAGTTTATTTGAAATAATCGTCATATTTTGAAGTATACCATTTATGCTCATCTCCAAGATATTTCAGGAGAAAAGAGGGGATACAGACAGAACATGAGTTTGATCTGTCAGGATTAGATGTGAAATTTTACCAAAAGGAAAATTGTCAAGTAAAACATGTTGTGTCTCCCTAGGCAGGATTCAGCCAGGGTGTGCATCTTTCCACAGCTGACATAACACAGATTAGGATTTCCCCAGTGGCCTGCACAGCAAGAAAGGAGACTACCTGAAAGGCTGTCTTTTTTCTTCATGTCATGTGTAGACAGCTATCTCTACAATGTCCAACTTTAAAAAACCCTACTCTGTTTTTTTTTTTAAAAAAAGTGAAATATTTATGAAAAAAAGCTATATACAGATATGTGAAAAAGAAAGAAGTGGTAGTACTGTTGTGTGTCTGGTTTGCTGCAGCAGTTCAATCTCTTCATTCCAGCATTTCAGCTGGAAACGTGCTCTGAGAAAAGCCCTGTAATAAAGCCAACACTAAGAGCGTGGTGCTGTACTACACCTCTCCAGCAAATCACGTCAGTGTCTTTTCAAAGTTATTACTTGGGAACTGTGCAGAGCACTTCCACGTGCAGCAACAGATGAAGCAATGCAATGATTTTAGCTCCTTGCTCTCAGCTGCTATCTGTTGTGTTTAAATTCTTGTGGATTAACTCCTTTGGAGCAGCTTTGGTTAATAAGCTTTGGCAGTAATATAAAAAGACTGGTGCACATCTGGCTATCTTTCATGTTGTTTGTACTATACACTTGGAAAGTCAGAACTATATCCACCTACGTATACAGGAACAAATATTTACTTTTGTCCAAGAGAAGTACATATTTCTTTTGGTCTATAAAATAAGGACATATGCTGCCTATTTCTAAATTATCTTCAGAAATAATATTTAATCTTTGAGTCACAGCAAGACAATGTCAGACACCAGGCATGACATCAGAGCTCTTGTGCCTGACAGTGCCAAGATAGTGCCTTCAATGCAAAATTATTTCTTCCTATCTGGTGACCTGAAAGTAACAGGACAGTGATGCTGGGGGAATCCTTGAAAGTCCAGAATAAATGCAACTCCTGACAGTGAACACCTGATGACAGTGAGCACCAGTACTCTTCACTGGATAAAAAAGTGGCTGGATGGCCAGCCCAGAGAGTTGTGGTGAATGGAGCTAAATCCAGCTGGCAGCCGGTCACAAGTGGTGTTCCCCAGGGCTCAGTGCTGGGGCCGGTTCTGTTTAATATATTTATCAATGATCTAGATGACACGATCAAGTGCACCCTCAGTAAATTTGCAGACAACACCAAGTTGGGCAGGAGTATTGATCTGCTTGAGGGTAGGAAGGCTCTGCAGAGGAATCTGGACAGGCTGGATCAATGGGCTGAGGCCAATTGTATGAAGTTCAACAAGTGCTGGGTCCTGCCCTTGGGTCAAGACAACCCCATGCAATGCTAAAGGCTTGGGGAAGAGTGTCTGGAAAGCTGCCCAGTGGAAAAGGACCTGGGGGTGTTAGTCAGCAGCTGGCTGAAGATGAGCCAGCAGTGTGCCCAGGTGGCCAAGAAGGCCAATAGCATCCTGGCTTGTATCAGAAATAGTGTGGCCAGCAGGACTAGAGAAGTGATCGTCCTCTGTACTCAGCACTGGTCAGTCTGCACCTTGAATACTGGTTCAGTTTTGGGCTCCTCACTACAAGAAAGACATTGAGGTACTGGAGTGTGTCCAGAGAAGAGCAACAAAGCTGCTGAAAGGTCTAGAGAACAAGTCTTATGAGGATTGGCTGAGGGAACTGGGGTTGGTCAGTCTGGAGAAGAGGAGGCTGAGGGAAGACCTTATCGCTCTCTACAACTACCTGAAAGGAGGTTGTGGCAAGGTGGGTGTTGGTCTCTTCTCCCAAGTAACAAGTGGTAGGATAAAAGGAAACAGCCTCAAGTTGCACCAGGGAATATTGGATTGAATATTAGGAAAAGTATCTTCACAGAAAGCATTGTCAAGCACTGGAACAGGCTGCCCAGGAAAGTGGTTAAGTCACAGTCCCTGGAGGCATTTAAAAGACATGTAGATGTGGCCCTTAGGGACACAGTTTAGTGGTGGACTTGGCAGTGTTTGATTTACGGTTGAACTTGATGATCTTTTCCAACCTAAATGATTCTATGATTCTATGATTTGATTAATGGATGAATTTTGATGAATACATCAAAATTCATGCCAGAGACATCTGTTCAGTATAACCTTGAGAAAACAGAGAAAAGACCATGACAAAAAAGAAAAAAATGAAGTAGAAGGAAGACTGCCAATTATATTGGAGAGTACAAGATTATAGAAAATCCAAAAGTTCAATTATACATGAGATACACAGCTATATAGTAGCGTAAGACTGTCCCTTTCCATTTTACCAGGACCAGGTAGACCTAGTAAAGAGAAAGATTCCTGTGGTTAAGAGGCCTAGATAACATGCTCTCCAAAGCTTGTGTAATGGCACAAACACATTGTAAGTAATAAAGATGTATGGAAGTTTATATTGTAGTTATCTTGCTTTGCACTTTCAGAATACATCTATGCTTTATAACGATTAATGACACAAGATTCAGAACGTGCTTAAGAAGGAAATGAGGTGTTTTTTTATGCACCTGACTAGAATATTTGTAGCAGATTGTTTTGACAAGTCAGTATTTTTCTACAGAAATGCATCCTTTTCGAAAAGTTCATCAGGTAGGATTAGCATGGGGTGTTTCAGGGATAAAGAGATGTGCCGAAGAGAGTATCCCCCTGAATTGGACAGCCACATCTTGGTCTGGGCCCTGCCCTGCTTTCCTGTTCTGAACCAGATGCTTTGGACTCTCATATCACAGGACAGACAGTATGCTTCAGGAGGCAGAGGTCTCTCAGACTTTCCTTTTTTTTTTTTTTTTCTTTTTTTTCTTTTTTTTCTTTTTTTTCTTTGAGCTATTCCGATTTCAAGCAGAGACTTGACAGAATCACAGAATGGTTGAGGTTGAGAGGCACCTCTGGAGATCATCCGTACAAATGCCCTGATTCAGAGTAGGGTCAGCTAGGGCAGGTTGCTCTGGGCTGTGCCCAGCTGCATTTTGAAAATCTCCAAGGATGGAGGCTCCACAATCTCCCTGCCTAGGAGTCATCCTGTTCCAGTGTTCAATCACCCTTATGTTTAATCAGAATTTCTTGTATATTGATCTGTGCTCATTGCCTTTTGTTCTGTCACTGGGCACCACCGTCCATCTTCTTTATTCCCTCCCATCAGGTATTTTGCACATTTGTAAGATTTCCCTGAGTCTTTCATTCTGCAAGCTGAACAGTCCTGGATCTCTCAGCCTCTTCGCATATGACATGCTCCAAACCCTTAATCATCTTTGTGGCCTCTTGCTGGACTTGCTGGGGTACGTCTATGTCTCTCACATACTGGGGAGCCCAAAACTAGACACAGCACTCAAGGTGTGTCTCACCAGAGCTGAGTAGAGGGGAAGGTTCACCTCACTTGACTTGCTGGCAACACTCATCTTAATGTAGCCTAGGAGGCTGTTGGCCTTCTTAGCTGCAAGGGCACATAGCTTCACTGGGACCCCCAGTCTTTTCTGCAAAGCTGTTTCCCAGTCAGTAATCCCCAGTTTGTACTGATGCATGGGGTGATTACTTCCAGGCTGCAGGACTTCACACTTGTCTTTATTGAACTTCATGAGGCAAACTTCTTGTTTGCCCATTTCTCCAGCCTGTCGAGGTCCCTCTCAGTGGCAGCACAACTCTAGTGTATCAGCCACTCCTCTCAACTCTGTCTGTTGTGCCACACACCCTGTTCCCCAGGAGCAGGCAGCCAGGCTCCCTTCTGCAAAGATCTCCAGCTGGAGAGGCCACGAGGCTTGTCCTGGTGTGGGTAAGGTTCTAAGAAGAAGTCCTGCAGTGCCTGCAAAGAGGTGCTTGAGTACTATGAAGAATGCTATGGCTTTTCTTATTGAAATAACATTTTTTTGTGTCTGAACGTGCAAGGAAATATCATCATTAATTTTAATTTTAAAGAATGGCACCAGGGAAAAATTAAATAAAATGATTGAAGACTTGTTAAACAGGACTGTTTTAACCTAGACCACAATTATTTTATTTTTTTTTCAAGAAATGCTTTATATTGTATCTGATTTGCTAAAAAAGGTCTGGAGGGTTATAGCTATTTACAGCACAAAGAGTATCTCAGTTAATCCAAACATCAAGAGTCCTAAATAGGTAGACAGAAATCTTTTAGTAGATGGAGAGGTAAATGAGGAAACAAAGGAGTTGTCATGATAAAAATCGTAAAGCAGAAAGGTAATTTTGACAGCAGCATTTTGAATGGATTTGGGGAAGCCAGCTTAGTACTGGGAAACAAGGCTAACACCTGCGAGACAGAACAGTTGGGACGTGAGATCAGTAATGACTGGGTAAATCTTGACAGGGAGAACAAACTGTATTTGGAGATATTTCAAAGGGAAACTAGCAAGACTTGAAAACAGCCCAGATGTGAGAGACTTTGGAGAAAGTAAAGTCCAAAAATCATCTAGGAGAAAAACCAGGTGTTTTCTGATTTTGCTGCCTGCACTCTGTCAGGAAAAGATTTGCATTAATACTGTGAAAAAATGCATTTTTAAGATTTTGCTTGGAAATGGCATTATAACCTCAACATCAATGGTTATGGGAAGGTTCTTAACGGTGGTTTGTTTTCTGTGTTCTGTTTGTTTTTCGTTTTGTTTTTTTTTTTTACTTTCAAGCTTTTATGGTGATAATTTACACTGAAGTTTTTGAAGTCAATTATATTGGGTCATAACTTACTCGAAATGACATGGCTGTGGTTGCTACTTCCAAAGAATGAATAAGTTGTAACAGAGTTCAACCAGAGGTGCACAAGTGAAATGGATTTTGAAATCAAAATACACTGTTAAATGAATAGCTCAGATCTTAACTACTTTAAATCATTGCCATTCCATGGCAGTCAGTGTATTTACATAAATTTATTCTTGTGGAAGATTTGTCCTGTGTTTGAGTTGCTAAAATTTAATGTAGGGCCAAAATCTTCTAGGCTCAGTGGGGCTTACAGACATCCATCCTTCTGTGTTGGTAGCTGTCCAGCTATGCCAAGTTATGCCAGAACCTTCAGAGAATGCCTCCTGGGAGCTAGCTGGTATACAAAGACACAGCTGTGGTTGATGCCCTTTCACAGGTTGTAATTTATTAATTGGATGGCTGCTGTTTAGGAAGACTTGGACAGGTTTTCTTCTTCCTCCTCCCCTTCCCCTTCACACCATCTCTTGGGTGTACATCCCCCTAAGACCCAGTTAATGAACATTAGAAGGAAGCTGTATAAAAAAGACATGCACGCACCTCTGAACATGGTTAAGTAATGTTCTGCTAAGTAACACAGTAGGAAACTTAGCACCATTTCTAAGTTTTGTAAAACAAATCATGCTGTGTGAAAAAAAAAATCTTTCTGTGTTCAGCTTTTTCCAAATTGCATGGATTATTGTTCATAACTTGCTCTGGCATCAGCTTTGCAATATGGAGTCATGAAGGAGAGAAGGGAATTTCTTATCCTTTCCTCTGTATGATGACAAGAAAAATTTCATCTATAAGTTTCACAAAGTCCTCATTCATGTAGAATTTCTGTTGGATTTAATCTGCTGTTGCCATTGACTTTTATGAGAAATTTTCCATGAGCCAGGAACTTCTAGGTTTAGACACTAGAGAGATTTGGTTTTGTTTTTGAAGACAAGAGAGAATTTGTCAGGGTATGACTGCCTCTCTAGATTTATGTCACTAACAGATAATTTAGTTTATGAAATATGTTTATGGAAGAACAACATTACTGATGCAATCCATTGTGAATTATATTTTTCCAAATTACTGAGTAAGCGAATAAACAGAGTGTAAGTGCAAAAATCAGCTAATATATTTTGTGCATTGGTTTTGACAATTACAAACCTGTTTTAATTATTTATGATCCTTCATGTATTAATAAATGATCTGTGGTGTATTTTATAAATAAAGTGAAATCTCAGTATTATGTCAGCTCACCACAGACTCCTGTATTAAATCTTTGCTGAAAGGTGGGGAAAGACATTCAATGTTTATACAGATTGTACAGTATAGCCACTGTATTCCGCGGTATTAATCTGCCCACTTTCAGTCTGAATTGATTGTTTACTCAGTCTGGAGTATCTGGAGGTGCCACAGCAGTTCTCTTGCCTGCATATTAAATGCACAACTTCATTTCCTCTTGAATTGGCAACACAAGCATTTTTTTTTCTTCTCTAGGGTTTGACCCTTCATAGAGGTATTTCATTTAAGAGTGCTTTGGCATAATTACAATTGCTGGGGAGTGGTAAGGGCAGGCTCTTCCATAAAGGAGGATGAGCTGGGAGCAAAGGGAAACCCAGATGCAGGGGATCTCATGGAGAAGGCACAATCCCACAGCATCAGACCAAGGCCATGTTGGTGACAGTGACAGGTCCTGTGGGCAGTCAGCAATCATCAGACGAGATAAGGTGATGAACCTGGGATGGGGTTCATCCAGGGAGTACAGTAAATAACAGCAGGAGACAGGGCTTGGGACTGTCACTCCTGTGGTCTAGCTCAGTCAGGGACCAGCTGCTCAGGACTGAGCTGAAATTGGGCTCCTGGACCAAGAGGCAACAGGTATGTGGGTAAAGGTTAGGCTGGTCTGGGCCATTAAGGCCCATTGGTGCATGCAAGGCCCTGGCACAAATATTGGGACTGACCTATTTTATAGAGAAGTGAGGTCCAAGGAGAATTTGAACTAGGTGGGGCTTTTTCAGCCTATTTTTAAAGAGTCGTATGAATTCTCCCAATGAGTATGGCATCATCAGTCCATATGTGCGTACACCCAAATGATAAACTGCACTTGCTGGGCCTGATCCAAGACCCATGGAGAGACAAGAGAAAGCCCTCCATTTGTTTCTGTGATATTTTGATAAGACCTTCATTGACCTTACTAGTTATTTCAGGACTAAGGGACTGGTGCCATATAATGTCAGCTGGAAGGCTCTCTTTCTGCAGATTCAGGAAGGAGTTTGGTAGTGCTGTGCTGTGTGAGTCTAGTTTTTATACATGCTGGTAAAAAAGGCCTTTCCCTGTATCAGACTGTGCCTCCTTCACTTTGCCTGAAGATCACAGAACCCCACATTATTCTTTCCTTCTGGCACTATGACCTTCATCCTCCTCCCGTGCCATTCTGTTGCGCTATCTAGCCTCTTCCAGCAGCAGTTTTCCTAGGCTGCTGCTAGGCTTCTGGATGAAGTTTTGTGCAGGAGAAATGTCAAAATTGTGATTCCTCCTCTTGGCTGTATCAACAACTTGGTTTTGTACCAGTAATTTTTTTTCAGTTCTTTCTGATCTGACTGGTCAGAAGTGTGTCAGCTGAGCACAGGCAGCTCTTTGTAATGTCTCTCGATGCAGGTCTTCACATTTCAGCCTTCTCCACGTTTGTGTCATCACTGTTTAAAAGCAAGACTGTGAGTATACATGTTTTGAGTAGGACCTCTGTGTCCAGAGAACAAAGATTGAGTTGTTGATAGGTGTCTCTTCAGCTTGAAAGCTTTGGCACTTAGATACTATCTGCTTATTCTGCTCCACTAAAACAGAAGAATGCTAGGAGATAGATGGTTGCCATTTGTGCTGCTGAAACTGGGTAGGTTGCCTATGACCAGTGCTCAAGATTTTACCTCTTCATCAGTGTTTTATAGCAGTGCTGGCAACCAGCTAAATGCTTCCCATAACAGTCCACAGCCATGTACACCAAGTGCTTTTTGGAAGTCAGTGTAACAGGTGGCTTTGTTCTGCTATATTTGTGTGCAGGCAGTGCCAGGCCCAGGCTTTGTTGCTCTGCTCCCCATGCTCACACTGTTGCATCCCTTGAGCATTATCCCCAGCCTTGACTCCGAGCAGGCAAATGTCCAATTGGTCTAACAGCCACTGGTAGACTATTTTTATTAGCTTCCCTGCTTGTGATGAATGTAAGTCCAATTTCTCCTGTCTTTCAACAGAATCCTTTCTTCCTTTTTCCTCCCTAAGCACATTTTCTTCAGTTTTGGGCCAACATTGTCTCTGTTATTATAAGACGTTGATTCTTAGAAATATATTTCACACTCTTCATTGATTTCTGAGTAGCAGATGTTTATTTTAGAAATGTAATGTACCCTCAAAGTTAATGGAGCATCAAAATATTGTACACTTAGTGCTAGATTTGCCCTTCAGATGAGCAACTTTGATATCTTAATAGTGCACAGAGATTGATTTCGCAGGTTGCATATATAGCTAGTCTAGGTATGCAGTATCCATTGATGGCTAATCTAAGAAATCAGTTTTATACTGCATTCCCTGACCAGTAACTCTGTTATAAATGAATGGCTAAGGAATCTTAGGCAGCTCTGTACATTTTGTGGTTTTATTTATCAGGACAATTTTATGTTCTTATTTTTTAGTTACTATGATCCATTTCTCTGGCCCTCTGAATTCTCAGTGCTTCTCTATTTTGAAACCTTTTAGTTATAAGCATGTTTTCCAATGGTTTAGATTACTCATGTTTACCCAACACAATAGGGATTTTTAGTCTCCTTTATTGTCAAACTCAAAAGCACCCAGTGCTTTTAGCTAGCTCACTTATTCAGGAGTGGTTTAAGTTATGAGATACTATCTTGTCTCTCTATACCACAAGGGACAGAGAATGCTTGTCCTCTGGTCACTGGAACCAGTGTACACTGAACATAGTGCCAAATTCTCAAGGTCTTTTATCAGGATGCAAGCACAGGGATCTTTTCTTTGTATGTTGTCTCATGTGCTAACAAATTCTTAAAAAGCTGAGCTCAGTAGGCTCTCCTTAATTAAAATGCGTTTAGGAACTATTAAACTACCTAACTTTGTCATTAAGTTTCCATTCTTCTGGTCATTGGGATGCCACAGAGGAAAATCTATGCTTTCCAGATGGATAAAACTAACAATGCTGCAATAAGAACATGTTTTCTTTTCTTTTCCTGTATTACAGAAAACTAGTGAGAATTAAAAGTGAAGTCAATCTATTCTGCAGACAAAAATTCACATGTCTCCAGGGAAGACTATATGAAAGTAGCATATGGAGAAAAAGAGCTTTAAGAAGTATAAAGTTCCCCCAGTTCTCCCTCCCCTTTGTGACATTATATTGCTTTTTTAATGTGTGTGTGTGTTGAGATGTAGTAGGAGAGGCAGTTTGTTATATCTTTTGCGACAATGTCTTCTGTACAGTGTAGAGGAGGATGAAGATATTGGCACTTACTTATCTATTTTTGATATGTAATTGATCTGAATGTCTGTAAGAACATTGCCTTAAATCTTTCTAAACAGAGATCACTTGAACTCATCCCCCTCCTCTCCTTCTTTCCTCCTGATTGCCTTTTCCACCCCCAGAGAAAAAGAAACCAAGTCTGTAGTGATCCCAGGCTTAGTAGGTCAGTATTGTGCAAGACACCTTCCATAAGCTAGTGGTAGATGACACAAAAACTGATGAGGAGAAGTTGATGGAAAGACTGTTTCATTATAATTGCAAAGAATTTTTATTCTGATCATATCTATACTTGATCCTTTCCCAGTACATAGAAGCAGACAAGAAGATTTCTTTTCCTACTCTCCCAAGATCCTATACATTTGCAATAGGGTTTGCTGGAAACATTCAGATGAAAAACATGACAAACATTTCACTGAAAGATGCAGTTTTCACAAGATATAAATGTTTTGTATGATATTTTGGATATTTTCTTTCTTCAGTGTAATTTCAAATGGAATTGGACTAAGCTGAAACATTTTCATTCCTTGATATCACTTTTTTTTTTTTTTTTTTTTTTTTATTTTGAGTTATTTCAACATCATCTATCCAGAGACAAGGCAAGAATCTCTGCCGGAAAATCTGCCTGTAATCTTGGTACTGAAGCAGAGGGGATTTTCCCTTTCTTTCATCATCTTCCAAACTGAATTCCAGGCAAGCTTCTGCAGTCTCACTTTCTCTGTCACAAACTCATAGGAATTCATGTGTAACACACAGTAAGAAAATGCCACGTACATACACAATTTCTTTGAGGGGGGAGATAGACAACATGAAGCAAATGTGAGCCTTGTTCAGTAGGATTCAGACTAGCTATGGGTGAATATCTAGCTCACACAGGATAATTCAGGCTGCCCAAGGTAGGCAGGGAATCATAGAATGGTTTGGGTTGGGACCTTTAAAGGTCATCTATTCCAACCCCCCTGCAATTAGCAGGGACATCTTCAGCTAGATCAGGTTGCTCAGCGCCCCGTCCAACCTGACCTTGAATCTTTCCAGGCATGAGGCATCCACCACCTCTCTGGGAAACCTGTTCCAGTGTTTTGCCACCCTCATTGTAAAAAATTTCTTCCTTATATCTATACTGAATCTACCCTCTTTTTCAAAACCATTACCCCTTGTCCTATTGCAACAGGCCCTATTAAAAATTCTGTCCTCATCTTTCTTATAAGTCCCCTTTATATATTGAAAGGCTGCAATAAGGTGTCCCTGGAGCCTTCTTTTCTCTAGGCTGAACAACTCCAGCACTTTCAGCCTTTATAAGAGAAGTGTTCCAACCCTCTGACCATTTTTGTGCCCTTCCTCTGGACCCAGTCTAACAGGTCCATGTCTTTCTTGTACTGAGGACTTCAGAGCTGGATGCAGTACTCCAGGTGAGGTCTCACCAGAGTGGAGTAGAGGAGCAGGGTTACTTCCCTCAACCTTCTGACATAAGAAGAGTTTTATGTGCCTCTTAAAGATGATACAGAGCAGCCTTGTGCTGAGCATAAGGGATGCTAGTCACTTAAGTGCGTCTCTGGAGGTCAGACATCAGACTCAGGGCTGCTCATTAACTACTGCCACTTCCTTGGGATGCCAAACCCTGAAGAGCTGTGTCAACTCCCTGCAAAGAGGCCTCTTGACTGAGGAATTCAACTACTCTCTTCAGATAGATGACATTCAAAGCCACAGCTAAAAATTGCCTTCCTGAGGTCTGATTAAAATCCTGAGATAAATCTATCACCACTTTTATGAAGTCAACAGTGTTTCTTAATTTATTTATTGACTTTAGTAAGTCTAGTTGGTGTCTTCAATTGTCTCTTTACAAAATCAGAGGCCACAATAAACTATGTTGGGTAGGATTCAATTTGGGATTGAGGCCTTCAAATTTAAATACATACCTGGACGTACCCATGTGTGTGCCATGGTGTCTAGGCTGCCCTAACTAAAGGGAGGTCTACTCATACAGTGGGGAAACCTAGAAACAGAGATTTTGCATGTTCTACACCTGTGGCTGGCCAGGTCAGTCACCCTTGGACTCAGGGAAATTTAAATTTCAACCTTACATTTGAGGTTCACAGTTTTTAACTTAGAAACAATAGAAAATTTCACTGTAGCCTTATGCTATTAAACTCCTCAGATATTAATAGCATCTGTAATCCCTACCTATGCAAAAGATCGGTATAGCATGCAATTAACAATACTGTTAGTGAGTGTTTGAACTTAGCATGACTGTTCTGAAAGTGAAGGAGCACCAGATATGTGATAGCTCAACTACAAGAGATTTTTATGTTAAATTAGAAATTACTGTACAGTTTGATACAGAAAATACCATTCCCTAAGAACGATATGGTACTGACAGAAAGGGGCATGAAATAATTTTCTTTCTCTTAGAGAATAGGTCCTTTGTATCCACTAGCCAATATCCTGGAACTGAATATTCTGAATTTTAATCCAAGGATGTAAAATTGATTAAAAATCTAAATAAATAAACCACGCTATTTGAAAATCAAATAATGCTATCACAAATCTGCTAATTTTGGAGTGCTGATCAACCTTTTTTTTTTTTTTTTTGGCACTGTTTTATGCAACGAGCTTAAATATCTTCAGGATAGCACACACAATGTTATAAAATTATGAATAATGTGTTCATCATTTCTTTTAATCAACCATTGATACATTGTTACTAAAATAGGCTGATATTAGTAAAATACAGCACTTACATCTAGGTGAGGTACATATTATTCTGTGCATCTGTGCTTATATAGTTTAAGTGATAAAAAATTGTCACCTTCATTGGATCACCTAAATATAATTGTATGAGATTATGAGAATGACATTATCAACCACAACAAAGATGAAAACATTTTCTGCAAATATCTTCATCTACTTAAAATAGATTTGCATACTTTTAAAATCTGCAGCTGTTGTGGCATATTAGTTTGCTGTCACAACATGACCCTTGTTTCCTGGCTATTAGGGTGAACCAACACTCTCTTACATGATTTAAATGAGTTACTCAGAGAGGGAATGACTTGATTTTCCCTTCCATTCATTTTCACTCTAGGCTGTGCTTTTACATTGACACGGCCTTTGAAATGGTAAAATGAAACAGAAAATACTTTTTCCTTAATGGAAAAAAACCTGGAAAATGTTTTAATTGTTTCTGCTAAAATTGCTCCAAGGTAAATAATGCTAGGTTTGGATCATCATAAATAAAGGCAGATTTTTTTCATTGATACTTGGAAGTTTTCCTGATGAAGCATAGTTTTTGAAGAAAGAATACACTTTCTGGAAAAAAATAATTTTAAATTATTTTAGCCTAGGGCAAATTTTAAAGAAATTAGCAGGACTTCTAAAACTCCATCACTCACTTTGGGACAAATTAGAGATATTTTTTGTTTATTCTCAGCTAGTGATAGCCATGCAGAAAATGTCAAAGTAAAACAGAAATTGCTTTCCATGTGAATTCTGCAGTGGTACTTTCATCTGCAAAACATTCTAAGCTCTTGCAGTACGAGTCAAAGAACATTGTGGGGTGATTTGAGAAAGTCAGAAAACATCACTTCACTCAACATAGAGAATTCTGTTATGAGTTTAGAATAAAACTTCAAAAGAAGTCTTAGTAATAAAAATATGTCTGAGCTTCCTTTTGGTTTCTTCTTATTCCTGTAGAGACACATAGATATGGAGGAGAGACTTGTCATATAAAAGTTTTCTGTTGTCAACATAGTTGTTTAACATACTCTGTAATTGTTGAGCTGATCTGTTACGCTTACATGCACCCATTGGAATGGATCTTTTTTTCTCATAAAAAATACACATACATACCTGTGGGATGCACTCAAGAACTCTCAGGGCTTTTGTTTCCTTTGACGGGTCTGGAATCTATGACTTTAGCTATAACATGGTGCATTTGCTAGCAGTCACTGAGGTACCATAATTCAATTTCATTTTTAGTCACTTTTTGGAGCTGACCTGTACTTTTCAGTTAAGAGCTAATTTTAATGAAATTAGTTTTTCACTTTGCAGAAACATTTCCAATATTACCTAACTTGACTGCACTTTAATTCCATTATGTCACATTTCCAATTTTTATATTAGCTCCTCTGTACGGATGTAGACAATGAAGTACCAAGAGAACTATACTCCAGAGTGCAGTTTCATTTAATATCGTTTTATTTGCAGTAAAATATGAAATATTTAGGAAATTCAAATCATCGGTTAAACTGTACTGAGTTTTCACTATTTCAAGACCGTCTGAGAGATAACTTTTATTTTTCTTGGAATAAAATATAGAGAAAGAAGACTTTGTATTTTTGTATGGATGCACAAAAGCATAAGTAGACTATTTTGAAAAGAATCAGAAAGTAGGTAATATATTCTTCTGAAAAGCCTGCACATGTACTTCAGAAGTTGGAAAAATACTAGAATATTCAGTAAAGAGTGTTCATCATCTAGTGTATCTCAAGCTATTAGATATGAGGAGGTGCCATGCAGATAGTTAAATGCAATGGCATTTCAGTTCTAGAGGCCAGGTTTATGACTTTGCTTAGGCCCAAAGACAACTCCTCATTATGCCTTATGATCATGGCTTTACAGTCATACTGGCAGACCATTTACATGTGACAGTGAGAAACAGATTTGGCACGTGGAATGTCAGTAGTTAAGTGGGGCACCATGTGTAAATCAAACACTAATGATAACTGCTTAACATTAATTGACTTTTAAAACACTAACTGACCTGTATTGTCTCAGAGGTTGTTTTTTTAATGTCATAATGAAGGTCTTCATAGACTTTCACTGGAGCTGCTCTGCCATCACAATTGCATTGTCATACAGGCTAGGCTTGGACTGAGTCACAGTGTTACAGTGATGTCACATTGCAATGGTATATTCTCATGTTCACTTTAGTTTAACATGAGATCATTCCTCTAGCATAAAAATGAGTTTAAATTAAATAAAATATCCCATTAGTCAATACCAGTAGGGAAGTTGTGTGTTATAAATCCTAAGTAAACATATTATAAACACTTTATCAACTTGTCTATGTTAAAAGTTAGTCAGAAGCACTTACTGAAATACGATCTGTTAGCAGAAACTCTTTAATTTAAAAAACAATATGCGTTCTTGAGAATTTTACCAAAACAATATTTTTGTGCTAGATGAGATATTAGAAACACGTTAAAATAAAACATTTGCTCAGCATTGCTGCCACAGAGAACAGAATCACCAAAATGCCCACAGATATTTTAGTAGCCCAGTTCCTTTTTAAAATGTTTTGATCGGGAAGTGGGTCATGTCTGGGACACATACTAAAATAGTGTGTATAATGAAGAGGGGATAATTCATAATATTTCTAATTATGTTTTAAAATGCCCTTTTTTTAAAAAAAAAAATAAAATCCCAGAATCCCTTTTTACTCAATATCTCATGGTTTTTCTCTGACATGTTGCAAAAGTTGGCCAGGACCTAAATGTTGGATCCAAACATGTGGAAATTTTGGATCCAGAACTACTGCATAGTTAGAAATAGACCCTTCTTTCCATCATACACTGAAATGAAGCAGCTGTGAAGAAACCCTGAGCTTTGATGAATAAGATAGAGATGTTTGTGATTTAATTGAATTGGAATCTGTATCTAGTCTGTATTTAAATTCTAAAAGTGATCGAATGTCAATACATATCCATATATAAACATTTCTTTGGAACTCTTATCTTGAGCAATTCCACTGTAAAATGTATGGTATATTTTCAGTTTTCCATTTGAAACTTATTATCTTAGCATTGAATGATACTTAACAGTATCATAGATACTTGATAACAATGTCTAATAAAAGCTGTAAAACAAAAGTAGCACTGAAGTTTCATCTTGAAAATTGAGGTATTTCGAGTCCTTTCTGTGTTGATGTTGTTTTGACATTACAATAAGAATTTATGAATATTACTGTATAGAAGCAGTTAGTCAAATTCCTAGTACTTCATGTGGTTTCATGAATATTTACTTGGCATAGAACTGGTATGGGACTGTTTAGTGTGCATATTTCCATCTTATATGGAGGATTTGTGATGTGATTGAAAACAATTGTGCTAGTTTTAGTAAGAATTTTATGCACTGTATACATAGCATAAAGCTTTCTTGCCCTACTAATTGAAGCTTGTTTAGCTGTCTAGTTTTATTATTTGAAGTTTTGACATTCTGGACATTTACCACAATATTTCAGGGGTTTTTTGGTGTTTTTGTTTTTTTTTTTTTGTTAAGGTTTTAGGTTGGCAGATAATATCATGTTTTCAAAATAATTTTCAGTGTAAAATTGAGCAAATATAGTGTAAGCAATGTATTGGTGCTAGACCAGACATCAGTTAAGGAAGCTGTAGTTTAAGTTGTAGATCTCTTTTGAGGTTTAAATTTGAAGCAGGGATAGATATGGATTCTCATGAAATGTGACAAACATATAATTGTTTATGAGCACAGCATTTGTTTTGCTTCTTAGAGTAGAATAACAAAAAGAAAATGATCTTTTTCTATAATGTGAAGAATTCCCTCTCAGAAGTCTAGAGGTGTAAATATTTGTTATTTTGGGGCAAAATGCAAAAAACATCCTTTTTAAAAAAAATATGCAAAAAGTAAGAAAGTTGTCTCTGTAATGTTTCTTTTTGCTTTTTACATATTTTTTTTCTGATGTGAATGGAAGTTTCAGATGAGTGAAACTTACCTTTCTGCCTTGTTCTGTTTCAGATGCTGACATGCAATCAAGATATGAAATTTATTTTATTTGTGAGTCAGAGACCTGTGAAACTTCAATCAAATTCTTCAGAAGTGTCATCCTGAGTAAGTAATCACAAAATACTCTTGAAGAAACTATAGTCCCTCCTTCAGAAGTTTCACCACTAAGAGAAGGTATATATTTGAAAAGCATTCTCATGGACATACCATCTCTTCATATTCCTTGGAATGAAATTCTACTTTTCTCATATTTTAATATATTGATTCTTTTTCAAAATAATGCAAATCAATGAGAAAGGGGGTTGTCTTTTTGCAGGAGATGGTTCTGTTTGTCAGAGTACCCATCAACCAATGAAAAGAAAGAAAAATGTCATATAATTATTTGCAATGAAGTATGCAGGAACATATACATCAGGTCTGGCTATTTCTTAATTAATACTGGTGAAAATGTAATTTAAATGGTACTCTAATTTTTGCTCTCCTAGGCAATTTATAATGAAACATATTTACAATTTATGATGTGAATACAACATTCTCTACAAGTAGTTTCCAGTCTGACATTGATAAAAAGCTTGAAGGAGTTGGGCTGGGTTTTTTTCCCCTTTTTCACTTGATTAAATTGTAAAAGCAATGGACCAATATCAGGTCAGAGATGTAAGAAAGGATCTGTGTTCGTTGCATCCATTAAAATAATAAGTGCATGGAAACCATGGCTGACATTCTAACCACAAGCTCACAGCTTATACAGAAGCAGTAGCAAAGAGATGAAGTTTGTGTAGACTGTACCAGGTAACAACACATCTGAAAAAATTTTAAAACATGAACTTAACCATCAGCAGTAATTTAGAGCCTGAATTTAAGACAAATTTGTTTGCAAAAGAGAGAAGAAAACACATCTTCAGCATTTTCCCACACTTTGATGAAAATGCAGCTTTTTTTAGAGTCTGGGATTTCTAGTGCAGACAACATGAATTTCCTAGCTGGATAGAAATGAACCCAGCATAGATGGCTTCAGTCTTTCACTAATGTAAAATATTACTAAACACACCCAAAAAGCAAATAAACGGAATTTAGTGTAGTCCTTCGGGCAAAATTTGATTCATAGCAATGAGATTATGAAAAATGCCTTTGTTTTTGCATGCTATCCCTTGGTTAACTGCACCATTTGGCTCCAATAGCTGGTCTCAAAGTGCCTAATATACAGGAATTGCTTTCTGTTTAGTCACTGCTGTGCCATAGCTGGCAAAAGAGAACTGAACTGCAATCACCTTAACACTGATCCACTGTTAAATTATAATGCTTTATTATTGCCAGACCATGTTAGAAAATTATGTCTATATTTTATTAGCACAATTTAATATGTTGTGTTATCTGTGGAAATATGAATCGTAGCTGGGGTGTATTAATATGCCATTCCACAACCAATGAAGAACTGTTTCACACACAGTTTTAAATGAATCTTTAATTTGGTCTTTAATTTGTTGACAAATGTTGCAGAATAGTCATACCTGGCAAGAATTGGTAGGCATTAGCAGGATCAAAATGCAACTACGTTCCTCCCTGCAACACCAGCTCTAGCTTCTTACCTGCTGTTTCTGAGAGGCCTGGGTTTTGGGTTTGCTGTATTTCTCACTGGGACATCATATTTTTTATGATACATGATGTAATGAGGGCCAGCTGCTTGTTAAAATCCATCATTTAATAATAAGATAATTTCACCTAGCCTTTAACCTACAGGGTTGACTTGTACACTGGCTCACTTTACATAGCTAGTTGTCAAAGAACTTGACATGCGTCTAGTTTTCTCAAGACACATCCTGGACTGGATGTGCTATGGTGTCCTGGCATATATAGGAAAGAAGTGAACTAAGATTCTGTTTGCAAAATATCTGACTGCTGCCGGTGATCCTTCGTTATTAGTACTAGATTCACCCATAGATTTAAACATAAAACAATTTTCATCACATTAGATTACAGTAAGTATTTATGAAATGTACCAAGATATGGTAGGCATAGGTGGTAGCAAAAAGCCATTAACTTACTGGAATGAGTTCAGCAGAGGACCACCAGGATGGCTGGGGGCTGAAGCACTTACGTAGGAAATGCTGCTGAGAGAGATCTGTTTTTTCAGTCTGAAGAAGGGTAGGCCAAGGGAGGATCTTATTGCTGCCTTCAGTTACTTAATGTCTGATTATAAGGAAGATGAAGCCATACTCTTTTTGGAGGTGCACAGTGAAAGGACAAAAGGCAATGGACAAAAGCTGCAACAACATAAATTCCAATTAGATATTAGGATTTCTTTCTTTTTAAATAATGAGAGTCATCAAACACTGGAGCAGGCTGCACAGAGGCTGTGCAATTTCCGTCCTTGGAGACAGTAAAAACTTGACTGGAGACAGCCCTGGGAAACCTCGAGGCTGGCCTTGCTTTGGGCTGGGGGTTGGACCAGAGGTCATCCCCACTTACATTATTCTGTGATTCTATGAAAATCAATGTATGGATTTTAAGCGAGATGGATAGCTGATTTTGAGCAAAATTTTTCTGTTTTTTGCAATGTTGTGCTTACAATAAAATAGAAAAAGTGGAGGTCATTGTTTGTACTTGCCATGTCAATTTTTAGGACTGTGGGCTGGTATCCAAACTGAAAGGAAAAATTATTCAGCAACAAGTCTGAACCTTTGGCAACTGCTCTATAATCCATTTGTTGGCTGTTTGTTTTTCTATAGATGTAGATTAGTTTGCCTGAGCCAAAGATCTTAGAAATTAATGTGTAAATATGTGTTTTAAGCTGGTTGCCAGTAAAAAAACAAAGTAAAATGAAATCAGTGCATCAGAGGGAGGTTCATTGATGTGAGTGGCCTCATCTTCAAAACAGCCAGGAAACAGCAAAAATAGCCCTAATGTGTTTTAATAGAGCAAAACATGTATAAATTGTGGTCCGTTTCTCTCTATTAGATATGTTTTTTCGGTGATATTTTTTCACAGTCTTACTCCAGAAGCTTTCTTGTGAACATGCGTATAGCAGATGAACCTGAAATGAGACCCACAGAACAGCATAGTCTACCTTCCTGCATGCTTTTACTAGCTTTCACCTACTTCCCTTTTCTGCTTCTGTTCATAGACTCTAACAGCAGGAAAATGTTGTTTTCCCAGGAGAACACTTGATGTTGATCAAGAAAGAAAACACCAGCCTCACCAACTGAACACCTATTAATGGTATCTCTGTGTCTTGTATGTTTTTTCAAATACTCTGGAGAATTAAGCCTGTCAGACACAGATGTGCATAGAAGCAGCTTGGCAAAATGATTGTGGGGAGATACTAACAGCTGCAGAGTTCAGAAGTGCAAACAGCTTTGGAAGGTTGTAGTAGACACCTGGCTCTGTCTGAAGGCAGTGGGTCAAGATGTTTCCTCTTTTACATTGATCTCTGTTGTCCAAGTGCTTGGAATGGAGGTGGCGTGTATGCATTAATCCTTAAAAGAACAACAGACCATCACTTCCCTGTGCATGCAGTTAATGAATAGCACACATTAAGAAACTGGGCAATTAGTCAGCATGGGATTGTTTTTCTCAGTGTAAAAGATTCTGGATTTTTTAATATATTTATCTTTATGGATATATGAGGATTCACAAATTAAGGGAAGACAGAAGAGGTAATTCACATGTCTCTATTTGACACATATTAAGATTAACACTGACCCAGAGAGGGAGGGAATTTGAGTCTGAAGCACAGGCACAGCAGTGGAAAAGCATCCTGAGAACATGGCTGTAGATGCTCTGTGCTCATGGACCAGTTGGGGAGGTGACAGGAGTATCCTGGAGGGATCTGGGGCTTCTGAGGTGGAAACACTGGTAGAAACTAGCTCTGCCTGCCACTTCCACATGCATTTCAGTAGGAGGGAAGATCCATCTCCTTTTCCTTTGGCTCTTGATGACTCACACAATAATGAAGGATCCTGAAGTCTCTGTGGCATTCTCCTCCTCTCATCCTGGGGGGCTGATCAGTGTGGAAACATGGACACTGACAGTGTTCCTTCAGCTTCTGTATGGCAGAATAATACCTCAAGTGATTTGGAGAAAGGGTATGTCAAAGGTGCTCAGGAAAGAGTGGATTTTGCTTGGACACTGTCAAAACACAGACCTTTGGTGACCTTGATCATTTTTTTTCAGCAGTATAAACTGAGTCTATAGCCCTCAGAAAAACTCTTTGGAAATATTTCCAGGACTGGATGGAAAAGCTCAAGATTAAAGAACCTTTCACATCTGTTCCCTGTCACGAGCTTAAATTTAACCTTATGACAGTAATGAGTGAAAGTCCATGTGCTGTTTCGTCTGCATAAAGACTTTGTAGTCATTTGTGTACATCACAAATGGCGTTAATTGGCAGCTGTGTCAACAGCCTCTTTGAAGGAATTGAGAGTTCATTAGGCACATGGACAGAGCTGGTCTTTCCCTTGTGAAAAAATACCCCTTTCATATGAGGCACTTAAGACGAAGCAGCATGGGGAAACTTGCCAAGACATTGCTTGGTTTCTAGCCATGACAGTAGTCGCATTGCTAAGGACCGCTCTCGTTCGGCCCCGGTCCCACGGTTCCCCTGCCTCCGATCCACAGAGGAGTGACAAGAAGACAGGGCTGTGCTCCCTCAACCGGGGCAGGCACTTGCAGAACTGAGCTCTGCTTTCACCTATATCTGGGCAAAAGCAGAACTGCCTGCTTGAAACCAAGACAGAAAATCTCTAAATCCTTTAAAGCTGTTATTGTAAGACGTTTTCTCTTTCCCTGTCCTTGTTTCTGCCACCTTTATATTGTTGCAAACTTACTTTGTGAAAACAGACTGAAGTCCCTGAAAAAATTCTCAGGTAATACACGTGAACTAATTTCAGTGAATAATTCTGTACTCAAAGTTTCTTTCTGTCTCCTTTTTTATACTAGAGGCACTTGCCTATGGGCTCTTCATTAAATGTTTGCATATAAAAATGCACTGGTGAGAGGCGTCTCTTCATCTGTTTGTCTTCCCCTTCTAGATCCTTTACTTCACAAATGCTTTTTTTCAGTCAGTCAGGGTAAAGGTACCTACACTCTCTCTGCTATGTAGAGATTCCTTTCCAGAACTGGAGCTTACTGAAAAGTGTGTTTATTGAAAGTTTTGACATAGTGAAGCTGAATATGTCAGCTCTGTTTCCCATCCCCTCTCACTGATGTCTATATAGAGTTATTCTAGAAAATCACTCACTACCCCTGTAAAAGATTTAAGTCTTATGTAGATTTTTTAAAAAAAGATTGGTGATTCCACCTGTATTCGTGAATGACCACATTCCTAAGTTGTTTGTGGAATATCATAATCAAAGTTTTTGCTAAGGGGAGAGGAAGACAATAGATGTACTGAAAGACACAATGGACAACTGTTAGTATAACAGCAGGAGGACTCTGCATAAATTGAGAAATTTTTCCATCTCCTTCCGTTGCATTTCTGTGGGTTCTCAAGAAAATTGTTTGCATTTCTATGCCTACGTCCTGGCCCATATATTTCCTTGCTGTACCTTCTCTGCCACTCCAGCAACTGGAAATGGGCTACTGTGGGCCATACGAGATAAATGGGATTGTTGCATGAGGGAGAGCTGGCGTACTGAAGAGCCAGGTCACAGCTAGCAGTAGTGTTGCTTAAAGCAGCACAATTGCCTGCAGATACGGGAAAGGAGATAAAGGTCAAAGAGAGAGGACTTAGTTTTTTATTTAGCATGGATACATTATATGGCATAATAGTGAAATCTCTTTTGTTTTATGCTTTGTATTTCCAAATGAATAATACCTGTTATTGTGTCAGCATTGTACATCAGATTCAGTCTGAAAACAAAATCATTGCCCTATATTTTTCAAAAAACTCCTACCTTCCTCTGCACCCAGTTGCAGTGGATGGCAGTTCTAGTATTAGTGTCTGACGTGATAATCTATATCAGATTTAGCCTTGTCCTGGGCCTTGGACTAGATTATCTCAACAAGTTCCTTCCAACCTAAATGATTCTGTGATCTATGGTCAGTAAGAAATTTGCCACTGTGCGAAATAAGAATTAATGAATTACGTGTCCCAGCTATGAAGCATCTTGTAACTTAGTGAAAGTGTGTTTCTGTTGCCTCATAAATAATATACTTTATTGCAGACACATAAAAGCAGGAGAGAAAGCTATCACACAACTGTTTTAGTGTGGGATCACTTTAGCAGTCTGATTTTCTGTACATTATACGTATAATTATATTTTGATAAAAGGATAGTTTGATTCATTTGCTTAAACCACAGGAATAATACTTTTAACCTTCTCCATTACCACAAATGAAAAAACAAAGCTGTTGCACTGTGTAGTTCCTTGTCTGTTGGCATTTACTTTGGTAAGTGGAAAATTCCACTGTAAAAATCAGACCGATTTAGTATTAACACTTTCTTTAAGCTTGTATGTTATTTTGATTTATCTTTCCTTGAGCAAACAGTATTCTTGAGACTAACAGTCCTAGGAGCACATATTGGACAGGATAGCACTGGCCACTGTATCTCACCAACTGATCCAAAATTTGAGTTCCTGGAGGAAAATGAGTAACTTTTTAATAAAAATTCACTGTAATCTGCTAAGAACAAAATATCTTGGTTTCCTGGGAGCTTGTACGTGGGAACAAGCTAGGTCTAATGAAGTCCAAAGGTTACACAGTGGCCACTGGAATTAGTTTGTGAGTTTTTCTTTCTTTTCCCAACTCAAACTAAATTTTCAACCAAGAACTTTAGAAGTGATGCATGTGTCTTAATTTCCCAATGTCCGGCTTCTTCTATCTTGAAGAATCTTGGTTTTAGAAAATGAATAGCACATTTTCTAACAATGAAAACCCTTATGCCTAAATAGTGATACATGACCCAAATTAGGGCATTCAGTCACTAGTCATTTCAGAAAATCCTGAGAATAAAGTATTGTTTTCTAATAACATTTTTCCCATGACCTACTAAGGCAATTGTGCAGTTACTACCTCCTTATCTATATTATTTTTAGTACAGTCAATACCCAGAGGAGATAATGTATTGGATTAATTATACGTGAAATATATATTGGGATTTTATTATTTTCTTTCATACTGGAACTATAATTCCTCCCTATGATTATTAATGCATAAATATTCTTTAAAATGTCCCCAAAATAAAAAAAAGGGGTTTAAACTTTCTTTCATGTCTCATGCCAAAGCCTGTAGAATCAGAAAATATGGGGATACCACTTTTTTGACTGCTTTAGAGACTTAGCAGCCTGCATTTCTTTCATTTTCAGCAGAACTTAAACTTCTAAATTATATGATGTTTGTGGTCTTTTACATTGTGTTATTAAGTTAGGATCTATGTATACTTGTGGTTAGTTTTGTGAAGTTCATTTGTTAGCCAGTATGAAGTGCAATACAATTAGGTTATGCTAACTAAATAAAAAAGGCAAAATTTTATTCAAGTATTTTTTATTAAAAAAACCCGTCAGACTATTCCCCCTCCAGAGTTCATTCATGCAAAGAAAACAGCTAATATTTTAGACCCATAACTAATAGGGAAAAAATAATAATTTCTAAATCTGGAATAAGACAAATGGGGATACAATCCTTTGGGGCTTTGTTCCTGTTTCCTGTATAGAAGCTGTAATTTCTGTAGTATCCTTCCACTTCTTATTGCTTGTGTCTAGACATAAATTGACCATAAAACTATATTAATATTGTATATTGCCCTGGTTAAGCGTTTTTGTTTGGCATCAGGGAAGAACTTTGAACATTTTAATGGTACTTTCTGTAGCACAGTAGTCGTGAATGAGTTGATTTTAATGTAGGAATAAATTGGTTACTGAAGGTATTTTTATTATGCCTCTCCTTGTAATTTCTGCCAAATAAACAAAATATTCCTCAGATAATTGGCCTATTAGTCTGTCACTTTCTAACTATTTTTTCTATGCTGAATTAAAGGGCCCATAAATCCTAAATTCTTTATTAGCTTGCTGACTTTGCAGAGTTTGATGGTAAATAAACTGGCACAGCATTAAAAGCTCCTTATTGAAGGAAGACAATATGTCTTTTTGTATTGACTTCTGCATGATTCAATTTTCACTAAGTATCACCATGACCTTTATAACAGCACTGTGAACTTTAAAAGCCAGTTTGCATGTGGTGGTTAACTTTCCCTTGTATAATGTGGTTTTAAAAATGATGACCTAGCCTCTCCAGACTTGATAAATGTGCATCTGATAGTCCAATAATGAAAATAAAAGGTTTTCAAAAATGCTGAGAGCAATAATTAGACATTTTGAGAATTGGTAAATTTATGGGATTAATTACATGTAAATGATTTTCCAGTTTCCTCTGCAAATTATTTCAGTTTTTTCAACTGAATGAGGTTTCTTCTGTTTACACAAAAAAAGGCTTTGAGCCTTTAAGTGTAACTTTGAAGACATAAAATCTGATAACTAAATCAAACATAAGATATCTATTTCTATCACCCTAAGTGTTGCTTTTGACTCTTACATTGAAGTAATTTCTGTGGTATCTGAGTGCTCATCTTCTGCTTCTTCCTCTTGCAAATGGTAATGATACATCAGAATGCTGCAGCGCCGAGGGAACTTAGTTTACTCCTGCAGACATTAAGTGTCAGGACTGATATTTGTACAAAAAGGCAAATCAATATTGAGTGGACCTGAATTTGGGATCTAGGTGTTCGAAGACATGCGGTGCAAATCTCTTTCCTGTAATCTTCACATTCCCCGTGGAACTAATGTGTAGTATAGACAAAAAATGGTATCACCGTCAATGTACTAATTGGATGGTAGCTCACAATCATGTGCGGACCATTTCCACTTCAATTTTACTCTTTGAAATGCTGGATATTTTTCCAGAGATCAAAATTTGTTAAAGAAAACTTAATAATTAGGGCAATAACTCCAAATACATTTTCAACTTTGCATGCTTTTTTTTTTAAACACAGGAAGTTTTGGGTTGATTTTAGGTTTAGTTTTTGTTTTGTTTAAGTTACTACTAACACAAATGACTAAACTGTGTCGGCACAGAAAATCTATAAATGGGAGCCAAACTTCATGAGACAATGCTTGCCTCTTGCATGCTTTGTAAATCCAAACATACATGCAAAATACATGGAGATATTATTTCTGGCAGTGATAGTCAGAAAGTGCAGAACAGATGTGTAAGCAGAATTTCTGTCTGTACTGTAAATTCTCTTTGATGTAAGTCTTAAAGGGTTTGTCAAGGTTTACTTCTTTAAACAGTTGCAGTGCCTGGGGTTTAGTGGTGATGTACAGTTTTCTTTACTATTGTGCTTGGGACAATTATACTGACTAATGTGCACAGCATTTGTTAAATTGAATTCAGAACAAATCTCTCTTCCTCAGAAGTAAATTTTCAGAAGGTGATTTTCTTTTCATTCTGCTTCCCTCTTATTCGCCATGAATATACAGAATTAAAACCAGCCCTGTTTGTGAAATAATAAGGGTCTCTACAGTAGGACTGTGTGATTTATGTCAGGCAATTAAAATCAATTCCTAACCTACATGAGGCACTAAAAACTGAATTGCTCAACACACTGAGCTGTTGAGCACTGTGTGGTAGATTTTATTATACCATAAGTGCTTTACTATACTGTAAAAAGGAGAACGTAATTGCTATATACAACTAATATATTCAATTAGGTAAGGATAATGTTTAATAGAGCTTTTTGTTGGTTTCAGTTACAACTTGTGAGTTCAAAAGAGAAGCTGGAGTAGGGAATTTCAGGATGCAGAGTGCGCTAAGTATGTCATATGCTTCAACAACATAGCTCCAAAGCTATCCTGCAAGGACATGATTAGTGTGTGCTTCTGCATTGACTGAAGTGGGATGACAGTCCTTAATTCATATTGATTCAGCCTGATACTGGGATAGCTGGAGACTGTTACAACTTGTTGAAAGAATGCTTATTCTTCCCAGGGTACGGCTGCTTAGACACAATCACGTCAAACTGTCTGTACCCTAAGAGCAGGTGTAGGAAAGCTTCTAATTTTTAAGATAAGATGGGAGAACAGCCAAATACGATCACAAATTTTTACAGTGACTGCATTGTGCAGGCCTTAAGTATTATTTTGTTATGCCCCTGTACAACTTAGTGAAGACAGATTTCCCTACTTTGCTGTTCTCTCCACATCATCACATAGTGCTATAGCAATAGAACTGTGATAGATGGTCTGGATGTACCCTGAATGTCTCCACGCATATTAAGATGACAGATTCCCCAAGGTAAGCATCTGCCAAATCTTTGCCTAGAAGGACCGCTGAGAACTGGGCACTGGAGTTCCCCGATGTCTCTTTGAGAATTATCATTCGATGCTGGTTAAAAACTGCACAGAACAGACTCGAGGAGAGATGAATATCCTTTTCTTGTCTCTCCCTATTTTTGTTTTATCTCCTTTCTAGCCACCAGTCTTGACAGGCCAGTCAGACTCCCCAGCTTCTTCCTTAATCCAGCATATCTATGGTGTGAGAACAACTTTCATGCTAAACTTTCACTGTTGCAAAGAGCTAGGGGGTTTTTTTAGGAGCTGCCAGGCAGGGGTATTGCCCAGCTAATGCCCACTCAGTTTGGTCCTTTAGGAATTATTCCTCCTCTTGCCTTTCTCATTTCTGGCTTTAGCCTTACTGCCTAAGGATTTAACCATAGTGGATTTGATAATAATGAAGAAAAAAAAAAATAACAACATATTATACATTCACAGCAAAATAGTGCATGAAATAAAGCCATTATTCTCTTTAGGACTCAGTTTTCAATGGGCACTGATAGGACGCTTACATAGTCACATATGCAATTTATAGCATTTCCTCTGAAAAGATCCAGATACAATAAGATATGAGGCCAGCTTCCTTTTTTTTTCTTTTTTTTTTTTGTTCTAAAAATTTACCTGTTATTTGGGTTTTATTGTTCGCCTGAGGATATAAAAAATGCAAAAAGGAGAGTAACACTCTCAAAGTTGTTTCTGTGTGCATATGTTTTTTACATAATAGCAAATTATGACAGCTGAGTCCCCAGTGTGGCTGATTTAATTTTAAAATTTGCTTTCAGATGAGGATTTAGCACAAAGGAATTGGTATATTCATTGTCAATATTTCTCAAATTACAAACTTTTGCACACCATGGAAATTCATGTGTGTCACAGCAGCAAGGTGTTAGTCTGTTTTATCTCTTTCCCTACTGACAATCCAAAGACGTCCCAGTGATGCTGATGGGGAGCAGTGCCTCTGTTCTAAAAATGGACTCAAGTAGCAGGTCTCTTGCAGCCTCCTTAACCTGGGAATGCCACACTATGAGCTGGATGGCCCTCAAGCTGCCTGACAGCAAAGGCATTTCATTCCTGATCATGCAGTGAGGACTGTGCAGTCAAAGTATTCAGTGGAAGGGGAGGATCAAGCACTGAGCATGAGCTACTCTGTCTCCTACAAGGCTCTTATCGAGCCAGTTGGCTTCCAAGATATTTTTATTCACCACCATTCTCCTCCTTCACCAAAAGACTGGGGCTAAAGCCAAATATTCATTGAATTCACTATGTTCTGCTCCAATGGGCACAGCAGTAACCTAGCTAATAATGTGCTTGATGGCAGAAGTGCTGCCTGCCCGTGGTGTTTATGGCAGATACCTGGGCCCTTGGAGAAGACAGGGTGGTTTAAAGAAGGGTGGATTTTTCACCCTGAAGAGATTTCTTCTGTGCCATTCTGTCAGTGGTTTCAGTCTTATCCCTGAACTAGGATCACTGGTGTCACCCATGTGATATTTGAGGCAATACCTGGGGGTTTGTCCTGTTGGTAGCTATTACCCTGCTCCTTGCTATCATGGCTATGCTGACTTCTGCTCTCCCACTATTGTCAATGCCAGAATGCCCCCTTGCAGGTGAGTCCATAGCTGCTGTGTCACAGCTTCTGAGTGTTCAGGCTCCCCACCACTTCTGCCTGGTCCCCTCCAGCCGCTCCACCAATCCCCATTTTCCGCAGGAGTTGTGGGTAAGAAACTGCCTTGTGGGAGCACAGACATCCTGGCTGAGGCTCGTAATGCCAGCAGCAGTGCAATGAAGGCCTCTACAGTGGGTCAGGGAAGCCAAGTACACATCTGTTGCATACGTTTTGTTAAATTTGCCAGTATATGAACTGCATCTAATGGGTTCATTTTGACTTGAGCAAAGTGTCCCTGATCTCACCAATCCTTTTCCTTACCCAAATGCAGACTTTTGAACATCAGAGCAAGCAGTCTGTGGTTGTCTGTCTCTTAGCTCCTTTCTGCGAAGGCTTTGAAAGGTGCTGCAGGGCTGAGGCTGAGGCTGGAGCTCCACACATCCACTACAGAGGGATTGCCTGCTCCAGGCTGGAGTGGGACAGTCTCATGTAGGGACCACTTGCTCATAGCAACAGGCTGAAACGGGATTCAGAATCATGGTGAGGCAACTCCTCCAGGGAGCTCTGGACAGGGAGATCAAAGCAGACTCACAAGTAATTACAAGAAAGCAATTGCAGTCCCTGTACTTGCTTCTGCCCTGCCTCTCTGCGGTTTTGGGGAGCAGTACGCAGGGACCTGCACACTGGGGAAGTGGGGAGGGGGGGAGGCTGGTACTTTCAGTCTCCATTGCCTCCTGCTTTTAGCCAAAAGCAGTATTTTGTTGGGTACGGGCAACAAGTGCTGTCAGGAAGGTAGGAGCAGGATCCATCTAAGAGCTGGACTTTGAAAGTGAGCTTCTGGAGTGGGGGAGTGCCCTTGGCTCTGTACCTGAATTACCCCTCCTGGAGAATGGAGTGAGGGAGGGAAGGAGAAAGAGAAGGATGCACCATGAAACAGTCTGAATCTGAATGCAGTCATAGTATAGTTGGCCTACCCACTGCTGGCAGCAGTAAGCTCTCATTTCATTAGGTGAACTTAAAAATCTCTGGAGAGGTCATCACTTTCTCATACTATTACTATATACATATATACATACAGGAGAAATATATATTTCAATACAATACATATATTCTCAGGGCTTATTCTCAAGGTTACATATTCTTCTTGAAAGGAGAAAAAGCTGTTCTTTCACGCTGCTGGAAAATATGTTACAGTTCCCATTCTCCAAGACTTGCGAGCACACAAAACGTTATTCTTCTCTTAGTGGCTAGGTTGTCTGTGTGAGTTGATGACAGTAAACATCTGGCTATCTCCGTTTGGTAATTACTTCTCTCCACTATTTGCTTTGTTTTCATGGGAAAGAGCTCAGGAAAATGAATTTACAAGTGTAGTAGCCCAGGGTTTTCTTAGCCTGAAGAGGGAAGTCAGGATCCCAGGTCTCCATGGGTAAGGGTGGAACTGCTAGGGCTGAGTGTCTGGCAGGATACTAGGTCCAAGGACAAGATGTAGTTTCAGGGAATGGTAAGCACAGAGGGAGTAATCCAAAACTGGATGGCATGAATGAAAGTATGCATGCACACGCATCTAGAAAAGAGCTACTATTTGATCCTCCCTGTATCAGGGCCATTATGCTTACAAATAAGGAATTCACTTCTTACTTAGCACAGAAACTGTCTTTGTACTCCTTTATGTCAGTTGCCTCCATGCCCTGTGTTTAAAATGCCCCAAGACTATAGTAGCTGTTTTCCTAGAGTCATATAGCAATACACATTTCAGCACCAATTCAACTTAGCTCAAAAAGCTAAAGTAATGCTAGTCTGGAAGCTAATATACCAAATTATAGTTTCCCTCTGTAGTCAGAGTTTGGTCTGTGGAGTATCAACTGTTTAAACTTAGTGATGTTTTCAGTCCACTTGGAAAGTAAGAAATATATTTTCTACTTCTGTGAAAGTCATCCGACAAGGAACCCAAGCATTTGGTTCTCTGCTGTGAAAACTAGAATATTTTGTGCAGCTGGAAGGTAATGCTAAATATCTTCCTCTTCTGGACCACTTCTCAGGTCTATAGAAATATCAGTTCTTCTACACAAAGGGAAAAAATTGACATCTTGTAAAATGTGTCTTGCAAGAATTGTTTCTGGGTTTCTGCTGGGAAAGGGTCATTCTCTTTTCTATTGGTACATTCAGATACAAACTGAAAAATGCTAAGTGTAAGGGAAGAGGGTTAAAAATAAATTTGACCTACAAAAAAAAAAAAATCTAATAAATTGGGTGAGTATGGAAAAATTCTGACAGACTACATAATTAAAAAGGTTTATTTACCTTCTTCTCTGTGACCAGGAGTATAGAAAGCCCAAAGGGAGGAGAAGTGGAATGAAAAACAATATTCTGTTAATAACCCAGCTGGTACAGACAAAGGAAGTGTCTGTGAGAGAGAGCAGAGGGGATGTGGGAGAACACTGCCTGCTGTCTCCACATTTCCTAGTAAAAACTTAGCAGAATATTATGCCTATATTCCCCCTAACTCCACATTCTGGGGAGATGCTGTCAGCACCTTTCATGACGCAATGCACTTGGTATCTCGGCCCCAGTAGGTCGCTGGTCACAATACACTTTTGGTGAACATTTTATCTCCTGGGACAAGCACAGAACTTGAGTCTTTCATTCCTTTCTTTCATCTCTTTGAGCCATAACCTGTTCCCTGAAGTCATTGTTGGCATGGGATTTCCTTTTGGTGACCACAAACTGCATTACCAAATTGCACATGTTTTGCCACCATAAGCATTTCTTACAGTTTTCTGCAGCCATTGGAAAGTGCATTACTAACAAGGAGTGTGAATGGGTCACATAATTTCCTCTTGTTGCTTTTGCAGCCTAGAAGATTTGAAAATGTCGAGGTAGCTCCTTATTCTTAGAAGCATGTTTACGTAGTCTGCTGATTTCTGTGGTGCTGATATAAGTTCCTTCAAGGAAATTTAGATCTATATCTAAATTCTGATGTTGTGTGATTGCCTTATGTTTACAACTGGGCAGCAGCTTCATCCAGAAGACATGAGGTAGAGGTGGAACTAAGCCACGTGGTAATAGGAATCTGTTATGTCATGCCAATGTCCTCAGCATCTTCCTTTTTTTTTTTTTCTTTTTTTCATTGTGAATGTGTGTGACTTGAACACTACCAATCTTTACGGACCTAATGGTGATCCGGATGTGGGGTGGCTATGGGAAGATCTAAGGAAAAGCAGAAAACTGAATGGCAGCTAGCATGGTTTCACAGACTGTGTTGATTTGAACAAACATGTCCATGGCATGGAGCTGCTTTAATGCTCAGTGCTTTTGGAGGGGAGGATGAGGGTGTGGAAAGGAGGCATAATATGAACTCTTCCTTTGATGTTCCTCTTACAATCTTTTAAAATAAACACCAAAGTTTGATGGCATTTTCAGCATTCATTTAGAGTGAAATGACTCTGAGCCACTCTATTGTAAAATCTCTGGAGTTTTGAAAGGCATGGAGCAGCCCTACTGAAAGTCAGAAAAAAATAGAGAACAAAGAACAGCTACAATAAATAATAACCCTGTGGAAAAAACACCAGAAAGACCGAGAGCCTGCCACCATAAACATTATTTTACAGGAAATGACAGTTCCTTGAAAATATTGGGAATAATTCTCTAAGGGAGGGAGAAAAATAACAAACCCTTTTCAATTTTAGAATTGTCGGTGATGTCAAGGCTAAACCATTCCTGTCTTGTGATCTTGACTAGATGGTCTCTGAGAACAAGTGCTGCAAGAATATAAATGTAACTCTTCCTGTAACACTGGATCCAGCAGCCCTGATCCAAGCATGGCCTGCACAGTGTGACTGCTGATCACGTTAGCAGCTTTTGTGCCTTGTTACAGAAGCTCATCGCGAAGAGGCACAGCTGCACTGAGCTGTTTGCTTAGGGTTTGAACTCTGTTTTAAGGACACAGCTCCTTCAAACATGTTACCCGCATGCCCAGGTCGGCACCTGCATTTTGGGTGGGTGTTAGCTGCAGATCTGTGACAGGGTGCATGAGGTGAATAGGAAGGGGACAAGATGGGAGACTCAGAGGCATTTGCCTGTTGTTAACACTGTCCTCTCCATATGAACAAGTCACATTACTGCAGAGGTGATGGATGGTGTGTACTCCTCCTAGATATGCAATGCCTCTAGGGTGTTACGTATTTCACACAGTCACGCAAAAGAACTGCAACTATTTCTGCCCCTGCAGCTTGAGCAGTTTGTTCATGAGACAACAATTCACATCTAAAAACTGGGCCTAAGCCTTGAGTATGCTGCTCATGACTTTCTTACACTCAGGTAACAGTCAACAGTGGCACCTAGAACCTCTGCACTAATTTAGAAGTACATGTTTCACTAAATACTTCAGCCTGTATGCAGGGAAAGTACAAACCAAACATAGTTCATAGGGAATTCACTTCCTATTTTTAGACTACTTTACAACTACATTTTTAAGTAAGAGATTTTTCCCCCACAATAGTGGTTTAATAACTATACCACCCATGAGTTTTGTGTTGGTAATAGCTGTTTTATTATTAAATGATGCTTTTGAGTAATTTCACAGCTTTTTGTGCCATTACAAGTTTTGCAATGAGCCATTTGATTACTTTGTAAAAGCTTTGTAAAAGTCTTTGTAAAGCTTTTCTTGCAAGGAGGAAGCTTCAAAACAAAACAAAACCAGGAGATAATAAGGGAAAACATTTCTCTAAATAGAAACTGAAGTTCATTCCTCTTATCTAGCGTGTTTTCGTTTGCAAAGAGACATGCACCATATGTTTAATGAAAAATTTGATCCCGGTCAAAGAGTTCCTATCCTCCTCCATGGATTTTAGTTCTGTACTCTGCAAATAAAGAGAAGCTACTTTGATATGGGTATGGAAAATAGTGAGAGGAGAACAGCCTGAAACATAATCACTGCAAAGCTATTTGTGGGTATTTTGCAAATACATAGAAGAGATTGGAAGAAGGGGAAAGACTTTTCCCTTCCTGTGTACGCTCACAAATGCAAGGGGGAGGGGGAGTTAAGGGAAGGGAAGGAGTAGATGTTCTTGCCTTGTCCCTAGAATGATAAAACTTGTCTCTGCCTCCAATTCGCATGATATTTGAAGCAACTCATTCTCACTCTGTGCTCAGAGTGGTTGAGCCAGATATCTCACTGTAGTTCTGGAGGCACCAGTCCCAGGTCCAGGCCAAATCCTACATCCAGCCTATTCATCTTGGTTACCATACTTGGTTACTTGTGCTTTGGTGTCCAAAGGGGCTAGTGACAGTGTTTAGACTAGGTTACTCTTTTGTCTCTCTTAACTGCAAAAGCCAGCATGTTTTTATCACCTTGGATAAGGTGATCAAGTATATGCTCAACTATGTCCCTCCTTATGGAAATAAAAATGTACCACACAACGACAGTAGCAAAATTTTATTTTTTTATAGGCATTCCTCCCTCTGCCTTTTCTGTTTTGTCTTTCTAGTCCCTGTATTACAGCAGGAATAATTTTTTTTAAATTGCTTTTGCCTCTTTTCTGAAGGAAACTTGTAAGAAAGGGACAGGATATTACAACTGATCTTTAGTTAAAATGTCACTGTGCTCTTCGTAATTGTTCAGGATTTTCCTGAACATGCAGAATAAGTCAATGCAAATTACATTATGAGATTCATCAATGGGATGTTGACCATTTGCAATTTGCAGAAAGTCCATGAAGAATTTTGCAAAAACGTACAGTCATCAGCTTGGTTTCCCAGGTGAAATGCACACTTGGATAATGCTATGCCAGTGAGCTTAATTTTCCCTTATAAGACAGTTTGCTCTAAATTCAGGAATTCCATTAATGTCCAAACTAAACTGTGTATGTAGTTCTGGGCTGATCAAAACCTGTTGCCCTCCATTGTTGCATTTTTGATGGCAGATGTGCTGATTTCTCTTTCCAGCTGAGCTGAGTTGACCAAGAAGAAGCAAGGATGCAAAGGGCATGTTTGCACAGCCTCATGTCAGGTATCTAGGGCTCTAGGCTAATGATGGCAAATGTTACAGCACAGGATGCTACTGTGCATAGGAGCTGGGGAGTCCTGGAAGCCCACTGTCCCACTGCCCCTACTGCCCATAAGGGATCGTAATGGGCACTCGCTGTCATCCCTTTAGTCTTGCTAAGGAGTCAGTGGAGGAAGAGATGAGCATCTTGAGAAAAATCCAGCACTCCCAAAACAGGAGCTCAGCTGCCATCTAATTATGTGCTCTGGATTGCCCTCTGGAGGTGCCTGCAGCTCTCTGTTAACTTTACTGGAAGACTGGGCTCCCAAGTTGAGCAGTGAAAATATCCATAGGGCATTCATATGTAAAACTTATCACAGATCTAATCTTTATATGTGCCCACTTCAATAACCAAACAAGTCACCATGTGAACAGAAGTTTGTGCAGCACCACAAACACCTGGGAAGGTGTAGTGGTGCAGATCCTTTGGCCTCGTTGCTGATGCTACATGCGTGTTTTGGGGCTGGGAACCACCTACACAAGCCTTGTAGGAGTAGGACAGATGCAATGACTTGTGCCTGCACTGTTGCTCTTTGTGCCACTTGCAGGCATGTGCCTCATGGATCTGTCACACGTGTGTGGCCTGGATCCCAGCACACCTCTCTGCAGAAGGAAAAAAACCTGAGCAATTGGTTTATAAATCCCACAGTGTCAGAGAGATGCACAACATTTGAATTCAATACTGTGAATCCCCTTGTGCTCCTCTGAAGATGGATTTGACCCTTCTCTGAATGATAATGAAATGCACTCACAAATTGAATCCACTTGCTGTATTAAAACATGCATTTCCATTCCTACTGGGCAGATCCAACAGTGTGTTCAGTTACTACTGTCTTCTTTTCAGAAAGACTTTAGTAATTTTGAGTACAGAAATATAATTGAAAAAGAAAAATACAGAGTTAATGGGATAACATAATAAGAACTGCCAGGGTAGGTACAAGACCTCAATACTTAGCTTAAAGGATCTATTCCCGGAATGAATTCCAAAATTTTTTGTTTACGCTTCCTTTATAATGCAAATGGAAAATGTTACATCTTTGGATAATGATCGAAAAGTCTCAGAAGCAGTGAAAGGAACCTCCACTAGCTACCATTGCAAAACACTAAAAATAGCGCTGCATCTAAAATTCTGTTGGTTTTTTAAATTTTTATTTAAAGAAACCAGTTTGGGGATACCTCTGTGGGATCCAAAATATTTTCCCTGTTCATGTGCCTGCATCAATTACACATCTAAATCTCGGTTTGTACCCCAGATCATGGGAACATATAGAATCATAGCATCATTTAGGTTGGAAAAGACCTTTAAGATCATTGAATCCAACCGTAAACCTAATGCTGCCGAGTCCACCACTAAACTGTGTCCCTAAGTGCCACGTCTACACATCTTTTAAATACCTCCAGGGATGGTGACTCAGCCACTTCCCTGGGCAGCCTGTTCCAGTGCCTGACAACGCTTTCAGTGAAGAAATTTTTCCTAATATCCAACCTAAACATCCCCTGGCACAGCTTGAGGCTGTTTCCTCTTGTCCTAGAGAGAGGACGATATTTAGATTCTTTGTATTTTTATTTTTTAGTCTGTGATGCAATGCTGAATTAAACTGGTGTTTGATTCATGAATGGTTAGAATTGATCTTTTTTTAAAACAAAAATATGAATTAGGATTCCATCCTGTGCACTCCAGTGATGCGCTGCGTAAGTTTTGTATTCCTTTTCCAGTGGTGTTCTTCCTATTATGAATGAATGTTCTAAGTTTCTAAGACAAACTTATGCTCTTGTGCTCTGAAACAGATGTGTTACAAGCAGTGGCATTACAGGTTTTCTCACACTGGCAGATGTGCTTGCCCTCTGCCAGCTTTGACTCCTTGGCTTGGAGCAAAGTTTGCAGTCCGTGCCTATTGTCCCGGTCATCAAGGATGTGAGCAGGGGCTAGCTGTCTGGCCCTTGGTGTAACAGCTCAGCTCAAAGCTCTCTCCTTAGTTCGGTGATAATTCTTTCGAGTGGCTGAATTTTCACTACTAAAAAGAAATGTCTGTCCCACCACAGAAATATTCCCTGTATATAAATTAACAGAGTGATTTTTTTACTTTAGCTGTCAGGCAGCGTGCATGACTTTCCCATTTCACCTCAAAGTGGACTAAATTTCTAACATTTAATTATAGCACTGGTCATTGGAAGTGAAAATTATTGTTACTTGTTTTTCCATTGTTGGTTGCTCTGGGGACAGATACCCCTATCCAAATGTGTAGTTTTAAAAATTATTTTTAAATGTATGCTTCTGTACAGAGCAACCCTGCCAGGTATTCTCTTTTTTTGTCTGGAGCTATTCACCAGCTGACTTCCTCTCCTATGTTTTCTTGACTCTCTCTTTCCTACTCAAGACAGGGATGAAACTCACATGTGTGTGTGCACACAAAACCATTTCCTTCCCTTATCTTCCTCATTTTGCCTGTCTCCTCTCAGCCCAGTTTCTCCTTTAGTTGCTAAGGGCTTCTCTCAAGGAGCTTTATCCTGCAGAGACAGAAAAATAAGAAAGGGGCAGAGGGAAAGGGTTGTGTGTCTGCTTACCCATTAGGCAACAGGGATGAGGCATGCCAGAGCACCAAGGAAGGGCAGCAGCTTTCCTGGCAGAGCTCTGGTGGAGTCACTTCCCTTTCCAACCTGAACCTCCCATCTGCTTCCTCACGTTGTGGAGCTACTTGAGGCTGCCTGAAGTGTAGTAACAACACAGATGGCGTTCATAAGGACATTTTCAGTGTCCATTTAAAGGGAAGAAAAGGGAGGAGATGTGCTTCTCCAGTCCTTTCGGAGAGGGAATGTTGCAATAGTAGGCTCTGCAGAAAGGCAAGGAGGCATGAGGTGAAGAGATGTGGGAAAACTGAAAACAGACTTGCAGGCTGGAGGCATTTCATTGTCTCACTAGAAGAGAGTGTTCCCTGCCCACGAGTCCCGAGAGATCGAGCAAGAGTGGTTTTGGGACGTGCCTGCCCACTGTCCAGCTGTCAGGGATGATGCATTTCAGTCACAGTCAGCCTAAACTGGATCTGAACTAAGGACCTGGAGGAGTTAGTGGTTTCCTTGATTGTGTAGGCTCAGCTGGAGGAAGGAGTTCTGGCTGAAACACAGGTGTGTGCAGCAACGTCTGCTCTTTCACTTGGGTAATAAATCTATTATTTTACTGTTATACTGCTCCACGGAGAATTCTGGTTTTGGTCCAGTGTGCTTTGGGATCTGCTCAGTCTCATTTCTCGTTGCTCTGAGCTGATGCCACCACCAGAAGTGTAAATTGCAACGGTGCTTCTGTGATGCAAAGGCCCAGCTCTCCGCCAGCTACTAAACGGAATGTAACTCATATCACCACCGCAGCAGAGCAAAGTTGACAGCCATTACCAAAGGAGTCCAGAGCTATGTTTTATGTTTTTATTCCAGCTAGCTCAGATATGTTGCATAGCTGTGTGTTTACAATGATCTGTGTAGGGCAGTCTTGGAACCACTTCATTTCTTTGGGCTCTTTATGATCACTTTATAATTAACCAGAGTCAAGCCAATAATCTCACTTACAGAGCATAACCGAGAATAATTGTATTTTATGTCATTGTTCCAGACTTGCTTTAAAATTTTCTTAAAAATACACTTGAAATGTAAATGTATTTAACAAATACCCTAAATGGTTAATTTTTATTCAGTGATGAGCAGGAAATTTATTACTTTTTTTTTTTTTTCAGATTGAAAATTAGTCTTGACAAGATATGCCCTTATACTAGACAGTTTTAATTATGTGACATGCCTGTTTGTTATTTGAGAGTCTGCTCATGTTTGGACTCTTAACACACAGGGGAAAATGCATAGTTCATTGTTTATTGAACAATTCTTTCAGATTTTGGATAATCTTTTTCAAAATTCTTTCAATGTAAAATGTGATTACATGTAGGCAGGTAACCATGCACATTGAATTAGAATTATTTTTCCTACCTTCTTTTCACTACTGAAGAGTGGTGCTTAAAATTTCCTGGCATAATTTGCCCCAGAAATCTTAAAATACTAATAATCTAATTAGAAATTATTAGTAGTACTAATAATCCTTCACCGTGGAAGCTATCCTATATTTCTTATTCCACCAAGGAAAGAAACTTGCAAGCAAACAAAACAGTGGATCACCTGCTGAAACTTATTAGATTTGAAAGGAGCAAACATATATTCATGTATAATTGCTGAAATTTGCTCCTGATATGAGTAAATTCACAGGTACGAAATGTCACGGCTCTATGAGAAGATCCCACTTTCCTTTCACCTTGTCTAGCCTCTCTTGTTAATGGATCTCGAAGAGCTTTCCTGTATTATTGATTCAGCCACACAATGCATGTGGGAGGAGCTTGGGGGATGTGTTTCCATCAGTTCAGTCAGCAGCTCTGTTATCTTAGTCCTCTGCACTGACTAGTAGACAACTCCATTTTTCTAAACAGCCATTATGAATGCTGCTCCTAAAGATTCATTTCTGATACACGTGGAAGTGTTCAGTAGTCAAGAACAGACTACTTTTCTAATTGCAGCTAAAGTTAATGATGCCTTGAGATACCATTTGGATTCTGCCAGGTTCGATGTCCTACAAAATGTGACTAAACTAGAACTGCTAAAGTATGCGACAGATCTCTCCTATGGTGTTTTACATTATTCTCAGGTAATGATAATAATGTTTTGATGCTTCCTAATTGATCAGATTGTAAAACCCAGCAGAAACAGACCAGCAATCAACAAGGGTTTCTATAAAAATTCTAGACAGACCCTGTTACGTGAATGGTGAAGATTAACAAAGGCTAGGAGGGGAAACAAATCAGACCTTTAGTAATGCATCTGATTTTAGAAAGTTTTCTGCAAACCCTGTGCCCAGTTCTAATTTAGCTGAAATGAACGGTGAAATTATGGATTAATGAATAGAAGATAAATCAAGCATGGGGGAAATTTGGAAGCTCCTAGGAAACTTTCACGTTCTGCTGTGGCAGATGAACATTTCTAAGGATGCCTACTCAACATACATTTGAGTGCAATGAATTTCCTTATTGTAAAGCAAGACAAGCTCATCATCTAAGAGGATAAAATACTTAGTGACTACTGCTGGTACTAGGGAATTAAACTGACTCTGAACCAAAAATCAGTTTGAACTGTTTTTTTTAACTTTTCTTGAACCAGAACTGAACTTGAATGTTATTTTGAAGTTTAGCTGACTTCATGCTGGAAGTGAACAATAACAGCTTCAGTCAGAACTGAATGTGAACTAAGTCGAAAAACTGAATTGCTTGGCTCCTGGTGGGCCACTGCACGCTGTTCCCCCAGCTGCTGACAGGTCTGAGCAGGAGGAGGACTTCCAGAATAGGTAAGAGGAGCAGGATGTTTTCGTGTAGTCTTAGGGAGCATGCATCAAGAGACATAACACAGTAGTTAATCATCACTGTAAATGTTAAAGCCATTTCCTTCCCCACAGGTCCCCAAAGCAGGACTCTCATATTGTAAGAATAACAAATATAAACCAGCTTTGTACAGCAGTGATTGCCCTGAAAAGGCTTCAGTAACTTCTCCCGCCTCTCAATGGGTCTTAATGTCTCGCCGCATCTTTGTATAGGGGAGTTTTATTTCTTCAACTGGTTTACCACTCATTTATGGAGCTCACCAACCGCATGGATTGTGTGAGAGTGTATATATACATATATATATATCTGTGTCTATATATATTTATCCGTGCACAAGCCCTTGTTACTGTTATCCTGAGTCTATGGATGTTAGAACAGTGCCATGACTTCATGATTCAAACAGCCAAAAAAGATAGCTGAGGCAATTAGATGTTTCTGAAAAGCACTATTTTGGACAGTCAGTCAGTTCAACACAGTTAATTTCAATCAGCAATTCTAACTGATTATGTTCTACCTAAGGGAATTGGTGACACAGTATATTCTGGATGCTTTTTTCCCTAGTAACTCTCTTGGCCTCTGAACTCTATTAGCTGCAACTGATTTTGCATATTGGATGAAGCAGGGACAATGTTTTTCAAAAAGTCCCCCATGTTATTGCTACAGGAAAGGCAACAAGGTGAGGTGGAGCAAAATTGTTATTTTATACAGATAAGTTCTTCTTCCCTCTCATCATTAAGGTTGAGGAACCTCCCTGCTGCTAAAATGTTTTCACCTAAAGCGAGTGTCACACACCTGGTAATGGGGGTCTGAAATCCTGGTAGTTGAAAAGAGGGGAAAGAAATGCTGGTAGGTGGTGGGATTGCTGCGTCCACTGCTAGTACATTTACTGCATGCCGTGGGACTCTGGTTTGCAGAGGGAAAGAGAAAAACTGTGTGACCCACAGTGTGATTTCACTATGTTGTATGCCCTTAGGGAAGAAGCAGCCCTCCTGCTTTATATTCAAAATGCTTTTAATGTTACTTGCAAAACTGGTAGCAGCTAAATGAACTCCTGGCTATTCTCTAGATGTTGTTCTCTATTACGTACACTTTATTCAACAGACACTTTCCCCATTAATTCAGTTTCTCTTTCTGTATTACCTATTTCAGTCAGAGTCCTATGCTTTATAGTTTCCATGCTGGCTAATAGTGCTCCTCCAGTTTTCAGGTTAATGCATTTACTGTTCCTGTCAACAGCTGAACTACAGAAGGTGTACATGGTTCTCGATAAGGCTTCACATTTTTTTTTATACTTCTCACTACTACAGAGGTACGGCTGGACAATGGATGTCTCGTTGTTCTCTCAAAATTATGTGTATGTGAAGAGTTAACTCCCTGCAGCTGTGGGGAAAAAATGTCATTGAAACGAAAGACGTTTTAGCCAAAAGGTGGCACTGCGGCTGCATAGATTCTGCAGTAGATGAGCAGTCTGGCAGACGGTAACAAGCCACTCAATACATGTATTTTAACTCCGCTTTTCATACCTTGTGAACGGTAAGTATTGAAAACTGGCTAATTATTTCCCAAACATTAGAATAAAATCAGTGCTTCAGGAAGCAGACAATTTGGTAACTGTACTATAAAAGTAATAAATACTTTATCCTTGCTTTAGTGAATCTGAACAACTGAATAAAAACCCCAAATCAATATCTGAAAATGTGCTGCCAGAGTGCACAATATTTCAGCTATGCATGTATCCTACACATACAGACTACTCCTATTAACTGCTTGCTTTGTAGCCTCTAAGGCAAGGAGAGCTTCCTTACTAACTTGGAGTTTTTGAGACAGATCCTGTGGTCTTAAAACAATGCTGGGGTTGACTTTACCGTGAGCTGATCAGATATTTCATTAGCAGATTAAGTACTACTGGATCCTAGTGAGTTACCATTTACAGATGTGATCACTAGGCATATTCACAAAGATCGATGTGTACAGAAACCTACAGCAGAAGACTGAGAATCAAATATCCAGGGTTGGTTTGTTGCTGAGATGTCCGGGTGAGCTGCACTGGGCCCAAATGTGGGAAGGGAGGGAGGGAACGATCCCGGGCTGTGCCCCGCTGCTGAGTTAAGGTGTCACTTTCGTCCTGCTGGGACAGGGCTCCATTACAATCTCTGACAGATGTTACACTGAAACTCCGCGCACACACTCGTGTCTAAGTGTGAAGTGACCGTACCTCTTCAGAGGAGGCTTAGGCTCTTTGTGATATGGGACCTTCGTGTTACGGGTCCTTTCAATGGACCTGCTAGGCACATTGAATTAGTGCCTGCAGCTAATTTTTCTCAGCTTTCCTGAGCATTTTCATATATGTAAGTCTGGAGTTGGACTTTCCAAATATACTAGTATCAGTTAGCCTGTTATGTAACATTTGAATATCTGAATAATTGCCATTATTCATAAAACAAAAATCAGATATCCCCACGGCTCAACGCATACCATTTGAACCCCCAAACCACAAAGTTTTTCTTTTTTCTTTAAAAGACCCTTTGTATTTTCCTGTGAGTCACACTCATGTTTGCAAACATTTTTCTCTGCAACCAGGATACGGAAATTATTTTTCTTTTGTAAAAGCACCTGAAAGCAAAGGATGCTTAAGTAATTTTGAGTCAAAAAGTCAGGACTTCAAGAGCAAATCTAGGACTTCTTAAGTTTGAAGTAAGGCTGGATGAGGTCCTTCACCAGGAAGAATCACTAAGAATTTACGTTAATGACCACAGGGTCACTGCTCCCGCTTTCTCCCACTCCAGATCTTGCACGAGAGCAAAGCGTTACCTCCAGCACTGCCCCCACGAAGAGGATGTTCTCTCTAAACTTGCCTCATTTAAGTGGGAGGAATTCCAGTATACTGCTGAAGTTTACTTGTATTTTTACTTTTACTTGTATTAATAACAACATTAATAACGTTTATAGCATCACTATTTTGACCCCAACTATTAGGTTTATTCAGCACACACACAGGGACACACCAGCTGAACCTTGAAACTGCCCCTTTAAACCCACAGCACTTTCTAACCAGCGCCGTATTTTAAAGGGTAAAAAGCTTTCCAGAAAAGTCAAATACATTCCAGCGACCGCAGATCTTTTTTTTTTTTTTTTTTTTTTTTTTTTTTCCCAGGCGACAATTTTCTCGTGGACCTAAACACGCTGCTGAAACCTGGGGCGGGAAATAAACAAATCAGAGAAAACTGCTCCCCCACTCAAGAAAAAACAAACCAATAAAAATGTAAGCGAAAAAATTGTTAAAAGTGAAAAAAAAAAAAAAATCCGGTAAAAACCCCCCCAGAACAACACAAAAAGAAGCCTTCAGGAAAAAAAGAAGCCTTAAGGAAAAACATTAAAATTTTAAGCGCAGGGCCGGCGCCGGCTGGGGGGTGGCAGCGCGGTGGCCGGACGGTCCCCGCGGCGCGGAGGGGGCGCGCAGGCAGCGGGCGCGGTCGGGCGGAGGCAGGGGCAGGGGCAGGGGCAGGGGCTGGGGCTGGGGCTGGGGCTGGGGCTGGGGCTGGGGCTGGGGCTGGGCAGGGGCAGGCAGCGCGCGCCCGGCCCCCTCGCGGCGTGGCGCGGCCCGGCCCCGTCGGGGCGGGGCGTGGGGAAGTTTGATCGCGCGGGGCGCGCCGTGGGGTGCCGCCGGCTGGGCAAGGGAAGGGAAAGGGAAAAGGGGGGGGGGGGGTGCGTCCCGTTCCGCGCTGCCGGCGGAGGGAAGGAAGGAGGGCGGGAGGGGGCGGTGGGGGGAGCCCCGAGGGGGCGGGCGTGTGCGTGCCCCGGGGCCGGGGGTGCGGCGCGGCGCTGGTTGCATGGGCTGCCGCCGGGATGCGGCGGGAGGCGTGAGGCGGCGCGGCTGAGGCGAGGCGAGAGGCGAGAGGGAGGCGAGAGGCGAGGAGGAGGAGGGGGCCGGGCGATGCTCCGCCGCCGCGGCGGCTCCGCGCACCGGCGGACCTAGGAGCGGCGGGGGCGCGCAGAGAGGGACGGCTCTCCGGCCCCGCCGCGATGGCCACCGAGGTGGTGTGCGGGCTCACCTTCCGGCTGCTGCTGCCCGTGTGCCTGACTGCCGGTACGTCCCTCCCTCCGTCCGTCGGTGGGTCGCCGGGCGGGTGCGCGTCCCGGGGCCGCGGGACCGGACTCGCCGCCCGCCGGGCCGGCGGCTCGGGAGATGCTCCGCTCTCCTGCCTCGCGGCGGCTCCCACATTCCTCTGTTTCCCCAAGAAACTTTAAAATTCGCAGCTCCCCCCGATTTCTTAGCTATTTGTTGTTGTTATTATTAATTTTTGTTGTTGTTGTTGTTGCTGTCCGCCCGGAGGTGCGGGGCTCGCACGTGTGGCGGGGCTCGGCTCGCTGCCGCCCACCGGCTGCGCGGCGCTGCGCGGGGCTCCGCGGCTCTTCGCTCGGAAAAACTGCCGCTGGCTCCTGCGCCCCGCGTCGCCCCGCGTCCCCGGGGGAGGCGTGAGAGAAAGGAGGGTGCAGTGCTCGGCCTCCGGGCATTCGGGTTCATATGCCGTGTCAAGCTTTCGGGGGTGCTCTGTAAAAGCGGGGAGTGAGGGTCTGTCAGAAGGAGCAAGTTCTCTCATTTACAGAGGTTTCCAGGAGGGAGATTTTTCTTATTTTGAGAGAGAGAAATTTCAGTTTATTAAATCGCGTTACTTAGCAGGCGGCCATCCGAGAAACGAATTATTTTTGGATGGAGAACTGTGGTGTCCAGCCATGGGTGAATATGTTAATATTAATCCATGCCCTCCGCACAATTTGAAAATAAAATTCCGAATAAGCAACGATTACACTTTAGATGGGTAGGACGGCCGGCTCGCCGCGAAAGCCGCGGTTGCGGAGCGCGGCTCGGCCGGGGCCGGTGCCCGCCGGGGCTGCGGGGCGGGCGTGGGGAAAGCGGAGGCTCGGCGCTGGTGCCCACCACCCCCTCGGCGCGCCGCCCCGCGCATCCTCCGCGGGCGGCGGAGCGGTGCCGGCCGCACCTTGCGCGGCCGCCGCGGGGCTCCCGGGCCGGGTCCCGGCCGGCGCCAGCCCCTTCCCGGCGGCGCGGAGCTCTGCGCGCAACGCGGTGGCTGTGGGAGACCCATCTGCAGGGCTGCAGCTCTCCGTGCGGCCTCGCCGGCCGCCCAGGACAGGGCTGCCCAGCGTCTCCCCCCCCGCCCACCTCTGAAACACGCAGCCTTTGCCCTTGACAAACCCCGTGGTGGCCCGGCCAAGGCCGCTCGATCTCAGCATCGTCCCTGCAGCTTGCCCGGGGGGTGCCCCGCGCTCTCGCCCCAGGTGCCCTCCGCTGCCTCTGACTTCTTCGGGAAGGACGCGGACCCCATCCTCAGCCCCGCCAGGGGCATGCGGGACCCGGGTCGCTCCCTGGTGCCTCGCGGTGTGCAGCCCCTCTTGCTTGCACAGACTGGGACTGAAAATTCATTTTTTTTCCCCATCGTTTTGCTTGAGGTGGTGTGGTGGGTCCTGTTAGCAGGCTTCTACAAAGGGTGAGACGGAGGCAGCTTTCCAGCCTGCCGCCAGCACCTGCACCCCCGTTCCAAAGCCCGTGGCCTCCCTGCAGGTGCCCAGCTCTGCTCTCAGTGGCCACCGCTGGGGCTGGGGAGGCCACGGTTCCCCAGGCCCACGGCAGCAGGTGAGGGGCCCCTGCCTGCTTTGATGCCGTCCCTGTGCGACCGGGTGTGGGTGCCTTTGTGGCCGGTGTGTGGGAACGCTGGGTGCGGAGAAGCTGGGTGCTGGTGGATGGGGCAGGCGGTGGGTTGCCCTCGAGGCCAAGGGGTGCGGGTACCACACAGGTCTTTCAATGCCAGGGTTGGGCACAGGGCACCCCCTGCTTGAAACCTGTTGGGCCTCATCCATATTTTCTTTACACTTGTGAAAGATGGTTGGATTATGGGTGAGGATGAAATTGCTGGAAAGTCACATGGGGAGAGGGAAAGATTCTAGAAAATAAATTGTGTTCAGGTGGAATTATATTATTCTAATAATATACTCTAATATACTCTAATAATATACTCTAATAATATAACATAATATCTACCCATGGTATTAAAATAGTAGAGGTATTGTTCTGTCAGGTGCTCAGTCTGGTTCTTGCCAAACTCTTTCTGTACCAAAACAAGTTCAGATAAAATTGTTTTGCTGTCCTGATTCCTGATATTTAGTAATGCAGAGGTACTTTCGCATTGCAGTAATCCCTCCACAGATGAGAACTGATGTTGTCATGAATTGCTTATGGTCGTAAATCTTACTCCTCTGAAGATTAATAGAAATATAAAACCTGAAGGAGGGACTTCCCATCTTGAGGATGAAAAAGAAATCCCACTGCGGAGCTCTTGGTTTTGGACCTAGTGATCTTGTTCAGTTGGATTTGAGAGAGGAATCAGTAAACAGCTGACAAAACAGCTTTTCTCTTACCTTAATTTACTGTGTCTGTAGGTGTTATTCTTTTCCCCTTTACAAGCTGTTAGCAGAGTCCTCACTAAGGTGAAACCTAGTGCAGCCTGCTTCACTTCTCCACTTCTCTTGCGTCTGCACCTGAGTTATCCCTGAGCCAATGCTCTCCTCCTTTCCAAAGCATCAAGGAAGTGTTTCATGGGCTTCTGGAAAAAGGCTTTTTAGAGCTCATATATCACAGTGATGGTTTTTTGTATGACTTACGGTGAGGTTACATCCGCAGCTGAAAAGCTGCCACGAGGACTCACTGCGCAGAGTGATGCCTTGTGTCTCCTACCCCTGTCTGGGCAGTAAATGTGTCTGGCAGTGCTAAAAGGGTGGAAATACAGAGTTGTTCTTTTGGTTCAGAATCTGTGCTTGTGTGCTTTTAAAATGCTAGATTACTGTAGTTTCTTGTGATATAATTTGCCTTTCTGTTTCTAAGAGTAGAAAGTAACAAGGTTGGAGAGCCCTGACGAGGTGTGTGAGGCAAAGGCAGCTGTGGCAAACTCATTAAAAATAACACATCTGCTAACACATCTGCTAAGCTAAAAGGTGATTCTTTAAATACTTTAAAAATGGTTAATGCTTTAAATCCTTAATACTTTAAATACTTTCTTTTAAAAGTAAGTAAAACTATATACTAATGCAAAGATAACTTGCTGGTATGAAATACTTTCCAAGCACTGATTAAGTACCATGTAACTGAGAAAACAGAATTCCTTGTAAGAATTTTTTAGGATCAGATCTGTAGCACTGATGAGTGTAATCTTGTGCAGGTAAGCCTAGATGTATCCATTTAATGCTCAGGAATGACATGTCTTAAGTGTCTGTTGAAGACAGAAAATTTAACATGTAAAAAATGAAAGACTTTGAAGAAGCAAACGCTGATTGTAGGCTTATGACTTAAGAGTTGATCCACTGTCGTGTTATTTTCATGATAAAAATCTTGTGTTCAGTCTGATGCGGACCTAGAGCTTAAATGATAACTCACAGTAATGTGAAACTTCCTTGCAAATAAAGTACTGTGTTCCATATTAAAACAGAGAGAGTTGGATCTGTTGGGGTTTTTTTTTTTTTTTAGTGAGATTACTGCAATGTGATGTTTTCCTGCATCATAGTGGTACAGTGCTGAAAAAACAAATAAGAAAATGGAGGAGAGGTAGCTTTTGGCACTGGTGGTGGGAAGTGGGCTTTTTGTGTTTTGTTTTTTAAAGCTTGAGCCTTGGCATGAGCCTGTCTTTTTTTGTTACTCATATGAACGTGAAACACGCAAAATGTGATTTGTCTCTCTGAAGTAAGGCATCAGAGCAATCTTTTGCTAATTGCTTTCTTTGGTTTATAAACTTGAACCACAAAGCTGTGGTTTACATCACTTGATAACAATTTTTAATTATTCTGCTTCCAATTGTTTTACTTCACACACAATTTATTAGTTTTCTTTTAAGCAAAATATTATTATTTTCAAATGGGGTGCTGGGAAAGAAATGCTTAGAGAGAACAGCTTTCTCTGGTTTTTGAGTGATGCTGCTGGCTGGATTGCATGTTACCAGCAAATCGGCTTCGGTGAGCTAGCTGCCTGGCCCAAGCCCTTCTGAGAAGTTACACTTGCTTTCTGAACTCCTGAATTTTGACCGAGATGAAGTAAGAATTGTAGGAGTTTCTAAGAAGTTGGGGCTTTTTTGAGAGGGTGAGCACAGGTATCAGTGTTTAGTAAGTGATGTCAGGTAAAAAGAAAATACTTTAAAGTTTTTGTAGGCGACAGAGTTCAGATACTAGTTGGAAGTTTTCACTTGTTTCTTCAAGCCGAATCTTTGAACTGGTATATAGCGGGAATTGCTTTTTCTTCTCCTTTCAGTGACCGTGATTAATCAGAATGGTACTGAATGAATCAGAATGGTCATCTCTTCAGAATATAAGTAATGTGTTACAGAGAATATTTTTTTGAAACATACACAGTATTTTCAAAACCACGTGTACTCAATTGTTGGAAGTGCCTCAGTGGGACTGAGGTCCTTGTTCTGCCTTGGAAGGAAAAAGTAGATTCCGGCAGGCTTGGGTGCTCTTTGACTTTTATCCCCAAATTAACAAGTATTGGTGAAAACTTTGGAGGGAAATATCTTCATTACTATGTTAATGGATACTAAAATGCTATTAAAAGTATGTGCTTTAAAGAGTATTTCAGAATCCAGTACCTCCCTATATGTTTTGAGGGTTGGAATTATTACTATTCACATTTTCCATAGACAGAACGAGTTGATCAACTTTGTAATATTAAGGCAACTCTGTGGGGGCAGTGAATGATGCCATGCTTGGAATATTATTTTTTGGGTGCTTGTTGTTAATTTCACTGGAGGTGGTTGTTTCAAAATGATAGTACAATATGACATTGTTTTGCAGTTTTCAGGTGACTGAATGATTTTTATGTGTCAGTCTGTACAGGTGATGTCAAGGTGATGACAAAGCGAGTTGTGATGCGGGACCGTTTGGACTAGAGAGTAATTTGCGTACTGACGTTGTGTGTGACTGTATATATGTGGATATGTATGTATATATACATATCTAAAACACTGACATATTTTTAAAGTTGAAATAAACTTTGCATAGGCAGCAAGAGTGCTGCTTGTTATGCTCTAAAATTGGCCAGTTACTGAAAAGAAGGCAAAGAAAGATCAAACTGTTGTGGGTTTTTTTTTTCATTATGGTGGCATTGGGGAATATTTATTATGATGTACTGAGAAGAATGATAGGGAACAGCATGAGAGAGATTCACATAGGCTTCCTGTTACATTTTAAAACTCTGTTGTTGTCCCAGAACACTCATAAAAATGTTAGTCACAGCAACAAAAAGTCTAGGAACCCCTTAATGGGTAGCATGCTGAAAAAAAAATTAACTTGGATGCCAGTTTGCACAAGAGATCCTAAGATGGGTGTTGGGTTTCCTTCCCCTCTTCAAATGTTTTAGAAATGTATCTGTCTTCTTTTATGAAAGGAAGTTTTGCCTAGTTCAGTGTGAGCAGGTGAAAGGTGTCAAGGGGAAGAAATATATACAACCTTGCAGGAGCAACATTTTCCAGGCTTGTAGGCACAGGGTTAGAATTTCTTGTGCATAAAACGCATATGTCATTTCAGTCTCTGTGGCTTCCATCTTAGGTCAATTAAGATCCGGAGAAAAGTGTTTTGGGGAGAGAGGGGAGGCAGCATTCGCCTGCAAGCACGATGCTGTCTCTCTTCTCTAACAGCCGTCTTGGGTTGACTGCCTTTGGTTCCCCCTAGCACACAGGCTGGGAAACTCTATTTAAAGATGCATCCCACAAAAAGTGGGAATAAAACATCACTCCTTAAGTTCTTACCATCTCTAGTTATTTATCCACTTAATGGTTAAGATGAAATAAAAGCAGAACCTATAAATTTGCAAGGCTTAGGGCTTGCCTGGTAGGTAGCTTGTTCCACAGACAGTATTGAACTTGGGAACGGAAATCAGTGGGAGGCAGCTGATTGGAGAGAGTTACTTAGAGAAAGTGAACAACTTGCCTGGTGACTGTAGGAACTGGAAAGCATTTGAATCCTTTATTTGTAGTGCTGGAGCTCATAGGTATCAGTTGCAAAGTTGCAAATCATGTCATGCATGAAATTCCCTCTCTGTCTTTTAAACTGCAGGTACAACACTGAGCCATGTTCTGTTTTTTTAATCAGAGCAGTCAAATCATAGCATGAAATGCACTACTATATGTGTTTTTGGAACAGATAACTCGTTTTTTCTGAGGATGTTTCTGAGGGAGGTCGAGGAAGAGAATGGTACTGTTATTGCACCTGTACATGTGTAGCCACAGTGGTCTTTCATTTCAGGTAGTTTGCTAAAAGTCCAAAAATGTGGGAAACAAATACTGTCAGACAGCAGGCGGGGGGAACGGAGTGCAACTGTTTTCACGACTACAGCACTAAAATAATTTTGAGCGGCAGCTTTACCACCATGTCAGTTGGAGTAGTGGAGTTGCAAATGCTGGCAAAAGCAGATCAGAATGGCTGACATTGCTAAAAGGACTCTTGGAAAGGAATATCATTAAATGGATCATATCTGAGAGGGACTTCAAATGTGCTCCTTCATACCAGTAAAATCCTTTTCACATGCATGTAAAGCTGCTGGGTGTTTGCACTCCAGTTTTTCTTCTTTACATCTCTTTTCTCTTTTCACATTGAAATGATAGCCCTTGTGAAGCTGAAGGATCTTATTTTCAGGATAATGTTTCTCTTGAAGAACATCAGTGACTACTTTCTCCTGTTGGACTGCAGCACTCTAAGAAACAGGCTGTTTGCTTTCTATCATGGAGAATGATGTTAGCAAGTGCTAATTAGTGAAAGAGTACGTGTAGTCAAGTAGACTGTACAAGCCTTTGTAATATTTTAGGCACTTCTAAAGATACTGTAAGTATGACTTGCTAAGCTAGTAAAAGGCTGTATAGTGAGGGTTCTTTGTGCTGCAGCACATTGATCAATATTTGTAACTAAATCAATTCAGGTTTGTTTTCTAGGGTAAAAGTTTTCTGTAACATTACTTTTGTGGTGGTCACAGGTCTTCATGCTGTCATCTTGACAGATCTTTGAAGCTAAGCAGGTCAGAGGCTGGCACCATGCACATACATTTTCATAAAAAGTGCAGGTGTTGCTGTCAGGAACATTAGTGACAGAGTTGTCTTATTCTTGTACTGAGAGAAACTGGTATACTGGGGTTTGTTTTGTCAGATGAACCATCTTAAGATTTTGAATATTATAAAAAAAAAGTCCATGAGTTGAATTATATAATACCTTTATTTTGGTGTGCTTGTTGGAAGTGTATCCTTTGATGCATTACGTTCAGGATGTGGTTGAATTAATGCACTTCTCTTCTCCTGAGAGTCTACCTGTCCATTTCCCGTCTTGAGTAGGCAGTTGTAAAACCTGAATGTCACATTAAGGTTGCTATTCTGTATCTTAATTTCTTTTATATCTTTAATTCCAAGCTGCAGTGTTAGCTTTGATAATATCCTGTAGCAATGAATTCTGTGGGTGAAATCCACCCTGAATAAAAAGGAGTACTCTTTAATTCGTTTTCAGTTTGTTGCCTTAGTAAATAATCCTTTGGATGGGAAAAAGTATGTATAATCACTTAAATCAACAACAGTCTAGTGTTCTATTTACCCTAACACTTTAGAATAACATTTGCAAGACATAAAATCAACCGTTAAGATTAACTGTAGAAATTAACAGCTCTGAGTTTCCTATCAATTGTCCAGTTCTGAAGAGAAAGGGATGAGGATTATGTAAATCTGCCTTTCCCATAAATAAAGAGTTTTAGGACACTGTATTTTTACAATTTGAATCATTAGAGAGTGGAGTGTAGCACTTCTCTGAGCTCATTCATGTAGTCTTCAGTTTGGAGGCTCTTTTGGAAATGAAGTAAAACTTAAAGAAGTGAGTCTGCGTGTTTGTGAGTGATACACTAATCACTCCCTTTTTGGCAAAATATTATAAAGTGCGGAATTGCAGACATTACATACTCTGTCTACTGTGTCCAAGCCACTGATTTGTTAATGCAGCTTGACAGAACCATAACTTAAACCTGAAGTATTTAAGTGGTATTAGAGTGAGGGTCAATTGTGCCCCTTGTTCAGAAGTTGCATGGGAGACTGAAAATTATTTCCTCAACAGATAAAGGGGTGTGTTCTGAACTCTCACTGTTCTGAGGGATACTATGTGGGTAAAGAGATGCTAAACAAGTGCTGTTTTTTCCCTAGTCATGATAATACCACTCAATAAACTGTATGCTCATGGGTTTTTTTGGTAAAAGACATGCTATTAGAGAAATTAGCTCCTGGCTAATTTGAGGAACATTGAACTCCTTTTGCTAGCAGTTGTGTATTCCAAGTTGCAAGTATATGTTTGGCCTTTAACTTTAGTTTAGCTTTTGTGAAATGCAGATTGAGGTTGCAAAGGCTCAGAAGGGAATGATCAGTGAAACATATTGGATAGCCAGTGTATCCCCAACCTTGTAATCTGAAAGTACGCCTTTCCCCAAATTGATAAATCTCCAACTGTAAAATGTGATGCTGGTTACAGCATTATGTGTCACTGATATTGTTGATTTGCTTGCCTAGGAGATGACCTGCTAACCTCTAGCAAGCAAGTACAGTGACATTTACTCTGAATTTCATTGTAACACATGCTCATATATTGGAAAATGTCTGGAACATGCAAAATGTTTGCATAGTGGCTGCACCTGTTTGTGTTGCGTTTTACTTCCCTTGTTATATTTGTGGCTTTTTATGACATCTTTCAGAATAGCAGTTTCCTGGTCACTTGAGAATAGATTAATTCATAAGCCAAAGGCAAGTGAGGAAAATTTGTCTCCATAAATCCTGATTTATGTAGAAAACTTTTACTGCCATAAATAAATATGAGCTCATGTTTTCATTTTGTTGGCCTACTTCTATGAGAGTATTGTTAAACAGTATTCATAGCTGTAATGCGATTGCTAAAATGTGTTTCAATTCATTGGTCCTTCACTCACTGCTTAGAATTTTAAAGACCTATCCTATTACATTCCTTAATAACCACTGCATTTTTTGATACATGATTACATCCACTTCTACCAGACAACAACCTAAAGGAAACATGTTTTAACCTTTTGAAACTTTAGAGACCAGACTTTCTGGGACATGTGTATTGCAGGGCATGTTTTAGAAGGAGTGCACTTTCAGTTGCAAGCATGGAATTAAAATTACTTTTTATATTTTTGCATGAGTCATTGATAACATCATAATTTTCTTTGATGGCAATAATTGTATGTTTCTGTGTAGAAAATCATAGAGAAATATTTACACCTTTTCTAAATGCTAGATTATAAAATTGTTTTCTTCAGGTTGTAGTGCTGTCGGTCAAAGAAATTCTGCTGTGATACATGTGCTGCCAGCTAGAGAAGCTGCATGATCTTTTTGATTCTTCCTCTTCCTTCTTTCTTCTCTAGACATTTAACACATGTCAGATTACTGTTTAATTTAGAGAACAAAGTTCTGTGAAGTATGACCCATCTCTCTTATTTGTGAGCTAGGCATATGTATTTGCAGTATAGTGCTATGTAAATAAGAAATACCACTTCCATAGCTTATTTTCTCCAAATCGAAAGAAAATCAATAACCAGCTGCTTTAAAAAAACACTTTGGATAAAATGCCGTTACTCTGTTCTTAAAAACAAGGCTTCTGGTAAAATTTAGCACTTTCTTCCATCATTTCAGTGTATAATTGAGCAAAAAACACCCCAGTGTGATACCGTGTCTGTCTCTTTGTGAAAACGTGTTTCAACTGGAAAGATGATAATCTCCATAGTTCATGCTTTTCACTACGTTTCTTCTTATAAACCTGTATATAGACTTGGATGTCACATTGTCTCTGACGTTGTTGTTTGTTTTCTTCTGAAGTCTGATCAGGTCTCTTCTAACAGAACAGAACAAAAGCCTCTCCTGTGGTTTTAAAGATGTTTTATTAACTATTTTCATACATTTGCTGATTAGGGGAACTCTTTGTGATTTACTTCTAGATAAATGAGTTTCTCCTTCTTCCCTAATGTGACACGTCTTTCTTTCCCTAAGCTTTCATGCTCTTCTTACCGTATGGTACATTGGTCAGGACCTTTGATCTTTCTTGGGTAATAAGGTATGTGTCCATATTACTATAAAAATGCATTTCACTTCTTGCTTCTTGTGAGGGGCCTTTAATTTCCATGGGGTGTAATTGTGTTTGTAAATCTTCCTTATGTGAGCCTACTGCCGTGCTTGTTAGCATGGCAAATCGTACAGCTTAGCTCAGAGCTTCACTGTTTCCTTACTCTCAGATGAAACGACCTTCATATTCCCTAAGATACAGCACGGGAGACACTAATGGTTGGGGGAGAAAAACCTAGTCAGCCACACAAGTCATATTTACTCTGTACCACACAAGCCTTAAGTGTACTCCCACTTCCTTTCAAAATAAATCCAATAATTGACTTCATCCCCTTGTTTAACGGCTGGTTGCTCTTAACAGTGGGCCCTGTAATGTTTGGAAGGATTAGCGTTCAGTGATGTTTATTTTCCACCATTCTTCTGCAAATGATGTCTTTGTCATGAGAGAAGTCCCAAGTCTGAGAAAATTGACCCTATTTTACGCTTCCTCCACCCAATACAACTTTCCTCCCCAAGTTCTAATCTTTTGATTTGTTTGACCTTGAAACACAATGTCTATGTGTATACTCTGAGGCAAAATACAAGAAATACTGTGTATGTATACAATTTTATTGATATAATGTATCTTAAAATACCCTTTTGTAGTGTTTAACCTGTCATCCATTTGTTCTTATTGAACTGAGTCAACAAACTCAATCATCATGCCCATTAGTGTACATAAACATCAAACCCTGTTTCTCACAGCTTTTCATTGTCATCTGCAAATATAGCATCACAGTTGCTTGAAGACCTCTACAAATATATTTCTTGTTAATTTGTTGAAAACAAAAGTAAGTATACTCTTTTTATGTGTGTTTAAAAAGATCCTTGCAGTTTATTGTACCACTGAGATTTTAAGCAAAAATTGCTTTAAAATACAATAACCTTATGTGAAGTAAGCCACTGTCAACTTTTGGCAGCCTCAATAAGCCACTCCTGATATGTACATTTTTATCATAGCATGAAGACATACCGAGGGCTGTAAGACAACCCTGCTGTGCCACTTCGAGGGTCTAGAAATGAGGGTTGGCCTAATCACTTAAGTTGATCCCTTCCTGTGGAGAAGTCTATATTAAAATGCAAACCAGAGGTAATACACAAATCTTGTTTCCTACAACTCGGCTGCTCAGTGATGAGCTATATTAGCAATAGTAAGGAAATGGCAGATGGTCCCAAATGGTCATTAGCGTGTCCTGGAGGATGAAGCAGTTGGAGTTGCTAGAATTGCAGAAGGATATCAGGTTATTTCCTGCCTGTATTTACTGTTACTGTGGTTGGGGGAATTCGTTTGTTTCTTCCTCCTGTGGAGAAAACTGTTTTCCTCTTGCCGTTGAAATGGAAAAGTAGCGCTATTTTTCCAGCGCTACACAATACTGCAAACTGGAAGGAACAAGAAAGTCTCATTACCAGAGTATCTTGCCTGCATAATTAATGCATGTTAGTTGTTGTTGAAATACACTGAAATAAGAATGCAGCAGTTTAAAAAAAACCCAAAAAGGATGAGATAGCTAAGTCACTGAAACCAGCATCTGTTTTGAGGAGAAAGAATAATGTTCTGTGGGGCGAGTAATTCCATAGTTATTCGGTTTGGATTTCTCATACATTCTTTTGAAGCAGTTGAGGTTGGCTGCTCCCCTGCAAGGTTTCTGGGGTGATTACAGGATGGGATCTGGTCTGTCTCTGTGTTTCCCACTTCATAGCATGCCAGGCTGGAAGGCACCTGAGGAGGTCTTTTCTCCAATCTTCTGCTCGATGCAACAGTGGATTTAAACATGATTGCTCAGGGCTTTTTCCTGTTGGGTTTTGAAAGTACCTGAGAATGGAGCTCTACAACCTCTTCCGGTACTTAGCCTCACAGTGATTGGTTGGTTGGTTGGTTGGTTTTTTTTTAAATTTCTGTCTCATTTTTGATTTAAGGACCAAAGTATTTAGTCTTTACAATAAATCCTCCACTTTCCTCACATAAAAGTAGATGCCTAAGTATGTTCTTCAAGATGTTCTGGTTATGTTTTTTGGGTTTTGATTCTAAACTGTATAGCAGTGGGTCTTGGAAATCCTGCTGTGAGGAATTGTTTCTTCAGTCTTTCTCTAAACTTACTGGTACCTCAGATCTCAGAGAGTACAGTTCTCCATTCTTGGTTTTAAAAATAAATAAATTAACCACAGCCAGTATCTGTAGGGTATGTTCTGATCTGCTGTGTCTTAACACATACAGTGTGCATCCAAAGGCTCAAAAAGATTGAACTTCTGTTTCTCAGCTGGAAGTGCTGAGTATTAATGAATGCTATTCTGTAACATTGGCACAGGTATCTGTCACTGACTTGCAATGAACAGAATGATGGATTAATACAAAACCAGCACAATTTCTTCTCAATTTCAAGAACTATCCAATGCTGGCATTCTCTAAGGGGCTAACTAGCCAGTAAATTATTGGCATTATTTTCCCAGCAATCATGCTCACATACTTGAATATTTTTAATTAGTCAGTATTTCTTGTTATTCTACAAATCACTGACAGCTAATTTGTTTTAAAACCACCGGAAAAAATCAGTTCTGCATGTTTCTGTACTGCATTCTTTTCTCCTAGATGATCTCCATCTCATGTAGTATTGACAGATTACTTTTAGCAGTAGTTATTTTACTGTTGGGTTGCAATTTTGAAACAAGTATTTGAAAAGCTGGCTTGTGTTTTGGATGTATGAAACACTTGGTCCTAGTCATTCACAGAATCAGTTGTACTGAATTCTATAGATCCAGCAGAATGGTTTCCAAATTTTTGCCTGAAAACTGCAAGATTTATGTATTTCTTTGACTGTGTTTAGTTAACTGTGCTGCCGTTAGAGGGTCAACCTACTGTATATTGGAAATTCTCTTCCATAACCTCTTTCATTCTATAAGAAGCATGGGGGAAGTTGCAGTTTAACCATATGAAAAGTTGAACTGTTCATTGCGTGTAGCATAGCTAGCCTTCATTTGATAAAAGGCAGGTTACTGAAATCAGAATTTACACGTCACTACTGTTTTTCCTCCTGTTCTGTACACGTCTGCCCTTAAGTTAACAGATGATTTCAACATGGAAAACAATATCTGATGTAGTATACCTGTAGCTGCCCAGAAGACTCTTCTGAGGGCTATTTATGCTGTTAACTGTCCTAATTGTGGGAAATGTCCTCATGTCTTCCTGTAGCTTATCATTTGCATTTTTCACCATCTGCATCTGTTGCTCCTTCCCTTCTTTGAAAGATTAACACCACCTCCCATGCAACACTACAGATAAAATGTGTACTGTGTCATCTGAACATATAATTGCAGAAGCATCACACTCTGTTATTATTTTCTTTTGGTTGTCTAATTTGGCAGCCTATTTCATATGTTGCTCAAAGTGGTGTTTTATTGCGAGACCACCTTCTTTTCTAAATTTAAAACATTTAAAAAGTATATTTATATGTACAGGGAAATATCAAGATAGCGTCTGTTTTAAAAAGTGGTCTAGAAATATTGGGAATTTTAGCTTTAGAGTTTTATAAAGATTGTATAACCAAAATGTTCAAATATTTCTGATGTTCTAGCAAGTAGTGTGTGTACCTCTCCTAGCATGTGGGAGTAGAAAAAGAGCTAGAGAAGATGTGCCTTACTCTCAGAATTGCCAGACTCCATGTAATCTACTGAATTATGCTTGCCTGGGGATACCTATCCTTTTTGCAAATCAGACCTGACAATGTTTGCATCCCACGTATGTGCATAAGGAGTGAGTCAAATCTTGCATAGGTAAGGAGAAGGAGCATGTTGCAGAGTAACATTTTACGAACTTGTATTACTACTAAAGATAGTAAGGTTAATCAAGGTAAACATATGCTGTTTTCACATATAACACTTTTTTTTTTTTTTTTCCTTGAGGTGGTGCATTTAAAATGTGGCCAGGTAATTAATTCTGTTAGTAACATTTTTTTACTTGAATTGATACAGTTTTATTCTTTGACATGTTGATGTTGGTAGCTAGGATTGGTGCACATTGGTCACTTAATTGATTTTAAAACATCACTTTTCAGGTCGGCAGATTCTTTAATGTATGATACAAATGTCTTTTTTTTTTATTTTTTTATTTTTTTTAAAGTTATGATTCCCTAGGCAATTGTCCAAGAACAAGTGTTGCCAGTGCCAGAAGGTTACTCAGAAAGGCCAGTATCTTCATTCCATGAATCAGATAACATATAACATGCCATCTCATCTTAACATAGTTGAGTAAATCATAGGAAGATGTAAAACAAAATTTGAAAGAAACTGCTGTTGTTGCTGTGTTATGTAACTTGAGATAACTAATCATCAGCTTGTCATTCCCTCCATTCCCGAGCCATGTTTGTATCTAATTAGATTGTTCCTTATACATAAAATAAGAAATATCTGAGATTCAGCCTCAAAGTCAGCAGTAGCGGTCTGTGGTTAGTGTAAGACCACAAATGATGTCAATAAATTAATGATGTCATGGGTATGCACAAATAGAGGAGAAAGAGAAATTAGGAATGCAGTCTTGAGCACCAGAGAAGAAGAGTGTCTCTCATGAAGTGGTTAATCAACACTACGAGAAGATACTATCAGTGGTGTTCACAGAGCTGTTAGCACATTAGAGTGAAGTTGTTTGTTTCATGTTGTTTTTTATCAAAATTCTGGTAGAAAACATTGCCCTTCAAGGATCGCTGTCACAGACTGTAACATCATCATTTCTCCTCACAAACAAGGGAAAAAGATTCCTTAGGCTGGCAGAGTAGTCTTTGTGGCTAGCCTTTTTAACTTCTTTTTAATTTTTTTAGCTGTTCCTGTCTGGTTGTATCCAGAATAACAGACTCAGGGCCCTCAGGGATGTTGAGTGTTCTGAACAAAAACACAAGCAAATTGCCTCCATCATTTAATATCCTCCTTTGCACTTTCCGTTATGTGTTTTTGTTGGTAACCGTGTGAGATTGCTTCTTTCATTGCAGTTCATCCCAGCTCCCTGTCTGTCAGTTTTGTATTATAGTATAATTAAGCTCATTACATATTTAGATAGCTTCTGAAAGATAAATTACTAATAAGGTAGACGTAACATAATAAAAAGTGTTCAGAATCAAATCAAATCGTTTAGGTTGGAAAAGGCCTTTAAGATCATCAAGTTCAACTGTTAACCCAGCACTGCCAAGTCCACCACTAAACCATGTCCCTAAGGGCCACACATCTAAATATCTTTTAAATACCTTCAGGGATAGTGACTCAACCACTTCGCTGGGCAGCCTGTTCCAGTGCTTGACAACCCTTTCAGTGAAGATATTTTTCCTAATATCCAATCTAAATATCTCCTGGGGCAACTTGAGACTGTTTCCTCTTGTCCTATTGCTTGTAACTTGGGAGAAGAGACTGACACACACCTCGCTACAACCTCCTTTCAGGTAGTTGCAGAGAGCGATAAGGTCTCCCCTCAGCCTCCTTTTCTTCAGGCTAAACAACCCCAGTTCCCTCAGCCGATCCTTATAGGACTTGTGCTCTAGACCCTTCACCAGCTTCATTGCTCTTCTTTGGACACGCTCCAGCACCTCAATGTCTTTCTTGTAGTGAGGGGCCCGAAACTGAACACAGTGTTCAAGGTGCGGCCCCATCTGTGCTGAGTACAGGGGGACGATCACTTCTCTAGTCCTGCTGGCCACACTATTTCTGATACAAATGGCCTTGACCTTGTAGTATTTGAATCTTTGTATCTTGCATTGATTTCTTGTGAGTTTTGAGTGGTCAGCATCCCACAGTAACCATCTATCTTCTTTTTTTGGAAATAATGTTAGTCAAATATAGAATGGGTAATGATACCTGAACTGTCTTATAATTTAAAAATAATTATAGCAAAGATGCAATAGGACTGGTTTATTTGAGTCAGAATTACTGAAAGTGGTAATATCAAACAATTATATCCTAATAATTTAAATAATGCTTCTGTAAGAGAAATCAGAATCCTTTGCCATTATTTAACAGGCAGGGGCAAATGTCAGACTTAGCCCCAGATGTGTTTCTTAGGTATGTGATGGAGTTCTGGTAACTTGAAAGTAGTTACTTTCAATGCACCCTGACAAATCTGAAATTGGGGTTATGACTATGATATGCATCACATTTTTTGCTGGCTTCCTAGGAAGTAGAAATGGAAGGATTTAGCATTCATAGGGTCTCTGCATGGGTGTGTTAGAAAATCCAAAGTCTCTGTGCAAGAGCTAGCTGGCTCAATGAGATGAAACAAGCTAATAAAAATTGTAAAGAGAATAAATATGTTCACAGAGATGTGAGAGAGAGAAATTTACTGTGGGTAATTCTGGAAAGTTGTGAAAGCAGTTTGCATGGTTCAGAAAATGGCTGGTACTGTTGAAAACATCTGCTGGGTTGAGGGTCAAAGACAGCATAGCACATGCAGAAAATAATCATGCTCTTGGTCAGATGCCTGCTTCATCTTTCACCGATGCTCAGTGTCAGCAGGCATAGTATCTGCCTGGTCTTCTAGTGTCTGCTAGAAACATACATGAGAATTAATGTGGAGAGAAGAGTGTGTTTCTTTCTGAAGATCTCTCTCTTAGCAACTCGTGAATGATTTTGTCTGTTAAAATATTTCAGAAGGGTTTTTAGTTTGTTCTTCTTACAGTGCTTGTGGAAATTTCACCAGATAAACTTCCTAGTTGTACTGTTTCTCTTATAAAAAACAAAACTTTGCAGAGGGAAGTTGAGTTACATCCTTTGTGCAGTAATAACAGATTATCTTGCTGATTATGTTGTCTTCATGGCGTTACTGAGTTCCTTGACATAGTGAAGTAAATTGGCTTTCAAAAATGTGAGAGTGTAGATGTACCTAGTTTTACTGCATGAAGTGATCTCATTTACTTTTGTGGTAAATGCTATACATCCATAGTAGAGGTATAAATAAATGTTTGCTCCAGTACTAAAATTGGTAGGTGGAAGATAACCCTATGTTATCCTCCCAGGTGCCATTAGAGAGAAAGGGTGTGGAAATCCTGTCTCTGAAACAAGAGTGAGAGAGCAGAATATGAAAAATTCAGGTCTAGTGGTGGGAATGGCTTTCTTTTTTACATAACCAGAGGGTATGTGAACACACACAGGAGGCGTTTGAAAGTATATTTAAAGTACCTGGTGGGTGAAATGAAACTCTTTCAGCTAAACAGATTTCCTTAGTCCACAGTAAAATACTGGATTATTTTGTTCAGTTATATGGGGATACAAATATTTTATATCCTTCTACTGTTATTGTGCACTGGCTGGTCCTTCTGATTATGTTACAAAATTTATTTAATCATTGTGGCAACAATGAGTAAACGTAATTACTCAACTTTGCTGAAGAGATTAACTGAGCAGGACAACTGCCTAGTGCCGCATGTTCTGTGGTGGATGTTACTGTACATACTGATGAACAGTGAAGTGTCCAATACTTATCTAAGTATTATGCATGATTTTCCTTGCTATTAATGTATACTGAGGTTAATCATATTTATGTATGTCTAACATTTTTCCTGTGTGAGGCTCTTGTGAAAAACCAAGGTGGATCATAGTGCCAAGATGTACCAAGATGGATGACGGTTGTTTTGGACAGATTTCAGAAGAATAAATATTCGTTTGAAGCTGTAACTTTGTTGGTGTTTTGCCTTTCCCCTTTAGAAACCACATGCCCTCATGTGGGATCTGGTCTGCTTCTAAGCTTGCTATTTTTCTGAAAGAGCAAACCCTGGATTATAAGGATTGTATTGGTGTGACTCCAGAAAAACAGTGACCTTCACTGGAAGCAAATTGAGTTACATTTGAAGAAATACAAATGGAATTCAATTTACTGACCTGCTGAATGTCACAGGAGAGAATCATTAATGAGGAAGATAATTACGTAATAATGTGATTGTAATGAGATCATGTGTTTCAGAATATTCTAAGCCTATTTTATGAAGGATTTGAAGGCAGGCAGGTAAGGGCTGTTAAGCGAAGAGTAAGTACAGAGAATGAGAATAAGGAAGATGTTAGTAGAGTGAGAGATGGGATAGGAGGTGTTTATAGAAAAGAGAGAGGAAATCACTGGCTGTTTTTTTGAGAAATGAGAAAACGAGTAGGTGGGTTCAAATAGATGAATGATGTTTGGAAGCAGTCTAGGAAGATGAAGACAGCCAACCAGGCCAGCTGGGAGACCGATAATAAAACCAGCAAATAACACGTGTCAGTAGAAAGTATATTAGTGATGGTGGCCAGCAAGAAGGTATGAATCCTAGAAATGACAGGGAAGGAAGTGACAGGACTTCCATAAAAGACTGAATGTAGCAAAAGGGATGCAGAAATACAGAATCAAAGATCACATCCAAACTAACAGGCAGTGAAAACAGAAATGGAAATCCAAAAGAGAGACAAAGGTTAGATTTACTGTGTTTCAAAGAGCCTCAATTTGAGGGATGACCAGGCACCCAAGAAGAGATATCAAAAGTGACAAATGTGAGGTGGTGCTGAAAGGAGGGAGCACAGACGTGTATGCATCTGGAAATTATTGAAGATGGAATTTGATATTTTGGGCTTGTTTTTTGATTTCAGGGGGTGAAGTGTGTTACTGTGGAGATCGTGATCTGGTTTAGTGACTTACATCAGCTTCTAGTGCGGTTCAGAGTAATGTGCTTTTCCCAGAGATGACTGAAATTGTGGAAGGATCTGTTGTAAATATTCTTACCTGTTGTGACTTGACTGAGGTACAGACCCACCTTCTTTGGGAATCAACTGATTCTGGCTTGAATTTAAAAAACAAAAAAATTAAAAAAACACAAATAAACAAAACTATTATTCTAGTGTATTTTTTGTTTTATCCTAGAAGTTATTCCTGAATATGGTTTCCTTCTCTGTTCCTGCTCATCTCTCCATCATGTGTCCTTCTTTGGACTCTGTGGTCCATGGAGCTCTCTGGGATGCTCAGTGGTCTGCATTCCTGCTGCCATCCTTCCTCCTCACACCCCCTTGGTATGTGAAGTCTGCCTGATGAACGGTAGAGAACAAAGTAATGGCTACAACAGTCTAGGACTGGCTTGTCAAATTTGATCAAAGTAGTGGTATGAGTTGCTATGGGAGGAGTGACTTTAAAAAGCAAAGTAGAGCAACTGCCTGACGCAGACCAACTTGTGCTTCCCATGCTGGGCTTGGTGCAGTCCCTGAGACATGGTCCTAGTGTTGCATGCAGTGGGCTGGCTGAGAGCTGGGGGGCTGCCACCAGCAAAGATGGTGGTCCCTCAGCAGGTGCAGGGTCTTGGTGCCCAGGGCTAAGCACTTGTGGAGATGATGTGCATGGCCATCAGCTCAGCAGAGATGGGGGCTTCCTGTCTGTCACAGAGAGCCTCTCCCAGCAATCCAGGCCAAGGCCTCAGGTCCTTGAGGCTGCTGATGGCTCAGAGAGGCTGCCCTTCTGACAATCTTGGGGGTGTGCTGGGTGTTACAGGCATGACAACCCCTGCTGCATCCTCAATTGGATGAGAGCTCCTGGTTCCTCCACCCCCCATTCCTCTGTCAACATTCATGCATGACGGCTGTTTGAATTATCATGGTTTGACACTTAGGGCAGTGGTGATCTGTCTCATTCTTCCGCCTTAGCTGTATTTCACAGGGAACCCAAGGTTGCTGGGTGCAGCGAGCTCTGAATTAGGCAGTGAGCCAATGTCTAATACATTCTCATTTTATGAGTCAGTGGCTTTCTGGTTTGTTAAAGTCATGGTCAGTCTTACCAGCCCAAGTCAGCCAGTAATGGTGTTTGGTGGTTCACTTGCCCAGAGTCAGAGTCTGCTCAGTTTTGTGTTATTGTATTTTATTTTTTGTTTTAAGAGAAATATGCTCTTTCATATGCTTTGTAACAACTTTAAAAAGAGAAACAATGTCATGACCACATAGAGATACTTTTTATAAATTAACTACATTCTTGTATTTTTCAGGAAATTTGATTTTCCTTGGGAACATTATTTTAGTCATCTCATGTCTCGCTGGGTTATGACCTTATTGTACTAGTGCAGCAATTGGGTCTTTAAGTTTCTTCTTCCAGGAAATGTAAAAATAATTAAGTGGTGCTGTCATACACCAACTAAAAGGATTCACACAAACGCATTTGTTCTGTGTTTCATATTATATCACTGCATCAATTTAAATTTAATAAAATGCTGTACATGCCTGAAACTATCTATAATTCTTATAGATTTTTTTAAATGTGGAAATTAATTTATCAACATTTACTTTTTTTTGTTCAGACAGAGAAAAGTTGCTTGTTTCTTGGGTCTTCTGTTTCACTTACTGTCTGTATGTTTTATTATAAGGATTCTTTAATAATATTTCAAAATAGTAAATTTTGCCTTCTTATTTCTAGTTTCTTTAAAATATGAACATTTTAAGGCAAAACTTGAAGGTGGATCTATTTCAGGGAGAAAACCTGCAGAATTTTTAAACACTTGCTTTAAGAGTCTTGCATGTTACTGTTTTTGAAAAATGGCACATGTTTATCTGGACAATTGTGAAGTACTGAAATGACATAAACCATTGTAGCTATGGCTGCAATGCTCTTGGGACTCCTTAGCCTTGTCTCTACTGGGAAGCTTAAGGCTCTGCTACAAATTGATTTTTTTTTCCTTCTTTCTTTGTAGCTGTTCTCTTAGAAGAGCTTTGAATGCTGGTGTAGGCTGATTAGAATGGTTTTCTGTAAACATGTTACTTTGATTTGATATATGCAAAACCTAAAACTGAATTTACATTTAAGCCAAACACAGCTAAGCAGCAAAAAAGGATTCACCTTAACTTTTATGAAGTACTAAATCATATATCTTATGCATCCTGTTTTGATCAAGGGTATCTGACAGTAGATTTACTAGCTGCTACTCTATTTTTCTGGTGGAGAAGGCTGCAGCCTGTGAAAGGAAGGAAGAATTTTGCCCTTCTGTGATGACATGAAAAGTATATAGTCAGGGACCAGACATATGTGGAGGAAAAGGTAAATTTATACTGAAGTTGAGAGGGAGAACATGAAAGTGAGTGCATGGGAGGAGTCACTAAGTGGGGCAGAGGCCATTTATTGATTTGGTAGAAAGAGGGAACAAAGCTTTGAAAGGGAAGGATTTAGGTAAACAGAGTAATGCATCTTCAGATTTGCTTGTTAAGAGTGCCTCATAATAAACTGTCTGTGGGGTCAGGGTGTTTCCTTCACTGCTGTATCAATTTTTTGTATTCTTGCTTCTGAAAATATCATTTTTTTAAATGCAAACCAATAATTCTCAGGCCAGCTACCAAATTATGTATGTGGATCAGCATTTGCTTGTGTATAGTAACTGATTTTGCTCATGGAAACATGGTGTTAACATGGTTTAACGAATGTGCATAGAACTGCTTGTATGTTTGTGTTCACAAGTAAGTAAGGCAATCTGCTTTTAAAAACCTTTACGGTTATCAGTGGCTCAGTGACTAGGCACTGAAAGTTGTATTTACATCTGTTCTTTTGGGATGCTCTTAAGTTCTTTCACCACAAGCAAGTTGTAGTCCTGTAAGACTTTCAGAAGGTGCTGTTCTTGCTACTCATTTAGTTGGTAAAATAAATTTGCAAAATGCTAGTAACAACTAAGTGCCCTTTTTGTTGACACTCCAAGGAATACCATATATATTAAGAAGAAACATCTATGAAAAATGCATGAAGTGCCAGGAACTACTGCAAACAAGGGTACTATAAACAGAGCCATGATAACCTGGTACACTTAGAGAGAGACTTTCTGTGGTAAACCATCATCCCACCTTATTGCCAAAAAAGGAAAAGAAAAAAAAAAAAAGATGACTCTTTTTCTCTCCTTCAGCTATCTACATGTGTTCCCTAAAGTCTGTTGTCTGTTGTTTTATGTTAGCTTGCATATCAGCTCTGCACTTAAGATGTACTTTGTGATAGCCCATCTTTGTGGATTCCTAGGTACGTTTGAATGAGACCAGGCATAAAGCTGGTTTCTTTAGGGACCTTCTGATTTATAAATGTCTTCTGCTAGCACAGACTGAGGCAACATATGGTCTCCACACAAACATATCAAACTCCACTTTAAAATTAAACTTTTGTTTCTCTCAGGTTCCCTGGGAATGCTTTTCCAGGCCTTCCATCACTCTTGCAAGGGTAAAACCCTGTTAACTCCCAATGAAAATTTCTTCATAGCCAACCCATGCCTTTTTTATTGCAGTGCAAAAAAACCTTTCTTTAGCATAAATAGCTTTTGTTCACTGTTCACTCTTGGCCTTACTCTCCTGCCTGTTACATGTTTACAGACACCTGGTATTTTCTCTGTCTTTTGTTTGACTAAACAATTTGAACTCTTTTATTGTTCCCTAAGTCTTTTACTAATCCTCTGCCTTACTTTGGTTTGAAGCAGGGTAACTAATACTTGTACATGCCTGTCTAGATGATGTTTTAGCAGTGACTGGTATAATCGCATACCTATTTTCTGTACCAGTGAAGTTGTCTTTTACTACATACTCTCTTCCGGTATAACTATGTCATACTGCTTTTGTCTGGTATGCTAATAGAACAGATCAAACAACGCTGTTGTTTATAGCCACCCAACCACATTTACACCAGCTTGTTTTGTTGGTATTAAGTATGTAGTCATTCTTTTTTGGTGTTACTAAATGTAATCCTGTTCCTGTTCTTTCAGTCCTCAGGATCATGCAGTTCTTCTAGGAGGCTGGTTTTTCTTTGTATTGACTGCACCTCCCAGCTCTGTGTTATTAGCAAGTTTCGTTATCACTCATATTTTAATTGCCAAGGCAACTAAAAAAATAGTAGGGCCCATGCCAAGATCTGTCCTTGACGAACTCTGCTAATGACCTTTCTGCAGCTGGAAAGTACTTCTAGCATTACTCAGATCACTTCTTCTGTAGCCACTTCCATTTTATACTTTTAATCCTTGTTTTAACTCATTTCCCATGTAATATATTATCAGCCACTTTAGTGAAGGTGAAATACAAACAAAGACTTGCTGCAGTTGTCTAGACTTGTTAAGAACTGTATTACGTGGGTCTGGTTTTGGTAAACCTGAGTTTTACCCCTTTCTATGTCTGTTTTTCTTCCCTTTGGAGCTGTTTGTAAGATTTTGCATAGAATCCAAAAGAGGCTGATAGTGTTCTTTTTTTTTCTTCTTTTACCTATATATTTGCTCTTCTCTTCTTATGCTACCTCTCCTGATTGATGAGCTGATTAGAAGCTTTTCCTGTTAGATGTGCTTTATTTGTTAATTCTTCCAGTATCCAGGAGAGACATTATTTTACCTCTTGGTTTAAAAAGGTTAAACATCTTACATTTCCCCCATCCTCCATGTACATGATTTTATTGATCTTTATTATTTTGTTGTCTTTTGTGCCCAGTGAAGATTTTCATTGGAGATCTCCACTGAGAGTTTTTTCCAGCTGGTGATACTATTTTCTTGAAATGTATGTAGTCAATGGGTTGAGCCAATTCAGCCCTGTCTCCTCTTTTTGGCCAGAGGAGCTTTTCACCAGACTTAAATTATCACGCTGGCAATAAAAATACCAGTAAAATATATTGCTGCAGAGCAGCTGAATAACAGCAAGGCATCCCCAGTAGAGCTGTCAGATGTGTGGCTCTTACATTATGCAGGCTATTTACTCCCTGTCACTGCTAACCTGCTGTATTGTGTGGCTGGCATGTTTCCATTTCCTCCAGGGGTAACCAAAACAAAGGTGGCATCAACAGCTGTGCACCTTGATGTGCTAACAGCTTACCCTACCATTTAAAAATGGTAGAAGGTGCTGACAGATGTCATGAATGAATTACCTTAGAATACCACCTGAAAAGAAAACCTTCCTCGCCACATTAACAATTAAAGTAATAGCTGAGAAAAAACATCATCCAGACTAATTATTTCTCTTCTGTGCGGAGCCAGCAGGGTTTCCCTCCTGCAATGAAGGACTGAGGGGTTCTATGTATGCTTATATATTTCTCTGTGGAAATTGATTTTTTCAGAGTCAACCACAAGGATTGCTACAGAGAACAAGTGAAAATATTTGTTCTCCCCTTCATTCTGCTTGGGCAATCATGGTGTCTTTTTATGGCATTTCTAGCTCTCAAGAGCCAGAGGTAATAGCTGATCACCAAGCTTTGATTCTGCTTGGCTCTATCTTCACTTTATTGATTATCATTCAGGAGCATAAAACAGATTTTTGACTTGGAAAGTTGAGTAGCCTTCTGATTTCCCCTGTGTGAATATAAATACTGCAAAGCCAAATCATTGGTGGTAGGAAGGCTTCATCCATTGTATTTTGGTGAGGAGTGTTAGAGGAAAAGCTAACAAATCATGTTAACTCTTCTAAAATACCTTTTCCTGAGCATTTCCAGTATTGATGATACTTTTCTCTTAATTTGTTTTCTTTGGTGGAGAATGAATAAACATAAAAGTTTTTTTCTCTTGTTTCGTATTTTCAGTGTTATTTCTGTCCAGTGTATTTGTTTATCTGGGGTTGGTACCCATGCAGGCGGTAAGTCTTTATAACATTAATATAATTTTTATACATTTCTTTCACAGAAAAAAGGAAACAGAAGAAAGGAGATTGGAGGTGCATTTGGAAGAAAATGTTATAAAGCCAGAATTTTTTTTTTTTCTAAGACTTTAAATTCTTAAACAAGAGCTGGTCTGTTCTATCATATTTACAGAACAGAACTATCATTGATTAAGGCTTCCTAAATTCCTCTTTCCTTAACTGAAACCTCCTGAATGCACACACTCTTAGCCAGTGCAGTGCTAAACCAGAATTTATGTTCGTTTGGGCCCTGCCCTGCACCATGCCCATGAAGGCACATTATTGCCAGCTCTCATAATTTTGGTCAGAAATGTCATAATGCTTGCTAGTATTTTTAAGCTCCAAGGGATCAGTTTATCACAGTCATTCAAATCAGTGATGTACAATGTATTTGATACATACCTTGACTAAAGCCTGCAGAAATTTTTTATAAAGTTTTAGGGCATAGTTCTGACAAGCAGTTGAGAATCCATGTTGTGGAGCTCCACAGGAATTTGCATTGAGAGTAATGATTTTTTTTCAGATTAAAAAATCCAATTTTTCTATGTGTATTTTAAGACCATATAAACTTGATGTTTGTGCAGAGCACTTAAACATATTTTCCAATCTTATGAGAAAATTTCCCATTATTTTCAGCTGTATATGTGGAGACACAGAATGAACATACAATGAATACATTACCTGAATATTTGTGGGGGCAGGGAGGAGGCTGCAGTTCAAAGCTGAATTGCCATCTGTTGATTTTCAGTGCATAATTTGCAGGTGCAGGTAATCTAGTGACTTCTCCAAACACGTTGCCGCCTGTTTGCATAGTTCTCTATGGGCCTGTGACTGTAATCCTTATACTGCATGATGCAATGAAGGCAGTTTAAAAAGAAGAGGAAAAAAAAGTAAAAAGCAATGAAATTTTCACTTTTCTTTAAAGCATGAAAGTGGAGCATGTCTTTCAAGGTAAAGCTCTTCCAAATTAATTGAATAATGCTGATTTTCAGCCTTCTTTCATTTTCAAAATATGTTTTTCACAGTTTCTGATGTATATAATCTTATTAACAATTACAGTGGACTTATGTCATATTTATTTCATTTTAGGAGTAGGGCGAGGGTATTGAGAATAATGTTCTGTAAGCTATGAGTGTTGCTATTGTCCTAGCTTTTCAGAAATCTTTTGCTTATTTTACGAAATCTTTATTGACCCTGGGTTAGTACTTTGACTGTTCTTGTTGTGGTGGCTTCCATTGTTTAACAGGACTTGTGCATCATGGGCTGATTGCCTAAATTTTCTCTGTTGTAGTCTTCTCATTTTACCTAGCTTCTAAACATCCTACCAAAAAAGCCCAAAATCCAAAACAGAATTAAAATTTAGCTCTTAAACATAGCTGCAAATGTTCTTTGGCAAACTTGTATGGAAGGAAGATGTTAAGGAGAGAAATCCTGTATTCAGAAGGGAATATAAACTTTGTGAAAATCCACTCAAAACATGTCTTATCCCCTTCCACTCGCCCCATTTATAATACCATGCTAATGTGCAACAGGGTACAAAACCAATATATAAGTCTTTGACAATCTGACTTGCTTTTTTTGAGCCCTGGAGGTCAGGAAGGGCAAGACAATGTGAAAACTAAAGGAAGCATGCAGTATTTCTTTTAGAAATAGAAAAACTGATAAAGATTAACAAGTAAGGTGAAATGAAGTAAACTGAAAAATAAGAATCGTAGAGCAAAAATTAATTTCCAAAGCACAGGGGGCCTAAGGTTATACTTAAGATTAGTAAACATTGGCTTGTCTAATGCCAAAGCACAGGTCAAAGAATGTCCTTATAGATAAGATATTAAATGCAAAAAGCCTGCATGTATTAGGAGTTGAATAAATGGATTAAGTATCAACAGATGTTAGTTTAATTACAAGCAGGCTCCACTTGTGACTGAAATGATGTGTTTGGTGCATTACAGAACGAGACAACAGCCTGGTCTTCAGCTGTCTTACTGTATATCAATAACACATTCCTAATAGGCAGCGATAATTTGATAGCAAAGGCTCCTCCCCTTCTCACAGACCTGCTCTCTTTCATCTTGCAGTTCACAGGCTCCTTCATCCCCAAATGGCTGACCATCCCTTCTTCAGGCGGTGAGAGGGTGTTGAAGTGAGGGGAAAGCCAATGCTTGGCACCTGCAGTAATTCCTAGGTCTCTTGTATTAGTATAGTGCAGACAAAAGAGGCATTATGGTCTGTCTATTGACTCTTAATGTTTAGCGGTGAACTTTGCAAAGCAAAATTGTCCTCTTCCCTCTCTCTCCCTTTTATGTCTTCATTGAATCCCCAAATTAATTCTTCTGTAAAACTTCCATTTGATGTTAAAAGGTTTATTTTTTCAGTGCAAGTCAATTAGAGGATCAAGTTAGATTTATTCTGAAAAGAAGCTTTTCTACTTTTTCATATTGCAGTTAGTTTTGAATGACTCATTAATCTATGTCTTTGGGCAGATTATTGCTTGGAGTAAGGTTAGTAAGGCTATGAAATGTTGATTAATAAATGCAATGATTTTGTTTAACTGAATTAATTCCAGGGTTAAACTACCCAAAAGAACATGAAAAATAGCTTCAAATAAAACATGACAGTAACTCTAGGAAGTAGGCAGAATATCACCTGTTTTAACTTGGGAACAGTGGGGCAAAGTAGTTGCAATATTTAGCATGCAAATCATCTATAGTATTAAACTATAAACATAATACATAGTTTTGTGAGCAGGTGAAAATAAAATTCTTTCATCTGTAGTCCTGAATATCAAACAGAATAGATCCTTATTAAAATGGTTCTTTGTGTTAAAGCATTTATAAAACTGAGGTATGGTATCTCTGGCATTGTTGAACAGAAGTTGTCTATATGATCTAAAAAAGTATTCAAATCAGAAATAAGATTTTTATGAGTCAAAATTACATATTGATGACATTTATAATTCATCATTGACGTTCTTTCCTTGGGTTACTTTTTATTTATTACTTTGTCTACCAGTAAGTCTCCTGTGCAATCTTGGTGTAGTATATCAGTACCTACTAGTGTCATGATCATCAAACTTCACTAAGCTTCTGTAGATGGTATACTTATTTAGAGCTCCTCTTCATTTGAGACATGAACGTAATACTGCAGAGATTTCACAAATCCTTCCACTTCATGCAGATCTGTAAAATTAATCAGAACATATTTATGTTCACAAAAGTCACCAAAAAGAAACCTTGTAATTGAAATAACATTCATTTTAAAAAACAGCTGTCCTGGAGGTGTCTGATGGTGAATATCTGTTACAGTATTTTATGTGAAAACTATCAAATATCTTTTTCAAAAAATCCACCTAAGCAAAACACCACAATGAATTTTGTTAATGGCTAATATTAAAAAGGTAGATTTTGGACAGAGAAAGACTTACACATTGGCATTTGCAAACCTTTTGAAGTGTCAGCATGGGATATCATATAAGATTTGAACTGCAGTTCTGATTCTTTTAATATCCTTTTTAAAATCTGTTTTACATCATATTCATTTTTACATTTGGCTATATTCGTGCAGCTGAAGATTTTAAGTCATAATGGTGAGCCTTTTATTTTTAACTCAAGTTACAGATTAAGAAAAATACAATTAATGCATGTGTCTAGATTTTTGTCTTTCATCCATCTGACATTACTCAGAGTATAATTTATTAGTAATAATGGCTTGTCTCCATTAAAGTTCTAGCTTTCTGTTATAATACGTTTTCAGACATTTGCTAATGCAAAATAATATTTGAACTGTTTTAATGGTGAGCATCTAATTCTGAGCATGGTATTTGAAATATAGGAAGCCATAAACAAACTGTGCAGATAATGAAGATGAAGGCTGTTTGTAGCATGTGCACCCATTTACGTATTGATACTGGTTGAGGAGCTTAGATTTTGGAGTCGGAGAGCTCTGATAGTTTACCACAACCTGACCTAAGCTAATGACTCTCATATATCCTGTTATGGGAATTCATTTGTTTTTCCCCTTTCCTGCATCTCAGTAGGGGCCATGTGGATATGCCCCACTTCTTCTGCCTCACTGGGTAGAATTAGCAGTTTTTGTTGGCCACTGCAAAAAGAGTAGTGAGAGCAGTGTAAGCAGCAACAGCATCTGGGGGAGGCAGAGAGAATGTGGTGGGGGTGAGCAAAGGGAAACAAGAGGTAGGAGGAGGAACTCAAGCTAGTGAGATTGCAGTTTGGACTTTGGATCCTGTCTGCGAGCTGTAGGTTCCTAACATCTGAGAAAGTATCTTTTTCCACATAAAAATGCAAGCAAAACTCAGTTTCAGGGAAGCTTGTAAGCCTCCTGCTCTATGAATGTAAATGTAGCTTCTGTAGATGACTTTTTTGAGGGAATTTGCCATTGTCTTTGCTAGCTTTCTGAAATTTTAAAGCAGTCCTAGATATGGATTTGTTTGGTCTCAGGCCATAGATGTCTGTTTTTCAAGTCCAAAGTACTGCAGAGTCAAAAAAAGATCTTTTCTACTGGAGACAATGTTCTTCATACTACTGCAGAGCAGGAAGAATATATGAAGGCCTTTTTACTGTTTATCTTTCAAACTGCCCCTATTCATGCAAAAATATATTTTTCAGAAGATTTGGGAACTCCCTGAGTTCCATAAAGGCTACAAACTCTTCTTCAGTTTGTATTAATTTTGGTTTAGGAGACTTATGTTCAGAAGGGTTTATGCAAATGATGCCATCGTGATGATCTCTTCTTAAAGATGCTCTTCTTCCAGTTATTGTTTAATCTTCATCCACACTTGCACCTTACTGGGGAAATAGATGGAAGGAGTGGGGGTGGCAGTCCTAGCTCTTTCAAGTGAGACATGAAGAGTTGGATTGAGTGTAACTTCCTCACAGATAATGGCTTTAATTCTTACCAAAGTTGTAGCCAGCTGGCCTCTGCATGGCCTCCCAGTCTTTGTTTCTTTTCCTGGGGGCACTGGATACCAGTAAAGTTGAAGCAGAAAAAGATTGTATCTGGGGAAGGAGGGAGCAGGCAGAAGGAGGTAGAGGAGCATTATTTGGAGAGGAGGATTGGTTTAGGTTTTACATTAAAAGTGCCAAGTGAGAAGACAGTGTTTTGAAGTCTTGTATAGTTCAGAAATCCATCTTTGTTTTTTGTTTGTAAAATACTGCAATAAGGTCATCCAGATTAACAGAGGTTATTCTTAACTCACGTGATAAGTATTTTCTGATGCAGGTTTTGAATGAAATACAACCCAGTCCTAAACTATTTTGGCTAATGTCTTGTTAGTGTTTCAGTCTGTTTTCAGACCTCCTGTATGCAGGCACAAATGACATAAACTCAAAAAGTACAACATAAATATTTGCAGATGGATATGGCATAAGGACAGATGTTCCCAGTGGGTGTTTTCTGAATGCCCACAAATTTACATTTGTGTTAGAGAAGAACACAAAGATGCTTGTATTTTCTGTTTTTCATCTCACCCATGCTCACTGTGATAAAGGCGTTATTTCTCTTCTTTTTCTGAGCTCTGGTTGAAGGGCAAGAAAATGTCTGTAGCACGTAACAATTTAGCAAGGTCTCACTGTCACCAGTGGGTCTGATGAGGGCATGCTGTGATGATTCATGAAGAGGTCCAGTGTAGGTCCAAAAGGATGCAGGTACTTGTACCATAGTGATACCAAAACTACCTAGAGATTTTCTGGATGGCCTGTTCTTACTAATGAAGCAGAGACAATAAAGAGCTTTGACTTTTTTTTTTTTTTTAATAATCTTTGTTGAAATGTTGGCTAGACCTTCTGTCACCTTCCAGCAGCTAAAAACTTGAGACTGCATACTTGCTGGGGAAATCAGTGAATTCTGGAGTAGGCAAATATGCTGGAATGGGGAAGTAGCTGGGAAAATACGAAGAACGACTTGGTTAGACTAATTTGGCCTGACAGTGAGGGCGTGATGAGCAAGGGGACTAGAATTAAGACCTAGTGATGGGAAAGAGGATGGCAATTTTTTTTTGTTAGGCACTTTGGTGTTAAGAAACAATTATTTTTTGTGGGGTAAAAACCTGAAAGATAGTGAACAAGAGGAGGTGAGGAGGTGATGAAGAGCCCTGGGAGACTAGAAGGTGTTGTAGTAGGGAGTGGAGAAGGAGCACTGGGTGATGTGGTAGGAAGCAGAGGGGGCGTGGATAAGGAGCCTAGGGTGAGAAAGCTTTGGCTTGGGAGGATTATGGCCTTAGCCAGCCTGCAGCTCATGCAGAAAAGGGGTAGCGCAGGCTTAATTCTGATGGCTTTGAATTTCTGAGTGCTTGACTTTACAGCCTTAATGTTCATCTACAGGCTAACTCAGACTATACAAAGTAGCTTTTTGTTGTTGTTTTTCTATCTTCTGAAGGGATTAGTTCAATGGGAGTTGGAAAATGTTTGAATTTGACAAATCAGTCATCAGAAATTTAAAGCATTCACATTCCCAGAAGTCTCTACTCGTGGAGATTAGGCCACAGAGATGCATTAGATCCCACACTAGCTCACTTACTATCAGAAATGTCTCTTACTACCTTGTGCTGTATAGCTCCATAGGGCAGTATCTCACTAAAACCATTATGACTAATAGGAGTAGCATCTTTTGGGTAGCACTGATAGCATCAGGGAATCTTGTTTTGCTGTAAACAGACAACTTTTAAAGAGTTGAACTAATGCTTTATGGGGTCATGTTTTTCTCTATGAGGTGAGAATACTTGCGAAAAAATTTCTTCATGACATATCTTATTTTGTTCAATGTTCTACCAATTTTCTTTTTGTCTTAGCAAAATTAACATGATGGATTCAGATTGTATTAAGCATGAATTTTCTGGGTTTGTTTTGTTTGGGTGTTTTGGTTTTTTTTTTTTTTTTTTTGCGTTTGCCATCTCTAATTTTCAGAACAGATCTCATCTTGGGGAATATGAAGAATTAGATTTGTCAGATTAGGTTGTAGTAAATATCTTTCAATTACCTAGCTTATGTTTTTGCAAGCTGTAATAGAAACAATTGTCTGTTTCACTGCAACTCTCCCTCAGAAATAGTCCTTAATAATTTGTCTCAGCTGTACTGATCATTGTGTGAAATAAATTACCTTGCATACATCCCTACTTCAGAGACAAAGGCAAGTAAATTATAGTCAGTGTTAAGATTCTTTTAATTTCTCCCAGTCAAAATACGTTTTATTCTCATAACGTCATATCACCTGTGTGATAATGTTTTCTTTGAAACAGGATAGTCCTGGAAAGTTTCCTGTCAAGATGGCTATGATATGGAAAGGGGTCTGGAGATCTTCATATTCTTTCTCAGGGTCTTATCTTACCTCTCACTTCCAAATATGGCTAAATTTTGGTGGTACAGGATTCAATTAAATTAATTTGTACTGTTTTCTGTATTCTTGCGAATTCTGTTTCACATTAGCTTGCTTGTGGATGATGGTCAACATTCTTGGTATTTCCTGTCTTGCTTATAATCAGCCTTTTAAGCTGTTTGTGAAGCAAATTAGAAGTCTTGTAAATAAGTACATAATAGGTAGTATTTCATTTTCATAATATCCTAATCACACATTTTTTCCTGCCTAATACTCCACAGTAATATTCTGGAATAAAATTTGTAGTGTCTGTTCAAGTCTTTCTTTTAGCCATGTTGAACTCTGGATAAACAGAGGAAAAAATTATTGTAATTATATAATAGGAAAAGGAGGAAGGAAATCTGTAATAATTTATTGATATTTTGTATATATTTATTTTGAGTATTAGAATGATTGAGAACTGATGTATTTTATTTGAGGAGATAAGTTAAATTGTTGTCAACTTCCAAAGACATGAACAAAACTCCCTTGTGTTTTTCTGTTAAAAATACCTTTAAAAAATTCTTGCTTTTGTGTAGAGAGTTATTAAATCCGTGTTCTCCTTGTACAACATTTTAAAATTTGTTGCTTGCTCATTGTTAGCCAGCTGACTTGTGGCTTGTTGCCAGAATTTTCATTTAGCTGAAAGCCAATAAAGCCCATTTCTTGAACAGTTAATGGGAAGGGGCCAGGCAGGACTAGTGTGCTCCTGAAAGATGCCAGTGGTTTCCCAGTGACAGAAAAGCAACCATGGTGGACTGTGCCTATGTCCCAAGGTTGCCGAGCTTCTGCAGGTTCATTATTTCTTACTGTCAGTTCTATTGCATAGCTCCAGCCGTGGAGCTGCCCTTGAGAGATGTGTAAGCTAATGAGCCACAGGTTGGCTATTACTAACCTTTTGTGTGGAAAATGGGTAGTGAAGGAGGTTACAAGCAAAACTGAGAATGATTGTGGTTCATGAGCTGAAATCATAGTTGTATGAAGTAGAGGGTAGTGGTTTTCCTTGTTTATTTGGTTGGTTGTTTTATTTCTGAAATCTCAACCAAAATTTGAATTCAGTAATCGTGGCTTCTCTGTGACTTTGCTTTACGATGATGTAGAGAAAGGATTAAGTGCAGGGATAGTGGAGGATGCTGTGGAACTGATGAATGAAAAGGTAAAGCTGAAAAGTTGCCTACAAGAGAAGTCAGATTCATAGATAGGACACTTCCATGAGAATTTGCACGTGACACTGGTTGAAGACCTGTCACTCAGTGGTTTAAAAAGTAGTAATAAAGGAAAACTTTATAGAGATATGAGGAAGTAGAAAATGCAGGAAATACACTATAATAATAATAATAATGATGGAGACTAATGTTAAGGCATGCATCTGACAGTGTACTTACAACTTGTATTTTCATTAAAAAAGCTATGAAGCTATACTAATCATTAGGTTTTAATACTGCTTCTGCCAAAGACAAAATGTGGTATTAAATTCTAATAAGCAGCTACAGATTCTTGTTTATTTTAATGTCCGCAGATGGATCCAGATATTGATCTAAAGACAAACTCATTAGTATTTCTCCCTAACCAGCATATTTCTATTCAGTAAACCAAATCCCAGATGAGTATTGATGCATATATTCATTGCACTAATACAAATTAGAGATGAGCCCAAACAGAGACTGTATCTGAGAAATATGTGTCTATGCACAGTGGTGTTTGGGGACTGGAACTTGTGATTTGCTGTATCTTTCCAATGGCTTAAACTGAAATCCAGGATTTCAGAGTCCTTATGCTCACGTTGAAGGGTTTGCTCTAATTCTAACCTAGAATTCTAATGAAATAAATATTTTATTTTTTTTTTTAAATATCTAGTCTCAAGGGGAGTTGAAATTTGCAGCCTGTCAGGAAGCAGGACTGTTGTTTGCATGCAAGGCGGAGTGAGGAGGTGATATTTTCTTTTAGGAGAGCATCACTACAGAGTTCATGCAGATTTTAAGGCAATAATAGCTATTGCTTAGTTCTAAAATAATTTAAATGTTCTACATTGAGTTGGAATTCTGTGTCCCTTTTTCTTTTGTTTCTTTCTTTTCTTCTTTCTTTCCTTTTGGGACCAAACTAGAAGAAAGAGGAGATGATTGTGTAATATGTATGACTTCATGCTACTTGGTAGTTTTCCATTGAGATTTCACGCCCTGCAGGGATTAACCTGTCATTATGTGACATCGTACATTCCTTACTATGAATTAGTGTAACTTGCTATATCTTTGCTTTTTTAGTTAATCACAGAATCAGAAGTCAGAGATAGAGAAGCCCTGTTGGATCACCCTAGCAAATACAAAGTTTTTTCCTCAGCTGAGCTGGTTGGGAAATTTTCTAAAAGAAATTTCTTCTTCATTGGGGGCTGCCAATTAGTTGCCAATTAGTTAAGACAGATACTACTTCCACTACATGACATTCATTTCTGTGAGCTTCTAATAAAGATCAGGGACCTGAACAAACCTGAAAGCAAACCTGCTTTTCAGTTAGCTTACCAGTCTACCACTAACATGTGAGTTGAGCAACCGTATTTTGAAGCCTACTCTGGGTAAAGGACCTTTGTGTTCTTTACTCACCTTTAGTTTCTCACTCCTCTTCAGTCTGGACATTGATTTGGGTGATAATGGCTAATCCTGATGCCCAAGTTGCACTTCCAAGCTTGATTTAGTTTTGAGGCTTTTTATAGCATTTGGTTTTGTTTGACAGTAGACCTTCTTTTCTTCACTCCTGTAGATTCTATACAAAATGGAAAGTCATACGTTGCCACAGAATTTCTGCTTATCTGCTCAAATGTAATTTCTAGATTCCTGAACAGTGGTAAGTCCATCAGTAACGCACCTTGTATTGATTTTGGTGGTGGGGTTACTGATGAAGAGAAAAAAAAATGTACTATTTCTTCAATTCAGATATGGTCAGTTCACTTAGTAATCTGGTGCGTAATGCGCTCCCTTTTCCTGCTTGGTGTGCTCTGCCCTTCAGATATCTTTTTTATAGAATCTTCCGCTTTGCCTTAGTCAAACAATTAATCTCTCTTAATCTTGACAGAGACAGTTAACTTCACTCCCCAATAATATACTCTGTGAACTACCTCCAGTGTTTTGTTAGTATTTTAGCAGGTCCAAAACTAAATGGTTATATCCAGACTCAATGGCACAAGAGATATATACACAGGGCTATTGGAGTCTCTTTAACTGAATGCCAACTTACATAAAGCATGATTTAAATGTAAATAATATGATGGCAAAGATTACACAGACCATGTCACAAGTTTTTATTGTGTAGTAGTGATGAATAAACAGTATAAATATCTCAATTCTTGTGGGGTTTTTTTGGGTTTGGGATTTTTGGAATGCTTATAAAGGTTTATGTTCTGGCACTGAGATCATGACACTTGCTTGATATTTCTATGAAGAGAAAACCGGTGGTTTGAGGTCACTATTTTTCTGGAGAACAAACTGACAGGAATAATAACTGCTATTGCCTTGAAACTACAGTAGTTTGTATAAGAATGAGGTAGAACAAGATGATTACCAATAGAGATAACTTGTTTGCTGCCCAAAATCTGTAGTGTTAAATGTGTAATCCTGTTACAGTGATTAGACCTTTTGCAAGGTGGGGGGAGGAAGCCAACCTACTTATCATCAACAGGTAGAGTTGAAAGGATAAAGTCAGCCATCAGTCTTAACATGCGAAGTGACAACTTTGGATCTCCAGATATTGAGATAACCAACATTTACCATAGGTATAAGATATGCTTGAAAGATTGTATAATTTCAGCTACTCTTAATTATTGATTCAGCCTGATTGCTATTTACATGAGACATCCAGGCATATTGTCAGACTACTTAAATGTATTGATGCAAGGGTATGGCTGGTTTAGTCTGGGGTGTATGCAAGCACATGTACATGTATCAGTATAATATTTTTATCTTTTATTAGAGGGATATTCTTTGTGTTTTATTTCTTTGGGTTTTGCTGCTGATTGTGTTTCAAGAACAAATAAGAAAAAAAAGGGTTCCAGGAATAGCTTAAGCGCAGCACGCAAAATTGATTTCTGCTTATTATAACCTTGATGCTCTGCATCTGAACATCACTCTCCCCCCTCCAAAAACACACCCTAAATTTTTGTTTTAGTTTCCTCATAGTTGTATGCTTCTCCAAAGTCCCCTGAGATACATCAGCATTACAAACTCTGGGCTTCTTGAATCTTCCTTCACCTATATGGATGCATACTGTAAAACTACCCACTCTTGCCAGTGCATATTTACACCTAGCTGGGTTTGCATGATGATGTTTGTGGTGGGCTGTTTTGTGCCCCAATGCCTGAGGGCAGAATCTGCTTTGGGCATGGAGGAGAGAAACGTGCACTTCTCATCTGTATCCAAAAGAGTAAAAATAGAACTAGAGAAGTGTTGCTTTCTGGTGACCAGATTCTTAACATGGATGACTTTGAGTGTTTATAGAGAAATGGATCAAATGAAAACATGTCAAGAAATACTTAAAGCATCTTTTAAAATACCTTGTCTCTGTTAGTATTCCAAAGAACAATCTTTGTCCTTTTGTTGTTGTTACTAAGTGGATTAATAATAGGGACAAACAGGCTAGTTCAAGAACACCAAAATCATGGCAGGGTTGTAGTGCTAACTGAATGCTTTGTTTTTCTTGTTTTGGTGCTATACTCTTAGCAGACCTGATGCTTCATATTGAAATAATCCTGGGCTAGAGTTTTACTCTTTCTCCATTTGCACTAGCAGATGGTCTTAACTTTCAGATGGACAGATCTGAATTCAAGAAATGTGGTTGAATCTGTTTAAATCTGTATAAACCTAACAAAAAGAGAAGAATTTGACTTTTTGTTGTACTTTGGTGAATGGAAGTTTGCCCAGGTTAACGGCTTTAGGATTTGGCTCAATGTTTATTTTAAATCCTTGTTTCCCAGACATAAACTGTTCTAATAGAAGCATCCAGATATTTGAGAATATGCTGCAATTGTATTTTTGAGCACTCTGGATGTGCTTTGATTAAAAAGAAATAGCAGATGTTTGAACCATGAAGTATACTTTTCCTGAGGCAAACCTTTCCCATGTTGCAGTAGCACTGTATGCCTACCTGGTGGACAGGTTTTGTATTGTTTTGAGGGGGATTTTTGTATTTCCTTCCCACCTCATCTGAGTCTGAATACAGCGATAAAACAGAGATACAGGCTGTGTCTTTCTGCCCTATTCTGAAGCTAAATTTGGTAATCAAAAAATGTAGGATTGGAAGGGGTCAAGAAAAACTCTTTTGATACTGAACTAAGGGAAAACTGACTTAAAACTACAGATGTATTTTCATTATTGTGTCTGAGATGATATGCCATTTTTAGTACCATGTGTAGCTTCTACAGTCTTGGTTGTGGTTTTTTTTTCAGTGAAATAAGAAGTACAGGTGACTGAGATGGAATGTTTAGGTACCATTAGCGCCCAAGTTTTACCAAGGTTAAGGATTTCTTTGATTCCAGCATTTTTGATCTTGAAAGAAGCATTGATTTAGAGCTCAACTGTTAATTCTTGGCCTATCATTTTTTTTAAAATAAGCATAGAAATGCAAAAAACCTTTTAGATGTTGAATTTGGAGGGAAGTGATGTTTCCTCACTCACAGCATCTGAAGCTAATTTGAAATCTACTGATTCTGCTGCCTGCAAATAAACTGAAAGTCTGATTCAACATCTGGGCAGGGTATTATTTTTGGAAATCCCGTGGACCGCCGAAAAAAAAATGGAGTGGAGGACCCACTTTTCTTTACTCGTCTGCACAGGGTTGTTGGAGGAGAATGGAAGCTTTCTTCTGAAATGTCAGATTTATTATGCAGAGATTGCACAAAAAAAGGGTGGGGGTCAGATTCAGATTGCCAACTTTTCCTAACCACAAAACAGGATATGCTCCCCTCTCCCCACTCCAGGACTCCATGTAATAATCAAACCATTCATACTTGTTTCAATCAGCATTTTAATACTTGCCTTTTTTTAAGCTCTTCAAATATTTCTTAGCTAAAAGCTGATAAATGGCTTTTGGCTTAGCGGGTTGACATTCATCTTCAGGAAAATGATTGCATCTTTGGCAGGAGAGATGAGCTAAATTAACAAAAATGTATAAATTGAATTAGGAGTCTGTCTCATGCATAATCACAAATATGTTGTGTGCTTTTCTGAATCTGGAGTTGAAACTGTAACTTTGTATGAGCAAGCACACCAGCCACTTCTCTATCTGTGTTGTATATCAATATCAACAGAGGCAGCTTTGTTAGGCTGTACAATGCAGGATGCAGTTCACAAAGCACTTCAGAGATTAGAAGTATTCTTATCAAGCTCAATTCAAATTGTCTTCCAGACACAAAAATAACATTTCTTCTTCTTTGGGATATGTTGGGCTACAGCTGCCATTTTTGAATGAAACCATTCAGTATTTGGCTCCTTCTAGAATTGCTTTTATATTCCATGCACTTTTGGCTAAAAGAAACAAGTTTACCAGTTGATTGTCTGCTGACTGAGAGTGTGAGAGCATGGCATGCACACTTTTTTCTTGCCATGCCAATAAACGGAGCTGAACTAAAAATCTGTTTGCTTTATAAAAATTATACACACAAACCAGTATTCCCAGACATTTTGAGATGGTCATATTTTAGATCTAGTATTGTTGGTTCAGGGTCACTTAGCATAGTGCAAAAATATTTCTAAAGGACAGGTTTCTAGTTGGTTGTTCCTGTTTTCAAAAATAGTTTGGTATGAAGGATTTTGAGCCACTGTGGTTGATCAGGTTACAGTGGTTTATGAACAAGCAATGTATTTTGTCTAATGCACAAGCAAGATGATCTACTAGACTGTGGATACTGTTAAAGTTTATGAATTCATCTGCCCTTACTGGAACAGTCCTGGCAAAGAGGACAGAAACACCTGAGTAAGGAGTGCAGGATCAGGGTATTACTGTGTTCGTTTGGATGAGCTCCTTGGGGTTCCTGTTGTTTTCTTGTAGTTAGGTAAGCCTAGCATCAGATTTTGTGTGATTAACCAGTAAAGGCAGCTTCATTGCTGAAGGCAGATCATTGTACAATGTTTGTTGGAATTTTATCCTTTAAATTTGAACTGTGATTTTCTGGGATTGCTGTGAATTTGAGGGAAGAGAGTAAGATGAAGTGAAGGGAAAGAGAGACTTCAATGACTCTGCTAATTTAGAGGAAGAAGAAAAGCACCTAATGGTTTGGAATAAAGTATGAATTTACTTCTGCTATCTCTGTAAAACCTGATGTTCCCTTAAGGGTTGATATATTAGTCTAGTGATACCAACACTTCAAATTTGAACCAACCTGTTGGCTTAAAATGCAAGACCACCACGAAAGCAAACACCGTTTTCTCAAATGGGTATCATCTTGTGCTTTGAGTGCCAAAATTTGGTGAGTTTGATCATAAATGCAGAAATAAGCATAGGTTTTAGACAAGATATGATTGAGAATTCTGAGACATTAATATTAGATTTATGGTTTTCTGAAATGCAGTCTACTATTAAACACGTTCTCTCAGATATTTTTCTATTTGGATGAAAGTATCTGTGACTAAAGGGCCATCCCCTCTTAAGATCCTGTGTAAGACTGCTAATGAATGCATTTGGAGGCAGATGAGGAGCATTAAATCTGTCATCTTGGAGGGTGAAAATACTGTTGTCATCCTGTGCTGGGGCTGCATCCCTAGACTGCTGCTTGTCCATTTACCACTGCCATTAACTTAAAGGCATGGCACATGTATTTGGCACATGCATTTCTTCCTGAAAGGTGTTCAGATGCTGCAGCGATTGGCATGGTGTAAGAACACAAACGTAGTTAGAACTAGTGACTCACTCCATGATGTTTTCAAGCAGAAGATGATGCAAATAGTAAGGGGAAAACAACTGGAAAAATGGTGCAAATATGTCTGGGAGAGTCATTTTCCACTTCAGGATTCCCCGTTGCTTTGTGTGATTAAAAAAAGATTGATTCCAGAGTAAACTCTTGCTTGAATGTACATCTGTCACTACTTTGGAAGAAAGGCAAGGATACCTTTTTGTGGAGAGGTTGTGCTCTTGGAACTACAGTTCTAGGTTTGGGAACTTGGGGTCACTTTGCCACAGGGCTGTCCTGTAAACATGGTAAAGTCAAGTAATTTTTTTGGTTTGGTTTCTCATTTGTACAAATGAGGTAAGGTTATTTCCCTTTTTTTCTGCTTTAAATAGTCTTGTTTACTGACGTTTTCTGCTCTTTAATGTGCTTGGGTTACCACAACAAGGTACTAATCTTGGTTGGATTTTTTTACTGGAAAGATTTCCATGTACTTTTTCTGTTCCATGGGCTTTTATAAAGATAACTCTGCATGTGTCTGGTTGATAATTATAATAAAATACTTTTCTCTAGAATATTTCTGAGAAGTGTTTGGATTTTCCACATTTTACCTTCTGTCTTTTCATCTTCAAAGTTCCTACTTCTGGGAAATCTGTGTGAAGGTGGGGAGGAAGCAAAAAATAACAAGATATGAAACTAAATGTAAAATGTCTTTTTGATTTTACTATAAATATAGCTGTTGATGCTTTTCCTGAAAACCTCCGAAGTTATATTACATGGCCAATGAATTCACAACTCGTGCCACTGAAAGCTTCTCTCCTCTCCACCTTCTCAGCAGTGATGTGCCATGATGTCCTTATGATGGTGACAAGGTGCCTTATAGAGAGCTACAGATAGTTTATTTCTACATTTTAGGCACATAGTTGCATCATTTTCTCCAGTAGTGACTTTCTCAAGTTCCTGGTCACCCCTTTCCCCCCTTTTTCAGAGTACTCCCTGCTGTGGTTGTGCCAGTGTTGAGCAGTAGAAGCAGCTATGCTGACACAAGTTCAATGATGGCTTGGGAGTCACAGAGGACAACTTGGCAAAAGGATTCCTTTAGCTTTGCTGCCGAAGAAAACACATGTCCCTAAATATGAAGACATAGGCTAACATACTCCATTGCTTTGTATATGCATCAAGTATTTTGCCTTCAGAAAACAGTGCTGCTGATTCCATGCCAGCAGAACCATTTTAGCTGTTAAATAATCTTGTGGCAGCTGCTGCGGAGGAGAAATGTTGGTGCCAAGAGCACCATGTACCGTGCTGCTTGGGATTTGCTCAGTGTGGAGGCAGTGGGATCTGGGAGCTAACGCCTTCACAGATGGCTTTTGGCTGGGCTGCAGCAAAGGGCTGTTTTAAAGGCTGGTAAAGTTCAGCAGGCCCAGAGATGGGGCAATGACTCCACAACTGTCAAGTCCAAGTTGGGTACAAATTTGTCTTGTGCTACTGATGGCAAAGCAAGCCTGTGTAGCTGAAGGCTGGGTATTCACCCTTCGATTGTATGACATCAAGATAGTGGCTGACAGTCACAGCTGCTCTGCTTCTTCTCTTTAAGTTGGAGACTTAATGGAAATTTTTCCAGTGGACTGTGGCTAGACGCTGTACCTGTCCTAATAAGCCCTCAGTCAGTGATAAATGGGATTGTAAAGGGAAGAAGTCTGAGACTGAATGCTAAACTTGGTATCACACTCTCCATCAGTCTCTCCCTTTTTTTCTTGTCTTGAATGGTTCCTCTACATGGGTTATCTCTGGAATTCACTTTCAGAGTGTTCATCGCTAGTATCTAGTAGTTTGGGTTTTTCAGACATTGGGAAGATGTCTTTCCTCAGGTATATAAGATACTAATTTCATTTCAGCTTAACTGTTGGAAGTGAAAATATCCTCACACCTCAGAGTCACAGAATCATCTAGGTTGGAAGAGACCTTGAAGATCATCCAGTCCAACCATCAATCCAACATTAACAGTTCCCAACTACACCATATCCCTCAGCGTTATGTCGACTCTACTCTTAAACACCTCCAGGGATGGGGACTCCACCACCTCCCTGGGCAGCCCATTCCAACGCCTAACAACCCGTTCTGTAAAGAAATGCTTCCTAATGTGTGGCGCAACTTGAGGCCATTACCTCTTGTTCTATCGCTCATTACTTGGTTAAAGAGACTCATCCCCAGTTCTCTGCAACCTCCTTTCAGGTAGCTGTAGAGGGCGATGAGGTCTCCCCTCAAGCCTCCTCTTCTCCAGACTAAACAACCCCACTTCCCTCAGCCGCTCCTCATACGACATGTGCTCCAGACCCTTCACCAGCTTCGTTGCCCTTCTCTGGACACGCTCGAGTAATTCAATGTCCTTTTTGTGGTGAGGGGCCCAAAACTGAACACAGTAATCGAGGTGCGGCCTCACCAGTGCCGAGTACAGGGGTAAGATCACTTCCCTGTCCCTGCTGGCCACGCTATTGCTGATGCAAGCCAGGATACCATTGGCCTTCTTGGCCACCTGGGCACACTGCTGGCTCATGTTCAGCTGGCTGTCGATCAACACCCCCAGGTCCCTCTCTGACTGGCAGCTCTCCAGCCACTCCTCCCCAAGTCTGTGTCACTGCTGGGGGTTGTTGTGGCCGAAGTGCAGCACCCAGCATTTGGCCTTACTGAAGCTCATACAGTTGGCCTTAGCCCATTGCTCCAGCCTGTCCAGGTCTCTCTGCAGAGCCTCCCTACCCTCGACAGATCAACACTCCTACCCAACTTGGTGTCATCTGCAAATTTACTGAAGGTGCACTCTATCCCCTTGTCTAGGTCATCAATAAAGATGTTAAACAGGAGTGGCCCCAAAACCGAGCCCTGGGGGACACCACTCGTGACCGGCCGCCAACTGGATTTAACTCCATTCACCACCACTCTTTGGGTCTGGCCATCCAGCCAGTTTCTTACCCAGCAAAGCATGTGCCCATCCAGGCCATGAGCAGCCTGTTTCTCCAGGACAATGCTGTGGGACACGGTGTCAAAGGCCTTACTGAAGTCAAGGTAAACAACATCCACAGCCTTTCCCTCATCCAATAAGCAGGTCGTCCTGTCGTATAAGGAGATCAGGTTTGTCAAGCAGGACCTGCCTTTCATAAAGCCATGCTGACTGGGCCTGACCATCTGGTTGTCCCGCACGTGTTGCGTGATGGTACTCAAGATGAGCTGCTGCATCAGCTTCCCGGGCACCGAAGTCAAGCTGACAGGCCTGTAATTTCCCGGATCATCCTTCCGACCCTTCTTATAGATGGGCGTCACATTGGCCAATTTCCAATCTGTCAGGACCTCCCCGGTCAGCCAGGACTGCTGGTAAATGATGGAAAGCGGCTTGGTGAGCACCCCAGCCAGCTCCTTCAGCACCCTCAGGTGTATCCCATCCAGTCCCATAGACTCGTGTATGTCTGTGTGATGCAGTAGGTCACTGACTGTCTCCTCCTGGATTGCAGGGGGGGTCGTTCTCCCAGTCTCTGTCTTCTGGCTGAGGAGGTTGGATTCCCTCAATGCAACTGGTCTTGTTATTAAAGACCGAGGCAAGGAAGGATTAAGGACCTCAGCCTTTTCCTCATCACTTGTTACCATGTTTCGTCCTGCGTCTAGCAGGGGATGGAGGCTCTCTCTGGTCTTTCTTTTGCTGCTCACATACTTATAGAAACATTTCTTGTTGTCCTTGATTGCTGAAGCCAGATTAATTTCCAGACCTCCTTTTCTTATAGCTCAACACAAGACCTTTTTCCTGATATGGTAGCTATTATATAGACAGTGTGGAAACTGATGCGTGTGCTTCCAAACTACTAGAGAATTTTTTCCAATTTTTTTACAGGTATGAAGATACAAACTGAAAATGTGTTTTTAGCAGTCATTTTAAAATCCTTACCTTAGAGCATTTACTGGGGAATGAAGTCAGGTAGATTTTTCCAGTTTTCCTAGAATTGTTCCAAAACTGGAGTGTTGAGCATCTTCTGAACTGGTAGAACTCTAGGGACAGTGATGGCATACTCTTGTAATAAAAAGCAGTATTTTTATGAGTAGACTATGATGCCCTAAACAAAGGATAAATGCTTGTAGTCATGCTGGCAATCTCTTCCTCATTCTGAAATCACACTAACTGCAGCTTGCTTTAATGTATGTAAGTAGCAGGGTCCTAACTAATTTCTGCTAGCAGTTGGTATGATGGTGAGCTATGTGAATTTTGTGGCTGGTATGCGTTTATTCTGATCAAAGGGCTGAGAAGGCGGGTTGGTTTTTTCTGTTTGTTTGTTTTTAAAGGGTGTATTTTCTTGTAGCTATAATGAAATAATGTGGAAGTTTTAGATTCAGAAAAATTTAGTTCTCAAAATTCTTCAGTGGCAAAAAGCAAGAAAATTATGTGGGAACACTGAATATTCAAAATTAACTATAATACCCATTTGAGGTGCTTTATGAGTGGATAGTTAATTGCAGGGGGGAGGGAATCTCATACGAATGGATAAAGCAGGAAGTTCATATTTCAGACATTAATTTCCCCTTTTCAAACTGAAAAATAGTTTTCATTTTTCTTGGTTTAAAAAACCCCACAATTAATGTTATTTCCATCAATCCTTTTTGGAATTATTATTACTACTACTTGTAGGAAGAACTTTCTCTTGCCTGTGTGGCAAATAAACTTTCCTCTTTTGACCTGGTAACACATTAGCAGAACAGCATTACTGAGTTAGGTATCTCTCAAGCTGATAGGTGGCTGCTGTTTTTCTTTCTGCAGCTTCATCTTTCCACTTTACACCATGTGGTAAAGGATGAAGTTAGTTGTTTTTCTAGTGTGACAAATAAGAATACTCCTGACAAACTGACTGGCTATTGTACATTGATCTAGCAGTTAATGAAGAGAATTCTCTGTGTTTGAACAAAACCCAACATTTTACTTATTCTGGCACATTTCTTTTCTGGAGCTACAAACTTCATCCAAGACTAATTCTGGTCAGTTTACTCAGAAAGACCACTTTGAAACCCATGGTTTGTGTTCTCAATTGGGATAAATTTTTTTCAGTTTACTGACAAAAATAACTTCTTGACCAGATAAAAATTTATACTAATGGAAGTGCTCATAAATAAAAGTTATAAGGATTATGTAAGTTTTTACTGCTGTTATCTTCACTATATATAGAACCCTTGTCAGTAAGGGATCATTGGCTTCCCTGCAGAGGTTGTGAAGAAAACCACATTTTTTTTTACTTGAAAGACAGCTTGGTGTTTGTATCTTTCCTAAATTTTCAGGATATGTTTAAATCAAATTTAATGTGCCCTTCACTTAGTTTTAATCCTCCAGGATGTATACTTTGGCTCTTTCTCAAGAAACAGATCTTCTGAGATTCTCAGTGGACTCATTTCTTCAAATTTGAGTACTTGCCCAATTAAAGAGATGTTGTGTTTTTTGGTTTGTTTGGGTTTTGTTTGGGGTTTGGTTTTTTTTTTTTTTTACATGAGAAAATGACACTATTACATTTTGAGAATGAAGATTCACGTTGCGACCCTTAACTTTACCTGTACCTTCATGTGTTCAGAACATGCCTAATGATGAGAAGTTTTTATTATCTCTGTCTTTCACTGCAACAAACAATTCTTTACCTTGTGACTGGCTATGTTGAGAGCTCTACAAGTTATGTAGTGGTGAACTCAGAATGGTGGGATGCGACTGCTTTACTTTATACACTGATGGGATACCTCGTAATAATCATCGGGTATCTTCAGGACAGTGGCTTGACTCCAAAGAAATACGTAGTCAGACTTTATATTGAGCCTAGATATAAACAGATTAGAATTACTAACTGCGTGGGAAGTTTTCTTCAAGTTAAACTTCTTAACTTCCCACATTCAAATATTCTTGGACAAGAACACAATGGTTTGTTATATAAACATGAAAGAGGTATTAAATCATTCTGCATTTCCAGTCTTGCTCTTAAAATTTGGCTGGAAGCTTATCAAAGGTCTAGGGGAGTTTCTGCAAATCATATTCCACGGAAAGAAAACATTGCTACAGATGCTGTGTAATAGAAAATGACTACGTAGAAGAAGGCCTTCCACAAGTACCAGAGATTTGGCAACCTGAACTGAGTACAATAGATTGCAACACTTCGGGGGCAGAGAAAGTGTCTTTAATGATGTGTGTAGAAATAGATGCAGTGTTAACATACATGCCTTGTGCTTTTTGGGGAATGTTTCTACTCAGACAAAGTGCACAATGAAGATGTTTTCCCTTTTCTTAAATGACTATATGCAGTCTGTCTTTCTGCTTGAAAACTGGACAAGGCCATGGTCCTGTTTCAATGGTAGGACTTCTGATAGAAGTTTTTCACTCACTGCTAGGTAAGCATTGCATTTGAAACCCATAGCAAAATGCAACTGTCCCAGAAGGACTCTGTCTTGCAGAGACTATGGTCATGTGCACATGAAATTTCACTGGGACTCAGGTTTAACTTCTTCAGAATAAGTAATCTCAGTGATGAAACCAGATTTGCAGTTATAAAGTCTCCCAATGTCTCCCTGGGTTCTGTGATTCTTTGGGTTCTCCAGGATCGTTTCCTGGTTCCTAATTATAAGAAATAGTTTGCAAGGCAATTCATGGCATTTCTGTAGTAGATCAAAACTTCTTCACAATAAAGAAAAATTACTTAGCATATTTTAGGGAGAGAAAGATATGCAAAATTCTTTTTCAAACAAGAAGTGATTTCTTATTTTGTACAAGAAACATTAGTTTGTAATAGTGACATTACAAGTATGAGGGGCTTGCATCTGCTTTACACAATGGACAGATATCCTGGAGATAACTATTTTTAAAATTCTGTTTCCTTTGGTAAACACTGCGGCTTTGTAGCACTGTCTGAAGTACTCCTTCATCACCCAGATTTACAGCTTGCAGTTACAACCCTCTGAGCCGTTTTTTCAGTGATGGACCAAGAAAGGAAGTTTATCTATCCTTTCCTCTACTGGGATAAATAATGGCACAGTTTTAAACACTGCATTCATATTTGTAACTTCACTAATGACACTCATATTTCTTAGTGTTAACACCTCTCTGATGTTTAGTCATGTTTATATTCCTCAGAGGCATTTGTCTGGGTTAGTTTTTTTGCTGTGTCCTTCATCTGACTCAGGCGTTTTTAGAACTGGTGTCAGTGTAAGAAACAGCTGGCAAAAAAAATTACTTCGTTCTTTCTGCATCTTATGTCAATTGATTTATGGTGATTTATGTGTTTTAAAAGACGATGAGTGTGGATGGCTGTTGGGGATTGGTAACATATGCTGAAATTTTCACCACTAGTTGCTGGAAGCGTTTGACTGAGTTCCTGGTGACTGATAGCTTCTTAGCAGCTGTAAATGAAGGTCTTGGTCCCTTTCTGCTTGTGGAGATCTCTCTGTCACACAACTGTCTCCACATCTGTCCCTGGTTGATGTTGTGTTTAGCTCTGTGACGTTTGGTCATCATCTGTGTTCTGCGTTTGCTGTTATTTTTAGTTTGAGTCTGCCAAGGTTATGCAACTGTAACAGCACAAGCGGACTGCTGTGTCCGGATGTCCAGGGGCAAGGAACATGCTTTTCTCATCCCATGAAAATGAATGAGAAGCGGAGTGATTTCTTTAGCTCCCAGTTACTTTCCTAGAGAGAGGAGCTTGAAGACAGAAGAGCTATTGCTGGAGCAGGGATGAGAATGTGGACAGTCTCCCTTCCACAGGCAGTCACCTCGGTGAAGGAATATGACGTTGTCTTCCTCTTCCCAGACCAGTGAATGAATATATGTGTACACATAATGCAAAATGTTGTGATTTTAGTGAAATGAGCTCATGAAGTTGAGTGCTCACTATTTCAGTGGTTGACGTACTGTCCTGATCATAAAGCCCGAGGACAACATAGATCCCAGATTTGCCATCTATTTTTGTTATGTGAAAAAAGGGAGACTTTGCCAACTGAATTTCTTTTTTTTGGGGGGGACAGAGGTTAGAACCACTGTTTTTGGGTGGAGCTTACTTTGGCATGTGTTAATTGTATGAGGTGAGTGAGGGGAGGGGAAAGAGTGTGCCTGCAGTGAAACTTAAATCACTGTGAGAGAAGAGACCGGAATGGAAAGGTACATACTTAAAGAAGTGTCAAAAAATCATAAATCAAACCACTCAACCAAAAAAAAACCACCAACCTTGTCTCAAATTGGTTGAGTAAGAGATTAGCAACATAATGTAGAAATGTCAAAACCTTAAGGCAATCTAAGAGACAGTAGAAAGTCTTAATTTAGTTCCAGTCTGCCACTGAGCTTGAAATAGGTTATAATGTTAAGTAGATCTTTCTAATGAGAAAAATTACTGATGAGGATGTCCAATTATGTTTTTTACTTTGAAAATACTTGTGTATGTAGTCATGTCAATAAAGCATATTAACATCAGATTTACTTGTGAGAGTAGATACTCCTTTAAAATACATTATTTTGAGTAAGGTGATGATTGTGGTATGCTCACACCTGAGGTCTTTTCTTTATTTTCCTCATATTAGAGACAGCTGGGGAGCATAGCTCCTGTCGCTAGAGCTGAAAGAAAGAGGTGAACAAGGTGTTTTGTCTTCTCCCTCTGCACTTGATTCCCAGACGATATTTGCCACAAAGTTAAAATCAGTTCCAGATGGTTTCTGATGGAGAGAAAGCTTACTGAAACTGCTGCTCTGAGAAAGTGAGGAAAGGTAAAAAAAGTCAAAACAAAAAAATCCCCCCAACCTTTTGAAAAGTGTTCACTGTCCAGTAATCATCTCTACTGATAAGCAGTGACCAGTGAAAAAATGTGACTGTAGAAGTGCTGACATGAACCAAATGCATAGTATTTATCAGTTTATCAAAGCATTCGTGTTTTTTTCAAAAAGAAGAAGTTTTCTGTCTGGGTGTAGCACATACTAGCTACATGATGCTGCACAAAGCAGCACCATGTTGAAATGTTGGCTCAGGAGCAGGGTGAGGAGTGGTATATGCTAGCATGGCATTATCAGCAGAGCTGTTTAATGTGGAAGGAGTTTTAGCTGATGCAGGAGGTAACTTGTCCTGAGCTGATATAGTTCTGTGTGGTTCTGCACTGCACACTGTAGGCTATAACCATTAATTTGCTCTAAAAGGATAAGATTACATGCATTTCACTTAACTGTCTTGCACAGCAGTGTATAATTCCAATCTCATCTGTCATGAACATTGTTTAAGTGGAATTACTCAGAAGTAGTGAGAGCAAAACTGTGCCAGGACTTAAGCCCTTCTTGTGAATTTCAGTAAGAAAAAATAAAGTTTACAGGTAGCTAAAGTTCACTGGGTGTAATGCCTATCAGATACTTGTCATTATTAGAGGGACATTTTTGGTAACTTTTAGAGTTTTGTTCTTAAAATAGGTTGTTTACAGCATATCTAATTTTACAATGAGTGGCAATTGTTTCCTTGCTATTGTAAAGAATCTTGGAGGAAAAATTTCTGAAACAAATTTTGTATTTCTGAAACAGAAATTTGAAATGTGAAGAAGTGTTAGAAGATATAAAAATTAGTAATTACTCCTATAAAAGTAATACAGCTTTCCTTTCTTCATAAACTGGCAGCACACATTTCCTGTCACAACAAAGTTAACTTTTAATCTACTTGTCTTACTATTTTTACTGCATTTGGTCAGTCACAGCTACGTTGGGTAAAAGCAGGAAGTCCACAGAGACTTAGTAACATTTGCACTTGTGTGTCTAAGCTGAAAAGGAGATGTGAGGTTTGCTCCCCCTTGTACCTGAACAGTTGTTGGCTCAAAACATTATAGACAAGAGGAGAGTAACTACTTCATCATCTTTCTGAGAGATTATGTTGTATCATATACTGTATTGTTTTGTCCAGCTGATAGTGTGAATGAGCTTAAGTTTTTACTACGTTAGTTCATAAATAATGTTCATCAGACAGCAGAGCAAGCAGTGAACAGCCTTGTGGGTTTTCGTTTCGATGTGAGGTTAGGTGGGCTTTCTCCTCAAGCACACTCTTGCCCTCAGGGGCAAAGGCACCAGGAACTGTAAGGAAATACTGGAGGACAGTTTGCTGATACTTTATTTGAAGGCATGTGTGTGTTTTGGTTAAAGAATGCTGCATGCATGAACCCTTAGAAAAAGGAGGAAAATTCTGTTTTCATTTCTTCTTACATTTGCTGGTTGATATTAAAAGAGAGTATTACTAGAAATTAAAAAGTTTTAAACATAAAAGCTTTATACAGATACAAATATCAGTAAACCAGACATTTCGCAGCAGTCCTGACCTTTACTCTCTGTGTCATGTTGGAAATACTTGTCTGCCTGGCTAACGGGAGGTGGGTTTTTTTGGTTTAATGTGTGTTTTAACTCCTTTTCCTTGAAAAATCATTTATTCTCAGTAGTTCTTATTCTGTAAATTTGAAATCACCTCACCTAACATTTATATTTATTCCTTACTGACTTCTTGTATAGTCCATATAGTCCACTTTACCATGGTTTAAAATCTTGTTCAAAACTTCTGAATTGTTGCTTTGTCAGCAAGGAGAGCTGTGTTTATGTTTATATCTGTGGTTTGCCTTGGCATATAGGAATCTGTATACATAAGGAGACACTGCAGTGGCTTACGTTTTTGCATCTCATCAGCTGGTTGCACTGGACAATGAAAAGAAAAGTCTTCCAGAGCTTTTGCAATGCAGTGCCACTACAAGGCAATATTTTTAAGTTAGAGGTGAAGTGTGTATTTTTTAGGGGGGATATTCCCCTGTGGGTGGGTTAGTTCCTGCTCTGTCACCAATTCTGTAATGCCTTTGCCTATATGGGCGGGTAACTGAATTTAGTGCTAATGCTTTTAGAAACACCACTCATAGTTTCTCATGGACTTTGATCTTATCAACTGACTTTCTAGAGCAAATCTAGTCTCCTGAAGGGTGTGTCCATATGGCCTAATGCAGGACATACTTGCCTTATGCAGCTTTTGGTGTCCAATAAGATGATTAGGGGTAAAAAAAAAAATTAACAAATCCCCCAATTTTGAGTATTCTAAAGAATATGGGAACTGGCTGATAAATGTCTTACTGGAGGGCAGCGCAAGTGGGAAGGCCTAATAATCATGTCATTGGGACAGTGCCTTATTGGTAAGAGGAATCTTAACTGTATATCCTTCCGGAAGAGTTGACCATTCATTGTGCACATTCATGAACGGTCTTGTAGAGCACCCTGGCTTGGAGGAGGAGATGTATTTGCTTCAGCAGTTGTTTAACTGCTTAGACTGGCCTTCTGTACCTAAAGCTTTCATCTTGGGTGTGTCCCAGTGTCTCGTTCCCATGTTATACCTAGTAGCAAAGGCTGTCTTCTGTAGCCTGTTTTAGCCATCCAAATTAGGTGTTTGAGTGTTTTCAGAATTCTGAGGCTGTAACTAGTAGAAAATTTGATATTAACCATGGGGTAACCATGAAAAAATTATAGCATTAGAGAGAGGAATCTGGTACTGAGTTCTCCTAGCTTTAAGACCTGGACACTTGGCCTCCTGGAGACCAAGTAGTTTCACAGATCAATTGGCTACTGATTCCCTTTCCCTTTTGTTTTTTGGTCCCTTGCTTTCAGAGGTTTATTTCTGATCAGCAGTTATAAGAATGTGTGAACAGCATCAGCACTGTCTTGCAGCCAACAACCCTTGCCTGCTTAGGGTTAGACATTTTTTCAGCTGTACTTTTTCCAAAGAATATTTTCATAGAATGTATTTTTTGTCACTGGAAAAATAAGCATGCATGTTAACCCAAATTTTAGTCTATAGGTAGCAATCTTGAAGAATATCCTTGCATAGCTTTCTTAATAATCTTGCAGCTGTAAAGCTGTTAAAACAGGATGTAAACACTATGCAATATCCTGCTGAAGATAGAAGACACATGACTTCACCGTAGTTGGCTGAATCAATTCCTTCTCATGCTGTTGCACACATTAGCATGAACACATTAGTCCGGAGAGGGTAACGCTAAGAATGATGTATAATATTCTCAAATCTACAGGAGAAATATGTGGAAAAACCTGTTTTTACATAGTTCTTGAACAGAAAAGTGTATAGCCAGCAATACATTATTTGATTAATATTAATGACAGTGTCTTCTTAGTAAAATAAATTCAGAAATAGTGAGTGGATGGCTAATTCTATCTGCATCTGCCCTTCATATTTTCTGTTGTTGTGGCTTTTTACACAATTCTAGCTTACCAATGAGAAGTCAGTAGCCCTATGGTACTATGCCTGCATTCTTAAAGGCTGATTTTTTTGAACAGGTAATTTCCACTTCTGAATTAAATACCTCTTAAAATTTTTGTAGAATAAAACTAAACACATCTTTTATGAGGCTGTTTTTTTCCCCTCTCTTTTCCAAGATCAAGCTCAGTGCAAATTCCTCTATCGCCACCCACTTTGCCCTCCAGTGTTTCTTATTTAACAGGTAAAATACAAATTCTATACAAATTATCCTCTTTAAGTAGAAGAAAGGAAAGAACTGTTGGTATAAATATAAAATAATAACATGTAATAGCTGTTAGAATTCTGATGTTGGAAAAACCCAGTATCTACATGTAAAAACTTCATGGTGAGCCTAAGAAGCAGTAGTAGATTTCTTCAAGTTCAAAAGCATTCCTCTTTAGGTATCATATAATAATGAAAAATAAAATCTAGAAGGACACGGTTACACATTGTCATGTGATTTACAATGTTCTGGTTTTTTAAGATTCCTTTTTAATTTTGTATGGTCCATACTGTAGATATCTAAACAATGAATTAAATTTTTCAACTATTGTAATAAAAACTTGAAAAATTATTTTTTTTCTAATTCTGAATTAAAGATATGTTTCAAACTAAAATAGTTTGAAAAAACATCATCTGTGTTCCTTAACAAGACATAAATTATGGACTGTCTGGGAGTCCATTTTTTTTAATGCATCGTACAGAGCATTTATATACCACAGTCTGGGGCATTTAAGAGTGACTGTCTAATAAAGGTGAAGGAAACATAATTTTGAAAGGTATCTCACTTAAGAGTGTGTCCTTTTCACAGAACTTTAGACAATGACTTTGTGAAATCTCAGTGAAATGCGTGTTTCATTTTTTTTTTAATTTAGAAAAAAGCAATTAGTTTAGAAAAAATAATGAATGTCCTCTTTTAGTGCCAAAATATTGACTGTTTTTATTGACTATGCCAAGAAATACACAACCAGCCCTTAAAATATTAGCAATCTATAAGTTCCCAGGTCTAACGTCAATTCTTAATTTCAAGAAGAGAAGAACTCAGTTCTTGTTCTTAAACCTAACATATTCTGATGCTCTTATCTAATAAAAATTACGTATCATTATGTTAATAACTCTATTTAGCATTGGGGACATTTTTTTAAGGCTTTGTACACAACAATTTGCTCTAGTGATTGTAGCGTAATGGGAAAGATTTTGTGTAATAATAAGATTAATCCTCTTACCTGAGTAGTTTTACCTGTATGAGGTAATCATTACACTCACTTCCTAACAAACCTTGTAAAAATATTTTAAAATGCGTTCATTGCAGGATTTAAGTGTTCATAGCAGATTTCTGTTCTCTATTAGTCCTAGAATGTATCAGCAGAGCAGGCTTTAGAGATTTTTTCTTTGTGTATTTTTTTTTTAAAGATATGTATTACATGTAGTGTGATTAGTGAATTATGAATACATTTACATGGTGGAAGAGAAGAACATCAGTTGTCTGTGACTCTGATTTTTTTATTTGTTTGAACAAATGACTGGATGCCAGAAAGATTAAATATTCTACAGCTATGATTTTTTGCTACAAATAACTTGCATGTCAGTCTTTTGTGAAAATTTTATACATTTGCATGTTACTTTTTCACTATATATTTCTTTCTGACTGCTGTGAGATAAAGATGTATGAAATGATCATAACTTTGTCTTAGATGACATTCTGATCCTGTCTTTAAAGGCAGTATTTTCTTAGCACACTGTGCATTAAAACAGAAATATTTCAAATAATCACTTCTGAATGGAGAAGTCCATCTTATATCTTATAAAGCACTCTTTTTCTTGCCACCCAAGGGAAGGTGCCCTAAAGTACTTCAGCTGATTATAAAAAAGCTCAGTTTGCTTCTAATATATGCTGTATATCAATAGCTCTGTTTTTTATGTCTTTTCACAATTGTGTATTACTGCCATTATTGGACTCTGAACAATAGCAGAACTTCAGAGGTGTAAATCATATTTCTGGAGTTCTGTTACTAGAGGCTGTTGAAAAACGTTGTGAGAAATGTGGTTTAAAAACAAAGACTGAAGAGAAGAAAGTGTATCTGGGCTTTGCATGTATGGTATGTTTACCTATTTAAGCTTTTTGTTTAGTATTCCTTTTAGTCAAACCCATACGTCTGAAACTAAGAAACTGAGGAGTTTCCTGGATAGGAATAAAATTAAGACTTTCAGCTTAGGAAATATTTCTTTTTACCAAATGTCTTCAAAATATTTTTTATATTTCTGCAGGACACTTTGTGTGAGAAAAAAAAAAAAGGGAAGTTTATATGGAGAAGTAATCTCTGTTAATAGTCTAGTTTCTGTAGTTGCGGAGAAAAAAGGCTTTTGAGAACACAGCCTCCTCAGGTCTAGAAATAGAAAGCAGGAAATTTTGAGGTAAATATAGTTCAAGAATAATTCCTCTGAAATTAATTTTGCTAATCGATTAGACAATTTTGAGAAGAGGTAACAAGCCTAAAATGCTAAAATTACATTAATTTTGATAGTGCAAACTGACCAATGTAACCCAAATATCCAGAAATTTCTAGGCCACATGGTTTGCCAAGAAATTAATTTGTGTAGATGCTTTTTCTGTTGATGGAATTCCATTGACCTCAAGTGGGACTTTCAGCTGTGATGGACATCTGCATACAGCTGCCTTTGTAAAAGGAGACCTTTGTGAGTGCCAAAGGGAGTGCAGAGGATGGGCTCATTTGCTCTTTTGGATCATCCTTTGTTGTATCAGTGACAAACTGAAGCTGATTTTATGCCCAGCAACTTGTTCTAGATAGTTTCAAGAATCAGAATTTAGCAATACGTATTTGACAAATAATGTTGCAATACAGTGTAAATATGTAAGTACTGTGCAGCTGCTGTTTTCTAACCTTTTATCTTGCTAAAAATATGTCCAATCATGTCTCTTTGCTCTGGCTCATTAGCTTGTTAAGGCACTAATCTCTTCGGCAAAATGTACTAGACAAATGGAGATAAACACAATATGGAAATAGTGAAATAGTTGCAGTAGGGAATAGTAAAAATGTTGCAACTGAGTTTTGGGTTTTTTAATTTATTAATTCTGAGAAATGTATTGTGGGTGCTCTTGCAACTGCTTAAATAAACGTAGGTTTTCCAGGCAGTGTCTAGCCAAGGTTACTAGTTTGCTGGAGGACGCTGTGATATAAATAGAGGTTCTGAATATCTGACATGGACTTGTTAGCAAAGCATTCATTGACATATGGCTAATAAAGGAGGGTATCTAAAGCACACAGTTGCTGGTTTTTATCTTTGTACTGAGAAAATTGAGTGCTAGGTGCTCTACAGGAAGTGTAGCAAGCTCAATTCTGAAGAAAGAAGAAAATGTGTATCATATTGCAGTGAAATCAAGTAAGCTGTTTAACATGATTAAAAGCTGATTGACACATTCCCTGTAATAACTGGATAATAGTATTATCTGCTAATACTATTATTCTGCTGCCAGAATGACTGAGAACATTGATCCTTCTGCTTGAACTGGAAAAGCCTTCAGTCTTTAGATCATCCTTGAACCACTATCCTACCTTTTTCTGTGAATGCCAAAGAACTTCTTTCCACCCCAAACTGAACTTGCTAAAAGGTTCATTTATGGGTTTGTCCTGATCTCAGGAGTGTCCTCTTTGCCATTTATTCCAAGGAGGCCACTAATGGCCATCACAGATCTTGTGCTCCTTTGCAGAGCACCCTGAGAGCAGGTGCATAATAGCAGGACTGTCTCCCTCTTTTCAAGTACAGTCACTTTAAAGCTCTGATAATTGCTTACAGAATTCCTAGTGGGATAGGTCCTATTTGCAGTTTTTTCTTAGTTACAAGTGTAGGTTTAAGTCTTTGGGTGGCCTTTAAAGGCTGTGGCTATAAAGGGAGCTTAAGTAGTAAATGACAGGAGCCATCTGAGTTTAAATTCTTACACGCCAATGAGAAGCTGGTTTTAGGCATTCTGGATTTCACTCTGAAAAACCCTCTATCAAGCTTTGATGGATTTCATAGTCCTTGACAGATTTTTTTTGAAAGCTGGTGACAAAATAACATCAGTTTAGAAGTAGAGCATAGATGCTTCTTGTCCTTCCTTCTTGCCAGATTTACCCATAGAGTCCACATGTTTCTTGGCTAAGCTGCAGACGTGGAGCGTAAATCCAGAGTCTTTCTATCAGGGCTCTTGAGGAAATCGAGTTGTTTGTTCAAAACATTGTTAAGTTTGGGAAACAAAAATTATAGCTATTTTATGGATTTGTTTGCTATAGAGGGACTTCTCAGTTTTGTATTTATAACTAAAATGGACAGTTGTGATGAGGATGAGGACCAATTAATGCTTAAGTTGTTAACTCTTTTCTGGTATAGTCTCCATGAAATTTCATGAATGGTGACTGGAGAAACTTGTTTTCTTTTGGAATACGTTTCTGGTAGGACTAAGGATGTATCTGTCCTCCAAAGCCAAGTTGTTTTGGATATAGCTGAGAAGACATAATTGAGAATAGTTACGTTCCATGAGTAAATGAATGTAGAGGTTAATTCATCCCATGACTCTTGCGTTTGGCTTATCTCATGGTAATGGTTGAATGTGGTAGGTCTTACAATATTTCAACATCTGCTGCACAGTGGAATTACAGATTACTTTGTCATTTTTTGCTGTTTTTATTCTTTCTGTATGGAAGTCCATATTCCTCTTTCAGCACAGAATATGCATGACATTCTTTGAAAAGATGTGCCTTGGTTGTGGAAATATTGCTGCTTGTTGTAATGGCCCTCTGACCTGGATACTTTCAGGAAAATACGCTTACGCTAAATTTTTAAAATAGAAGAGGAAATATTAGACAAACCAGAATAGTTCTGTTATTTAGAAAAAACTTGTATAACACCAGTTGCTAGTTGCTGTGGAGCCCTTTTTCATTTGTAGTTTCACTTTTTCATCTTTTCACTAGAACTTTGTAATAGCAGACATTGATTTAAAGACATTGCTATTTTAGGGACAACTGGTGATTTTAGGCATACTGTAATTTGGAATCCAAATATACTTCATAATTTGTCTTCCTTATTTACTGAAAATCTTTAATTATAATATAATAAACTTGTATGTAGCTTCTTATAGGGAGCCCATACTGATTTATGCATCACTATATATTTTTCTGGGGAATGGTTTAATGAGTTTATGTATGAAGAAAGTAAAAGTTTAGGTATCAACTAACTTGTCCATCATTCTGGACAAAGTCTTTGCAGCTTGGATGCATCTTTTGCTAAACTTAAAATATATATTACTGTGAAAATACTTCAGAAGTGTATTTAATTTTATTATTTATTTTAAGCATAAACCTCAATATTTGTTTAGAAATGGTTGAAATAAGTGGTGAAAAGTTGGTAAATAGTAAACTCAAATGGGAAATGCTTTGTGCTATTGAATTTGATTATCCGAGACTGATTAAGCAATATATTCTGTTTCTTTTCTCTCATTGCAGCCTGTGCTTTCCGTTACAATGGGCTCTCCTTTGTCTACCTCATCTACCTCCTGCTCATTCCTCTGTTTTCAGAACCCACAAAAACAACAATGCAAGGTAAGATCGTTGCTTCATTCTTAAGAATATGTGGGACAGAGTACATGCAAAAGCCTTTGTGTAGTAGAAGGTGAAGTTCCCCTCATTAAGTGAGCTAACTTGTAATACATACTGTAAATTCCTTGACACTGTAGTTTCACTATATGTTGGCTTTGGTGCTGAAGGGCTTCCAACCATGATGCCATTCTTGCCCCAAGGTGCAGTAAGGCTATCTGATAGTGTTAATGGGGAATACTTTTTATGGCATTATTTCACCTTGAATACTGACATAGTCTGGGTGAAAAATGAGCTTTCAAACACCCACCCCCCCCCCACCCCCCCCAAGCCATCCTATCATAGATTGTGACCCAGGTCTCAATTTGTAGTTACTTCTGAGAATTAAATTTGGTCTCAGATTTTTCATTTGAGGCACTTATTTAAACATTGCTGTCATCCTAACTTTATATAACTGCCTTAGTAAAAATAACTAAAAAGGCTTACTGGTAGACATGACAAATAACTATCTACATCAGGCATTCAAGCATCTATGTATCAGATACCAATCAAACTTTCACGATTTAAAATATGAAAATAATTCTGCAGACCTATAAAGACAGAAACGATTTCAGAAACATTACATTCTTGCTGTATGTAAGGGGCCTGTTTGTGTAAAGGGGTGGTTTCTTGAAAGTCAACAGAAATGGCTGTATAACAATATCAAAATTTAAGGGTTTGTGATCTGTTGGTGGAATTTGCAGTGAGGATTCAATTACAGATTATTATCTACTGGTGTGCTTTGTCACCTAGTGGCTTGTTGGATGAGATTGCCGATGACTGTATTTCAAAGCACTAGTGCTTGAATCATTCTTGTTCCTGCTTACCTGATTCTCCTTCAGACCACTATAAAAAATAATATCACACAATGCTAAAGTCAGATGGAGTCTTTTGCATCTATTCTGATGGAAAAAATGTAAAGAGTATCCTTTAGCAAGTAAGCTGGTTCCATGACACCACTAATGAAAAAGAGGTATTTAAAGAGGTCCTGAAGTTACACATCCTTATCTGATACTGACTTGGGCATAATTCTTCTGCTCACAAATCCATTGTCACAGCTGATGGAAAATCAGACCACTTTAATCAACATAGCTCCCTGAAGAAAAGAATTGGAAAATCTAGACTCCAAGTATAGTGACATCTGAGTTTACAGGATGTCTGTGAAGTTCTTACCCAAAGATACTGTCACTTTTTATGGTTTCCTGGACAACCTTAGTCTTGACTTTGTTTTGCCAGGGTAGTTTCTTAGCAGTTTGGATTTACCCCTCCATTGACATATTTTCCTATTTCCTTGGAAGAGTGTGTAGATATTCCAGGTGGTTCTTGAATCCCATGTCTGTCTCCTAAACACTGGTTAACAGAAACTGATACTCTCTTTCTTACCTGGAGAACTCACTGTGATTTGGCTGAGCAACAGGTTGACACCAAACATGGAGTTTTCAGTGTATTAGCTGAATAATGACATATTTTCAAATGGTTTGTAGACAGGTCTCCTTCTAAACATTCATTTCCATGTCCTGCCTATAGTTATGGCCATTGGTCCCCTTCCCCCGAGAAAAGAAATGTATGAAACTTTTCTTGAATTCTCTGAGAAGAGCTCTTGAAGAGTCTCAGGTTCTGTTTTAGAGTGACCCCTCAAGCTGTTGTCCTTTTTCTTCATTACTGAGAAGATGAAGAGAGGAAGCAGGAGTTTCAGAGTTGTCTGATGAACTATTCATTACTGCATGGCACACAGTGACGGTACCAATTATTTTTTACAAGTGGAAGTACAACTTCTGTTGTACTAGTTTTTACTAGTGTTTCCATTAACCATTAGTTTGAGGAGGGAAGGAGACAACTAAAGAAAACCCTTTTGAATCATCCTTTTGTGCATATGGTTTCTGTTGATGCAGATTTTCACCCAGTCTGTGGATAGGGGAAGCTGTATAAGGAAGAGAACTTTCTCCTCCAGGTTCTAGCATGGAAAAGCAAGTCAGAGTTACATTTGTGTTGTGGAAAGTGTATCCTGACCTATCCTAATTATGACTACTCACAGTTTTATTTTAGCTAGGATAGATGCCAGTCTTTTTTAAAATCTTTGAATGGCTTACCAAAGTCATATCCCGCCACAGTGCATTTCACAGGCTGGGTTCATTTAAAAGGGAATCTGCATTGGATGAATCCATTTTACACTCTTTTTTGGTTTTACTTTATAATTATTTGGTGTGATTATAGTAGTATCAGTTTACAGAGATACCCATTGTGCTACACAGTCTTGACACCTAAGCTAAGGGAAAAGAAGTGCAAAGGATTGCACAAGGGTAATATTATTGCTAAATGCTATTCATAGATAGGAAATGAGTTATAAATAGATCAAAGTCAGATTTCCAAAAATTGCTTAGGGTGGGATAGATTTGAATTATACCAAATTTGGAGTCTTTGTGAACTGCAATTGAAGTACCTTGACAGAGCTATGAAACAAGGCAAGGAATCAGGTGAGAATTAGGGTGCTTTTGAGATCCAGTCTGTTAGTTTATAGAGTTCAAACCTCTCACTCCTTCATGAAGAAGCCATCTTCATGAAGTATTACAGTACGGAAGTGGAATAGGTCCGATTAGCATTTGCATTTCATACCTTAATTCTTACATTTATATCATCTCTCTCCATGCTTTTCTACATCCCCACACCATTTTTCATCCAGTTTATACTGGTCAGTCTAAGAAAATAACACATTGTCTTTTGGCAAGGATCCATACCATTTGGGTGGGCTTAGTTTGTGTTGACTGCGTAAACATTCAGTGGAGCCAGCAAAAATAGAGCTGAAAAATAAATAAAGTAAGCATAAAAGGTAGGAAATCCCACTCTAGGTAAGGCTGTCTCATTTTTACAGGGGAAAATTATGAGAACAGTGTGAGAATGGAACATCAGTAAATGCCCACCTGTGAGTTAAAGTTTCTCTTAAAAGTGCTGAAGGTGGAAGTTGAGAGGGAAGCACCCCAGATAATATGCAATTGCCCTGTTGTTTTTGTGTGTTTTACTTTTGCTGCCTCATCTGTGCCAAGAGAAGTGATTGACAGGATAAAGAGGCATTTTCTAGATGTCAAGAGTGACAGTGGACAGACATCCCAATTCTCTCCTTTTTAGAGTCTAAAAAAGTCTTCTTTGATTAAGACTAATTCCCCGATTCGATAGACACTAACTCATCCAGTTTGCATCACTGATGGTAGCAATCTTTCTTCAGAGGAAAACGCTTTCTTAGGACGTTGGATAGTTTCCCCATATTGTGTGGCATATTGCATTACACTTCTCTTGAATTTCGTATTACGATGTGTTCATGAGAATTAATTTCTTTTATAAATTCAGTATTTCTGACTGTAACAATTTTGGTCCACTGTCCCTGTCACCTTTTTTAGTTGTGTGTGTATGTGTATAGGTATATCTTTCTAGAAAATGTTGAGGATGGAAAAGAAAGGGGAAACCTATAACTATTTCAGCTAAAATCAGCCAAACCACCAAAAAATCAGAGTCAAAAGTTAAATAAAATAAACTTTATTTAAAAAAAAACCCCAAACTACAACAAAGCTTACTATGTGGCTATATATTTTGTCTTTTTTTTTTTTTCCTTTAATTTCTGTCACTTAAATAATATTTTTGAGTTTTCTATTTCTGTTTTATTCAAGTTGGTGTTTTTTTCCTGAAATCTTGCTCCCTTTGATTAAGTCTTTTTTTATTCTTTTGAGTGTTCTGATCTCCTTCCACTAAGCTTTTCTTTCCTCATCTCTTCCTGGCTCAGTCAACTCCCTGGTCACAGCCTCTGACCAACATTCCTATCTCTTGCACTTCCATCTATTTTCCCAATTTATCACCTTGCACTTTCTAGTTACTGAATTTGTGCAGCTTCTCTCCACCAAACTTAAGGGTTTTACAGGCTATAGAATTAGAAGTTAGTCTGGAATGGACAATGTCAGTCTAGATTAATCTTAATTTTGACAGAAACATAAAAGGTTATAAACACTGGGAAAAAGAAATTTTTTCCTTTTTTTTTTTTCCCCCTTAAATATTTAATCTCCTTTAAAAATGTAATTACTAAGAGAAAGTAATATTAATCCTTAATCATGGAGATAAGGCACAGTCTCCTGTCTTAGTATGCGTTCAGTACATTTGTTGTAAGATACTAACTGCCAGGTGAAAATACCAACCTCTCCTAAAGTATAGGAAACACCTCCTTCAGTTAGAGTTGAAACACTGAGTTATTTAAAATTTAGCTGAATGTGTTGTTTGCAGAAATATTACTTAATTGTCCATGTAGCTGGCTCAATAGGGCAAATATATTCATGAGCATTTATGTGCAGCTGAAAATGTATTTGGTTAACTCTCTTGTTCAGTTCTATTATTTATAATCCTTGAAATCAGTGATTACAAAGCTGATTAAACAGCAAATTATACTACTCTGCATGAAACAACTGTGAAAAAAAAAATTCATTGCAAATAAAATTTCTTGTCTACAGGAGTAATTTAAAACTTGACCAATTTTTCAAGGGTAGCTGACGGGAACTGCTTTTGAGGCAGATACCTCTTTGCATGTGTTGTAAAGCCATGTGATTTTTGGCAGTGGTTTTCTGTATGAATTATCTCTAAAATTAACAATTGATTGGATACCTAGTTCTCTGAATATGACAGGCAATAAGCTGTGCAGTAGCCTAGTTTCTAACTTCTTTGATTGTGAGATTGTTAAATCAGTGATCTTTTTTCTTTGTGTCTAATGTTTACTGTAATTATGTCCTTGTCCTTAATAAAAGCTTGTACATGCTGCTGTTATAGAAATAATAAAGCATTTGTCCTGTTTTGGGCCAATGGCTTTTAGCAGTACTAAATAACTGGTTTATTTGACATTTTTTCTGTAATAGATGTGAGTTTGCATTTAGTTAGTTTTGTTAACGTTCCTTTATTTAATTTCATAATTTCTGATTAATAAGACTCTGTAGCCAGTCACCATGTAAATAAAAAAGAAAACGAGAGGGGAGGGATCAGTTAATTTCACATATGGACTAGATTTTGCTGACTGCTTGTGTTAATGGCAAAAAGACTGGGATTGCTTCTGAATTAAAATACTGCTCAGTATGACAAAACTTGTATCTCTTCTGGATTGAATAAATGAACTTGGCACAGCACTCAGATCAGTAAAAATGATGTTTTAAAAATGTGTAGATTGATAAACTGATGAACAATTCCAAATGATAATTGTTAATTGAGCATTATTTTGAGTGTGGATGAAACCATGGTGAAGAAATGGAACAGTGGAGTTCGTTTTGCAGATATGAAAGGGCTTGTGATTTGGAATAATCTGCACAGAACTGCAAGATGCAGAAGGGTTGCAGTGACAAATTTGGATCACCAAATATAGCTGAAGATATTTCAGGGGAGTATTGATCCAAATGAATATGGCAAAAATTTTTATACAAATGTTATTTTGATCTCCCTATGTGAACAATGCTCCTATATGTATACTCATCACTTGCATAACGCATCTGTTTTATTAGCAGTCTTTATGCACTCCGCTGCACTAGTTTTCTGGAGTTTCATGCTAACTTTAGGCATCTGACTTCAGGCATCTAACTTAAATGTTCAAGTTATGAATTGGGTAATCCTATATATTTATTGACTAGAAGTAGACTCCTCATGATGGTGCTCAGAGTTGACCATTTAAGCCTCCAGTGAGTCCAAAAATCTTAAATTAGATGCATAATTTTAGACTTCATCTACATTGCATGGTATTAAGACTCCTGAACAAAATAAGGAGCTTAAGTGAACATTGTCATGTGATACTCATGAAACAAGAAGGATTGTTAACCTTTTAATTGTAGATTCTTAAATGGAAAACTTCATGGTTGAATGGTTTGTAGTAAAAAATGGACTTTCTATATTAGTGGATGTTCTGCTCTGAAAGAGCTTCAGTTTTTCGAGATTTTCTGAACATTGTTTGTGAGTGACCTGCTGCCCAAAGTGATTTTCAAATTACATGAAAATAACTTTAAAAACCCCCAAACAAACCAAATCACTGATATTGAGATATATGTTTAAAAAAAGGTTTAACAAAATTCCTCTCCCTCATTAGTCCTGTTAAAACCATGCCCTACTGATGACAAATGTCATACTTAAAGCTGTAATACAGGACTATCCACAAAGAATGAAACATTTAAAGAATGTACCATCCTAATGTATTCACTAACAGATACACTGGAGTAGTCTTTCATATGTACTACTATGGAATGGTGATGTTTCAATCTTACATGTCTTTCTCTGTATCAAAAATGTGAAAGAGATCCTTGAAGCTTTTGGTCTTTTAAGCCAGTTCTAATAATTTTCACAGCAGCGTTATTAATAGGATTTGATGGAAAAAACAGATCATGTAGCTAATTTGTGTTCTTTCTCTTGGTTTTCTTAAATTAGATGCATAAAGAATCAGTTTGTAGTTTGGGAATACAGACTTTGATTTTGGAAAGACTTGCTTGCATGGTTTCTGTCGCCTGCTTTAAACAGATTGAGTTGAATGTGCATTTTAAGCTTACAAGTCTGTTACTGCTTCAGTGTAAGGTGTTTTTAGTTCAAGCAGTTGGAGTTCATGACTGTTTTTACTTCCATCTTGTAACAGTTATATCACCTATTTGTATATTATTTTGGAGGCACTGTAGTTGGACTACTCCAAATAGGGGGTAACAGCTCACCTAGTTTCACCATCTGAAAGTGCAGCCAAAACAGAGTTACTTATTTTGTGTGTCTGAGGTGTATGATTGCAATCCTATTCATCCCTGCAAGGGCTAAAAGCTGTACCTGTTTACTGGATTTTTAATAGTATTGACAAGTTGTACACTGCACTTCCGTGCTTCAAAGCAGTTTTCTGTCATGTCTGCCAGAATAGACATTGACAGGCCATAGACCTAGTCATGTTCTAATCTTATTATAAGTTAAAATGTGTGAATTGGCTACACTGGCAAGGGATGTTTTAAAACATGTTTAAAACATAAGACATGTTTTGATGAAAAATCTTCATGGTTTTGGGTGGTACAACTTGAGTTTTGACCTTTTCCTCTTTAGATTTACTATATGTATATATGGTTTTGAGAAGGGTTTAATCCATGCTTTACCTGTGTAACCACAAAGATGATTTTCTTCTTTTTTTGAAAATGATTTGTTACCTGTAAACCTTAAGTGCTCAGTAGAAAGTACTCTGGGCAATAATAGAGATGCTGATTAAAGGGGGTGGAAAAACTCTTTTAAGATGCCTTTGGAACTACTGAGTTTCTTTGTGTAAGCCCAGAGCATTAGTATGAAGATTTATTTATAACTCAGAAAATGCTTTTCAGCAATTAAAAATGGGATTTCTACTGGATTGGGCATGTGTTTTCCTATGGAAGCATGCCAGGCTGCTACATAAACATCCTTTGGCTCAAAATACTGCATCTCAGCTAGGTTTCTCCACTTCCAACATCGTAAGTATTCTCTTGGGAGTGAACAATGGAGCATGTTATTTATAATCAGTGGGCCAACTCCTGAAATACTTATTCATGGAAGTTTTAGCAATGGATGAGTGAAAATGAAGTGACACCTTTACATTAATCAACTTCAGAAATCCTCTTGCATCTTACAAGCCAGCAAACATTTCTGTTAATGGTACTGTGTGCTTTCTCACTACTTATTATTAAAAAACTTTCTTATTAAATGAATTAACTAAGTGAAAGTGAACTCACAAGAAGCATTGCACTGACAGCATTGGGTACAGAAATCTTCTACCTGTCTTACATTGTTGCATATGATAAGTAATACCTGTGCGTTTCTCACTGCCTTGTAATGCTGTTCCCAAATAGGGTATTCCACTCTAAGAAGGTAGAGTCCAGTTCCTGGACAGTTTTACTTTTTGGCTTCCACAGAAGAAATTGTAAGCAGGGACTCCCATTAAGTGGTTGATTAGATGATGTGTCACGCATTTTCATTATAATTTATTATATGAGTGCTGGCAATGTTTTTGGACCTGGGTATGGCAGAAACTCAGCAGTGTGTTGATTGAAGCCTTGCAAACAAAGCAAAGCCAACAGAGTTGGGGCGATGGATGCACAAGCCAGGAGGAGAAGATAACTAGAAATTTATTTTAACTTACAATTAAATAATTGATATGGGCTTTTTCGTGTGGTTATCAATGACCGTGGGTCTATGGAAAGAATCAAATGAAAAGAAGGGTGGTGTTCTTGGTACAGAGGGCAAGAATTCTTCAGAGGGCTTTGAAACAAGGTGCTTGCAATTAGGCTGGTGTGATTTTTTGGGGGATGGTGGTGGAAATACTAAATTAAATCGTAAAAAGGCCATTTTAAAGGGCCTTGACACTATCACAGGTTTAAATTCAGAAGACTGTTTTGTTTGTGAAACTGAGCACATTTATAGCTGCATTCGTTTTTTTATTATTTAGTTTATTTTAAAGAATATTTCTCCTTAGATATTGAATACCTTTTGTTTTAGGAAAACAGTTTAGGTTGATCTGGAAGTGATTTCTTAATTATTTTAATGTTTCAAGTTGATCCCAAGTCTATCCCCTGCCCTGGTGATAGTCAGCTTCAGACTGAATATGTCATTGTTTAATTAACATTGTTTAATTTAACTCTAGCAGTGAGTAAAGAACTGGAGCCAAAGCTCCCTTTTCACCCCAAGGTATAGGTAAATGTGAATTTATTTAATGGAGAAGTAATTCAGAGGCACAGATAAGACCTCTCAGAAATTTTTATTCTTGGCAGTAACTTGGAAAACATTCTTTTTTTTTTTTTTTTTTTTTTTTTTTCCCCCAATTCAGTAAGCTACATGGAACACGGAAATAATACCAATGCTACTTTATACAGCTTGTGAAGGTTACTTTTTTAGCTTGTCCTTTGTGCTCCTCTTTGTTAAAGTCGTTGAAAATTAGTCAATTTTATTCCTTTCCAGGAAGCATGTGTAAAATAAAACTTTTGTTACTGTTACATTTGGAAGGTGAAAGTTCAGAAATGGGAATCTAATCTAGGAACAATATGGTAGAGTAAGAGAGCTTGCTATAAGCTAGCAGTCCTCGCAGATAACACAACTACAGCCTAAGGATAAATTTCTGCCATGAGTTAGAGCGAGACAAGGGCAGAAAGTGTGCTTTAGACCCAGTTGTAAAGTTGAGTGCTAACAAGAATGCTGTCCTGAATGTGCACATTCTCAAACCTGGGGTCTGATGTAGGCTTACTGTGGATGTGAAAGGATTTTAAACTCAGAATGACCTTGTGGCATGTTTTTAAATTGAATTCAATAGTGAAATTATGAAAATGAAGTTTACAAAATCATATAAAAATAGCAGCATCTTAGGCTGTAAAATATGATTGAGTATGCGTCATGTAGTTCTTCAATCCTAATAGTGCTTAGTCAGCCCACAGATTTTGATGGAAAGAGAATGGTGCTGAGTATGCCAGGAAAGACAGACTAAGAATTTGTTCTCTCCTCTTTGTCCTGAAACATGAATTTCTCTGAGTGAAATTGCTCTTTTTTTAGTGTGTTGCATCTGTAAATGATTGAAAAGTCTCACAGTTTTTTCTGTGTTGGTTTTGACAAGCAGGGATGTATACTTTTTTTTGTTCATTGACATAATTTTATGCGCATTATTTGTGTACATCTCAGCTAGGATCCACATGTTTGAAATACAGCTCTGAATGCAGAGGGGTCTTGGTGGCAAAAACTTCTAATGGAAGTTGATTGTTGCTTGTAAATGTTATAGCTTATGTTTTCTGGCAACATTTTGGAAGCAGGCTCAGCTTTTAGATATTGACAAAGGAGGCAGTTTCCTTGAGCCCCCTTCTGCTGTCCACTGTAGCTGTGACAGTACTTCAGCCAGGCTGACTTCTTAGGAGTATGGTAGTGTGAGATGCAACATTCACCTGCCTGCTGCCTGCTCAGCCTGCGCAGCAGGCCAGTAAGCACACAGCCAAATCCTTCCCTAATGCAAACAACTTCTCAAACAATTATTGACTTGTGAAGAACCAGTGTTATTTTAAAATTGAGTTTGGAGGGACTAAGGGCGTCAGAGAGAGTTGGTCATCACTATTCTTATGATCCAAAGTTAATAAAAACCAATCTTTAAGGTTTTCTTAACCTTAAGTGCAAAGTAAGTTTAGGGAAACTAGATAGTGACTGAAGAGCTCAAGCATTTGAATGTGGTGACATTGTCTAGTTAAAAATGCATCAACCTTTCTAGAACTCCCATCTTAAGCACTGGTGGCTTTTATGGGTGAACTCCAGACCTAACTTGCTGACCAGCCAGTCCCACAAAGAACGTTAAGAATAAACAGAGAGTTTGCAAGGGGTGAATAAAAGGGGAATAACCTGTAAAGAAACTATCTTAGAGGTCAAGAATTGTTCAGATGAAATAGAATTTGCCAGAAGTCAAGCTGAGTTAAACTCTGCAAAGGAAATTGAAACAAGGAATAAAAATGCGTTTAACCATATGAATATAAAATAATAAAAAACGTGGCTGGTAATACAATAGGGATGGAGTAGGAATTAAATATTGTTGAGATGTGGTCAAAACTTTAAACAGGAGTCTGCTTCAGTTTTGAAAAGCCAAAGTACTGTATGTGAAGGAAAGGTAAGACCCAAGGACTTTAAATGCTTAAGTTTAAAGGCTGAATAATCTCCCTTCAGAAAGTGAGTGTGATACCCTAGATTGAAGTATGAAAATATTAGCTCAAATGATGAAAAAAGGGGGGAAAGATCTTGCATGATCTCCTGTGAATTCATATTTTCCAAATTTTGGAATACATGTGGAAGAGAAGAATAAATAAATGTCTTGAAGCAACTGGAAAAAAGAGATTAAATGAAAATGGCTTTTCTAAAACTAAGCTGTGCTAAACAACCAAGAAGGATAATGTTTTGATAAGGTGAATTCAGACTAAGTGCCAAGAAGGACTATGTGGTGACTGAAGCAAAGAAAGATGTTAATGTACAAGAACGAGAAAGAAATAGCACATCTCATATATTTTAAAATAACTTCTGGACTTTTTCAGTCTGCTAGGGGAAATTGTTGTTTTGGATTTGGATTGGGGGATATTCGAGAAGGAGAAGAAAGGCTTTTGGGTTAAATGTGGATGCTGGCACACCATCTGACTGGGTATACATGGTGGACCATAGATTAGGACTTTCCTAGGTGTCAGCTTCTAGTAAAAACAGTGAGCATGAAGACCCATCTCATTTTAAAGTGGAATATGACCCTTTTATGAACCAGAATATATCCTTTGGTCACCTGTGATGGTGAGAAATAGAATTGGTGACCCAGCTGATGCCTCAAATAATTTGCTCAATGTCTCCAGCAAACCTGTATATAAATGGTATAACAGTCAGATGATCTGCAAGGTTTCCTGTCCATGTGTCGAGTGGTTTGGGGAGGGTTAGTGGGTTAAGTTATATTAGGTCCAAATAACAGTTGCAGACTTGAAACTTTCTGGAGTTTTGATTAAGGTGATGGACAATGTTGGGAGGCTTTGGATCATTACTGTGGTTATCAGTATTGTGTTCAAGAGTTCAAAAGTCAGACCTAAAAGTTCTTTTATGCTAAGGGAGGGGTTTTCTTAGAGCAAAACAAAAGAGTAGGAAGAATATAAAACATATTTTGGGCCTCACTGTTGTCATTTCTAATACCACTGTGTGTTAAAGAACCATGTTTCATTATGCTGTCATAAAGGAACAGAAGGAAAAGTCAGTAAACTATTAGGTATGCATTTTTATTATTATGACCAAAATGTAGGTGAGAGGAATTCCAATAAAAGCACTGTGCAGTTTTTTAAAGGCAGTGCAGCTGTTCCCATTTACTCCGCTGCTGTGGCTATTGCCTTGTTTGAAGGCAGTCACGCTACAGTAAAGCATGTCCTGAATCTACCACGCAGTACTTCAGTCAACTAGATGATGTCTGAAGAAACATTAAGTGAGCCCTGGACTGTATTAGCCAGCAAGGCGGGTGATGGCATTAGCATCACTTCTCGTTGCAGTGCCTTGGCACCAGCTTTTTGCAATGAATTACACTCTGGTTATACCAGAAATTTGTCCACTGAGGTAAACATAATTTCTTTAAAAGTCATACATAATTTATTTTTCTTCTGTGTTTTTCCTTCTTGTCTTACCTCATTTTATTTCAGATAGGTTCTGATCAGCAAGAGAGGACCTACTGTGTCCCTCAAATTGAGTGCTGAGCATGGATTATTTTTTAATTTATTCTGTATTTCTTCCTCACACGTGGAAGAGTGTGTACATCTTTTGACAGGAGAGTATTATGACAGAAAATAAGACTGGCTTTAGACCACAGTAGTTGGTAGATGTCAAGACCTCTTTTATCAGACTTCAAAGCTGAGCCTGACTTCTTGTGGATCATCCTGTGTCTATAATGGATTTGAATCCAGAGTCTGAATCCCCAGGAGTTTGGAAGGTTTGAGGGTAGAGATCTAGATTGGTGTTACTGCTTTGCAGATTAACACTGTACTTTCATGTCACAGTGATCCTGAAAGACTATCTCCACTATAAGAGTACTGTGGCCTTGTCTTTTACTTCTCTTGAAGTGATCTGACTTCCTTTCTCCTGGTTATGGTGTGATTTAATATGTTTGTTTCTTGATCACCTAGTGCAGTGATTTGTGTTCCCACTGCTTTGTTCCTTTCATGAGCACAGAATTACCCTCGAATTATCTCTTGGTGCTAAGCAGATGAACAAGAAACTTGGAGAGCAGGACACATGGATACTATTTATGAACTGCTTTTTTACACAGATTTTGAGAGTAAAAGGAGAACTAGGTAGCAAATTCTTGACTGTTTACTGGCTGTACTGCTGATTGTTCTGAGAAATCATTTCGTACTGCATTGATACAGGGTCTGGCATCTTCATCTAGATGAATATCTACATAGGTGGTATAGATCTGGTACCCCACTCAGCCTGAGGACCTGTCTGGCCTTTATGGGCAAAGAGTGAGTGCTGGATTTGAACCTCATGCCTGAAAACCAGAATACAGGACTGGTCGTGGTTCTTAGTGTCTCGTTCCTCTAGGACACCTTATCATCTATACAGTTTCTGACCTGAAGGTGCTTCTCTTAATTTCCCTGTTTTGTGCAGTACTAGCTGCAGGTTGCTGTCAGAGGCACAAGGAAGGTTTTCAAATCATTGGGAACATGTAGGTGGAAGACGAATGTCACCTCCTCCTGCTATTGTCTGAACTGTAGGCAAGCTGCCTGGAGTTGCAATCACAGGGACTGAATTTACAACAAGAAAAGCTTGGATTAAATTATTCATGATAATGCTTTCTGTCACTACTGTTTATATTCCAGTGACAGTTAATATGGGTTGGACTTATTAGTAAACTAAATAGATAGCATTCAGCAGGGTGCTCAGGGCCCGGGGAGGTGTAAGCATGTATGTGTGGAATGGGAGGCAGTAACAAGGTGCTGATACATTCGTCTTTACGTGCCAAGAGCAGCACCTGACTCGGTCATTAAGCCAGAGGTTGTCCATCAAATATTTATCATGTGGGCATTTCAAAAGGCTTTTAAGGGCCCATGTGAACATCACTGATCAGCAGGAGGACAGAAGTATTTGGAGTGTTTTCTGTATTCTTTCTAATGATGTATGTGTGAGGGCTTGTGCTGCTATTTCAGTTATAGCTGATTGACATTATGTTGAAAGTGAGACACCAGACGTGCTTTAAATTGAGTGGGCTTTTTTGTCAACACAGAAGAATGAATTGTGTCCTCGTAGAAAGCACCCCTTTTTCAGGGCAAGGATGTTTAGCTGGTCAGATTTTGCTCGCTGCTTTGATTTCTGCTACTTCCGTGGATCTGGTTTATTGCATCTGTTTTAACAACTAAAGAAATGTTTTCTGGGAAATAAATAGTTCCATGACAAAGATGTATTGTAGTGAGCAGCTGCTTCACTGTAATGGGAGCCTTAATTGAAAGGATTATTGCAGCAAAACATTTCTAGTTGTTTGTGTTGGATGATGTGGCTGAGAAGGATACAATATAGTAGCAAATTTTAAACCAGAATATCTGCTTTGCTTTCTGCTAGATCTTCAGGGTAGCTAAGCCTGAAGATCAGTTCACTCCCTTGGGACCAAATCTGCTGACCTCACTCAGGGAAAACTCCCACTAGTAGTGGGAAATTTGCTTCTGTAAGCAGCGCAGGAAGTGCCCTGTAATATATTAAGAAACCAAGTAAGCCCATAAGAAACCAAACAAAAGGCATTTAAAAGCATTCCCATTACTTATGGAGAGAAGGAAGCAGAAAATTAATATGCACATGCTCCATAATTAACATTTAAACTCTGGTCTTAATGTGATTTAGAGGGAGCTGTGAACTCTTCAAAATGAAGCTGTTGGTGCAGATGCAGAGCTAGGTGTGCAGCTTCTCATTACTCAAATGTCTCTGTTCTGCCTCCGGATGAAGTGGGGAACTTTAAAATGCATCCCCCCCCCCCCCAAGCATATTTGTTAACATCCTGTTATAATTCAGAGCAGAGACCTGAATCTGGTTCTCCTGTATCCCAAGTGCGCTCAGCTAACAGTGCCTTTTTGCTATCCCTCCTCTTCTCCTCATCTCCCTCTCCTTAAATATTTAATTATTCTTGCAAAATGGAGCTGCTCCAGTACCCAGTGCTCTCCTAGCATCCAAGTAGTCGTTGCACTCGTCCAGGGAAGTACGAGAATTTCAAGATGCTGAAGATTTTCTCTTGTTGAGTTATATGACAGTGGCATGTAATGGGCTTGTGAATCATGTAAAATAACAGCAGCTACATAGATATGTGGTGTCTTCCCAATCCACTCTCCCATAGCCTAGCTTTCTGTCTTTCCTCATGAAGTGGTCATCATCATCATAAAAGTCAGTGCAGAAACAGTAAGTCTGAATGTGTGCCTATTCGATAGATAAATTTTGGTTTGAAGAAATTAAGAAACATTTTCATTTAGATTCAAGGCACCAACTTGCATGTTCCTGTGCTTGTTTAGAGTATGTGTGCCTGTAAAGCTCCTTCTTTTATTCTTTTTTTCCCCTTGTTTTAGCATGTAACATGCATGACTCAGGCTGGTGCTGATTGTTATTGTAAGGAAAACCAAAGTGATATATTCAGTGGTTTTCATATTTAAATAATATTTAAGATAATCATAACAGGGTTTAGTAGATCTAAAAATTCTCACTACTTCAGACCATTTGAATATAATCTTGATTCACTTAACTTGGCCAGGAAAATAAGTTAAGTCTCCTTTTCTGAGAGCTCTCAGTGAAGAAGAGCTTTTTGCAAAGCAAAAACCAGAAAGCAGGGAATGAGGTTTTGCTCACAGTTGTGCAGTAGTCATCTGGATTATAGTCTATAAATTTGCATGGAACAACAACATTAATGGGTAAAACTGATCAGATTACGCAAGCTTGTGTAAAACCTTTTCAGAACTAAGAAAGGTTTTCAACATTTTATTGTGATTTTCATTCAGTTTTTGAAAAAAATCTGTGGTGGAAAATAGGAAGGGGGATAACACTTCCAGATTTAATTGTGTTAAATTGAGGGAGGAAAAAAAAGCTTGAAAATGAATGAAGAGACAGGGGAGATCATAGTTTTTTGTGGCCAAAATAGCATTTTATCTTACTTTGCATTAAAAACTCTTAGGACCATTTTAATCGTTCTTTTTTTTTTTTGGGGGGGGGGGTGGAGGGGGAGGGAGTAATTCTGTACTATTCATTCTGATAATGTGATGTGATGCTTGTACAAGAATCCAAAGGAATTTACTCCTCCTCTGATTTTTTTCCCCCTCTTTTTATCAAGAGAGATAAAAAAGAATATATAGCCAAAAATAATGGAGCAATTCGTCACACACATAATGGTCATGTGTAAATGAAGTTGTAAATTAAACAGTAGCTACAACACACAATCCTTCAATTTCTACTTCATTTTAAAAACTCACTCCTTTGGAAAAACAATGAAAGAGTCGGCAAGGAAACGCAAGATTAGTTTAACTTACCTTTTAAATCCTTTCTTTGTTCATTCATAAAATTCTGTGGCAAAGCTGCTGAGGTCATTGCCTTCCCCTGTCTCACACAGGGCTCTAACAAATTCTGAGCCTGTTCTTTAATTGATCTTTCTGGGTGCCCTGTGATTAAATTCTGGGAAATTACTAAACTATGAGTCACGTCATAAAAACCAATTAGTGGTTGGTTGACAGTTTGTCTCCCAACTGAAGCCTCCAAGTTTCGTTAAATACCACATCAATATACAGCTTATTGCTGGCAAATGGCTGGAGTTTATTTTGTAGAAGAATGTTGTGCAAGGTCACAAAGTTTATGTTGGATACTGCTAACACTAAAACAGTTTTGTTTGAATGGGGCGTACTGTCCCTTTTGGCTTCATATGACTAGTCCTAATGCATATTGAAGTGTTGGGATGAGTGGGGAAAATCAGCTTTTGAAAAGAAAACTTTTTTTTTAATTATGTCCTATTGAGGGTTTTTTTTGGTTTTGTTTGGTTGCTTTTTTGGGTGGCTTTTTCCTTCAGCAGTAGCTTTTTGAGAAGATCAGAAGCTTCACACGGAAGTTACTTCTGCACGGTGGCATTGTTGTGTCTTTTCCTCCCCTAGCTGCTGTTCTGAGTGGCGTGTAGTTGCAGGGTTTCAGGGCGGTCCCTTTTTCATCTTTCTCTCCATGAGGAGGAAGGACAGGCAATAAACTGCAGTGCTCCTTTGGGATCACACAGGGAGGAGAACTCCAAGCTGGCGAAAGCGTACTCTTATCCTGAATGGATCTGTTCACTGCTTTGACTTTTTGGCTAACGACACTGTGATCCAATAGATTTAAGTATAGCCTGGCTTTGATACCATACATAATATACAAGTTATCTAGTGGGGTGATCTTGCTGAGTTAAGTGTGTATCTTTCAACAGAGAAATTGGGCTGAAGAGGTTAGGGTATGAAACACTTTTAGAAGTGAAGAAATAGAAAAGAAAAATGGTAATGAACAATTTTGGGGTGGTATTAAAGGTTTCTTTTCTTTTTCTCCCCCCCCCCCCCCCCCCCCCAAGTTGATGTACTTATACTTAATTACTAGTAGCATGTTCTTGAGCAGAGTACTTTCCTTACAAAATTCAAAGCATAAAGGCGGCTAGTGGAACATTTTAAGAAATGCCTTCAGAAAAAATTAAATATGAAAAAAAAATTTGGATTTGAGGATTTAATTTTAAATGTAGTAGATTTATAAATAATAATAAGTGTAAACATAACAATATAATTTGTACATAAATTTCTAATGTATAGATTAATTTTTTTAAAGATGAAATTGTAGACTCCTCAGTTTATAGGCTGTGTTATAAAAAACTGTTACTAGAGCAAGTCCAGTTCACAAATAGGAGGGGCTATGATGACAAAGAATTGTGTAAATATAAAGCTGATCATAGGCCACTTAACACCTCCCATTGTGTAAGTTTATAACACAGAACAAGATCTTCTTTAAAAGTGCTTTGGTTTGGAATAGATGTGCTAAATGTTATTTTTCACATTAGCCATGAGAAAGTTATGTGACTGTCTTTGCATTTAGTTTAGATTTTTTGCTTTCTGTTTACAGCTAGCAGTCTGACTCAGTATAATCAGAGAGAAAGTGATAAACAGAAGCCTTCAGTAAGAAGAAGTTTAGTCCATAATGGAAGCATTTGCCTTCAAGTGGAAACCAGAATTTATTAACTTTTTTTCTTTTTTTCAGATGCAGGTACTGGCATGTAAAAAAAAAAATTGGTTTCATGTAGATACTGACAAGTAGAAAATGCACCCATCATTCAGTTTTCTCTGGTCTTGGCTATAGTTCTTTATAATTTTAAGTCTTGCAAGCTGTAGTATTATGCTATCAGAGCATTGAATTAGTACTGAGCGAGCTGCACTGAAGTGTAAAGGTCTGTTAAGCAGTTAAATGGTTAGCTTGGCTCCTGAAGCTACACTGCTGCTGCAACTTTTACTGCTCCTCTTGGAAATTTAGCTTAACTGTCCTTACGATATGCTGTCCTCTGCTGTACAGACACTCTGCAAGGCCGAGAGGGCTTGTCACTTGCCACACATTGCATGGGAGCCATGGGGAAAACCACGCACTGCAGAGCTGGGAGAGCAGATCTCTCAATCTAGCTGTGAATCCCCTGCGTACTCACTACACTCAATTACTTTGTACTTGTAGAAATGTTCCCATTATGTTATGATCTCCAGCTCCTCATCTTAATCAGGCCTTAATAGTGTTTTGTTTTGCTGTGGCTGTTTTGCTTGCTTTTATCAAGAAGATGTTGTCTATATTAGACCATTCTAGCAAGTGCAGTGCACTCATCACCACCACCATGACAATTATACTTGGATTTAGCCCTATGTTTTTGTTTGGGTTTGTCATATATATTTTACATTGGGAAAATAACTCTGATCTATTACAGTTCATTATTATTTATAATAGAGTTATTACAACAAAGTGTAAGGTGCTGTATGGTCTCATAGGCCAATATACTTTCTGCCACAGACAGTTTACTAACTAGAAATTGATGAGATGCTAAAATTCATCACTTAGAAGGGATGCTTTTTGTTGCTTAGGTGATTCCAACTGGATATTTATAGAAGATGTGTGTTTAGGCTTTTAGATTGTTTGCATCAAGACCTCTGTAGGAAAGGCATAAGACATCGTTACTGGCACACCTGCATGGTTGCAGTACATCAGCTGTGCCTTAACATACCCAGAAGTTGTCTTCAAATAGGTACATATGTAGACATGTTCCTGTAACTTCAGTTTCCACATCCCTGGTATAAATATAGACAACAATAGGCATATTATTACATATGGTATCTGTGTAAATAAAGTTTAAAGAAACTAGTTGTTCTGTTACTTTAGGAAAACATGAACAGCACCCTGACAAATAATATCCACATGAGGAAGAATTCTGCTGCATGCTTGGAGAGCGCTGCTTGCTCTCTGATGAAGATTGCTCTTGTTCTGACTGTGCAGCAGAACTGCAGATGAGGTAATTTAGCATGACCAGGGAATCAAGGAGTCTGATTTCAGATGGGTCTTCTGAAGTAAAGCCACTAAGACAGTGTTTAATAGTGTGCAGATGCTTTGCTGAACAAACTATCAGTCTTTGTCTAAAAGGAATATTGTGTAGGTCTGAGGTTTCCTACCAGAACTTCACTTATCATGTGTTTATGTGTTGTTTTTTTTTCCTAATAAACTAATTCCTGAGAATAATCCACATTTGTCTTCTTTCCAAATTCTTCAAGATACATGGATTTTCCCTAGTCATCCCACTCTGAAAAGCTCTTGCTATTAAAATCACAAATGTGCAGCCACATGTAAAAGAAGAGGATACAGAAAGTGTGTTTAATTTCTCTTGCAGGGGCTGGTTTTGTTCCTTGGGTTGTGTGGCTTTGCATTTTTACAGTGGATCTTCTAATTCGGAGATTTCTGGTGGTCAGTTTTAGTTTCTTATTCCAGGTAAAAAATATAATAGAATCAAGCTGAAGTTCTGTGCAAATACTTTGAGACCAGTAGCAAAAGTTAGGTTTGTTTGCAGTCCACTGATATTTAGAATATGTGTTTTTGCTGGTCATGAACCAAGCCTCACATGTTTGTCTTCGTTCACAAGATGCTCCTGCTTTAAAAAAAAAAGAAAATAAAAACTAGTCTCAGTAGGAGATTCAGATTTGTTTTTAATATTAATAGCTTCTCTTGCTTAGAAAAAAAAGAAACAATTTGCCTCTGTTTGCAAGGTAAACTTAAAGGAAGTGCTGAATAAAACAACAAATTCCCTCAGAGGCTCATTCACAGCAACATTCTTTACAAAAGTATTTCTTGTGACATGGGTTGTGCAAGTACCTTTGAGCGGAGTGCTTTGGGTTACGAAGCCTGGGTATTTTTATGAAGCACTGCTGTCCAGAAAGAGCTGCTCTTCTGAGCAGGGGAGAACAGGTCACATCTGTTGCTTTGTGGTCTGCTGTCCATGCAATACGTGATCTGAGATGTCTCTGCTGCAGCCTGGGGAGGGAGAGAGCCTGTAGGGCTGCGATGGAAAAAGGGTAGCAAGGTGGTAAGACTTCTTGTCCTCCCCTGTTGCTCTCTGATAGAAACCACTTACCTTTAGGTGGGCACGGCTTCTGCAATTTTGCCTTGGCCTTTGATGGCTCTGGTGCTGCAGTAATTATTGCTGCAGTAATAACTGCAGAATCATTTAATGGTAATTCATCTTGCCCAGCTCCCCAGCCTCTTGTGTGCCATGGGGCAGATCATCAGGTTACAGAAACCTTCCATGGACACATGGTGGTCCATGGCAAAAGGCAGGGGGGTCACAGAGCCTTCTCCTTTTTCTGGTTTACTAATTACTGCAAGCAAAATACCTGGTTTGAAGCGATTTTTATGTGAACACCTTTTCTTTGTTTTTTGTTTGGTTTCGATTGTAAAATTTTCCTCAGGCTATAAAAGCACTGTGAAAGTATTTCATTATGGGTATTTGGTGTCTGTGTCTTCTGTGGTGTATAATTTGGGACTGAGTCTGGTTTCAGTAAATTACACTTATTTTGACATTTGGGTTGATACAAATAAAGTAATATAAACACCAGAGTTGGCCTCTATGAGTCAGATATTTGTTGTGGAGGGCTCCTAACAAGCAAGTGCAGCCATGTTGTCAAAAACTGTAGCATAGTAACAATTTATCTCACAGATAAACATAGTGATATATACCTGCCAACATTCACTAACATAAACATGACCCTGAGATTTTACCCAAACACTTATATTTGTAGATAATCGGTCAGGAAACATTGGAAATTTTCTTGTTTATATGCATTCTTTAATATATCCCAACTAGTGGGGAGTCAATAGTCTCCCCCATCATATATTTCAACATTATCTGTAATTTCATGTGCTCTTTCATGATGATAAGTTGTAATGTGATGGGGATGAAGGTCGGCTTGTTGGTATTGCCTCGAATTTAGTTACTCTCATAGCTCTGAAGTATGAGACTAATGAGTTGGTTTCCATAGAAGAAATGGTCCTGACACTTTAAAGCTCTGTTCTGGAACTTTGGGGATTTTTAAATTTATTTTTAAAAAAAAATCTATAAATCTGTTTTATTAGCTGTTTTTCCTGACCTCAGAGAACAGTCAGGAAAAGGTTGAAAAGATTCCTAAGAAGTGTTCAAAGGCTCGATACCTGTTTTTCAAGTTCAGTAAAAGCATTGCCATAGCCTTCAGTTAGTACAGAATCAGGCACATGACAAATATCAAGTTGAAATAGAAACACCCCAAGAAATGCACTTTAGGATAGCAGAATGGGGGAATTTTTGGTAAAGCATTATGGTCCAAACAGTTTTGCTGATTTATACTTGTAGCGGCTCTGACCCTGTACCACGCAGTGTTATCTCCTAGGTTCTTCACTTTGTTTATCTGTGGAACAGTTCAATGCTGGTGATATTTCTTTGTCATTTCATTTCGTAAGAAATTCTGTGTACTCTGTCTTGGGTCTAGATCAAGAAAACATAGAGCCTGCTATAATTTTTCTCCAGACTCGTAGAAGGGGGCAGAAACTTGTAGTTCCTGATGAAAGGAGTGGGCTTAGCCAGTCTGCAGCTAACATTAATGCCACATTTGTCCGTGAGTCAGTAGCAGGCAGTGTGGTAAAGCTTTTCTAAACCCAGAAGCAAGGATCTCAGAATTGTGCTTACTCCTGAATAAAGTCACTATTATGTGTATCTTCTTTAATGACATAGTCCCCAGTTCAGTGAAGCAGGTGATTTTTAAAAAGGTATCTGAGGCTTGGAAACCATGAGATTTGTGTGCCAGGTCATGATTTGGTGTATTTCTTTAATACCCCAGGATTAGATGTCATGGTTAGAGCTGTTTCATGTTAACGTGTGATGTTAGAGCTGTAAGCAGGGAGTTTGGTGCTTTGGGCAATTCCCTTCTTTCTTTTCTCCCATACTCTCCATACTCCTCTTATTTTTGTACAGCATCAGATAATGCAGGGGCAAGAATAGGCTGTTATCCCTGTTCATATATCAGAAATTCACCTTTCCTTGTGCATTAGAGGTGCATCTAACAACACTGCAAAGGGATGTGTTGTTGACTTACCGTGGCAGGAACTTTGAGAGACTCCCTAATGCAACGTTCAGGCTCTGTCTCTGCCTCTGTCTTTATCATAGTTTCTGTTGTTTGAAGCACTGTGGTTTTCAGTCAGGATATTCAAAACTGGTTTGCTCATAACTTTTGCTCAGTGGCTTGTTCACATCCTCATTCAGTTTCTTGACTTGAATATTCAGAGCCCTACTTATTGGCTTTGCTTAAATGAAACCCTTAGGGGTAGTTTTAAGTATGTCATTAGGAATTTAATAACCTTCAGACTGGGTAGATTTTTATACCAAAAAACCCTGAGAAATGGTATTAACCTTAGCTATTAAATTAATCCTTGAGGACAGGAAGGAGGCTACACAGCTTTCTGAGAGACCACTGAATCCATTCTGTCTTCCTGAGTAATTGTTTTTGAGCATTTTGAATTCTACCAATAATGCTATCTCATTTTACTATCCACTTGTTTTGTATATTGATTGACAGTGACTCTCTTCTGTTACATTGAGATAACTTACTTTTAAAGCAAGTTCTTGTCTCCCTGCTAACCTGAGTTTTTTTTCTGAAATTATTTTTAAGTGGAAGTTAGCAATTTTTACTGAAATTCATAGTATACATTTTACAGCTGTTTGGCACTTGCTCGAGTGTTTGACATAAGCCAAATTTATACTTGTTAACCAAAATATATTCTGCTACCCTAAATAACCTGGAACCATGATCATCTTGTTTCTGGTGTGTTGATGGTGAGTAACCAATGAATTTTGGGTACAGGGCTAGAAGTTTCCCTTACTCTTGGCCTGTACTGTGCTCACAGGAAATGCATTTGTGCTGTGTGTCCAGCTTCTTCACCTGTGAGCTTGTAATTCTTATCTACTTGATAAATGGTATTGAGAAATTTAGCTTCATACAAAAACGTTCAGACCTGCTAATTTAGGTGCCTAAGTTTAGAGACTAGGCTCACACCACTAACCACTGTCTGGGTTTCATCTGTGTGTGAATATGGCCCTGACGTCAGGGAGCCAAAGAAGGATCAGAGCAGGTGAGCATAAAGTCAACTGGGTGTAAACAGGCAGTGTCTCTGAAATTATGTGGTTATTTCCTCTGGTTCTCCTCATAAAAAATAACAAATAGTGGGGGAAAAAAATCAGTTCACTGGAGAGCTTGCAGACTCTGGTACTGTGAGAGAGTGATTTTTTTTCTTTTTTTTCTATAGGCTGAGGCTGCATGTCCTTGGAGTCTAAACCACACGAAAAGATAATTGCCATTTTGCAAATTTGAATGTGAAAAAATACGTTCTTTGTGAAGGGCTGTTAATTAAGTCTCTTATAGAGGTCCAGATTGTTTTTACATATCGTCTCTGTGGAAAAATCTGTCTGTTAAATGGGGTAGTTTGATGTTCCAATGTTTTATTCCATGATATATGTTTCTTCTCAGACAATATGCCAGGTGTCACAGCTCAGGAAAGTGCTTTGGTATTAGGGACTATGTAGTAAAAATGAGGGCCTGGTTCACAAACACTACCCTTTGCTATACAGCAGTGGATTATGCTTGATAAAACAAGTGAAGTAGAGCATCTAGATGATTCTCTATTCACTTATTTAAAAATTTGTTAGGCCTGATGTCCATCAAATGCTTCCACATCTGTTGAACATGCTCTTAGGAGGCCATTTACAGAGCACAACAAATTTCACTGAACTGACAAATCTGGTGAACAAATCTATTGATTGCTTCAACGTCTGCTAAATAATTATTTACGTGCATGCAAACATTATATCCTTTACGGAGTGTTCCTTATATTACACTGATCAGAATAGTCCTTGTAGAAAACCTGTCATTTTGTGATAAAAAGCAATACATAGAAAATTTGTCAGGTTTCTGTTATCAAAATTCTTAGTAAGTCTTTAACATTTTTGGCCAAATTGAGGATTTGACATTCAGGGTAAAAACAGTGGGATTTTGGCTTTCCAGTGAAAAATGTCCTGAATAAAGCAGACACCTTCCATGAGAAGTTTTCATCTCTGTATGAAAGATTTATTATAGAACAGGCACAGGCAGAGAGATTTTAGGCAGCACTACTACTGTCGTGGAGCTCTGCATAGATGGATCAATGTTGGCCTTATATTATGTGTAGACTGTGGTGTACATTTCTTCTATATATTTTTAGTTCCTGTCCATGTGCTTGACGTGTCTCACAGGTGAAACAAAAACTGATGTAGTTTATGAGAAAAGCAGTGTAAGCATGTGTGCTTGATGAGGATCAATATCTAGAAGAGCTGAAGTCTGTTCTACATTAAACTAGATGCTGGTTGTGTCTGCACCGTGGGAAAATAGGTTTCATGATATACTCCTCCAGCCTCAGCCACAGTCATCCAGCCTGGGAAATCTGTTAGAGCCCATCACAGCTCCTTCCTCCTCTCCCATCCTCACATGCTGTGGGTTTTTTCACAAAGGAAATCTGTGGAGAGTGACAAGGACTGCACCTACCTTCTACTGTAGACACAGCTACTGGAATGTGAGAGGGTGAAGGGCTGTTAGGAGACTTAATCTGTCTCTACAGAACCATTTACCATGGACAGAATAGCGTAAATAGAGAAATAATAGATGAGAATCTACTCTGTCCTCCACATAGGATCCTGAAGAGAAAGGGGATGATGTGCCTAATGTGGGAACGGAGTTGAAAATGTGACCCTTTCTTAGACGTTTGTAGCTCATCTCCTGGATCCTGAGTCTGGTTCATCTGGTCTGGCTGGTGAGTAGTAGGTTAAGGATAGCCAGTGTGTATGACATAAATATACCTCCAGGGTATGCTCAGTCTGGTGAGTGAAATGACTGTAATCCAATAATTCAGGTTAATTTACCTTCCATTGTTAAGCGTGTGTGTGTTAGCACTGGAAAGTGCTATTTATAAACCTTAAATTGAGTTGCCTTTATTATTCTTCTGTGTAATTAGTCCCATGAGTCTTGTTTGAAGAAAAGAGATGATACTTAAAATGATTATGGAGATGGTGGTGCCAGTGCTCTTGGTGGACAGCTCTCCGCCCTGGTATATGGACCATGTCTAAATCTACTTGGCGGTCATTGATGAGTTGGGGGAGGGGGGGTGATCCCTTTTTTTCAAACTCTTCCCAGTATTACAATATTTTTTCATTCTACTTATCTGTTCCTTTTTTCACCATGATACTTTGGGCTGATGAACCTTCAGAAATACACAGAAGGGTCTGTTTCATCTCACCCTCCTTTTTTCAGAATTTGAATATTGGCAGAGGTGATCTAGTGAAAGATGTCCCTGCCTATGGCAGGGGCGGTTGGAACTAGATCCTTCCAACCCAAAGCATTCTAAGATTCTATGAAGAAAATACAATTAACCACACTGTTTCCTCCCTTAATCAGGTGTTTTAATAGACTGCATTGCTTGTGTGCATCTACATTTATCACTTATGAACATCGGCATGGAGATCCTAATGAATCAACGAATTTCCTTTACTTTTTTTTTTTTTTTTTAGTGATACCTTAGCTCTTCAGCAGCAGGGTTACTATGGCCATGATTCCTTTCTATTTCTTTATGACAGCCAGTTTGAAAATGCTGAGGTGCATGTTGCAATCTAGCATGAAAAGCAGACTGATGAAATGTGTCTGATTTAACTGTGTGTGGGGACTGGTAAGAATGAGCACTTATTTACATACGTACAAACAGGCATCAACCTCCACTACAGTTGTGGGAATGCTCAGTGCGCCCCAATGTTGCTAGGATAGAAACAGATACAGTAACCACAACAGAAAGGAATTGCTTTCTGGCTTAATTTTGGGGAATTTACTCCAAGTCTTGACCTGGTGATTTGAACATATGCATTTTGTAAAGTCAAGCTGTGTGCAGTACATATTGCTGGCACCTTCAGGCATTTCGTATGCATGTGGTGCAGTGTTACAGGTCCTGGCCTGTTTTTCAGAGCCAAATTCTATATACTCAGCTGGCAATGAAAAAAAAAATGTGCTTTGGCTGAATGGATTTTGGCATAGGCATTCTGGAGCCCCAGAATTTCAACTCTTGGAGTTGTAACAAAAAATGTTTAATTAAACTGGCAGCTTAGACCAATAAATGTTTAAATTAATTTTAAAGGGAAAACTTAATTGCCACGTAGAAGAGATACAGATCTTACGTGTCTGTTCCTTACTGAAGGAGCGCAGTTGTTTTCACAGCGGTTTTTGCTTGGAAGCAGTGGTCTGGATCTGGAGATCAAAGGGGCAGAAAAGCTGAGCGGTGGATAGGCCAGAGATACTGTGCTTCAGCTACTGCACATCTTACAATGTCATCTCGGAATGATTTTGAAATATGAGGTTTTTTGTGTGTGGGCTGGAAATAGAAGAGTGAAGAGAAAGTTAGAGGCCAGTTAGTTTTAAAGGCAAAATTTGGGTCTATCAGATGTCTTCCACTAGAATAGTACCTTAATAAGGAGGTGAGTTTAGAATAAAAAAGTTACACCAGGGTCCTGAACATTATTAAAAATCTGTGGGCAATTCTCTTGTAAGTATGACCATTAGCCCTTTTTTCCCTAACTAAATCTATTGGCCAGATTTCAAGTTTGATAATTACAACTAAGATCTTGTGAAGAACTACAAAGAGGAAACCATGAGGACTCAAGAGCAAGAGGTCTGAACAATCTGTTATTACATAGCATTTGGGTTTGAATGTTACCTACTGGCAACTTATCAATTAATGGAATATTTACATGGTCTTAAACTTATCATTTATAGACCACTCTAGATATGTTTATGTTTACTTTATTGGTGTAATTTCCTCAGTGATGTTCAGTTGATCAGGCATTCTCCAACTGTGACATAAACTGATGTGTAGTGTTGCTTTGATTTGCAAGATAACTGCTGTATTCCATCCTGGAGGCAATTGCATTTCAGCTGGGGGAAACTTAGCTTGGCTTCAGGAGGCTTTGTAAGATCTTCATAAAAGTTTGAGATACTAAGCAAGCTAGCATGAGCAGCACTGGGATTTGTATTAAGAAGATGGTTTCACTTACATCAAGATGACCTTTCTCCTGATTGCCTTTAATAATACATTAGTTTAGTTTATGATATTTAGTTTAACAAAAAACTCACCAGAGATGAGTCCAACCCCTTAGACTCTCAACTATGAAGTCACTGACTTGAATCCCTACTTCAACCCCCAAACTATAGCTTGGCTCCAAAGCAACTCCAAAACAAAGATCTTGTTTTGTGATTTAAATCTGTAAATCCCCATGTGAACACTCTGATTTCATATCTGAGAGGTTTATTTTGGATTGCTCTGAACAGATTGGGAACTGTTTTCTGCTAAGCTGCAACAAGGCATTTTCAAATTAGTTAACTGTGCCCATACAGAAGTTTTAGGTGCTATAACCTTTTCATTTTAGTTGTTTGGATTTTTTTCCCCAGCTTTTCTGGGTAGATGGAGCTTTGATGAGCTTTTCTTATCATTGAAGAAGACAGTGAACCCTCTATGGAGCAAGTGAAGTATTCAGAGTGACAGAATATTCACTTGCTATTCAAATGGACAGGCACTGAAAATATACCTAGGGGTCAGTTGAAACGTCAGAAGAGATGTAAAAATTGTGTTTTTTGTGCGCAGTCTTTATTCTAACCTATGTTTAAAGGTGGGTGAGAGCAGTGAAAGCTTGTAGTTTTGGCAGTTTCAAGAGTTTTCTTAAAAATTATGGGCCAATATGGACAACTTTGCATTTCTTTGTGCTATCCCTGGCCACTCCCTGCCTTCACCTTTGCAGTGGGAAGAATATACTCTACCAAAATCAGGATTTCAGTCCACCTGATTTGTCTGTAAAATGTGCAAATCAGCTGCTAATTTTGAGTGTTAGATTGACTTGATGATAAGAAGTAATCATGCGAAAGGGCTAGATCAGGGTAAGCCAAATAGAAATGTTATTTCTGGAAGTAGTTTTGAGAAGACTGTTGCATCAGCAAAGGAACTGTAACCTGATAATGGCAGCCTATGTTTTAAACCATTAACTGTAGAACAGTTACAAGGTCAAGGCAAAGTATTGAAATCCACATTTAAAATATATCTAATATCATAAAAGACTGATTGGGATATAGGACAAGCCAAAGACTGACTGATTTATTACTGTCTTTGGCTTTTGTGTTTTTTTCACTTGCCAGATCCTGACATTAATGCAAAAATAATCTTCTGAAAACAAGTAATTCCTGGTGGAAACCTCATATGAATAAAATGAGCCAGACAGTAAATAGATGGAAGCATCATCGAGACTTTAAAATGCTGTTTTGTCATTCCTAGAACTGTATCTCTTTCCCTTTTTATTTTCTTTTCATTTTTTGGGGGTGTGAAGGGAGGTGGTGTTTAGTTTTGCTTGACTGCTGAAATTAAGTTTAATTAGATGAATAGGAAATTTTAAATTACTGGTATCAAACAGTGGACAGGTAATTCTCATTCCTCTGTGGCAATGGTGTAAGCACTTTCAACTATCTAACGTACTTGTTTTTTTCAGAAATATCTTGTTACCATTAATATCTTGGTGAATGTTTTCATCACTTTCTTCACTCTTGTGTTTCCTAAACATCTCTGCAGTTACATGACATCTGACCCAGGCAGTTTGGGTAGTTCATGGATAGGAGGTTGACAATAATCTCTCCTCATACATTCGCATAAAATTTAGGGGTCAAGATTGTTCCGTTTATTGAGAGCATTAGAAAGTATTATGCAATAAGATCTTTTATTGTACTGCCTGGAAAATACTTGGCTTGACTGTTCATAAGCAAGCTATCTCTGCATTCAGATACCTGACCAAGAGAATTTAGAATATGATATATTCCTAAAAGCAAAACCTCCATTTTTCAAGAATGGGATCAGTTTCGGCTAGACATTTTCCTGTAGTAGGTCAGCCAAACTGTAATTGGCCTTCACTGATACTCAGAAACAGCAACAGTCTGGACCTGAAACCGAGTGGTGTGCAACATGATTTGAAATTGTTTGCTTTTTTGGGGAACTTTGAAAACAGTCATTAACATTGCCAAATGTGCAGCATTTTCCTTAAAATTGAATGCCCCTAATGATTAGCCTAAACCTTGAGACAAATACATCAGCATCAGCGGGCACCAGGGAAGCCACTTGTTACTGCATACAGCCATATGCTTGACTATTGCAGGAAAATGATGACTGGAAATAACAGTCTCTAAAATGGATTCAATTTTTTCACTACTATTGCTGGTGCTTGTCAGCATCATAAGCACTTTGCAAGCCATATGGAGTAATTTATGGTACTGTGCACTTAAACCAACAAGAGCTATATGGAGGTTCATTATGCAGAAAAGATGGTTTGAGCTTTTGCTGCTTTCTTTGCTTCTCCTGACAGACTAAGAGTATATATACAGGAGAAATACTGTGTAGGCAGTACAAATATGCTTTATCCGCTATTAAGATGATCTATTGTGTCCTAAACTTGAAGTTTTCTTCTGTGAGCCTTTAGTTTCATTTCAGCACAAAAATATGACTGTTTAGAGAAATCCACTTTTAACCTCAGCTTTATTTGGTGGTTTAACCTTTTCCAAATCTGCAAAACAGAAATGACCAATGCATGGTTGGAGACAATGTCCTGATTATTAAAGAAGAACTTGGGTGAGGTTTGGCAGCCAATTCCAGGACGTGCACTCTTTAGTGACCTTTACGATTTTTTTTCTTGGGCATGTGAGGAGGAGTCAGATACTGGAATGTGACTTAAAATCAGAAAGGCATTTTAATACAATACTGAAAAACTTTTTATATATGGTGGCGTAAAAACTTTCCTTAATGTTACTGTTGTGAAAATATTCAGATGGCTGGATGAATACTTGCTCATGCTCTTGTATATCTAGACAAAGAAATTAATAACAGAAATAAATAAGATAATTCTGGAAACTAGATACCATTATGATAGATGCAGGGAAATGCAGAGATAAGCCAGGTTCAGGATTTACCACAGGAAAACAGTCACTTGGGATTCAGTACTTACGATTCACATTTCCACTAAAATCCTCCTGTGCACATCAGACTGCTTGAAAATCAGTGATTATTCAGTGATTATCAGACATTAGACTACTTTACATTACTAAAATGACATAAAAGTCTCTCAGAGCTTTACAAACTAATACAGTTTAATATTTTACTTACTTCCTCCTCTACCCAGCAAAACACATTGCTTTTCATTAAGACATATCTTCAGAGAAGAGTATTGGATTTGGAAGCTGCAGAATGGATTTAGGCTGTGTCTTTGTCTAGTTGCTTCTAGGTACTTAGCTCTCTCTTAAATGATATAACTAGACGTGTGAGGGATAATGATAATTGAGATTCAGCAATAAAACATTATGGTGCTAGATAGTATTTTGTGGATGCTCTGATGGAAGTAATATACTATGTAAGGATTAGGAAAATGTATGGGGTTTTTTTTCCCCATGTTATTTGTTTATTTAGGATGTATGTATACATATGGCTTTTTCATTCTGAAACATGGCATTATTAAAATTCTAGTAACTTTAATGATGATTTGGAATTCTTACCGCCACTTTTTGCTTTCTAAAGTAGATGGTAGTTTTTGAAAAGCGTTTTTCCACATGCACACACATGCTATCCATTAAGTGTTGTGAGCAGATACTTTATTTGTCCTAGAGATCAATAAGAGCCTGCCTACCCAAATTGGGCATTAACAGCAATATGACTTCTGAAAAATGCACATAACAGTGTATACATTTTGCACATGCTCAAAGAACGCTTTCTTCCTAAGTTATGTTATCACATTATAGGTACTCCCTGGCTGTAGACATTGCATGTGAAGATGCATTTGTCATTTAGCATGTTGCAGAAGGGGACGTGGTCACTTGTTTCATGATGATGAAGATCTTTCCTGAAGATTCCCTCTGCTGCTGTGGGATGTGTCTGCTGACAGTGCCCCTGCAGCAGCATCTCTAGGCCTTGTGAACTTGTGGCAAAGTGACAGCTGGGAGGCTGTAGCCTGCAAGACTGATATTCACAAGGAACTGAATATCGTGAGGTTCACTGACTTTTGCATTAGATGCAAGTTGGTGCCCAAGGAATGTTTTGAGGTTCTCTCTTGTATACTCCTTTTCTGAATGCTTCACCTCTCTTGCATCAACCACGCTGGCTTAGCCTCATCTTGACCCCTTTGTACTTGTGAAAGAGACAAATTTCATGTTTTCCCCCCTATTAAAGAGTAGAAATCTGTGTAGCCTTAATTTCTCTTGTTCTTCCAGTTCTCCTGGAATTATCTTGTATCATCTCTTCTATGCAGCTCCTCTTGCTTGTAAGTTATCAGGATGTAAATGAACTTAGTTTGGATAGACTGTTTAAAGATAAATACTAGTGCTTCTGCAGAACACAGTGCGTCACCTTGTTTAATTTGTGACAGAGATACCTTTAGGTTTGCTGTGTATTAATACCATTCTTTTGGCATGTCCCCCTATTTCACTCCATTCTTTTGAACTTCCACAGGGAGCAAGGAGACCAGAAGACAGGAAGTTCATGGAAAACATTTTCAGCTGCTCTTAGTACTGGCTAAATTGCGGATCTGTCCAAGGAGAAAATTAAGAATTTGGCCCTTAGTGAACTCATATGATACTTACAGTTAGAACTTGTCAAAAATGAAAACTGAAGTGGTAAAACTTCATCTGAGTACAGCTGCATGGAGTACTTTTATCGTAGGCTTGTATTCTACTTTAAGGGGCAAAATCGGAAGCAGAAATAAAGAAAAAAGGAAAGCTCTTCAGAAAATCTAAAATAATGTCAGCACAATCATTTGCTTTATCTGTCACACTCTCTTTTTAAGTTCTTTTTCTGGAAGCACAATAAAATTGTTTGTGTGCACACATACCACACATAACAATGGCGTACATATTAAAAAAAAAAGACATTTTGAGGAAAGGTTTTAGATACAGTGTCATTTAAAAACAGGCATAAATTTTCAGTACAGCGCTGTGAGACTTCAGTAACAGTTGAATTTTTAGAATATCTTGGTCTTACTTTAAAATACATATTGGGTTCCTTAAAATGTCATTAAGTTCATTTGAAAACATCAACCCATTTCAAGGATGGTGATTTTCAGATGACTCACATTTAAAACAGTCTTACTTATACATGGGAGATAGTCTCTCTTTAGTTAAAGTGTTGCCAGGATTCATTATAAACTCTACTTTAAGCCAAATATAATTGAGTCAAAAAATTGGCCTGGCCTGAAAATTGCCGTGTTTGCTCAAGTTTACAGGAAGTGTGTGAACCAGGAATGTTTTTTGGATGTTATCTATCTTCTCCAAGTTAATACACTTAAAAAACCTAAACAAATAAAAACCCCAACCACAACCTGTCCCTCAAAATAAGTATTTAAATAACCTTAATATTCTTCCTGTAAAATTTTGCCGTTAAGATAATACTGTCTGTTATTTCATGTTGGAGTATATAAAGATAGACCCAGTAAGTCTAATTATGTTCCTGATGTCTTAAGTTCAAGCTACGCAATGTTTGAAATCAATTATTTACTGTCTACATCAGAAGTGTGCCAATATATTGCTCCAGTGATGCTCAGCATTATGAATGCCAAACTTCTGGGAGAACTGCAGTCAGTGTGCCCCTTGTCAGGTAGTGGAGAACACAACCAAGCAGCACAAAGGAGTATTAAACCAGATCTAATTCCTTTCCCACTCCTTGAGACATTATTTTGTGATGACACGTAGTTTTAGCTTAATAAGTCATCTCCCCTTTCACTTCCCCTAAAACCACAGCAAGTGAATTTCTTTTTGCGGTGTTCACCTAGTGCTGCGTTGTAGTTCAAGAAGGACCAAAAAAGGTGTGATGGCGTGTGTGTTGGCAGTACAGGACAGAGGATTTTAATTTTTTTTATTTTGTAATGGAGCAAAAGGTCCAGCAAGAGCATATGCCTGCAGATGAAGATGAATCCATCATTCCTGTAACAATGGCTTTAATAGTTTATAACCATATTGCCAGCAACCTTTTTGTGTCTCTCTTCCTCTGTCCTTCCTTTGCCTGTTGAGATTAAAAATTCTTTTAGGCCAGGCCTGTCTTGATGTAAGCAGGGACTTTGTTACTGTATCTTTCCTTACGATCTTTATACCTTACCCAAGATAGTACTACCAATAAAAAAATAAATATATTGAAGAAGGCAACGAGAAACATGGTCACAAGGCAATAATTGTTTTTCAGAAATGAGAGAGAATGAGGATACTTAACTCTATGGAGATTCTGGCTCTCAGGGTATGAGTCACACTTCTACCACGTTATAGCCAACTCAAACAAATGATGTCCAACAGATGACAAAAATGAAAATGAGTCTCTTGTCCAGAAACCAAACCCGTGATTATTATTCAGAAATTAACCAGGCCTGACCAATTAATCTACTTTTAAGTGCTTTAAGATACTTGTGTGTTTTAGTAGTACAGGAAATAACAGTAGTGTCTGAAAAAATATTTAATGGATTTTAAGCAGAGGAAAATCCTCACTGTAAATCCTGTGAGGCAGTTGGTGCTGTAAGTGGCTATGGAGGGTAGACACCAAACTCACTGAAGTTAGTTCTAGTCTGAACCTGACAGACAGATGATACAACATCCTATAACCTGGAGTTACTTCAGCCCTTTTGCAAGCAATACCTCAGCTAACTCCATGATAGTTTTCTTGAAAACTTTGCAGAGATTTAGGCTCATCACCTCCCACGCCATCCCTGCTTTTTTTCCCCTCTAGGGAAAAGTAGAGCAAAATCAAACTAGTACTGCCAGTGTTCAGGATGATTGCTTTACTGAATATAATTCAGTGCTGTGTTTCTGTATTCATTGTGAGACCAATAACTCCTAGGTTTGAATGGTGACTGTGCTAGAAACTTAAAGCCAAAGCCCACCTTGATTTAACAGTGTTGTATTTTGCCACAGGGTTTGTATGTTGGGTTTTTTTGTCTGAGGATAAAATCACTAAAGGTAGAACAGCACAGTGCATTTTCAACTATACTCTGAGTGATAGTGTAGTGCCTTGAAACCTCAGCTGAAACTGATGCTGCTTCCTGAGGCGGCGAGCCTACGCACACAAAGGTGTATTCAAACCTCCAACCTGCTTCCTTTCAAATAGGCGGGCTGGAGGGTGGGATAGGAAGCAGAAGGATAAACACCATGTCAGACTCAGTGACCTGCTCAGATGTGTGTGTTGTACCTAGGTGATTCTCAGCAATACTAAGTTTGTCTCCACTTAGGAAAATGGTTAAAACTGTTTTGACCCACAGGGGAGGCAATGAATAAGAAAGAACCTGGTAGTTATTCTACTGTGATGAACATTACAGCAAATGTGAGAAGGAAGCTTGTAAACACACGCAGGCAGCCAAAGATAAAGACACATCTAATGAAAGAGGGTTGCTAAATATCTGGGAACAATACTACTTAAAAAATATGTACCCACTTTGGTTTTGTCCTTGCATTCAGCTAGTCGCAAAGGGCAGATTTTCAGAGGTGCCATGCTTGAGCTCTTGGAAAGAAGGGGTTAATTGAGAGCAACTGCCAGCTCTCACCAGCAGCACACACTTGAGTTACCCTTTCTCCTCTCTTGCTGTCCTGTTGAAGGACTTGCTTGTTCCAAGGTGCTCTCCTGTCTGCCACCATCATGAGGTGGATCAGAGATTCAGAGTCCAGCTCCCTGCACTGCTCTTCTGCTGCTTGTGTTTGCAGGACTTTGTACATTTTGTTTAATGGTGTAAGTAGTTATCTATAATTACAGATTTTATATTTTTTTAATTAGTAGATTTGCTGGTCAAAGCTGGATCATTTGTGCTGCTGGACATGTTAGTTATTTTGCCAAGACTGGACCTGTGCAATTCAAAATCTGACCCTCAGGTGATGTTTTGGTGCCAGATAATTGGGACCATTCCTGGTTCCCAAGCTGTTCATAGTGGAAGCAGGTGCTTTGCTATTCTTCTAACCAGTGGGAATATGAACCTTCTTTAGGGCTCAATGCAAGGCTGTTAGGACTCTGAAAGAAAGGAGGTTGTTGAAGTTACAAATCTGGTGTTTGCTTTTAAAACTGTTTTCCTAGTTAGTTTCTCACTTATCTGAATGCCCTGGGGTTTAAACACAGTCTGACTGAAACACTTCTCTGCAAATATTACCAAACAAACTCTTAAAAATAGGCGCTTTTTGTGAATATTTTCCCATTGGTTTTTTAATCCAATTGAATTCAGAACAAAGGAGCATACAGAGTGGCAATAAGACAGACATAAAATAGGGCATTCCAACTCCATTACAGAATTCATCCATCTTTCCTGAGTCCATCTGGTAGCTAAAGATAAATCAATTTTGTCAGTAGAAAAGCAACGGTATTTTTAAGCCCACATTGGATGTTTGCAGAAGGCTTTCTTTTGCCAAATGTTGCCTTCGTGCTACCAACAGAAAGTTGTATAGAGCCATTTCATTAATACTCTTGAATCGGAGGTGAGAAATGCAATCTGGCTGGCATGTAAAATTTCAGCAGAAAATTGGGAATGTTTGCCTAATGCTTGTTTATGTTAAACAGAGCATTGATCCTCAGCCTCTTTGAACAGCGTAGTTCATTTGACTTCAGTGGAGCAATGTTGATTCACACCAGCTCAAGCATTCACCCTTCACATTAAGCTTGCAATTCTTTTTTGGAAGAGCCGTGTCCATTAAATCTCAAATTAATATATTCAGGTGCTTCAGTGTAGATTGGCTGACTAGTTTCCTTACCCAGTGCCTTACGTTTCATTTGCAGTATTCAGATTTTACGTAGTGTGGAGGTTTCCTCTTTCAGAAAATCATAGATTTTAGTAACAGAAAAAGCATTCAGGTTGTAGAAAATAAGGTGGTGTTACGTCTCAGTCTTTTTGTATGGTTAAGCAAGCAACACTGGATGGTGACTCAGAGTTTCCCTTAATTGTCTGTCATCTCTTTAAAGTAATTTTGGATGGCAGACAGCACTTGTTCTGGTTTTTAGGCCTTTTAAGCATATTTCAAATTCCACAACGTTTCCCATCTCCTGCATTCAGTTGCCTGTAATTTCCAGGTATAAATAGGGCCCTTTTAATTTACCATGCCATTTCTTCTTCGTGGCACAGATCTGTTTTTACCTTCTTTATTTTTTTCTTTAAATACTGTGTTTTTATTCAGAACTTGTTTCCAATACTTTATTCACCTATCATAAAATGACGTAAAGTCCTTACCTGCTGTTTGGTTATTCCTTCGTCCTTCTACATTCATGCTGCTGGAATTGGGAGGTGGAGGAGGTAAGCACACATACAAGTGTGTGGCAGTTTTTCCTCATCTTTGCAATCCTTGAGCCTGCAATACACTTCTGCAATGAACTGCTGCATTCCATGAATCTTTTCACAGCCTGCTTCTGTGCTGACTGTCTTTAAACATTAGTAACCTTTAACAACAGCATGTCAGGTTACTTCGTATACTCTCTTACCTGTCTCGTAGTACATTTGTACAAGCCAGAGTCATTGCTAAGTCTCTTCTGTGCTTCCATTGGTCTGTTAGTCTTAGGATCCCTTCTGAATCCATTAAGTCCTACAGTTATGGTAACATATCAGTTACTATGTGGATTGTGATACAGTAAGAATGTTTGTGGTATCTATAAATGTCCATTCAAGAGGTACAGATGTAATTAAAGGATGAATAATATTTTTTAAGCATTCAATAATGCAGTATCCAAATACTTCGGAGTAGTCATCTGGGACTTTTTCTGATTATTGGAGTCTGGTGCGTAGTTGTTCTAGATGCTTGTGAGGACCTAGACATATGTGTTCTAAACATGTTTTTGTTTGGAAGAGGAGCAGTAATAGCATCAGTAAATGTCCCTGAAAGCTGCTCATCATTTTCAGAATTCAGAATTTTGCTTTGTGGCTTGTCACTCATTATTTCCTTTGAGGCTCTTTTGAATGATTATGGTAATCATGTGGAGCTGCCTTTGTTCCCTGACTGGCCTTAGTAAGACATTTTGGGGACTGAGAGTGATTGAGAAGTGGTAGATAAAGATTACTGAATATTCTTCAAAATATAAAATAACTTCCTTCTTACTCCCCTCCCTTTGTCCACATATCAGTTCTAGAAATTCTAAGCTACCACAGGACTCAGTGATTCACAGAAAAGTTTGTGCATTAGAAGTATACCCATAGATAATAAGTGTAGCTGTGAAAGGAACTATGTTAAAGATCACTCTTGGGTCAAGGCATTTCTGAAGGAGTTCGGGGCAAGAAGGTTGAATTGCAGGAGCAATTAGGTGCTTAGTGCTGCCTGAGCTCCATTTTAGATATTCCAATAAAAACACTAGCTCCTCAAAATCTCTGACCATCTACCAGCTAACCTCAAGTATCTCAGATTCATAATATGTGAGCTATGTCCAGCACCATTCCCCAATTTGACTTGGCAAGGCTGAATTGTCTGGTATCAGTGTCGTAGCCATTAAGAGGCACAGATCTTAGCCTGTGCTCCCCAAGGACAAAACCTGGTAAGTTCAAAGACAATAGGATGAGGTATTCGGGTTAGTGGTTATGATGTGGGGAATGAGGAGAACTGGGATAAAGGACTGTGCAGTTCATCTGACCATTATGTAACGCCTGCCTGTTGGAGCTGAGCAGGCTGAGGTCCGGGCAGGCTCAGCCAGCAGCCTCTGATGGTGGTGTCTTGGACAATGGGGTCTGAATCCCCTTGAGCAAGGACAGAAGATGAGATTGAGTTGCCACTCAACACGAACGTGTTGCCACTAGAGAGGTGGATGGTCTGGTGTCCCAGAGGAGGTGCCTGAGCACTGGCAGTAGGTGGGATATGTTGCCCAGCAGCCCTGCTGGGAGTTAGGCATCCTTTCATCAGGTACCCTATTAGCCTGTTTGTCCTTAAAGTGATGTGCTCCTTTTTTGCCTATGGTTTGACACCACTGTCTTACTATCAGCAGCAGTGGAAGGAAGCTTAAGATTGTTAGACAGCATCCTGGCAAGGAAATGTGATCACCGAAACGCTCATCAAAACTATTTTGGAGGATTGAAGTGACTAAATGAGACTGTTATTGTCACTGCAGTTCTCCAAGTTCTTTTTTTTCAGACTCCACCTATGCTTTATTAAAGGCCCTGTAGAGTGTTTTGTAGAGGATTGACAGTTGTGGTGCATCACCACTGTAACATCTTGAAACATGTCTGTAATTCTTGTCAGAATTCTCTGGAAAATTCTCTGTAGAGATCTTTGCGTGTCTAAAAATGTCATCTTCAGAATACTACAAGTGGGAACTTTTTACCATATTCCTTAATCTGTTATCCTCCATGTGTTAGTAATTAGGTATTATCTTGATCTAAGAAACAAATGTTGGTCAAACCGATTTCTGTCTTGTTTTAGATTTCTTTTTATTGTACCTAAACAAGATGTAACAGTAGTGTGAAAGTTAAGTCAGAGTTGTAATAATTATGTAAATCTCAAAAACATGAGTTTAATCTTGAACTTTAAAGGAGACTCCTTTAGCTTCAAGACAGAGAAAAGTTAGGCCAAATGTTAATCATACCTAATGGAGATTGACTCAGCTGTAATTAAAATAACTAATGTACTTTGATCCATGCCAAAGTTCGCCGTAATGACTTAAATATGTGGGATCATGTCTTGCTGATATGTTTGCAATAATTTCATTACAAGATGGCTAGGATATGCTACCATGAGGTGGTTGCATAGAAATGTGTTCACATCTGAGCAGACAAGGCTGTAAATAAAAATGTTAATTCCTTCTGGGAGTTTCTTTAAAATGCTTCAAAAAAAAAAAAAAATCACTCCTTTTCTGAAGATTCATTACGCTTGCCTGGAAAGAGTACAGTTCTCTGTAACTAAGGAACAGTTGACATACACAAGGAAACGTGGTATAATAATAAAGGAGAATACTGCTTCTCCTGCATCTGAGGAGAGCAGAAAGCCAGAGAGCTGTTCAACTACTGTCATGGCAGGCTGTCGCACTCCCAATATTTGTGTTGGGCGTCAGTGGAGGGTCAGGGAGTGAAATATCTGTACTGCACTGCTGGAAACTCAGCTTGTGTTGACAGTAGAGCAGAGCCTAGCTTTCAGGGCAGGGCGTGCATGCCCCTTGTGGGAAGCTGAGGCAGACCAGGCTGGTCTGGTCCTTATTCCCCAGTGCTGGGTGGGCAGTGCAGGCAGCAGGCGGAGTTTGCGCGTCTCCCTGACAGAGTGCCTGGTGCAGTGTTTTTGCAATGGGGTCAAGTTGGAGTTTTATTTACTTTTTAATGCCTCAGCTTTTAGATGTGCGACAGCATGGACTTAAAGTGATGCTAATGTGACACTGCATGCATGAGTGTGCACAGACATACATTATGGAGAGCGCTATCTATTATATAGAGAGATCAAATGTTACCGTGGTGGTGTATAAACACAAACATGGTTATATTACCATGGGTTTGTATGGCTACATCACTTCTATGTGGCAAAAAGCCCTGAATGTGCTCCAGAGGTTATCCACAGCAAATGGCCCTGAAACCTTTGTAGCAGCCCTTGCTGTCATCTATTACACAAATCCCACACTTGTATGAAAACAGCCAATTTAGCGCTGCTTTAAAGCATCACAGTGCTTCAGAGGATGCTTGCTAATGCTGTGTGTTGTTGCTGTTCTTTCTCCAACATCATTTCTCTTTCTGTGATTTCATAACTTTCTATGAAAAATTCCTAGTGAACTGTTATTAATTTGGATGTACTTTTAAAGGAGGAATATGTGCCATAACAAAATCAGACTTTTTTTTGGTGAGGAAATGTTGATATTTGCTGAAGTGGAAATTCTTCACTTTGCTATGTTGAAAAAAATACAAAGAAAATACCTAAGCTTTGGTAAGTTCAAACTAAATAATTGTATTTTTGATTTCTTGAGCTGAACAGTGGCATTTCATCCCTCTTGCCAAGTGTTGTAAAAGTTCCTTTAGCAACTTGAATTTCAGCCTGAATTATTAAATGTTGGCAATCAAAAATAGAATCAGACTTCACTTTTGTGAGCTTTGTGAACATCACTTCGTATTAAATATTTTTAGTATGTTGTAGACTAAGAAAAGGTCTGAATTTATCTGACTGGAAAATAGCTTAGGCTACTGACTCCATACTGAATACAGATGTATTTTATACCAGGAGTGTATATTTGTAAGACATACGGCTATTTTTCATTTTAACACTGGACTCCAGTTAGGATGCTGGAGTATAATATCAAATACACATTTTCCCCTTCATTATTGCACTTCTTAGTTAAATACTTTTTGAATTGTAATAATCCTATAAAATTCACAGAACTGTGTTTTTTTTTCTTTTGACACTTCACTCTACTATTATACACAGTAACACACCATGTTGGAATCTGAATTGCTTCTTTATAAATTACACAGTTTTACTTTAATCTTACAGACAATTAGCAAAGTATAATGTATGAGAAAATGGGAAACTGCAAATTACTTTAAAGTAAGACTAAATTTTAAAGTGGTTTTGTGTTATGTATTTTAACATGAAACATAGCAGATGATGTTTACATTTAGGAAGTATTTTGTTACAGAACGGGTTGTTAGGTGTTGGAACGGGCTGCCCAGGGAGGTGGTGGAGTCCCCATCCCTGGAGGTGTTTAAGAGTAGGGTCGACTTAGCGCTGAGAGATATGGTGTAGTTAGAAACTGCCAATGCTAGGTTAACGGTTGGACTAGATGATCTTCAAGGTCCTTTCCAACCTAGATGATTCTGTGATTCTGTGATTCTGGTTTTGGTATAAACATAATGCTGTACGAAGAAAAATGTTTCCTTTCCCTATGTCCAGCACGTGCTATGCTGGAACTGTTGGAGCAGAATTGTTTTCTTATAAGACTGAATCTAGACAACAAAATAGATTTTGCGTACTGTTGCCTCTCAGTGTACAAGGAAGAGTATTAACTGTGCTGCGAGTTGAGAAAAGATTGTCTACTTAACGTATATGTATGTGGCCAGTATGAAGTTGTGTACTCCTGCATGTAGACCACACTTATGTATATACTGAAGGATGTTCATTCTGTCTCCATAATAATTTCAAAAGAAAAGTTTGTTTCTTATTCCATAGCAGTATTTTTGAAGTTATCCAAAAGTAAAGACCAATCTATATGCAAGTGAAAATGTATGTTTCGATTTCTTTCATGTTAGGAATGTACTCATTGTTATCTCCTAATCATAAAAAACTTGTATTAATATATTTCAGGCAAATTTTTATGAATTTTTTCCAGAATAATCATGATAATGAGATTATGCTAACTGCAGATGAGGCACAACACTACTTCAATTATGTCAGTGGTTTAGAGGACATTCAGAGGTCATATAGTCAAACGAGTTTTCTTGTCTTCCACACTTCAGTCTTCAGGTTTGACAGTTACAGATTAATTCTTCTTTGATTGCTTGTCTTTTTAGAATTGCAGAGATAGGAAAGAAATGTATTCTGTGTGCCTAAGATCAGGCTCTCAGGAACTTTTGAAGACTGTGCCTGAAACTTCTAGTGCCCTTCAGTGTTCAACAAAAGGCACAAAGTGTAGGATCACAGGGCTCTTTTGGGTGCTTTGGCAGCTTTGAGCTCATATTTTACAGTGTCAAAGTCTCTTTGACTGTTGTATAACCTTCTGGATGATTAAAAACACTTAAGTAGTCTTTAGAGGTATGCTTTGCTCCTCTTCCTGCATAGTCTCTGGGAATGTTAGAGATAAGTTTTCTGGTCCTTTCACCATATTGAGATTTGTAGCTCACACTCCATGATAAAGAACTGAGACACTACTTCTATTAGTTATGAAGAGCACAGGAATATCTCCATCCTTCATATCCTCCATAATCTTCACACTTTATGCCTCTCAGCATTCACTTTCTTGTGGTGTTTTTTTTTTTTTTTCTGTCTGCAAAGGCAACATCAGTAATCATGTAAAAATCCAGGCCATGAAAACAGTAAGTGATTCTGCTGCCCTTCCTTGCTTTGCAGAATGCTAAAACCATACTCTGTGAAACATGGTAGTACAATTATTCTAATCCATTATTTTACATACGATTTCCGTATTGTTACTCTCTGTATATATGGGCTTTCTTGTTCCACACCTAGATCTCCTACCACAGGGAAAAGTGTTTAAAAGTACTCAAGCAGCAACTCTTTCTAACAAGCATCCACAAAAGAGGTGTAAATAGTGCAGTCCTCTATTCCAGTCCCTAGTGCTTCTTGTGAGAGAAGTCTGAGGTTGTTGTCCCACCGGCCCTACTGTTGTCCAGGGGATGATTCCAAATCCTTCTACCAGAAAGACAGATGTGTGAGAAATCCCAGTTGAATTGCAGTGATGTCTCATATACCACTCCAGAGGCCTCTTGGATCCTGAAACGCTGCTTGGACAACAATTGGACTACATGTGTGCAGAGCATAGATGCCAAATTCAGCTTCAGTGTTGAAGCAGTTTTACTACATTTGGCTGCAGGATCCCCATAATTTTTGCTGTACGTGAAAGAATGAAACTACTGATCCTTTTATGTCTACCCCAGAGGACAAAATGCCAGATATATTAGTTCTAGTTGGACACGAGCATTACTCAGCCAATGTCTTGCAGTGAATGCTTGGTAGTTGGTTATTCTTAATGGAGAAATATAACTATTTTGAAAAACCTTGATAAAATCCCCCAGGACTACAGAGAAGAACTCAAGTATTTGTCTTAGAAGACTGCGTGTACTTTCCTTTAGGTAGTTTTTGAAGTGTGGATGAAATAAGTTGGTCTGTGACAAACTTGATTCAGTGGTAGGCAGTCTTCCTTGCTGTAGGTTCCAGGCACTAGAATAGATAAACTGTGTATTGAGAGAATTTATTTATTCAGAAACAAGCAGATAAAACTCGCAATCTTTGAAAGTGTCTGATGTGACAAGAGAATTTTGAAGGGTATTTCCCATTCTGGAGATCAGTGGAATTTCCAAATAAGTATCACATTTTTAAAAGGGTGTGCATCTGGTAACCTTTATACATTCAGCTGCACCACTGTGGAAAAAAAGATGATCCCTTCAGTCAGTGAATGCACTGGTTTCTCATTACCCCACTTGTGTTCTTGTGTGACAAATGTATATACAGGTAAAGCTTAAAACAAAACAAAAAACCCACACATAAAACAGTGGTCACTGAGCTGACATTGTCCCTTAGGAATGCAATCCAAGGCTTGTGATACATACCTTAATGGAAACATTAGTTCAGAGCCTCAGCAGAGGTTGAAAAAAGAAATGTGAATGTAAAGGAATAATACAGAGAATGAAACGGAACAATATCTTACTGCTGTATAAAGCCATAATATGCCTGTATTTTGTAGTGGTAGTGACGCCCTACCCTAAAGGAAATATAGTAGAACTGGAAAAGAGTTCAGAGAATGTTGATGCAGATAACTACAATATATGCAGCAGTGTCTGAGGAACAGGTAAGTATGCTAGGGCTCTAGCTGGGAAAAGATGCAAGTGAAAGACTGTATGGTTGAGAGGTGCAAAATGAATAGTGACCAGTTGTTCTCTTTTTCACATAATGAGAACAAGCAAAAGGATGTTGTTCATACAGTGAGCAGCTGACCTGTGGCAATTCCTGCTGCAGGATATTGAGTATGCTGAAAATCTGCATGGCTGAGAGTGAGGCTGGGAAAGTTCATGGAGGAGAAATTTACCAAACAGACCTGGTTCAAGCAGTCCAAAAAAGGTTAGAGGCTTGGAGGAAGTATTAATCTTCTTGTATGCTTCCCTAGACATCTGTGTATGGCCGCTACTGATTACTGATGAGACTGTATCTACCAGTGTAGATAGAGACATTCTTAGCTTCTTTCATGTTCACAGTTTCTAATATTTTATCAGTGGACTGTAGGATGATGAAGATTCCAGATTACTAGTCAGTTCCACTGCTGGTTGTTTTTTTTTTTCCTCTTGACATCTCACTCTTTTTAGTTTCCTTTTCATGAGTTTTCATTTCATTAGAAATTGAACTTCTTCCAGCTGCTTAAAAATAATTCTGAAAGTTCAGAGGGAAATTTTCCCTCTTCTAGTCTTGGACTTGTTAAATCTGGATCTCTGTTCATAGTCTTTACATTAAGAGGGCAACTAAAAAATAGTCAGTAAATTTCTTCCTCCCAGATTTGTGTACTAATATGCAACTCTTCAGTCTTCCTTACCTGTTCATAGTATTAACCATTCTTTTTGTTCACAGAAGCAATTTAAGATTTCAAAGTGTTGATACCTGGTATGGATTCCATCTTTTAGCCTGTAAGTGTTTGGACTGCTTCCACCAAATGCCTGACCCATGGCAGCAACCATCCTAGGAAGGAAAGGTGTCACTGTTCATTCGTTGCTCAACTATACACTTATCTGAAAGACACCTTACATGCAAGGGCTCAACTTACTATAATGTTGGCCACCTTTTTCCACTATGCAAAACACAAGATGCATGTAATGGAGTGAAAATTAGCTGTTTGCTTCTCTCTGCTGTTATTGTCCAAAAAAATAAAATAGGTATCTTCATATGGATATGTGATGGCTTATTTATGGTCTTGACCTGTAGGCTTATCAAGGAAATTTCATATAAACATTTCAGAGTTGAAAGTAATGGATTCTTTGTACATAATTCCTTTGTCTGATCTACCTAGAACACAATAGAAAATATTACAGCTATGTTTTTATATACAGAGAGATTAAGAGGGGAGAACTGCTGTGTATACATACATGGAACTGATATAATAGTGATAATACAGATCTAGTTGTTCTCTGCTTGGTTTGCAGGATGTTCCAATGAATGGCTTTGCAAAAAAACATGAGTGGTGTCGTTAGGATCTTAGCATTTCACTGAGCTCCACTCTTCCTTAGTGTAAGCCTTTTCTGCAATATTGAGAAATGTGATTTCTGCTTCTGAAGAAATCAAGTGTTTCTGCAAGCATGGATGAATTCCCTGATGTCCAGATTTCATGTATATTTACAGTCTGCTGTCATGGTTTAACCCCAATAGGCAGCTGAGCACCACACAGCCTCTCATTCACTCCCCCCTAGTGGAATGGAGGAGAAGATTAGAAGGGTAATGCAAAAACTTGTGGGTTTAGATAGACAGTTTAATAGGTAAAGGAAAAGCCATGGGCATAAGCGAAGCAAAACAAGGAATTCATTCACCACTTCCCATCAGCAGGCAGTTGTTCACCCATCTCAGGAAAGCAGGACTCCATCACACATAACAGTGACTCGGGAACAAACACTGTAACTCTGAATGTCCCTCCCTTCCTCTGTCTTCCCCCATCTTTTATTGCTGAGTGTGACGCCATATGGTCTGGGATATCTCTTTGGTCAGTTGGGGTCAGCTGTCCCAGCTGTGTCCCCTCCCAGTTTCTTGTGCACTCCCAGCTACTCGCTGGTGGGGCGGTCTGAGAAGCAGAAAAAGCCTTGACTCTGTGCAATCACTGCTCAAGAATAATGGAAACATCCCTGAGTTATCAACATTGTTTTCCTCACAGATCCAAAACACAGCCCCATACTAGCTATTGTGAAGAAAATTAACTCTGTCCCAGACAAAAGCAGTACATCTACATCCATTTAATTCCACACATGTGTACTAGACAGAATGTAGCAAAGAAGACGAATTCTGTCATTAATATGGGAAAAAAGTATTTTTGTTCTGAACCTGTTGCAGCTGGACTGGGAGATAAATCAAAAGTTACCATCAGCCAGAGCTGGTATATTCCAAGATGATGTTTCTTCCATTCCCATGACAGATCATTTCCTGTAAGAGCTTTTGACAGAAGTTTGCTCTTCTGAAATACTCGCCAGAAGTTTATTGAAAACTAAGTTTTCTGTGTCATCTAAAATAGCCTTATACACATATTCTGTGGTTTCCATGAAGATATTCTAAGATCTGCCAGGCATGGCCAATTTCTATGGTAACTACCTGGGCCATACCTCAGTGTATGGTCCTTACTTAACTGTCTAATTCTCAGCTGCATTATAGTTTTCACCAATTTGCCAAGTGTGGAAGTCAGATTTACTGGTCTGTGGTTGTCTGACTTCCTGTAATTGATTTTTCTACAGAATTTTACAGAATATGCAACATAGTCTCTTGAGAAGTTTGTATTTTAATTTCTTTAGAAAACCACCTGATTTCGGTGAAAGGATACTGCTAACGTTTATAGAAAGCTATCTGGTCCTCTTCTATTTGCCCATTGGAATAATTTTTTTGAAAGTAATAATATTTTTCTCAGAAAGAAGAAAATTTCATGGCCATGTGGCATACTAGCATCATAGTGTGTTCTTCAAACTCTAGGAAACTTTTAGAACTGAATTTCTTCCATAAATAATTTGCTTTTCCACCTTGTCTTTCTTCTTCCCTGTGCACCTCTGATAAAGAGGGAATGAAACGATGCCCTTGCATGGGTTACCTCAGCTCTATGTAGATGGTGGGGCTTAGCAGTTCAGGTCATTTATATTTTTGAAATGCAAAGCTGAAGTTGCAATGACAACGCATTTCAGCTCAGGAGGTCTTCAACTGGGTTGTGAGCTACATTATGTTGTGCTAGAGTTATCAATGCAAACTCTTCAGAAAGATGTTAAACTCTGCAAGGCTTCTCCTGCCTGAGCCGAGGCAGCCTCTGGAGCTTCTCGGGAAAGTTATGCCAAGAGTAGAAATTCATAGCACAGCTTCCACTGTGAGTTCAGTACACATACTTATGCATGCTTACTCCCGTGTGAAAACATCATGGTGTAGGGTTCGGTTTGCCATAGCTGTATTAGTTTTATTTACATAGCCTTCTGTGTAGCCTTCCCTTCTCCCTCTGCATTGCATCAAATTTGTTTGCTGCTTATGAACATATGTGGGTAGGTATTATTTACCTCCTAGTAAGTACAGCTTTTTTAAAAATGTGTTTCATCTCTGTAGCACATGACCTGCGGTCATCTCCCGTTACTTGGGAGTTGTTTGGACTCTCTGTTGTTGAAGGAGCTTAGTCCTGGATAGAATTACCAGCTCTTTATGACCATGAAAGAGAAGTGAGGAAAGTAAGTTGCAAGCACTGCTTCTAACAGATAATAATGGCTGAATTAATTTGAATTCAAAATAATATTTATCTGTTAGTAGCAAACATGGAGAGTCTGGTTCCTCAAGGGAAGTAACTAGAACTCTGTATAAAAAGCCTCAAATCCTCTTGTGAAAGATCAGCTGTGGCTTAAAATTGCTTGGTGTTCCTATGCACTAGTATCTGAGATGATATTTATTTCCTGTATTTAGCTTGGTACAGTCACCTGTCAAATTAAGAAGCAGACATCAAGTAGCTGTTGTTTGCTTTGAAAGCTTATGAGTATCATCTGGAAAAAAAATGAATGGTTAAGTTCTGAGTCTTGTCTGACAAAATATTTTGTTAATGAAATGGGTAAATTGCCTGTGTAAACTTGTGAGTCAGAGATTATGACTAGGTTGAACGATGGCATTGTCTATTGATGCAGAGGATACAGCTCAGTTCTAGTAGTATTCTGGGCACGAAAACTTCTAGGAAAAACAGGAAATCCTGCAAGAAGCTAGAGTAAGTAGGCATTTATTATCCTATGCAGCACTTTTTATGTTTTCATTTCTAAATCAGTTGGTTTTTTTTTTAATTACACATAACATTTTTGACTGTGTTTACCCAAGTCTGGTTGGCATTCCTGCACTGTAAGTGTCTATCTCTAAACTGACTTTGTTCCTTTCTTAGAGCTCTATAGTATTTTAAAAAGAGAGAGAAACAGAAAGAGAAATATAAGGAAATACATAATATATTAAAGAATATAAAGGAACCTGCATTTTACATGCAGATCTACAGCCTGGAACAATGTGTCTTACTTTGCTTTAAAAAGTAATGTAAAATTTTCAGGTAATTATTTATTTTGTGATAAACTGTTACAAATTCTTCTGTTTTTATGATCTAAGAAATAATATAATTTGAAATGCAAAGGAATACATTGTCGTTCAAAAAGTTGCTTGAAATTAAGGAATCATGCCTTTTTTGTAAATTTATTAGAAAATTTTTCTATTGGGCACAGTTGTAGATTGCAGCATTTGGCTGCATATGGGAATAATTGGCATGTTCAGGAAAGAATGGACAAAACTCTTCAAGCATTGGGAAACTTTTGCTGGAAACTCTGCATCTGAAATCTTGTACTTCTCTGTTCTGGATTTCACTGTGGCTGCTTGAGCACATAGCTTTAAACATAGCTAAAAATAATAGCATGAAATCTTGAACTATTGTTTGTGGATGCACATTTTAAGGCTTGGGCCCTGGCAGGTACAGTATAGAGCATGGCATTAGTTAATTGCTGTCTATTTTTGTCTTGATGCTGGAAATCCAGCAAGTGAACTAAGTGGTTTTGTATTTTTTCAGTGGTGATGTCTGCCCACTGTTTAAGGCTCTAGTAAGCTCAAATCCTCTAGGTAGAAGATTATGTTGAAATATAAGATACTCTTTGGGAAAAAAAAAATGCATTTTCTCTTAAGCTAAATATAGATGTACTGATAGGTATGCTTACTGTGCAGTGGAAGGATGGCAGTGCTTTCAAGAAAGGAGGAAGTAAGTTTTGGTTTTATTTTGGGTAGAAAATGATAGCACTGTTTTAACCATTAAAATAATTCCTGGCAGCTTCAGGATGATTTAAGCATTATCTTTTTTGAGTCTACTGAAGATGTGTAAGATTTAGTGAATAGGAGCCGATATGCAGTTACTTTACTTGGTGGATCAATGGCTTGCCATTGCACAATATACAGTGTACAAGGCACACCATTATCAAATTTTATTCTTAGCACAGTCCTTCCAAATGATTGCCCTCCTCTATCCCTTGTTCATAGCTTTGTCGCATTGCGTTTCAGCGCTCAAGAGGCCAAAGCTCTAAGCATAGCTGTACTGTGCATGTGGAAATACTACAGATATTTTACATCTAGGAAAGATTGTTTAATAATAGATATAACTGGCACTAGCAGACATTTAGCATCGTTCTTACAGAACCTGAAACTGGAGGGCACTGTCTCTCTTCACCTCCAAAAGTGCACAGGGAAGAGAAGAGTTGAAAACACTGAGGTTATGCCTATCCTGCACACTTGGACATAAGTATACATTGTAAGTGTAAGGAGAAATAGAGAAAATTAGCCTCTGCAGAGCACCGATTTGAACAGTGGATGGTGTAGTGGTATCTAAAAGGGTTTGTCTTCCACTGACTTACAAGCTGTGTGCTTTAAGGCTGGGTCACCACACTGTGTCCATACCCTAGCAGTGAAGCAGTCAGTCTTATTTTATGAACCTTTCATGCAACACTGAGAGCTCTTCAGTCCCTGTTCATCTGCTCAAAGATATGCATGTGTTTAAGAGCTCTCTTGGACAGGGCTAAATTGCTTTGTGCCTTGCAAGTTTAACCTCATAGTCATCACTGAAAATCTCAGCTGAATTTAGAACTTGTATTTGAGCCCTTTCTTCATCTTCCATGGTCATTGGGAGGTGTCCTGCTGTGTTAAACATCAACTAATGTACAATAGTACTGGTGAATTCAGGAAATGCATCTGTGTATACATTTAAATATGTCAATCAACATTTGACACTTGTGGCCAAAATGGCAGATGTTCGTGCTGGACGCAGTGGTGACATTTTCATGTTGATTAGCTGGAACCAACTCTATTTTTTATCACCTCTGAAATTTTGGCAGAAGCCAACTTCAAATCAGAACTCTTTTCTTGCATTTATCTTGGTAATTTAGTTGTGATATCTTGAGGGACTTAAATCAGAGCTGACCAAAGGTGGGATTTCATTTATTTGTGAAGTTATGATGTTTCAAGCTTCCATATTTTTCCAAAGGACAGATGTTTTGAATTAAATGTTTTCTAAACTTCCTGCCCCCAGCTTCCCTGATCTACAGGATAGATGATGTTGACAGACTCCTATCTGGAACCATGGAGCAGGAGATTAAAGTCTTGGGACCCTGGTTCCAGCTAGGCTCTGAGGTGATGCTAGGTTTCCTGATGGAAAATCAAGACGATATTTTAAGATCTCTAGCTGAAACAAATTCTGTGGGACTGAGCCTGTCTATGCTGCAGAAGTTTACTGCAACTAAGCCTCATCCCAGAGCTCTTTAGTTTTATGTTTGTCACTTAGCGATGAAGAGGTTTATTAAAAAATAAATCCTGAATGCTGTAATAGAGTATCTTTATTAACTGAAGTGTCTCTAGTTCAGGAGATAAATGCATATTAATAATTATCACTCACTGTATCCTATCAGAGATTATGTGAAGAATGACTTGTCCTTTGGTATTGCATCTGCTGTGATCTGAGTAAGAAGTGAGATGTAAAATAATTTCCAAGCAAAACTGTTGAAGTAGAATTGAAAGTGTTGCAGCAGTTTGGGGTACAATGTATGGCTAAAGAGATGTTAGAATTATCCAAAACCCAACTGACTTCAGAAAATGCAACACTAAGGTTACATTTAAAAAAAAATCCCAGTGCAAAGTAATAAAAGCTTCAAATAAGACACCCAAACACTCTTAAATCTACTGTTTAGGTGAAATGACGCAGCATATGTATGATCATGATGAAGGAATTACACTGTTAGAATAGTAAATAGTCTTAAATTAAGTTTTAGAATCCATTATTTTCCTCCTCTTTTTTCCCTTTCCTGATATCATTATGGCATGCAGAATGGATACTGACCATTTGAACTTAGCACCTTCTTCATAGAGATACTTAGTACTACTTATTAAAAAATCTGGGTAAATTGTTAGCAGTATTTGTAACTTTGTTAGATACTCAACCAATTTTTTGTTGTGCCCCATCCAATAGATCAGAAAGAGAAAAAAAAATAGTGTGGAATGAAAATGCACAATGCAAATATGATGATATGATATGATATGATATGCTCAGCTCTTTGAAATAGCCTAAGGCTCACTGTCAGATTGTATTGTAAAAGCTAATATATGCTATTTTAAAGCAGGTCTCAATGACAATTTGCCATTCAGTTATTTGATGTCCTATTAGCACATCCTTTTGAAAGACACTCTTAGGAAATTCCAGGCATATGAAAAAGTTGAATTCTGTCATACTCTGCTATTTTAGAGAACGGGGTAGCAGTAAAGATCCAGGACTGCCTGTCTAAACATGAATATACTGGTTTTCTTTGTTGGAAACTATGTGAGCAGCAGGCTCCACCTTTGCATACAATCATGATGTAGGCAGTCAGGAGGTGCATGTGTTTGTTGAAGGCAGCAGTCCTAGTCGGGCACATTCAAATAGTTGTACTGAAGTTACATGCCTGTGGCTGTGGGGGGACGTGCCATCACTAATCCAGCTCTTGGCTGGATTACCTTTGAAAAATAAAAAATGGATTCCTCTGCCATGTGTGAAAAGCTTTTGGCCCTCTTGAGTCCAGTTTAGTGCTGCAGCTGGGCTGGAGAGAAAGAGGGTAATGAAGCCTTTGCATCCTGACTGGCTTCCTGCAGGCTTGATCGGAGTGGAGAAAGCCCTTTCCCAGGAACATTCTGGAGAGACATGGAGGCTGGAGCAACCTCCCTGTGTGCTTCCAAGACACACCGGGGTATGTTTCTAAAGCCACATGCCAGGTTTTGGTCCCACTGGGTGCCATTAAGAGTGACACGCTGCACCATAAAACAAACCCACTTTTCTTAGTCTTTCAGGCCAGTTCTGAGGCAAATCTGCTCTCTCCTTTCCATCCGCCACAGTTTGCTGAAGCTGGTGACACCACACTGGTGTGAGTAAAATCAGAACACAGTGCTCAAGCTACAAACCCAGGTGTTTTGCCAGAAGACTTTTCTTATTTCAGTCTTGATGAACATGCATGAGTCTATACATCTAAATCAAAAATGAAGGAATCAGTGATGTGATTTTTGGTGTGGGCTAGGGCGATGTTCTCTCGTGTGTCTGTTCTGTCCACGCAGTTTCCTGAACAACATGTGTTTCCTTCTTTGTGGGACAGTCAGCTTCTGTTCATGTCCCCGAGGACTTTCAGGTTAGGGCAACTGAACAGTTAAGGTAAGTTTTAGCAAAAGGATTTTAACTGTGAGTGAATTAGAATAAATAAAAATTAAAGAAGGATGACAAAAATCTTTCTTCCTCATCATAAGAAGCTCTGTTTTATTTCAGGAGTTTAATTTCAGCTGTCTCTTCTCACCGTCTCAGTTCTGTACACATACAGTTAATTTTTCTTTGTGTAATTTAGAACTAAGTTTCCAGTAGAAAGAAAAATATGTAAGTAAAAATACAGTCAAATGAGTTTATCCAAACCTCACTATAAATTGAAACTCATCCCTTATCCAAATCTGTCACTTCTTCCTTGGCATAAATTAAGTATCCAGTAATTCACTGATTTTTAGCACTGCCATTTCTCCCAAGTTGTAGATGTCTCTCCAAAACTTTTGAAATCAGGGGCATAGTATTTCTTACTTTTCTCCAAACACTTGTGTCTGCTTTCTGCTGGCACAGCTGAACGTGGTGCAGGCAAAGGGCTCCTGCTCAGTAGGATCTGATGGTGGTCCTGTCCCACCAATGGCCATGAAGGGAGCAGCCCTTGAGGAATGCTATAACCTGCACTGAAGATGTCTAGCAGCCTTCCAGCTGTGTATTTTCCCTGCCATATTTACCAGTACAGTGAGAGACTATTTATTATCATGGGTGTTAATAGTCCTGTAAAATTTTCCCTAGCTTTGTGCAGAAAGAGATCTTTTTTCAATATTTCAGCATTTCAAGAAATGTATTTTCAACGTTTTCTACAGTTCCTAAAAGGAAGACAATTACAAAAGTTAAGACTTTGTTAAAGAAATGCTTTGTTCAATCTACAATTCAAATATGTTTGTTTTCAAGCTTTAAATAATGAAGTCTAAAATTGAGATATGTTTTGGAGAGATATGGCAATTGAAATATTGAAAGATAGACCCAAGATTTTTAATAGTTTTATTTATTTATGTGGAAACAGTTTGGGGAATAAAGGTACATTGGCTAATTTTTACATTGGCTAATTGTATTGCATTTTTTTTTCTCCTTTGGAGACTGACTGAAACAATTCTATCAAAAAACTTCCAAATCCACTTCTATATGAAAAATTCAGTGCTCAGTATCTATTGAATTATTAACTCCTGAGCACTGAGGAGACTTTGGGACTCAGAACTTCAGAAATCACCAGACTGTCTTTAAAATCTATACATTTTAACACAGCTGTTAATTCCATGGAACTTGTGTTGTCTAACTGTTTGTCTTCTGCTTTGAGATACATAATTTTTAGTATATTCTGAACATGCAGCTCTCATAATACCATGAGCATGGGATCTGGTAATGCAGGAACAAACCACCAGATATGGAAACTTGCCAAAAAATTGTAAAAGCTAGCAGTCTTGGATTGCATTACATATGACATCACATTTAACAGATGATTTAATAACATGTAGCTTGTCATATATTCATTCTTCTAATGATTTTGAAAATATGAGTTATTTTGTTACTTTGCTATTTATGCTTTTATAGTGCTTAGAAGTTTTTGTCCTAAGCCAGGATACCAGGCCAGCTTCTATAGAAGAGGAACAAAAAATGACCTCTGATCTAAAGAATTTAAAATCTAGTCCTTTTTTTTTTTTGTAATGCTCTGCAGCCCAGGTTGTCTGCGTTCTGTGTGGACTCTGGTGTCTTACCAGTAAAGACTAGTAAATAGGTCATACAAAGCACGTAGCTAGTGAATGTATCTTCTTCTTCAGATCACAGAAATTCATACATAGGCTCACTCTTGCCATTTTTCATTTTGTTTGAATTGCTTAATATCTTTTTTTTTTTTTTAAAAAAAAAAGGGAGTTCATTATAGGCATTTGGTATTCAAAATTTGCCGTCAAGATAGTGATCATATGACAAAAGTTTTGAGTCTGATGGAGTGAGATAGTCTATAACTTTTTCTAAAATTGTTGAGTCATGTTTATCTGATTCTTTGCTTTATAAACTACTATTTGGGCCATCAACAACATGCTTGAACTATAACAAATAGAGAGCAAAAAGCTGATTTACTGGCTAGATACAGAATATGAACTGTTGTCATTTTTCTAGTAGGTGCTCATAACAGACACATGCAGAATAAGTATGAACAAAACAGGCTGTGTGTAGAGTGAATGTTTCTCAGGTGTACTCTGCTAGTTCTACCCTCCATAGCCTTGGCTTCATTTGTAAGCTTGGATAAGAATTCCAGCAAAGATGGTTTTTTTAATCTGTAAGTAAAAAAAAAAGACCCTCAAATGCATGAAGCAGGTGGTGTAAAGTCTAGATATAAAATAGTTTGGAAATAGAACTTTTACTGCAGATAGATGAGGTAGGATGATATTTAGTGTCTTTTATCAGCAATACAACTTAGTCTTGAAGATGCATATTTTCTGAAATACTAATGGTTTACTTTATTTATTCATACCTTGCAAGTTTGGCTGCCTGTGATTAAGCTGAGTGTTTCCTAGAGGATTTATAAGGAATTTTCTAAGTCTTCATCAAACATTTTCTATTGGCTTTTGGCTATATATATCCAATAAATCATAGAGGAACTATGACCAAGTGTATCTGGCAGAAGATTCTTCAGTGTGTACTGAAAATTATTTTCAAAAACTTCTAAAGGAAGAGAAAGAGGGCAGTCTGCAAAAAGCAAAGCATTCATTTGAAAGTATGTCTATACTCCTGAGCCAAACTGAGGTTTTTGTGTTGTTATCCCCCCTTCCATGTAATTTGTTTTGCGAAGAGTAGTTACATTAGCTTTCTCAAGATGGGAAGTATCATCCTTATTTTGTCTTTGTACCAGGTAACGTGGTGATAAGCATCGCGATGTTATTATTGATGTAAAATTGCTATCTGGAGACTTGAGAAACTTTTTTTTTTTAATCCTGAAAGTAAAAGGAAATATCAGTAATAACAATCATTGGGGTTTGTGATTAAAGAGTGCTCAAAGACACTATAATTTAACTATGTTTTTTGCTATGATGTTGACCCTTAAGGTACAATCATGAGTAATGTGGAACTGACTTGCAGAAATGGCCTTGGTCAGGATATTTTTACTGGTTTTATACCGAAAACCTTTAAGCAATGTTTAGAAACTCACCAACTGTATGTATGTATATTTTGTCTTTTAGGGCATACAGGACGATTATTAAAATCTCTGTGTTTCACCAGTCTATCATTTCTGCTGCTGCACATCATCTTTCAGATTACAATAAACAGTCTTGAAGCTGGAAAAACTATTGAACCTGGTTTTAACTGTGAGTAAAACCTTTTAGTTTTTATTAGCATTTTAAGTGTCCAAATGCTTCAGTGGTTTGAAAGGTGAAGTGTTGATGAGAAGGCACTTAGCATTGTGCTCCTGTGGGTTTGCAGCTTGCTTCTCTTTCCCAGCTTGTTGCCTTAAGAATTACTGTTAGTAGGGCAAGAAGACGAGATGTGTTTAAGAAATGAGAGAAGTGTGTTAACTATTTTATTCCCACCAGAGATACATTTTCTTTCCGTTTAGCACTGACTGTTGTATGTCTTCATCTTTTAGGCTTTCTCAAAATTCCCTCAGAACCTGAGATGGCTACACGTTTGTATTATTAGATCATAATTCAATGTATTAAGAATAAAATGAAATACAGTAATGAAAACCCCTCTACCCATGTATTATGCCTCTGTCTGATGGAACTCTCTTAAGTTGTTTGTTTAATTTAACTTTAAATCTTGACCCCAAGATTTCTGTTTCTAAACAGTATTTGTCTCTTTCTTGCCTGTGTTGTATGAGAAGAAGGATTTTCAATTTTTATTTATATGTAAACACTACTTAAAAATATATTGCATGGTATTTTGTTATCTTCCTCTCTCAGGAAACGTTCTTCAATAATTCAGAAGCAAACATTATTATGCAGAAGTTAATTAAAATATCTATCCAGTGATTTGGATATGTAACCTCCAGGTAGAAACTATTTGTACTTGTCTTAAAATGCTTATGTTTAACATTTAAACCTGTCAACTCACCTTTGATAAATGTCCATTTAATTTATCACAGAGTATGCTGCTGCCACTTGGGTAAACAGTTGTACTACAATTCAACAGAAGAAACTTTATGTGAAGTAAAGCATTTGACTCAAAGTAACAAAATCCTAAGGAAACTTGGAGTGAGAATTACCATTTCACCTTTAATTCAAACCATTTCTTAAAATAAAAGGCATAATTGTGTTTATGAAATATCGGTTTTAACTGGAATGTCTTGGGCTTTGTTGGTTCACATCAGACCTTCGGAGTATAAAAATATGTTTTCTTTTTTTCAGAAATATATATTATTGATTGACTGATTTGGATTAGTTGCTTTCTTGTACCTGTTTAACATTATCTTGACTAAAAATACATGACTTACTTAGAGTAATTGTGTATGAGAGTTTCTAACTGTCCAAGACAGAGATGCAACCACTGCTTTTTCTTCCTCCTGTGATGGGAACTGGGGTCTACTGTGGAAACTGATTAAAAGAATTACTTCATCCTGAATAGTCCACTTCTGAAGAAACAGAGAGAACGTACTGTTTCTGTCTGTTTATTAACAGTTGCTGAGTGCAACTGCTTCTATTCTAGCTGCCATTAATAATGTTTTCCTTACTTGGGGCCTCAGAATACAGTGGGTATGGCTGTAGTTGTACATTAAATATGCCTCATATTGCTCTCTGACACTGGCGCCAGTTGACATGAGATGACCCATGTCCTCACCATTAAGCTCTCCTTGCCTGGGTGGTGGGTTGAAGTTGCCTGTCGGAAATGGTATTTGTCCCACAGGAACTCCCAAACTATGCCTGAGTTGTTTGCGAGTGAAGAAGTCGGCCAACCAAAGTTGTTCCGACACTGCTTTAACTGTTTAGCAATATGAAAAATTCAGCTGCTGAATTTCAGTGCCTGAATATGTTTGCAGAGTAAACTGGTACCATTTAGTTTACTGGTAATGGTTGTCGTTGGTGGGCTTCAAGTGAAGCTAATGAAGAGGGGAACGTGATACTGGCATTATGGATGCTGGACCCCTGTGGTGCTGAAGGAGAAGTTGAAGAACGTATAGAGACCAGTGTGAATGAAGGGGACAGAAAAGGTCAATGCCTTTGCTAGATCAGGTGATAAGATCAATTATTGTCATTAATGGCACCAGAGTATACATGGTACTGTGAGGAGAAGGTAGGTGAGGAGAAGACAGAATTCCCACTCCAGAAAGTACTTTGGTAATACTTCTGCTTGTAATTATTTGGTGACACAGACCCACTGTATTTCCTGTTTCCCAGCTATATGAATAATGCTTTGCAAAACTGACTACAGCAGTGTGCTAAACCATAGCTGGAGAAGCGACAGCACTGTGCCCATGACATCTGCACAGTGTTATGATTTCTGCATTTTAGTGTTAGCTGTTAATGTTTATTCAACTCTTTTCACTCAATAAGAAGTACAGAAGTGTAGACTGAAAGACTGGAGTTTTCTGTTTCCCTATACAGGCCTGGATCAACTATTAAAAAACCACTTTTTACAGCTGTTTGTCTTATACTTAAGCCCTGTGTGCCCCACTGGAAATACTCTACGGTCTCTTCTGATGCTTATTGTTAGGAAGTTTTTCTCCCATTAGTCAAAATATCCTGTCTTTCTCCTTCAGTCTGATGTGGAAATGGAGAAAAACTTTCCATTAGTCTTTATGGTTACCTGTTATGTATTTGAAGGCTGCAGTCATGTCTGTCATATGTACTCTTTTCTTTCATTCTCTTCTCTTTACACAGCTTCAATCCCTCCAAACTTTCTTCATACATCATGTTTTCTAGGGAAGAGATTAGTCTAATTCTGTTTTCTCCAGGTGTTCCAGATATTTCTTGAAGTTCAATGCCCAAAGCTAGGCAATATTTCAGTTGAGAATTTACTAGCACAGACTGAAGTATAACAATTACCCAAGTGTCTGCAAGTGACACTCCCTGTTTATTTATTACTAAACAGTACCTTTTGCAATGGTAGCATTCTCACACTTTGTGATTTGCTGTAATTCACAAATCCTTTTCTGCAGAACAGACCATTTTTTCTAATCCCATATTTATATAGGTGAGTATTCTTACAGTATAATGGAAGTTTATGTTTGCCCATTTTTTTCCAAAATGGTTTTATTTATCAAGAGTGTTTTAAATTCTATCTCCCAATTTAGTTGTGGCCCCTCTTACAGGGGCTGTTTGCAAACACCACCTTTAAGCGGTTTTGGATATACTAAAATGTTTGATTTTTCCTTTAAATTTAATCTTTGATTTGATTTTGCTGGAATTGTTATATCTTCCTGAGTTTAAATAAATTAAACCATAGAGTACTGAAGGAGCTAGTGGATGTCATGGCAGGACCCCTCTCAATCATCTACTAAAGGTCTTGGAAGTGTGTGGAGGTCCCTGCTGACTGGAAGCTGGCCAGTGTTATTCCAGTTTACAAGAGGGGCATGAGGGAAGACCCAGGGAACTACAGACCTGTTAGTCTAACCTCAGTTCCTGGAAAAGCTATGGAGAAGATTATACTGGGTACTATTGAAAGACATTTCAAGATTAATGCAACTATCAGGCACAGTCAACATGGGCTTACAAAGTGAAAGTCCTGTTTAACTAATTTGATATCCTTCTGTGATAAGGTCACCCACCTAATGGATGAAGGGAATGAGGTGGATGTAGTTCTTCTAGATTTTAGTAAGGCTTTTGATACTGTTCCTCACAACATCCTTCTGGACAAGTTATCTAACTGTGGGATGAGTGGGTTCATGGTGTGCTGGGTGAAGAACTGGCTGAAGGGCAGGGCTCGAAGTGTTGTGATGACTGGTTACCAGTGGTGTTCCTCAGGGTTCAGTTCTAGGGCCAGTTCTGTTCAATATATTTATCAGCAGTCTGGATGCAGGAGTTGAGTGCACCATTAGCAAGTTTGCTGATGATACCAAACTGGGAGTTGCTGTTGACTCTCTTGAGGGACAAGATGCCTTGCAGAAAGGGATCTAGATGGATTGGAGCATTGGGCAGTGATTAATGGGATGAAATTTGACAAATTCAAGTGCCAGATTCTGCACCTAGGACAGAGTAATGCCAGGCACAAGTATAAATTGGGAGAAGAGTGACTGGAGAGCAGCCCTGCAGAAAGGGATCTGGAGGTGCTGGTTAGGTGCAGGCTTAATATGAGTCAGCAAAATATGAGCACTGGCAGCCCAGAGGGCAAATCTCATCCTGGGGTGCATCAAACAGAGCACAACCAGCCACTCATAAGAGGTGATTATCGCACTGTATTCAGCGTTGGTGCGGCCTCACCTTGAATACTGTGTGCAGTTCTGGGCCCCGCAATTTAAGAAGGATGTGAAGGTCCTTGAATGCATCCAGAGGAGGGCAGGAAAGCTGGTGAAAGGACTGGAAGGCATGTCCTGTGAGGAGCAGCTAAGGGCTTGTCTAGTTTGGAGAAGAGGAGGCTGAGGGGTGACGTCATTACCCTCTGCAGCTTCCTGAGGAGTGGAAGTGGAGAGGGTGGTGCTGATCTCTTCTCCCTGGGATCCAGTGATAGGACACATGGGAATGGTTCAAAGCTGCATCCATCAGGGGAGGTTTAGATTGGACATCAGGAAATGTTTATTTACTGAGAGGGTGGTCAAACACTGGAACAGGCTGTCTAGAGAGGTGGTTGATGCCCCAAGCCTGTCAGTGTTTAAGAGACATTTGGACAATGCCCTTAATAACATGCTTTAACTTTTGGTCAGTCCTGAACTGGTCAGGCAGTTGGACTAGATGATTGTTGTAGGTTCCTTCCAACTAAAATATTCTATTCTATTCTATTCTATTCTATTCTATTCTATTCTATTCTATTCTATTCTATTCTATTCTATTCTATTCTATTCTATTCTATTCTATTCTATTCTATTTTCTATTCTATTCTATTTTCTATTCTATTCTATTTTCTATTCTATTTTCTATTTCTATTCTATTTTCTATTTCTATTCTATTCTATTTCTATATTCTATTTCTATATTCTATTTCTATATTCTATTTCTATATTCTATTTCTATATTCTATTTCTATATTCTATTTCTATATATTGCCCTCGTGTAAATGAGGTGAGAGTAAGTGCTATAAATGTGCACCTTTGAAGCACTACTTTCTAGGCTGAGTACAAAGACAATACGAGGAGGAAGAGAAAAAGGCGTAATAGCAGAAAGGACTAAAAAATCCTTGCAATTATTTTGGTTTATGTTTAATTGCTTACTTATGCTGTGATAAACTATGTGAAATTTTCATGTGTTCCTACAGTGATTGTTCCCTCTCTTGCTTTCATTCTGCAGGGAAATTAAAGCTGTTTCTACAGCTCCCTAATTTTCACCTCGGAAATGAATGAATAAACGCTCTAACTTAATTCTGTATTTTTTGGAATTTGTTGCCTTTGTGTAGTTAATAATCTAATTCCTGACAGAGTTTCAGAAATGGGTGAGAGGGTGCTATAGCCTTGTCTTCAAATTCTGTAGGTTAGTTTGTCTCTGTATGTTCAAATGCCAACTTCTGAATCAAAAGATCATTTTCTGGTTTTAGTTTTTCTTTTCACACTGCTGTATTAAAGCCTCTGAAAATATTTTCATTTTGGTAATAGAAACACTTGAAAAATGTTTAAATTAGAGGTGTGATACAGACTATCACCTCTTAAACCTTATACAGTTATAGTTTCATTTTGGAAATGAAGAACAACCATCCCTTTATCTTTTAAATCTAGAAGCAGTTTAATTTGAGCCATCTGCAAGAGCAAAGCAGACATGTAGAATTTCAGGCTCAGTTTAAAATACTCTGCTTTTATCCTGGACTTCTTTTATTCAAAATCAGCTGATAGTGTTTAGGATAAGTAAGTCCAGGAATTAACTTGGGGTTTTTTTCATCCCCTTCCTCTTTTAGAGCTCATATACCTTCTCTTTCAGGATGGATGCAAAATGCTACAGCACTCTATAAATTTTACAGGAGACCTATGTTGGCAGGCTGATAGAGGTGTTTAAAAATGTTTAGCCAACAGAACATTGTTGTTTCTTCAGAGCCTTGTGAGTATTGCCTAGCACTAATAAAACTGTTGTTAGAACTCCTTATTTAGCTTAATGAAAGATTTCTGGTTAGGCACAGCTGCATTGTATGGAACTAACACTGAATACCTCCCAGATAGTTTCTTTTTAAAATCAGAGTTCATACAGGAAAGAAAAAGAATGAATACAGAAAGGGTGAGCTGGGCTAATCTTAAGCCATCAAGAGCTATGTAATCAGTCATGTTTCACTGATGATATCTCCATATAACACAGAATTGGATTTTGAGATGTAGTAGTAATACAATTTAATTATTATATTTGAACTTCTGATAGAATAAAATTCTGATTATTAGATTAGGTAACGTCTTTGGAGTATAGAATCTGTGACACAGGCAATTGGAAATTAGATCACAAGGTAATATAGAGTCGTATTCTTCAGTATGCATGCTATAGTTCTTTCCTAGGACTAATTTTAAACACTTAAAAATGGCATTTCCACCAGCAGGAATGTTTTCCACAATGTTCATTTTAAACTTTACTTCCAATAAATTAGTGCAATTATTCCTCTTCACACTACTGCTCTGTAAGTGTATCCTCCTCTTGTGTTTAGTCAGACTGCAATTTCTTTTTCTTTTAGTTGTAGTGGTGTACATCCATTTTTTATTTTATGCTGACTCTACCATCTCGGTCTTGAATTCTGCAAATGGTTCTACTGAAATGCTTGTTCTTTCAGAACAGTATTTTAGTTCATGAGAAATGCAACTAAGAATAGTTCAACTCTTCAGTAATTAAGTTTGTATTCAATGTTTGTTAGGATACCAAAAGGGGCATTTAAGGTATTTCTGGATATTTTTCTTATACATCAAATAACAGAACTGATGGAGCTGAAATAGATACCTTGAAATCCTTCTACAGACTTTTTATGAATCTCTTCATTTGTTTGCTGTGTATAGTTTGCGTGCTTTATTTACAAAATGGTTATGTGAAGAAAAAGGGAGAATAGGCTTAAAGCACCAAGTTGCTTAGATAGCTTCTCTGTTAGATCATGGGAACTAAATTCAGATACTTCTCTGTCCCCAGTATGCTGTGGTGAATGTCAAACAAATGCATGCCACCATTGTGGAATCATAATAACTTTCTGCTTTAGATAAATTTTGAAATTATTTCTTGGCTAAAAGATCATCCTGTGTTTGCATTACTACCAGCGTGCCCTTGAGGGTTTGGGTTATATTAGGAAGCAGTAATACCCAGTACAAATAAATTAGGTTTCACCATTTATTGAAAGCTCAGACTCAGGACTGCAGCTGACCTTTTGTAGGAATGAATAATTACTTTTTCCTATATACCTGGTGATATTTCATGTCTTTTATACCCTCCTGAGCTTGTTTTTAAGGTTGTGCTGGTTTTGAAAAGTACTGCATCTGTAAAGGTCTTTGTATTTCTAGTTGGATTTATTAACCCATTAGAAATAAAGATGCTTTTTTTACTTATAAAGGAGCAAAAGATTAAGAGAGTTCATACAGAGTTTCATATTTCTGTTTCAAAGATGGGTGGTGGATGCATGCAGGTCTTTCAAATACCATGACCTACTGGCCCAACTCCTGCCTGGAGTCTGAGCATATCTCATGGGCTCTTGTGAGCTGTTTGGACACATCATTTCACAAAAAGCTGCCTTGAAAACAAATATTTTGAAAATACTAAAAATTTGAAATACTATTTCATGAAACAAATATTCTGATAATTTCCTGACCATGAATTGTCTTGATAATTTTAACAATTTTAATTTCCAAAATGTTAATTCATATGAAATTAAATTAATCCAAATGGCACTAAGAAAACTAGTAAGTTTATATAAGAAGCTTCTGCTTCTGAGCAGAAGTCATAGCAAAGTAAATGTTTCACTTTAATACTGAAAAAGTCACTATGTCCTCTGGAATGGTTTTTGTTTACCAAAACCAAAGGTAACAGTTCCCCACATTAAACAGCACTCAGGCAGTTGCATCCCAGGCAAACCAGCTCATTCTCCCCTAATGAACGCATCCATTTCTCACTGACTGGGCAGACACTCAAGATGCCTTCCAAACAACTGGTTTAGCTGCAAAGATGTGAGATATTCAGTCACCTTCATCGTATGTGTAACATAGTCTTCCTTTTCTGTTTAATGAAATCTTCATTTCAAGTGTCTACCTCAAATCTGAGCCCTTCTTTTGACCTCGTACCTGCATTTTGTCACATTTCTTTATTCTGAGATGTGTGTTTAGCCTCTTTAGCAATTGCCTTGGGCTGTTATAGTTGAAACTAAAATGGATGTCATCTGTAAACTGCTTATCTCAGTTTGAAAATGTATGTTTAAAAGCAAACCTTTATTCCATTAGAAGTGGGCATTATCTTGCAGAACATCTGCATTTTAATCATATTTTTGTGTGTCATCTCAAAGATTATAATTGTGGCCAAAGTCTGAGTAAAAAAAAATGCCTTTAAATGTTTCAGAAACAGTTCATTCTGTTATCACAGAAGTTGTCAGATTGTGCTTGTGTGATGTTGATATGCATGATAAGAAGAGAAGATTCAGAAAAGAACTCTTGTTTCAAGAACAATTTTGGAATATCCAGTATAGCAAATTTTTTGGGGGGTGAAACAACCAGCTGTAGTACTGCAGAAGAGTCAGAATAACCTTTCATTGAGGGGATATATATGTTGAACTCGGCATTGTCTAAGCCTGTGATGTCTACTACAGCAAACACAGTACAAATTTACAGTGTTAGATGTTTAACTAGACCAGTTCCAGAGTGGTGATTGGAAAAAAATTAAATGCTAATATTTTAATAGAAGAGATTGTACAGATTCTGCATGTTCTCCGGCACCCACGTAAGACTGACAATACTAAATCCCATAATATAAAAGTCTAGTTTTAACTGAATTCAGATACCTATGTATTTTTGAAGTTCTGAGCTACAGTCTTTAATGATTATTAAATCAGTACAGACAGCTAGTTACCTAGAAAGACGTTTTGATCATTTTTTATGAGAAATCAGCTAATTCACATGTTTTGGCTTTGTAATATATCCTCACCAAGCTATCTGAAGCTTTGCGGCTTGTATTATTAGCAAATACTAAAGGCTGAGCGTATGAGAAGCTGAAAATGTTTCCAGAATGCAGGTTAATATAACTATAAAAATGAAAGGGACCTGTGAAAACTACTGTTCTTTATTCAGAGTCAATATATGGATTTTGTCCTTCTTATCCCAAGCAGTAGGACTGTCTGTTCCTGGTACTTCCATCTGCCCAGTGCCATGTGGATTAAAAAAAAACCCTGCCTTGATTTAGCTTGTGAACTCCCCTGAGAAGGGGTTTTTCCTGTTTTGTGGTTTGTAATGTAAGACCTGCAGCAGGAGTCGGCTGTATGACTTGGGGCTTATGGAGAATAATGAGAATAGGATTTCTCAGAGCTTCCCTCTTATCAGCGACTATCCCTGCAGAATAATGAGCTTAAAAGCAATGAATAACCATTTATCCAAATCTCCACTGAGAGAGAAAATTCTATAGAGATTAGCACAAGTAGTGCACATACAGATTGCAGTAGAGCATTCATAGCTGAAGCTCCTGTCATACTACTTCACATGGCAAGTACCTCTGAAAACCTAACAAATGACAGGAAGGCAGGAGACATGATGTTAAGGAAAAAAAAAAAAAAGTGTAGTTCCTATAACTCTTTGGTTTCATAGAATGCTGTTTCTTGCATAGGTGATATGCAACATCTGAGTCATAAAATATATAAAAAGGAATTTCTCTGTAGAGTCAAGGAGAACTTGGGACTAAAAAGAATGCTTAGCCATCAAAATTGCTGAAAGACCAGGCTGTGGTGTGCAAATGTGGTCATTATACAATGTCCTAGAAAGGTGTGTGATTGTAGAGTATTACCAATGACCGTTTCTGACTGTCACTTCAGTGTTTCCAAGAGTCAAGAATGTACAGCATGTGGAACACATCCTGCGATAAACTTTTAATCAAAGGTGTTAGCATGCTTTGTTTTGTCTCACCAGAAACTTGCAACAATAGTTTATTCTGCACATGAAAGTTAATTTTCCTTTAATTCGGTACACATTGAATGTCCACATTTCTTCAACACTTTTAGTGCAACTTTATGCAGCCAGGAAATTTATGATTGGGGAAACAGAAGCATCTGTAATTGCTTCTTAGGCATGTATGATAAGCCCTGCTTAATTTCCTGCTGAGTGTTACTGCCTAGCAGTTCAGAGAGTTGGTGTTCATTGTACTTACAGAGTATTTTTGGACATGCTGCCATGTGAAAATTGAGCAGTATTCTAAATACTCATTTTCAGCCCTGATCTGTATAATGTATATAATTACGCTGTAATGATGTTAGCATACTCACTTGTGTTCTACCATTTAAGAGAACCTGATGTAGGAGATGATCCTTCTCACTGCCACTCACAGTTTGTGGTTTTGACAGTCAGATTTGCATTGGAGAGAAGAGCTGGGAAACTGCTGGGTGTACAGCTTCTTTCTGAAGCTGGTGGACTTCGGAAGGTATTCTCATGTTGCACCCAAGGAAGCACCCTGTGTGCCTGCTGACGCTGTGATGCACTTAGGCAGTTTTCTTTTTTGTGTCTCAGTTGCAGCTAGGATGTGTACATCAAATAGCGGGGTAGTAGAAAAGAAGTGTGACCATCACTGTCACCTTGTTTTAGGGCTGCTGGTAGGAGAGAGAGTGGTTGTTGTCTGTCTCCCTCTTCCCTCTTAAAGGAAGGAGCAGCAGTAGCAGATGCAAGTAAGAAATCAAGGCCAGCTGGGAAGGAGAAGGCACTTGCTAAAACTTGAACAGCAGAGAGGAATGTATGTGTGAAGGAAATGAAAGCAGAAGAGTTTTGTCGATTTATACTCTTGGTTAGTGCTCTTAGTAAATTAAGAAGCAAATGTGCAGAGTAGCCTTCTATATTTTTGTAAGTAGCCACCCCCTTGCCCCCTAGTTATATGCTTAACCTTCCAGTGAAAATCTTGTCATACAGTATGCATTGCCAACTGCTTTTAAGTCCCAAGTTAGTAGAAAGCCTGTTTTCCATATTGTGAAAAGTTTTTGAAGACCAGCAAAGTCAGAAACAGATTACTCACACAAACAGTTACAATGAGAAGACTTGTCTACAGGGTTAAACCATCACACTGAAACCAGCCCTACTGTTACAGTGGGTATTTTGGCTAATTGGCAGTGTTTTGCTGTGGCAGTATGGGGTATGTAAGGATCAACACCACAGTGCTTTAGCAACCAACATCTCTGGGCTGGTGTAGAGCACCATGTTGAAATGTTCCCTTGTTGATCATTCAAATCACTGTAACATAAATATTTTACTGGGGAGTCTTACTGTAGAATTACTCTTCAGGAGTAGGAAACTATATATTTGCGTGTTGGACACTGTTTAGACAAATGCTTTCCACTGAGAATAAATATTTCACTTTATTTCTGAGGATTTGTCTTTTCTGTTTGGCTGTTTACATCTTTATGTATTGCTCTTTGTCACGTAATCATTTTAAGTATATCTAGAAAATCTGATTCATTAGTATGATACTGTGAGACTTTGCATGTGCCTATGCTCACGTTATAAGTTTGAGGGGGTTTTGGCCCTTGGGCTTGAGCTTTCTGAGCTTCTTGATGCTTTACGTTGGCAGTGCGACCTGGGTCTCAGCTGGGAAGCAAACAGCAAATTTGAATTGAGATGATGACATCTGCTCACCACAGCTGCTCTGCCATGGCTGGACCATTAGTTGGGCATCAGCTGTAAGCACAGGCGAGGTGTCGTGCAACAAGGTGGGTGGCAGCTATGAGGGGCCATCCCTGGTGATGCAACACCTCTGGTGGGTGGGCTTCCCTGGGCAGTATGGGCTGGAGGCTGCTCTGGACAAAAACTAGGTCTTGACTTGAGGTTGATCTCAAGTTGGAAAGACCGGGATTACTGAGCTGTTCGTGGAATCTGTGATGTAAAACAAATCACCCCGTGAAACAGTGCAAAAGCTGTTGCTCACATAAATATGGCTTGGAGCCATCTGGAAAAATATGTTTTCTTCACAGACTTGGACTTGAAATACCTTGGTGGGCTCTCCTGCATCAGTGTGTTAGAACATGGATCCTAAACCTGGGTCAAATACAATGTGATCTTGCACACTTTGAGTTTACTTCCAAATGGAAAATCTGTCTTAAAATTCCCTTCAATTTCTGCCAGAATCAATAACCACACAGGATGCAAGAAGGCGCTGTACCTTACACCTTTTGTGTAAACAATGTGCAGCACATCTGTCATGCTTATGCTTAACCCAGAGCAAAATAAATGAGAAGAATTCCTTAACACTCACAAAAGAAGAAAAAATACCCTTCACATCTTTGGAAGGAAGAGAACTAGTTAGATGAGTTTAGAAGGGTAGACTTGATTTCCAAAGTCTTAAACATCCCTCTTTTGTTTCATTACAACTCTAACATTTTCCTAGTATCTAGATCTGGAGCATTGCACCATTTCCATACATATATACTGTGTTTACTGCTGAATTTTATCATACGGCGTTCCTTTAGGGATTTGTTTAAAGCAATCAGTAAACTGAATTTCAGAGATGTTATAGTTATCATCTAGACTAAAACCAGAATGATTTTCAACAGGATCAGTGAAAATTTTTGGAAATGAAAAATATTTCATGACAAAACTGTAATCCTATTTTTATGTGTCTAGAAATATGGGGAGTAGAACACACTATCTTTCAAAGTCCAGTGACTGGAAAATGAACTTGATTTCCAGGTATCATCAGTGATACCAGATGCCTATTTTAAAACTGAAAACAATTTTAACAGTTTTCACACTAAAGTAGTGTGAAACACTGAAAAGCATTATGATGTACTCCAGCCAGTGGCTGATAAGAGTTTTCTTAAGCTTTTTGGGGTGTAGAAGAGTATATAGAGGTAGTTCCTGAAGGGAATCAGGAGTAATGTAATTCAGACTACATTAATTAAAAGCTCCTACTAGTATAATTGTTATGTATATAGTCATACATTTCAAAAGAAGACAGCAAGCCCCCAGTATAAAGGACACAGTGATAAGAACTGATAACATTTTATGCATTTTTGGTTCATGCATCACTTCATCTACAAAGTCATTATTGACAAGAAATGTCATATAACAAATTCTTTTTCAGGGTCTTTTTGGCACACAAGTTTAGAATGTTGAAATGCAAAAGGATGTTTTTTAACTTATCCTTTAGAGCCAGCAAGGTTTGACCTGGTCATGGATTGTGTCCCTGCAGTTTGTTGGCGATGCCACAGATGGCTACATTGCAGTTTCTGGGAAATCCCTGCTTTTTCTAGACCTCACAGGTTTGTCTGTGAATAATGTAATGTTTCATGAGAGAACTCATGTTCTTACCTCCACCATAGAAATGTCGACTCAAATTACACCCAGAACAGGCTCCATTGTAGATTCTAGCAACTTAACATCATTCTTAGAAATACAGTCCTTAGTTTAGGTGCTGAGCTGGATTTTAATGGTCCTAAAAATCTTACATCCACCTGGAGGGTGTGGTGGTCTAGTGCTAATTAAACACAGCTGCAGTATAAAACTTGTGGAATTACAAAGACATACTGGTGAAAGTTTTATTTATAAGCCTGGTCTTTCTCTCCCTCTCTGTTTTAACAGAAAGGAGATAAAAAATGTTTTTTTGTGGCTAACTTTTTCTGTATACATGCAGATGTGAGGTAGGTACTCTGCCAATCTGCAACTGATATCCCAGACATCGCAAGAGTAGAAAATAATTGCAGCTGATGTTGTTGTGCTGGCAACAGTTCCAATTTTGTAAGACTTCTTGGTCCCCCAGTTCTTATTACTTCACAGTTATCCTTTACCTTATTCTTGGCTATCTGATGTTTTATATTTGCACAGGAATAAAGTACAAGACTGGCAGAAACACTAACAATCGGTGCTGTGTGAAGGGGGCAAGGGATGTCTTTTAAATTGCTATCAGATTGTGCTCAATTTCTTTCAGTTTATATAAACATGTATGCACATTTTCGTCTTCAGGGGCCTTATTCATTACAGCAGGAGCTTTCCGTGATTATTAAGTTTTAGTACTGCACAGCAACCTGTGCAATTTCAGGAATCAGACTGATTGAATTACCCAATTAGGCAACCTTGCTAAGCGGGGGAAGGAGGACATTTCAGGACTGTTTTTTCAGTAATAAAATTTCATTAAATTGTCCAAGGTTTAAAAAACTGTAAGTACCAGTGAGAAAGGAAAGTGTTCTGTAGTGGACAGTGGCATAGAAATGCAACTTCTTTGACTCCAAGTACAGGTGCTTCCAAAAAGGTGCAGAGGGGTATAAAACAGGCAAGATTACAGGGGATGCAATACTTCGAGATCTCACAGAAAAAAAAGTCAGTGATTTTATTATCAAAATGGAAATAATTTTACTATTGTTATTTGGGGAGGAGTGGCTGGAGAGCTGCCAGTCAGAGAGGGACCTGGGGGTGTTGATTGACAGCTGGCTGAACATGAGCCAGCAGTGTGCCCAGGTGGCCAAGAAGGCCAATGGCATCCTGGCCTGTATCAGCAATAGCGTGGCCAGCAGGGACAGGGAAGTGATCTTACCCCTGTGCTCGGCACTGGTGAGGCCGCACCGCGATTCCTATGTTCAGTTTTGGGCCCCTCACTACAAAAAGGACATTGAATTACTCGAGTGTGTCCAGAGAAGGGCAACGGAGCTGGTGAAGGGTCTGGAGCACATGTCGTACGAGGAGCGGCTGAGGGAACTGGGGTTGTTTAGTCTGGAGAAGAGGAGGCTGAGGGGAGACCTCATCGCCCTCTACAGCTACCTGAAAGGAGGTTGCAGAGAGCTGGGGATGAGTCTCTTTAACCAAGTAATAAGCGACAGAACAAGAGGTAATGGCCTCAAGTTGCTCCAGGGAAGGTTTAGACTGGATATTAGGAAGCATTTCTTTACAGAACGGGTTGTTAGGTGTTGGAATGGGCTGCCCAGGGAGGTGATGGAGTCCTCATCCCTGGAGGTGTTTAAGAGTAGAGGCGACGTAATGCTGAGGGATATGGTGTAGTTGGGAACTGTTAATGTTGCGTTGATGGTTGGACTGGATGATCTTCAAGGTCTTTTCCAACCTAGACAATTCTGTGATTCTGTGATCTGCAGTGCATATATTTGTCACACAGTATATCACTCTTTTCTGCAGAACGGAGATATTGAGCAGCAGTGATTGTTGAACTTCTGTTTCTTCATGGTCAGATGCTCAGTAGCCATGAAACATGCAGGAGGAGGGGATGCGTAAAGGCTGGGGGGAAACTCAGCAGATATACATGCATATTGTCCACCAGTCTCTGGTTAAGTAGCTTGGAGTCCATGGTGGATTTGCTTTTCTGCAGTCCTTGAGGCTGCTACTCATGCAGCTGTTGCCTCAACAAGATTTGGGGGAGGGAATCGACATATAGGAGTAATTTTTTAGTCACAGTGTTGATTCAAATAAACCCTTCACTTTTTAGTCCTACCTCTAAGTGCCATTAAGATTTTTATGCAGTTTGTAAATGAAAACTTCTGGGGATTGGCTGAGATCTCATTTGTCTTGTTGGCATATAGGTGTGAGCTATGGTTCTGCCCAGTGTAGAGTTCTACAGCCATGCAAGACTGACCCTATCTTCTGCTACTGTACTCTCATTGTATCATATTTTTATGAGGACTTTTAACCAAAATAAATTTCAGCTTATGAAATTACATTGCCTTGGGAGTGAAATACCACTTTTTCATTACTGTACCATTCTCTCAACAGCCTATCCACCAGTTAGATTACACAACACCTGATACGTGATTTTTAAATTTATTTTTATGACTTTTCATGTCCCCATTGAAACATTGTAAAAATTCTCTCATATATGATAAAAACCAAAATCCTGAGCAAGGAAGTTCACAGAATACACATCCACATAAAACAAAGCTGAAATGCTTATACAAATATCTGGAAAAAGTCAAAGATGGGCTTCCACATCTATCTTATGTCATTCTGGATAACAATGAAAAAATGATGCTGCATTTCCTCTTCAGAGCTCACAGTTGTTCCTGTTGCTTTTTTTTTAGCTGTAGCAAAGAGTGAAAGGTTCTACAACAGGATCTGCAGGAATTGACAATAAATATTGTATAGAATTGGCAGGTGATGTGTTTCGTCAAAAGGTAAAAATTAACATGTGTTTTCCTATGTAATTTTCTTGGAGAAGAGCAAACAATTTTACTTTTTAGGTAGTGGCAGCTTTTGATTTCAAAGACTTCTCAAAAGTTGATTGAAGTATCACTTTTGTTATGTTAATGAAATTCAGTTATTTTATTCCTTTTTATATGAGTTGCATTTTGTTGTACAATAACACAGTTATTTTAAGCACTCTGAAGTGTTTACACTTTATTAGGATATTAATTTATGAAAAGGATATTTAATTTTAAATAGATGTCTCACTATCAGTGATTGGCATGACCAGAAAGGCAGAAAAGCGATCCTGCATGTATCATTGCTGGTGCTACAGCTAAGCCATTGCATACACTGCAGTGATGTACCACTAGTGCTGGGTTAGTGAGAGTGAACTGCCTACACTTACTTGGTAGCTCACTGTTTCCTAAATGCACGAGATTTTTTTTTTTTTTTTTTTTTCCTCTCTAAAGCTTTGATGTCTGTCACAGTAGTTCTCTTGTACATGAGCAGGTAGAAGATGCATTGTTAGACTGTTTCGTGGAGGTAGAATACAAGGCTTAGCTGGGTATCTGCCCATGTTGTGCAAGGAGTATTTAGCAAAAGCAGTCACAGAACCTTGCTTTCTGTTTTCTATTCAAAAAGATATGATATGTAGCTCTGAAAATGAATAAAGGTTAAATATCAGACTTACATGACATTGTACTAGGTCTCCTAAGATTTGCTAATAGGGTCTTGATATTTTAGATATGAGAAAAATCCACTAGATTACGGAAAAGGGGAAAATATTTCTCACTTGCTCTGCTTCCTTTCCCTCACTGCCTTCTACATGTCACACAGTGACTGCATTCATCTCTGAAACCTTCACTGTCATGTTCTCTTCTCTGAGTTAGGACCACTGCCAAAGTGATCCCATGTTTATAGAGGGACTTTTTGTTTAAGTTACTGTTTGTGGTACAAATAGCTACTTTCACCTTGGAGTTGTACCTTTTTTTTTCTTTTTTTTTTGGATATATTTAATTCTGAGGTAGTATCCTCTATATTTGGATCAGTGCTCACAAAGTTTGGCCTCTATAATTTTCTATTAATATTAATAAAACCCATCCCCCTAGCATATGGGATGCAGAAGACACTGCAAAGCAAGCTGTTATAAACCCCCAAAAGTTTTATGAGCTGAAAAATTTGAGTTTGGAGAGGGGAATGTAGACTTTTGCAATTTTAAAATGCTGATGCTAAATCCATTCAGATGTAAATCAAACCCATCAGGAGCACTCTGCTCTTTAGATACTTTATTCTAACACGTTTTTGTTCATTATTCCTTCCTCAGTTGGAGGTTGTATATGAAAGCTGTTAAATGAAATAAATAATGTGTTCCTATGAAGATGATTAGTATATTTTGGAACTCAGAAATGGTAGAAAAGTTAGGTAGTATTTCAACATAAATAACAATGTGAGTGGCTTTTTTTGTTTTGAAATTCTTAGTCCAGGATGTGGTTGGTTAGGTCATAATAGCTCTGGATATTTCCCAGTGTTTGGCTAGGCTTTGAATGATGATCTCTGATACTGGAAATCTTGTGCTTCTTTAGGTAGGGTAGAGTCAAATAATAGGAGTTTGAAATGAACAGTGTTCACATACATTTTCATACATTCACATACACTTCATATCTTTTCATACGTTCACACTCATATCACCTGGACATTTGTTTTAGTTGGTGTGACACTATCTCACTTGATGATTCTGTATTAAACTTCATTAAATTTGTTGCACACCAGAAGTAGCTTATGTTAGAAGCATTTGTGTGGCTCCATCTGTACCCTGTGCTATTTTGGGAGACCTCTGTGACTGGTCTGTCTCTGCTGTTGCTCTGTCTTGGGAATTGGATGTCACTTTCCTGTTTAAACATTGGCATTCAGTCAAGATATACCCATTTGTAGTTCGTGTTCTTAGAGTTTGCGACAATTCAACTTCCTTGCTATCAAGCCTTTATTGATATCTCCAGGAACTGTATGGAAGTCCTAAATTACTGCATCCTCTGTGGAAAGGCAAAGATGAGGATGAAATATCTCATCAAATAAATTTTTGAAGCCATTATTAGAAGCTTTCTTTGAACAGAGTGACAACTAAGATTGTATTCAACATATATCAAAAGCGAAGGTCTGAGATCCTCTTATACAAAGGGCATAAACAAGGACCAGGATCAGATGTGGTCCCTGGTTTTATGTCATTACCCCAACTCATAACAAATTAGACTGGATTTTGTCAGCAAATATCATCATGGCTGTGCAGATATTCTAGGTGACAGAAGAAACATTTAATTCAGGATTGGTGTGCTTTGACCATGGAGAGTTAATACTCCTTGGTGCGCAAGAGATTGGTGAGTTGCTGGGAGACAAGATTTTCAAGTTTCCCTGTACAGACAGCTTTTTCATATTGCAGTCCACCAACCACCTAGCCTTGAGCATACCTTGCCTGACAGCACTTGAGAGGAAACTTTTCTGCATGTGAGTATTTATTTCTTACTATAACAAAATTAATGAGCCAGTGATCTACTTTCTAACCTGTTTGTTCACCCTAATGCTTCTATTGGTACCTGCAGGAGCAGATATCATAGAGCTATCTCAGGGGTCTTCCTGCAGACCTCCCCTTCAATTTATCATGTTCTGGTTTTCCCTCTTGCTCAGTGTTTTTTTTTTTTTTCTTAGTAGAAAGTATACTACTTAATCAGTGCAAAAACTAATAGGATTTTTCCCTCCAAAAGACTTACTGAGATACATAAAAAAATCAAGCAGTAAGGTATCAATAATGTAAACATTCAATGTGCTGAATAATCATTGTAGAATTTCACCTGAAATGTGCAACTATCTGCAGAGGTGCTCAGCTGTGAATCTAATATGCTGCTGAGAGATTGTTCCTAAACAGGAGCTTCATCTTCCTAATTGTGTATCCAGTGAGATCCTCGTGTTGAAGAGCATCAGTGGGGAGCTCCTGCTGGCTTTCTTTTCTGTCTCCTTTCTTCAGGGTTCACCTGCTGATGGCTGCCAGCATGCCAGGAACCACAACTGTCCCCGTGAGATACAGCTCCTTGTGCATCAGACACAGTAATGGTTTCTCCAGAGTCAGTTTCCAGTCCCTCAGTTGGGCAGCTAATTGGCCTTTCTCAGCTTATTTGGCTTTTATTAGGTACAAACCTTGATACAGGAGTGTTTTCCGCCTTCATGTTCATTCACTGTAGGGCAGTGTAGCAACAAGTGTAACAGGAGGTATAGAGTACAGCAGGGTCCAATTGCTCAGCAGACTGAATCCACAGAAACCAGGCTATGGTTTCCTTTTGTATCTGTAAAAACAGTTCCTTTTGTGTAACATTGTACCATTATTACTTCTTGTCATCTAATGTAATTTTCTTAATTGGCTGATTCCTTTATCCATATGCCAAAGCGTAAGTCCACCTCCATGGAAGTGTCATTCATTAGCTGCATCTATGTTCACTTAGGCCAACATATCTTTACATGCTATATTTGGATTTCTTCTGCAGTGCATTTCCTCTTGCAGTACCACATATATCCTGTATAGACCCTCCCTAGTCCTTTGGCTACAGGCATCTGGCTTGTTACAATAATTGGACACCTTATTTTTCAATCGTGCTGACCTCTCCTTTTGCTTACATTTCTAAGTATGCTTCCTAATTCCTGCTTCCTGAGATCAGCAGGAGGTCTACCAACATTAACACTTCTTGCAGAAGTGCAGATGCCATTGCTAACCCATTTGTCACGTAAGCATTTGACCTGAGTGTTTTTGTGGCCCCTCTCTGTTGGCACTAAAAGAATCTCTTGAAAATAAAATAAAAAACAAACAGCTGTTTTGGTAGTAATTTGAGTCTCATAATTGTGATATCACTGCTCGGTGAATCCACTTTTTCAGGCATGCACACCAGCAGCTCACTCCAAAATCTCTTGGGACATTTACAACAGCCAGGAGCTCTGGTACATTTTAGGCATACACAGAGGTTCCACCTGTCAGGTTTTGAGGCACTTGGAAAAGGAGTGAAACAACTTCTTCAGTGTCTTCCAGTGCTAATGATAGGTTGGAGAGAATAAGAGATGTGATGTACAGTAAATCAAGAAGTCGTTACTTGTTAATTTTCTTACTTTATGCAAGATTTGCATGTGAGCAGAGGAGATATTCCAGGACACAGCCGTCATCCACAGCCATTCTGTTAGGCTAATTTCAAAGAAGAAAGAACAAGGGAGAGTATTTGAGAAACGTATGGATTTGTTGCGCCTGATACAAGAGAACATGGACAGTGTCTCTGTCACTTGAGAGCTAGCGAAAGAGAAACTTCCAGTCATCTGAGGAAAGATGAGAAGCTGCAGAAGCATGTTACTGAATATCATGATTCAGTATTGTGTCCCAGCTCAGTGCAGCCTAGAGTGTCCTTTTCTCTCAGCCTTTCCTAATATATTGGATCCTAACATTTTCCTCAGCTTTTGTGTTCTGTCTGGATTGCAGATTTTTCAAGGCAAGCACTGTCTGTGCACTTTTGTGTTTTTACAGCCCCCAGCCCAGCTGGATCCCACTGTTGCCTGGCAGTTAGACAGTGGTGATGCCAGCAAATCCACCAGGAAATATATTTTCCTTGAATTTTGAGAATTTTCTTGAGTCTAGAGAACTGAGTTCCTGGCATAGGAATGCATAAAATGCAAGACATCTTAAGACAAGTCATTTAGATTCCTGACGAGCTTGTTCATAAATCAAAGTGCAGAATTTGTTTCTTGGTTTCTATTTGACATGTGTGTTGGAAATACATTAAAATGACTCTTTATTTTCCTTTTTATACTTTTTAATTCTTCATTGTTTCCTATGAAATTCAGTATTTGTGTCAGTTTTAATACATACTTTTCAGCATAAAATGTAATAGAAGTTACGTTCACCTCTCAAAGCTAAGAGGTAATTCTGCCTGCATCAATCCCTGAAAACTGCTGAAGAACAGCTGTGCAAGAGATAAAGCCCTGAATTATTTAACAGGTTTAAAAAAAAAATCTCTGATGTCAGTTCTTCTCCTTTTCACTGCCAACAGTGAGTTAGTAGGAGGTAGGGTTGTCTAGCATCTTTCAGGGTCCATAGTTCATGTATGAAAACCTGTCAACCAAAAGCTGTTCATTTGTGCCTGGTTTTTTATCACCCTTCAGATAAGTATGGAGTACTAGATATTATTTTTGACATAGTGTGCATATTTTTTTGTTCACTGTGGTGTAGAAAAGAAGCTATTTGTTATTTCTGTTAGAGGTTTGACCCCCTCAGCTGAATCGCTTGAGCTGGCTTGTTGCATTTGTTCTCGTTTTGCAGTTCACACCCTCACCCTTTAACATTTTGTGAACGTGGGCCAGCTGTTGCACCTGTACAAATCCCGCTGGGCGCTCAGCCCTCCGGATTGGTGCCATGATGCAGGGAAGCTGTATTCAGCAGGGTCACATTAGCGTTAGGAGTTAAGATACAATTTGTCCCACCGGTTTTGGCATGACTCATGTTCAGTAGATAATTAGAACCTCATGCCAAACTTTCACTGTTCACGTTCTAAAATGGAGCAGTAATTTGTTTTATATGTATTAACCATAATTGCTTACTGGGATTGGCAAATGTATTACTAATTCCACAATTACTTCGTTATGAGGCACTAATAGGAAAAAATCTGCTCAAAGTCTAAACTCTCTCTCATAAATTAATCCTTAATTCTGTACATAACTTTGACTTGAGCAGTATTTACTTAAGGCTAGAAATTGCTTTAAAATCTCAAGTAACGTGTAACTAATGCCATATGAGAAAATAAGATTAATAATGAATAACCTGTAAGGTTGCTGCTTATCTATTTTTTGTATGTAAGTAGTTTCGAAGTTTTGGTTTACTTTTTTTTTCTTTTCTTAAATTGGATTGTCCAGTTTTTACCTCTTGAGATAGAACCAAAATTCTTGGGCAGTTTGAGTACGGCTTCTTTTCTACAGCTGCAATGAATACTGGTTGGTGGGGCTGACCTAGTGCAGGGACTTTGACCTGATCAGCATCTTTGTCCTTTGAAAGAGGTGGAGAACAGGGATGGAGAAAATAAACATCTCCTGTATCTGTCTTCTTGTACATCCAGCCTTAATAGTCAAATCCTTTGTCATTTGTAGACTATTCTTGGGATTCCTCTGTGTTTTTCCTCTGAAAGGTTGGCCTTGCTTGCCTCAAAACTTATGGCTCTTTGGAGTTTTTGGCATGAAGAGTGCTTCAAGCCTGGATTATGAAGAGTCCACATTTTCCCTCCCACTGTGGGGATGGAATATTAGGGTAGGCTGAGCAGCACTGGAGGAGGAGGAGAAGGAAGCGAAAGAGAAGGAAGAGGAGGAAGAGTTCAGTTCACTTATCTGTGGATTGAAGAGGTGACCACTAACATTTCATTATTTTTCTGTAAAGGACATGTAACAGTAGCAGTAAGGACTTGCCTCTTTTATTAGCAATGTCATTCACTCAAATTCTAGAAGATGTAAGGTGAATTTGACTAAATTTTTTAGAGTGACCAGTTTCCCCCTTTTAAAAAGACCACAGAATCAGGTCCCATTAAGTTGGGGAGTGACATTTGCTGCTTTTTTGGGTGCCTCTTCTGGTGTACACAGTGGATAGTAAAACTGAGATTTAACAAAATCCACCAACAGGCAGGAATTGTTTCAGAGAGGCCTTCAAATATCTGTCAAGTAGTATTTGCTTTTAGTCACAACTTTTCCAGTCTGACCAGTAGTTTGCAAGCTTTGCTATATTGAATATTTGTTAAGCCATCCACCGACTCCTTTATGTTGCTGTTTTGTTAAGGATGAGTGATATTATTATAAAATTGACGCTTTAAAAAAAAACCAAAATCTTTGCAGAGTTTGGAAGGTTGGTCCATGTGAGATTACAGATTTCTGGATCCTCTGAAGGGATCACACATTCCAGATCTACTCTGGTCCACGTAGTTCCTGTGGTTTCAATTTTCTTAAGTGCTTGGCCTAGTGATACAATTTTCTGTTCTGTCAATGAGAATATACAAGTTAACCATGTCTGTGGGAGTATTTTTATGTTTGATTTATGCTGCAACAGTGGACAATGCATAGACTGTTTATAAAAGCTGATGCTCAGATGTATCCCAGGCTGACTGTTGCCAGCCAAGACCTCTGCTGAAGTATTGTAAATCTCATCAGTTCTCAACCACGTAGAAACAAAGTACGTTTCTTCAGATTAGCATATCTACAATAAACCTTTAAACAAGAGTCATGGAGACATGCAGTATTGAATGTGCAGAAACAAAACCAGGGAAATTACAAATGGATAGCTGTAGTCAATTTTTATCTATGACTTTTGGCATTTTGCACTACATTTAGCTGACATTTTTATTTTGCGGTGGGAATGGGTTGTGTAGCTGACAGGGGGAACTTGCCCTCTAGTCACAGCTGCCCAGTTCAGTCCACGGGCTGCTGCCTGGGCAGCAGGGAGCAGCCTCCATAAACGACTTATCCTCCCACCTGACCTTTGTGTAAGGAGGAATGGGAAGTGCTTGCAGTCTGGAGCTGCTCATCATCTAACATCCACTGATGTGCCAGTGGGTGCATACTTGGCTATGGATAGATGTGGCTAACGTTACAGCTTGGTTTTCTCTGAGACAGTGTGAGGGGTGAGATCTTGACTGTGATTCAGTATCCTCTGCTTTGCAGTCTGATTTTGGAGACCAGATGTTGTAGCACAAACATCTGTGAGCATGAACAATTGCAGCATCCTTTTAAAGTGAGTCCCTCTTGCATCTCCATGTGCTTAGTTAATAGTACGTGGATCCCTCTGCCCTTTAGAGCCCTGTTTCCCCATAAACAGGATCAGTTAGACATCGTTTTGCCCTTCTGTCCCATGCAGATATGGTGATGATATCAAAGGTGTAAAAACTCCAGGAAATTCACCCTAGAAAATACAATTTTTAAACTGGATGAAATATTATTGAGAGCCCCAGTGAAGTCTTACTACTTTAGATCCACTGACTTTAAAAAAGAAATGTACCAAAGTGTTGATATGAAGTAGAAACACAGATTAATGAGATAGGAAAAAAAAAAAATTATTTCCACCACTAAACCTCCTTTCCAGAATAGTAGTTAGAAACGGTGATGTGCATGTTTTAGACCATGAGTTAATTTTTTTTCTCATGTAAAGTGTATTTAAGGAAGTCACTCCAGATAAAAGGTGATTAAGTTTAGATTAATTTAGATATAAATTAAGTTTAGATTTAGTGCAGAATTTGGCATTTACATCTCTTTCCAATATAAATCAATGTTTTTGTGTATGACTTGTTCTTTGTTAGAAATTTATCCCTTTTATACTTTTCAGCCCATTTTCCTATTGAATGTATTTTTTCTCTCCTCCACTTTGCTTCTTTCAGCCTGTAGCGGGTATAGTGTCCGCCACTGCTGTGAATAGCTCACATTTGCAACCACATAAAATATACTCAATTCATTCCAGCTGGCAAAGACAAGAAATTTTGATAGGCTTTATGCCTTGCAGAAGATGGTGCCAGGATGCCTGATTTGTATATTCAGTATAAGTAGTTTTCTAAAACTGATTCAGATAAAAGTTTAGGATGAGACAAACAGTTTTAGAAACTGGGCCAATATCCTTCATACAAGTTGTCTTGAACTGTAGCATTTTTGGTGTGTCTTATTTTGAGCACAACAAGGATGTTTCCAATATGTTTTATAATACACGCATGAAGATGCTTTTTAAACTGCTTATTCTCCAAGGGCATTGATTGCACCTGTGTTCCATCACCTGATACACTGATCCCACTGTGGGACCTTCCAGTTCTTCAGATCTGCTTGGACTGGGAAAACTCGCCAACTGGCACTAGCTTTGAAGCGTTGCTGCTGTTAGCCATGTATCTTTGAAAAGAAGCAAACAATACAGTGTGCTGTTTGTCTCTTTTCTATTAGGCCTGATGTAATACCACTTCTAAAGGCAATAAAGCAGCACGTGAATAAATAAAATACCTGATTTAAAAATGCATTTGAGAGTCACACGTCTAAATTGCCTGTGATTTCTGTAATGTGAAAATCCCTGCTGAGTAGGAAATTATTACCGCTCATCATCCTCTTCAGTATTTACTGAAAAGGTATGACTCTGTTAATACCCTAATGAAGCACTTAAATAAAACACATTCCAATGAGGACAAAATAACCACACTTTAAGTAAGTGTGAGAATACTCTTGTCATCGAATAACTTGTGAGAATGGCAAAAGTTTCAGTGCTTTTACTGATTTTTTTGGCTTAGATTTAGCCAAACAAACTAAATGGGGAGAAATTACATCTAATGCTCCTAATTAAGCACATAACTGTAGAAAGAGCAAACTATTTGTAAACTATTTGAAGCATGCAAGATAAAAAGCATGGATTACTTTTAAAAATGGAAATGATTAGGCCATCCCGGTGATTTCTTTAATTTGTTGCTAGTGCTTGTGCTATTTGTGGTATCCTAATGAAAACTAATTAAGTGTTGGGAAATGATCTGCTAGTACACTGGATTCAATCCTGCAGTCTGTTATAGATGAAACTAATCACAATCACATAGCGTTGGGTCCCTATGAAATCTACCTGGGCACTTCTAGTGGCTTAACCATGGCTATTCCATGGGTCATGAGCGGAGCACACATCAGTAACACTTACCTGTGGCTCTTGTCCCCTGCCAGTGGCAGTGAAATCCAGCAGATGTTCCAGGTGTGCAGAGGAGTAAGTTGCAGGAGGCAAAGCACGGGATGCTGGTCTCTCCTGGCTTTGCAGGGGATGCTCAAGTTTGTGTGCTCATAATCTGGGAGGGAGAGGTGCGGTTAGGTAGGGAGTCTCTCTGCTGTTGGTGTGTCTTGCCAGTTTGAGCTACCCAAACTTCTCCTCTCCACCCCCATGTCCATATGGGCTCCTCACCCAGTGAGTGGCAGCAGCGTTTTAGAAACACTCATTTCTAGAAGTGAAGAATTGGGCCGAGTCTGCAACTGGCACCCCACTGCCTTCCATTTTCCCCATTTCTTTTGCCTGTTCCTTTTTCCCTGAGCCTCTTAATAGCTATGCAGTTGACTGTCTCTTGATTGAGAAGAATGGGAGCTGGAAGACAGAAGAGCTTTGCCCTTTCTGTTCTCACAAACTAGAACTTTGGGAAAAGTTGAGTGAAATCACAGAATTGTAAGCTCTGCAAAGACAAAATGAAAACGAAACCCTTTGTTCAGTGCGTACGTGTTTATACTTGTCAGCTGAACTAGATAAGGCATCTTCATATCTGGTAGGGAAATAACATCTGTTGGAAGCATTTCCCTCTCCCTGATTGTTTGAGTCTGCATGCCTGCTTCACACTTCTGTCCAGAGGAGCATGTCCTTCTGGATCCAAATTTCTCTTCTGAAGAGATCTCTGGGAGTGAGTCAGTTTTCATGCCCCAAATGTTTTGCTGCCTGGTGCAGTCACTGCTGCCTTTTCTTAATGGCATGCAAACAGAGAGAGTTTGAAAGTGCTGTTTTCTGCTTCTGTGGAAGGTGGTGTGCTAAGGTTGTACACATCTCAGGCCAGTTTTCTGAAGTGTATTCTGGATATCATCCTTCACATGTCACTTCAGATCTTTGTATCTAGTGTATGTATTTTAGCCACTGAAACAATTTGGAGGGTTTTGCTGAAAAGTTTGAATACTCACGCCTACCAACAAGTTGCTGTCTTCATCATACTATGTGAGTGTTTCCTTAATCTGTGAGGGAAATAATGTGAATGAAATGGTTCTTTATTATCTTTAGAAAAAGCTATGTAAAAAAAAAAAAAGCAATTTCAGAGAAAAGGTGTGCGTTACAAAATGTTAGTGGAGTCAAAGATACCACCACTGGAATGCTGGTTTTCTGTCATCTTCATGTTCTTCCTGTTTCTGTGCAAGATTTCCTAGTTTCCTATCCTTATTTCTCTCATCCATAATTTCTTCTGTATGGGTGTGTTGCTGAAGATATACTTGTTATTTATTTCCACCTTCCCATATGTCTATGCTGCACAATTCAGGAAGAAACGTTTGCCCAAGTCTCCTTCTTCTGATGAGACAAAAAGAGAAAATGAGACAATGAAAAGCAAATTCCTTGTGCTGGCACACTGCACACATTCATCACTGCAGGAAACTAGGTCGACATTATTATTCATAACAGTATATTATGTTACAATAAAACTAAGCAGAGGGTAGCTCTAGAAATTGGAAGGATGCCCGTCAATTACGCTCTGAAGTGAAAACCTTGCCTTCAAGACAGTCTTTAGCAGACAGAGCAGCATTGGTTGGGGTGGGAGAGGGGAGAATTTCTCTGCCAACAAAAATGGAGAAAAATCTCATTTTCTTCAGGTTTATGAAAAATAAAACTTACTACAAGTTTTCTTTACGTTCTTTTGCTTTTACTTTGAAACCAAAGCAAAGCCAGTCTTCCGTATTTGAAAAAGGACCCATTAAGTTATTATCTGGCCTCCTTTCAGAAGGTCTGGAGCAGAACTTTGATGCTCTTAAGCTCAGTGACATGAAGTTGACATCCCCCATGGCAATGGCAAGAAATGTTGTCCTCCTTCGAGGCTGGTCCTCAGAGCCCTGACACCCTTTTCTACTGTAGAAAAGGATAAGAGATCAGTTATATCTGTGTACCATCGGATTCTTTCCCACTTTACTACTGCAGTATGATTCTGTGCATCATACAAAGTTCTTTGCACTGTGTGCAGTGTCCTTTTCCTCGTCCTTTTTTGCAGTGGTCTACTGTCAGGGGCAAAGGGGAGCAGGTCTATTTAAAAAAAAAAAAAGACACCAGAATTAATTCAAATCTCCAGTATCCTTGGAAATTTGGGTTAAAAACTACCAACTAACCGTTATGGCAAACAAATAGATAAATAATAGATTAAACAACGACAGCAACAAATAAAAGCTTTCCATTAACTAGCTATCTCAGGTTTCATCTGAAACACATTCCCCAAAGTTTTTCTAGTGCTGTGGGTTTTGCTGTTTTGCTGCCTTGTTCAGGAAACAAATTTGAAATGAAGTGAGGTTAAAATAAGAGTTGTTTTAAGCATGTTTGTGTTGCAGGGGAAGATTGCCTATAAGTGTTTTTAATGTACTATATCTAAGCAGACAAGAGAAGTCATTATTCTTATAAAAACTATGGAACCTGTCATCCTTGTGAAAAAGGTGACTACAAGAAAAGGTGAAGCAATTCAGCCAATTTAAGTTGGCTTTATTACCTGTGTATCATTTTAATCAAATCTGGCGTGGAAGAACAAATGTAAAGTGCTTTCCCAAATTTTCTTTTTCCAAGTTATTATTTCTTTCACACATCTCTTAATTTGCTGTTTAATTAGCAAGTCATCTTCACGTATAAAATGCTGTGTGTGATTCACATATAAAAATTCATAAACTTCATATTTAAAACAGTGTCCCATTTAATGTTTTAAATTCTGAAACTTTTTCTTCCTCTGCTTCCATTCTCCCCAAATGAATTATCCACAGAACACTGTAGATTATTACTGGGGTAGAAATAATAGCTGTTGTTTACATTACTGAAAAACAAATTTTTTTTTTACTATTCATTATTGCTATTTGTTTCCATTTCAGACAAATTATCAAAGCCCATTAACTCAATGCAAATCTTTCCTGTTATTTCTATAGACTTTGGATCAGGGTCAGAGATACTAGTCTTACCATCACACAAAGTGAGCTGGGATCTGTCCCTGCCTCTGTTTGGCAGGGTCTGAGCAGCAAGCAGCAAGATGCTGGATCATTTATGTTCCCAGTGCACTAGGGAGTATTTCACATCATGTTATCTACCTTAGGTTAAAGGATCAGTTTTAAAAACAGTCCTCCCCCAGTCCTCCAATTCTGGTGTTAACCAAGATCAAACCAAAGAATGTGGATTAGGCCTGTGGAGCAGCTGCTTTTGGGGTCCCCACTTATCTGTGAGAGCTTTGCTGACCCTTCTGGGCCTCCAGAGCACCCAGAGAAGCCTCAGACTGGAAGAGGTGACTGCCAGATACAGCCATTAATTGCTTTACCATAGCTGTTGTCTTCTTAATACTCATCTTAGAGCAATAGGCATGTCTGTGCACACACACACACATAGTGTCAGTGCTATTGCACTTTGCTCTATATTCCTAGTCTGCTCATTTTATTAATAAAAGTTCCCACTCATTACAAATAGTGCTTTTGATGATGATTATTTTTCCAGTTAACATGGAATGAATCAAGATTTCTTTTTTAATAGGAAAGCAATTTTTGTATCTCACAATAATAATTTAATATTTTCCTCACAGGAGAAAATACACAATAAATCTTTCCCATGACATTATCATGTAGGGATCAAATCTGTACTCTTTATTCAGTGAAAAATCTGTTGAAAAATTATATGAGTGGAAGGCAAGTAAAGACTTGAAATGTCTGGTCTTTCTTCTTGGTATGACCTCTTTCTCAGTATGTATTCAGTAATCACTTTCTTCATCTAGCCAGAATCCTGGACCACTGGCCCTCAACTTCTATTTTACTGGTGGTTTTAGTCTCTTCAGTATGCACAGCACACCATAACAGCCCAGATTTTCCCTTATTCCTTCTTGAGAAGTTGTTTTAAAAATGAAATAATCTGCTGTGGTGCTTTACAGAACTGGCTCCTTGGGGTTTTGTGGGGAGTGTGGCAGTGCTGAGCATCCAGTTCAACCCTGCTTGTACATCAGGGCAGTAGAAGGGCTTCTGCTCTAGTACACTGTAGCAGATGGGATACAGCCCAGAAAACAATCCTAAGGGTGAGCACCCTGAACTGCCCCTTCATTCCTTGAGGTGACTGTAACTGGAAAGCTTTTCTGGGGGCACTCCCGGACTGGGACTGGGGTGCACTTCTTGTGCCTTAGCAAGCAGCACAGCGTGATAGGAGTGAAGCAGTTAGTGCAGAGTCATTGGCCACCACACAATACATGTTTTGAGTGGAGTTTACTGTGGATTAGCTCTGGTCTGGTCGTGCAGACCGAATACCCATTAGTGGTTGAAACACAGCAGTTATGTCCTTGGGATACGGTTTAGTTTCATGTGAAAGGAATCCAGTTTGTGTGCTTGGAGATCACTCTGTCATGCAAACCAAATCAGTGTAGGAGATTTGCTCAAGAAATAACTCTCCTGATTTGGATTAAATCACCAGCATGGACACAGCAGAGTAGTAATATGCCATATTAAGAGACCTCATTTTAAAAGAAAATCATGTCATTATCCCAGATGATATACTGTGGTGATCAAATTACAAAGTGTTGAGTGCAGAACGCAGCCTAGGTAGTTTGAATCAAAGGAAGGGTAAATGTAAGAGAGATTTATTTCTCAAAATGGACAGATAGATGCTAAATGCCAAGGAAACATTGTCTGATGCCACTTCACACATGAGAGAAATGATCACTTCTGTAAGAGACATGTTGTATGTAACTAGCTATTGGATAGCCAATGTGCAGGTAAATGCTAATCATATTTATGGTACTGTGGAGCAAGTAAGAAAAAGCTCTTTCCTATGCCACATGCATTTCTGTAGTCAAAACTACTAGTCTGTTTTGTAAAAACAGTGGCTCTGTATTGATTAAAAAGCAAAAAAGTAAGAGTTCGGAGACTAGTTTGTTTGTTTGTTTGTTTGGGAGAAAACAGAAGTTTGCTACTGGAAACAAGCAACTGGAAAGACTGTGAATAATATATGAAGCTGCTGAAATCAACATGTTCCAAACGTAGCAGTTTTTATTCCAAACATTGCAGTTGTGCATATTTCAGCTAGTTAGTAGTACTGGTTAGTAACTGGTTAGCAAGTACTAAGATGATGAAGGAGAATATACAGCAGAGCAGTGTTCCCCAATCCACTGAAAACAGACTGCGAAATGGTTTATATGGTACATGTGCCTCTACTGAAAGAGAAGCTCTAACATGACAGGCCAGTGTGTTCATCCAGTTGTTGAGATCTTTATGTGTGGATTCAGATACTCAGGTCCCCAACTAGTCCAGCTGGGCTAGATTCTGAACTTCTGCCCTGTTCTCTGCTAAGTTTTTTAAGAAACAAGAGTTGACAAATGGCACCTGCAATGGAAAGGTTTAGCAAAGTGTTTCTTTCCATTTCTGGAGTATTCTGTATCACTGTTTTGTATCTCTTGAATATGTGGAAGTTTTGGGGTGGTTTTTTTTTTTTTTTTCCCTGATTTGGAGAATGCTAGTAAGCGTCACAGGCTTCAGATCAAAATTTTGAAATTGGTAGGAATATTCTGACCAGTACAAAATTAGTAGTTCCTCTGAAACTCTTTTCCTTCAAAATGTTAGAGAAAAGATCAATGCAGTTAGTATTCCAAGAATATCTACCTGTTTTTAACATATCATAACAAGGTTATGTAGGTCACTTCTGCATGTAACTTATGAGCTAAGTGTGACTGTGCTATGTCGGGTACCTTGCTAGTTCCTTCAGAGAGCCTGAGTGACTGTGATACCCCATTGATGGGCTCCAAAATTTATTTTTACCTTTGGGTTGATGTAATTTACAGATATTTTGTCCTATTCTAGTCATTGAAGATCTTCATACTATTCCCATTGTGTACTTGAATTCTGACAGGCTCTCTTAATGCTTGTTGAAAAATGTCAATGTCCTTTGGTTCATTTAAGTTGTATTTTTCCCTCTAGTCCTTATGTCAGATCACAGTGAGAAAAGAATACAAGAATTATTATTCTTACTGTTAGAAAGCAGAGCCAGATACAGGCATGTAGTTCTTAAAGTAGCCACTAACTCTGGAGAAGTGAGAAGGTAGCAGGGCTGTGGGTAATCACTGCACACGGCCATAGGGACCGCAGGATCCATAGGGACCTTAATGCATACCTGTATGGGGATAGTATAGGAAGCATGTGTTTTTGCTGTGCATTTACAGTGCCTGCCAGATTTCTCACTGAACAGCCACAGACCTCTGCTGTACTGGCAGACAGGGCATGATACAGCTCAAAGTGAATAGTTGTGCAACCTCCATGGATGGCTGAAAATTACTTATCCAATATTTTTTCCCAACATTAGACACTTTTTAAGATTCAGCTGGACAGGGTGCTGGGCCATCTTGTCTAGACCATGCTTCTGCCAAGAAAGGTTGGACCAGATGATCCGTCCAACCCCATCCCTTCCAACCTGCTATTCTATGATTCTGTGATTCTATGAGTATGTTATTCTGTGTTTTTCCTCAGCCTATAATTGCACTTCAGCAACTAGGCATCTTCATGATTTGTAAAGGTGAGAAGCCTAGCAGTGGATTATGAGTTCTCTCATTCATAGTAAATTCATAGTAAGCAGAGTGTTGTAACCAAACAAAACCAAATAGGAAACTGCCATATAAATGAAAGCCTACCTGACAAAGAAGACAAATTTTCACTTCAGAAAGATGTTTTTCATTTTATCTTATTAAATCTCATATTCTTATACTCTCATTCTTATGCTAGGATTTCATTGACTGCATGTGTGAGCATGATGTGCATTTTACTGTTGTTCATATTAAATGTGAGCAGTAATTCTGGAAGTACATTATGCTTCATCTTTTTGAAGAATTTTAAAGCTAGGGCTGTTAATGTGTAACAGAATCTTTGGAACAGATGGGAATGGTCAGGCACTCCGGAGCAAATGTTTGGAACAAAAGCTTAATTACATGGGTACCAGATTAAGGCATTCTTATAAACAGTTTTGGTATTTTTGACATGGTGGTAACAAACAGAAAGCAAAGAGAAGCCAAACTTAGCAACTGAAGTGTAGCAGTGGATTGATTCTGAAAGTCAGCAGGTGAATATTTTCCACAGTCCCAGCAGAGACAAAGACTGAATTCAATAGCCAAATTCCTATTGATTTCTTTGGGAGCAGGATCAAGTCTTTAATTCGTGAAAAACTCCTGTTTTGATTTTAATGAGAGTTACGTGACTTAAATCTTGTTTAATGTTTTGGAAGCACTGGGTAAGGTTTGAATCAAATAATAAGTTTTCTAGACTTTTAATAGCGTTATTCTTCTTAGTGCTGCTGTTACCTCAGGGTATTTACTTTTGGCTGTTAGTGCAGTGTAGAAGTTGATACTATTGAGAATGGAATTGGCAAATCTTAAAACAGAATGTTTAGATCATAAACATTTTAAAATAAGACTCCATAAAAAAGATGTATATTTTTTTAATATGAAATGTTAGTTGTGTTCTTGGCAGGCTTTGCTTCAGAGGAGTCACATGCATTTCAAAGAGTGTTCTGCAAGCCAGCTGCAGCCAAAAGATTATTTCAAACCAGTGAAGACCCAATTCCCTTTTCTCTGTTGCCTTTTCCCCTCCCTCCCTCCCTCTCTTTCTCTCTTTCCCCTCCCCACCCCGTAGGACTCTCTATATCATACAGCTGAAGTGTAGCCAATCATGGGATGAAAAATTCATACAACTAGTATACAAAACAGTGCAAAGCATAGAAACACTGACTAAAGATGCCAGTACTGGTCTGAGCGTTAAGAAGTACTGTTGAGATTTCTTTTCTTCAACACTCTTCAAATCTTCAAACTTCAAAACCTGTTGAATACTCTTTCAGAGCCACCAGGATTGCATAAACTATACGGAGAATTCCTTGTGTCTGCCCTGCACTTACCTGTGGAGTGGCACAGTCATCTTTATAGCAATTACTTGATTCATCAGTTCTACATGAAACCATATATACTCCAGGGGTGTGCAGAAATTGGTGGGTTTGGGGGATAACTCAGAAGATGTTAATGGAGTGGTTATTTATTTATCTCAATGAAATGTTGATGATTTATTGTGCTACATATGATTTTGGGTTTCACGTTTATTTGAAATAAATGTATGTGAGAATGTTTGTTGTCCTGCTTTAATGATGTCTTCAGAGGACTTCTTTTTATAAAATGCAAGCTTAGTGTTGATGAAAGGTATGGTATGTATGTGGTTGTGCAGGCAGAAGTCTTGCCTCACCTCAAGCAAATACAGGTGCCACGGTAGAAGCTCCCTGTACTGATCAAACGATGTACATTGTTCACTTATTCCGGAAGAGAACTTGAATCATTTTTTTCCATAAAGTGAAGGTAGTGCTTTCTCCACCTCAGTTTTGAAACCTCTTATTGCTGTGTACTCTGCTGGATATGGGCCTGAAACCCCTGCCTGCTTTGGACTGAATGGGGACAATTAAAAGTGTTTTTACATTGATCACTGGCTTTAGCTGTAACAGTCCTGAACAGAAAAGCTTTGTGTCCATTGCCCTAAAGTATCATTAGAAAAGGTTTTTAGAGCCTTTCACTGAAAATATGTTGTGTGACTGAAGTTTGAAGCAACTGGCAGTGAGAAGTTGTATGAAGAAGGGATTCCAGAAGAGAGTAATGTGGTATACTGACCGTGTTTGGAACCGGCTGTGAATCTACCTCTTAGCCAATCCAAATCCTTCCTGTATGGAGTGAAATATTGGACTTTGGTTGATTTTAGGAGCATATACTTTAATGCAGTTTCTTTTCTTCTTTCTAAAGAGCAGAGATTAATACAAGGAATTTATTTTCCGCAGGCCCATGTTAACTTCATTCTTTGGCGGTCCAGTTAGGAACTGTGAACAAAGCCTTGCACGACATTGACCTATAAGGAAATTAACTTTTTGGCTTTCATTAATTTCAGTTTTTATTTGCTCAGTCTGTGATTTGCAAACCAGACAGATACTAGATAATATTGTACAGAGAAATTGTATTAGAAATTTAGCACATTCTCCTTGGGCTAAACTGGAAAGTTTAGTCAATTGAGTAGAAAGAATTCTGTTGCTAGGTTTTAAAAAAACAAAACCCACAAATCCTCAAACCCAAAACTTCTTACAAGTTGAGTTTTTAGATTCTTATCTAGATCAGCAGTAAGTGTCCTGAATTCAAAGATGAAAAGCATCTACTAGGTCTTTTTCAAATATTTAACATGTTGCGGATTAGAGATAAATACCATAGTACAAACACGGCAGGTCATTAATTTCTGAGCTGATACCTTTAAGAGAATGGAAAGGTAATCATGGTAAGAGATACATCTGCAGAGGTTTTTCTGACTTTTTTTTTCTTTCACCACTTTTCCCACACTAATTTGACAAGTAGGACTTTCATTGTCAGTGGAAAGAATCTAATCCATGATTTTACTATAGTCTTTGTATGAGCACTTGGCACAAATACGCATATCATCCTGAAATTCTCCAGACTTAAATCAGACAAAGTTGCTTTCCTTCATTTTTTTTTCTGCTTTTTCTCAGTACTTGTTAGCAACATTGCTGCTTGTCTCTGAATTTCTCTGGTGCTACTAAATGTCACTCACAGGCAATCTGTTTGTTCCTAGTTTATATTTCCCTTTAGGTGACAGACTGCATCAACAGCAGGGCTTATTGTCATTTCTCTGATTTTAGTTTAAGTACGATGAAGGATTCGAAAGAAACTGTAGCTGCTTACATTGTATGCAGTCCTGTTACATTTCCCACAGGAATGTAAAAAGACAGAAGACAAACTATGACCCAGCTTCGTGTCCTCCTATATAATTGCCTTGTAGATGTGTATGACTTGAGGTATTGGTGCTCTTAGTAGCCTGTATGTATGATGACCACATATGGTATCAAGAAAGAGACTGGCAATAAGCAAAAAACTACCAGGACCTGAAAACTGATCAGCTAATGCTTGCAATGTGTGGGAGGTTATTTTTGAGAAAATCTAGGTAAAAGTTGTATTAAGTGCATCAGAAATACTGAGGGCAATTCTTTGGATAAGTCTAGCCTTTTGAGTAGTTTGTGGGGCTGAGTCCTTGATCATTTTGAGAAAGAGTCCTGTACAGCTGTTTGTATGAGTATAAAGAGTTAAATAAAGCAGAAATATATCTTCACGCTTTTTCTTCTTAAAAATAAAAGGTCTGGATTTCAGAAGGAGCTGTAAAGCTTTCAGCAAGAATCAGGCAAACACTACAGTAAAATGAAAAGCTGAAATGTGAAGAGTGCATGATGTGAGATGCCAGCTCAGCGCTTTCAGGAGTCATGTACAGATCACATTGCTCTAGGAGGGGAGACCACCCTTGAAATTGCAGTGAACTGTAGCAGTGACTGGCTGCTTTGCAATGTAAAGGAGTTATATAGGCTGATACTCATCCACACAGTTAGTCACTCTTAGCAGTAGCCTCTCTTAACAGTTCTTCAGTCTGGGGAAAACAGATGTTATTTACAAGTACTTCTGTAGGGGTGGAAAAATCACCTTACTATACAGATCCCAGCTGCACAAGGAAAAGAGAAGAGTAAGACTGATCATACAATAAAGGTTCTTTACTGAGGGTGTTTGTTTTTTCTCCTCTTTGTATAGGTTCAACATGGGAGAAAACATTACGGCAGATTGGTTTTGAAAGGTAAGCCATAAATTTGTTTCCTTACCAGTGCAAAAAGAAAAAGAAGAAAAACTTCATGGGCAAGTTTGCAGAATTATTTATTTTAGCTGATTGAACTATCTATGACCTCATATTTAGAGAGGAAGTTATGCAGTGTCATGCACATACATGTTAAGCTTTTCTGTTTATGTCCTCTTCTCTTTCCCCAGTTGATCTGAAACAACTTATTCACCATATGAACTTGACTCATAATGTTTTTTGCTGGCGACTATATAGCACACTAGTATTAAAAAAGGTGACACAGTATTTGGGCAGAAGTCTTACTTATGAATGAAGATATTGCTCTCGTTCATATTATTTTTTCCATGAAACTTCTAACCTGTGACATATTAGTTGACAAACGTAAATGAAGTTGAAAGAGGACCAAAACTGGCAGAGAGCTATTTAGCATCAGAGGAAAAATCAGAATTCAGCATTCCTCAAGTGCACGAACTTCTTGCAGCCAGTCTTAACCACAAGGTCATCATACCAGAAACATATGTCTCTCTTGGAAATTAAACTAGGCCAAGCGCAGTAAAGAGTGATCTGCTGTTGATATTCAGATGCTCAATCTCATGTTTATTCTTCTATAAATGATGAGCAGAAAAATCTGCTCTCCACTTGAATAAAGTTTTGCTGTTTTCCCTTAATAGAGTAGCTTGCAGTTGTACACCAGTGTGCTTGGCTTGCTGTTGACTGGGCAAGAAGGGATTTCTCTTCATGTTCCATGAGTGCATGCTGTGCATACTGCCTGGGGCATCTCGGCAAACCCTACAGACAATCAGGCCTTTCTGAAATCAATAAATAGCCGTACAAATCTTATGAAACAAAATTATTTACTTGCTTCCTTTCTCACAAACAGAAAGCAAGCTGTATTTTGCTTCTGACCTTTACCTTGCATAAAGTTTTTATTACAACAAAACAAATTTTTGTTGCAAAAAGACTGATGCTTAAGTTTAATTACCCTAACTCCTACCTGTGATTCTTAGATCTTGGCAGCAATATATGAAAAGGTTTTATCTATATCATCTTTTTACAGGAGGAGTCTGCTTAACAAACACCACTTGAAGAAATAAATTCCTAAATACTTGACTTTCTCTGATCTTTGTCTAGAAATGTGGCACCTGGGGGAAGGGTTAAGGTTATCTCTAAATAACTTCCAGGTCTTCAGGAGTTGTACCACAGACTTGTGGTCTCTGAAAGGTGGTCACTCATCTCTCTGTAAGAACATCTGTTGTGTCTAAGGAGATGCTACTGTCCTAATGACTATTAATTCTCTTTCTTTAGAAGGTGGTTTTGAAAGCCTCTATGTTATGATCCCGAATGAGTATGCACAGGGTCAGCCTGGTTTACATGTTCAGTGAAATATATTAGATTTCCATGTTAGACATTATATTTGCAAAAATTGAAGGACAGTGCCCTTTACAACATAGTAGACACAGAAGTGCATGGAAGGATTATGTTTTATTGTTATTCTTACAGCCTTTAATATTACATTGGTACATATTATTTTGGTTCTTCAAAAGCAAATCACTCTAAATGTGACAAAGATCTGTCTTGGTGAAATTTAGCTTATCATTGGTACAGCACTATCTTTGTAGCTTTACAGGCTTGGGTTGGTTTAAAAGTAAAATATTACAGAACAGTAAAAACACTTTTTCCCAACCAAATAATATATAGAGGTCATAGTTATTTCTGTGTAAATCTCTTGATACCAGTAGAGGCATTCCTGTAAAGACTGGCCAAATATTTTTTTTTAAAAAAAGCCAATTTGTTGCCATATATTTTTATCACAACTTGAAAATCGAGACTGATATGAATACTTACCATTTTGTAGCTGAGGAAACATGGGCATTTTCATTTCATAGCTTCCCACCAGTCAGAAATATTTTAAGACTTTAATCAGATCACTAAATAAAAATATGTCTCTCCTACTGCCCCATAAGCTTAAAAATGCCTCAGGAATATAGGTAACTGGAGTAGAAAATTGCAGTCTTTCATAGTATTTAGTAGTCCTGAATAGGTTTCTGATCAAAATTTATTTTAAAATGTTTCTGTCTCAAATTTTTAATATTAGCAATTTTTAGAAGTTTTTAAAAATAATTTTAACAAACATAAAGTGAAGTGTACTACTTAACCTGTAGTTTCTGTTAAACCCATATGTAGATAGCATAAGGCACAGTATTGATTGAAAGGAAAACTGTGACTCCATTTTGTTACAGCATCAGAGTAGTGGATGTGGTTCATAAACATCAGCTTGAGAAGATGCAGTGCCAAATCAAGATTCAGACTAGAAGTTCCTTAGCTGTGACACCTTACTGGATGTTGTCTATTTAGAGAGAGAATGTTTTTAACAGCACTGAAAAAAATGTTGGATATGAGTGAAAATTGCACACTCTCAGTTGCTAAGTTTGATATCATCAAGGGGTTCTTTTTAATAGTTTCTGCTTTTTTCTCAGTTTAGTTTCTTAATGAGCATTTAACTCAGCATGATACCGTACATGTCTGAAGGGCACTACAGTAAAATACTGATTCTTTCATCACTCCATTCTTCTTTTAAGACTATACATTAGCACCTGCTGGTGCTGTTTGTCCACATCAGAATGGAAAAAAAGTAGTTTTGAGGAGTGCTAGAATGAATTAATACTTTGGCTCTATGGTTTGAAACTGCCAATGGAAAATGGTCAGTTTTTTTAAGCAAAGTTCATTAGAAGTTCTATTTGTGGCAATTTCCAACTTAGATGTTTCAAAACAGGGAGAGCCCACACTAGCTGTGTACATGCAATGTATGTACCACATGAAACATGGAGAATTCTTAATAGACTGAATTACGGAGAAGCCTGCCTGAGAAGCCAGAGGAGAAGCCTGCCTGAGAGAAAACAAATATGTAGAAGAGATTGCTGTGCAGATCCCATTATTGCCATTCTAGTTTGAAAAGAAGGGCTTTCAGATGGAACTTCTGCACCCTGAGAGATTGATTGTCATCCTGGAGTTTAATTGAAGTAGCACATTAGTTAGCATGGGTGGGGTGAAGATTTGAATATATTTGGCTTGCCATAATCATAGAAGCAAATGTGTTCTCATATCAGCTTTTTCAGAGAACAGGCAAAGAGAAAACAAGAAAAATAAAGTCCTTTAAACAGGTAGAACAATTAAGGTTTGGGGTTTTTTTAGTAATAATATTCATCTTCTTACCTGTATTTTTAACAGAAGCTTTTATATGACATGAATATATCAGCAATAACAAGTTGGTTTACTAAAAAGTCCGAGAGTTACATATATATGAAGTCCAGTGTTAACTCCTTTATAGCAGTATTTGCTTAATATCATATTGTATGTGATTGATTAATCAGTATTTCTTATGCCTTAAGGAATAGTTTCCAAAGTAAACAAAGAGATATACATTGTTATATGTGACACTCCAATGCAGGAAGTGCACTTAATTTGCAGTCACAGAAGTAGAAATCCCAGTTCTGCAAATCTTTCAAACCTGAGAAATTATTCTGGGGGTGTATCACTACATGCTTCCTCTAGTCTTGCTCTCTTCAGTAGGCAGCCTTTTATGGCCACCGATAGAGATAGGATAGTGGGCTACATCTATGTTAGGTCTGATCCTGTACAGCTGTTCTCGTATTATGTATATCAACACTAAGAAAAGAAGCAGCAGCAGCAGCACATGTTTTGCTATTTGAAAATACATTGTCTGCAAGCTGTTGACTTAGGCACACCTGAGTCAGCTATGAAATATCAATAGCATTTAAATGTGGTGTTTGAGCAAGGACATTATTATTCTGGAGGAAGCAAGATTTCTAGATGCACAGAAGAAAAGACATTCGAAGTAATGTCCTAAGGAGAAATATGTCTTTGCCTAAAAGATGGAAAATTCATATAAAATGTTCCTCTTAACAGGCTGTTTTAGAGTGGATTAAGGAACAGGAGACGCGGACACTCAGTTTGCATTGCAGAAAATTAAGCCCAGATAATATACAGGTTATGTCATCACTATTTTGTGGTTACATGATGTTTATTCTGCAATAGTAGAGTGTTTACATTGCTGTTGTCTTCATATCCTGAAAAACATAGAGGCACCAAGAGATCCGACTGCGAGGCTTTTATGTAAGCATTACTTGTGAGCTGAGGATGCTGCTTTTCAGTGCAAGAGAAATTAAAAATGCTGGAGCTTGAGTAAAGTAGCTTTATATCCAGGAAATGACTGGAGTTAAGAGCTTTTCAATTAAATGGAGTATATGTGGGTTTGATAGATTTAAATGAAGGTCTTTATGTTATTGATTGTTTTTTGAGACATTACAAATAAGCTTATTGTAACATACTGTAGTAGTCATCACCTTTGTCCAAGATGATCTTGACTGTAGTCCCTGACTGTATTTTCTGCAGAATACGTTAGAGAAATTTGAAGAATTATGAAAAATGTTAACTTGTATTATGCTGTCCTACAAGAAACATAGTTTAAAATGCTGATCATGTGATACCTGCATGTCAAGCAAACTGTCACCTTGCATGGTTTCTTTAATAAGCCAAAAGAAGTAGATTTGTGGATAAATAGGATGACTTTTTTTGCCACTGTTAACCTGGGCATTATTGTTCATTATTGGTGTGTATATAGATGACACCCACATAATCATGAAAATGTCTAGAAAGCAGTCAGCTCTCTTCTACTTTGTTCCAAATATGGTTAAAGGTGTGTTTCAGAAGGCATTGTTCATCTCACTGGTTTAAGATTTTTTTTCAGTCACAGGCAGGACCTGATGGTAATGGCTCACTCAAACTCTGAAGTGAAATAATTATGAACAAGTAACATTGACTCTGCTTGTTTCCTGGCTACTCTTGCAATTAAAAAGAGAGTTTAATGCTCAAAGCCTATTAAAAAGGGAAGAGGATCAGGTCAGTCACTGAGCTGGTCTCCTGTAACGCAATCCGTGGGGTCTTTCTAGGTTGGGGTGAGGCTTGCAATGCAGAGCCTGAAAAGACCCACACCAGCCTTGGGGAAATGGCTACTTCTACAACTGCAGAAAATTAAAACCAAAAGGACTTTTTAAAAAATTTGAATTTCTCTCATTTGATCTTCAAGATGATGGAGTTTATGTCCTTGTCTAGTAGATTCAATATTGATTACAGAAATGTCTTCTGTTGTTATGTTTTTGTGGACCTAGAAATGTTCTAATAATTTTAAAACTTTAAATGAACAGTGTTGGACCTCATAAAACTCATTGTCCTGCAGGGTTTCCAGACTTCCAGTCTTCCTCTTACCACTCTTCTCTGAGTTGTAATTTCTAATGTGACTAGTAACTACTCAGCTACTAACAACGCATCTATTCCCTTTTTACATTTGTTCCCGTGGTGTTTCTCTCATGTGTAATGCTTTACATTACAGTTCCACAAAACAGACTTAAGAATGATTTAATAACTGTTATTATATGTTAAGTAAATACCAACTGTTTTAAAAAAATATATATTTGAAGAATAACAGATGTGTGGTTTTTACACTTTTGGCAACATTCAATAAGTATGTTTTTCATAATAAATAGCTGTTTCAGTGACACAGAGAAGGGAACTTTTGACCACCAATTTCTTAGTAAAATGCAATTGTCTGTATAAAAATTGAAGATACACCTTTTGTTTGGCTGATAGCTTCAGATTCTGAAATTATTGTTATTTTTGTGGTATGCAAAAATTTGTTATTAATTTGGAGTTACATGTTTATATATGCAAAAGTATGTGACTTCCACTCTACATAATGCTAATATGACATGTCTGCACCATTTGTACAGCAGCAACATCAGTGTAGAAAGTGTGACACACAGCATCCCAGATTCTTGCTAAAGTGGTGCTGAGGGTGATCGACAGTAGAAAGCTGCTCTTGTTAGTAAAGTACTGTGTGTTGACTGGTGGGCTTGAAATGCTATTTTTTACATCCTTTTACTATTTCTGATGAATGAAATGGTAGTTGGGGATTGGTAGCTCTCATACCTCAAGGAAAGGAAAAGGAGATGAAGTAGGAGCAGGGAAGGGAATGAGATTGTCATGGAAAGAGGAAAAGACCAAAAGATTGCTATGTCAAGGCTAGACCCCAGATAAGAAGATTGGCTGCTATTAAGATATATTCCAGATATTCTATGTATTTCAGTAGCTCCTTCCACTACTCTTCTAATCACAAGGTGTTAAGGAGGACAATCTGCATTGTTTTTTTCTGAAGCAAAATAAATGCAACAACTCCATATGCCACAGGTAAGGAGACACATCTTTCCCAGTAGACACCAGGAGCAAGTCAGCTGTCATCGCTGAGATGTGTGTTTGTTCCTATGTTGTCTCTGAGAGCAGACAAATATCTGCTTTCGCAGCTGCTCCACACATGCCCCTGCTCAGCCTAGCCAAAAATATTGTGTATATCTTCCCTACCCCTTGCAGAGACCGAGAAGTCAATTTCCGAAACCACTCGTGACGTGCAGTGAGTGCTGGAATCCAGACGCATCCAGGCACTTCCTAAGCACCTCCTTCCAGGTCTAGGTTGCTAATTATGAGCCTACTGGCGATCTGTTCTCTCTCTTTCCCCCGTGCTTAGATTGCTTGTAACTTGCTAGGATATTTGGTGCTTGGCCAGAGTTTCTCTGGGTGACACGTAAAGAATAAACAGAAAGAAGAGAATACCACTGGATTCTATAAATATTCTATAAATATTTATTATGCACAGTTTTGGCTTGGAAATCCAAGTACCATATGGTTTTCTATAGTGACATCCCCCACTCTTCCCCACACTCTTCAGTGCTTTAGTAAAAAGAATAAATATATATTTGAAATATAAAGTTTTACTCTGATACCACGTTCCATAATTTCAAGCTCTTTCTTCACATACAGCTGAATCCTATAGCCCTTTCTTGGGCAAGGCTCCCATTGACATCATTTTGGGAGCATTGCCTCAACCAGGGGCTGCAAGAGGCTGCAGGGTCTGATCACTGAGAGGTTATTTTAAAAGAAACAGTGCAGTCTGAATGTGTTTTGCAAATACTGAATAATTTGAGTCTGTGATGCAATTGGAGGTGCAGTGGTGCAATTGGAGGGACATGGGGAAAGCCCTGCCAGGCACCTCTTTCACCATTTTCGAAAAAACAGTAGCCTATGTGAGTGGGTTGGTCTCCTGTCCCACAAAACACTTAAGCACTTGCTCAAGTTTTCAGCACCCAGGTGCATCCCCTTACTTTGGCAGGGTTCTCTTTTACAGCGTACTGTCCTTTAATTGCTTCATATCAGAGAAATTCGATTAATCAGTGTTTTGTTTATACTTTCCATTCCTGTGCCCACTCAGGCCTCACATTTGACAAGGGTTAGTTTATAGCCTTCCTCAGCATTCTTGACACATCTTTGTCTTAATATATGATGACCATCATACTTTTGTAGGAGTTAATGAATGTGAATTTATTGTTCAGTGATTACCATTACGTATGTTCTTTGAATAATATGGCAGATAAATGTAATAAAGGGAGCTGAGGAGATGGAACCATTTCCCAACTTCCCTTGATGGGCTGTGAATAAAAGAGCAGTTTATTGCTTATAACACAATTTTTGTCTTCTGGGTGATATCTCAGTTTAGTTGTTTCTCTGTCTGTTACCTAAGTGATAGATATGGATCTGGGGGCAGAGAACCACACCAGAAGGGCTTCATGTCCTTCCAGCTGCAGCGCTGCACTTCTTTTCTCAAGGGGCGATGGATGGCAAGTGAGGGGACTTCCCACACATGTACACTTGTCTCCAGGAGAAGGGCAGCACAAGGTCCTGAGTTCTGGGAAGACAGGGGGACTGAGGTTGCTTAATTTAATTTTCAAAGCTTCCCTCATTTTGTTACTTCATGGTGGCCTGGACTGTGGAATTTGTGCGTGTGTGTGCTGAAGTGTTCATGTTGTTTATAGTGTGGGAAATGGGGAAGAAATGTGTTTTCAGTTTCATTTGATATATACTGCATGCCTGAGGTTCTATCTTAAATTGAGTTTTCTTTGCTACTCTGACAAAAAGGAAGACTTTGAAATAAAAGTCTGAGTTACAGAGAAAGCAGGAATAAAAAATGGTTTATATTTGCAAAGAACAAAAACATAGTTTAAAAAGATGAGAAGTAAACTGAAGTCTTTGTTTCCCTAATACTGTGTCAGTTGAAATCTTGTAGTCAGTATTAAATACTGAAATAGAAACGCATTAAATCTAGTTCTAAGTTAGTTTAATTTGGTGGATTTTAGTCCAGTGTCCACTTTTATTCCAATGTTGCTGAACGCAGTGTGTAGTCAGTCCAGTGTACTCAAGCACAAGTTACTGTGAGTAAAGCTTTTTCTGGTTGCCTGTTAACAAATCGGACATGCCGTGGTAGCCTGTGAAGTAACCTAATCCTGTTGCTCCCACTGAGAAGGAAATAATTTCAGGAGAGCCGCCCTTGTCCCTACAGCAAGCATGATCTGAAATGAGGTCAGAACTAATAAGTCCCCTGTTTTGGACTATTACTGCATTTACCAGTTGTGTTTCATGGTGCCCTAAGAGCTGTGGCCTATGTAGAATTTCTGCTTTTAACTCCAGCCCTGGGCTGTATCTGTAAATCTGGGCAGCCGTTACTGTTTCAGGGTGGTTTGGTTGTTGATGTGGAAGGACCTTCAGGGAGGCTCCATCTATCCTAAAGTCACCCTTTTTGCTGTGTTTGATTTATTTTTTCCCCAGCAGAGTACGGACATTTGTACCAGCACTTTCTGTGTTGGGTGAGCAAATACCCTACTCTCCGGGGGCAAATACAGCATCTGTCACAGTTAACTCCCAAGACTCCTGATTAGAATTTGATTCTGCTTATTCCAAGATAGGGATTATATTCTGTTATTTGTCCTGCAGAAAGGGATCTGGGGGTGCTGGTTGACAGTGGGCTCAATACGAGTCAGCAGTGTGCCCTGGCAGCCCAGAGGGCAAACTGCACCCTGGGGTGCATCAAACAGAGCACAACCAGCCGGTCAAAAGGGGTGATTATCGCACTGTATTCAGTGTTGGTGCAGCTTCACCTTGAATACTGTGTGCAGTTCTGGGCCCCACAATTTAAGAAGGATGTGAAGGTCCTTGAATGCATCCAGAGGAGGGCAGGAAAGCTGGTGAAAGGGCTGGAAGGCATGTCCTGTGAGGAGCAGCTAAGGGCTTGTCTAGTTTGGAGAAGAGGAGGCTGAGGGGTGACGTCATTACCCTCTGCAGCTTCCTGAGGAGTGGAAGTGGAGAGGGTGGTGCTGATCTCTTCTCCCTGGGATCCAGTGATAGGACACATGGGAATGGTTCAAAGGTGCATCCATCAGGGGAGGTTTAGATTGGACATCAGGAAATGTTTATTTACTGAGAGGGTGGTCAAACACTGGAACAGGCTGTCTAGAGAGGTGGTTGATGCCCCAAGCCTGTCAGTGTTTAAGAGACATTGGGACAATGCGCTTAACAACATGCTTTAACTTTTGGTCAGTCCTGAACTGGTCAGGCAGTTGGACTAGATGATTGTTGTAGGTTCCTTCCAACTGAACTATTCCTATTCTATTCTATTCTATTCTATTCTATTCTATTCTATTCTATTCTATTCTATTCTATTCTATTCTATTCTATTCTAATTTCTATTTCTATTTCTATTGCTGTGCTGTGCTGTGCTATGCTATGCTATGGTATGCTGTGCTATGCTATGCTATTCTATTCTTTCCCCTACCAATGGTCCTTTTAGCATACTTTTTAAACTTAAGCTAATTTTTAAACTAGTTATAAGAAAAGATGACTTTTGACAGTTGTCATTTGCATAAGTTTTGCAATATACTATCCTACCTTTTGTGAAATAAACACATTTCATCTTAAGAATCATGTCATAGAATATTTCTTTTAATATATTGCTAGTGATGGTTTTGTAGCCTTTGTGCTGCACACCTGTGAGACAATAAAGAGAGATTCACCAAGTGAGACTGTTTTATAGAAGCTTTTCAGGAGATGATCACCATATGGCTAAAAACACTTAGACTAGTAATTGCTTCCTTACTTACTGGATTTTCTCAAAGCTGTCCTTATTGAAAAAAGCGATAAAATTATCTACCATGAAATATGTAAACATTCACTAAACTAACTTAATTTGTTTTGAACAGATTTAAGAGATTTTCTAGGTTTTAATCGCCCATTTTTCCGTATAAGTAATTATCTTAATGGTAACATAAACATTCCCTACCTAAAATAATTATAGTAATCATGGCTGTTCTCTAGAGTACATCACTGTAATATGCCAAGAAAGGTATTTCCTCTGGGTTGATTGCAGCTACTTTGACACCTTCTTTTTTAAACAACACTGAAAGCAGCAACATGAAATTTCTAGATCTTTAAACACACAATCCTTAATTATATAAGCAACTCGGTAGACTTCAAGGGTATATCTCATGAGGTTAAACATTATAGAACCAAGGCAAAAATTGATTGTTAGTGGCATAAATAAACTAGATTTTAGAGAATAGTAAATTCTCTAGAATTTAAACAATTCAAAATTCTCTACCTTAGAGAGAATTCAGATATTAAAAATCCAAGGTGGACATCACACCAGTTAGTCCAGAGAAAAATCATATTGTTTGTTATACAAATAAAGCACAGTTGTGTGACCACTGTGTTTTAATCCTCTGCATGGATAGGCTAAAGGTCAAGAAGCCACTTACTTGCAGGAAGAGTGACAGTCCTGCTTCCTCTTCAGCCTCCTGTGCACCCACCGAAAGATCTGGCATGCAAACATCCTGGAGGCAGAGCTCTTGCAAATAACGAATCCCTTAATCCTGTGACATGCCAATGATAAATCTCAAGTTCAACTGTGTGTAGATGAAAAATGTATCAGTGTTATTAATTACAAGATGCTTTATGAATAGGCAGGTTCCCCACTTTTTTCTTGTCTTCTTTTTTTTTTTTTTTTTTTTTAAGTTAGGGTTGTTGCGGCTGGGGGATTGAACTGGATTTATCTTCAGATCTAATAGAGGACCATCAGTGTCAGTATACATTTGCCAGTGTTCCTACTTCCTCACTAGAGACTCTGTCTTACAGAGGCTTACAGTGATATTGAGACTGCTCAATCCTAAGCGTATTTTGGCCAATTTGCTGAGTTTGGCACAAGGGTTGTGAAGAGCCTCTTTTCTTTAAAAAAGGGGGACTCTTGGATTCTGGGAACATTAAAAATCAAACAATTTAACATTCTGAACTATTTGAAAACATCAGAATAACATCTTTCAAGTGCCTGAGTCACTTTGGGAGTTGGGTTTGTAACTCAAGAATCCTTATGACTCTTGAACATTTTATCTGTAATCTTTCTGTTGCAAGTGCTGAGAACTTAACTGAATCAACGCTGTGCTTCTGATTTTCCAAATGAAAGTGCTGCCCAAACCTATTTCTACTGCAGTATTTCAAAAGCCAAAAATCCACTACTCCTTTTTTTTCCCTTTTTTTTTTTTTTTTTAACCAAAAAGATCCACTTTTGCTGAAAATAGTTTTGCCTTGGTCCTATGCTTCCTAATATGCCTGATCCTAATAAAATAACAATTTTAGCACATTAAGCATTCTTCCTTCATGCTTGCATAAGATTTTAAGTAGAAAACACTACTGAGGAGAAATCTATGTAAAACTTATTTTGAGCTGTCCTGTAGTTAAGCATTATAGAAACTTTATAGTTGTTGCTTTTTCTTAAACCACACCCTGGAGAACTGACCTTTGACATGACTTTGTGTTGTAACTTTCGTACCTGTTTTATCTTTTGTTCTTTAAGAAAAGTCAACTTTGAAATATACCCCACTTGGAGAAGTCTTTCAAACAAACCTGAAACTTATTTGTCAGCATGGGTGAAGGTTCTTTACATACATCATAGTGTTTCTCTAACAGTAGAGCAAAGGTGTATTTAGAAGCCAAGGCAAATACTTTTATAAAGTTACTTTCCAATGCTTCCAACCCTGTGGATAGCTTTTGGGAAATTGAATAATTTAATAGCCCAGGACAAACTAGGAATTAATATGGGCTTGTCCCATGATTCCAGCCTTAACAGTAGGTCTACAAAAGCAATTTGGATCAAAACAGAAATTCAAATTTTGCACCCTAGGACTATCTAATTATAGAGACTTTGTAATTCTGCATGATAAATTAAGGACAGACCTCACATACAGAAGTCAGTTTAGGGGTGGGAAGTGTTTGGTTTTTAGCATGGAAATATAAATCCATAACTTCTGGGCCAGTGATTTCCAATTTTGATTTTCAGACAGAATGTCAATAGTTATAATTTCTGAAAACCTGTCCACTTATTTGTGGCCTGTTTGAAAAATGCGAATATCTTCCAATATGCCTTTATTTTTCCTGCCTGTAAAGAGGTGCCTGGTACTAGATACACTCAGATGAAGATAAGAAAAATATGTATGTTTCAGTATGTAATATTGTTTAGCAAGAAACAAAAATTTCCTTGCTACATTGATTACTTCTTTTGCAGATATAAAGAGACACTTCCTGAAGTATTTCATGGCTTTTCTGCTATTGTCATACTTAGAGTAATAAATAGATAAAAATTGGATGCCAAAAATAGTCATGAATAACTTCCAAGTGGAATGATTTAAAATTAATGTTATTTTTCTTCTGGTTTCTAACTTTTAAGATTGAAGATGCTTCACATTTCACAGCTTTTCTTCATAGCTGTGAGGGCTGAAAATGGATATGTGTAATCTTTGTAAGGAAAAGTTAGTGGCTTGCACAGTCACATAGCTGCAGAAGGTGAAACTTTAGGAAAACACAGGAATCCCAGTAGGGCTTTGGCAACTATCAAGGTAACGTTTAAGCTGTGAAAGACTCTTGCAACACTAATGGTGTAACTACACCTCAGTCTTAAAAGGGAATGGCTTTAAGCTACCTTGTTTCCAGTACACTAGCCTAATTTGAGCACTATGAGAATGAATCAAGCGACTGTTAGACACCTGATTCTGTAAACTGCAGACAACCCAACTGCCAGGGTGGAAACGGTAGTACATTTTTTATATTTGTTCCATATTGCTGCAAACAGCAGCGTATCTATTTTCTTCTGTGTCTGTCATCTCTTCTTCCCTCCCCTCCCACTGTCACTACAGTGTCATAAAATTTCTTTCTTCTGCTTCAGCATGTAAAAAACTACTTTTATTACTTTTTATTTATTTGCTGTCTTCCTGTAGCTTAAGTGTATGTGTGTGTTTGCCATCGGACTGCATCCCCCTGCTGTGTGATGACATTGGCAAGTGATTGCACAACTGAAAGATTCATTGCTATAGCAGATACAGTTGTGAATGAACAGTCAAATCAGCTGTAACTTTTAAATTAAAAACTTGTCAGTGAAGTGAATAAAGCACATGAATGCAAAAAACAAGGATAAGAAGTTGTACAGTGACATAAAAATAAAGCCTGATATAATTCAAAGGTGAAAGAATACATTTGTGGGTTCCATTATAGTATTCATTTAATAGTTTTCTTCCAGCTAATAAAGTGTTTTAAGTAAAAACCTGATTTTTTTAAAGTAAAAAACTGATTAGCCCTGTTATCTAAAGCATGTTCATCATGATACACTGGTTGCAACAACCTAACTGTGGACAAGTCCTAAAATACATTTGAAGTGTGGTCAAATACACCTCTTTTGGAGAGCTCAGAGTAACTAGAAAACTGAGAGAAATAAAAGCAGATACATGAAGGCCTTTTCTATATACAAAAAATAAAGTAGCTGAACGAACAGAAAATTTTAGTAGACTTTGTATTAAAAAGGTAGATTATTATTAAATGCTCTGGACAAATGGTGAGCTATTGTGAAAGAGCAGTGTAAACTGGTGAATAATTAATCCAAAAAAAAAAAAAAAGGAAATGAGTGAGTTTTCTTTATTTCAGAAAATAACATTTGTGTTGAAAAAATTAATCTAGCCCTGGAAGAGAGCTCCATAGTATAGGGTTTTTCCCATTTTTTTTGACATGAGTAAATGTTCTGTACTGACTCTTCCAAGCAGCCAGTAAATATTCTTTTCCATAAGCGTATGATGAGAAAAATGGAGCGGAGGTTAACACCCCCGGTTCACTGGGGACTCGTGTGGCCTCTGCACACTGTCAGAATGCAAAGGAATATATACTGTTATTGTGAAATCTGGATGAATTATGGGAACTTATTGAGAAGCCAAGATTTCCCTTCATGGGCTACCATTCAGAGAAAAAAAGACATGTGGGAGGAAAGAAGAGATGCAGGACTTGATGCTCACATCTGCTCCAGTTCAGTGCTGCTAGAAATCAGATCAGTCTGCCCCCATATTTCATTTCCTTCTGTAATCTTGACCAATAATTTATAATTGGTATCAGCTGATCATCTGGCTCTCTCTTTCCATGGCAAAATGAGTGAGCAAAGAACTTTATCCTCCTATTCTTTGCTGTCCAAGAGACGATAAAACTTTGAAAGACAAAGATCTCTATTAATTTTTAATGAAGTCTCTGAAACATCCTCCTAGTCAATCTCTTTTCATTATGTCTGGTATGCCTTGTTTTTTTAGGAAACAGTGCTTTAGGAATCCATGTGATCTGAGATACAGCTTTGTTAATTGCAGGCAGTGTCATTATGATTTTTTACCTGGTGTATCAGCTTTCTTCGTCTGTATTCTAGGTGAAGGTGTTTGGAGAGGACATCTGGAGAGCTCCTGAGTCAGAAATAACACATATGCTGCCATTGCCCTTTGCAAAATCATGCTCATAGACCAGACTCTCAGCTCCAGCTGCTCTTTCAGTCCTGTCTCCACTCTGGGACTCTGACAGTGCTGATGTTTTGCAGAAGTGATCTCTCCAAATCCAACAGAAGAAGTCAGAGAGGCTTTTTATGGCATTCCCACTCCTCTCTCATTAGGAGCAGTACAGGCTCTAACTTCACAGCTTTTCATGGCACACGTTTCAATTGTGTGCATATTTGAAAAATATTGATTGCCCATTCAGTTAAATATGCAATATTAATAATATGACCATGTGAGGGCAGTTGTAGTTAGTGAGCAGAAAGAGGATGATTCCTCTTGTTAGTATGTTCAGAAGAAGTCTGAAACCCGATAGGTTAACACTGGATTATTTTTAAGGTAGACAACGTTGTAGTCTGTGGCAGGAAGATGACAATAATTAAAATCAATGCTTTCAGAAAAAATAAGAGACTGTGGTGCACCTAGTATTTCCTGTTGTATTTAGTGTTATTGCAGCCTCACCTTGAGTACTGTGTGCAGTTCTGGGCCCCACAATTTAAGAAGGATGTGAAGGTCCTTGAACGTCCAGAGGAGGGCAACAAAGGTGGTGAAAGGACTGGAAGGGTGTCCTATGAGGAGTGACTGATGACTTTGGGCTTGTCTAGTTTGGAGAAAAGGAGGCTGAGGGGTGACCTGATTGCTCTCTACAGCTTCCTGAGGAGGGGAAGGGGAGAGGGAGATGTTGGTCTCTTCTCCCTGGGATCCAGTGATAGGACACATGGGAATGGTTCAAAGATGCACGGGGGGAGGTTTAAACTGGACATTTCCTAGAGAGGTGGTTGATGCCCCAAGCCTGTCAGTGTTTAAAAGGCATTTGGGCGATGCCCTTAACAAGATGCTTTAACTTTTGGTCAGCCCTGAATTGGTCAGGCATTCGGACTAGATGATCATAGTAGGTTCCTTCCAACTGAAATTATTCTATTCTATTCTATTCTATTCTATTCTATTCTATTCTATTCTATTCTATTCTATTCTATTCTATTCTATTCTATTCTATTCTATTCTATTCTATTCTATGAATTTCAAAAGAGGAAGCTGTGGAAGGGGGTCATTCAATCTAGCAAGTGTTAGCAGAGCACAGTATGCCTGTTTTCATCCTGATACTTCTCTGCCAGCCCCCTGCACAAGAGTGTTATACTGGCTGCATATTTATGACAGGAGAATTCCTAAATCTCACAGTGGCAGCTTTTAGTCTTTTTTATGCAACATCAGTGGTTAAAAAACCAAAAAGACTTAGTAATGCACACAGGTGGGCCTTAAATAAAACCGGGGAGACAAATAAGAGATTGTGAGGCTCAGGGCTGTAATCAAATAGGTAAATTTACTTTCTGCTAGCAACTGCAGCACACGTGCAGTCAGCAACCCAATGAGATTAAAGGGGAATGAATCTTAAAGTTGAACAGGGATATTTGTAAGAACTTAATGAGAAAATAATCAATTTCTACCACATTGAAACCAAAAGTAGAAAACTGCATGGTTATTACTCTATGTCCTTTCTAACAGCATGCTACAGTAATCTGAGTACTTTGCAAAAAGAAGACCAACCTCATGTCACTTAGGTACCTACACACTAATAGATGCTATGACAAGTAAAGGAATATCATGAAATTGAAGGAAGGAAGTGATGGCAGAGCAATCTTTAACTGAAGCTTCACAGTTACTAAATAATTTTATATTTTAATTTTAACTACACAATTACTAAATAATTTTATATGTCAGATATGTTCTCCTTGCTAACTGCAAGTGAGGAGAAATATTCTCTGTGCTCAGACAATTGTGTAATTTCCATATAGAATTCTTGCACCTCTCAAGTGTGTCATTGTGTCATGTTGATCTGATGGTCTGGGCTGCCTCAGCAATGGCATAAGGTCCTTTCAGAAGTTGTGTCCATTCAGGAGGAATCTTATTTATCCAACCGTTTGCATCAGGTTTTTAGGTTGCTCGTTTCCTGCCACCCCTTGAGCTTATTTTCTTTTCAGCTAAATTAATTTCGGCTAACTTTTCTCATGCCATTCAACCTAGGGATTCAAAGGAAACGAACATCTGATAGAAGGTATTTTATGGACTACGTTGTTTGAGCACTTGAGTTGTGAGACTGTTGTCAGTGTTTTTCTTGGCACGGCCCAGCCTCCTGCAGTACAGTGGTAGCTGGGAGCAATACAGTGGTAAACCCACCAGCAGCAGAATGTAAGCCAGTCTTTGTTTTAATCTGGAGAGCAATCAGCATTGCAATTAGTATCCAAAAACTCTCTAGGACGCATGCTTAACGGTTTGGCTTTGTGTTTCATTTTGTTTTTGTTGGTTTTTGTTCATGAATAAATCATGGGAGATCTCCAAATAGCAATTGGCACATGAAACACAAGGAAGCCTGTGGCCGGTGGAGTACTAACATACCATGTACAGGGTCTGACCAGCCTGCTCAGTGTGCTGACAAAGGGCACCCAGCTTGGAGGCAAAAGTGGGAGCACTCAACTTCAGCTCCTTTTTGCCCCATTTGGATCTGAGCAATCCTGTCCTTTTCAATGCTTAGCCAAGGTCAGAGTCTCCCACCTGGCAAAACACCACCACAATTGCCTCCCACACCTGAGAGAGGTCTCTGGTAGCCACACATCCCAGCCATTGAGCAGATACTCTCAAGCAGTGCAGTCCTTTCCCCTCCCACATGTACGTGGGGTGTTTGCCACCCAGGAATTTTGTCATTTACAGAAGAATAAGAAGCACCATCTCAGGGTGTTGTGGCATTTAGTTTGCCACTGATTTCTACCACTCTTCTTTTTTGACTTGATGCTGTGGAATTGAACAGAGTGCACCAAGGGTAAATCAGGATGTTTCTTCTGTCCAGTTTTGATGGAAATCAGCTGGTGGGTAAAGGGAGATGTTGGACATATGCCCCTGATGACCGGAGCCTGCTTCCCACAATGCCCATGTGCTTTTGCCTCTAAGCCACTGGTATTTTCAGGCAGGTGACGGTGGGGAAGGTTAGATGTTGCCTTCTGTCCTGTCCCACCTGATGCTCTGAAGAGAAGGACGGGCTCATTCAGAGCAGACAGGGTGGACTGGGAGCTTTTTTATGTGGAAGAATTCAGGGTCTTGGTGAATGGTCCCATCCCTGCAAATGTAGCACTTGGATAGTTTTGAATTAGGAACGGGGCTGTGGTGGGTGGAGGTGTCCCCATGCAGTCGCTGATGTGTGATGGGCACTCCAGCTCAAACCGTGGCATTTCCTAGTGGTGCGTGCCTTTCCTCTGTATTGAGGGTAATCTGGCTTTGTAAAATGACAGTAATTTACAATGTCGCTTGCTGTAATTGGGGGAAATACTATTCCCTCCTCATCTGCTGCTGACTGAAAAATAAAGATGTGTCTTTTACTTTCTGTGATTATATTATATGCTGGCTATAGAATGAAACAAAAATTAGTTTGAAATGATGATCTGTTCATGCTCCAACAGTGAAAGCTGCAAAGAGAGGGAGCAAGTATGTTTTGTAATAATCACTGCTTCAGTCTTTTCAGCACTTTCTTTTAGTCAGAAATATTGTGGAACGTATGGATATCTGTATGCCTTTATGTAAACACTTTGCTGTCAATCACCAAGAATTTATGAGCATTATGGACAGATTTAACTGTGCATGTTTTATAGTGATCAATGAATACTGAATTAGTGTTGTAGCCAAATCCCTATACAATGTGTGTGTTAAGTGAGAAGCAAGTGAGAAACGTACGTACACACAGTGGAAAGTCTGAAGATTTCAGACCAAAATGTACCTATACCTGAAGTGTCCTCAGGTCTCTTCTGCTCACTTTGGCTCTGCCTCCATCTGGGATCATATTCCCATCTTGATCTGAAATAATTTATGCTGTGGAGGGGCTTGTTGTTTCCACAGCACTGTTGGGGCTGGCGCACGCAGCGCCATGGGTGTGGAAGGGAATGTGCTCACTTCCCCTTGGCTGTGCAACATCAGTCCTGCTCCACATTTGGAGCTGCGGGACACGGGCAAAGGAAGCTGGATGTTGTACTGTCACGAGTCTGGCAATAGCACAGCTGAGTGCTTTGCGTGATAGCTGCTAAATCCCAGCTAAATTTTATGTCTTCTGCGTGCTGCCCTGGGCAAGCTGGAATTTGCCCTTTATTAGAAGGTCAATGAACAACAAGAAACAATGGGTGCTTTAAAAAAGAAAACTTGGCACAAACCAACATTTTACATATTGTGCATATCCATAATTTCTTAATGTTCAATGTTTTATGCAAGCAGTGAGGCACCAAAAACTTGGCAATGTGCATTTAGTTTCAAATAGCTGCTCTCTCTGTGCATAGCAGTGTTTGAAAAGCAAATGTTTGGTTAATACGTGGTTAAGCACTTTTGCAATACAGAAAGTGTTCTTCATTGCAAGGTATCTTTCCTGAGAAAGCGAAGTATACTTTTGGTTTTTGAATCCATGCAGACATAGTTTGTAAGCAGTGATTAAGATTTTACAAATACTTCAGGAGCCCTTTGAACTTGTATGTTGGGTAGGTCAGTGCATGCTAAATATTTTTATAAGTAGCTTTCTATGCATTTTTGCTTCCCTCTTCCTCCCACTTTTTCACTTTGCATGACCAAAATTCTCTCAAAGTGTAACTTCAGGTATTTTTGGTAAAACACGTGGCATGCTCTGCATAAACTGAGAGGACAGTCACGTTAAGGCAGTGCAGGATTAAGAGTGATCATGCACAGCCCTGTGGATATTAATATTAATATTATTGTTTGTATTTTATTTTTTCAACATAATTTATTTTCAATTTGTGGGTAAACATGAGGTAAGGAAAGGACTAAAGGCAGACACTAAAGGCAGACCTACCAGTGCTCAGCAACTCACATACTTTACCCACAGCAGAGGTTTGCCCTGAGAGTCATATCAAGATTACCATGTGAACCAACATCATATCTAACTTGTGTTTTGAACCAGTAGGGACAAGTCATGCCATCATGAATATAGATTGTGAGTGTCAAATATAGACTGTGAGTGTCCTGTGTTCACTGAAGTGCTGGTTGTGGCTCAGACCGGGTCCGCAGTCCTCAGCCCCAGACAAGTTAAGTGTCAGTTTCCCAGCCAAGTAGAGAGGCAGACATTTCATCCTTAGTTCAAACTGAGAGAGGACAAGGGGCCTCTTTAACCTGTTTCTGGCTGCAACCATCCCCAAGACCCAATTTCTACATCAGGGATCAGCAAGCACATCTCTAAGGCAATCCGCTTGCTAGCCTTTGGTACCCTCAAAGTTTCCACTATTTTTGTATCACAGAGAGGATACTAGTGATAAACAAATGAATCATTCACAGTACCGCATAGCACCTGTGTGATACTGCCAGTCCATGTTTCCAGGGGATCGTGCTTATGATTCTTGGGTCTGACTTACCTCCAACCCAAGTGATTACAGTTGCAGATGAAGCCCATGGGAATTGTGCTGTAAACATCTGCAGTGATGGGTAAACTACTCTGAAATATTAGATCCACTTGGAAATATCAGATGTCTCACAGTGACCAAACAAGACGAATGGAAAGTATTAGCATCTATGCATCTCTTCCTTAGTTTATCATCTGTAAACTGTTAATACAGTGTTACCTAATTGCAGTTTTATTAAATCAATTAATTAGAAAGTAAAAGAAAAGGTAGTATAGTATGCAGTGAATAAGGCTTTTGAGAAATTTTTAAAACTATGGTAAAAAATAAAGTTTAAAATACTCTGTTCACCCCGTATTCAATATAAAATCAAGCTTTTTACAGGGCTTTAATCTGGAGGCATTGTTTGATTTATTGTTTAACATAAGCTTAACATTGTGATATATTGCTGATGCTGAATTAATTTGAGTTCTGTTTAAGAAAGACTGATTGGGGTTTTTTTCCCTGTTTTTTGTTTGTTTGTAACACAATATTAAATATTTAGAGTTTGAAGGCTTTTGGTTTTTGTTCTATGTATGAAATATTTTATATATTATATGCATGTTGCTTTACATGTGTGTTACTATATATTTTACTTTTTTCCTGTTGAAGCCATTCCAATTTGAATTCTAATAGCTCTACTGCTTTTCTGGTTTTATTCTGTAAACCTGAAATAAAGAGTAAGATAATGTGTCTGCCATTCTAAAGAAATGAAATCAGACCAGATCAGTATTTAACACTTCACCATTCACCAAAGCTTTGTGCATTCTGTAGATGAGTAATTCTAATTTGTGAGAAATGATTATTCTAGAAAAGGTATCAAAATTTTATTTTCAAAAAATCAGCTTCTGATCTCTAGAACACCAGGGAAGAATGTAATGTTTAAATTATACTGGCTTCGCTTCTTCAAGGTGTTTGTTTTTTGTTTGACTGTTAGTGAGTGTACATGAAGTAAGAGAGCAGTTTTAACCTGTATGTCTACAGCTAACTCTATTCTCAATGCAGATAAACTGGGAAATTTTGCCTAGTAATTTCTTTAGCACCAGTGAACCTCAGAAATGAACTAGGGTCACACAGTACTAGAAAAATTCTGTATAAACACTGAAAGTTAAGATGATCTCTTTCTAAAGAAGCTTAAATTTAAAGCATATGGCTGAAAACAACAGAGGAAGACAGGTTGACTGATGAGGAACCTGCTGTATTAGAGGTCTGTTGATATGATAAAATAGTTTCACATATTGATGCAAAAGTCATGAAATCCCTTTTGTCCCACAAAATTTATTTTTGTTACAGAGGAACTCTTGCAACCCTAACTGTAGTAGTCCCTTGTCTTAAAACACATGTGCAATGTAATTTACTTGGTCAAGGGAAGGTAGAAAAACATTTCAAACCCCTGACTTTTTTTTGGGGGGGGGGGGAGGTGTCCTGTTTTCTTCTGCATCCTGTAAGAAAGAACGAAAGAGGGGGAAAAGCATACTAAAGCTGCCATTTACTGTAATTACACTTCAGAACATGTTTCTGGCTGAGTTGTAAGCTTCAGTCAGAGGTATCTATTACAATTAAAGTTGCCCTGCAGGTAAATTATTTAGTTTAGGTGAATACATGATGCTGTACTAGTTGTAGATCAAGGTCTATGACCAATTCATTGTACACTGTGATTCTTGCAGGGATTAAAAAAAGGTGTTTCTCTAGATCTCCTGAATAGGTTTCCTGTGCTTCTGTTTTAACTTCATCGTTAGAGAGCCGCTTTTGGAGCAAAGAGCACAATGCATAGACTGTTATCAAATGCAAAATATGACCATGTGTGAATGCGCAAATAAAGTGAGAAATGTTTGTGGAATGATTGCAGTATTTACTATTCTTTTTTGTACTGCCAGAGATAACAAGTGGGAATAACTGATTTTTGTTTTAGCTGTTGCTGTGAAAAACTGGGGAGCAAATTGCTTGGACTTGAATGAAGCAGTTTATTATTCTGCTTTATAGAAGAATATACATTTCTCTATTTTCAAGTGATCTTTTGTTTCCTTTTTAATTATCACACTGAGGTCAATTTGTTTTCTTTTTCATGGGGAGACGGGGACAGCATACATTTGTGACCGGTTTTGGTGAATAAACTATTCATGTGCAGAATTTTTCCCTGCTCTGTGGTTAAGTATCACTGTTCAGACTCGCTATTGCTAGCCTGAACTGTACATTACATCTTTCACAACAACATGCTAAATGATTTATTTTGAAAGATCAGAAGCACTTGGTTTGGGTTAGTGGAAAGAAATGTGAGCTGCAACAGAGGCAGTGCTCTCACAGGGGTCTCCCCTTGTTCTGGGGAGTGGGATACGTGAAGGAAGATCCAGCGTGGCTCCATGGGAGTACAATGTGAGGAAGGAGAACCTGGTGCGACTGAGAAGTGCTGGTATTTGAAGGCTGCCTCCTTTTAATTTGTTAGTGTGTGTTGAATCTGATGGGCTTGTGCTTATGGGAGTCCATACATGTGTACAGAAAAAGCTCACTTATAGAAGTATTACATAGAAGTAATCTGATCCATTTTTCAGTATGACACTAGTAAATTTACACTGTTCTTACACTAATACCAGATTCAGGGTTTTTTTCCACTCTTTCTAAAAAATGCCTGAGTGATACAATCAGAAGCAGCAATTCAGATTTTGTTGCCACTTATTTAGTAAAACCACATTAATAGGCAGGTTTCAGCATAACGATTGGGATGAGTGAAACTAATTCATTATTGTTATTGTGAATCCTGTGTACGCTGTTGTTGGGAATTAGGTTCATTAAACATGTACTTTTTACTGCTTTCTGCCAAAGGAGAAAGTACAGACTTGGTGCCTTGACTAGCTAATCTTCAGTGACAGTAAGAGCTACGGTACTGCAACATGAACTGACACATGTCAAGCCTGTATTTTCTGTAATGTTAAACAGAACGGCTATGCTGTCACATGCCAGCTGACTCTACAGCATGCTTTGCTTGAAGTAGTGGCACAAGAAACATGCAAGCAATCCAGCAAGGACTTTGCCATCTAACTGTTTTACAAGCCTTTCAATGACTAACTTAATTTTTTTCTCTGCTTCAGTCCAACTCAAAGCCTTTAGCAAAACATTTTCAAGCTACTTGGCTGCCATATAGTGCATGACCATTTGGGGTTAATCTATAGCAGCAAAGAACATCAGAGGAGGAAGTTTTCTGGTTGCATGATTGCAATTTCTTTCTTTTCCTTATACAAGAAGCTGCAATTTCAAATCTTAAATTGTTTTCCTTAGGCAGCACCTTGTTGATTTATTCTGTGTCTATCTCTGAGCATGGGAAGAACTAGAGCTTGAATTTTCCCTCTCCTGTTTTAAACCAATTCAGTAGTACTTCTGGGTCCATTTCATAATTGTGCTGCAGGACAGCATCCTCATACCTGGTGAAGCCACACCTTGAGTATTGTGTCCAGTTTTGGGCACCTCAATACGAGAGGGATATCGAGGTGCTGGAGCGAGTGCAGAGGAGGGCAACGAAGCTGGTGAAGGGCCTGGAGAACAGATCCTATGAGGAGAGATTGAGGGAGCTGGGACTGTTTAGTTTGAGGAAGAGAAGGCTGAGGGGAGACCTCATCACTCTCTACAGCTACCTGAAAGGACATTGTAGAGAGGTTGGTGCTGGTCTCTTCTCACAGGTGACTAGTGACAGAACAAGGGGGAACGGCTTTAAACTCCAACAGGGGAGGTTCAGACTGGACATTAGGAAAAAATTTTTCATGGAAAGAGTGGTCAGACAGTGGAATAGGCTGCCCATGGAGGTGGTGGAGTCACCATCCCTGGATGTGTTTAAGGGTGGTTTAGATGAGATGCTGGGGGATATGGTGTAGGGGAGAACTTTGTAGAGTAGGGCTGATGGTTGGACTCGATGATCCCAAGGGTCTTTTCCAACCTGAATAATTCTATGATTCTATGATTCTATACCTGCACATTGCTCACTGCTTCCCATGATACATTCATTTGTACCTGTTGAAACAAACATTATAGCTAGCTTTCTGGTCGCTTATTTTATTCCCACTTTGGGCATATGTTATTTTGCAAGATATACAGCAGTGGAAAAGCTGGGTCAGAAGCAGTGATGGAAATATAGGATTTGATCTAAGGCATATGAGCAGGCCAACAAGATTCCTGACAGTGGTTTTATCATAATCACATTAGAGACTTTTTAGATACTCTAGATCTGCAGTTAATTGCAGCAGTTGCAGGTAAGCCCTTCACAAATAGCTTTTTTTAGGCTTCAAAGTGTTATGATAAAGAAAGGCCAGAGGTGATATCTTCTTTTGCATCTATAAAACAACCTACCAAGGTTTTCTACCAGTTCAGGCTGTGAAGAGCTAGTCTAATGCACTCACCTATGCCCAAGGAGCTATACAGATGCCTCACCTGTCCTCAGAACTGATTATGGACTCAAAGCCCTATAAAAACTTGAATTAAAATTAAGATTGGAGCTGCATATTTAAAATGTATTAACTTCAAGATTTGCAGGTATATGTTGTACACTTTCAAATAATTAAGATTATATCCTCTCATCAATAGTTAAAAGCTCAGTAAGTCCATGCAGCAGCTTAATAAACAGTTCATTGTGCCACTAAATCTGAATCCAAATTCTCCATTCTAACAGTGAAACAAATTCAGACACCACATCCAAACTCATAAAGTCATATTTCCCAGCCTAAACAATTAAATCTGCACAATGAAGCAATGCAGGTTTTTTTCTACATAAAATTAATCCAGTCTTAAAGATCTTTTGGAGGAGAAGAAAGGTTTTCTTGGTGGGGATCTAACAGTTTAATTAGTATTTAAATATTTGTACTTAAATATTAGTACTTAAATACCCAGAAAGGTATTTAAGAAGTCTGACTGAATGAAACGTATTAACAGTTAACATAATAAAACCTATTAAACTATTACAGACTTTCTGGTTCTTCCTCTGTCTGCAGGAATGATTAGGGCACACTTAGAGGTGACATGAATGCTATCTTGTCTTTGCTTGACCTTCTTGGTAGAGCTGGATGCTGTTGTCTTTGCAAAGGGTGCCAGTAAAGGGATTGTGATTTATAGACATGGATCTTCTAGGAACTCAGTTGAAATCTTTCTTGTTGAATTTGAAGTCCGTGCCTTGCGTTGCTCTTCACAAAATGGATTCAGAATTGGGTTAATCAAAATGCTAAGTATCACTGAAATATGAGTATGTGAGCTCCCAGTGAATAACCACTTATTCTGTACTTCTGGAGAGCAAAAATACCTGTCTGTCTAGAGTTCCTTGATCATGTTCGTATTTCATATATTGCAAAGCTTTCTTATTACTGGATTTTTGGTGTTTTTTCTTTGCCTTGAGCTAACTTTCTGTTCCAATTGAAAATGTCATTAGAAGTAACAAATGTTTCTTTGTTTTTTTTTTGGTTTTTTTTTCATCCCATACAGTGTGAAAGGAGCAGATGCTGGCAACGTGATCAGACTATTTGTACCAGATATTGGGATGTTCATTGCTAGTCTGACAATATGGCTCATCTGCCGCAACATGTTTCAGAAGCCAGTAACCGAGGATGCAGCACAGTGCAACATGCAATTTGAAAATGAGGAAATGGTATCAAACACACATTTCTATCTGTACGACTTTTAGCTAATAGTAAGCTTTGGCATTCCTGTCTGAGATATGTTCTGAAATGGTTTCATGAGGACTGGATATGTTAAGAAGTGAACTTAATTTCAGAAAACTAAACAGCTGTTTTTAAAGTGGAAAAGCTACAGTTGTTATTATCTTGAGAAAACAAAGCGGAATATGAAAAGTTGTAGGTTTGCTACTGAATTTTTCAGATCGTTTTGAGTTAAGAAATGATCATGACAGTAGATCACAAGCTGTTTCTTCACCAGAGCTGGTGGTTAAGTCTGACAAGGTTGTTTTGCTACATGCATTGCTCAGTTCCTTAGATAGCATCTATATTTCCAAACTTGTTATCCAAGAATAACAGCAGCATCTGAGTGATTATCAGGAATGACTCTTAGGAGAAGGGAAGAGAGACTGTGTATTACATTCATGGAAGGAGTTATCTAAAACTGTGGTCATACTGAATAAGCTCAAGGATAATTTCTGGGAATGGCTTAACTGGAAGTGTTGAGGTGTTTGCTGTGTATTTTACTAGTGGGAAAAAGAATGGCAGAGATACTCAATGCAGAAAAATCCACAGAAAGAGGGAAACAATTTTATAATATAAAAAGCCACAGTGGGAATTTAGCCCAGAGTGCAGAGAAATTCCTACTACTAATCTTAATATGTTTTTTATCAGACTGTCTAGTGTGCCTTGGGTCTCATTTTCTGTCTTCTTTCACGTATGAGTGGAATGTTTTTTTCTTTACTCTCAAAACTCCATTTTTAGGGGAGACAGTTGCAACTTGCTTATTTCAAATAGGAATTGCACTTTGAAGTGGATAAAGTATTTAGGGGGATCAGCTGCCCATTTTGGTGCCACTATAGAGAGGAAAAAAAGCCTCTCTGCATGTTGCCATATTGTCTGGATTATGGTATTGCCGGAAGCTGGTCGAGTTTCTAGCACATGAGAGATCAGTATCAGGACTGTGCTTTATACTGAGTTGCAGTTGTAATTCTTACGGGCTCTCCTGGTGGCTGAGGATTGCCTGAAGATTGCAGATTTTAACTACACATTGGAGGATGTGTATGGCCTCTGCCTGATGAGTGTACGTAAGGTTTTGCTGTGTCTCCTGGAAGCCGGTTTTATCAGCTTTAAATCTGCTTTATTGTTGGAGCTGTGCAAAATGGATTTAGCAGCAGGCTAGAATCTGGGGCTATATCCATAAGGGGAGACGTTTGAAGTATTAAGAAGTATGTCTAATTAACATGTTTTGTGTTCAGACCATCTCTCTTAAGAATTACATTTTACCAAAGTGGGCTCTAAGAGACTTCTCTGAAGCCCTTGATCTCCTGGAAAGAAAGCATGCACATGCATAACACAGGAGTAAGCTGATGGCAGAAACTCAGATGAGAAACAAAAGGACATGCTTAGGTTCCTCTGAATCTGAATGACGATGTTCAGATATTCACTTTGTGTTTGGTTTAGAGGTGAGCATGAGCCTGGAGTCTGGGTCGAAGGGAGCTTGGTCTCCTGGACAGGATGGGTGCTGGCTTCCAGGCAGGGTTTGATAGTCATTTGCCTGGAATGCAAGGGGAAAAAAAACAAGCTAACACTGATTACGTAGCACAAAGTGTAGCTTTAAATTGGGTTGGTCCTAGACTGGCTACCTCGGGGGAATCCACCAGTGCAACTAAATGGGCCAGAATATTCCACGAAGGAAGAGCGTGGGGGAGAAGAAGGATAAAACTTTGACTGCAAAGAAATATTGATACTGGACACTGGGCAAATAAAAATCAGCATAAATGTATTTTATTTCTTCACATCAAAACCCAGAAAAAATTATTTATGTTCTGTAAACTGTATGTATTACAGAATATTTAGTGAACACAGCAGCTGTATTTAGATTTAGTGGCACTCAGAACTCTATCACAGGCATTTTTTAAAAAAAGGCGTAATAGTTACTGTTGTGTGAGGTGATCCCCAATGCTTTAAGGAATTCTGATCTTCACAGCTGAAATGATGAATCTGCATCAGAATAACCTGCTTGTTTTTTAAAGATGGAGTGAAATAGAGAATGGAAAATTAAATACCTGTTAAACACATTTTTCCAAACTTCAGCTTTCTCTTTCTAGGTGTCTGCACATAACATCCTGGAATCATTTCTGCTAGCTAGGAGGAGGCTGCAGCAGCAGCTGAATCTGCTAGGAATATGTATTTGGCAGGACTGACTCTAAGGAACCTAATGCATATGCAGAGTATGCAGCTGAGTGTCTGAATTTGGGAGAATATTGGCATGATCTAAAATGAGTCCAAACTGTGTGGGTTTCACACGATAATTTTCAATTCTTTCTTGGTAGAGTACACTGTAAAAGGGAAAGCTAAGTAAGTGATCGGTTCTTTGAATTCTGCATTAGCTGACTGATGCCTGTGGCTGTGTGTTGGTGCAGTTCTCTACTGATGATGTAACTCCATTGAATTAGAGAATGCAAAATGATTTGCAGCAATAACTGCCCTACAAACAAATGCTTCAGGAGAAGTGTTGAGCTTGGTACTGTGCCTCCAAGAGAAATAGTCCTGGGTTTGTTAGACCAGACCTATAGCCAATTCCAGAGTTGAAGAGCTTTTGCTGAGAGTCCCTGCCACCAGTCATCAGAGATTCATGGTACAAGATTTTGTTAAGAATGCATCAGCTGTTTTGAACAGGCTCAACAGAGCCATAAGGGAGGTGACTTTTCAGATTGCTAGATGCCTAGCCACACATGGCTCTATAAATCAAGAAATCAGCACTGTGACTTCCAGGCAAAAACAGAGAGTTTGTCTTGCAGCTTTACATTTTTGCATGAAATTATTTACATTGAGTGATTCTCAGACCCCTTCGCCTGGGGGGAGAGTGAAATACTATGGAAATACGCTCAATTAAAAAAGAAACATTAATCTATCTACTCTTAAAATTTATGTACAAGAAAACCTGTTAATTGTTTTCGTACTTCTAAAAGTGACCTTTTCAAGGCGCTGTGTGAATCCATCACATTTCACTTGTTATATGGGCATGCCAAAAAAATCCCTGGAGTTGAGTAGCAGTCTGTGATGCTCAGTTGTGTGCTGTCCTTCATCATGGCAGTAGCCTCCAGAAACCAGCTGTAAAGTACAATGGATCAGATTGATTGTGGATCGAGATGCGATTCGAAATACGAAAAAGTATCAGAATCCAAATTAAGGACTACGAGGATTCATTGAAAAATGGATGTCTTTCTTCATTACACTGCATCCAACTTTAAGGGAAACAGATCTCCATCAGAAAAGCATATTCTACAGAACAGAACTGGGAGGAGGAGGCTATAAGGCAGTGAGAGACTCTCAATTATTTGTAAGTAACGCTATCCTAGGAATAAGCAAAGAGTGTGGTTTTAATTAACAGTGAGTCATGAAGTAGGAAGGTCTGCCAGATACCAGGCTGCAGTCCAACTCATTACCACCCCTAAATGGTTGCACACTTGGAGCAAACGTGTCTGCAGGCCTTTTTTATTAGGGCTCAGAAAATTTAAAGCAGGTGAATTCAGCTGGAGACAGGCCCGGGCATGCTGAAAAGCACAATGCCAGTCACAAGGTGTAAAAGGTGGAAGAAAATAAGAAAGTACAGTTAACTCCCAGCTGCAGCTGAAAGTATGACATTTTTGATTTGGTGCAGATGGTGGTTTATATGCCAAAATGCAGATACAGTATATAGAGTCTGATAGGTATTAGAAAGGAAGTAGCTTTAGCTTGAGACTATGGATGAATTGCCTAATATTGTAAGTGACAGTGGCAGGGAGGAAAATCCTTCTGAGACTGCACAACTTAAAACTTTAGAAGAGGTTGATCTTAATTGAAATATACAGTTGTAGTCTTAAATGCAACTTCTTCCCACGACACTTGCTGGCTTGTCCATTTGAGCTTGTTTCTCATCCACACTCTTCTAGAAAGCAAATGGAACCACTGGGTCTGTACTTTGTCCCATAATCTGAGGCAAGCTTGATCCCAGAGTCTCCATCCCTCCTCTTTTCTGCAGAAGGCAGAGATTTGTTTGGGATCTCAAAAAGGAAAAAAAAAAGAAAGAGAGGAAATTGTTTTAAAATAAACTAAAGTTTGGGAAGAATGTGAGGAGAGCTTGGCTTGGAGTCAAGATACTGGACTGGAGTCAGGAGGACAAGCATGGTTCTTACTTTGGCCACAAACTTGGTTTGTGTCCTCAAGTCTATTACTTCATCTGCCTCTCAGCTTCTGTGTCCCTTGGCAAATAGGGGCAGTAAAAATGTGGTTTCCTAGCTTTGTCTTTCTAAACAGTGACAGGGCTATTTGTTCTACGCCTACATTGGGCACGTAGCACGTCAGGAGCTCTCTTTTGGTCCAGGTCTCCAAGTGTAGCTGCAATACATACAGGACAGAATCAATAGGCTCTGAGAGCTTGGACATCCCATGCCTTGTCCAAGGACTTCCTAGTCTAGAAATTGCCCATTTAGACCAGTATCCTCATCCTGAAAACAGCTGGTACCTACTGGATAAGGACAGTAAGCATGTAAGGGAATACCCTTTTTCCCCATCTCCAACATTACAATTTATCCTGATCTCTCCTAGTGAGAGACTGGCTTTAATCCTAAAACATGTGGTTTCAAATCCCTTCCAAAGAATGTTGTTTTTAATTATAGCTACTCTGGATAATCTTGTTAAACATATAATTATCCAGACCCTTTTAAAACCTCATTAATTTCTTGGCTTTGGTGGCGTCATGAAGCAAGGACTTCCACAATTTAATAAGTGCTCTCTGATTTTATTTTAAATTTAACACTCTTTAATTTTATGGAAGGTCCCTTGTATTACATGTTATAAAACTGAGTGAGATAGTATAAGGGAAATCAAATGTATTTATTATCTTGCATAATTGTCCTTTGAAGGGTAAGCAATCCCTGTTCTTTTTTCAATTTCTTTTGTCATTTTCATTACTTTTTTTTCTGAACTAACTATAATTCTGCAATATTCTTTTGAGCTACAGGGAATATCAGTGCCTCAACATTTCAGGCAAGGTCTTGTTAATTTAAATGATGGTATTATGACCTTCATTATTAGATTCAGAGATTGTTGGGTTGGACAATTCTACTAGCATATCACCTACCTGGATGTCCTATATAATATGGATAATTAGTTCAGTTTAGAACACATCTCCGAGAAAGATCTGATGTCACAGTCCTTTTAGTTGCTAGCACATTGCTGTTTTTCTTGCCTTCAGATGCAGAGATCTCCTTTAAAGCTGTTTACAGTGGTGCCCATGACACCATCTAGATGACCATCCCATTTTTTCTTAAAGCCTGGGATGGCTATATTTTTCCTAAGATGATTTATTTTTTGTGTTTATCTTAATTTAATTTTATTTTGCCATTATGAAACATTCATCTGACTTGATTAGCTCTCACTGATGTGGGACCCTTTGGCCCTGATTCCTCTAAACATCTTCCCATGTGCAATTTCTTCTCCTTCAACATTTGATTCTCTTCAGAGATAGCGAATGATGACTATTGTGGAAAGTACTACAGGTGATAAAGAGGGAAAGAGAGGATTGGAACTTCTTGGCTTCTTTTAGCTTCCTGATGACACATCTTTTATTCCTCTTTTATATTCTCACTGTCATCTCTATTTAGTATGGCACTGGCCTACCTTTTCTAATTGCTTATAAATATTTCTTTGGTTTTGACCTCTGGAGAACTGGTCCAAATGCAGTTGGTCTTAGTGTGCTTTGAATATGCTGTAAATAGGATTTAAAACCTTATTTATATGGTTTAATAGGAGTAGGTGAGGCTCCCTTACCGCTTCACTTGTGATGTTTGTAGTGGTGAAGTTTGCCAGACCTTACCCAGCTGCCTCCCTCAGTAACAATTCTAATGCATCTCATCTTAACAAGGGTCAAAAGTTTACAAGTTACATTAGCTTCTTGGTTTGATGCACATGTCTTTGGATAAGTCTTAACATAAATACGTAATTATACTACAGCAGTGCCTCAGCTACATAATGTTACATAGTGTAATACATTATGTATTACCAAATGCTGTTAGCCTGTTCAGCATGAAACTTCAGCGTTCACCTGTCCTGCTTTGGTTAGAAACGTGACGTGAGGAAATGCTTCTTGTGGCAGCTCTTCACTGTGGTTGCTAGCTTGCTCTTCTAACAGTCCTCAGTTCCAAATTTTGAGATACAGATGTGTTAACCAGGAGAGGAAAGTCCTGGAACATGGTTGCCTTTGGACGGCCTAAGTGATGAATAACACAGTACAAGAAGGAATCTCTTGGGTCACGGAATTCAGTCTGCTGTATTGCAGGCAGCTGTATCACACAGTTCCCTCTGGAAGGTAGGAAGCACCATCTTGAAAACAGGACAGTTTTTCTTCATCCCATTGCACCTGACAGGACCCTGTTCTGTAATTTTGCTTTTCTGGTGATTAGAAAACATCTAATTTATATTGTACATGTATTCATAACTGCATTATAACCCTTTTAGTTCTTCTACTCTTTTGCTCCAGTATACTGTTTCCTTCTCTAGCATTTATTTCTCTGATATTTTGGGAGAAAAATAATGTGTTTCTTTAAAGGTTGTTCTGCAAGATGAAAGAAGTCAAGTAATTTTGGAGCCTCTTGTAGATTAGATGTCCCATTCTCCTGTTCATCCCAGTAATCTGTGTCTCTTCAGGGTGGTACTGGAAAAGTACCCAAGCCGCTTTGGTATGAGCTGAGGCACTGCTGCAAATAACCACAGCACCATGGTTGAGCTATTTATCATCCTTCTTAGCAAGATGGCTAATGGTATAACATATATATTTCTTGTCCCGGAATTACTCCATATGGGTGCTGTACTGCTTCACATACCTGCACTAGCTCATTTAGAGTTTGTACTGAATTGTGCCTTGTAGTCATAACCCAACTCTTCCTATTTCCTTTTCACTAAAAAAAAAAAATGTGTTTAATCATCTCAGGCCAAACCACTGAATTCTGCCTGTGAGTTCCCCTCTCTTTTGAATTTGGCTTATATGCCTGACATCTTTTTGAAGTCAAGATGTGAAACTGTATTTCCATATTGGCCAAGTGAGTCTTGTGCTGAAATCACTTGGTGTTTGCTCAGGTGCGATAGGTACATGGGGAAGTGAAATAATCTTTGGCCCTCTCAGTACAATATCTATTGTATACAGGATTTAATGAGTTGCCTTCCTGTTATCCTGCTTCCGAACTGTGCTTGTCTCTATTAATTTTTTATTTTTCATTTCCTCTGAATTCCTAAATGCCTCTGTCCCCTATGCGTTTCCAGTAAACAGCTGATCCTTTTTTTAGTGAATGACTCTTTCCCACAGAGGATTTTACTGTGGAAATGTATGTCATTCATTACTATCAAACACTGCAAACACACTGAAAGTTATTTCTGATGGTACATCCTTGATGAATGTATCTAATGCTGTGTAGGCCTTTAACCCAAGCTTTAGCACATGTGAGATCTATTAGTGATAAAATTTTTCATTAAGATTCATAGGACTTAAAGTTAATTTAGGATTTTTCTTTTCAGTGATTCAATTGATTAATACAAATTTTAGACTACTGTTTAAATTCCAAAATGCCTCTATCTCATTAATGTCACACCTACCAAAATGTTCATTGCAATTGTCTTACACTTGATTAGTTCAGCTTATTTATCAGGGTCTTCCCCTGAGGTTACCCAGTTTTCTCTTTCTGTCCCGGCTTGCAGTCTGCAGCCCTCCCTCCCCATGCACCCCCTGTGCGTGTGTAGAGTGGCGCTCCCTTATGGCTTTCACTAGACCCACCTGAGCTCCCTTTGAGCACAACATGTATCTCACCCAAGGTGACCTTAAAGAAGATACTCTTGCTAGGCAGCCCTATTTCTGTAGAGCTCAAATTGAATGACATGTGGGAGTTGTTTATGTGGAAATTTTTGTATCTATTCTGTGGCAGAAAAAGCAGGGAAATCCGCTGCTCACGTGCTGACGCTTTCAAAACAGCTGTGGAGTTCTTCGCTTTCTTGCAAAATTGGAAATTCAATAAATGATTACCTTAACGTGGTTTAGTATTGACTACAGGTTAAAACGACAATAATTTATATCACATTAAGGGCTTGCAAAGTTCCTTTGATGGTAAAACAAGTAGCAGCTGAGTTTCTTTTCCAGCTTTTGTATTCACAGCTGGGTCTGTCTAAAGAACATTGTTATTCTGATTATTTTTTCTGTATGCATTTCTGTATGCATATATGTATGTACTGCTCTATGTGCATGGAAAAAGGCTTTTAGAGCAAGCTTAAAAATAGGAACTTGGTCATGTTATGATATGTTTCATCTAGACTGAGTGGACCAGCTTAGGCAATATCTAGGCAATTGGACTAAAACAATGTGATAGTAGACAGAGAGTCTATTTCTATAGTTCTGCTGGTGTAGTTGAATCAAATAGCTTGTCTCACATGATTCCTCAACCAAATTGTTCATTAAGTGTTTTTTTTCTAAATGAAAAGGAAGTCCAAAAACTTGGGCATAGTAATGGCTTGAACAGACTTGTCTAGACAAAGATGTCTAATAAATTGTATCTGTGCTGCTCTATTAACAGTTATGGAATAAAAATATGATCTTTGATTAGAGGTAAAGAAATAGTTATAGGAAATGATATCTTAATTCTCTGCCAAAGAGTGATTCATGGTTTTACAGTAACAGTCAGCAGGGGGCCATGAGCATGTGCCTCAGGGCATGCAAACTGCAGGGCAGCATGAAGACAATCCAGCTGACTTTAAAGAAACTCGTGTGGCTATCATGAGCAGGGATTAGAAGTCTGTACTGAGGTCTGGGATACTACAGCTAGAGCAGTTCTTGTGGAGACTGATTAAAATTGCCAGAAGGAGGTCGGATTGGCTTGCTCACTCTTGTCTCCTGGCAAAGTGGGTGCACCTATCTTTTCTGCAAGCCAAACCATGCACCTTCAAGGTAATCCAGATCATGAATGCACTTTTCTGGTATCACCGGCAATAAATAACATGGTCTACCATGATGTACGACTCTTCCCTCGTGCTGAACCTGCATACCTGTAGCTGTTTGGGTAAGCCTGCTCCAGGAAGGAGCAGGCTCTGGGAAGTGGCCAGGTGATGGGGTGAGCCCTGCAGCCCCACTGGCAATTCAGAGGCAACAAGAACATGTTTAAATCAGTGACCCCACGCAGTGCTCGTCAGGAGGTTGTTTCAGGCTCTCCTTCACAGAGGTACTTTGCAGAACATAACCACACAAGCAGGTTGCCTTAGGAGCATAGCAGTGCTGCCATACAATCTCATTGCAGGTTGCATTTCTGCCACCTGCAATCCAGACCCTTGGAAAACACAATGTCATCTTGACATTAAGTTTGATAATGAGACTGATCACTGCATCTCTAGAACTTTTTAAATGTCCACATAATACATAGATGAATTGAGCTGACAGAGCAGGAACCATTTAACCTTTGTTAAAAATTCTAAAAGCAACATGTTAAAAGCAGTTGGTGAACTTCATGTAACTGTATGCTTTTTCTCAAGCTTATTTTTTATTTTCTCACTCCTCTCTTTGTTTCCTGGTTCTGACTGGGAGGAAATGTCAAAATACTGCAGAAGAGGCTATTTGTACAATATTTATGAGCCAACTGGAAGGAGGAAGCACCTGAGCTCTCATGAGAACTTATTCTTGTGAGCTTAGCAGTGCACGCTTGAGAAGTCCCAGTAATTAATGCAATGCATTTGCAGGGATGGGAGTTGTGTCCAGTCAGAGACTTGTATATCGTTAGTTGTAACAATTCTAGTTAGTTAAATTTTGTTGCTCTCATTGTTTCAATTTTTGAAGAGTTTCATTCCTGTCCTCTCTAGAATCAAAAAGTCAATAAAGGAGCGAACTTGTGTTTACAGACACAATACCATTAAATATAGGTACAAAGCAAGGAGTGTTCTGAAGCAAGAATGGGGGTTAGGTTGGAGCTAAGGCTTCCTATTAGTAAATACATCTCTGGGACTAGAGGATATCTTTGTGCAGTAGTGTTTATACTGTACCAGATGAAACATTTAAAAGTTGGATGTTAATAAAGTAACCCCCAAAGTAGCTAATGGACATTCTGGCCCTGGCCTCAATGGTAGCTGCCATAGCTGCCACAGAGCCTGTACTGTTTCCTTGTCTGTTCTCTGTCTCAATTTGGCAGTTTAAAAAAGTGTTGTACAATAAATACTCCTGGGACTTCCACACGATTGCTGGAAAACCTAAACTGCATTTAGTTTGTTTATAAAAAGTCCTGGGGCCCTACTCTGCAGAGCAAAGGTCATGGAAACACATGTTTATGGCTTCACAAATGCTCTATACTTCTTGAATGGAGAAGTTTATTTGATTTAATCAGCATCCACAGGGATCCTGTAATTGCATAATAAGTAATTTATTATGGAAGTAAAAGTATTTTTCTAACTGTAGCCTATGTGGCATGGGTTTGTAGCTTTAAACTAATCCACGTAGTAAAAAGAGCTTTGCAAAACAGCCTGACTGGAGTAATGGTGTTCTGTGATGAGCGTGTACTTGCATGGCTATTTAATCATCAGAAAGTGTTAAAACAACAGGCACATTATCACCATGGTGGATGTAAAAACTGTTCACTGTTTGCCTGCCTTCAGCAATTTGAAGTGCTCAATGTGAGAAACTGGAAAGCCGTCCGAGATAATCCAGTTGGTGGGCGGTGAATGTGAGAGTGGGAGAATCCGAAGTTTTTTTGACATACACTGGAACATGGCCTTTCAGCTACTTTGGGAAAGGAACATGGCCTTTCAGTTACTTGACTTCACCTTGGATACCAAATCACAAACAGATATGTTTGTATACAAAAAAATATCAAATCTATAGTTGTTTAGCTGTCATAGTCTTTTCATGGAAATAATCATTGACTGGGTCATGAAAGACACCACTGGGAGGTAAGATAAGACGAAGGACTAAGGTATCATCCTTAAAAGCACTTGCAGATAGGGAAGAGAGAGATGTAGAAGCTAACCCACCTCTACCAGGGAGCATGCTGGTGCAAAGTCCTGGTCTCTGAAACTAGGCAATCCTTGCACAGCCATATCACTGATAATTCATGCTGTGCTGAAAAGTTGCAAAATGGTGTGCATCTGTTCTGGAAAAACATCCAGGACTGCAGATTATGGTTGTTGTTGATGATCAGGTTTTCCCACTTGATACCTTGTCATAAACTGAGGAGAGCATTTGAAGAACCCCAACTCCAAACAGACCTTTGTAGTTTTAGAAGGAAAATGTGAGAAATCATTTTGGTATTTGCCGAGGTTCAGAAAGTTGACGTTTTCTTTCCAACAGCTGATGACCTCAGTAACAACAGAAGTAGGTTGCTCTGAATTTCCTGTGAGTGTTTGTGCGGTCCTAAATCTTTTGTACAACTTGGAATTCATATGTTCATATCTAAATAAAAATGGAAATACAAGGAAAGTTAACTTTGGTAACTCATCAACTTGCAAGCTTTTAACTATGCTTAAATTTTGGACCATCATCTCCTTCTCAGCTGTATCCTGGTCCAGTGAAATATACTCTTTCCTAGTGCTTCTCCCTGGGCATGCTGTGTCATACGTATCAGTACAAGATTATTAATACTGAACTCTCAAGACAAAATGTAGCCTAAAGGTCCCTCAGATCAGTGAAGCAAGAGTGATTAGCCTGGTCATGTTAAAAAAATCATGGTCCTAGTTATCATGATAGAAAAATCCAAAGACTTGTTTTGAGGAGATCAAGATGTGAAATTGGGCATTTGTCACCTGGGGTGAGGGAGGCAGGCAGTGGGGAGAGACAGAAAAGGATATTGAGTCCCACCTCTAATGGGCTGGTTTTATGTGGTTTTCTTACTTTTGTGTCCCCTTTTTTATTTCATTGTTTGAAGTTATTGTGTATTTTTTTCCAATTTATACTTAAAAATATTTAAATTTTTTCATTTTTCCCTCAAGAACATTTTCTGCTTCTTCATGGATAACATTTTATTATTTTCTTTTGTGACTCTTCAGACTTTTATTTCCTGTTCCTGCATATGTATAATTAAGCATTTTAGACAGCACTCCCATTCAGCTTAAGCTGTAATGAATGTATGAATCCTGTCTTCATTTTCAATGTAGATTTGCGATATTCATAGAGATATGAGTCCTGACAGTCTCTCATGGAATAACTTATTTATTTTGAAACTGTTCCTATACACTTTTGCATGTAATTGCACATTTTAATGCATATTGTCTTCAGCAAATGAAAAGCACTAGCTGAGGAAACAGGGGTCTCCACACAGACCCATGTATAGTAGGGATGCCATTTCATAACCTTTAAATGTCCACCAGTCTCACTCCTTCCTTCGTTTGGGATATGAACACTACTGAAGTTTTCACTGTTCATTTGTCATATTAATCTCAAGGTGCAGAGCACTAGAGCCGGTTCAGGAGGAGCAGGATTGGGCCCAGAAGGACTAGATGAGGAGCAGGTTCATCTAGTAACTACAGCACAAGCAGAAATTATCATAACTTTTGCCCTTTGTATGGCTTTCTCACAGAAACAGCTGTGGCAGAAGTAAGAGCATAGTGTTCAGCCAACTGTCAGCATTGTTTCTGAATATTTAATTAGCTCCTGTTTAGATAGAAGCTCAGATATGATCAGCAGTGATGAACAGACAGAATGCCTCTTTGTGCTGCATGGCTCAAAATGTGATGATTGCATGTTTGGGCTGCCATCTCCTCTCCACTATTTTGCATTAAGGATCTAATAGTTCATATGTTGAGAGCTGTATAAGTATATGGTAACAATAAGAAAGCAATTGAAATGCTAGTGTACTCCATTTATAATGGGTATAGCTAGTGAAATAGCTGGATATGTACAAGAGAAAGGTAGATTTCCCAGATCAACCCTATCATATTTAATATGTATTTCATTGTAAATAGATACTCTTGAGAATAAGCAGGCTTTTTCTGGGCATTCACAACATTATTAATGCTCCAAAGTAAGAGGAGAAAGTTGGCACCAAGCTTAGAAGTGAAATGAAGGAGTCCACAGGGAATTTTGTTCCTTTGGGAATCCACATAACAAAACGGTACTGAAGAATTTGGTTAAGTAGGCTGAGAGTTCAGCTGTTCCTACTGCAATCTTATCTGTTGGTGTGGAATTTTTTGCTGCCAAAGGTCACCAATAAATATAAAACTGCTATTCTGATTAAAAATACCAATAGTCTCTCTTTCTTACTTTCACACACAGAGATACTGCTTGGCCAGAACTAACGTTAGCTAATACAAGTTCAGATTAGTGCCAAAGAAGCTATGCTGTATTACAACAAGTGAGAACCTGGCTCAAAACTACTGCTTTTTTTTTTTTTTTTTTTTTTAAATATGCCCCTACATGTCTGTGAATGACTAATTTTTCCATAAATTTTATCTTTGGGTGGGCCTCTTGCTAATCCTGCAGATGCTCACCGTGGGTTGATGATTTAGTCTGCATCACTCAATAGTGTGTATATCATCTGGTCTCCAAGATACGATGGAGACTTGATGGTGAAGGCCATTGCCAAATCCTAACAAACTGCTCAAGCATGAGGGGCCTTTACACATTTCCTTCTTTTCCTTTTTCCATTGTGTAGTTCTAAGCCACTGGTCTCATTTCCCTGCTAAATTGTTGCAGATCACTCAAGCTTTCACTACTTCTCTCTTCCTCACTTTTTCTCCTTTTCTTTCACCATCAGCCGATCTCACCATTTCTCATTCTCTCCCAGAGCCTCTGTTTAGTGTATTTTTCCTCTCGCAAACTGTCCTTCAGCCACCAATGAGCTGTCTGTCCATTTATTTCAGCCCTTGTTGCCCTGTCTCAGATCACTCCTACTTGCCCCATTCTAGGTTTTGCATTTAAAGTCTGATAAAGGGTTCATGGGGGAAGGTTTGAAACTTTAGATTTATTGAGGCACATCAACCAGGAAGGTTGTGCTTAGTGGCTGGAGTTTATACCTGAAGCCACTGAGCCAAAGAAGTGTTTAACAGATAGATAGATAGATAGCAAGATGGAAAGAATGCCGAGCAAACCAGAACAAATTTAATATAAAAATGAACAAGCAGCCTGTTGTGCACATGTAGTACGACTGCAGTCTTTCTCAGAGACAACCCTTAACATCCTTTTTTCTTGAGGCAGATACGAAGTGTGAGCCATCAGCGTACAACTCTAGCTTTAGTACATCTTAACTGTCTTGTTACTTGCACATAGTCAAAGATTATAAGAAGACTGCATTGTTAAATAATATATGCGTGGTTTTTAATTTCAAATTCCTCTGCATCCCTGTCTCTCTCTTTTGCATTCTCTTTTTCTTTCCCCTCTCCTCCTTTAGGCTGTAAGGGAAAAGTTAGAGCCAGATGACGCTTTGATGTATGAAGAAGATCTGGATGATGAAGACTGTGGTGAAGCAGAATTTGAGGAAACGATGAAATTAAAACTGCTACGTAGAATTGCCTCCCTAGCATCCAAACTGAGGGAGTTTATTGGCAACATGATAATCACCACTGGAAAAGTTGTTGTTACGATTTTACTTGGTTCAGCAGGTTGGTGCATTTGAAAAATTTCCTCCAGAGTCCATTAGATTATGTGTTTAACAAATGAGTTTTCAGCGCTTTGGCACCTGCGGGAATAACAATGGAAATTTTTAAGGGAAAAGAAATTGCTGCTGATTTTATTTAAATTAACTTTTTGGCAGGCACTGGAATATGCTGAGTTGCTTAATTTATTTGTACTAATACTGTGTAGCTCTAACATTCCATATACAACTCTCACAGTTGCTGTTATAACTAAATGGTGAATGGTTGTATATGCTAAATGACTATATATTATATATATTATAATGTGAATTCTAGCTTTGGTTCTGTCACTTCCAAGTGTAAAACAGAATTGTATTCACATAACCTTTAAAAAAAAGAAAAAAAAATTAAAAAGATTAATAGGCCAGCCATTTAGTGTGTAAAAAGAGTGATAAGCAGACTTCATGTTGGTTTTCGATGTGGTTGGTAAAATAGCTGTTTTGATATGATATAGACAATGTTTTTATAAGGCATGTGATTTAGTACCACATAACCATCTACAGCCAGAATTAATTAATGTAATTAATGAATTCACAATTAGATCATGCAATTGTAAATTGGCATTTATCTGCCTGCTCACATGTTTGAATGGAGTCCTTACATATAAAGTATAAGTGTATACTTAACATGTAAGTATACTAGTATATGAAGTATAAAACAATAGTACAAAAAATCATAGAATCATCTAGTTTGGAAAAGACCTTGTAGATCATCCAGTCCAATCATTAACCTAACACTGACCGTTCTCAACTACACCATATTCCTCAGTGCTGTGTCAACCCAACTCTTAAACACCTCCAGGGATGGGGACTCCACCACCTCCCTGAGCAGCCCATTCCAATGTCTAAAAACCTATTCTGATATTGATATTTGATATTGAATGACAAGGACTGGTCAGGTGTGTCCCTTTTAGTAAGGCAGGTTCTTTCAGTAAGGTAAGGTTATCTGACAGCCTTACATGTAGCCAAATGCAAAGTAATAAATCTAAAAAGGGATAAAAATAGGTTATGTGGATTGCCATGGCACCTGACATCCAGGAAGAGAGATGCCATTAAAAAAAAAAAAAAAAGCCTGTTACCATTCTGAAGTTGCACGGTTGAACATCACCCAGGGAGGATGAAGCAGAAGGACCATGCAGCAGTGGCAGGGGGCAATTTCTTCTGAGTGGTGACAGGCAGCTTGTCTGCAGGACTCCAACACACACTGAGAGCTGGGAGGTGTTTGGAGGAGAGTTACAAAAAGGACTTGAGGTCTGGGAAGTCTGTATTCCAGAGAGAAACCTAGAGCTTAATTAGTTAAATACTTCCTTACTTACCATGCCAAGGAAAAAAAAAAAAAAATGATGAATGGTGATTTGACTACAACCTTAAAGTACTGACAAAGGTACAAAGTGCCTCCATTTTTTTAACAGACGTCTCATCTAGTAGAAGTTATAATACGAGCCAATAGTTAAGTGGTAAACCTAGGCTATTTTCAGACCAGAAATAAATTTTGAATTTTTCACAGCCAGAGTAATTGTCCATAATAAACAACATATTTATGGATATAGTGGATTTTCCTTCTCCTGAAGTATTAAATAAAGACAAAGTATCTCTTTGAAAGAAGAAAGGAAATAGTTACACGCTTGAGGCAGAAATTGCTGGGTAAAGTTTTACAGCCCCCATCATGAAGGCACTCAGAATAGATGATCCCTGTGGTCCTGTCATGCTTTTAAATCTGTGAGCCTATGGAAAAGCCACCAGAGACAGAGCAGAGACAGAGCAGAGACAGAGAACCCTAGGCTAAAGACTTGGTCTAAAATACAATGCGAAAGATGTGATGGTGAAGCTCAAGCAAAATGACTGTGGATAAGAGGCTTTACAGCACCTGGACTCAACCCAATGGGGGACCAACCCCTGGAGCGCTGCCCCCAAAAAACATGACAAGCTGGCACCTGACAAGGTGCAAGTCCTCCTGCCAGAGTGACTGGCCCAGCTGCAGGGCCAGCAGGTGTACCGGAGCTGCGGGCCACCAGGAACCTGCAGGTCTCTCCTGAGGAAGGTGGCTCCTAGACATGCCCTAGTAAAAAAAAATCAAAAATAAATAGAGACAGGTTTCCCTGTAAACTTCAGTACTGTTACTTTAGAGACTCCACTGAACTGCTGTGCTGGATGTAAGCTCTCTCATGTCATTTTCTCATGGTTGCCACTCTTAGACATGTATGTCTTTCCTGCTTCCTCACTTATTTTTTGTAGGCTACCTGCAGAGTATTGGGTCTGCTTCACCAGTTAGACATTTTCACAAGTGAAATACTCTGCTACATGTGCAAGAGCAAAACCAATATATATATGTAAGACAGCAGCATCTTTGTCATATGTAAATTACATATAAATAAATAAATTACATATAAATAAAATAAAACATTTAGTGAATATTTTCTAGATTTTATCTAGATCTCTTATTTTCAGTATATGCATTAGGGTGGGGTTTTTTGTTTGTTTTAATAACTTAAGATATCTGAAGATTTATATGAGAAGGCTTTTCGCTATTCATCCATTATGCCATTTTAGCATCTTGTACTTAAAATTAATTTTGAAGTCTAATACACTGGTGTTCTCGGGCACTACTGGCTGTCCTTGCAGCCATGATTCTGTTTTTCTCTATGCTTTGTGAAACATCTTTACAAAGAGAAGATTTCATCTCAGGAGAATGTCTGGAGAGTGGTTGTGTACTAAGTGCTAAGGTATGACATAAGTGAATTGAACAAAAAGAAGAATCTCTTCTAGTCTCAAAGTTAATAGTAGTCTTAAGATCTAATTGTAATTGTAATAATTAGCATAAACGCTAATTGGTTTAAATTGTTTAATACACTTCTTGTCAGACTTAAGGTTTAACAAATGCTGATATTTCCCACACTTTTCCAACCCACCATGTTTTTATTTTTACAGGTATGATGGTGCCATCTTTGACTTCAGCTGTGTATTTCTTTGTATTTTTGGGCCTGTGCACATGGTGGTCCTGTTGCCAAGCATTCGATCCGCTGATATTCAGCTGTCTGTGTGTATTAATGGCTATATTCAGTGCGGGGCACTTGATTGGACTTTATTTGTACCAGCTACAGTTCTTTCAGGAGGTTGTACCACCAAAAGATTTCTATGCCAGGTGAGAGATACTCCTTTCATGTTTAGTTGTGGGCACATGATGCAGTGCTCTCTTATCACATGTTGATGCAAATGCTATTCCACATAATGCTTTGACAAATGTTATGCATAACTTCATGTTCAGAATTGGAAGAGTCGAAGCATTTCAGCCTGAATGGTTTTGAATGATAGAGTGGTGAAAGTCCCACCTGGGCAATTGTATGCAGAGAGCTGGGACAGCTTAGAAGGGGAAGGTGATTTTGATTTTGGTCAGAGTGATCCTCAGATATGAGTGTGAATGATTTGGCTAAGATAGGAGATAAAGGAAATAGGTGGCAGTATTGATGCAAGGGCAGTGTACACATGCACATTTTTTGCATGTGCATGTAAAGGAAAAGAAATGCTCTGGGGTCTAATGTCATAGTGTCTTAACTGGGGCAAAATGCATGTTGCATGTGTGGTGCCATCCTTGTGTGCAGAGAATGAGGGCTGCTGTGGTACTTCGCATGCCATGCATAATATTAGACTGTTAATATAAAAATTCTCTCTGGTCACACAGAACATGCCGGTCCTATGTTCATACCAACGGCTACATCACTTAAGTCAAAAGCAGCCTTTCTATTTAATGCTGCAGTAAATATTGATTGGATGTGATTTTACTGACCCTTTAATTTTTTACATACTGTAATCTAAAATAAGATGAAGTAATGGATGTATTTTACTCATTACTACTTTTTTTTTTCCCCCTGATGGATTATGATTACAAATTGGTTTTTATGGTATGTATTTTTAGTGCTGTAGTAATCCTTACATTAAACTAAATGTAAACCTTAACCTTATTTCTGGTAAGCCTATTGTTCCTTTTAAGTATTATAAGTTGAAGGTGAAAGGATATTAGATGTACCATGGAGAGTCAATTAATTATTTATATCTCAATGCACCATTAAAAACAGTAAAAAATGAGCTGCCTAGCTACTGTAGCTGTTACTTTAATATTTATTTTTACATTTTATTTAGTACGGGTTAATAGATGTATGTTTTGTGATGTTGGAAGTGCTGACTTGAGGAGGCTGATTGGGGGGGTAACACCTGAAAAATAGGAAAATATCTGCTTAGTTTAGGTTCTTTTGTGCCACCTAGAGGTCAGCATAGGAGAATGGTTGGTTTCTAGTAACAAATAGCTAAAATGCTCACAACTTCTGTAAAACCTTATATTACTTTCTCCGTATATTAAGAACAAATAGAAAACATGGCTTCAAAAATCTCAACTATTTGGCTGGCTATGAGGATATAATCTCACAGTGTTTATCACTAGACACCAATAGCAAGGAAGTATGTGTTTCATACCATTTTTTCGAGAACACATGAAACTCTCTTCATATACATCATTTGTAAAAGTCCCTTTTTTCTTTTTAATATTTTCTTATTAATTTTAAATCATATTTTTATTTTCTTTAATTTTCAATTAATATAGTCTCAAGCTTATTTTCTGCATTTAGTTATTTTTTGTAAATAATGTAATTCTACATTTTATGATAAAATTTCACTCAGTGCAAATATGCCACTTAGTCACTAATTTCTGAGATGAAAAAAATCTGATTGCAAGTAAGTTGCTTCTGCCTCATTGCAGAAAGTAAAAGCACCTTCAGATTTTGGATTTAAAAAAGTCCCAGTGTTGAATTTGGAGTTTTGTAAGCAGAAAATGATGTTACCTTCTTGCAGACTTTCTCCTGAACTGGTACTGTTGGGTACTCTGCCTTTTACACGTGATGTCATGTGAGGGACCGATGGTCTAAATTACATAGGAAATTATTTTTGAATATACAAAACACTGATGACAACTCAACAGAAGGTGCAGTAAATATATCTTCCTTGTTTCTTTAATCAGAGTTCTTTCTACTCTGGATTTACTTTGATCAACTTTCAGGGAAATGTGTTTGAAGAGCATCAAGACAGGTGTTATCAGTGGTTGGAAGTGCAAATCTGTGAGGAAAAGTCACTAATATGATTTTTAATGATTGGAATTGGACTGGTATATAAGCAGTGGCTAGAGGAGGAAAATGAGAGACACGTGAACTTCAATGGTGCAGCAAAAATATTTTAGCATTTTTCATCCTAGAAGAAATTTGATACCTTGCTATTTTATGTACCATTTTGGTTTCAAGCAGAGCTAAATATGCAGAATTCCCATTAATACTAGTGGGTGGCTTGCATGAGTAATTTATATGCTGAGAAAATAATTTGATTCCCCAAATTCTTCTCTGCTGTTCTCACCCAGAATATGCTGTTTAATGTCTTTTTGCAAGAGGAGAACAGCAGATCATCGTCATACCTACTCAGTTGTGTGAACTCTCCTTAGTTGCAGTAAACTCACTGTATGAAAAAAAAAATCCAGCAAGTACATGTATTTGCATGTGTTAGCTTTAGTGATATTACAAACTGACCTTTATCCATATATGAAGGGGAGCTGAAACATAAGAAGGGCTTTTATTTCTTTTATTTCTCTGTAAAGTTTTGAGGGCTCGATCCCCAGGTTAAGCTCTCCTCACATGCAAGGGCAGATGTGAAAACTACCTCTGTTGGGCTGCTGGGGGATATTATTTCTCTCTGTAGAGCATAAGGATGGTATTTTTAAAAGCTGCTAACATTGATATTTCTGGACTTGATTTCTCTAGTTGACAAGAAATGTACAAGTTGTTTCTGATCAGTAAAAAATGTGTTGTCTCTGAATAGTAATGCATTCAGCATGCCACTGTATTGATTGATTTCAGACTAAATGAAGTTAAACTATACACAAACAAGCTGGAAAGTTCTCAAGTAACAGTATCTTTCAGCTAAGATTTGCATCATCCTTGTGCTGCTCCTTCCTTTTAAGAATGCTTAACTCAAAATTCAGCACTTGTGATTGTAAGAAGTGACTGAATGGTGTCACCAGAAGCAGTTTTCTTGGAAGGGATAGTCTGAAATCTGGTGAATTTACATATTTTTCTCTGAAACCCTGTGGGACTCTGCAAGCAAAGTACTTCCCCCCAAAATAGAATATTGTGATAACGTAGCCCTGTGTATTTGCCACAGTGCTGTTAGCAAACTTGAAGGGATTGATCGTCTACAAAGTTTCAGATCTACTGTTGTGAAATGCCATCCATTGTGCACTAGGATCTGCAGACTGAAAAAATGTATAGGGTACTGAAGAGTCTGAAGTATAGCTGATGTGTCAGGGGTAGGCATGCCAGTGGCAGAACTTGCATGAAGCTGCCTCTGCCACTAACAGCTTTTCTTCTCTAGACCAGCCCACAGTGGAGAAGTGAGCAGCAGTTGTTCAAGGCAGTGCTCTAACTGCTTTGGAAAGCATGGTCCTAAATGGTGCAGGAGGACCAGTGTAAATAAGGCTGAATCTACCCTTCATTTAGGAGTTATGTAGTTTCATAAATTAGCACTGGTTAATTACCAACTGATCTTTCAAATAAAATGTCCACACTCATTTATAACTTCATTTAAAATAGGTATCTTTTGTGTTCACTTGTTGCCATATTGCAAAATTGGTAATTTACAGAGATGGGAAAACAATAGCAAGAAGTAACCATTTAAAGCAAAATTCAAAAAATAACATATTTCTGCCATAAAATTCTTTTCACCTGAGTTAACAAAAACAAGTCAATGAGCTAAAATGATTTTAGAAATTATGTACACAGTGCCACAGCCTGAAAAAATACGCAAGAATATGTTTGCCATTTTTCAGATTGCTGCCTCCTTTCTTCCTGATGTTGTTTATTTTGGCAAAAGGATGTAATTGGGGCAACGATAAGGCCTTGCCAACATGAAGAAATAGGATCAGTGCAGTGGTATGAGGTTTATCCTGAGTCAGTAAAGTTATTCCTGTCCAAAACTGTGCCTATAAGCATATTCATTTAAAGATCCAGTAATCCAATGTAAATGAAAACCTATGTGCTTTCTTAGAGTTTTAGGTCTGCCTTGTATTGCTTGTAGTTTTCAGACAAGTAATGTTCAAAATGGTTTAAATACAAATGGTTTAATCTATGGGAAGGCATCAGCTTTATAAAGTGAGGCAAACCTAGGAGTCCAGGGAGTGTCATCCACTTCACACTGGTATGTTATTTCACATCTCCTTTAAGAGAATGGGAATTTGGAATTACAGAACTGATTGATTGTTTTGTTACAATCTGAGTGGGGAAGTCTAATCTAAGGCTGTCTTTTCAACAGGAAATTCTCATCTGAAAGATGCCTATAAATCTCCTTAAGCAGGACTTTTTAAATAGGTTCTAGAGTGATTAGTAATAAGCTTGCTTAAATGACTCATTTTTGGAGGGAGTGTGATATTGATATTTGCTACAGATTGTAGATTCAGAATATCCAGTTTGTTTTCAGATCTATCTGAGATGAGTCCAGCCCAAAATCCTCCATTTGAACCTCCCTGAAAGCTTTGATCTAGATTCAGAATTTGTAGCCCAAATGTTCTGTTTATCCAGGGTAATAAATGAACAAACGCTTAAGCACAGTCTCAAAAATATTCCTGGAGTTGTCAGATCAGGGTGGGACATCCAGCAATAATTTTTTTCTCTAAATTAGAGTCTAAGCATGCTAATAAAATCTCAGCAGGAGAGCAAATACTGCCAAAATAGCAAGATGTAGCTGATCGATTCCTTGTTGGCAGTGTCTTGCCTCTCTCCGGGGCAAGGCACTGATCTCCCGCTGCTTTTGTTGCTCCACTGTAGCCAAGAATGGGGAAACATGTTTCACCTGAGCTACAGCCATTGTTAGTCCTTGCTGCAGACCATCTTTAGCACCTGTCTCAAAGGTGGATCACCTCTGAGAGGCAGAATAGCCTTACCCCTATATGAATTTCAGAGGTTTTTGGAGTTGACTTGTAATCTGGTCATAAGCCAGTGTTTGACAAGACGGAGTATTTGAAGTTCATTTATGTATCTTATAGTGAGCCCTTTGGCTGCAACAGCTTTCATGCCTTTTGCCTGATTTTTTTAGCCACTTACCACGGTACTGGAGCACCCACTGCCAGGGCAGGGACCCCTGGATACATGACATATAAAGACACTCCACTGCCTTTCTGTTTCCATCACCCTCTATCAGCAAAAGCACACTTCATAGTCGCAGATCATGCTCCAAACCATGCCAGACTAGCCACCACGTTTGTCATGATGACCAGATTAGGTTTGAGAGCCAGGATTTCTCCTTTGCAGAGGAAGAGAAGTTAGCTAAATGACCTTATTCTTATGGAAGTTTTGCAGCTGAGTTTCATATTAGCTGTATAATGTACCACATCTTAGGAGACTTTTAATTCTACTTAGAAGGCTTTAGCTTATGTGCTTTCTTAGAACTTTATGTTCAGCTTCATTATCTTTTTTTAAATTATTTTGCAAAGTAAGTGAATTATTCTGTTAACAGCTTAGAAATGCAAGTTCAGACTCCTGTTGACAAAAGACAGTAATCATCCTTGCTATTATCATAATCTCTTTCTAAACTGAGAGATAGTCCAGGGCAGGTGGACTCATCTGGGCTTCATTTCCCATGAAAGATTGTAGGAAATGATCTTTTGAGTACCCTTCCAACTTGGGCTGTTCTATGATTCTGTCATTCTAAGTGCTCTTCTGAATTGCATGATTCTGCAAAAGTTGTTTTGTCCCACGATTTTGTGCACCGTACAAAGTAAGTTTCTCAATATTATACTAGGAAATGCTTCTTTACTACACAGTAAACAGTCCATTTGCTATCACCTGAACCATCAGAGTCTGGGCAGTCTTCATTTTTTATTAACTACCTAATTAATGTATATCTGGTGTCTAAAAAAGTTCATGCCTATAGCTGTGGCTGGTGAGCAGACAGTTACCAGAATTCATGACAGGATGGCGGAAGAGTTGAAAAAATAGGTGAACCAAGGAATACTGGAAAATTCATAGCAAGTCTTCTAACCTTCTCCATTACATTTGTTTCTCCTTCGGAAGAGGAAGGTCTAGTGGTTCTTAACAAATTCTTATATTCTTTAGTTCCCTTTTAGTGTCTTACTTCACTGGAACAAGCTGGTGTGGTTTATATCAGCAACTGCTCAAGATGACCGACAAAGAAAGAGTCCTATTTAGTGAACCCCGCTCAGAATTTCATTACAAATTCAACTTTTTACGAGACTGAAAAAGATTAATATAACTTTGACTGTTTTGAGTTTTGTGGTTTAGGCCATTCTGATAGCACTGTCTGGAATATCCAAATGCGATAGGAGAAGCAGTGGTGGAGTTCCCAGTCAGTTGTAGAAAGAAAGCCTTGGAAGCGTTGCAAAACTACTCTCTCTTGTGAGATTTCCAGCTTAGTGCCTGCCACATGGGCATTCGGAGATCCATCCAAAATGAATTCAACTCTTTCAACGCTTATTCAGAGGGATTCCTTGGAGATTCACTCATCAGCGGACATGTCATAAATGTCGATGCTCCTCTCACTTTATAGGAGAGTTGTACTCAACATTGATTTAAAATGGTTAGCTCAGGTTTTGGTGGAAGTCCAGTGGTGACAACAGGGAAGTCAGTGCAAACTTACCCAGCTTTACTAGGGAGAATTTGTAGCCCTTGCTGGTCTTTACATGATTGTTAATACTCATCTCTTTTTGCTATATACTGCAGTTCTTTAAAATCGGCAAATTCTTGTTTGTGCCAGGATTTACAGCAAATTTGAAACTTTCTGAAAAAAACACAACAGATGAACTAGTAAGTAAACTGCAGTGATTTCTCTGGCAGAGCAGCCCTTCCCAGTCTCCCTGGCAGTCTGCACGGTGGTGGCTCTCCATCCCTGCAGCAGAGCTGTCAGCATTCATCATAACTGCTGCCCTGCACGAACTGCCAAATTTAGCCTTGGCAGAAGCAGGCACAGCTTTATTCACATTGCTGGCATTGCACCACAGGTATTTACATCCCTCTATCTTCTCCTGGACTTGAAAGGGATTTAAACCAAGAGACATGCTAAGACCTTTTAAAAACAAGAGGTCTCTGCACGCGGGAAAGACCAGTTTCCGAGCCGTGTTTTGCTACAGCAGCGAGCCTGCGACTGGTGAGCTCTCTGGCAGCCTGGTGGGGCTGGCCCTGGCCACAGGTGGTTCTCGTTAGTGGGGAGAGGGGTGCCTTGGCGCTTCCAACAACTTGTGTGCTGTGTCCGGAAACTGAGCGTAAGCTGCAAACATAAAAATCAGTCACCATCGCATGACATAATGTTGGCGAATTGCCACTTCCTTGCTGTCTCCTGCCCTCAAATAGCCGTGTGTTACTGTAAGAACAGCCAAAGGTGCCTCCTTCTTGGGATGTGTTGTAATGTCAGGATGAGAGGGACAGAGGGACATGACAAAGATTTTATGAGTGCTGTTGTATTCTGATTTGAAATGGGTGTGCAATTGCTCTTGTAACAGACCCTTCCCACTTTTGCATCCACTAACCCATCTGACTGGTGTGGCACCAGCACACCTCTCCACTAACAGCAGCTCTGCTCATGGTCAGGGAGAGCTGGATCATTCCACCTCCCCCTCCTCCCACCGTGCGTCTGCTTGCCTGTATCTGGTTCCTATGCTGACACTTGAATACAGACTCATGACCATCATAGGCTGTGTGGACATGCAGAGGATGACTGTGAAGAAGTGACCCTTTAATTTTCTTCTCATATCATTTAAAGAACACAGATCTGCATGCTATGATCTTTGAGCAACTGTCTGAAAAAAGGGACAGAGAAGGGATGGACAGACATCACCCGCTTTCCTCCTACCGGATTCAGATAGCTATTGCTTTTTTGGTATTAGGAGATGTGGATTATAATTAGCAAACTTCTCTTGGTATTACAAGCTTGTTTTTACTGTTTTTCTGAGGTCTGCTCGGCAGCCTTTATTTTCATACTTTGGCATGCCCAGAAATTGTGATGATAAATATTTAGCACTTATGTAGCTCTTTGTGTTTTCAGCTCAATATATAAACATTGACAAAGGAGTCATCCCACATTCCTCAGAGGTAGTACAAAAGGCAGCCCTGACTAACCTCAGTCAAGCACACACCAGGGAGTTAGTCCTTGTCTGCATGAGAGGCAGTCTCCATCAGTTTCTCTATAAACACTCAGAGTAGATGTGCTTAATCTTCTGTTTATATTCATTTAGCTGAATTTGGGAACATACTGATAAAAACTGAGCCAATCAGGTACGGTTTATAGCTGATTTAAAATCAGCTATGTTATACAGCTTTGGTTTTGAAATTAGCTAATTAGGCATTTTCCCCACATTTCCCAAGCCTTATTGTTCATTATCCCATTATCTCCTTTCCCATATCCTGCTATTTTATTTTCTTTTTCTGTTTAAAAACAAATGGGAATCATAACTTGCATTTCTGCTTTAGTGCATTCTCTGCTAAAAAATAATATCTTATTTGCTTATATTTTCTACTGTAGAATCTCTTAATTTAGGTATCAATCACTCTTGCTTTTGTTCCAATCCATTTCACCACCAGCTGAGTAAGTGGAAAATCTCTTTATCCTCTGCATGCATCACTGAACTTAGCAGATTGTCCCAGTGTGACTGAAAAGTATCATCATTCCCTTTCAGAGGTGGAAAAATTCCCTAAAAGAAAAGTTAGATGAATTGCATACTGCCCCCCACCCCGGGTAGCCAGAGCTTGGAGTAAAACCCGAAGTTTTTGGCTGCAGTCTGTGTCCTTAGGCTCCTAGATCACAGACCAAGTTACCTCAAAGTTAAAATGAGTATGAAGCTACACCTTAAATCAATTTCTGTTCTTCTGCATCTTTTATTCTAAGAAGTAACAGTAAATCTCTTAAGCTGGCAGGCAGTTGTATGGTTAGTTGTTGTGTGGGTCACTTGCATGTTCTGGTCCACCCCATGTTCTAGCACCACCCCGCTAAATGCTGATGTTCACTGGGGATTTTTGAGCATGGTCTCCTTTCCCTAAATTATTTCTGCTGAAGCGTTACACTGAGTGGCCTAGCTGCGTAATGGCATCCGTCTTTCTCCCAGCACCTGAGTTTAGGACAACAAGGCCATCTATGGGCTGCGCTACCTGCTTGAGTGTTGGGAGCAGGCTGTCCTCCTTTCACATCCCCTGCTCTGCTTGTGTGAGACTTTCTGAGGTGAGACTTTCTGTTGGCTCCTTTCCTTTCAGCAGCTCTGCCAACTCACTTTGAAAAACCAATAACCTCAGTTACTAATTGGCGCGGAAAGATGTCGTTAAGCTGTGCCTCCTGCTGTGTGCTGAGGTGTCCAAGCTCACCCTCTGGCAAGGGGAAGCCTTCTTGCCCATGCATGTTTCTGAACATATCTTCAGTTTTCCCTCTTCCGCTTTCCACATAGCTCCTTAGAAACCTGGACCTGTTTTCTCATTACTTTCATCTCTGAGAAGAAAATGCAACTAAACATTAAAAATTTTTAGTTTTGTTGGCATGATTTGAGTGGCATCCTTCCCCTTGGAGTGCTGTTCAGTATGAGTTGCTTTTTGTTTCCCTGTACAGTTACAGGGATCGGGCGTGTACATGAGGAAGGGGAGTGTTTGGGAAACCACTGTGCCTGGTGCCAGCCAGCCTCCTCCACCGGGGTGACTTTTATTTCTCCATCGTCTCATCCCAGCAGTGCTGCCTCAGGTCCTGCAGCCTCCATGCTCCCTGAGTTTCCTCTGGTTTGTATCTGAAACTGTTTGAAAAAAAACCTGCCGCATTTACAGTAGTTTTATTTTAGTGACGGAACAACTATCTACCTATTTCTCTACCTAACAAGTGAGCCAGGCTGCTGCTATCAGCGCAGTGACACTGCTGGTCCTGGTGAGGAAGGACTGTGTGGAAGGAGACACTCTAGCTAAGGTATCAGGCAGGGGCCCTAAAGCAATTTCTTCTGCAGCTTTATCCCCATTTCACCTTCTTTTTGCCATCCTGTCTGGTGGTCCTCCCTCTGCCAGATGGTCAGCTGTCTGACTGGGATGAAAAGATGCTGGAGTCACTGCTTCAGCACCTTTCTGTATCAGATTATCACCTCTGGAAGTCCCAGCAAAGACCCCCAAAGGCTACAGCAACATTGCTGCTTTTCTAGCTCATTTATGCACTGAAAAGAGCAACACCAGTATGAATGCTCACCAGAAACTCAGGGCACAGCTGAGCTGTGTCATGGGTAATGAAACAGTTTGGGAATCCAAAGAGGCAACCCACTGATAGGATAAATCATCTTCATGTGAGGCTTTTGAAGATGGGTTTTGTCACAGTAAACATGATATTAATAGACCCACATCTACTATTAGTGATAACAGTGAAGAATTATTGCCTCTAAGACAATGAAAGCATACTATGAGCTTTTGGAATAGAAAGTCAGTACAAAGCTTGATTATTGGATGAAAAGTGGTATATAACTCACAAATCTTTATGTTCAGACTTAAATTCCCCTCAGGGCAGCTGCTTTATTTCAGATATATGAAGTATTTGAATGTCTGAAGTTTGGTCATTTTTAATGGATGTCCAGTCCTTAACAGCTTCCAGTCACATAGTCTCAGAGAAAATTCCATTATCTGATTACTTTTTTTTAAAAAAAAAAAGGTTATAGAGCAGATACTATTTAACATCCTCTTTTAAAGTTGTTAATTCACTTGAGAGCAAAGTGATTTTATTGTGGCTACTTATATGGTCGTTTGGTTCTCCCTGAATTAAGATTTGTGTCGTATTTACACTTTTTGCAAGCTTTTATATAATTCACAGCCTTTAAAGCTATCCTTTCTCCTCTACAGCTTCCTGGATTAATGGCTCACAATTTCTCTCTGTCCTCATTATACAAATGATATTAGCACACAAGTTTTAAATTACATATTTTTTCATGAGGTTTCTCCTGCAATAGATGTGTGTTTGAAATTAGTTTTCCTTTACAAGAAAAGTCACTGATGTTCAGAAGAGGTTGGGAGATATACCAGGGCTGGTTTTGTCATTGCCAGAAAAGCTTTGATCCAATAGAAGCTATGGAAACCAAGGCTTGGTAGAAAAAGAGTACATAGACATCTGCTAAAGAGCTACAGAAATATGATGACATTAAAACAAAAGTTAGAATGATCTACTTACCCACCAAGCCTGTATGCACAGTGTGTATGCTGTATTATAGCGTTGTGATAGCAACACTCCGAAGGAAAACACTTCCAGTCTTAGTCTACGTTTTCAGATATTTCCAAAAAAGTTATTAACTGTTAAGCTGAAATTTATCATAATACTTCTCAACCCAAACAATCAAATTTTTGTGTTATTGTTAATATGGCACAGTTCCAGTTAGCCAGTTCTGAGTTATCCAAGTCTGAACCAAAGCAGGGTCTAGGGCTTTTAAGCACTAAAAATACTTGCAACGCTTTTTAAAGCTTGTATCACTCGAAATGGATAAATTTAATAACTGTAGTCCAGCTGTGGACTGAGGTTTGTGTGTGCAGTATCTCCCTACACAGTTGTCCCGCTGAGCTGAGGAGAAGGCATGAAGGATCAGCTCCTTCTCTGTGGAATCTCATAAATAACGTGGCTTGGAAAGACAAATGCCAATTTTCCCATTCATTCTTTTTTCCCTTTAAAAAGCCATGTGAAAACAAATGCCTCCTGCTCATCTTAACCCTAATTCTCTGGGATGCTCTAATGCATTTCAGCCAACTTTCCCACCTCTTTCCTCCCTCTGTGTTCTGCTATTTCTGTAAAAACGTTGTGTCAGTTCAGCATACCCTGGAGCATTAGCTCCAGTGTGGTCTGAATTCCCAGCCTGTAGCTGGAGTAACAACCTTCTGGAAGGCATGGATGGGCCTGGAGGTACCACGGGACTGGCTGAGCCCTTTCCAGTGGTATGTATTTCTCTGGGCATATAGCCAAATGATGTACTGGAAGGAGTGGCGTGCTCACAGGATTCCCTTGGAAGAGACATTACAGATATAATTTTATGGATCATAACTTGTGTGTAGCTGCCATCCAAGTACAGAAAACTCAACAGGATGGCTTGTGTGAACAGGGGACTCCTAACTTTTAGGAGGGCTGTGTAGGAATGATATTTTCTATATGATAATTTATTTTTTAATTCCTTCCACTCCTTCCTCCCTCTTTTCCCCAGGACATTTTCAAATTTGACAAGAGCATGTACCTCCTTTAAGTCAATGTTTGAATAAAAGGTTCACTCCTCAAGCAATGCTTAGAGTTTGGGACATAGCCCTTTCAGTATGTCAAGTACTCTTCTTTCTGCATCTCAGTCTTCAGGGTTTGGCCGGTGAAACATGAAGTTTTACCTTTTCTCCCTGTATGTCATCCCTCTTTCGCCAAGAAAAAGAGTATTTCTATAACAACAACCACCACCTGCTGTCCCCCTGCCCCACCCAAAAAGGCTAATTTTTTTCCCCATTTCTGGGGATTTACTGTTGTGGAATTTCTCTCTGTTGTTTCTTTATCTGCTCTCTCCTCTCCCCTACTCTCCCTCTCTTACTCTTCCCTTTTCCTTTTTCTTCTCTTGTTTGGCCACTTCTAGAATCTCCATTTTAGGGCTCAGCTATTCAAATGTCAGTCAATCTTGATATTCCATTCTCCTACCCCAGACTTGCAGGCACCACTCCCCTCTCCTTCCATGTGAGAAGAGTGAAATAAATATTCAAGAGAAGATATCCAGATGAAATAATGATGCAGACAGTTCATAAAATCCAACACAAATTGAGAGAAGTTTTACAAAGATGGATTCCCCAAATCCAACCCAGCACAACGGAAGTCTCTGATGCCATTTCTGTGAATAACCATCTAATATTTACTGGCCCCAGCAAAAGATTCCTGTAATCGTAAATACTAAATCAGGAAATGCAGCTCCTGAAGTGGCTTAATGCAGACATTTTCTTCAAACTGTAATCTTCATGCAAGCTCAGAGAAGATATAGGAAAGTGACTCCTGCTCTGTTGTGTAGTGAAAAATAGTATGTAAAGTAGAACAGAGAGTTGTAGGAAGATGGAGCAACTGGAAATCTCATCTAGACAAAACTACTATAGAAACTAAATGTGGTAGAAAATAAGGCAGTAGAAGATTTGCTATCAATTGAAATCAAGATTGGATGCATTTCTAAACTATAAACTGTAATTCAACCACAAGTTATTTGTTCAATACAAGAATTATTGCGTGTCCTACATTGTGCAGGAAGTCAGAATTATTACTTCCCTTCCTGGCCTTGGAAATTATGAGGCAAATCCTGGTCTGAAATCAACTCCTAAAACATCAGTACACGGCAGGATCTGAACTGACAAATACATTTTTACAAAGAAAAATGTTCCAGATCATTTTTATTCGAGGCAAAAATCACAGACCTAACAGATCTGTAATTACTGTGTTTGATAATTCTGTAAGAGACATATATTTATTATTTTTGTTTATGTAACCATTTTTGTTCATGTTTAATGCCATGACTGATTACTAATGCCAATTCTTATATTAATGTAATAATTAAATAATGCATGCTGGAGAAGTTTTAGCAATGTACATAATGCAGTAATCAAATGTGGGTACTTCAGAAGCTCCTTAGGTCAAATATCTGTGGGTGCAAAAGGAATTTGGTTTTCTGTTTTCAATTAAAGTTGAAATTGCTTTTCTGAATTTGCATGCTAGACTAATACAAAACGTGGGGGCTTTTTATGGTCACAGCATAGAGCTTTGTCAGAGAGTCACAGAAGATGAAAGTACATCTGTCACAAGGATGATTCACAGATACAGTAGGAAGCTTTGCTGGGAAAACAAGCTTACAGAGTAGGAAGTGGACAAAAAGATACTACCTTTATTTTAAGAACTATTTTTCACTGTGTTATTTCACAGCATTCCTCAGTTGGACATTCAAGTTACTCTTGGCCCTTTATAATTTCTAAAATTTTCCAAATGATTTCTGATATACTTTTTTTTTTTAATGAAATGCATTTTTCAGAATATTGAAGAGGACTTTGAAAAGCACAAATTTTGTTTCTTTGAAAGAATAGAAGGATTAATCTATTATATCTTGTAAACTTCCAGTTGTTTTTGATGTTACATGCAGTCTTTTGAAAAGCAAAGTATTTCCATTAGTAAATAGTCTCTCAGTATTTGTTTTGTTTTTCTTCTGTATCCAGGCATGCATAACTTGTCTTGTTTGGCAGCTGGCTTCCCCCACTTAGAACTCATTCGAGCTTTATTGATGGTATATATGTATGTTGATTAAGATGAAGTCACACTAAGATCAGAGTTGGGCACAAATATAGCTGATCGTGGTCAATACTGAATGTAAAATCTTTGTGGAATGAAGTATGCAAAACTGAATAATGTCCTAATATATGTTGCTTACTGTAAATGCTTATACGTTTTATGGCAGTCATTCCTGTGTATTTAAAAGCTTTGAATGAGAGAAGATGACTCTGTATCTCTGAAAAATGTTCCGCACCAGCAGTTTGCATTGAAGATAATGATGAAGCATAAATATTGAATGAGTAGCAACTTGTAGCCTTATTGCAGTCCAGAACAGACAGAATCAGCATTCCCAAGATGTCAGTGTATTTTGAATGATAGATGGGGAATGTTGTGTTGAGAACCTTTGTGACTAACAAGTCTCAAAACCCAAGGAGAATTCAGAAATGAGGAGCAGTTCCTCTAGATTTATGATTTATGAGACAAAGTGAAATGGGTTAAATGAATACATTGCTGGTCAGGTGGCAACTAGAAGTGAAGAGATGTATTGTAACTTATGTATATTTGGTGAATGCAGAACCAGAAGAGAGCAGAATAAATCCAATAGTATAATGTACAGATAACTTGAAGCAAGCAAATGAAAATAAGAGAATGAGAATTTAACGGAAACACAATAAAATTTCCTAACTGGTAGGATTATGTGGATTTTTTTTCAGTGAAGATAAAAGTGAAACACAAGTTTTTGAGACTTTATGGTTATGGTATATTATAAAACATACTATTGGACTGGAATATGTGATACGAAGGTCATGCCTGCTTGGCAGAAGGGTCCAGAGACCTTCAGGAACATTCCCTCGTTTCTGTAGGAAATACTCCTCACTCACTGTCAATGGAAAGACTTCTTACTTCAGTAAGAACTGAACTTCACTCTGATTCTGATACGTTTATGAAACTGAAATAGGGTGATTCATACTGTGCTTACATAGAAAAGCTTAAAATGAACCAAAGATAGAGAGATGTGTTGTAAAACAGAGGCAGCAGATGAAACTAATAGGAACTCAACAACCCTGATAATCGATGGGCAAAAATTACAAGTCCATTGGCAGAGAGGAAAGCAGACAAAACAAGATGTTCCCCTATGCTGATAGAAATATGAACAGAATAAAATCCAATGTGAATTTTGGTCAGATGGAGCCAAACCGTAACACCAGCCCTGAATGTGCTTGGATGCTACGGAAGTTTGAATCTGGGTCAACTCCAAACACAGCTCTGTCAGCTCCTTTAAGTTACAACAATTTATTTTGTATGCAGGATCTTTTTTTTTTTTTTTCTTTTCCAACCTTGGATCCACCCAAAAGCTCTGAGAAGTCTTAAAGTTTATAGCCTTTGGCTCATGTTGACAATCAGAATGAGAAGTGAGTGCTGATAAATTGCTTAATAAAATGCTATAGAGCTCTAGTTCTGGCAGTTAATGGTATTATACCCATGCCACAAACCCCCAGTGAATGAACAGGTATAACCCCTCCCTTTTTATATTCTTTTCACTTTACAGCATCCAAAGGGCAGATGTCAGGCAGCACATCTCTGTTCAATATCATTCTTTGTATTCATTTACCCTTTCATGTTGGATCTTACTAGGTAAACGAAGAAGTAATCTTTTAGACATTTACTATTTATGATTAAATCCCCCAGCAGAAAAACTTTGGTTTTAATGTATTTGTTTTACTCTTTCAGTAATGACAGTTTGGGATTTTTTTGTTGTATCAAGAAATAGTTCTCCTTAAACATCTCTTAGAATCAAATCACAAGAATCAAATTTCTTGTGCAAATTGAAAACTCTCATACACATTGTGAAAGAAAAAGCTTTGTTAATAGAACAAAACTGTTTATAGTGAATACTGACATATGCTACTGGTGACTCTATGCCTAGCTTTGGAACTTTGCAAAATATTTTACAAGGAAAGAACCAGATTAATTATGATTTCCTGCAAGTTTTGTTTCAGCATCTAACACACCTATAAAGCATCTAACATCTTGTCTTAAGTTTAAAATGTTAGGGATTTTTTTTTCCTTTTTTCCAACATAAGTTTCTTACTAGATAGAAATATTGTGAGATCCCAGTTTTTCCAGAAGTAGTCAAATATCTCATGTCATTGATATTAATAGTGCAACTACAATAATACTAATAATGGAATTAATTTTTTTCTTCTTATTTTCTCAATGATTTCATCATCCAGAACGATTGCCTTTCTGAATATTTTCCTTCTCTGTTCACAACTATGAATTTAGTGGAGCCCTGTATATTTATAAGTATTTGCATAATTAGATACCAATTTATTAATAGTAGTAGCTTTTTTAAAAAAAAAAATCAGTAAGCTATCCAATGTGCCGAGGAGATGTACTTTACAGCTCTGTCCTGGCAGAATGAGTGGAATGGTGTTGTATGTCAGTTTACTAAATCACTCTGAAATGTCATGTTGCTGTGATTTGCCAAATGGTCTTGCAGCCAGATTTTCTCTCCCCTTTTTCTGTAGCTCTGGGCCTACAGGGAGCAGGTCATTTAAAGTTTTCACATTGGACATGGTAGATGTAATAATATTATACTCCCATTTTTTATGTCGAAACCCAAGTGCAAAATCCATTCCTTTTCACTAAATACGTGGAATGAAAATATTCACTGCATTTTAGATAAGATGGCAAATGCTATTTTTGAACAGAGCAATTGCTATTATAGGTAAGTGGAAATTACTGAAAAAAAAAGTATTTTTAAACATTGTTAAGATTTGGTGTTTATTCTCTAACTTGGTTAGTTGGGTTTTTTTATATCCGCAGGTTGTTCGGTGTCACTTCTCTTACTCAGACAAACTGCTCAAGCACTTGGATGATCATCAAAAATCAAGAATTACATTGGTATCACCATGCTAATCCAATCTTATTACTGGTGATGTACTACACCCTCGCAACTCTTATCCGTCTCTGGCTACAGGAGCCCATCGTAAGGGTAAACTCCTTCTCTTTTTTAGCACTAATGACTAATGCCTGTGAGATTGGCCAATCCAGATATTTTCTAACAGAGGTGCAAACATTCAGAAAAGTTAAGAGAAATAGACAGCAAGTTCAAGCTGGTATCTTGACTTTGTTCTTTTTGATAAGTGTTTTCAAGAGTTTGATCTTGCAGGGGCTACATGGATATTAATCTTAAAAGCAGTGGTTCTATTTATGTAAAGAATAGAATGGCAGAGCATAATGCTTGCTCTGATTTGGAAAGCCATTATCGATATGAAGTAGTGTAGATGCTATTGAATGAAAGGCAAACGTGGGGCTTGTCTAGCAGAACTGAAGTAGGATACAGGCTGGCACAGGACACTGTAAGACAAGATGGAGATTTGCAATTTTATCAGACTTTGAGAAAAAGTTTGTTAAAACTTTTCCTCCTGAATCTCTGCACCTGAGTGAAAATCCTAGCTTTCATTTAAGAACAAGAGAAAAAGGAGGCAAAAAGTAAATTTTTACTTCTTGTTTCAGAGGAAAAAAGGAATATAAAACCCCAAAAGCTTAGAAACTGGAAGTATAAAAAGGATGATCCTAAACATTTATTTTAATCTCCTGATCATCTGAGGCTTGACATGAGTTTTAGAGTTCAGATTTAGCAGTGCTGTGAACCACAATGAAAATACTCATGACTGAGCTGTGAATTAGTGGAGTTCGTAGTAGAAAGTAAAAATGTTGAAGGTTTTCTTATTTTAAGGGTGTTTCTTCATGTAATGGATAATGTAACAGTTTAACATTTAAAAAGGCAGACAAAATACATCACCTCTGAATTGAGATGTCTGATATTTGGGGTTTACATATATTTGGCTTCATAATAAAAGTAGAATGATGCCAGAACTGTCAGCTTGAGTTATTATAAAATCGTCTCTTAAGTTTCCAGAAATCTTAAGACTGGCTTTTCTAAAGTCACAAGATTGTGGTCCAGTGCCCTCTGGCATTGGGTTCTTTTAGGGGTTTTTTCCTATTATTTTTTTCTGCAGCTGCAGCAGCTGGAAGCTGGCTTTTTTTCTCTCCTTAAATGAAAACTGAGAATTCCAGATAATAATATGATTTTAGCATTGGGGCTGTAACTAAAACTTCACATCTCACAAACTGTGTAGTAAAATCATGAGAATTGCTCACAGAGGAGTAACCACATGTGAAATGCAGTTAGTGGGAGCTGTGTGATCTCAGCATCTCTGGGAATTCATTTCCAGTACCTGGGTTGTTTTCATCCAACTTTCACCATCTTAAAGCTTGGTGCTGGGTCTGAGTTAGTTACTGTGCTTTTTCAGTGGAGAGAAATGGGCCTGTATGTCTCAGGATAGAGTGAATCCTGCAAGTTCCTCCAGGAATTAGAGAGGAACTATAGTGGACTTGCCTGCACTTTCTTTTAGACTACTTGTGTTGTCTGAGATAGATATTTCCATAAAACACTGAAATCAGTCTCTGAGGACTGGAAACAAGTCAAATTAGAAATGCTTTCTAAGCAACTGCGCTAGAGCAAGTAAGTATCAAAAGAGATTTATTGAAGAAAAGTTGATGTCTCTCAAACCCATGGCTACATGAGAGGCAATACAAAGTCTTGGCACTCCCACGGGAACTTCAGATGCCTCTGAAGATAAATGGACACTTAAAAAAGAGAACACTGTAAAGAAAACAATACCATGCATTAATGCTTTTTTTTTGATGCACAGAATGTTGCAATGCAAGTATTTGTCATTAGAAAGAGATGCTGAGATTTGCAAAATTTACCATATTTTACACACTTTCTCCTTACGGCTTTTTTTTGTCCATATGCATTTTGTTTTTCCTTTAGTGGTTCCATAGATCAGGAACTAATCTTTCTCTTACTAGCTTTCTTCTGGTAGACTCCGTTCTCAATTATTTAAATCCAGAAATAATTGTATTCCAGGTTTCATTGAAATGTTTTTTGACTTGTGAATTTGTGCATTTGATTCATTATGGTACTAAGTATATAACCTGCCTTTGCAATCCCCAGTGATTTCAAAGTTACACTGTATTTAGGATCTCACCACTAAGCTGTCTATAGTTGAATGGTTGGCAAAGACAATATGCTATGTACTGTTTGGTGTAAAGCAGTTGTTCTTTGCATACTGCTGTCATGTACAGTTAAAAGTTGCTCATCTTAGAAATTTTATTCAAAAGAATCTCATGAACAAAATCCGATTTGAACAAAATGTGTATGATAGATTATGCATAAGGAAATATTTATTCAGCCTAAAAAGGTGTACATAAGCTAAGTATAATACTGACATAGCAGATTCTAAAAACAGAGTAAGACATGTACACTTGGTGTTTTTTCCCTCTTGTGTGAACTGAATCTTGCTGGACTGCAGCAGGAATTGTCTCTGAGACACATGCTCTTGAGACTGTCTCTGAATACTGCAGCTGATGAACAGTTTTACAAGAACAATGTCCACTTCAAATCTTGAGTTTCAGGGTGAAGTTTTTTGTGTGTGCGCCAGTCTGTCCAAGTACGGCACGTATGAGATTTCAGTGTATGGTCTCTGTGTGGGGTTCTGTATGGTTCTTACCCATCCAAAACACCCTTGGCGGTCAGTGGAAGTTTTGCTTTTCTTATGTCTGCTATTTTGGATCCTGATTTGTTCTAACATTGAGTCTTGTGAAATTCTACCTCTGCAAATAAGAAGAGGCAATCTGCCTCTGGAGATTTTAGCTCATGGTTGTAACTGCTAATACTGAGTATATGAATAGGGCCCATTTATTCTGTCCAGTGAGTGGTAAGGGATAGTAGAGAAATCAACAGAGTTACCAAAGTTTAATGTAGAGTCCTCTTAAAGAATTTTTAGAATTGTTTGAATTCAGAGGCACTTGAGAATTGCTCAGGTAGTGGAAGAACTGGAAGAATTATACAAGTCAAAGGACTCTCACAAGTTGTAATCACATGACTAGTACTGTGGTTTTTGACTTTTCTTCATCTTCTGAGAAAGAAAAAACAAGGTTTCCCACCCTTCCCTATAATCTCTTAGGCTAGAAATATGTTACTAAAATCGTTGTCTACATCTTAGGTCTTTTGGTATTGTTTTGGTCCCCTGGTGCTAAACTAAATGCTGTTGATAAACAGTTTTTTATGGTCCACATTTATATTAAAGTTTCAAATGGCAGTGACAAATATTTTAAGCACAAAGCCAGTTTATTTCATCTTACAGTTTGGCTAGGAATGGTCTTTCACAATCAAATATAAATACATAATTGTATGTTAAATGTGCTACCATTGCGTCTGAGAAGTAAAGCTAAATTAATAACCATTGTTTATCTAAGTCCAGATTTAAAAAATAGGACCTTACTATTAGGATTGGAATGGAGAGAGTTTCAAAACCAGCTAGGATGTTTGGATGTCCTGTTCCCATGGGTAGCTTTGCAGACCTCTGTCCAGCATCCTGATTTATTCTTACTCTATTGCATCAGCTGATTTTGCATAAGCAATGGGAACACTTACCACTAGCTAGTTCCCATTAAAAGCCTAATTTGGAACCTTGCCTTTGAAACACCTCAAGTTCAGACGAAAACTAGCTTTTACACCATGAGGTATCTCTTTGTTGGCAGTAGATAGAGTTTAAGTAAAACAGCAAGTACCAGGGCATATGGATATTTTTGTTGTAAACCAGAAGTCAACTTAGTAAGACTTAATCTGAAGCAAAAATACAAATATCTGCTAAGTAGAAAGGACAAAATAGGCAAGAGAAAAATTTTAAGTCCTTACAAACAAATCGTTCAGGTTGAAATAAAAAATGACAATTAGTTAACTTGTTTTGTAGTTATTAACAGGGTAAATTCAGATTAATGCTACTACAGCTGGTGTGTAGTCTATATTTTGTCTGCAGCTCAGCAAAGTTCCTGAACCTACCCTTAAGTCCTACTGAAGTCAGTAACACCTTGCCCCAGGTTCCAGGTTCCACAAGCACTCGTATACTTGGCTGAATAGGGGTGGGTTTATGAAGCAAGACCTTACACCTGTACGAATAAGGATTTGACTCAATACTCTAAACAACTGGTACCAGTGGAGATTGTGATGAGAGGAAGAAGAGTTTTGGTAATTCTTTGAATTCGGTAATTCAAAGTTTGTTGAGCTTTGCTAAGTTCAACAGCAATGTAGAACCCAACTTGAGCACTTTTCATTTCTTATTAGAATCACATGTGTGTATATTTAGCACTACAAGACTTTTACACACAGGAAAACAGGTTTTTAAAGAGGTATTTTAAAGCATAGGTAAGTCTACCTTTCAATCCTCACCATTCCCACTGGTTCTGAGAAAAACATCCAGGCATTAATGAATGGTAGAGTGGAATAGCCACTGCTATTATTATTCCATAATATTCAGTTCATGTTCTTGCACACCTTCCTCTGAAATTTTGAATACTTATTATTTCCATTAGAGACAAGAATCTAAAACCCACATGAAGTCTTGGGAGGAGAGGAGAAACCAGAAAACTAAGGAAGTAGAGAGGACAAACAGTAATGAAAACTAGAAGTAGAATCAAAGTCTAAGGTTCAAAATGAGAAATTGCGCAAAGCCGAGAACAGAGTAACTTCAGTAGTGGCAGCTTCTCCTTGATGGTATCCCAGGGCCAGTGAGTCCTGCTGAGCAACACTGCACTGAAGATGCTCACAACTTTCACATGCAGCCTACTGGCTCCAAAGCACCTGCTTCCTCCCTTTAGCACCCCATGGTTGAGCTTCCTCCTCTCACTGGTATGAACAGCAAGGTTTTGCTGCTTTGTGACAGCTCAGCTGGGAAGTTGAAGATTGCCAGAGAAAGAGGCACAGTGCAGGAAGAGGTCTGGAGCAGCCCAAAGAGGAGCTGTAAGCTAGCATGGTTTATGTACAGCTAACCAGGTCTCCTGCTTGTCACTGTGCTCTAATAACATCTATATTAAATCTATTTGAAAAGCCCCATACCCCTGCTGGGCCATGGAATTAAGATGGAGTTAAGAGCGGTGCATTAGCAGTCCTCCTCAATTTAGTGGTAATAGTGCCGTCACAGATGAAGAAATAGAGCATGTGGATCACAGACAATCACAGAGTCACAGAACAGTCCAGGTTGGAAGGGACCTCTGGAGATCATCTGATGCAACTTCTTGTGAGAGCAGGGCCTCAGATTAGGTTGTCCAGGGCCAAGTCTGGGATGTTTCCAGCAAAGGCAGCCAATGCCAGTGATTAATTATTCTCATGATGAAATATATATATATTTTTTTTAATGTCCAGAAGGCATTTCCCTGAAGCAAATTATGCCCTTAGCCTCTTGTCCTATAACCATGCCTCCCTGTGAAAAGAGTACCTCTGTCTTCTGTAAAACTACAATTTAGGTATTGGAAGGCTGAAAAAAACCCTAATTCCTGCATCCTTCAGCTTCTCCAACCCTCTAATCATCTTGGCAATTTTTTGCTGGACCCTCTCCAGATTTTCTATGTCTCTCTTGAACGGGGGGATGCCAGAACTGAATTGCAGGTATGGCCTGACACTTGCCAGGTACCGTGGAATAATCACATCCCCTGATCTACTGGCAGTACTCTTGCTGATGCAGTCCAGGACATGTTTGCCTTCATTGCTGCCGGAGTTCACTGCTGGCTCATGTTCAGGTTGCTATGCACCAGGACTCCCTGAACCTATTCCACAGTGCTGCTTCCCACACACTCTGTCCACAGCCTTTACTGTTATGTGGGTTTATTCCAGATGCAGGACTTCACCTTTGTTAAACCTTGTGCATTTTTTATTGGCCCATCTCTACCTTATTTATGTATGGTGGCTCTTTCTTCTGGCCCATCTACCTCACCTCTCAGTTCAGTGTCGTTCACAAACTTTGTGTGGGTGAAATTCCATCCAGATGATAGTTCTGAAGATATTGAATAGTACCAGACCTAGTGCCAGTCCCTGAGGAACTCCATTCATGACTGACTACCATTTTCACCTTGAGCCATTACCATACTTTGAGCAAGACAGTTTAGCTAGTTCTCCACCCATCTTGTGGTCCATCTGTCAAGTCCATATCTTACCAGCTTGTCAGCAAAGATGTTGTGGGACAGTGTGTCAAAGATGCTAAAATCAAGGTAGCTGACATCCACAGATGTCCCTTCATCCACTCAACCAGTTGTTTCAGCATAAAAAGCAATCAGATGATTGGTAAATCTGTACTGGCTTTTTCCAGTCATCTTGTCCTCCATGTGAGCATGACCACACACTGGTGTTTTTATGGCTTGGCTCAGAAGCAAGACTAGATGAGCCTAGATGGATGACCAGCACGGACTACTTTGTTATGTATTGAGGCATGGATTGGTGAGTTAGGTTAGCCTTTAATGGTGAATACATATGCTCAAAAGGTTTTGATTTTTTCAGTTCTTCAGCTGTTCAGTGAAGCAAAATTGGCTTTTTGCATGTATAGGCAGATGAGAAGAATGAATTTTCTTTCAATACACTGCCTTAAAAATTAAACATCTGTATACTAGGTTATGGTATGACTATATAGTAAGGTAAGGTAGTATGTGGAGATCTGTGTAATTCTGGTGTCTTGTAACTATCAGGAAATATCTTGGCATTGACGAACTACCCGTTATAGAAAAGCTCTGTCATCATTTCTGAAAGTGTCATCTCAGTAAGAGTCATCTGTCATAGATTGAGTGCATTAGACACTAAAAGACATTTCAAAGACATATTCTGGAGAGGGAGCATCAATTAGAGGAAAATTTAAATTGCTCTGCTAAGATTGTTGTTTAGAGAGCTATAACTAGTCTTGTCATTTGTATTGTTTAGCAGATGCCTGACGAAGAGAAATCTGTTAGCAGGGAAGATGACAAAGAAATAGCCTGCAGCCCAATTCCAATGACAGCAGAGAGAAGACGCAGTCTGTGGTATGCAAGCCACTATACAACTGATGAGAGAAAAGTAAGGCTGGAGGGGGAAGGGTCTCTGCATTAACTGAATTTCAGTCAATTGTATCAGTTATTTTGAAGTTAAGGGAAGCAACATTATTATATAGGTTGCAAGTAAGAAGATCTTCACATGTGATTGTATAAATCAGGTACAATATCAAGGCTGTGTGGCAGAGTAGGAATATATTTTATAAAATTTAATAAAACAAAAATTAGAACCAGTGTAAGGAAGTAAAGGAAGAGCATGCTCTCTGTTTTCAGCTTCCGCGTTTTAAGAAGTTTAGGCCAGGCTTTTGACATGAGGCTGTTACCTGTGTGCAAAACAGCTAGAAAGTCTGTCAGAGAGCCAAATCCTGATCTAAATATTTGGTCTGCCTTGTAATTACTAATTAGCATGGTCATTGGTAAGGGGGGGCTAACAGCTTATCTTCCTCTGAGCATACTGGTGTCCTTGTTGGATATTTATAGCAGGGCAGTTAAGGCAGTTGGTGTAAAAGCTCCTGGAAAGGTCCAGCTTTCTACCATCTGTCCTCAACAGCTGCAGTGCAAAATTTCATTTGACAAGTTGCAGTCAAATTTGGGGTATACAAACACTCTGTTAGGCCACATATACTCAAGCCCCAAGAGCTCTGTCATTATAATAGTAATGGTAAATGAGCTGGCAAATGAATGAAGTTTCACATTTTATATTAGTATAAACATTTCATTGCAAGTATTTTTATAATTACAGTAATTCTAATGATCATTTAAAGACAGTTTTTAAGCATTAGATCATTAGAAAGACATTAGAAAGCAGTTAATCAGTATAACGCCATACTGATTAATTCTTTGACCTAGTATCTAAAATTTCAATGCAACATTCTGTTTTGGTTTCTAATTCACAGAAACATACAGTAGAGTTATGTTAATGCTATGGCACACTAAATATCATTTTGTGGAGCATAGTGTAAAATTTTGCTAGCTTCTTAAGAATTCTTTCTGAATTTCTTAGTGCAAATCTGCAAAAGTCAGCAAATATGCATGCATGTATTCAGAAAGTTAGACTTATTAATGCTTGAGCCATGCTTCTTTAATAATTTGTCCTTGCATTGCTTTTTGCAGCTTCTGTCAATGACCCAAGATGAATACAAGCCATCGGATGTTAGTATACTACTAGTCTTCGTAATCTTGTAATTCTTCTTAATGTGTGTAAATACAGATTACACTGATATATACAGATAAAACCTTAGATGACATCTTCAAAACTTCTTTATTTTGGTTAGCCTGCCATTTACCCTATAACCTTGATTATCCTAAATATAATTGTCTTTTGCTTCCTTAATAATTGCACTGAGAAACCACCGATTAGCCCTAAAATTGATGATTTGAAATTAAATTGCTTGTAGTAGTACCAACTGGCAAACGATCTTTGCTATTTCATTGGGTTTAAATAAGATATCAAAATATGCTTTCTAATGCAAGCCATCTTTAAACTTGATTTAGCTTCCTTGCTGTATTTTTTTCTTTCATTGACGTTGAAATGCTGAGGCCCTTAAAGCATGACTGACAACACATATGAGTTCAATTTACAGATTACAGAAAATCCAAGTCTTTGTTTGAACAGACAGCAAATGATCCATTTATCTTGACTGCTATAGACCCTAGCAGACTCTGAAAGCAGAAACATTCCCTCTGTTCAGCATACACAGAAGAATGGAGATTAGATGAGATGAACTTTGGGAGCAGCTACAGCCAAATCTAAATGTGCTCCCCTGCCTGTGCTTGGTGTAGCTGCTGAATATAACTGAACATAACCCAGATATTATTCTGAAACAGTGCACACATGCCTGTGCATAGTTTTGACAGGCAAAATATGCTCCTATCTCCTCTTCTACAGTCTAAGCAGAAGTCAGTCTTCAGCATGTACTACCATCAGTAACCCATTGCATGTGAATTTCTACCAATACAAGAGATATTTATGATTGTGGTTGCTGGAGCCCTAATCCAAATAAGCACAAGGGCTAAAACTGAAGTCACAAAAATAAAACAGTGAAAGAGTGTTGAATTAGTACTACCAGGTGGCATAAATGCAGCATCAGTAACAATACTTACTGCAGCTGGTTTTATTAATGGCAGCAAATGTAGATCTTACCACTAATAATTTAAAATTGGAAGTAATTTATAGCCATTATTTTCATAACTACTAGAAATAATTAGATGTGAACTAAAGTCTGAAAATCTCGACATATTAGTTTGCCTAAGAAGGAGGATGAATTTTTTGTTACAGCTTTAAGTTAAACACAGGATATATAACGATGCTTTCTTAGAGTGGCTGTAAAACACCAATTTAACCTGGGAAAGGCAGGATGTCTGAAGATGGGCTCACCAAAGTACTGTCTGTGCACTGAGCCATGCGGTCAACCTTAGCCTTCCTGAGCTGTGGATGTGTTAACTTAGTCCACCTTTACACTGTTCTTTCCATTTAATTTCATAGGTAGGACAGGCCAAGAGCACACAAACAGTCATTTACTATGGCTCAGCTGACTGCAGTAACATAATTGCTTTTGCTTGTGTATCCACACTTTTATTCCTTTTCAGACTGCTTGTGTGTAAATTGAAGTGTTACCTAATGCAATGTGACATTCTGGGAATTTGAAAAAAAACTTGAAGTCTTTTAAAAGAAATATTTACAGAAGTTCAAAGTTGCAGCAGCATTTTGCTGTTTGCTAAAGAACTTCACTGAAACAAATTTGTGATTTTATTGACCTAACATAAAAAAATAAGAATTAATTTTGGAAGCTGTTATGTGCTACTTTTGCAACATGACTATAACATACCAATTTCTTTGGAAGGAAGTAACTGCAATTACTTGTAAAGCTCTGTTAACACTGGCAATCCAACAGTAGCGAAGCACAGAAGTAGGAGTCACATTCTCCTACAAGCCACCCTAAATGCAGTGCCTCTCTCCGATGTTCTGCCAGGTGCTGCTGGTAACAGTGAACGGGAACCCTGCTGACTATCACACCATCCACCCTGCACTGCCATTAGAAAATGGTCCAGCCAAAGCAGACATGTATTCAACACCACAGTACAAATGGGAGCCTTCGGATGACATGTCAGGTAGTGAATTGCCTGGGAATTACCCTTAGTTCCATATTTTTTCTTATTCTGTATCTTCACTCACTGCCTCTACCATTTTTAGTTTTGGTAAGCTCTTTGGCCTATTGAAGTTGAATAATTGTGGTCACCTTACAATGATGGCTGACCATATGGCAATTTTGTAAACTGGGCTGTAGGCATATACTATACAAAATACTTTGCCTACCAAAACAGTAACTGCAGGGGTTTTGTTGCTTTACTGTGCTAAAATGTAGTTTTTCTTTCGCTCCCATCTTGAGCTTGCTGACTGCTGTAGAAGTAGCCATCAGAGTGATTACAAATGAAATCATTCCAGGAGAGAGTGCATATACAACTTTTAGACCAGCATGAATTGCAAATAATAATTTCTTTTTCTACTTAGAAAAGGAAGAGGAGGAGGAGGAGGAAGAGGAAGTTACTCAGGAGGAAAAAGAAAATGTTAAATTACATGCTCTGGTTTCTGTATTCCAATTTATCATGAAACAAAGTTACATTTGTGCTCTGATAGCCATGATGGTAAGTACTAGCAACAAAAAAAAATAATGCTGTTAATTTTACAAATAAATGTGTCTTCTCAATGTTTTCCTGAAAGTAATCTCATTGGTTGGTTTTCACTAAGTGTTTGCATCAGGGTTAGAAAATATCAATGTGTTGTCAGCATCATTTTGGGTCCGTTTTAGGTTATTAATGCATAATTCCCAGGCCTGTTATAGAACTATAAATAGGGCAACACATGGGGTTCTGGGTAAAGCATCACATTTCTGAGACTGAGAGCCCTGGGTTTTGTTGTCTGTTGAATGTCAAAAAACTGCTGGGACTCAGTTTTCTATTGATTCCCAAGCTTCTGCAAAAGCAGGCTTGTCATGCTTTTGCTCCACTGAGAAATTTAACTACAAAATTAAAGCATTTCATAGTGATACAGTAAATTTTAAAAATACAGTTCCTATTTCAGGTTGAAGCATGCCTTCAGTTACTCTCTGAGAAGAAGAGATCTGTAAAGACTGATTTCCTATATTGACACAGAAAGGTCTCAAGGAAAATACAACTTCGTGCCAAGCAAGATTTTAATATTGTTTTACTTACTGCCCTTGTTTCTCTGTCTCAAGTTCTTGCTTGCTTTTAAGCCCACTTGATGCAAATACCTTGAGCTGTGCTGTAGCAAGTTTTCAGCATAATGATTAGATCTCTCTCTATATTCCCAATGCAAGCTTTGGTTTTACTGTTTTGGAAAAGTTTCAACTATAATGAAATTAACCATAAAGTTTCTTGGCCCAATTTTGCATTAAAAATGGTAAAACAAATTAGCTTGGCTGCTTTTTGTTTGCATAAAGTTTGAAATTTTATTTGCTGTCCTTTAGCAGGAAAAGTTTCTGAACTAAATAAGGCAGACTCCTTGTGCAGAATCTGGAGCTGGCATGATGCATTCTGAGACATAGCGAGTAATTGTTTTCATATTGACATAATGCCTCTTTTTCCTATTTTTTAAACTCACATGCTTCATTTAATCTACATTTCCTTTTTAATTCATTTCTAGGGTCAGATCTCTCAATATCAAAGAAGAAGATATATTTGAAGAGCTTTCTTGTAGTTTAATATTGAGACACTACTAGCTTTTTTCTTAGTGATATATCCCTATTTTATATGACCCAAATTCATGTATGAATTTATTTATGGTGTGATCTGATGCAAGTTCCACTTATATCATAGACAAAGACAGCTCAGTGTAAGTTATTTTCTTATATGGGGACAGAGAAATAGTATATTAGTGTTTTTTGCATACCCTTAAAAGACATAATTTCAAAGCAGACTGAGTTAAACTGATTGAAATATTCTTAATGTATCATACTTTTCTATTTAAATTGAGAAGGAATCTAAAATGTTTAATTGGCAGTTATTCCACAGTTATACCTGTATATATACCACAGTTATACCTATATATACAGCATATCTATAGCTGAATTTAGTTCTAATTCAATAATACATTGTTAATCAAAAATACTTAAAAACCCAGTCCTTTTCCCCTAGTGTTTAATAGAGCAGTTTTCAGTAACTGATTTCTGCAAGCTACAGAAAATGTTCTGTATCTGTGAGTACTTCAAGTAGTGTAACATGGTTAGTGTAACTAAATGTTCTTCAGGTTAGGTGTGTGCAGTGTGCATACCATAACTTTCCATTTTAAATTGATTCCACAAAAGCTAGAACAGTATGGAGTTAGCATAGTTTTGTAAGTCTGTCAAAGGCCTTGAATGTAGTAGCTATTGAATATGTTTTGCTATTCCTATTCTGAATTCTTTGCTGCTACTTTTGCAAGATCTTGTGTGCCCAAAAGTTAGTCTGTATTTTCCATCTCTTTTAGTTTGGTGTAATGAGTCTGCTTATAAACTTTACCAAAGTGCAATTAAAGCACAAAGCAGGGTTCACCCTCAGCTGTGGACTTCTTAAGAATCCACTTTCTGCACGTTCTCCAAGGGATTTATTTTAGCTGGCCCAGTAGCTGATTAATATGGATGAGAGTCTCATGACAATGAAAATCGGCACTAAGCAGAGAAACGAATGTAAGTGTAGCTGGCAATATGCATCAATGTTGTTCCTGAATGTATCCATGAACATTTTTTCCTCTCTTTCCTCCTTCCACAAGGCATGGAGTATCACATATCACAGCTGGTTGACTTTCGTGTTACTGATCTGGTCTTGCACATTGTGGATGATTCGGGACCGAAGGAAATACGCCATGATCAGTTCACCATTCATGGTTTTCTATGGAAATTTACTGCTAACATTGCAGTATATATGGAGTATTGAGCTCAGGAATGATGAGCTTCCTCAAGTATCCGGTTTTTTAGAAAGAAAGGAACCTGGGGAGTTGGCATCAAAGGTAGGTGTTACAAACAGCTGAGGTTTATTTATGAAACCACAAAACATATTGTAATAAAAAATGTGGATCTCGGCATTTCTTCAAGAGTGAATCCTCAGTATTCAGTATAACCACTTCAGTAGCAGTTCTACAATAAAGGATAGATTTAAAAGTAGTGTTCAGAAAACTGCTTCTCACTTGTTAAGCTAATACCAAAACAAATGTGTCAGACATCTTTGTAGATTTGCATGATAATTCTGTGGAAAAATCTTAGTGGATGGGAATTGTTCACTTGTTTGATTTTATAAACTGGATGCAAAACTAGATGTGATTTGATTTGTTAGATTAATAGCCATGGGCTGTCAGGTCTGTCTCTGAATATGATGGCAACTGGAACTGTGATGTCATTGCAATTACCAACACTACTGACTCCCTTATGATTTGGCACAAGGAGCAGTACATAGCTGTGTCTGAGATTTAATTCTTTATCCTTACACATGAAGTAGCATGAATTGGAATCCATTTCAGGTCAGAAACAAGAGAGTTTGTTGATGTCAGTGTATGATAGATTTTTTCTTTGATGTCTTGAAAGTGCTACAAAATGCATTTTGTTTGGCAAGTTTGCTTCTGAGGGAGGGAATGAACATAAATAGGAAGTTGTTTCTAGAGCACACAAGAGGGGCATCTCAGAGAGTGCATCTAGTTGGCACTGCTTCCCTTGCACTAAGTGAATCACTTCCCTTGTGACTCCTAATTACCATTTAACGTTATTCTGTAAGTGATTTTCCTTGTTGGCAGAGCCCTTTGGACAACCATTTCTGGGTCTTTAATGCAATTGAAAATTAGTGAGTGCTGTATTATTTCTCTCGTAAAGGTAGGGCTAGTTTAGTAAGAGAGCTAAAGCTCAAGGGGTTCTGCAAGAGAAGTTCTACAGTTTCTCTCAATAACTTTGTAAATCTCTAAGGAGTTTTAACTGTCTTAATACATCAGCCCCTTTGACATTGTGTCTTATTATTTTATTATGAAATATCTTATCTAAAACTAGCCAGTGTCAAGAAAGGAAACTCTTGTGTATATGTGATGATTTAGCCACACCCATAAAACTAATAGAAGATGTCTGGAAGGATTTTTTAGGCTGAATGTAATGGACTTTGTAAATTTCACAGAATCATGGAATGGTTGAATCTGAAAGAGACTTTTGGAGGTCATCTGGTCCAACTCCCCTGCTCAAGCAGGGACATCCAGAGCTGATTGCCCAGGACCATGCCCAGATGGCTTTCGAATATCCCCAAGAGTGAAGACTCTACAACCTCCCTGGGCAACCTGTGCCAGTGCTCGGTCACCCTCACAGGAAAAAAGTGTTTCCTGATGTTCAGGGGGAACCTCCTCTGTTTCAGTTTGTGCCCATTGCCTCTGGTCCCATCACTGGCCACCACTGAGAAGAGCCTGGCTCTGTCCTCTTTCCACCCTCCCTTCAGGTATTTATAGACACTGGATGAGATTCCCCCTGAGCCTTCTCTTCTTCAGGCTGAACAGTCCCAGCTCTCTCAGCCTCTCCTTACAGGAAAGATGCTCCAGTCCCTTCATCTTCATGGCCATTCAGTGGGACTCTCTCCAGTATATCCATGTGTCTCTTGTACTGGGGTGCTAGAATGGGACACAGCACTTGAGTTGTGGCCTCACCAGTGCTGAGCAGAGGGGAAGGATCACCTCCCTCGACCTGCTGGCAACACTCCTCCTAATGCAGCCCAGGATATCATTACCCTTCTTTGCTGTAGGGGCACATTGCTGGCTCATGTTCAACTTGGTGTCCATCAGGACTCCCAGGCCTTTTCTGCCAAACTGCTCTCCAGCTGGTCAGTGTCCAACATGTAATGGTGCGTAAACTGATTGTTCCTCCCCACGTGCAGGACTTTGCACTTTCCCTTGTTCAACTCCATGATGTTCCTGTCAGCCCATTTCTCGAGCCTGTCTGGGGTCCCTCTGGATGGCAGCACAACCGTCCAGTGTATCAGCCACTCTTCCCAGTTTTGTGTCATCTGCAAACTTGGTGAGGGTACACTCTGACCCATCATCCAGATCATAAGTGAGGATGTTTGAACAGGACTAGACCCACTGTTGACCCCTGGGGTACATTGGTAGTCACTGACCTCCAACTAGACTTTATGCCACTGATCACCACCCTCTGAGCTCAGCTGTTCAGCCAGTTTTCAATCCACCTCACTGTCTGCTCATCCAGAATCACAGAATCATTTAGGTTGGAAAAGACCTTGAAGATCATCTAGTCCATCCAGCCCATACTTCGTCTGCTTGTCTATGAGGATCTTATGGGAGACAGTTTCAAAAGCCTTCTTGAAGTTAAGGTAGACAATATCCACAGCTCTCCTCTCATCTACCAAGCCAGTCATTTCATCGTATAAAAGTTTATCAAGTTGGTCAAGCATGACTTCCCCTTGGTGAATCCACACTGACTATTCCTGATGATTTTCTTGTCCTTCATGCACCAGGAAATGTTTTGCAGGATTAGCTGCTTGATCACCTTAGAATCACAGAATGTTTTGGGTCAGAAGGGACCTTTAAAGATCATCTAGTCCAAGCCCCCTGCCATAGGTAGGGACACCTTCCACTAGATCAGATTGATCAAAGCCCCGTCCAGCCTGCCCTTGGACACTTCCAAGTGGGGTATCCACAGCTTCTCTGGGCAACCTGTTCCAGTGTCTCACCACCCTCACCTTCCCAGGGATCAAGGTGAGGTTGACTGGCCTGTATCCTGCATTTTGACCTTCTTGGAGTGGCATTTACTTTCCTCCAGTCTTCTGGCACTTCTCCTAGTCACCACAGTCAATCAAAGATTATTGACAGTAGCCTCTACAATGACATCAGCCAACTCCCTCAGCACTTGTGGGTACATCCCATCAGGACCTATGGACTTACTTATGCTCAGTTTGCTTAAGTATTCCCTGCTCTAATCCTCTTCCACCAAGGGTGTGTCTTCTTTGCTTCAAACTTTTCCATAGTCTCTGGGACCTGTGATTCCTGAAGGCAGGTCTTGCTAGCCAAACCCAAATAATGACAATACACTCACCTGCATGTGCTTCTTCCCTGAAAAAAAAGAAAAATTAACAAAAAATAACAAATGGAATTTATACCGATCAGTACATAATGAGAAGACGTTAAACTTATAAAACAGTAGTTAAAAACTGAATTAAAAGAACCATGTAGGTAAATACCTTTAAGAAAAGATGCAGAGTAAGTTATTACTCGATGGAAAAGTGCAAATGAAATAAAGTTGGTTTTAATGCAGGATGTTTCCTAAATGACTTAACTTCCACAAAGATGCACTTTGTTTTCTCTGTCCATCAGAAAATGGAAATGATGGCATCAAAGGCATGCAAAATTTAAGAAAACATGCGTCTGTATTAGTAGGACATAGAATATACAATTATTCTGTTGTTTTTGTTTGGATTTTTGTTTGCAGATTCTTTTCACAATTACTTTCTGGCTACTGCTTAGGCAACACCTCACTGAACAGAAAGCACTTCAGCTAAAAGAAGCTACTTTATCTGAGGTCAAAGTTGGAAGTGAAGAAAATGAAGAAAAAGGTAAAGCCAGATCCAATTTAGTCCCTCAGTCATGATAGAAGTTTCAGTTACTGCATTTCTGTGATGCTGAAGGCACTTAGCAAGATACCTGTCATTAGCTAAGAAAGATATTACAAAATCTGTGTGCAACTGTCTCTTGGGATATAAAAATAAAACACCTTTGAACTTTAGAAATTCAAATAAAATGAGAATTCTCTTTACTGGAAGGTAATTAAAATGTCTCATTTGAGAAATGTCACAGAACTTTCAAGTAATAAGTTTATTCCTGTGTCCCAGATTCAAACCAGCAGATTAATTGCCCTAGGAGTTTAACCACAGGAAAAGAAGAGTTTACATAGGAAAAGTCAGTTGCTAAATTCCTTGGAAGTTGTGTTTGTACATAAACACTTGTATAAAACCCGAAGTTAAACTACTAATTTCAGTGGGGAAATATTTTCAGTGCAGGGGCTCATGCTATCAGAAGCATACCTGAGAGCAAAGTTTACTGCTACATTTTCAGCTCACCTAACACCTCAGTGGCCTGAACCTCTTTTGCTTCTGGGCGTGTTCGACCAAACCTTCCTTGCCCTTTCCTGGATGCTGATTTGAACAAGTTCAACTGCCTGAAATGGTAGAAAGCCAGCCCTGGAAGCAGTGATGTAGTTTCCTGTTTGATTAATTACAGTATTTGTCTCAGTAAAACATCTGATCAGTGTCAGAGCTGGACACTTCAAGGATTTGCAAGTCAAAAGCAAGGAGGGAGTCTGAGGAGAGGGATGGTGAATGGGACAAAAGGAGTGGCCAAGCCTATTGATGGTGGTCTCAATATTGTTCTCAATGGGAAGAAAAGCATTATAGCTACGTACTATGAGTTTGACAAGCCCTGTTCTATCTAGATACTTGCTCATGTGCTTGCTATTGGGGGGACGCTTACCCTGCCCTCCACAAACCTCACAAGGTTAATAGCTGGGGAATTCTGACTTCTTCATAGGGCAAAAGGAGCCTGTCTTTTCTGCTCAGGTACAGCAGAAGAAGCTGGATAAGTGGTAGTTTCTTTGAAAAACAGCAGTGTCAGTGTGGCATTTATATTTTTAAGCTTGTTTGATTTTATGGTAATGTTTTCTCTTGCTTGTGGTTTTTGGAGGTAACCACAATATTCTCTAAAGGACGAAACTCAAGATGAGAGGTACAAACTCAAGATGAGAGTTCAAAGTTTAAACTCAAAATTAGAGGTTTCTGGTGGTGCTGGTGGTTTCTTTGTTTTCCAGTTTAAAAGGTTTCTTGCCTGGGAGTATAGGTATTGCCATGGAAAGTGTTTTGACTGTTATCTATTACACAACCCTTAGGCTCTAATTTTCCACTACAGCTGCCTGCATTTCAGACAAAAAGTGAAGACGGGTGTCTGGTAAGGATGTATAGCTATGCACTGTATGGCTCCAGGAGCAGACTGAAGCTCATAGGAAATTAAAACTCTTTCCCCTGCTCTGGAGGCCTGTATGATTCAGAAATACAGTCTCTTGTGAATATTGTGTTTTAAGTTTCTGTGTTGTGTGCAGAAATTTTACTTTCCACCTGTTTCAATTTTTACTAAAAGTCCCCAGAACAGACAGAAGCCAAATGTGACTCTGTATTTGCAGAAGAGGAGTTGCAAGAGGGAGAAGTGGCAGAAGAACAGGAGCAGGAGAAGGAGGAGGAGGAGGAAGAGGAAGAAGATGATGAGGATGAACAGGATATTATGAAAGTCCTGGGGAAGCTGGTGATGGCTATGTTCATCAAGTACTGGATTTACGTCTGTGGGGGCATGTTCTTCTTTGTCAGCTTTGAGGGTAGAATTGTCATGTACAAAATCATCTATATGGTACTGTTCCTCTTCTGTGTGGCCCTCTATCAGGTAAGTGAGAACTGTGTTAACTGAATTTTGTCCTTGAATACAATGGTTCTTACCTTCAACTTGGTAATAAAGTAGCTCCAAACAGAATTCATAAACAGTGTGTTTGTTCTTTGATTAGATACAACATAATAAGATCATTTGAAGGGGTTAAGACTAGTTCTCCTTTGGCTTTTGATAATAGTGACAGGCAAAGCATTAGATGCATACAATACACACCTCTGCTCTGGGATACCACCCCATATCACTGCGAGCTTTGGAACATCTGTGGGAAAATTCTGGGCCTGTGCACATCCTACATAGCCACCAGTTTTTATGACAGCTGGTTCATACAGCTTCCACACACCAATGAGCATGGAGTCCCTCTTCTGGACTTTCATCACCTAATGGTGATGAAACTGAGTGACTGAAGCTGTCTCTGGCCTTTATGTCTGTGACCATGTTCCAGCAGACATTTTTACACAAAAACCTGTACTTGAGTGCATGTGCCTCAGGAGTAAAAATTGTATCTCAAATAACTGTTGGGTAAGCGTTGTTTACTTCAGGCAAGCTAGGAAAGATAGTATTCTTTGTCTTTGTTTTCCAGTACAGTGTTGTCAGTATTTTTGTCAGTGTCTGTCTTCAGCCTGTTTCATCATCTTTAATGTGTAATTTTCAGGTGCACTATGAGTGGTGGAGAAAGATTTTAAAGTACTTCTGGATGTCAGTGGTTGTTTACACGATGTTGGTACTTATCTTCATCTATACCTACCAGTTTGAGTCATTCCCTGGGTTGTGGAAGAACATGACAGGCCTGGATGAAAGCAAGTAAGTGGTTTTGATTAATTTCATTTTTTTTTTTGGACTTTTGAGTTCAGTGTGGTGGAAAGATCTGCGAGTAGTCTTCCTTCTTATGGCGGAAAAACATCATGAGACCATCCCCAGGCATAGCTGACTTTAAGCACTCAGCTCTGAAGCCATAGATTTATTGGTGTAACAATAGAGATGAGCAAGGACATGAGAGGGGCTCAAAGAGTCATATTTTCACCCATCTGCTGTCAAGGCCTTGGCATCACTACTATTCCCAATACAGTACCAATACTTCTCTCTACCTCTTTGACCATAGCAACAAGATCCGGGAAGAGATTAAGGGTAGATTTGCAGGATGTCTGGAGCTGATGAAGGTGGACCTATCCTCCTGCTAATGAGGAGGGCTGAGTCTCTTCCTCCTCATGATGTGTTCAACATTTCTCAACAGAAGCTTGAGGAAGTATATGCAATATGAGTGGATGTCTAGTGCAGGACTTTCAGTCAGAGATAACTCATCTGGTTCAAGAGCTCTATGGCAGGGTTGGTTTATCTGACTCTGTATATTTATAGTATCTCTGTACATTTATAGTATCTCTGTACATTACTGAGTCCAAATGCAAGATATTTGCTTTGTAAAAATTGCTGCTTTAAAAAACCACGTAACAAGTACCAGCCTTCCTTTTATTTCCTATTGCAAATAGTTTGTAATAATGTCTCATGGCAAGAAAAAGATTTGGTGTGAAAATGTGGCTTAGTGGCTTACTTTTTTTTCAGGTTAGAGGACCTTGGCTTAAAACGGTTTTCTGTGGCTGAGCTCTTCACACGCATCTTTATCCCCACCTCCTTCCTACTGGCGTGTATCTTACACCTTCACTATTTCCATGACCGGTTTCTCCAGCTCACCGATTTAAAAGCTGTAACCAGCAAACAGGACAACACTATTTACAGGTACAGAAACAAAGTAAATGGAGCTATTGATTATCTGTATGAAAATGCTGTTTCTGACTGTCTTGTAATTCTCACTTTTCATTAGTTGTTATTTGCCTTTGCTATGACTACCTGGCTTAAAAAGAAGGTGCTCAGTATCCAGCACCCAGCTAAACAAATGACCACCACAGTATCTGCCTTCCCCCACTTTTCCCTACACACTGAAGTTTTTCATTTTGGGGTACATTTTCAAAAGTACTAGCAGTGTTTATGTATTATCTCATTGGCTTTGACCTTTAATGGGAGTTAGATGCTTAATTGCTATGTGTGCCTTTTTGTAAGTCCTGTCAATAATAGGAAATAAGGCTTTTAATTTGGGTCACTTCTGTTTTGCAATGTCCATTTCGAGGGCCAAATGAAAATTGGGAGATCTTTGGCAAATGCATTTGCATTGGACAATTAGGCCTTTTTGTAAAGTTGAATTTCAGAAATGGAAAAATCCCAAACCTGTGGTCACTCTTTTAAAGTACTGACCCTTGGCTATGCTAGCTCTTTGAGACATTCAGCGATCTCATCCAGAAGTTCATTAGCATTTGTCATGATTCTTGGGATCTCACTTTTCCTCTGTTTAACTGTTCCATATCTCCTGCATAAAAAATATCTGACCTAGGATCCTGCTCCTGGATTCTAAGAGAGATAAATGGTTTCATAATACATAGTGACATATTATGCAATGACATTTACTCTAATTCTTTGAATAAACCAATTCATTTAGACACTTTTTAGTGTTTACCTCTCCAGCGATAAGTGTAATTCAGCTGCACTTCTATGAATGGGGACTAGCTGCATAACATCACATACACCACAGTGTGTTGTGGAATAACGACAGTTTATCTTAACAGAGAATTCTGCTCTAGGACTTGATAGATTTACAAAAGCATTTCAAATATTCCTCATGCATTCAATTTAGTATGAATAACCTCTACTTTTATAGAATGCTTCCAGTTTCTGTATTTAAATAATCGTTAAAACCAGAAAAATCAAACTTGACAAAATTTCCTAACAATGTTGTGGGGTTTTTTAAACTTACCCTTTAATACCTTATCCTTTTGCTTTTCTTGAATTGCTAAATGTGATGGTCAATTCAAGGGCCCTTTGAAATGGCCTGTGAGCAAACTTTCTTTGCCCATAGCAGACTTTGTGTGTAGCAGCAGGTACACGTTAACATCTCTCAATTGGGCAGTCAAGCCCTGAAACCAGAGCCCAGATAGGTGTTTGAGCTGAAATGGGGGTTGTTCCTGGGCTGAGGCGTTTGGGGGAATGCATTACAGTTTGCAGTAACTGTGCAAGCTGTTTTGTAGCTCATACATTTTGCACTTGTGATGAGTAACAGCTTCCACCTCCCTACTAACACAATCCAGTAGGCACAAAGTGGAAAAAAACCCTCCAAGGCACTCCCAGGATTTAGGTGGGTTCATGGTACAGTACACTCTGCCTGTGAAACCACTACTTAGAAAGCTTTCTCTTACACATGAAAGATACCAAAATATGATACGGCTCTCCAAATGTTATCATGAAGAGAATCACTGTGACTAAAGTCACATCATTCCTGAAGGATGGAACCACTGATACTAAAGACACAAAATGTTTTCAGTGTCTTGCTGAGAGCAAAAATTTTTGCCCGGTGTAAGTAGCCTTGAGATAAGGTGCTGAAAACAGACATTCGTTGTCACACCAGGCTTTTTACTAAAGTGACAGGGGAAGAGAATCATGTGATATTAGCTTTTTTGTCTTGCTACTATAATGCTATCTTTTTAAGTCTAAATATGTACTAGATTGTATTGAGCTGTCAGATAAGTAGCTAGATATTTTTAACTCTTAAATGTAGTGTATGTGCTACATTTGCCATTTTGCAGTGTTTGAAAATCACAGTTATCATGTATATCATTTGTTCCTCCTCAGAAACTTTCACAAGTATGGCCAATACCCAAACCAGAACAATTCTGTTTGTACTACCATTAAAACTGCCTGACATATGAAGATCCATCTGTCTTCTTCCCTCAATGTGATAAATCAGTTCTGAGCATCAGCCAACTTCATAGTTCAAAGCTTCAGGATGAGAGCTCAGCTGACATTTGTACTGATGATGTATAAAGCTGGATAAGAACTAGCACAACCAGCTCCAGCTTAACAGTAACTCTAGCAATAGAAATAAGTTGCAGGGACAATTAAAACACAGATTCAAGACTCACATGTGTATGTGCAATTTTTTTACAAAGCCACTAAAAATTATTTTTCCATTTTCCTTTGAAAACACTAGCATGCATTCAACAGCTAGTTTACCTTTAAAAACTGCTTTTATGCTGTTTCTTTTGCAATAAGCAAAAACTTTAAATAAAGAATCTGATCCTTAATTTTGAGTCAGCAGGCAGAACTCAGTCCTTTTAACAGCAAACTTGTTAAAATAACCACAGCAGGTGAGAGCTAGTCATGAAACTAATAGAGACAGCAGCTTCAGTTCCTCCATCTGCCCCCGAACTGCCATGTATGATTATGGTATTATGTTTGTGTCTAACTGAAGAGTCCTGTTAAAAATGCTGAGACTGTTCATGTATTAAGATGCTGCTTGACGTGAGCAAAGTTAACAGGGTTGAGTTCAAGAGTAAGGCTCTGCCAGCTGCAAATAGACGGGATGGAAACTGGAGATGGCAGTGAGGCACTTCTCACTATTTTTAAAGGTGGCAGAAATGAGCAAGAGAAAAAAAATCCTCTGATTGGGACTTTCCAAGCCCATGTCCTTGCTGTACCATGAATTATGGTATGGCAGAGATAAAGGCTGTGGGGTAGATAATTTCTGTGGTATGATGCTCGATCATAATTACCTTTAAATTAAAAAAGAAGCAAAATATCTATTTTTAAGGATAAAGGCTTACTTGAGATAAAGCAGTAGAGGCTGTTCACACATTTTGGGGACTATGAGAAGCACCTGTAGTTCTAACTGAAGTTGCATGTGATCTAAATGTCTAAGTATTGCATTTAAAAGCTTCCTAGACTTTTCACTGCATGGTGTGTGTTAAACTGTCAGATTGTGCTTTGTTATGACAATGTGTCTCTCTTGGTAGATAGGGAAGTGCATTCATTCCTATTTAACAGTTTCCTTTTCTCTCTCTCTAATTCATTTCCCATTTTCATCTCATGCATTCTTGTGCTTTCATCTCCCACCTCATAGCCATGCCAAAGTCAATGGCCGTGTTTATCTAATAATTAATAGGTGGGTACTTCAATTCTTCCTTTCCGTTAAAACAGATGTACCTTAACTTTTTTGTTACTTCTAATTGCCTTAAAACAAAGTATGTTCTTGCTGCACAGTACTATGAAGTAAGCAGGGAGATAATGTTCAGGGGTTGTAATCTCCTAAAGCTGGTGAAGCGGTTAATACATCTCTCCTGCATATTTATACGTTGTGAGTTCATCTCCCACCTGGGAATTCTTCTCTTAAACTTTGCCCATGCCTCAATACAGGAATAATTGGTGCTATTTGTAATGGGCTGCAGACAATAGACTTGGTTGAGGAAGCTCATTTATCTACCCTTTGTGCATGGAAGGATGCATGCCTGCATGCGCACATGAACACACAGGCACACATCCCTGTCTTCCTCACAAGCAGCTAAGAAGGGGAGTTTGAGAGCCAGGTTGGTTAAATGTGCAGTATGTATTATGAGTTTGTACAGACTGAGATTTTCCAATTCAAAGACAGAAATGGAACAGGCAGTACATTGAAACCACTGCATGCTAAGGCTGATAATTCATGGGTTGAGTTGGGTGATACAGGATCCAAATTACAAAAGCTCATAGTGCCATCATCGTCATCCTTTTATAAACGGTATCTTGAAAACAGTTCCACAAAATCATTTTCTTTCAAAATATATCCTGGAGTAAATGTGGGCTTTTGTTTAATCAGCTCCGAGAATAGAAGGACTTCTGAGTTTGTTGTTGCTACTGAATCTAAACAGAAAAGCCAAGAAAATCCCTTGTTTAGTTATTTTTGACTACCTGCTCTAACAAGAAGTTAATTTATGTGTCATGTTCATGCTCCTTCTTCAAATGTCATCACATAGTTTAGGCCAGGGTTCTTTAAAGTTCACCAGAGCTGGAAACCTGGTTTGTAGGCAGCCCATGTGTCAGGGAGCAGCAAGGGCAGGAAAGCTGGGAGCCAAGGAGCACGACCAGGAGGCAAGGCTGGGTTCTTACCCACAGGGAGTCAGGAACAGGAACCAGCAACTGAGGGTGAGGATCAGATCCAAAGATGGTAACGAGGGTCAGCCCTAACCTGGTGAGCTCCCAGCAAGTCCATAACGACAAGCCAGATGGGTGGCAAAGGCAGAGAGTTAGTCTGTGTGTCAGGCTTTTAGGGTCAGGGAGGCATGAGAGCAGGCGCAGACACAGCTGTGATGCAGCCACAATGTAGGAGCGAGAGCCCCAGCATGAAAGCAGCTTCCAAAGAAAGGAGGGGGACCCACTATGCTGAGGCTTCCTGGCCTGTCCACATACCCCAATGTGTATCAGCCAGCTGGCCTTGGATGCAGGCAGCAAACCCCCTTACAAAAGCAGGGAAAGCACTCAGGGTCCTCTGAAATTGCTTTGATGCCTAAAACTAGGTCTACTAGTATACTTCTCATTATTGATACCCTATTTAATGAATTTGAGGGTAAGAAATGCTCTCAGTTAAAAGCATTAGTGGCTGTACCTTCAAGGCTTGTTGTCTGCATTATTATTTAGTTATTTCTCTTCCTAAGTATCAGACACAATACCTTTGTGTTATTTTGGATAACTTCCCACCAGTATGTGGTTTCCAACCTGAAGTTACGTCTGACTGGCTGTGAAGCCTGTATGAGTAGCTTGTCTTAGATATTCTAAACTAGTGCAGTTTTTATACCCTAATACCTCAGTGTTGTCTGTTACGTGATATCATGTGATCTTATAGTGGAAAAAAGAATTTAAAAAAGAGGAAAAACAGCCCTAGAAATAAATGGGGAAGTTTGGGAAGAAATATTCAAAATAGACTAACTTTCTGAATAGTGGGTAGGGATTTTTATCTAGCCTTGGATCTCCTGAGCACGTGGTCCTGTGCTCAAGCCTACTCATGTTGATAGAACTAAATGCTGACATACTGAAAACTAAGCTCATACCGAGGCTTTATCAGGTATATATATTGCATGTACCCATCTTTATAATCCTATCACCTTCTGGATCTCCTGGATATGTGTGGGAGCTATATGAATAAGAGAAAGGTGAGTCCTCTCATACAAAATCCTATGGGGTTACTGTGTTTCTGTCCAGTTTACACTGAGGTAAGTCATTAAGTCCTTGATTTGCACCAGTGTGAATGTAGATTTTTCCATTATAAAAGTCAGTTGGGAAGATACCTCATTAAAATCAATGCAATTGCATGTGTGCAAAACCTGTCTGATTATATGGATACTTGCATATAATATATTCATATAAGCACTTTCAAATGGGCTCTGGTGATTTATAATAACTGGTGATCTACATAACATTTGAACTGAACTAAAAATTCATTCTCTCTTCTTTATACATGACCCTTCTGTTGGTACTTTATAAGAGTTTTAGGAATGCAAAGTTAGATTATGTCATTTTAGGGAATATTATTGTTTAGTCATTTTACAGACATTTCAATATCCTTTTGGTATATATGCTAGCTTAAATATGAAAATAAAGTATATCATACAAAAAGCTCTATTTTCAGTAGCCATTCAATAGGATATATTGTTGAGTATAAGAGATTTTCTGATTATGGGACACTCAGGTTCATTGCCCAGTCCATGATAAGGGATTTTAGTAATTATTGTCATGAGTGGATTTATTCAGTGAGATTTTTTGGTGCTTGACCGTCTTGTTAAAATTCTACTTTTAAACCACCATTTCTGCTTTTTGGTAATTGGTACGGTATTTCGATTTCAGGACTGTTTAGTCAAATTTCTGTAGTTTTTCCCTCATTTGAGCCACCAAAGTTTCCATCTTGAAGAAACTGGAACTCCCAAATATTTGAAAAATAATTCTGCTTGTTTGACTTTCTCAATAACTGCTCTTATTTTTTAATGATCAGATGGATAAATCTAGATTTTTTTGTTTCTTGAACTGTAAAAATCCTAGTTAAAATGGGCAGAATTTCCTGTCTAAATGGTGATATGCCAGAATTTCACATCATGAAAAATAAATCCCTGAAATGGTACTGTAGCATATTAAAGTTACTTGCATTAGTCCAGGAACAGTCTAACAGGTGCTTGAAAGTATGCTGAGTGTAGTAATTTCAATAGCATAACTAAACATTTAGTGACCTGATCATATAGATATGCACTTGCCAAAGGGAGATTTTATTGAAAGAAGTCGCATTCAAATGGACTATTTGTGGCAGTAAGTGCTGTGCTCAGCAAAGCACATAGGATGAGGAAATTAGGAAGAGTGGGTTTTCTGCGAATATGGAGGTGAGTCCCAACAGCACAGCTGGGGGAGAAAAACAAAAATATCTGAAGCCATAAGAGACTATCCCTTTTCTCAGTAAAGAAAATATATATACACTGAATAAATCTCAGAAAAAATTGGCACCATGGCAATAGAGAAATACCATTTCTGTGTTAAATCAGTTGTATCCCAGTTTTGGTAGTCTGAAAATTACTAATAGATTTATTAGGAGACTGACATATATCTAAGAAAAATTCTCTGTGGGATGTAGAAAAGAGAGAATGAATGGCACTATTAAAGACAGACATTATAAAATATACTGAAGCCACAGCCATGGAATTTTTGCTTTCATTTGTTCCCAAACCTATAGCTGGAAGAAAATTTGCAAAGTCTTTGGCTTCCCAGCTGCATCTTTCAATTGGAAGAAGGTGGAAATGTGTTTACAGTAATCAGTCAAATACTTGTGATGATTCAGCTGCATTACTGACAGCACAGTACAGCATTGACCATATTTAGCACTGGTGTAAATAGGTTGCCCCCTTTCCATCTGTGCTGCAATTCCTTGTTTCTTTCTAGAAGCGCCCTGTGAATGTCATGATGGCATGCTCTTGGCATCAGAAGGCTTCTGCAGATGGAGTAGGAGAATGCTTTCTGACTTGTGATGTAGCATGACATATTTGTCAATGACCTTCTTCTGTAACCCCTCTGTTCTCATCTCCCTTTTTCTTTCTGTTCCAATTACTTTGAGCAGCCTCAAGAAAAAAATACCAAACCACCAAAATGAGTAAGTCCCCTATGAAGTCATGAAATGTTTCCTCTTAAACAATGTCATTTCATGCTTCTACATCTTAAACTCTGACCATTTTCTCCATTGGGGAAAATGTCAAGTTTAAGTGTCAATACCACTCATTACTAACTAACCATTAGTATCTGAGTGAGAAGTAGTTACTAATACATTCCAACTCAATTTGCAGTGTGTGTTTGGAGAAAGTACCAGAATCATTAACTTTTCCACTTCTAAGGCATTTTCCATGAGCTTTTTTTTTTTCTGATTATACATCTTGAAAGACTACAATGTCATTGCTGCTCAGTTCGCTGACATGCTACTATTTGCCAACAGACTGGTGCACCAAGATGGAAGCCTGCCTGACATAACTATGATGAATTTAACAGCCAGCAGAGAAAAGGAAGAGGATAAAATGCTGGAAGAGGCTGGTGAGAAAAGAATGGAAGAGCCAGAGGGGGAGGGAGGGAAAGGGAGGGTCGAAAAAGGAAAAGAAGAAAAGGAAGATGATGACAAGGAAGATGATGATGATGAAGACAATGAATCAGAGGAAGAAGAAACTACAGGTAAGCCCTACAGATTGCAAATTTCGCTTTCCTCAGCCTTAGGTAGCAGTGGCAACAGACGGTTTATTCTTGGTCATCCCTGCTCATTTCAGTCATCAGGTTTTCCTCCTAGTTCTACATACAGTCTTTGCCAAAAGAGCCTGAACTGAGCAGATGGCTACTTGTCAATTATTCAACAGGCTACAGTCTTTTCTAGGGAAAAATTACACTGTTTCTGTAGGATGATGAGAGGATGAAAACAAAAGAAAACCCACTTCTTTCTTCTAGGTGGTCTGGGTTGGATTAATAGGAGGTTACCCCAAATCCTAAGAACTCCTTTAGAGTAAAATCTCTTTATAATAAAGAAAATACACATACATATTTAATCTCTGATACTGCATGCTTTCAAGGCAGTCCAGTGCAGAAGTCCCAATGGCTTTGCTTCATTATTCATGTGCACATTAGTGTCATATTTTTCACTTCTGAATAGGGAATGTATAATTGATCCCAGATGAACATAAGAATGCCTAAGTACAGACGTGGGTAAGACTGATGTTGTCATCCTTGATATTGCTAGGATGAACTCCTAACATGAATTATTTCTGTAACTCAGTTGGAATGTGAGCCATGAGTGAAAACCAGGGAAGGGCATTTAACACCCAAGGAAGCTGTATTGTCTGGAAATGGCCTTACCACAGGTTTAGTTGCTCATATCAATATTCACAGGACTGTGACACATAAATAGAAACACGGTCTTTGTCAAGGCAAAGTGGCAGCACGTCTTGCTTAGCTGCCCCAGGAGAACTGAGCTAAAACTATGTCTTCCTGGCTGGGACATCTTCCCTCACAGAGGTGTTCCTTATAGAATCATAGAATGGTTTGGGTTGGAAGGGACCTTAAAGATCATCTAGTTCCAACCCCCCTGCCATGGACAGGGACACCTTCCACTAGATGAGGTTGCTCAAAGCCCCATCCAACCTGGCCTTTGATACTTCCAGAGATGGTCATCCACAACTTCTCTAGGCAACCTGTTGCAGTGTCTCACCACCCTTACATTGGTGGTGAGAATTTCTTCCTTATATCTAATCTAAATCTACCCTCTTCTAGTATAAAGCTGTTACCCTTTGTCCTATTGCTACACTTGCTGATAAAAAGTCCCTCCCATCTTTCCTCTAGGCCCACTTTAAGTACTGCAGGACCACTATAAGGTCTCCCTGGAGCCTTCTCCAGCCTGAACAACCCCAACTCTCTCAACCTGTCCTCATAATGAAGACTCTCCAGCCCCCTGATCATCTTCATGGCCTTCTCCGGACCTGCTCGAGCAGGTCTATGTCCTTACTGGGGGCCCCAGAGCTGTGTGCAGTACTCCAGATGGGGTCTCACAAGAGCAGAGTAGAGGGGGAGAATCACCTCCCTTGACCTGGTAGCCACGCTTCTCCTGATGCAACCCAGGATACGGCTGGCTTTCTGGGCTGTGAGCGCACATTGCTGGCTCATAGTCAGTTTTCCATCCACTACTACTCCCAAGTCCTTCTCCGCAGGGCTGCTCTCAATCCACTCATCACCCAGCCTGTATTTGTGCTTGGGATTGCCCTGACTCAGGTACAGGACCTTGCACTTGGCCATGTTAAACTTCATGAGGTTTGCACGGGCCCACCTCTCAAGCCTGTCAAGGTCCCTCTGGATGCCATCCCTTCCCTCCAGCATGTCGACTGCACCACACAGCTTGATGTCGTCAGCAAACATGCTGAGGGTGCACTCAATCCCACTGTCTATGTCACCAACAAAGATGTTAAACAGTGCTGGTCACAACGTTGACCCCTGAGGAACATCACATGTCACTGCTCTCCACTTGGACATCAAGCCATTGACTGCAACTCTTTGAGTGCAACCATCCAGCCAGTTCCTTATTCACTGAGTGGTCCATCCATCAAATGGATGTCTCCAATTTAGAGACAACGATGTTGTGCAAGGCAGTGTCAAAAGCTTTGCACAAGTCCAGTCCAAGTTCTTGGGCCATGGAAACCTTTCTTGGCCAGCTGTCATGCGGTCTATGAGGACTGATGAGTTTGTTGCACTCTGGCCATCCCTACATGCTGGAAAGGCTTGGGGACAGAGGCCAGCTGTTAGAGGTTACCCTGTGCAGTGACACATGCAAGCAGGGAAGTGGGGAGCTGCAGCCCTCTCCATGGGCCCCCTTCTGCACTGCAGCAGCAGGGCTTGACAATAGCACGAGGTTCTGCTTGCCACATGTGATCCATCTTTAAGATGTACAAGCATTTATTTCTACCAAAGAAATAATTTTTATTTAGCCATATGGCTGGACTTTTAACATTATTTTAACATGTTCACGTGTGCAGACTTTGTTACAGTGATGTACAATTTTTCAATGGATGTGGCCAGTCTTATGCTTTATCCCCTGTCCATGTAGTGTCTGTACATGCTAGACAGAGCTCGCTACAGTACCTTACCTGCCCTGTTCCACTTAACTGTCACTCTTTGGATATACCTTGCATGGCAGTAATGCTGCAAATTAAAATAAATGCAATGAAAGAATAAGTGAGAACGTCTAATTCTATAAAGACATTCTGAAAATACACTTGTGCTTACAAAAGCACACATGAAGGATTAGAATTCTATAGCTTAATTAATTTCCAAATTTAATTATTTAGTCATGGTATTTACATCACGCAGCATTTTTATTAGCTTTTTCTAAGTTCAGGTTGGAGAAAAAGGGTAGAAGAAAAAATAATTGGAATTTGCTTGTAACGTATTCCAAAAGTCAGCTTTTTCACACAAGTGTGCATGTGTTTTTTCACACAAATATGCACAGAATAACCACCTTGGTTTGCTTTATATATAAAATAACCAGATAAGATGAAATAATTGCATACAGGAGCTGGTAACTGCTTTGCATTTTTACAGCTTAGATGGTGATGTGTTTCCATCTCGGATATTAACTGTAAGAATGTTCTCACAGCATACAAAATCCTTCCTAATCTCCGAAATGCATCTGAAACCTTTAATACAGTGTGAAGACTTTATACTAACATATACCAGCCTGGTGAAACAGTTTTATGCCAACCCACAAGCAAATAAGGCACTTAGAGAGCACTGTTCAACATATGTATTGTCATATACACTCATATATAATAGATGATGCTACATGCTTGCTCACTGGGGTATTATTTGGGAGGATGGCTTTTTTAGCAAAATACTGTCTGTGAAGGGACACATTCACCCAGCTTCAGGATCTTAATTGCTAAAGCTCCCTCTTTAACTGAGAGAAATAGTCAACTGGCCTGAAATTTGCCTTGCCTGTTGTAGATGTCTGTTCTGGGATGGCACAAATCACACTCTAGGTGAGTGTGCTGTTTGCAAGGGAATTTAGATAACTCTGACATATGAAGACATCTATAGTATAGCTGTCTAAACCCATGCAACAAGAATTCTGCTCCTAGTGTGCATGATCTCTTCCAGGTTGGCTGAAAAGCTTTCTGAATAGGAGTAGTCTGTGCTTTCTGATAACAGATTGGGACCATAGTTTCCAAACATCAAACAAAATCCTATTCTTTCTGACCTGGATAAGGGCCAGGGCTGGAGCATCTCAGATCTAGTCCCTGGATGGGATCCCTAAGCTTAGGTCCAAAGATAATGGAGGAAAATGGAGCTCAAGAAGGTCTCTGCTAGAGAGGAATAAAAGCAGAATTGGAAAGGGAAGCCACTACCACCACTTCTGAAGTAAGGAATCCTTTCAGTGAATGTGAGTCAGAAGGGAGAGCACCACAGCTAAGTGAGCCTTAACCCCATTTGTCTTAGTTAACCACTGAGCCACACTTTTAACCTCATTCTTGTCTTACTCTATGGCCTAGAAGTAGAAAGCTTATTGTTGCTTTAGTAGAGAATTCCTTTTTATAGAGACCTTCTGTTTTTCTCCTCCCAATGGTTCTGCTTGAACATCTCTGCAGACTTAAGGAACAAGTGGCATCTGGTGATCGACCGCCTTACAGTGCTGTTTTTGAAATTCCTGGAGTATTTTCATAAGATGCAAGTCTTTGTGTGGTGGCTGTTGGAACTGCACATCATCAAAATCGTTTCCTCTTACATCATATGGGTCACAGTGAAAGAGGCAAGTAAACACCCACTGTCAAAATCTTACCCATGGTGGAGGCTTGTCAACATCTGCTGTGCAGTGCCATGCCCAAGTGTAGGAAGAGCCTTCCTCATGCCAGACCTCACTGGAATTGTGGGATCCAGCTGGGCTTGTCAGCTGCTGGGAACCTGCCTTGACATCTTCCACGGTGGTGTTCTATCTGCCTAGACTTTCTCAGCCCTCCTCTTTTCTCCAGATATTAAGGTTTTATTAGTCTAAATCTTTGGACTCAAGATGTAATCCCTCCCCTGCTCAAACTGGCTGTGGGCATCATCCAGGGATGGACGATGTAGAAAAAGGTTGGGAAGGAACATCTAGAAAAATTACTTAAACTGTGTCTGGTGCTGAAAAAACAGGAATGTGGAACTATGCCTAAAGAAAAATGGGGCGACACCTTTAGCTATGCCTTTGGTGTGAGCAGTGCGAGTTCTCTGCCTAACATAATCATTCCTTTAACAGGGTAGTAGGACAGGATTCACTAACAAAAAATCCTTTTTCTCACGTTTTCGGGGGGAAAAAGGTCAAAAGGATGAAGGTGGGATCTGTATCATCTCTTCTTTGTTTTATATGTACTAAAGCAGCAGAACCAGAATGTGGCCCTCCATATTTCGTGTCTGTTTGTAGGGTGCATATGCAGTTTTGTGGGTCTAATAGTATTAATATTATGTAGGAGATAACATTCTTCTTAAACCGACTATTAAGTTCTTCACTCACCACTTTGTGTCCATGTTATTGTGAATATTGTAATTTTTTTTCTGTATTTTTCTCACAGTTTCTCTGTGTCCCTTTCTTTTAATTATTTTTTTTAATTACTATGGAAAGGGTCAGACTTTCTCAGTTCTTTTGTTACTCCGTGTAATCTCCATCCTGTTTTTGTGTTTTCAGGTGTCTCTGTTTAACTTTGTGTTTTTAATTGCCTGGGCTCTTGCTTTGCCATATGCTCAGTTTCGCCCACTGGCATCAAGTATCTGCACTGTTTGGACATGTGTGATTATTGTCTGCAAAATGTTGTACCAGCTCACGTCTATTGATCCCAGCACTTTTTCCAGTAACTGTACATTGGTGAGTACAAGTGCATATTAAAAAGATTTGACTGCTGCCTTCTTCAGTGAAGAAGAGCAAAAGGAGGCATATCAAGTACTGAAAACTACAGTTCACCTGATGTATTACTGTTGATTATCATTCCCTGCCCAATCAGACTTAAACTCACTTTTTATAAACTGTTGCATTTTCTTTTTAGCCAGGAGAAAATGAAACTAAGGTCAATTTAGAAGAACTCAAAACCTCAGTCCTCTACAGTGGGCCAGTTGATCCTGCAGAGTGGGTTGGACTGAGGAAGTCTTATCCCCTGCTTGTCTACTTAAGGGTAACTTCTTTAATTATCTGTCTTGAGATATTTTCTTATTTGTGATGAAGTTAGCAATGTTTTTGAAATAAATTGTCTGCCACACAAAAAAAAAAAAAAACAACAAAACATAATGCAAGCCATTGATAATAGGGAAGTATAGAGAGGAAGAGACATCAGAAAGCCGTATCTGTTACACAGGATATTTCCGGAAGGGATTTGGTACCAATTAAGATAACCTGCATGTAGAAGTATGGCTTTCTGACTACCATCTGTTAAAAACACTCCAAGAAATGTGATATTTAAGAACGCACGTAATTTAGAGGTACATAGCTTTCAGGTACCAAAAGACTGATGGGTCTGACTGGAGTAGTTGCCTTGAATGACTGTATATGCTATAAGCAGTTAATTTTTTTAAGTGCTTATTCCTTAGCCACAGCTTAGAAAATATGAGTTAAGGGAATAATTCATTCAGACACTAGTAAGTGGATGTCTTTTGTTTTTCTTCTTGTTTTTGGTTAATGCCTATAAGCAATATTTTATTATTCCTGTCTTGATTAAAAAACCTACTTACAATAAAAATGTGCCAATTCCCAGGGGAAACCTTGCCTGTCTGTTCTTAATTTAAAGAATCTCCAAAATTTTGTATATACAGTTTAAGATTGTCAGAAATTTGTTGACTGAAAAACAGTGAGTTTTGATCTAACTAGTTTTATTCTTCATTTCTTCCCTGAGAGCTTACCTCTGTGTGCTTTGTTTGTGTAGGGAAGACCTGGAAGCTCTGGCGGTCAACATATCAGGCCCTGGTGGTGCCTCTGCCTCTCAATCCCTTAGCCATGCACCTCCCACAGTTAAGAATATATGTGGGGAAGAGCAATTACTGACACAAGAGCTCTGCATGGAGAGTGAAGCTGCCTAGTGGTGTCTGGCTGGATGCTAGGAGCTTTACAGTTATAAATAGATAATACGTTGGGATTAGAAATTATTCTAGAAGGGTTTTCATTGAGTTAGCAAATAAAATGTCTCCTCTGCATAGAGGTATTCCGTCCAGTGCTAGACCTGAAGGTCCCAAGCTTCAAGTCTTGGTGTGTTACTGTTATGCCCCTTTAGTAACAGACGTTCAAAATGTCTGCAGTGTTGAAGTAAGAAGTCTGTCTATGATGGATTGTGTAAAACCCCCAACAAGAGTAGGAAGCCCTGCGACAGCAAGCAAAAATAACTTCTTGTCAAAAAAAACCCAAAACCCAAACCAAAAAAAACCCCAAACAGTGGCACCTGTCTCAGAACATTCTTGTCCCAAATATTTCTCAGTAAACAGAGATCTAGAGATTGCCTCTTCAGCTTCAGTTATGGCTTCCTTGAGGGACTTTCTCTGAGATGGTCTTTTTAACCAACTTTTGGAGTTGATTAATACCTCTCTTCTATTATGCATAGGGCAGATCTCCCTCCTTAGAGAAAAAAAACTCACAGCAGAGCCACTCAAGACTGCATCCCAGTCAGTCTGGCTGTGCTTGAGTGAGGACTGACAGATAGACTGTTCATTTAAGAGTATCCAGGATATATTTGCACTACCAGCATCTTTGCAGTTTTAGGAAGTTAGTGCTTGCTAGCTGAACCCCTGCAGATGACTTTGTGGATGCTTGTATCCTCTATCTCCTGCAAATGAGAGCTTCTTAAGAGAAGCTATGAAACATGAGAGGGCACATGGATGGGTCAATGCATTTTCCCTCCCCTTTCTTTCCACAACTAGTGTTCATTTTAATATTTTTTAATGAATGTCTTTAAATGTATCTTCTGAATGTCAATATGTTTCATCAAAATCCAAGAAGTGGTAGGAACCTTACTTTGTTTCAATTATAGTAGCCAGGAAGAGGTGCTGGTACATCCTGGAGTGCAGAAGCACTCAATGGTAACATCCATTTGAGTATTCATGGGTTTATGCTTATCAGAAAAATTTATAGTTTCTTGTGGGTTTTGATTTTTATTTAATGTTCTTCTGGTTGTGTCCCTCATAGAATAACTTACTGATGCTGGCTATTCTGGCTTTTGAAGTTACAATCTACCGTCATCAAGAGTACTACAGATGTCGAAATAACCTTACTGCACCTGTGACTAAAACCATTTTCCATGATATTACGAGAGCACATCTGGATGATGGACTGGTAAACTGTGTCAAATATTTCATAAACTATTTCTTCTACAAATTTGGTTTGGAGGTAAATCACTATATATTAATTTTCCTTAGACTATCATTCCAAACCTTTTGATTGTGTTGTTTTTGAATAGTAGCTTGAACTATGTTTGACAGCTGGATGCTTCTTAGTCATCACTAATGGTAGACCTTTCCACAGTTGTGTTTTTCCTCTTGCTTTTCTTCCTATGTCTTATTTATAACTGAACAAAAGGGATAACAGATGGCACAAGGGACAGAAGTGAAGCATTACCCTCTCATGCACACACACTCACACACACACACACACAGAGAACCAGGGACTACAGGAGCAGAAGAAAGCAGGGGCTAGCAGGCCATTGTCTCTGTTTAAACATTTCTAAGCTTCTTCTGCCTCTGGCTGCACAAATACATCCTTTTTTTTTTTTTTTTTTTATACTTGTTACTATAGCTGCTAGAAATCTGCAGGAGCAAGAGCTCCAGCAAAGGTTATTGCTGCTTTGTGCCACTTGTGTAAGACAAAGTTCTTTTTCCAAAGAACTTTTCAGTAGACAAGAAGCACACAAAGAATTAGGAGAGGCAGGTATAAAGGAATGAGGAGATTTTTCTGAAGATCCATGGTGTATCCTAAATATCTGGTAAGAGTCTTATTTCATAGAAGATCTTCTTGTCTTTTTGCCAGTAGCAGTGGCCCAGACTGCTGGGGTTTAGGCTCAGCTAATGTATTCCTTCTCTCTGCTTCAAGCAATTCAGCAGCAAAACATCAGAACTGAACCCACCTTGAAGACAAGCTATTGCTAAACAAGTGCCAAAAAAAAAAAAAAAGCAAAAGCTTCATGTCTGTTCTCTTACCTTGTCTGTTTGTTCACAGACACATGAAATGTACTTTCAAAAATATTTGTAGAAATATTTATTTTTCACAAATTTCTATGGTTATGTGAAGAAGGCAATTCCTAGGCTAATGCAGCCCAAATTTAATCATAATAATGCTCTTGACCTATCTATTAAACACTACCACACTTTGCTACTGATAAAGTAAACTCTTCACAGCCAGTCTGAGGATTAAGAATGAGTGAAAATTAAAATTAATCAGCAAGCTATTTCCTTTGGCATATAAATTTAACCTCATTCTAATCTGAGAAGAGAGAAAATCAAAACAGTGAAGTGCACTGAATAAATGATTCGCTATGAATTATTCACTAAGTTTGAAAACATGCTTCATGGCACTCAGTGAAGGGACTACTTTAAGTGGAGCCAGAGAACAGAATTGCTCTGGGATGCAGAGGCTTTAGAATAATGGAGGACTAAAGCTGCCTTACAGGAACTGACTGGATTTGTCTCTAGCCAATAGAAGTTGTATGGTCTAAATCCCTTTTCTTTTTGTCTGGTTCCCACATGAGGATACACTTTAGTTGTTGCTATTCTTAATAGTTCCTCTTCTTTTTAACATCTGTAAGTGCTATCAAAGTATATGGCTGTGTAATATGTGCTTTGCTTGGCAACAATTAAACATTTCAAATATAGGCTACTGTAACAATGGTCTTTCCATTCTGTATCTTTAGCTATCATGTAATGGAAACCTGCTTTAGTGCTGTATTCACATAGTTGAAACTCACAGAAGAGTATCAAAAATTTGGGGTGTTGGGGTGGGGGAGGTTGCTGTTGGAAAGATACAAACTGTTTTAGCATGTTGGTTTGCACAGGGTTCCTGCAGTCAGCCCCAGCACGTGTCCAGGCATTCTATCAGGATCCAGAATAGTTTATCATTGCTGCATTAATTAGCCATCAGGTTGCAAATGTTGCTTATATTTCTTTATTTCTTTTCCAGACCTGTTTTCTTCTATCAGTGAATGTAATTGGTCAACGAATGGATTTTTATGCCATGATTCATGCCTTCTGGCTGATTGCTGTATTGTATCGACGTAGAAGAAAAGCTATTGCAGAGATTTGGCCAAAATACTGCTGTTTTCTGGCATGCATCATTACATTTCAGTACTTCCTTTGCATTGGCATCCCACCTGCTCCTTGTAAAGGTAAGAACATTTACCCTTTATGGACAATTACTGCTGCTTGCTTTTGCAGAAAAGTACTGGAAAATTGATAAGTATTCAGAAGAAAGGGATGAAGTAATTGTTATAAAGTACTGATTGCATTTTTGCGTGCTTCTGTCATACAGACTATCCATGGAGAAGTGGTAATGCCAACTTCAACTCCAACATCATAAAGTGGTTATACTTTCCAGATTTCATTGTGAGACCAAACCCTGTCTTCCTTGTCTGTAAGTATTTTAGCACATAGTTGTGAAGTGTTTACACGTCCTTTGCTTAAAACATCTGTACAGTGTAATTTGAAGCCAGACTTTTATTTACTCTCCAGTAGCAAGCTGACATATTCTGTGGGAGACTGAATACTAAGTGTGGCCTTGTATGTAGTACAAAAATTAAAGAATTAGTAATTTCTGCATCTGTTTTTTCCGTATCCCATTTTTAACGAAGCGTCATCAAAAAGTGTGAATTATTTCCCCATTTCTAATTTATTTCTCAATAAAAATCATAGAAGGTGACAGGTAAAAAAACCTAAATGCATTAAAATATTTCAAATCAGTGTTAAATGCATTGAAAATAGCACAATCTTGGAGGTTGAAAGTGTGGGAAAACAGTCTGGTAACTACATTATAATATATTACCACCACTCCCTACACCTCACCCATTTTCCTTGCAACCGCTGCTTTCTCCTAGATGATTTCATGTTGCTGCTGTGTGCATCCTTACAAAGGCAGACATTTGAGGATGAAAATAAAGCTGCAGTACGGATCATGGCTGGAGACAATGTGGAAATTTGCATGAATCTTGACGCAGCATCTTTTAGCCAGCATAATCCTGTTCCTGACTTCATTCACTGCCGGTAAGAACTGAATCTTAAACACTTGGAAAATATAGTGCTTCCTTTTTTTGTAGTAACTCTGACGCTTCCAATTTTACTTGGAATTTATATTCATCTGTGTTCCCATCTCATAACATACCTTTTACTGACACAGCAGATACCTTCTGGGTAACGAGCTTCTGGTTTAGAAAAGGGAAGATGAAAACAAGTCTTCCTAACACTGTTGATTGTTTTAAGTTCTCCCCAGAGGGATGTTCAGTGAAAAATTTGCCTGAAAGCATGTATTGCCTCCATGAATGCCCTGTGGGGCAGCGTTTATGGTGGACTTCAGCACTCTGGTGACTTCCCCCAAAACACAGGCGTGCTAGCAATAATCCATCATGGTCTGAACTTGCCCATGTACATGTTTAATCCCACAAAGTCATCAGACATGTCCTGCTGAGTTGCTGTCTATGTACAATCAAAATAATATTCTAACATAAGAGACTGTCCTTTGTGCTATTTCATCTAGGTATAAGAACCTTAAAAGTGTCTTGGAATAACTGCTGTGTCTTCCTGTTTCTCAGCATTGCATGTAAGGTTGTTTAAGAAAGTGAATAATATAAAAAGGGGGCAGAGCCAGAGACAGTCTGTTCTGGATGGTCTTCAAATAATGAAGCCATTCCTATGTGATTATTTCAGGAAACACAGATTAACTCAGCTCTTCTGAGTTGTTCTGGACATACTCTTAATTGTCTCTGAAAGTCTGATACAGTATTAAAAGAATAAATGGGAAGAGTAAGATTTCTTAGCTATGGTGTTTGTCAGATTAGGTGTTTGTTCTGTGAATGCATGTGACCAACAAGTGTCTGAGTGCAAAAGGAATTTAAAAATATTGAACTAATGTCTAGCAAAATCTCCCTTTTGCTGATAAACATTTATTTTTTTTACCAGAGAAGTGCTATCACCAGAAGCCCTTCTCAAGATTTCTAAGCTGATCCTGCTGTTTCTGTTAGAAGTGGTGGCCGAATCTATCTTGAAATAGCTTTGAAGAGGAGACCATTGAAACACATTCAATTGACTCATTTATCCAGAGACTCATAGTCGCTCCTGGGCAAAGGGTGAACAGTTCTCCCCCTTAAGTATTTCCAGTCTACACAGTGTATCCAGTGTTCTAGATCCAGTAACATAAGCAGAAAGAGAGAAGTCATAATCTCTCTTCAAAATGCTCCGTCAAGGGGGGATGCTTTCCAAAAGACATCTGCCAAACAGGGCTTGGTTAAAAGGAACGTGTAGGGGGGATTGCCTGATTTTTTTTCTTGCCACTGCGGTGGTGTCCATCTTAGCAAAAGCTAATACAGCAGTTGCATCAGGCACACTGATGTGATGATTGGTCACTGGCAAAGACCATCACGGGTGACATGGTTGCTGGCAGAAAGAAAAGATCAAATTATCCCCCCCTTAGTCCAGAAAAAAAAGTAATTATGAAAAAAATTCAGTTTTAAGGCTGTCTTCAGAAGGGGAAAAGAGGCAAGAAAATCACTGCTTTTTTAAGCAGCCTCTTTTGGCATCTTTTTAAAGTTCCCTGGAATCTGATAGGTATTTCTGGTCATCTGTAGAAGATACTCCCAAATGGCCAAGCATGAAAAGTTTGAAGCACAGAGGATGTTCTTTGAAGATTTTGGATGGGAATCAGAGTCAGGTTTATAATGGAAAGCAAAGTCCAAGCTGAACTGGCCTGTTGCCTCTCCACAATCCTTTGGGTTAAGTTCTGTGTTCTGGTTCATATGCATAATATGCATCAGCTTGAAGTCATCGGTGGCATGACATCCATTCAAACACACTGTTTGGCACATGCTGACAAAATAGACCTGTGTATTAATGATAATGGTTGATATACAATCATTTAATTGGGAGTTTGCAACTTCTATTAAGCAATAACATTGTGGTGGAGAGAACAAAATAAAACAGAAAATCAAAGAATCCCATTAGTACTGGTGAGCTGAACAAATAAACTATGATCTCTTTATACTTGTTCCAGCCGAATATAGAAATCTGTGTGACTGTTTCATGTGATAGTTTTATGTTGTGTGAATAAGAAGTAGAATGAAAAGAACAAGGCAGAGAAAGACACAGAACAGGGACACTTTTGTTTGAAAAATTCATCAAATGAATAGAAAACCCATTAATTTCAGGAACAGAGGGAATTCCTGTTTATGATATCCTTGTAGATGCTTGGGCAGGTAAGCTGTAAGTTCTTTTTTGTCTGTAGTGCTAGCTTCCTGAATCTGTAATGGGAACATACTTGTAGAACGGTGTGGTGTATATACGTATAAACAGACCTTCCTTTACTATAAACTGCATAACAGATCTTATGTTCTTGATAGTATCTTTCCTTTCTTTGAGCCCTTAAGTATCTCTTTCAATGCTTTCACTATAAAGCAGATTTTCCCAGGCTTTAGATGATGGGGTTTTTTTGAGAGTTTGCACTGCTCATATGCAGTCTTAAATGCCTAATTTGCTTCAAAGAAGCACCAGAGAATGGCTGACATTGTAAGTCTTTAAAAAGAAGGACTCTCAAGCTCTGGAGAATCTACCAAAGATATACCTCAGAAGAAAATATATGTATCTGGCCTTCATCCAAGACAATGTAGAGCTGAAAGGCCTTTGTCTAAAAACATTTCTTACACTGTGCTAGAAGTTTCAGAATGGTCTAAATATTTAGTAACATGGAAAAGAACTTGGTTCAAAACTTATCCAAGCAAGTGAAATGAAAAATGGCATTTCTCCAGAATTCAATCAGAAAGAGCCAAACAAATAAGTGAAGACAACCTGGTTATGAATAAATTACAAAGTGTAAAAAAATGAGTGCTTGGTATTTTCATGTGTTTTCTGAGAAGCCCAATGTGTATTTACTGCCATGTAAAAGAAGTGGCAGTTGCAGACCAAAGCACCCTTTCTGATCTTGAAAAGATGCTAGTTGGTCGCTGTTCTAGTAGGCATGGATAAAAAGCTTTTAACTGCAATATAAACAGTGGCAGAAAAAGAACATATTTCCAAATGCTTCATTTTCTTCTCTCTGGAGAAATACTTGAGCTCAACAATGATAAATACAGTCTAAGGAAGAGATTTCCTGAACTTTTCTTGTCTTTCCACCCCCAGATTTCTCAGGGGATATGTGCTTGACCCCAAGGGATAGCACAACCAAAGCGCTTTGAAACAGAAATAAAACTGAAGAATAAAAGTAGGAGCTTTTAAAATGAAAGAGGATTTAAAGCAACTTTACTGGGGATAATCCTTTCCCACAGACTCTAATGTTGGAAAATTCTCATTTCAGTTCCCAAGCAGTTTTCAGACATTCTCCTAGACATTGACAGGGAAAAAAAATTGGGATTGTAATCTACTTTTTTCCTCTTAAGAGCAGAAACAATATTAACAGCCAGTCATTGAACTGTCCCCTTTAATACCTGGGAACCATCACCAGGTGAGTCATGTGAAGTCTTTCAAAGGCAACTGTGATGCCTTTCTTGGAACTATACTTCTTCTAACTTAGGTTAGTGAGAGAGGATCTGCAAGCTGTCATTACAGGCTTTCTGTCATATTTGTTGTATAAAGCAGATAAACATTTTGTTGCTAATAAAATGAGCCTCAGCAAATAACACGGCTTTGGATTTGGGAATTTTTAGAATGGATAGAAGCATGAAGGAAGGACCTCACTGGTAAGAGGGTGAGAGTAAGAGAATATCAGTCCTGGAAGAGGGCTTAACAAAAATAGTAGGGACTAAGACCTATAGGATCCACAACACAAAGTTTGAAGAAGTCCATTGAAATAAGGGAGCTAATTTTCAGAAGGTTTGATGTTAATATTGAAAAAGGGAAACTGCCTCCTGAAGGCTGAAATGGAGCTACAGGGAAAGGCTTTGGGGATGGAGGCTTGGTGAGAAATTAGGAATGTTGGGATTAGAAGAGGAAATGGACTGTAATGCAGGGTCACACAAGCTGCTAAGAATGTAATGAATAGGAGATAGGGAAGAGGTGAAAGAAAGAAGAAATTTGGGGAGTAGACATAGCTTACAGAATGCACATATATAGGGATAATATGCCTGGAGGAGAGGGAAATCATCAGAAGAGGGCTACAGGAAGACCTTCCGGCTTATGTGGATGTGGGTGGCCACATTCAAAACAAAACAGGTGGCTGATAAGGGAAGGCAACAAAGATGCAGAACAGCAGCTCCTCCAGGAAGAAGAAGCATTGAGCTGTATTGGTTGGGGCAACAGCACAACAGGCTCTCACCAGTGTGTAAGCAGAAGTGTGTTCTTTCCCTAAACTTCAAAGCTCTGGCTGAGAACAAACACCTTTCCTCGAAGGGGTTATCAACTGCAGCATCAGCATCTCTCAGTGCCTGCAGGCAGAGGTCTGGACACTAGGCTGGCCACAGCCAAACACATCATTGAGCATGCCAGGAAAACAACTACACCTAGAGCAATCTTTTTGCAACAGGCTGGATTGTATTACAGTTAAAAATTAATTCCTGTGGAAGTAAAATATTGAAACAATCATGATAAGACTGATAAAGCTTTAGTAAAAGAAAACCCCTACATTTGTTATGGAGATCCATCTGAGGTTACAATAGCTTTGATGGATGAGTGGAATGAACTTCAGACTTTGTCTTCCTTGGTTTTGAGCAAACTGATAACAGTAAATTTTTCCAAAATGTTATACAGAGTATCAGTGGATTCTGCTAATGACACAGTTGGCAAATCAACATTTTTTATCTTCCATTCATCTTTCAGGTTTGTTCTGTATAATTTCTCATTCAGAGGCTATTGTGCTATCAAATCCATAGTCTGATGCTCTTGGTACACTGGTGTAGTGGCTAATCTGCCTCAGATGTGTGGCTGTATTCCTGGCCTCCAGCTACACTCTCCCACCTTTGTATTCATCACACCAGCAGTGAGTTGCTTCATAAGCTGAATGGGCAGAAAAGTCCTCCACCAAAATAAATTTGCTTTTGCAAATATGCTTCTTGAAACCGGTTCAAAGTGTCAAAGCCAAAGAAGGGGCTGAAATGCATAGATGAGGGGATGAAGGGGAGTGGGACTGTCCCCTTGGGAAGCAACTGCTCAGATTTCCTAGGTGTACTGTCAAATATAGCATTCTGAGGGTGACCTCTCCTCTCTGTGACTGGATGTGGATTTAAAGTCCACTTAGAAGATAAGGTTTGGAAGGTTTACATGGCATTAGACTAATGACCTGTGTGGTCTGCAGTGAAAACATAAAAATACGGTATATGCTATTCAAGACTAAGCATTTTCTGCTGTCTGTGAAATTTTCAAAGAGAGGGTAAGCACCCTTAGTGACCTTCTGGATTTGTGCAGGGTCTTTTTAGCTGTTGGGGTGGCTTTGTGCTTCAGCTTCCCACTGTTGCATTATAATCTCCAGAGCAAGGAACTGAAACTCTTCACTTCGTAAATTTCTGGGGTTTGAGGCCAAATTTAAAGATTTACATCTGAGAATGTATCAAGAGATTTGAGAGGCAGTATGTTGAGAAATCCCCCACCAAGACATGTCTTCATTCTGCTTTTGCAGCACTTGACTTACCTATATCATTATAAACAATTAAGGAAAATTAGGGGGATGCATGACTACACTTTAACAGACAAGGAGTTTGGATATATTGCAACTGAAATAAGTGTGATTTTCAGGAATATTTTTATCTACCTGAAACTACAAGAGTGTAGTTCTGTCCACTGTGTCCATTGTTCTTGGGCCAGCACAGAGGTACCTGGGATGGTTGGTGATATTCATTGGTTAGGTGTGCCCTGGATGACTTGTCCAAATACATTTTGTGACATCTCCACTCCAAGGTGAATTCTTGAGAGCTATTTTTATGGTAGGGCTTGCTTATAATTGCATATTTATAAAAATCAGAATGATTTCCATCTCTAAGAACTACATCATTTGTCACTTGACATAGTTGTATTGCCTCATGCCTTTTGAGAAGTTTTTCTTTACATCCTGTTTTGCTGTTTGGTTTAGAGATGTCCAATTCTATTATATTTAATGTATATTTTGAAAATGAGAAGAAAAGATGTATTTGATTTTTTAGATGACTGCTAAAATGTAGCAAATGGTTAAAATAATAGGGAAAAATAGCTAAGTTATTATCTTCCTTTTCATATTCTCTCTAATTTCTGGAAATTTTAATCTGAGAGTGATATCTCCTGTTGGACTGTGACTAAACCAAATGCCATGTGTATATGTTGGAAAGTCTGGATCCAGTCAGTTCCAGTTGTCTTTAAGAGTCAGAGTCTGTTTTTAGTGAAGAGTATTAAGATATTGCTATTTGTTTGATCAATTCAGTTCCATTTTGGGCTTTTCCCGAAGGATGCTGATGCATTTTGTTTCTAGCAGAGGCCAAGATTTCGGAAATATTGCAATTGTTAGAGCAATGTTAGGAAGGTGATCTCTTCCTAGGCATCCCACACATCAATAGTTACTATTAAAGGAACACCAAATATTATGGTCATTTTTTTCTGGACAAACAGTTGAGAGCACCATTTCCAGTGCATATTAAGTTAGTGGAGACCTGTTCAACTGATGTCTTCCACTTCTTTATTTTCCCAGTGTATACTGTTTTTTTGTTAATGTTTTATCACCCAAAACCCAGTAGCATCTCTAAAGTCATGACATTTTTAGATTTCACAGGCAGTAGTCCATAAATTTCTTAAATGTTTGTGGGAAATAAACATAAAGGAGCTTTCTCATTACCTTTTGTTAAATGCCTCTCTGGTTGGCTTTGGCAAGTGAAATGTATAATACAGGCCTATAAATGTAGGACTATAAATACATACTCCTAGAAAGTTCTGAGCCTGAGAACATCAAGCAGCAGGGGCCTTTTTATGTGGCTTCATACAGTGCATTTAGTTCATTTACTCCTTACATGGTTTGGCTTAGGTATATGTGTACTCCTATAGTGCTGTCTCCCTGCCTTGGCTTCCTGACAAATCTAGTTTTGTAGCCTGGTTGAACAGACCCTGAAAACACAGCTACATCTGGAATCAAAACACTGAACAGGGGGAAACTAGGAATTAGTTGGTTTTGCAGTGTTTAGCTATATGTAGTATTTGGTATTGCCTTTGGCAGATATTCTTATTTGAAAGCACACTGAGTCAATATTAAGTCAAGATTTTAAGGAATCTGAAAATACCAAATTGTTTCTCACTCGTTCACACTGTGAGCCAGGCTGATTTCAGGTAGCTCTGTATTGTAGCTTCCTGGCAAATGTTTCAGTAAATTCTATCACATTTATATTCTGTAGAAACATTTTGCCCCTCAAAACTTTTACAGTTGATCTCCATTGGAGAAAGATATTTTTAGTAGCCGTCTGAAAACAAGGCTTTTAACCAGACTGAATTCCCTAGAAGACATCAATAAAACAGGATTGTTTTTAGTGGAGTACTGTATCTGACTTTTAAAGATAGATTTGCTATAATATTGCTCAGACTTCTTAAAAGATTGTCTCAGCATTTAAATTGCATATGTAGTGTTGCCAGATGATATCACTTTATCATGAAGATTGATGAGAACATGTTTTCACCCCTTTCATGATACAAGGCTTGATCCTGCGTGATGCAAAGTGCCCTGGCCATGTGTAGCAAGGTGCTTATGCATATGAATGAGCTAGAATGGAGTATATGAGCCAGGCAGACCCATGAATGGGCTAGACCCACTGACCTTGCTGTTAGTCTTAAGTAGGTGTGCCAATGCTGAAGTGGGACGAGAATGCCCAGAAGACCTTAGGCACAAGTGTCGGCCAATAGCACATAAAGAGGAAAGGTAGCATTGCCCTCAGAAAATCATAACTTTTTCTCCTTCTTTTACTTCCAGGTCCTACTTAGACATGTATAAGGTGATAATATTTAGTTACCTCTTCTGGTTTGTGCTTACTATAATCTTCATAACGGGAACCACAAGGATCAGCATATTCTGTATGGGCTACTTGGTAGCCTGCTTTTATTTCCTTCTATTTGGTGGAGATCTGTTGCTGAAGCCCATCAGAAGCATCCTGCGTTACTGGGACTGGCTGATTGCCTACAACGTCTTCGTGATCACAATGAAGAACATCCTCTCAGTAAGTAGCTGCTGCCTTTCCTCTGCCATCAGCACTTTGGTTTGATTAGAAGTGTGCACAGTGCATCGAGTGGTCATTAAAAATCCTTTTTCGGGACCACAGCCTTCTGCAAGCACAAAGCAGGCTTCATTTTACTTCAGAAACTTCAAGTGCATATCCAGGGAATGGTAATGCATATACATTATAGGAAAATGTGCACCCTTGTATTCAGTCGGGCTCTGTGAAAGCTCACAAACTATTTTCGAAGGGCCAGGTTCTGGTTTCTTTACCTAGTAAAGCTTCTCCTTAGAAGTCTTGTGTAAATCTCAGTGGAGTGAGAAATGAATAAGAAGGGCAAGATTAGTCATACTGTCAATAAATAGTGCACATTTAATTAAACCTTTTATTTAAAACTAGAATTTTCAAGCTTAGTACTAGATGCAGTTGTTGTGTGATATAATGTAATCAGTGAAGTTGACTACAAAATTACAAACTGCATTCCTGTTTCTTTTAGAACTAGTGTGAAATTCAGGTGAAAAGAGATAGACTTGATAATTAAATATCAAATTCTTCTGCAAAATATTAAAGGTTTTCTTACACTAATTAACCCTTTAGAGCAGATTCTTGCAGTGGCACTGATAGGTGATTGAGACAAGCCAGTAATTTTAATATTTTTGAAAGATAAATTTAGATTTATTCCTGGCAATTGCTTTTTAGCTTTGAACATTTTTAGTACTGGACTGAAAAGAGCAGACATTTTTCTTTTTACATTTATATAAGTCACTGTACTGAAATAAAATTGATTTATGGGTGGTTTGAATTTGCAAATGTTCTAAATACTTACATATGTGCTTCATTTTATGCTTGGGAATTCAGTGGAGCTACGCGTGTGTTAAGCTTGTCCATGTATGTTTGCAAGATTAAGTCAGTGATTTATAAAAGTTGCTTAGCTGTTGCATTGCATCACATGCCAGACATATCACTTTCTCTGCAAAAACACAAAGAAAACCCATATACCTCCTATCTCACTGATAATCAAAAGAACAAATTCTTTCTGTTTAAAAGTGATGTGTGTCACTGATAAAGACACTCTTTCTTCTAATCTTTGTTTTACTAATGAGATATAATACAGACACTGGCAGTCACAATATTCTCATGCAATGTAAAGAGGTGCAATATTTTTCTTATCTTTATTTCTGCTAGGTTTTGTTATATGAAACTGTTCTTTTACTTTCCAGATAGGAGCATGTGGCTACATTGAATCATTAATTAAGAATAGTTGCTGGTTGATTCAGGCATTTAGTCTGGCTTGTACAGTTAAAGGCTACCGTATTCGTAAGTATAGCTCATTTTTCTATTTTTCATTTTTTCACTTTCTCATTTTTCTCATTTCATTTTCTTTAAATGAAGAGTGACCTTCAAAGTCTTCTACCATATTTAAGTTGTGCCCCCTCCCTGTGAAAATATCATACTGACAAGTTCAGTTGATACAGCTTGATCCTCTATTGACTAGCAAGAAAGAATATTGAAAATATTTCATAGAACCAAGGGAGATACATATACTGAGAGAACTATCAACACCCGCACACACATACCCACAACCAGCATTTGCTGTAAATAAATAATTTGGTGATACCAGCGCTTAACAGTTTCCCTGTATATGCAGGTGATGTGATACTTGAGGGTATGATTTCACTGTACAACTTGAACTAAAATGTCAGCTCACCATCACTGCAAGGAGAGGGCAGCTTTTCCCAGCTGCAGGCTCTCTCTCCTCCCAGTGTGTCAGGTGTTACGTTCAGTTACTCAAAGGGTAAACCAGTTCAACTCACTGAAATGGCAGGAGGCTAAGCCAGCATAAAAGTGGTAATTTTTTTCAGGCATAGTGAGTTTAGGCAATTTTTTTTTGCGATTACTCTCATGTTTGTGATGATAACAGGGAAGGAGTCGATAGTGTATCTGGATAGACACCTCTCGGTGAACTATTAATTTGGCTCCACTTTGTCCTGACACCCTGGACTGATGGTTTGAAAACACCTGATTTTTTTCAGTGTTTTTTGCTGAATTTAAAGAACTGTTTCATCCTAGTGGGTCTGCAGCAAAGTTCTGAATTCCTGTCTTCATGTCTGATCCTCATAGATAAGTGGGGAGTAGGGGAAAAGAAAGGAATACAAAGATGCAAATTCACAAGATAAATTGTGCCCAGTAGTTCTTGTGTTATCCAAAACTTTTTGAGCAGCAACAGAAATTTAGACACAGGTTTCTGACTCCCCAGGGGATGGGCACAGCAGGCTTTGAAGCTCTTGGAGCTTGACCTTCCAGACCTATTAGACTGGCTTGCTTGACTGTAAAGCCAGCTTCAAGCCAAAGTCTGTCCCTTGAGTCCTTCTACTCCCTTCTACAGGGCAGCATAGGCCATTTAGTTTATAGTCTAGCTCCACAAAACCCAGTTTTAATTTTTTAATATCCCCAAGAGAACTGTGTTTTAGAGAATAAAGAAAGAATGAAAGGAAGAAAGAACCCAAGCCAAAATCTAGAGGTAGAAGGAATGGGATTTCCTCTCTGCCTGTCTCCTCCTACCCCAAAGGAAGCAGTTTTGTGGCTTCAATTTTTTTTTTTTTTTTCCTTATGCAATGGAAAGAAACATTGAACTGAGTTGTGGAGAGGAAAAATAAAAATATTAGGTGGTGACAGTCAAAAAATCATTCTGACAAAAATAAAACACTTCTTTCTCATGTTGACAGTGTTCTTAATAGAAAAATGAGACAAAAAGTCACTTTGAAATGAAAAAAATAATTGAAAAATGCCATTTCAGAAAATTCTGAAATCAAATATTTCAGGGTAACAAAAAATACTTTTTTCCCATTCTTTGTTTTCAAGTACTTATTAGGATAGGGTGAATTTGTTTGCAAATGGCTCACTTCTGGTGAATTCTCAGTTTTCATGGAATATCACATTATTGGAAGCTCTCCAGTTTGCTGTAAAAGAAAATATGGTGTTCTTCAAATGTAAATGCATGTTAGTTTTCTTAAGAAAAATCTAATTAAATTACCTCAATTCAAATAATTTTAAAGGCTAAGATTACTTAATTGATTAAACATTATAAAAGAATACTTAATACAACAGTCCTTATGCTGATGGTGTCTTTTTCCAGCAACGAACAATCTAGATTGTAAACTGCCCAGTGGAGAAGCAGGAATCATTTGGGACAGTATATGTTTTGCTTTCCTGCTGCTGCAAAGAAGAGTCTTCATGAGTTACTACTTCCTGCATGTGGTTGCAGATATAAAAGCTTCTCAGATCTTAGCATCAAGGTAACATAAAGTTTTAAAAAATGAAATGAAACAGCTCAAGTCTCTCATGGCTATGGTACTTACTTGTTTACGATAGGTAGTACCAAGAGTCCTTTAACACTGGTTTAAACAACCCATGCTAAATTCATAATTGCAAACCCAAATCTGACAAAGCACACATGAGAAAACAAATTAATTGAGAATCTCATAGAAATTAAACCATCTTTCCTACCAAACATCATCTGCTGCTCTCATAGCACTTATTAAAAGCTGTGAAAGTTGGTGTGTGTTGCAACATTCTCTCAACATAGGATCATAGAACTATAAAATCATAGAATGGTTTGTGTTGGAAGGGAACTTAAAGATCATCTAGTTCCAACCCCTCTGCCATCGGCAGGGACACCTTCCACTAAACCAGGTCACTCAAAGCCCCGTCCAACCTGGCCATGAACACTTCCAGGGAGGGGGCATCCACAGCTTCTCTGGGGAACCTGTTCCAGTGCCTCACCACCCTGACAGTGAAGAAGAATCAATATGTATACATCAATATGTATGAGAGAAAATGCCAGAGTTTCTAAGCCTTGGAAAGAAAACATTCTGCTATCAGACCCTGTTTGAGACAATAGGCCTTAGAAATCATGACTCCAAAAATGTAACACAAGTTAAAATAAAGGAAAGTTATGACATCTGGTTCAAGAAGACCATCAGGAAGACACTCGGAAGTGTCATGTCACTGAACACTGACTAGGTGTGGCAAGGAAGTATCACCTTCTTTGGGCCTGTTACTTATACTTTCCCACAAGCATCCACTCATAGCTATCACTAGCACAACCATTCTTCTGTTTTCTAATAAGAAGGCTGATCAGGAATGAAATTCTGGTTTTAATTTCAGTAAGATTCCTAAGGAATTACTTCTGTCAATATTGGATTAAATGTATTGTGGCTTTCCCCCCTCCCCTGAAAAACATATGGACATTGATTTCTGTGTTTGATGGCAAAATTTAGCTTGCGTGCCCTGAAAGGAAGTATTTTTTTATCTTCTTCTTGTTCCCCCTCCAGGGATTACTTTAAAGCAGGGACAAGTTTAGCTGCCCATACTGAACAAAATTCACCACTGTAAACAGGGCTACCAAAAAATCTATACCTCCATCCTATATGGCCTCTCTCAGACTTTTGCTCTGGGGTGAATTTCACTACTGATGCCCAAGATTGCTGGATACCGCCTTTTTGTCGATTTTTTTTGTACACCGTTCACAGTGAAAAAAACATGGGTATCAAAATCCCTCATAAATTGGCAAGTTTACATCCAGAATGAAAGAGCAGGCTCATGTAAATGGCACTGGGCTGGGTTGAAAGAAACGTGTTTGGTTCCTACTTCCAGTTTTGTGTCTTTTGGTAAGTTACTGAACCTACTCAGGCTTGACTTCTCCAGCAGCAAAAGTGGAGACATACTGGCCTATGTCAGGACCTTTGTAAAGATAAGCGTATTAATGATCAGGAAGTGCCAAGATATTACAGGAAAAAGGGAAATGTAAATATAGTGATATAATTATTTTTTTTAGTTAGCTGCTTGCCTTGCTGAAATCCAAGCTTTGAATTTACATGGACAATGGAGAAGGTCAGACAGCATGGTCTGAGCCTGTCTTCTAGTTAAAGTTAATATTGTGAAATACAAATACCTCACCTAAATAAGATTAAATTGTGATTCAAACAATAGCAGTGAGGATCCAGTGATAGTTTTCAATCGTCCAATAGAATTTAGGAGTGATCAGGTTGCTAAGGAGAATATGTCCTTCTTTGTTGTATTTTACCATAGTTCGGGACAATAATGAAGGCCAGTCTTGATTGTATTCCTTTGAAAAAATGTAGTTGTGGTTATCCTGCATATTGCATGGAAGAATGATTAATCTCGCGGAAAACATGGTTGAAAAATTAATTAGAAGTAGACTTCTGAAACTATAGCAATTCTTACTGAATTCTTGACAAAAGGAAGGCTTTAAATCTATGCTACTACTTTGACGGAGACCTTGAGGCTTTTTGAGAGTCTTCAAGAATTGATGTGTAAATAATTAAGAATGGCCAAGACGTGATCTGGACATCCAAATCAATGAGTCGATTACATTGGTAATGAAATTGAGTTAGAAGCCATATTCTTTTGGCACATGAGAAACTTGCTCAAGGGTTTGTGTACTGTAATGTTCAGAAGGTAAAAGTGAAGCTGAAGCTATGCTCATCATGGCCCTGGATAAAGCTGACATTTGCTCACAACTTCCAGGGGGCTGAGGCAGAGGGACAAGGTGATTATAATGCTGAAATGAGTATAAAGACCAAATTCTGGAGGTGTGTAAGAAGTCCTAACTCAGCCTTGAACCCACCCATGTTCTATGTTTTTGAGGACTGGAAACTGAATTCCTTGAACAGCTGCTAGCGGAACTTATAGGCTGAGTAGGGATCACAGCATTTGGCCCCAGATCTTGAAATGATTGACTGTAAACATATTAGTATTCTGGAGTAATTGATTATTTCTTTCAGGCCTTGGATTAGTTTTGTTTTATGCAGATGAGGTCATGTACAGAGGGAACACCGAATTCTCTGTGATTACCTGGCATAAGGGAAATTAGAAACATTTAATGTTTCCTCTCCTTTTTTCCTTTCTTCTGCCCCCACTTCTGCTGTAGGGGTGCTGAGCTTTTTCAAGCTACAATTGTCAAGGCTGTAAAGGCAAGAATTGAAGAGGAAAAAAAATCAATGGATCAACTGAAAAGACAGTATGTATTTAATATATTTTTTTATATATAGACATATGCATGTATTTCACTGATTGTTGGTATTTATCTAGCACCTTCTTTTATAGAATGCTGATTAGGTTTTGAAGCTTGATTTTACAATTATAAAAATTGCTCTCTGGGCATTCAGAGATCTTATGTATTCAAATATTATGTAGTTTTAGAGTCATCTTTTCCAAAAAGACAACATACTGCAGAATCTAAACTTTCATTTAAACATAGAATTGCTTTTCTAGGACCAAGGGTTATGAGGTTAACATAAAGAATCAGAGTGGAACATACTGGCTTACCTGCTCCTCTGTGAGCCTGAAATTTTAATGGAAACAGGTGTTTCCTATAAATCAAGAGAAAAGATGTGAACCCTCCTTCTTGTTCTGAAGGTTGTTCTAAACCTTATAAATCCATTGATGACAGTTTAAGATCAGCTTTTAACTATTCCACACCTGAGTATCATAGCAACATATAGTCTTCTCTTTAAGACAATCTGTATCTGTGCTATATTTTTTCTCTGTTAGAGGTCCAGTTCAGTTGTAGTTTTGGGTTATCCTATTTTGTGTAGTATGAATGCATGCAATGCAAATGAAATATGGGGGGGAAAATCTGTCTTTTTCCTCTTTCTTTCCTTCTACTAATTATCCTGCTGTTCTCTCAATTTGTCTCTCCCCATCTTTCTGAAGAGTAGGACAGTCAAATGCAAATCCCTGATGAAACTCATGAAAAGGATAGGCAGATTACTTAATAGAAGTGTCACATTAATCCTATCTCACTTGAAAGTGCAAGCCTAGATGATTAGAAAATAGGAGACTGAGACACAGGAACTGTGTTAAAAAAGCAACAATCAAACAAATTAGAACAGCAAGGGGCCTAGTTAGTCAAGCTGTAGTTAAGAGGCACCTAAACAGCCTGAAATCACTATGGGCTAAGGAAGCAGAGTAACATCCTGGCCCTGCTACAATGGATGACAATATTCTCATTGATTTTACCATTATTAGGATTTTATTCTGTATATCTGTATTCCTGGTAAAATTTGCTGGATGCCTGTTGCTTCCATTTCATTTGTGGTTCCTCCTCTAGTGTCTGAGTGCAAAATATATACGTTTACTTTCACTGAAGATATTTGCATTCAGCTTAACTAGCCTGGAGATCCTTTCTCTATACAGCCAATAAGCCACTCTGCTTTCTGTTGGGTGCAGCCAGCATGCTTCTTTAATAATTGCAAAAAGCTTTCAAATCTCCTCCACCACCATGCATGAAAGAGTGTCAAAGCCCACTCCTGACAGCTTCTTCCATACCTGCATAACTGAAGAAGCATCAGAAGGCTGCAGGGACCATGCTCCCTACCTGCATGCCTGGGGTTTCCCACGAGATGATGTATTGGGCTGGTGCTGGAGCTGCTCAGCGCTTGAATCAAACTTACAGAAATCATTCTTTTCTGTTAATACTGCAGAGGAGATGATACTGCTTGCAATAACACCAAAGCTAATCTATGTTTCTCTAAAAATTACTAGTTTATATTTGCAGGATGTCTGACTTCGACAATAGAGGGTGCTTGTTTTGTTTATTTAATAATGTGCATCAGTACTTCATACAGTTTAGGCTGGTTAGGATGAAGAGAACTGTCAGCATGGCCAGAAGTTTTGAACAACCAAGTTGTCCTAACTGACATAGCATAACTTCAGCAGCAGATGAATGATAGGGAAAGAAATCTAATCATCTGTTGGTTAATAGCAGCTAGCTGAGATGGAAGAGCTTTTCCCTCTCTACTGAGTGGTTTTTCCCTAAAAAATTGACAGATTAATAAAAGTATTTAAGTGCATTTTGATCACTGAAATTAGTGAACCATTTGCTTCTAATCCAGTTGTATTGAAAGAACTTAGTCCTGTTGATTTCATTTTTTTTCCCTACCATTTTTCAAACTGTGAAAACACAGAAGTCTTCAAAGATCAGATTGTGCTAACTTTATAGGATTGCATGAAGGAGAATTGAAGGCTTGCCTACATCTGGACAAGACTGAACCAGTTTAAGTCTTCTGTATTTCCAGATATGTGGGATAGATGAGAGCTTAAAGAGTGAAGATGTAGCACAAAAAGTGCAGGAACAGCCACATCCCTGCTTTTCTCAGAGTTTCATTGCTGTGTTGTAGCTCCTGACAGCAATTATTTAATTTTTAAATGATAATAAGGTAGTTGAGGCGGAGTAAGTAAAGCTGTCATGTGAGGGCAGGCAACCCAGTTCTCACTGACCAGTGAGTGAACGTCTAGGCTTGACCCTTCCATCCAGCCCCTTCAGAGCCATTTAACTCCTTATGTTTAAGGACAGGATTAATGACAATGTGGAATGGATATTTCCTTTAGAAATATTGATGTAAGTGTGTGTGTATGGATGTGTTTAACACTTGTTTTTCAAGGTGTGTCAAAAAGGGTGAAGATGTGAATCTAATAAGATTCTTCTTTTTGCTAGAATGGATCGCATCAAAGCCAGGCAGCAAAAATACAAAAAGGGTAAAGAGAGGTTGCTAAGCATGACCCAGGAGTCCTCAGAGGGGCCAGAGATTCGGAAAGTTTCTGAAGAAGATGACGAAGGTACCATTAGCTATTTTTGTACCATAATTGCAGTTGAGCACTAGGGACCTAATAGACCTAATAGTTGGACAAGTGATAAATTGTTCTTCAAAACTGTCAGCACATAACAATGCCGTTAGCTGAGTATCAGTTTGGAGCTTGATTCAGCCAAAAAAAATCTGGGGTTTTGTACTGCAATAAGGTTTAGAGAAAATGGTTTGCTTTGAGGTTACTGTTGATTAACTTCAGGCTGTTGGCAAAGAACTGAATAGCAACAGAGATTTGTTTTGAACAAAGTCATTATCAATAAACCACAGTGTTACAAAGAGGTAACATCCACATTTTTCCAGCAACATTTTCTGATGCTGTGAGGTTTTTTTGGTCACTGAAATGTTTATATGCTTTTAAATGTTGTTTAAAACATGGGAACAGATAAAATGATACCTATCTAGTGCCACATTTCTAGCACTGACTTGGGATCAGGACTTACTGGATTTAAAATTTTTGGAGCCTGAAATGTAAGGGGATTTGAGAGGAGGGAAAATATTTTCTTCTTGAAATTACAGTCAGCTGTGACTGTATGTTTTAAAACACAAAACTGAACTATTTAGCTATTTTAGAGTAGAATGCTGTTTTAACTGCTGCATAAACTAGAGTATTTCTGCTTAGTGGTCATGCTTCTGAATGATTTTAATATTGAATGTATTCGGTAGATTTGACATCTGATGTGCTCATGAAATTTTAGCTCTTTTGAGAGAAATTAAAAATTATTAATCAGTGTAAGAAACTTGTTTCTCATTTTGTAAAATTAATATTTGGACATATTTTATTTTAGGAGAAGCAGACAAAGAGAAAGCCAAGGGCAAAAAAAAGCTGTGGTGGCGGCCTTGGGTTGATCATGCTTCCAGTAGGTTTTCTCAATCATCTTACAAATATGTGGATTTAACCCTTATATCCTTGACCAGAATGAAGGCATTCCCATGACCTGTTTGTTTTATGCCTGATTTTATGATTGTGACTTGATAGAAGGCTTGTTTTTTTCAACAAATGATTTCTACTTCCAAATCTTCAAGGAGTGAGTTTAACTATATTTTGAACTTCTGTGCGTTGGAAGCATAGCTAGCTCATGATACTTTGAGCATTCTTAGAAAAATACCAAATCTGATAAACATGTGCCAAAAAGAATCTATTCTGGCCTCAGAAGTCTCAACTCCCCCCTACTGCAAAGCACAAAATATTTAAAAAAGTGAAGGTGAAGGTTTGCCAATGCATTCTAAGATTAGTCATAATTTCTTTTTCATATACACACATCATACATCTTTTTTTACAGTTCATCAGTCATTCTGCTGTCAGCTGTAGAAATCTGAGTACCACAGTAAGGCAGCAAGACTATTCTCAGGACTAGACTGTGTAGAGCGTAGAGCTCAGCTGAGTATCTCTGATCACACTTTAAAGTACTGCTGATGCCAGTTGTTTTGTTGTTTTCTTTGTGTGTGTGTGTTTATCTGAGAGCAAAATTGTGTTCAGCTTTGTGCACAAGAAATTATTAGCCTTCGTCACTCATATCATTGTTGCATTATGATATTTCAATTTGTTTGTGGTCCAATACAGGCACACAATAGAGTTCTTCCCTACATTATGGGTTGGGTAAAACAAGAAGACTGCAATCTCAAATCAGATATCCTCCTATTGAATTTTTGTTGAAGGAGATCAGACATGAGCTATTTAACAACCTCTGAAGATTTAAAAAATATTCAAGTGTATAGCACTGATCAGAGTTAAATATGAATGTCTGTATTGTGCCTGGTCATTTAGTTTAAAAGGATCACTCCAAGTAATATTTTTACACATCTACATACTGCTTCATTTACCTATGTGCATTTATTTATAACTCCAGCATATATATTTGCTAACAGCATTTAACACAATGTTGTATGCCTATTTCTATCAAGTCACAAGTAAACTGTGCCTCTACTTTTATTTTTCTAAAGGGCACACTGCCACTTTAGAGAGACCTATCCCTTTTCAGAAGTCTTATGAAAATAAACTTCTTGCCCTGTACTTTCATTAAGAACAACAATAACAGAACAGATCAAAACTATAATTTGCAAGTTTTTACTGTAGAATTTCAAGCTACGGTGATTTTGAAGGAATGGGATATGGTCTCTTGTTTATTCACCACTGATTATGTAATAAGAAGAACTGCTCAAAGAAAGACATTGACTTTGGCTTTTACTTATTTCACCCTCATTATTTAATGTTCTTAGGTGGCAATTTGTGTTTTGGTATTTAAACAGTGAGAATTCTTGAAATTATTTACTGCAATAATGCAAAACCTTGTGGGAAACATCACAGACCCTGATCCTGCAAACAGTGGTTGTCTGCCATGTGGCTCATGTTCACACTCACTGAAACATGGCACTGACAGTAGGTGTTCACAGGCATACAAACTAGAAATAGACTGATATTCCCCATCTATTCTTTTTGAAACACTGCTGTAACTGCAGCATTCTGCTGCCCGTGGCTATTCATCTCAGTAAATGGGTTTGTGGCTGTGGTTGTATATATGTATATATTGAAGTCGCTCAAGCTTGAAGTGCTATGCCAATTCTCATGTCTAATTTAGATTTTTATTGATTTTTTATACCACTTGTCATAATTTTATTATACAGAAAGATACCTCATTTTGTGTATCATAAGAATTAAAACACAGTCATAAATTTGAGTTTGAGTAGAACAGATAGGAAACATCAGTGAGGGTTTCCTCATTGACACTCACTCACACTGTCCCTTGCAGGGAGGTGTGGTTCCTCCTGTGCTTGTGGATTACTTATGGAGCCCCACAAAGATCAGCAGGAGTTAGGGCCACATGCTTCGAGGTCCTCAGCTTCTCCTGGAGCACAGAGTTGTGTCTGATGTAGTGCAAAAGATAGTGGTTGCAGCTGTCCTGAGGAGCTCTTTCCCTCTGGACACAAGCAGATGATGAGATTATGCTGACTTCTCCCGCATGGCTCCCCTTCTGCCACCACCATCTCATCCCACAAGGAAAACCTGCAAGTCCCTTTTCTCAGCAGAAGAAAGTCCCATTTTGCAGTAGGAGAGGGGTCCCCCAAGTCCAGTCTGGCCACAAATTATTGTACTAGTAAAATTTGGCTCTTTAGTAATCCCTGTAGGTGGATAACACACTTATTCCATTTTGATGTGTGCAAGAATGCATTATTGCTATTCAATCATACCTCCCTCTTTAGTTGTAAAAGAGACGTAACTGCTACATTATAGTGTCCCCTCAGATACCCTTTAACCTCAACATTTTGGAGGGAGACCATTGTAGATTTGTTTTCTGCCAGCTCAGGCATTCCAAGTCTGACTCAGTGGTACTTTGAGCCTTTAAGGAATTGCACTGCAGTAGAGGTTTCCCGTAGGTGTCAGACCTTATCCTGCTGATCTTCTGTGTGGACAATTTCTGTTGCTGACTACAAGATACTTTTTTATGAAAGAGAACTGCAGACCACTGGCTCTTAAAAATACATTCATCTCTTTAATGCATTATAAATGGGCATTCTTAGAAGGCCCTCTACCAAATAATTAATTTGCTTGTTCCAAGAAATTTCCAAACTTTCTTTTCACCTCAGTTCAGCAATTAGAACTGCCGAAGTGGACTCTCTGTCCCTTTGCAGGGTGTTCATTAGTGTTAAAAGTCATAACTAGGCACATGAGACACAAAATTCCCTCTGTGAGCGAGTTTTAGATGCTGAAGTTATGGCCCAATTGGGTTCTGGCAAATTTCACAGTGTGCTTACCCTGAGGTTTGTATGGTAGTTATGTGTGGTCATCTGTGCACAGAGGATCTGTGTAGAATTCAAGGTATGATTGAATTAAAGCAATTGTTACTTTTCCAAAAACCTATAATGAGGGTTAAATATAATTTTCAATATAAATATGTATTGCTCCATATATCCAGATTGTGTGACATTTCATCTAAGTAACTGTTCCTTTAAATATTTCAGCTTAAAAGTGGAAATTATTTACCAGTTTTCACTGCTGAATGTAATGCTGTGATTTTGATTTTTCTCTTGCTCATTACCTTATTTTTCATTTCTTTTGTTTCCGTTGTTCGTTCATGTAGGCCTGTTACCATCTGAGAAATAAAAACATTGCTTCTGTTCAAGGATATAAGGCCTAGCTTATTCACTGTGCATCTTTACTGTATCAAGGTTTCAGAATCTTTCTGAATCCATGGGCAAAAAATTGAAACTCATTTGTTAACACGTTAATAGAATCTAAGTGATCTGTTTTAAACAAACCAAGGTTTTCCATTACCTCATCAAAGCTTAAATGTTTGAAGAAACCATTAACTAATGCTATCCCATTCCATAGTTCAAAGGATGCCTCAGCATTTTAAAGAGAAGTTCTGTATTTTTTGTCCAGTGGTACTGTTCATGTAAATTCATTTACTTACCTGCTGGGCTTTTTTTACTCCCTCAAATAATGATCAGTTCCAAATTAATTTAGACTTAACTGTCATTTTTTTCTAAAAAAAAAATGTAACTTAGTAACTTGATATACTTCAAGCTTTTTCTTTACATTTTCTTCTCATGGTGATGTTTTTCTTAGTTCTTGTATAGTTCTCATTCATGCCCAAAGTATCACAGAATAACATCAAATAAATTGCCTGAGACCTTTTAATCTCTTGCTTCTTCTCTGTTTTTCACCTCACCTGTTTATGAATTTTTATATGACTGGCTGGCAGTTCATAGGTCTTGGGGCAATTGAGAATAGAACTTTTCAGAAAAATAAGAAAATATTTTGTTTCACTTAGTGGTCAGAAGTGGAAATTATTATTTGTTTGAGACGGATAGTGAAGAGGAAGAGGAAGAGGAGAAAAAAGAAGAGGAAGAGCCTCGAAAAAAATCTGCATTTCAGGTACTTTATGGTAATTTGCTTTCTAGTTGACATCTGGAAAAAAATGTAGGCTTCTCATAAATCAGGCACATATGTTAAAGCAGCCAGTACATCTAAAGTAGACCTGAAAAGTATTGCAAATCAAATTTCTTGCCAATTTAAAATGCAAGTTTGCCTGTTTAAAGCATTGCCAAATTCCTACAGGAACTATAGTGAAATCATATCTTCATTCACTTATGCCCGAGGAAAACAAAAATACAAAAACAAAGGTTAAGAAGCTGAGCTTTATTTTTTCTGCATTGCAATAAAGGCAGGTGAGGAAGCTGACTTTCCTCTGGCAGTGCTGTACAGTGCTTCAGTGGTTTTCTGGTTTTGAGTGGATGTTATCATTCCCTGAAGAAATGATCCTGAAAATAATCAGCTTTTCATGGAAAAGAATACATACTTAAATAATTTTTTTTTAGTATTGAGCCTCGTGGACCAGAGAAATATATCCTTGGGTTATAAAGAGCTTAACATTTAAAATTACAAAAGGAGACCACATCACTTTCTCTCCTTTCTTGTTCAGGATAATGTTAATTAATATGTTTGCATTTTAAGTGACAGACTGCATTGAAGTAAGAGGATATTGTAATGTTAAAAAGATAGCTGAAGTTTCCTAACTGGGTTCCTACCTATAGACTGGTTGATGTTAGACAGTACAAGGTATTGAATCCACTGGCTTAAATTAAGAACTTGGGTGAAGAAGTTAGTTAAATACTCATGCATATAGGATTGCTTTAATCTTCATAAGACTAAAGTTATACTTGTTGAAGAATTTTCTGAAATACCGCAGAACTTTTTCAGGTCTGTAACTTTAAAAGCTTAAGCAAATTGGTAGCTTTTTGCAGATGAGCATTCCTATCCAGATGCAAGCTCACATCACTGCAGAACTGGTGCACTACTGAAAGCCCAGCCCAAGCAAGAGCAAGAAACCACCTCCATGCTCTTCTATTCTTATGCCAACAGCTTTCAAACAAAGCTTCCCAGACATTACTGAATTACGAGAAGAAATATTTTATTTAATTCATTGATGCAATGTGCCTTTAGTTTATATACTTACATTACATTACTGACTGATTACATTTGTTAAACGTCCTGCATAGTAATGACATGGAAAGATTTTTTCCTGACCTAGAAAAAGGCAAAACAAATGTGAATGAAAAATTATGTGATAAGTAGATTTTATTTTCTACTATTTATACTAATTTTTTGTATATTTTGCATTTAACTCACCTTAGACCATAAAAGTGGCTCATGAATTTCTAGGTCATTTTTCTTTCTGGTTTTCACGCAGGTATAGAGGAAAATTTGCATTCGTGTTTCTGCTGATTTTTTAAAAAATATGGGGACAATATTTTATTCAGATGTGCTGGTGCCAAGCACTGTAAAGAGTTCTAAACTTGAGGTCAGAAGCTAATAAGATTCTTTCATTCACTCTGGGTTTTGGGTTTTTTCTTTGTTTGGTCTTATTTTTTTAAGCTCAGTCCTGAAACTATTAATCTGAGGATGAAGGATCTAGTTTTTATTTCACAGTTCTGGTCAGATGTTCTGTATAGGTGGCCAGTTCTGCAATATGTGCAACATGAAGATGTTGGATGGCTTTAAGAAGGAGGGGAGTTGTATAGAAGACAAAGTTGGTTTTGTTTATGAAAATCTTGTTCATCATTTGGTCATCATATCTTATTTGCTTTGTATCACTATACACATGGTCTTAATAAAAATACTGGCAAAGTGAACTTGTTTGTTGTAGAACCTGCTAAAGAATTATTTTTAACTGTTGATTTTTCTTTTAGTGTACATTGTGTACAATAGTTAACAACGATTAACTTGGAGATTTTATTTATTAGAGAACACAGGCAGTTAAGAATCATTGAAATTTTATTGTGGACATCACAAAGGATCTTTTTTCATATTGGAGTCTATGAATGTAAATTTGTTCTTAATAATCTAGATACAATCATTCACTAGATACGTTTATTAATATTTTCTTGTTTTCTACTAATTGCTCTTGCTTTGTCCTTCTTTATAGAGAGCTATTGGGAAATTTGCTTCAGCCATTTTAGCCTTGCCAAAGTCTGTCATTAAACTACCCAAAACTATTCTTCAGTATTTAATCAAAGCAGCAAAGGTACTTGACATTTTGTGAGTGCTCAGTATATAACCCATCCCATAGTTCCTGGTGTAATGTATGCCTCTGTCCTCGTCTGCATTTTTCCTCTTATATGAATAATTAAAAAAAATAATGATAGCCAAAGCTTCATTCCTAGTAAACACAATGCATTTCATACTCTTGGAGTGGTCAAGACACAAAAAAAAAGGGGTTTATCTTTTTTTAAGTGCAACCTCAGAGAGAAAATGCAGACCGAAATTCTCATTTTCTTCTGATACCACTCTGCAAGATGTTCACATCAAGTTGCATGTATCTTATGGACACCGTGGTAATTGATCTCAGAAAGCTGGTAAAAGGTTTGTAAAATACACATTCCACTCCAAACCCCATTTTAGCTCTCTACTTTTCTGACCTTCATCATCATAAAAAAGATTTGTGCATCTTCTTTCTTGTCCTCCGTGAATACATTTGGCATTTCCTACCTTTGAGCACTGTGTATCATTTTATACTCCATATATGTAGCATGATATTTCTAAGTAGTGAGCATTACAGACTGGGTGTACCAGCTCCAAACCCTAAGAGATACTGCACTTAAAGTTTGTTCAGTGGTAAAAGTCTAAACTAATACATATGTATTCACCCAGTCAGCTCTTAAAATATCCACTGCTTAGAAGAAGTAGTTATATTAGATTTATTAATCATAGAATCATAGATTGCCAGGTTGGAAGGGACATCAAGGATCATCTGGTCCAATCTTTGTTGTCAAAAGCATGGTCTAGACTGTGCCCTTTCTTCAAAACAAATGCCTTTTCTTCATTCTAATCTTCTACCTTCTTCCAAGTCTGCCTTTTACCTCAAATTTCTTTATTCACACTATGACTCTGGCTAGTGTACAGTTTCTCAGATAACTGTTCAATAGCAGATATTGACAGTTTCTGACTTTCAGTAACTAATACAGTATTAGTTCACTTAAGTATCATCATTCCCCCAGATCAGCTTCATTAGAAAACACCTATTACAAAGCAAAGAGAAACCAGTGCTTCTGATCCCACACATTTTCTCATGTGGTGCTTGTTTTGAACAAGTTAGACATACCAAAATAAATGTACAGACTTTGAGAGATTTGGAAGGGGACCTTCTTATCAACAGTACCAAAATAATTTCCTCTCCACTGTTGTACACATTCACAAAACAGAACAAAGTACTTTTCCCTTTTAAATTCATTTAAAATCAGTTTGACAGTTTTAAAAAAATGCTTTTAATGTCTCAAAGCAATTTTTGTATGCAAATTTTAAAAATATAAATAAACCAAATAGAAATTTCACTGTTCTGTCCTATGAGGAGCAGTTCCAGCTTCACTGAGATACACGTGTGTTATTGTCATCGTCTGCATGTTTGTCTTGTGAATTAATAGAGCTGTTTTGTTACGGTGCTTCATTTTCACCCTCATGACTGCATCTGTGTGCTTCCCTGCCCTGTCTCTATTACCAGTCTGTGTTGCTTAGAAATAGAAGACAATGCAGTGCCAATTGATTACCATTTTTCAATGAAAACGGTAAAGGGAACAAAAGAACATCTTTTTTTCTGAAGGAGTTGTGGAGGAGATACAGTTACTTTAGTTTCTGTTATTCACATTTTACGTCATATAGGGAAAAAAGATATGAGTGTTACTGCTTTTTTCTGTAACCTTCCTTCACAGCTTGAGCAGAACTATTCAAAAAGTTACTTTGGGGTAACTTCTTTTATTTTTTTTGTTCGCACTGCTATAGCATTTATAAATATTTTGGGCCAATTCCATGCTTCATGTAGTCATACAGGTCAACAGACTGTTGATCTGAGTGAGTGCTGTGAGCAGGATTTGGCCCATAAAATCCCCCCGATATATAGGTAAGTATTACTGTCTTCATTTTACAACTGGAAAAACAGTAGCAGAAGGATTCATAAGTGACTTATCTGAAGCAACAAAGGGATCCATTGTCAAAATCAGGATGAAATTTGAGGAATTCCTGTCTGCCAGGTATGGGACTGTGCATAGATAACAAATCTGTAAATGTTCCACTGGGATCTGCAGAGGGGAAAAAAATTACCTAAACTATGAAAAATGTACAAGCACAAATACCTGTACTGAGATACTACTACATCTTTTGATACTTTAGTTAGTTGATTGCAGCACTTTCTCTTAAACTTTCCATTACTCTGCATCTTGCCTGTAAAATGATAAAGTAGAAATACAGAATTAAATGGAGGGATTCAGGTGAAGTAGCCCATACACACAACAGGGTATTAATTCCCAAAGTTCAGACCATGAATTTTTGTGGGTTCTAATGAAACTTGGATCACCCAGAAGTGTTTTCGCATTTGGTTTTATGCTCTCAAAAATAGCACATGAAAATTCAGCAGATCTGCAGGGGAGGTGTTAGATTTGGGATTCAAAATATTTCCTTACCCCTGCAGATCTGAATGCGTTTACTCGAACTATGTAGTCCTGCTTGTGGCTTATTCTATGGCTTACTCTCAAAACATGAAGAACCTTGAAATAAATGAGTTTGTTCCTTCCAGTTTGTTTATCAGGCCTGGATTACTGACCCTAAAACAGCACTACGACAGAGGCGCAAAGAGAAAAAAAGTTTTGGGAGAGAGGAGAAGCGAAGGCGAAAAGGATCTGGGGATGGTAGGTAGACTTCTGTATTTTTAAAAAAATGTAGTGTTAACTAGAGGGCCTGTTGTTCCTGGTAGTGAAAGGCAGCTGAGTTTTAGAGGGCAGGTGCTCTCAGTTCTGGCTAGGAACTGGAAAAATGAGTTTGCCTTTGGCTGGCTGTCTCTCCCTGCCCTAGCCCATGACAAGGCCAGCCATAGCTATGTCCTTTCATTCTACACAGTGCAAATTGGGGGAGATAAAGAAGAGGGGACATATGTGTTTTCCATGGAGCTGCAAGACAACACATTGCAGAAAACATCAGCTATATGAAAACATTTGTGGGAGTACTTGCAAGAGAAGGCCATAACCCTTTGAAGGTGTAAATTTATAAAGCAAATAATCTGGTAGTTAACAGCATTTCTTCAGAATATGGGAGTGTAAATGCCAGGTGTTTGGCCAGAATCAGGCAGAGCAAGGACATTACCCTTTCACTCCCTCACCTTATAAAAAGGGTTATCTTACTCGCCAGGTTTTTCTAGGGTTGCTCAAAGTCTCTCATTTTGATGATAAATTCATGTGTATTCCCAGGGAAGGTTTTGCCTGTGACAGACAGACTTTGTGTTAAAGAACTATTTCATGAGGAAGTTCCCAAAGAGCTGTAGCTCAAGTGGAGCTGCAAGAAAAATTCAGTGAAATAGCCACATATTATTTCTTTTTGCCACCCTTCCTCTATTGTTCCCTAAAGAAACTTGAGTTGATACGTGGGGAAGAATATCAAGAAATGTTTTTAATTTTCCATGCTGTACTCACTGAGGAACCCAAATAGCCATGAACCCCGAAATTTGCAGTGAATTCAGCAAGTAGCAAAAGGAAAATATATAAATGTTAACAGGATTTTTACTGGAACTGTAAAATCACTCATGCCTCTGAAAAAAAAAGTTTATAAGTGGTTCATATCTCTTCATCTTTTGCTCCTTTTTTAAACAAGAAAATAAAAATTCAGAAGCTTTTCTGGTCAGTGTAGAAGAGGGGGCACATTCAGACTGAATCAGGTGGAGTTGTCCTTCATTTGGCATCTTCACCTCTCGAAAAGAGGGAACTTTATAATTTGCTGCCACTGAAGCTGTAGCTGCAGTTATTGGGTATTTGATAAAGGAGAGTTGTTTGTTCTGTCTGTGACACTATGTCACTCTTCTGCTACAGGCCTAAATAAAAGCATGTGGTAGTTTCAAACCAACTCCGCTGCTTCATTTCAACCTGAAGGTCCCACTCAATTTATTCGAGTTTGCTGGGTCAGAGGCAGGAGAAGATCAGAGCACTGATCAGGTTGCCCTTTGCAGAAGTTGAAGAAGTGAGCTCTAGTGTGAGTCAGCGGAAGGTGAGGCTACTGGGGGTGGAAGCAGTGTGACTGAGAAATTGCCTGAATTTACACCAACAGATGATCTTGCTCAGCAGCCTGTCTAGTAAGAAAATGCCACTGCAAATTACAAGAGAGGGGTGGTCATCCATGAACCACCTTCACTAGCAGAATTGTCCCCTCACTTGAGTCCTTTAGAAATGGAAGTGTGGTTTTTGTTATAGTGGTGGGTGAGGAACCAGTCACTACAGCTTAGTAACTGTAGCATTTTCTAGCTTGAATGGCATTTACACCCGCACTTTTATTATGTAGCTCTCACTGTTTCAGTCATTGTTTTCAATAGGTGGTACTGATGCAGACTGTGAAGACAGCGAAGAGGAACCTGTCAAGAAGAAATCTGATGGACCAGGTATGAAGGCAGTAAGAGGGTTTCTCTGCTGTTACAATGAAGTAGTGACCAGTGGCATAAGCAGCATATCACAGAGAGCATTGCAGTGATCCCAGGCTTGTGTAAAGCCACAAAATCCATCCTAGCCTGTGCAGTGAGAACTTCCTAACTACTTTCAGGTTTTCAGTTGCCGGATTTACAAGTCCAAGCATAGGAACTTCTACTCCTGGACTATTAGCTACTGCACTCATTCTCTACACACGTTAGTAAATACATCTGCAGGCTCAGACCTGATCACTTGCTGTATATTTTACTTATAGAACAACTTACACCTAAGCTTAGCTTCCAGTCCTGATTGCATGCAGTCCTGTGTTAAAATCTCCATTGATTTTAAATGTCTGAAAGGTTACTATTAGCACAAAGACTTTGTGTTTTTTCATTATGTTTTAGCAAGGTTTAATATAATGCTTTTCTCTGGTACTCACCCATTCAGCAAGGTACAATAGTCTCCTCTAAAAAAATGGGATTTTCCCAATCTTACTCATTGTCATTCATAACCAGACCTAAGAATGCTCTGCACAGCAGAAGAAATGCCAATAGTTTTCAAGATCTTGCCCATATTGAAAGTTTTCCTACGAAGAAGTATAATAGGTCATAAATATAAGCTTGGCTCTTTTTCTAACTGGAGTAAAAGAGGAAAACAGACTCTCCTCTTAAGTCTTTATCATGGGTTACCTTGAGTGAGACTTTATCTTCTAAAGCTACTTTTCTTCTCTATTTAAATTAGTTCCCACAGTTCCAGTTAGAATTATATCCCTGAGTGAGTCACAGGGTAGAAGATGTTACAAGGATGTGGAAGATGTCATTTTTCTCATGAGAGCAGTGGTCTCCAATAAACAAGTTGCATTGCTATAGGGCTTTTTTGGTGGGGTTTTGGGGGCTTTTTTATTTGTTATTTACTGGTGATGCAGTTACCTGTGTTAAAACACTGAAGTGAATCACTCAAATGCATCTCTAGGGAAGTACTGCACAGGAGTTAGAGAAAGAGAAGGAGGTTTATAATTAATTTATATGGCAAATAGTCAATTTAAGGTGCTTTATATTTTCATTAAAATACTTTGACCATTCCTAGGTAGAATTCATTAAAGATGATGTTTGGAAAAATTAGATGGTAATTGTTATTGAAGCATTAGTATCATTATTAACCTTAGATCAAATCCTGTCTCACACTCTCAGGCAGAGAGAAGCCTTCTCTGCATTTGACCCTTTAAGTTAGAATAACAGTTTCTGTAGAAAATAAATATTTCTTACCCTTTTTGAAGATGTTTAGATGCAATCAATCCCCAAAAGATTATTTTTTAAAAGTTTTGGAGAACAGCAAATCTGCCAGAACAGCTACAGCATCATTAAAAATGTATACTAAATCACCTCCATCCCAGAGAGAAAAATGACCTTTCAGATTAGACTGGAAGTGCTTGGCAAAGCACCGTGGTGAGACTATGGCATGCCAGTGGTGGTCAATAATAAAGATAATTTTAACCTGAGAGCTGTGATTCTCCTGAAGTCAGTAACAGAAGTTATATATTAGAGAGGAATAGTGTGGGTTAAAAAAGAACATTTATATATTGTATATTTTTGTGTATGACTGCCATGTTTTCTTTTAAGATACTCATACTATTATCTGGAATTCAAACGAATTTAACGGTCCTTGAAGTAGAGACAGCCTTGCATTTAATTTCTAATGGCAAGATTTCCTTAGCTTCAAGACCTGCATGTTGAAATATGAGTAAATAAAAGTAGATAAATCATAAAGTATCTCCAATTCTAAATGACATAGAAAAATCCTGAAAAAAAGGGCAAAATATTCTTGAAATAATTATACAACCAAGTGAAGGGGATAAATGCTTTTACATTAAGAGAGACCAGACTAGTTCAATGGTTTTGCTCAGTTAAATGATACATACTGCCACTTCAGCACCCACTTTACAGGAATGTTCCACTAATGGTTTTTTTTCTTAGTTTCTCTACACATATATGTGCATACAACCCTGCGTGCACACCCAGCGACACTTGCATGTTCCTCCATAGGAAACCTTTTGCTTTATTGTATCTTCACCTTTGCATTCTTTGTAAGGAGCGAATGTGCACTCCACAAAGTTTTGCGTGCCATCTTGTGGTACAGCTAAGAAGTGAGGTTGTTGAAAGCATCATGCTTTAGCACATAGGTTGGGTCCTTAGTATCTACTTCAAACATTTCATCCTTGCATGGCAGATTATTGACAGTTTTCTATTATTTCTTAGGCTGGTTACTCTAAAACTGATCTTTATAGCTAGTGTTCTGGGATTTGCAACCTAGCAGGGACAACTAGCTCTGGAATTGGCTAGTCAGAAAGAAATTTTTTAGTATTTGTGCAACACTATGTAAGAGCTGTAGCGTGGTGCATGTGTTTGTGAGTGGAAGGAAAATAAACTGAAAGTACTGCCTTTTGGTGAGAAATGCCATTGCTAATGCTAAAGGAACTACTGAAATGAGAAATTAACTTGAGACAGCTGTGTTGAGCAAAATGAAGCTACTGGTTGGTTTATACTGTTGATATAAACCCATAAGCCCTACTCATGGAAAAGTGTACTGTTTTGGCAAAATGGTGCAAGAATAAGTTTTATAAATTTTTTTATGTGATTTGTTCTAGTTGGGCTAGTTGATCTAAGATCACTGATGACACAGTGCAGCCTATTTAAAAAAGTGAGGCTTTGGAAACAGTAAATACAGAGAGGGGTGTTTAGGTGGTTGGAAAACTGGGAGAGATTCAAAGACTGTTTAGGCAGGTTAGATTTTAAAACTCAGCTAAACTAGTTTCAAGCACAAAAGTCAAACTCTGTGCGGAGAGAAACATGCACAAGTAAATAGATAAGGAGTTTAGCTCAACATGCTGGCTGAACGGCTGTTGAGATCACAGGAGCTGGGGATGTTGACTAGCTCTCAGGAGATGCCCAAATCTTTGGGTTTCATTTTGCAGACCTGTGCATACAGTGTCTCTCTAAAATCAGGGACTGTTTATATGACTAGCAATTGCAGGACCAGGGAGTTACAGGATGGAAAAGGGATTCCAGATGATAAGCCTAGACATACAGGCAGGAAAATAGCCCAGACAGCCAAAAGGCCTCCAGCCATCTTCAGAGATTCCTTACTATGACAGAGTTTTGCAGCCTGGATTACTATTATTAGACAATAAAGGAAAAATGATTCTAACTCCAAGCAGAAATACAATGAAAGATATTTGCGTTCATTAACTCTTTTGCTTTTCCTCTCTTTTAGATAACATCATCAAGAGGATATTTAATATCCTGAAGTTCACTTGGGTCCTTTTCCTGGCAACACTAGACAGTTTTACAGCTTGGCTTAATTCCATCTCAAGAGAACACATCGATATCTCCACTGTGCTAAGAATCGAGCGCTGTATGCTGACCAGGGAGATTAAGAAGGTAATGCCTTTGGTCTTCTTTGTCTGCTAATGCCATTTCCAGCTCAGTGAAAAATGAAAGGTTGTCTTTTCAGATCACTATGTGAAGGAGAAAAATTATAAAAATTTCACTTATATGTGCATTTTAAAAATAGGTCTGGACTCTTTTACTGCTTGTTGATTTATAAATATATAAGTAATAACTTGCTTGATTTATTACCTGGATACAAAACAATTATTGGAAAAATAATTCTTTGAGACGTTGATATATGGATTTGGCCAAAGCACTCCTGTGATAGAGTATGGGTTTGAGGGGACAGGATAGATTCAAGTAGAGAGAAGAAGGCATAGCATTTTAAACAGCTCAAAAACTACCTCAGGCTGCATATTTCAGGCTTTTTGTAGACCAACTTGCCTTGGAAATAACTGACAACATACAGGCATAATTTTCTAGTTATATATTAGTAAAACCCATTATTATCAGAAATTAATGTTGATAGTGTAACTAGAAATGTGTTTGGATCCTCAAAATGCAAGTAGATGATACCTTGAAGTTGGATAAAGCTCTCATTTTAAGCATAGGTATTTTTACATATGTCACTAGCTACCCAACTATTTCTGGAAACCTCGCATAGAAGACTCATTTTTAGTTCTTTTCACTTTTTGTTAAAGAGTTTTGACCTTAATAAAGCCCCATATAGCCTGGCCACTGTCAATGTTTGGCGGCACAACAGGCAGGCTGCCCACGACCCCAGGAGGTTGGAGAGGCAGGCATTCCTGGTCAGAGGGAATCTGTACCCAGTCTGACCAGGAGTCACTGAGCACGAAGAGAGGGCTGCCTCAGTGTTAGTGTTTAGTTACTGTTATTTTCCTCGAGGTGTCCAATAGCAAGCAAATAATAATAATAATAATAGCAAATAGATAGATAGATAGATAGATAGATAGATAGATAGATAGATCGATCGATCGATCGATCGATCGATCGATCGATCCCCAAAACAGAGCAAAGGGAATGTGGCATATTCAGAGTAGATCCTTCTTTGGAATATGTCCCAGGTTGTGGAAATGGATGGTTTAGGGCACCCTAAACCAGAAATTGCATCTGGATCACTATGTTTAATAGTTCCAAGGAATCTATATTCTTGAGTTTTGCAAGTCCCTTTTTAATCTATTTTTAATGTTGGCTTTCAGAAGATCCTACAATACGGAGTTCTGTAGTGTCATTCTATATGGTGTGTTTAAGAGTACTTCCTCTTGTTCATTTTAAACCCACTTCCTGATCATTTGGGGGTCTGCTGTAGAACAGAGATGTATTCCATTTTCCTCTACTATTCCTGACTGTATAAATCTGTATGGACTCTTCTCCTCAGTCATTCTCTTACAAGTTAAAAAGTCCCTTTCTTTTTAGCTTCGCATGTAATTCATCCAGTGCCTCTGATCATTTTTACTGTCCTTCTTCATACAATTTCTAGTTTTAATATGGCCTTATTAAGACTGGATGACCAGAACTACACACTGTTTTCAAGATGTGGGTGAATCACAGATTTATACAGGAGTATGATGTATTTTCTTTTGCTTTTCTAGTAAGATCTAAGAGTCAAGCTCCTTTGACTTTTAGATGCTGCCTATTTTCAGGGGACTATACATTCTCAGTCCAAGACGTTTAAGGCTAACAAAAGCTGACATAAGGCCTGTCATTATGTATATACACTTTAAGTTATTTTTCCCATTGCATATCTTGCCATTTTTCACCAAGTCATTCAGTTTTATCAGGTTCTTTAGTAGTACTTCAGTCAACTTTACACTTGAACAATTTTTTTATCTGCAAATTTTATCACATTGCTGTTTTCCTCCTTACACAGATTAGTTCTGAATATGGTGGACAGTAAAACTCCTTGGGGAAACCAGTCAATGACCTCCTTCTTTTGTACAGAAAAAAAATATTTGTTTGTGCCCTTTTTCTCCAGTCTTTTAATGGAGGATAAGCACAAAAGATAGATGTAGTCTGTTTTATTTCATGACTGCTTGATTTCTTACAAGGGTCCCTCAGGATCACCCCTGAAGCCATGTTTAAGGATTGGTGTTACCTTCTCTTCCCCTGGGACTGTTTCATCTGTTGGCTCCTTCAGAGCTCTTGGGTGAGCACCTTCCACTCAGCGCTGTTTATTGTTTTGTTCTCAGACTTGTCTTTTATAAAACAATTACTCCAGTCGTTGCATGGAATTCAAGTTATTCCATTTGGAACATCGGTGACTTTTTCTGCAGTGAAGAGGGATGCAAAAAATTCAGACTTTTTTTCTGTTGCATAACTCCTTTATACCTCTCTATGCCTTGATGACCTGTTGATACCCTGGCTTTCTGGCCACTGATTCTTATGATATTCTTGAAAATGTTTTTGTTATCAGATTTTTTTTATTTTAGCAAGTTATTTCTCAGCATCCCTCTTGGTCTAATTTGATGAAGTTTTACATTTAACTCTAGGAAGTTCATTCTTGATTGTTTTTCCTCATGACTTTCACTTCTCGAAGGATGTCTTGCTTCTTTCTCCTGGTCTTTTCCATTCTGGTGACACGTGTGTGTGTGTGCATGCAGGCTCTTTCACAACATTTACTTATTCTACATGAGTACATTTGAAAATCAACTTGAGTTATTGTACATTGTTATTCTGATGGCACCTTCTGTAATCCTCCTTAGTATTTAACAGGCACTAGTGCACTCCTGGTTTGATAGTCAAAAATCAAGCCGTCATACTATACTTTTTCAATATTAATTGGTTCAAATCTACCCAGAGAGACTCTGTGATAGTCCTTGCAGAGTGAATTTACTTAATTGGTTAGACTTTATGCTTTTTGATCCATACCACCTCTTTCTCAAGTTATCTTCTATTCCATCCTTCCTGTAAAATTTTTACTGTGATAGTACAGCATTATAGTGATACTCCTTTTTGTCCCAGGTCTCAGAAGTCCCTGTTATTACAGCATCCTCACTGAAAATCACATGATTCTTTCTCACGACCCCTGAGTTTTCAGAGTTTTAACATTTATGCAGAAGCCAGGCTAACTGCCTTTCTATGACCATTACTTATCTGAAACTTTATTTTGATCGTTCTTTGCTACTTCTCACCTCAACTTCATTGAGTTTTTCCTATCCTTTGTTCCCAATATATTTGTTCCCAATACATATGTTTATTTATTTATTGAAATTTCATGTTGCCAGCAGCCTGATGCTGTTTTGATTACAATGGAGCCCATATGTCCTTGTATAGGCTGGTAATCCTGCTTCAGTCCTAAATCTTCTGGTACTAGGGGCCCTTCAAAGAATTTCTCCCCAGTCAATAGCTTTAAACTTCAGGGTTTTTTCTAGGAAGTTTTTCTCCTCTTCTGTGAAATATTGATACAGATACATCAGAATCATCAATTCCTCCATCGCATCCCAAGTCTCTGTAGCAGCCATTGTCTCTGTAGCCTGCCATTGCTGCCCCAGAAAGGAAACTCTCACTGCAGCCATCATGGTGACATGTTTCTTTGTCCAATGTAGAGTCGGGGACAGTTAACTTGATGTATGAAGTTCCTTTCATCTCTCTTCCAGCTACAGAAGAACCTGAAATTGAGTCCCCTGTCAGCTGTGGGGCACTTCTGCTGTCACAGCTCTTGTTCTTTATCCCAGGCCTGCAGTCGAGCTAGAATGTAGTGTGTGCCATAATTTCAGAGGCAGGCTGTCATAATGGCACAAACATTTATTGCTGCAGAAGCAATAGAGCTTGTATATAAACAAACTTAATTAAAAACCTGAGTTTCAGATTTTGTTCTTAAGATTTTTTTTTACAAAACTTCAGATTTTGAAAATATTAGATTTGGGACAGTGTGGAGGATCAGAGTTGAAATACTAGTAACTAATAATATTAGTAAAGGAAACACAGGCAGTATTTTAGAGTACTTTCTTTATTTCAGCTGTAAAAAGTCCTTGCATAAGGCTTCATTATAAGTCAGAAAAATGACTGTTCGAGAATAGCAATCTTCTCTCTCAGTGTACCTTCTGAAGTCAATGCAACTGTTAGTGGAATGAGTTGAATGTGTTTCTGCCTAAGAATAGGCTATAAAATTTGAGTTTTATTCTTATGACATGCCTTTAGAATTCTGATTGCAGTATCATAGCCAGAAAGACTTGAATCTGTGCCCAGATCTGGGCTGCCAGTTAATAAAACCATCCTTTCATGAACTTGCTTGATCTTGAAGTCACAGAAAAAGAGTAAAGGTCTTCAGTGTATTTTTCATGGTTTTCCAACTGTATCCGTACTTCATGAAGAAATTCTTATTTTGGGACACTAATGAAAATCTAGATCAGTTTGTACATGACATGTTTCTTTTTTTTCTGATTAAAAAAACTGCTACTGACCACTAATAAGATGTATGATTGTTCTTAGAGTCAGTGAAGCTATCTGAAAGAGATACCTCAAAAGTTGCTGTGGTACAGGTTGAATCATGGTCCCAGCCCACACTCATTTTCATGCTGAATGATCTGCAGTCCACCCCACAGAGTTTTGTCGGCTATATATAGCCTGAAACCGCTTGCATTGCTTCAGCTTTGCTTGAAATACAACACTTTGTGCCATGGTAATTTCAGTCAGAATCTGACTTGCACTCTGAAAAGGAACTACTAGTGGGAGGTTATTATTTATTAGGAAGCTGTTTGCACAGTCTTTAATTTGTTCCTTGCCAAATGACAGAAGAAACCAGTTCCTCGAAGAATACACGTCCCCCCTGCCATGTACCTCTACCTCTACTCTCTTCCACAGGGAAACGTTCCAACACGGGAGAGCATCCATATGTATTATCAGAACCACATGATGAAACTTTCTAAGGAGTCAGGACTGGACTCAATTGATAAAAATCCCGGTCAAGCTTCTGATTTGCAAGCATCTGAAAGAATGGATAGTTTAGATTCAGCAGCTTCTCGTGACAGTATCTCCAGGTATTGATTTAATTTTTATTTTGTGAAAGATAGAGGGATCATGCAGTAGACATAATTTTAGATAATATCTAAGTACTGATGAACTTCCTAATCAATGTTGAATCCTCTTTTTGATTTATCCATGCCATTTTAATAGTGAAAACTCTGCTATGTGTTACTATTCCTTCATAGTGGTGGACTCAGTTGTTGGCTTAACTCCTTTTCCACTGCATGGCTACCCCACTGCTTTCTGTTTCCCCTAGAATTAGGAGTCATTGACAGGTGTTCTGATCTTGTAAAAAGTAGTGGAAAATAAGAGCCTGCTGAGGATGCTTATGGGATACTGTTTTAGGAATTCAGGTGTGGAGTTTGGGGAATGATCATTCATAGTGAATATTTTGTCTTTGTAAAATAAATTGTTGTCTGTTGCCTACAAATCAAAAAAGGCTTTGTGTTGAGAAAGATTCTGGATTTGAGAGAACAAAACCCCCCTCTCGTACCCACAGGGCAAAGATCATATGAAGAGCCTGGTTTCCTAACTGCTATGATTACAATCCAGCAGAGCTACACAGATGGTGGATCAAATACCCATACTAGTTCAGGAAAACCACCTTCCTCATTCTTTTCTGAATATGGATGCCGTCAAGTCCCTTGCCAAAAATACTGCATGCTCCTGCTGCTCCATGCACACAGAGGCATACACATTCACTTCCTTCTCTTACAGAGGCAGCCTGTTCCCACCGTGTCCCTGGTGTTCTTGACTTTTAAGAGACTGCAGAAGTTGTCCAATATGAGGGGGAGAAGGGAGGGCTTTGGAAATCCAGCTGTTTGATAATCCATTACATTCTGCTGTCTTCTGTTCTCCTCTGAAGTGTGGCAGTATCATATTGTGTTTGATACTCCCAGCAAACTCAGTAGCTTCTGTGTACAGTAAATTATGCTTAGCTTTTACTAATGACATATGGGTAGATGTTAGGAAACTGAAAATAACGAGGGCTTGTCTTCCTTTCTGATGTTATTGAAAAGCATGTGTTAGAGAGTGCCTGTGAGTACTGTGCTTCAACAAAATATTCACAAATTGCTCCCCAGGGTAAGCATTGGCCTTTGAGAGCTTCACTCCAGTAAAAACACCAAATCCGAACAAATCATTCTTGGTGGCTAGCTACCCAACTAAGCAACACCTTTGTGTTTTGTCTCAAAGTTTTACAGGAGTCAGATGACGTGAGAAAAATATAAAGCCAAATTCTGTTACCAGCTCACTTGGAGCCACTTGGATATCTGCAGGGCAGAATTTAACTCCATGAAGTTCAGACTCACCTAAATAAAAGAATAGTAATATCAGTCCTACTTATATTAAATAGTTTTTGGTCACACTGTTTACTCTAGGTAGACGTTATGATTATTATACAGCCATGTTAGCAAGAACTTTAACTAGAAGCAAAGGGAAGCCAATTCTAAAATTAATTATAAAAAAAGAAAGACAAATCTTACAGTTTTCATGTGTAAATTCTGCCTCTTCAATGAGATGGTATCCAGTCTTGAGCTCCACTTACGTCTTTCTTTTCAGAATAACCACCCATTTGTCACCCTGCTTTGAGCATACTTACACATTTAAAATCTCTTTTCAAACTAGAGAATTCAGTGATTCTGTGGATCTGCTTTGCAACAGAAAAAGTTAAATCTTTCACATGTGTTACTGTCATCTCTGTTTCCTCAGAAGATGTCACAGGACTTATCAACAAAGGAATAACAAAGGCAGTATTATAACTGATTTTTCTAATCTCAGATTCTCTTTCTGGTAATGAACAATCAACTGTTCTTGCACTGAGAGTATTTGCGAACTGTGCACATCTGCTATAAGAACAATGACTTGTAATTAGAGGAAGCAAAAATGAGTCTGTTGATTGAATGATAATGTCATCTGTTTATTGGGGCACCATTGCATGTCTCTTCCTGGGATTACAAAAGTCCTTATGAGCTTTTTAGAAATGTGAAATGTTTTAAACTTCATGTGAGTTTATTGGGTGATTTTGTTTGAATTGCCCAAACAAAAGAAGGGGACATTTTACATTTCAAAGTAATGATTTCCAGTAAATGTAAAAGCAGCTAATTAAAGCACCTCTGTGATCATGGATCTTGGATTGCAATGGAGAACCTTTGGGAAGGGACAGAGGGCTTCTAACCAGCATTCTGATTATCCTTCTTCGGTTTCCCTACACAAAATTCTGTAGTGGACATTAGGTCCATGATAAGATGGGCATGTCTGGAAGTACACAGGGCTGCAGAAGCACAGAAACTATTTTATTACAATAATACATATTCCTCAGTATTCAGGACAGGAGTTACTGCAGGTATCTGCTCAGTGCTCTAAACACTGGATTTCCAGAGAGAACAACCTCCCTGATCAGTTGTAGGAACTGTAAATTTCTTGTGAAGTTCAGGGCTGACCCTTGTAAGTCTTATCCAGGGATGTTGTTCTCACCCTAGATAAAGCTCTAAAAGGAGTTTTGCAGAGTATCCTTTGTGGGATTTTCCCTTTTAGTAGGGCTGCCATTTAGTCTCAGTCATTTTCCTATACAGTAGCTAGAGGTGTAATGAGGTAGTCATAATGTAATTATTTGGTTTCTCTTTATGTATAAATACTCTCATGTATCCTAAAGTGCAAAGTTCATATGGGCCAGGAGGAGAAGAAACTGATGTAGGTCCTTAACAAGCTCTTTGAGGAGCACTACCAGAAGGGATCAGGAGCTAGCATGGTAGAGCATTCACTGCTGTTTGTTTCCATTTGACTGATGAACTGCTTACTAGGTTAAACTGCTTGTGATTTTCAGTAACATGGTTGGGAACTTACTTAAAGCAGTTGGCTGCCTTTATGGGACTCTGCCTACAATTATGAAATAACAGCTAGATGCAGGTCCTAAGTCACATTTCAGCCTATCCAAGGTTTTGTATCCAGTTCAATTCATATTAATTTTTGTCTATCACAAATAATGTATTCAGTTCCTAACTCCACCTATGTAGACTTTTATAGAAGCTGCAGGGAGGAGCCCCTGACCCACCTGTAAAAGTGAACATACAAGTGCATTCAGGGTGTTTACAGGCACCACTCTTCATCTGTGCTTCCCTCACCAGATGGGAGAATAGAGCTTGAGGCAGGGAGCACTGGAGAAATAACATTTGCCTTGGGAAGCAGGAGAAAGGATGAAAGAGGGTCCCAGTTTGAGGCTGGATCTGGGTCTGATATAGGAGCATGAATGATAGGAAATGTTTGGAATCTTTGCTTGCAGGTGTGGGGAGTGTAGTAGTTTTTAAAGGTAATGCAAGTCAGTAGCTAGCCCGTGGACAGGAAAAAATCAGCAAAATTTCCAAGTCATCCCTTCAACTAATAAACTCTCTGGGAAAGATAAATTTGTTTAGCAAAAAGGAAGTCAAAAGTAAGAAATATCCTGCTCACCGAGGATAAAAACATCTCTGCTATATATATCCCCATTTGAAATGGATACCCAATCAACTTTATATAAAATGCTTGAAGATGGGTTTTTTAATTAATATCCAATTTAAAATATCTAGTCCTTGAATGATTTCAAGAAACTAATGCTTTTCAAGGTCTCCAAGGACACAAATTTGAAAAGTCACTCAGGAAGATATGCTTAGATTAAATTTATGTGATGTGTGAGTCAACATCAGCTTTGCCAAGTGTAAATCTCTCCACTTTATTGGTGTTCTCATTTCCTCCATGTTAGGAAGCATGTTCCTAAAGTACATAAAGAATATACAGACTGTGCTACAGGTGTCATCTCATACACATCTCCTGACATGCAAGGATACAGAGCAGCTGCTCAGTCAAGAATTCTTCTGATGATTCATCCTTCATTTAAAAGAGCTTTAAACAAGATTATTGCAGGGATTCTGTCTGGGCAAATGTTTTTATCTATTGGGATTAATAGATGTTTTTCTTTTGATTTTTCCTGGGACCCAGGTCAGAATTTACATGTTTTGGAGGGCAGCTGGCATATATTTCTTCCACTGAAAATTTATGAACGGTCATGTGCTAGTTTGATTTCAACAGCTGCTTTGCTTAAGGCCCTTGGAAGGTTCCCTTTGAACTATGTCTGCCTTTAAAAATCTTCAACAGCTTAGTAAGAGGTGTTGCTCTTGAAAAGAATGAACTCAGGCCTTGAGATGTAAAATAATATGTGGATAACATTGTAGCATGCAGACATAAAGGTAATCTGCAAAAGTGGGTTATCTACTTGCTGCTATCTCCCTATATTTTAGCACCAATGCTCACTGATAGTACAGCAACCCAGCTATAGTCCATAGGTGTACATGCAAAGGGAAACCTCCTCCCTCAGGACTCCCTGGAGTCACTAACACATAGCTCTGACTGATTTCCATGCTGCTGAATCAGGCCTCTAGGGTGGATCTCCTGTTTCTATAGGAAGCAGCATTTGCTGCTTCATCAAAACCCTGCACCATGCAGACAACCCTCCAGGTTTTGTCTGGAGGATGCTTGTGTGCCTTTGTGCACACACAAAAATAATGAAATGGCTTGTAAAGAGTCTTCGTCAAATGAACTGGCAGGACAGAGTTGCCTCTGCCATTAATACTGTTTCTAAGGGAAGTATTTCACAATACCTTTGGTATCTTGGTGATACTTTTCTTCTATTCAAAGACCAAAGTATGCTTTTAGCCTCAGTCCATTCTGTCAAAAATGACCCATCAGTGAATGTAGGCCTAGGAATAACTGTTTCTTTGCTCCATGTATTTTGCTGTTTTCATCCCCATTTTCCTTAAGGCAATAATTGCAAACTGTCGCTTTATGCCAGCAGATTTCTTTCCTCACTTCAAGCTAGCAAGACCAAAGTAACACAGAAGACGCCATTGTACTTCCCTTCTGACCTCTTTCCCAATTCTCTGTTCCCCCGAACAAACATAATGCTTGTCAAGGAAGCAAAGCCTCTGCTGCCACTGCTCAGGTGTAATACAGATGGACTTGAAAGAAGAAAAGTAGTGTAAATCCTGTTTTGGGGTCCTTTCTTCTCTCATTCTATCTGAGAGACTCAGGCAGGTCACTGCATGTGTTAGAACTCCAGGTCCCTCAACTTATTTCATAGACTTCTGTGTTTTTCAAAGATTTTTTCAGGAGAAATAATTCTTTTACCTACCATATGTCATTAATGTGTTTGCTTCTTTCCTGTTGCTATGTCATATGCTTGTATTTAATTACGTACTTTCTTTTTCATAACTCATCCAGTTCTTCTGTTCTCTAGTAACGCATAAATGCTCAATGTATGGTGTATGTCTCTGGTGTCCTGTTGTATTTGATAAGTGAAAGGAGATAAGGGTTTATTATATCTGTTCTTTATTTCAATATGTGCATGTTACCAATTTTGAAATAGCTTTTAAGCTGGGATTGAAATAAATGAAGTCTTCTGGAAAGAATCATCGGGTCTTACTACTAAATATCAAAATAAAAGCCATCTCATGCAGAGCAGGTTATATTTGGCATGCATCTACTGGCTAAGTAACATATCCGATTTGGCTCTTTGGTTCGGAAAGAGGATTAGCCAATGTCTGACAGCTATTTTTCTATTTGTGGAATATGAGCTTATTCAGTTTTAAGGGCTCTATTAGGAAATTGGCTTGTACCTGTGTAAAAAGGTTCAGCACAGTGTATCATTAATGAAGTAGAATTTGTATAAAGGAGGTCACTTCCCAAAACATTTTTGTGGAATTGGGAAATTTCAGGAGGAAAGAGAGACAATAAAACCTCCTCACATACGTAATTTGGTGCCCCTGGAAAACACGTAGAGCATTGTGTTGGTTTCATATCTGTTTGAATAGTGAATAGGTGGTTGTTAGACTTCCATAGTCCCTATATGAATATGACCATGAGCAATCTGTGCATAGAAACGTGTTTACATGGTGGCTCTAAACAAATCCTTACCTTCTCTCTGAACATTTTTTCTCTGTGTCAGTGTTTTGCTGCATGGCGAGCATATTTGTTTACTGAACCATGTGTATAGTAATATCATTTGTATTTAACACTGTCTTTATAACTGTTTGCGCTGCTAGCTGCTACACTGAAGCAACCATGCTGTTCTCAAGGCAGTCAACCCTTGATGATTTAGATGGACCAGACACTGTTCCTAAAACAAGTGAGCGCGCTCGACCTAGGCTTCGTAAAATGCAGAGCATGGATATGTCCTCCTCATCAGCTGACAGTGGCAGTATAGTGTCAAGGTGCTTAACTCATGCATGCTTTGTTCACTCATTTACCCATACCATTATACTTACTGCAGTGTACCTAAATTTGCATTTGCAGATATGTGGTGTACAGAGTGGTTTGCATGGTTAATGGAAGCTTTACTCCCTTTTGTGTTGTGCCACAATTCTGAGGTTCAAAGTCAGGGTCATAATCTTGGACTCATTTGCTGTTTCACTTCTTATTCTGTTTTGTTTTATTTTTCATCCTTAATTAATGTATTTTTAAAAGTTGTTCCATTACATTATACTGGCTGTCTAAAACCAGGCTAAAGTCTGTATTTATTCAATTAAAAAAGAGTCTGATTTTCAGTGTTCCTGAGCTTATGGCTGTTCTTATTAAAATTGAAAGCTGAAAGTGAAGTTTCTCAGCTAATCAGTTATCCTAAATATGGACTTGGATGTTTAATTTTAGAAACTAAGATAGGCAGACATTGGCCCTGCTCTTTCAATTTTTAGTTTTCCCCATATAGGAAAGATTGCTAAATATGTTTTGATTACTTTACCATTGATATACAGTCTGTGAGGTGTTGGAATTAAGAAAGGGAAAATAGCTATGAAAAGATAGTGAATAATATTAATATCCAGTGCAAGAGAACTGTTCAGAGCCATTCACTCACTTTTTAACAGGTAAAAACCAGGGGTTTATATCGCATTGGGAAGCAGTGTTACAACTAGTATTATAAATATTGAATTTTATGGCATATTAGATCATTCTTTTTCAGAGTTTAAAGTGTTTTACAAATTTTTGGTGTCGATCAGTTTTGAAATGATGGGATTCTATGGTTTTATGCATTTTAACCAGGATAAGTGCTACTCTGAATCACCAAAACACACATCCTAATAATAGTGTTACACATTCTAATTAAAAGTGTGCTAGAAATAAAGTGATCTAACATAGCCAAAGTAAGTTTGGAAGTAGTGTAAAAGAAGAAAAAGAGATGGAACTTAATTTTTAATTTTGGCAGGAGATGGTTGTGCCAGCTGGCTTTGCCAGTGCCAGTTTTCTTTAAAACATTACACTTAAGGTGAAAATATAGCCCCATTCATTTCATAGGAGCTATGTGAAATCTGATTTTGTCTCTGTTCACATATAAGAACATGCAGCCAACAAAAGACACGGGAGTTAATGCCTATTGTCTAACCTATGGGGGACTGGAATGGAGACTAAAAAGAGAAAGAATGGTGTTCAAGGGGAGAGGTGAAAAAATACTTGTGAGGGATGAAAAAGGTGAAAGCAAAGTCAAGAAAATGTTTTTAAAATTATGGTGTCCAGATTCCCATCTGGAGTCATCAAGCTGCATGAATTTATGTCAGCTGAGACTGTTGCAGAGCACAGAGCATTAAGAGGGAAAGTGATTATAAACATGGAAAGCTGAGAATAAGCAAGATGAACAAGCAGAGAACTGAACAGTGAATAAGAACAGTTGAAAAAGAAAATAGGTACATACAGAAGAAAAGCAGGTAAGGTAAAAATGAAGACCATATTGAAGAATGTAGGGCAATCTAAAGGTAAGCAAGATACCTTGTTACTGTAACAGTTTTGTAATCTGGACTGTATTTCTCCATGTTAGCAATTTACTTTTTCTTTTATTTGGAATCGGAGTTGATGTGTGTGTTCAGCTCATGTTCCATTTTCATACAGCACCCATACGGTGTTTGTTAAAAGCACTGTGTTTAGTCGCCCCGTGACTGCCTATCATTCACCGTGCAGCATACTTTCAATAGCTATAGTCCTGATCTGATCAGAAAGTGTTTGAACTACTTTCAGAAAGTTAGTGTAGTTTCTCTTGATGATGATATTAATTTTCCCTTTGCTGCTGTGAAAAGATAATCACTGGGAGTTCAATGGGATGTCATTCAGAGGGCAGATGGACCCAGATGGTCCATCTTGTAAGAGGAGATCATGATGACGTATTTTCTAGCAGATTATATGAACTTTGAGGGCTTAGGAATGCAATGGGGTTGCTCAGCTGTCTGCATAAAGGTACAATTAACAAACTTTGCTTGGTGATGAGCCTTGTAAGCCTTAACTGTCTCTCTTCATCTGTCCCCAACAGTGAGCCTACACAGGTCACCATGCTCTATTCTCGTCAGGGGACAACAGAAACCATTGAGGAGGTAGAAGGGGAGCATGAAGAGGAAGGAGCTCATTCTGCATTAAGGACAGAGGAAGAGGAGGTGGAAGATTATAGCCTGGGTTCAGAAGGAGCTGCATATACTCCTGATACTGATGTGCCATTGTACTCCACTGTGGATAGCAATGCAGAAGCTCCACCTTCCTATAGCAAAGCTGTCAGCTTTGAACAACTTCCCTTTGGCTCCCCAGATGACTCAGCTGGTAAAAGCCTCATGATGGTGAGCCCAGACGACAGTCGGATGGACAAACTTAATGATACGATTCTCCCTCCATTGACGCATGAGCTAACAGCTAGTGAGCTGCTTCTGAACAAGTAAGGACCTTCGACACGGAAAGAGTGTTGGTCCCAGTTTGTGAAGTTTTGTCATTACTTTGTTTTTTTTGTCTCAGAACTAGCCTACACTTTCTGACACAGACATTGCACTAAGTTTGATTTAAGGGAAGAAGCTCATTTCCTGTGCAGTTCTAATTACAGATTTTGAAAATGAGTTAAATTCATGTTGGAAAGAATCTCTGCTTTCTCCCCAGATACCATACCTAGTTGTTCCAATTTCTGTGGTGCAATTGTCATGGGGTCAAGGGCTTTTCTAAATATTCCTTGTGAAGAGGGCTTCTCTTCTCCAGGCAGCTATGATTTCAAATAAGTTTCCTCCAGGGGTATCTGGGAAAATGTTTCTCCTTCAATTATTTTGGATTACTATAAGGGAAACTGACCTTTAGCAGAGTTTTTGTTTTAAATCAGTAGGAGCTGAGGGCTATGTAGACACTACCTTGCTAGGTATGCTTATAAGAGAGAGGATGCTCCCCTCTTTGCCCTGCAGACATTGTGCTCAGTAGCACAACCAGCATTGAGGTGGGGATGATGTTGCTACTCTTCTTCCTCTGCTTTCCAGCCTGATTCAGGAGAGCTTCCCCAAATGCAAGAACAAAATATTAAACCATAGAAATACCTTTCAGCCTGACTGCATCTGGAGAGAGAGAGAGGCTGTATAGATCTGACTTTGTAGATGCAGTGTCTTTTCTTCTGGTTTTCCATAGTCATTTTTGCTTTTCAGTGAGATCTATTCTCAAGCCAGGGACTTTATGGAAAGCAAAGAGAATTGTGAATGTATGTGAAAGTCATATAATGATTTCATGCTGCCTTTTATATTTATTTGAGTTAGGTAAAGGGGAGAAGTTTAGACACATCTAATGCTAAAGGGCATTTATTATGTTCTAATCTTATGTCACAGGGCTATTTATACCATACATCTCCTGATGGACCTCTGGAGTTTCTCCAAATTCCCTTTTGTGTTGATAAATCCAGACAGGGCCACACCAGCATGGTGTGATTTACATGATATATGTTGGTTGGGCAACTGTAGGAAAGCAGTGCTTGTAGAAGTTCTTGGGCCAGGCCAACTCTGGGTAAATTTAAAAAAAACAGAACAGTGCTTCTAGTTATTTTGCCTGAAATTCTTGTTTTCTGAGCTTAGAATCAGGCTATTCAATTATAACACCAAATCCCATCTTTTGTTTTTTTCCTATTAAACTCAGCAGCAGAATTTTCTACTTTTTAAAAAGGAAAAAAAGTAGCAATTTAAAGAGCAGCTCTTGAGAAATTAATTTTCATTTCCTTTATGGTACTCTGCTCCTCACAGAATGTTTCATGATGATGAGCTGGAGGAATCAGAGAAGTTCTATGTTGGTCAGCCTCGAGTCTTGCTTCTCATTTATGCCCTGTACAATACGCTGGTGGCCCGGTCAGAAATGGTGTGCTATTTTGTGATCATCCTTAACCACATGATCTCTGCCTCCATGATAACCCTGGTGCTACCCATCCTTATATTCCTTTGGGCCATGCTGTCTGTTCCTCGGCCAAGCAAACGATTCTGGATGACAGCCATCGTCTACACTGAGGTATGCATCTGGTTTTGCAACCCCATGTCTAACACAGAAAAGTTAACTTGTAAGCTTTGCATGGTCTCTTTTCTGTTTTTGATCTCAAACATAAGGGGCCTTTGACCCTTCACATTAATATAAATATTTGCTAAAGTCCTCAGCAATTTCTGTGGTATGAAAAGGCCTTGTTGGTGTTTTTCTTCATTGCAATGAGCAGTATCCTTCCTGGGATGTAAAGCCGTTATCACAATAACAGACCATGTGCAAACAGCTACTGTGTAATTGGAAATCAAGAGACGGTATACACTGCTTGTGGTATTTCAGATACCACTGAGCATCACCTGTTGGTAAATGTTGATTGACTTTATTACTGAGGAAATGTGAACTGTTGTTCCTCTGTAGCAATGAATATGCTTGTTTATCTTCTCATAAAAATGACAGAGTAGTCATATTCCTCCCCTCTTAATGTCACTAGGCTATTATGTCTGCCATGCTTATAAAACACCCCAAGTGTGTTGTGTTTCTGAACAGGTGGCCATTGTCATCAAGTACTTCTTCCAGTTTGGCTTCTTTCCTTGGAATAAATATGTGGATTACACAAAAGATAAACCTTACCATCCACCCAATATTATTGGCATTGAGAAAAAAGAGGGTTACGTGCATTATGATCTTGTTCAGCTCCTTGCTTTATTCTTCCACAGATCCATTTTAAAGGTAATCTGAGTTCATGTAGTTTTAATTTTTTTAGTCACTCATGATACAAGAAAGTCACTCATTTAGATATTAGGAAAAATTTCTTCACTGAAAGGGTTATCAAGCCCTGGAACAGGCTGCCCAGGGAAGTGGTTGAGTCACCATTCCTGGAGGTATTTAGAAGATGCATAGACGTGGCACTTAGGGACATGCTTTAGTGGTGAACTTGGCAGTATTAGGTTTACGGTTGGACTTGATGATCCTAAAGGTCTTTTCCAAACTAAGTAGAAAGTGATGCTATGATTCTATGATATCCCAACACAATGAATTTGTCCTGCCCCTTTGTGAACACGACTGAGTTTAGCAATGCCTGCAATAAATACTGTGACAGAAATACAAGGTTGAAATGCTCCCTCCTTTTTCCACTAGTGCCATGGATTATGGGATGAAGATGAGAAAGGGGACAGCTCCAGTAATAAAGAGGATACTGATGATGAGCTCTCTCTGACAGGAGGCAGGAGAGACTCTTCTGCCTCTTTGAAATCTGTCAATCTTGCTGCATCGGTGGAGTCCATCCATGTCCACTTCCCTGAGCAGCAGACTGCCATCAGAAGGAAGAGTTCTAGCAGTGTATCACAGCTTTCACACAGGTCCAGCTTCTCCTCACACAGATCTAAGAGAGGTAAATGTCATGGTATTCCTGGGATTTGAAGAGTAAACCTTCACTACGCATAGGATCATCCTGCTGAAACCGTGTGCCGGTTGCTGTGGAGATCCCGGAGGCTACTGAATGCTGGGGCTCCTCAATGAGAAAATAGGTTACGAACCAAAGTATCTTCATGTTTGAACACACTCCAAGCCTTCTTAAAGTTCAAATGGAGAGCCATACTTTGTGATTCACTATGTTTTTTAAATTACATTATCCAAAAGCTGTGAAAGGAATGCTCAATGGCCCAGATCCAGAATTTCTGGTTCAGCATAATCTCCAGCTAGAGGGAATGCAAGGCATATGTATTTTTCAGATCTACATTTGATGATACTTGAAGTGAGAAAAAGTTTTGATTACGTATATTGAAACATATTACCTATCCCATCTTGTAAAAAGAATGGGTTTACTCTAGCCAGAATGTATGTAATACCAATTGAGATGACTGAGTCAGATCAATCCAATACTTGCCTTCATCACTAGTCTTCTCTTTTTATAGTTGTTTACCATGTTTTAATCTGCCAGTGATTAAACCTTTACTGGACTGTCTCAAGATTTTATCATATTGGAAAAAAAGCATAAGAATTAATTTCAAAGCTTCTTTCAAATGTGGGACTCATTATGAGATGGAAGTCTTAAGATTTATTTCTTTCTGGGTTTTGTATTTAAGTTCTGATTTTGAATTAGCTTCTCTTTCCCTCTGTTTTCTTCAGGAAGTACCAGTACACGAAACAGCAGTCAGAAAGGAAGCAGTGTGTTAAGCATCAAGCAAAAATCTAGAAAAGAGCTTCTTATGGAAAAGTTTCGAGAACAAATGATCAAAGCCAAGGCCTTTACAATTAAAAAGTGAGCAATGTGAGGAGTTGTGTGGGCCTGGGGGGAGGTTCCAAACAGAAAAGTGGTAAACAGAATTTTAAAGAGAGCAGGTTACTACTCCTGTTAATTCAAGGGTTTGAATGGGTACATATACAGTTTATTGTGGATGCTTTCACTCTGAGACCCACCAGCCAAACATCAGACAAATCAGCAGTTGTTCAAATAGCATCTGCCTGATAAAAAAGCTAAATATCCTATGTGAACTTGGTTGGTTTTGTATATTTCTACTGAAAAAAATGCTAATATAGTATTTTAGAAGCAATCAGAACGAGGGACTGGTGTCTGTGAAGCCCTCTGAAGGCCATCAGAGTAGATCTTTGGTATCTTTGGAAACATTAATTGTATCACACCCAGCCATTCTTTTTTCTTCAGTGCAAGTTACAGTGTTGTTAAATCACATTGTGGTCTATGTTGTTTTAGGACTCTCCAGGTGTATGTGCCCATCAGACAGTTTTTCTACAATCTTATTCATCCAGACTACAGTGCGGTGACTGATGTGTATGTGCTGATGTTCCTCGCAGATACAGTGGACTTCATCATCATTGTGTTTGGATTTTGGGCTTTTGGGGTATGTCACAGAGCCATCTATCTAGGATTTACATGCTGTAGATGCTAAGTATCATGTGAGTGTCCTCCTTCGTTGACCACTCTGTTATATTTTCCTTTTCAGAAACACTCTGCAGCAGCAGATATCACCTCTTCATTATCAGAGGACCAGGTCCCAGAGGCATTTTTGGTGATGGTGCTCATTCAGTTTGGCACCATGGTGGTAGATCGAGCACTGTACCTCAAAAAGACTGTCATGGGAAAAGTCATCTTCCAGGTCATCCTTGTTTTTGGAATACATTTCTGGATGTTCTTTATCTTGCCTGGAGTGACAGAAAGGTATAACCCTTATAATCAGACAATATGGGTTGAATACTGATGCTCTACCAAGTTGTTTGTATTTAAATTTGAGATGGTTATAACTGACCTTTGGAATAATGAAGAAGTTTCTTCTTGGTCTCATTTCTAAGCAGAATGTTGGAGTGCCTTTCCACAGCAATAGCTGTGGCCAACATGAGTTTGAGGAAGAAGTAATTATATAAGTATGTACAGAAATATTCTCAACCTAGGCCAAAATGCAAGCAGGTGATAGAGAACTTGCCTGTAATTGAGTGATTAGAGCCCTCAGCTGAGACAGTGTTGGCCTCTGATTCAGTTGTCTACTCCCAAGACTGCTGCATGCTGGTTTTAGAAGAGTGAGTAGAAAATGTCTCTGTCAGAGTAGCTTATAATTTAGCACTTTCCTGGAATGTGTGAACTGTGGATTTAAATCTCCTTAGACTGTTTAAAACCCATGTATGTTCTGAAGAACAAAAGTTCTCCTCTCCTGCTTCTGCCACATGCCTCTGCAGGTGATGTGGAGGTGGTCACCTGCTGCATGAAATCTTGTATCACATGCCTGGTCAGGTTCACCCCCAAATCTAATATTTCTCATTGCATGGCTCAAGGCAGTTATCACCTCAGTCTGCACTGCAGAGGTGTTAAGGTTCCTTCTTTACTGCTTGGCTAACTCCCCTTTTACTTAGGACTTTAAATTGCCTTGAAGTATTTACCTCACTCCATTGACTACACAGGGAAATTGAATGTGTTACAAGGACACATTACACTTGCTTAACAGTCAAGTTATTTTACTGGGGAAAAAACAAAATAGGTGCGTAGTGTAAAGAAAGAATTGAAGGTCTCATTTCATCTCAAAAACAAATATTTAATTTTCCTCAGTGTAGTAGTAATTGTGCCCCAACTTGAAAAAAAAATGCATTTTTCAGGTGGATCTCCTATCTACTGTGCATTGAGAATTGATATGAAACTTTTGGCTTGATTTGGTCACTTGAAAGGCATTAAAATTGTTTTGATTTTTTCTGTGCTTTTATGAAATTTATATCAAGTCATTAAATCAGCATCTGAAATCTCCTGTGTTCCTTCTAAGTCAGGCTGAGTCTTAGAAACCCCTGCAAATTTCTTAATGAAAATAGTTTTGCAGGATGTAATTGAAAATATTGGATCATGTCTGGCTCACAAATCCTGTCCATCATGAGGCATCTCCTGCAGTTCCACCATGCTGTTGAACTACAGTCAGAAGAGGCATATGTTCACCAAGATGGTCAGGGGGCTGGAGTACATGACGTGAGGAGAGGTTGAGGGAGCAGGTTTAGTTCAGTCTGGAGAAGAGAAAGTGAAGAGCTCTCTTGCTACCTATTAATAGGGCACTGAGTAGAAGCTAAGCTCTTTTCAGATAGGACAAGAGGCCACAAGTCGGAAAAAAGGGAAATTCAAGTTAGATATGATAAAAAATCTTTTCACCATGACAGTAGTCAAACCCTGGAGCAGGTTGCCCAGACAGGTTGTGGGATCTCCATCTTCAGAGGTATTCAAAACTCAGCTGGACACGTTTCTGAACAATTTGGTGTAATTAGACCTGATTCAAGCAGGGGAGGGTGAAAAAGATGATCTTCAAAGGTCACTCCAATTTAAATTCCTGTATGAGTTCATGACCTTGGAGGTGCCCCCGTGAACACAAATAGCCATTAAAGCTGCCTAGATCCAGTCCAGATGTCAGCCCTCTGAAAAGCTAAGAGAAGCTGTGTCTACCCAGGGCTCACAGAGGGTTGTGTTGTCATGGGAGTTTAGGGCAGACTGGCCTATGTTGAGCAGCAAGGCACCTCTAGCATCCGGAGGGAGAGAGCACTGCCCCAGAGCCCTCACTCTTCAGGAAGCCTATTCCCAGTCTCTCCCCTGTGTCCCTGAGGTGACAACAGATGCTGTTTATAGTCTTTCTCATACAGCGTCTTTCAAATACTGTTTTAACCCTGCAGTGGGGTCAGAAACCACGGGCTTTTCACAGGATCTCAGGAAAGGGTAACTGCCAGGAGCACAAAACATTTCGAGCTAATTTGGTCACAAACAGATACAAAGCTCATCATTTTCCTTTATCTGTCTTTTCCATTACAGGAAATTTAGCCAGAACACAGTTGCCCAGCTCTGGTATTTTGTGAAATGTGTTTATTTCGGCTTATCAGCATATCAGATACGCTGTGGATATCCAACTCGTGTTCTTGGCAACTTCCTCACAAAAAGTTATAACTATGTCAACCTGTTCTTATTTCAAGGGTAAGTAAGTCTAGACCTACTGCCCTCCTTTCTTTTGTGAAATAAGGATCTGTTATTATGAGATGCTGGAGTTATTCATGACTTCTCTTCACAGGCTGCTGGAAATGAGACAGTAAATTTTGCACAGCTCACTCCGAATATTCCATATGTCCCCTGTAGTCCACAAAAAATCAGTTCAGGAATGCAAGTTTCAGAAAAATCAGTCTCCCACTCTGAAACCAGAAGCCTGACATACCAGTCAGGCATTCAGGCCCCTATGGAATAGACATTTTTAACACTTCTAAGTCACCTTGTGAACAGAGATAGGGGCTCCACATTGTGCTAGAAAACAGGTGATGTTATTTGCTCTGCATCCTAAAAAGTAGTAAGGCATCAAATCCCAAAGAGATCTTTGGAGCAGGTCTACAGGCTCTACCTCAGCAGTTGAGAAGAATAAAGTGAAAGACGATACACATGAGAGTTAAGAGCTATGCATCAAAAAATGTTTCCTTTGTGTATCTTTTGAGAAGTGCTGCACATCAGAAACTTCAGGAGTTGGGAGTGATTGTGCAAATAACAGGCACAGCATCACCTCAGAGTGAAAGGTGGCATACCCCTGCCTCCACTTATGCTGTTACCATGATGTTGTGATTAAGCCAGTTTAAAGCATATATATATTCCACAGAAAAGCTGGAATAATTTCAACCTTTTCCCAATATTTGCAGTATGGGCTTGTTGCATTCCAGTAGGAAAAGTTACAGAAGAAAGCTTTCTTCATATAAAATAGTCTTTGTGACCTGGCCAAGCAGAAAAGTGTGGGACTAGTAAAGGCACTTTGAACAGTTGCTATATGCATTAGCTTCCTGTAGCCCACCTTCTTCTGCTGCTTAGTCCTGAGTCATAACACCCAATTCCATATGCAGCTGAGGACTGCCCACCTACTGCAAAGAAGCCATGCACCATTTGGTATAAGGAGGTATAAAACAAATTCCCACCATCCTGTGGAAAGGATGTTCCTCTACTCCTCTCCCAGGTCAGAGGAATTTGGGGACACAAGAAAGCCTCTCTTGTACCATTCCATCAGTGGCTCAATCACAATTACTGGACATAATGATGCAAAAGTGTGTTTATGGCTTGACAAGGAGATCTAGGGGAACATGAGCTATGGCAAAAGATCCCACCCCCAAAAATCAGTACTAGCTGTGAAATCTCAGGGTATGATTGTATTTGTGTTTGCAAAATCCCCCATTAAACTGTCTTTTAACATTGGCTTAGTTCTCCCTCGTGTCATATATACACTTACTGTGCTTGCTTGATGTGATCTCCCCATTTCTGATGAGTTATCTGCTGTGGTCTCCCTTCAGGTTCCGCCTGGTTCCATTTTTGACTGAGCTGAGAGCAGTAATGGACTGGGTTTGGACTGATACCACTCTTAGTCTTTCCAGCTGGATCTGTGTTGAAGATATCTATGCTCATATATTCATCCTGAAGTGCTGGCGAGAGTCAGAAAAAGTAAGGAAGCCCCATATGAGTGATCCAGGCCTCATCTCCCCCATGCAGAAATGAAGAAGAATAATCACAAGTCCCTCAATAATTGGGAAATCCACCACAAAGACAGTTTGTTAAAAGATACACCTGGTGTTTGTGTTCAGAAATATTCAGACTATTGGGTACTTTATGTTAGTTGGCAGTCACCGCAAGTGAAATTTCAAATGGCTTCTCTTTTGTCCCTAGCTGATTTTTCCACCGTTAACATGAACTCCACAAGCATGTGCCTGTTAGCTTAATTGCATGCCTGAGTTTCAAAGCTGGAGTTGAAAGTCCTGGTATTCACACAGGCTCACTTTGTCCATAACAACTAAATGAGTAACCCACAGTAGCAGGAAAGCTGTAACTGAAGAGAAAGGTCAGTAGAAGGAAGATCTTGTGCATCCACAGTGTAGGTCCCAGGGACACCTGGTTCATGTAACCACAGAAGGAACTCAGCTGGCTCCTTTATCTTGGGAGAGTCCCTGCACATCCAGAACTGAACTGCAGGCCAGATAAACCCACCATTTGTCTGACTGAAATTTCAGTCTCTTTAAATCATTTAAGCTTCAGTTCAAATTAAACTTGCAAATTCTGGATTCCTTATAACCGCTATAAAGATTGCAACCATATGCTTGCTTATTTTGCCAATTTGAAAAAGAAATTAAGCATTCTTTTAAGAGTGACCCAACCAGTCAGAAATTGTACATCTGCAATGAAATGGCTGTATTTTTAAGTGTTACTGACGTATTTCTACTTTTATTATAATCCTGTCTCTTAATGGCAATTATTTTCCAAGTATGTCACTTGGATTAACTCAGAGCTGAAGTGCACACAAATCTTGTATATAGGCTTTTCTTATGACTTCCATTTCTGCCATGAATGGAGTGTCATCAGAGGCTTCAGGAGTCAGAGAAATAATAATTCAGTTCTACTTCAGTGTCCATCTCACTGCATTTTTTTAAGCTACAACAGGATCATTCTGCATTATTTGTAGAATAGATCTGATCTGAAGATTTCCACATCTAAGCTATCGTGTGTACTAATGTCATGTGGCAAAATAACTACCCATGACTTTGAGTGTTGTTCAGGGTACTCTGACTGTCTCTGTCTCTCTCTCAAACTGAGTGGTATGCCTCCGTACTTTGACTGCTAGAGGCTCTCTGAGCTGTTCTGTAACATCATTAAAGGTGCCTGAACTAATCTCATACAGACAAATAATATACCCCTGGTGATCATGATATGATATTTTAATGAAAACACTATTCTGTAGTGCAAGACAAATGACTTGATACACTGCTTTTGAAAAGTAACTAATTTGTTTTAAATACAGCATTGTATTACAGATTTAATATTCTCCTAGGGCTTTATGGATTCATGTTGTAAAGCAAGAACAATTTCCTGAAAGCCAGATTCCTGGCGTGTGTTTGAGTTGCAGTGCAATACAATGCATCTTTATTTTGCACATGCAGTATGCAGTGCGTGAAAGACAGGATCCTAAAACACTGTGCAGAGTTAAATCCTGTAAGAGAATATACCAAAATAAATTAAAGTGATGGTAAGGCATTTTACAGGATGGTGAAGCTATTAGAGTGTTCAATCATGAGGCCACTAACAGAGGGCAGGAATTATGGACAAGGCAGAACAGATGTGCTGTGTGATCTTCTTTGAAAAGAGAAGGATAAAAGCAAAGTCACTTTTGGTCTCAGAAACTAAGAAAGAGAAGAATGTTACATCAGCAGTGTCAAGACTTTAGGAACAGCAACAAAACTTTAAACATTATTTAAATGCATTTGGTGTGGGATTCACTAGAAGCAGATTGGATCAAGCCTGTGAACAACTCTTAGAAATACTGTATGTGAGGTGTGAAATGAATGTGGAGGTACTGCAATATCAGACAATCCTACTGACTGTGCATGTCAGTTGCTGGCAAACAAAGTTTTTTTTCCCCCTGAAATACAGTTTGCAGCATTTCAAGCTGTATGAGAGGAATTCTGCCTTAAGGAGCTTTGAGATAAAACTTTTTGGAAGGACAAATACAAGAAAGTTGGTCACTCCCAATATCAGTTTTTTGAACAAATTCTTGTATCACTGTTGCTGCTATTATTTTACGTTTGGTTCCTGTGAGTTTATGCTTGCACTCATTCAGACAAAAAATTCAAATTACCCTACCCAATTTTTCCCTTCATTATGGTTGTGAAGAATCAATACCACAGAGGTTTACAATATTTTTCACACCAGACACACACTTGACATGGGTTCATTTGGCACTTATCTCTGTTGTCACCAGAAATTCAGTGTCTGTGCAGGTTTGGTTAAAAATCTCAAAATAATTGGCCTGACAATGGGTAGCAAATTACCACAGAAGATGGAAGGCCTTAAGATCGTTGTATATTCACCCATCAAACCATGCCAAGTGTACCTCTGATAGAGGAGACATTACCATGTTGCTGTTTGCTTTTGCAGAGATATCCCCAACCAAGAGGCCAGAAGAAAAAGAAAGTTGTGAAGTATGGAATGGGTGGCATGATTATCGTCTTGCTGATTTGTATTGTCTGGTTCCCACTGCTCTTCATGTCTTTAATCAAATCTGTTGCAGGCATCACCAACAAGCCTCTAGATGTATCAATCACAATAACTCTAGGAGGTTATCAGGTAAAAAAGAAGAAAGACTAAAAGCAAACTCTGGTTTTGCACTGTATTTCCTTGTGCTATTTGTTATTCCCTTCATTGAATTGAACTCTCCTGCCTTATACAAGAGATCAGACAAGCTCCCTTGCCATGATCCCTTTTGGGTTTAAAAATACATTAGTTTATCACTGATGTAAAATATTATCTTCATCTGCAAATTAAAATCAGAACCTACTAGCAGTGGAATCTGAATAAATTATCGTACATCAGGTACACTCAGATAACTGCCCACAGGTCCACATGGTAAATATAAGATAATTGGAGGCAGCTTGCTTCTCAGTGGAATAAGATCATAACCCTTCTCCTGTTGAACTGAGTGCCATATTTATCTTTGACTGTGATGCACAGGATGCTGAACTGTGTATGTAGCAGCTGATGTGAAGTAAATGTGACAAGTGTGTGTTCTTTTGTTTCCCAGCCTATTTTTACAATGAGTGCTCAACAGAGTCAGCTCAAGGATCTGAATCAGACTGGTTTCAGTGCGTTTATGGGAAGCTATAGGGGTAACACTGTAAGTGAAATGTGGAATACCTCATTACTTAAAAATGTGTGTGTTTCCATGGAGGCCTTTTGTGAGTTTTGTTTGTGTAGTTATTAGTGGTCAGCAGTGCTGCCATCATTTGGAAGATGTTTCCATAAAGAGTGTTTGCATGAATAAAGGTTTGGACAGATCATTTGTCAAGATAGGGCTGGGTTATGGTGAGACAAGTTACCATTAATCAAGACACCTGTCACCTCCCCTCTAAATGACACAAACATTCAAGAGATGTGATGCTGTTTGTGCACTGCCAAAACAAATATGCTGTGGGGACACAACAGTTTTGGCACTTTTAAGCCCCATGCTCCTTCCTATAGCACACAGCTTTCACCTCCCAGTGAGGAGATGTGGTGCTGTCAAAAGAAAGTGTGTATGGCCTGGAAGAGTTTTGACAGTAAAATGTCAAAACATAAACATTTAAACAGTCTCACTATTTCATGGTGCAACATGCACAAAGTTGTCACAAGTTTCTACAGGAAAAAGGCTAGTTATTAGTAGAAACTGTTGCATTACTAAAGTAACTGGGGTTTGATCAGATATAACTTTAAAAGAAGCACTTGCTTCTAGCCCATTCAAGAATTAACATTTTTTATATTAGATAGCCCAAATAGCCCATGTACTATAGCAGTAATATTGTAATCTTGATCCACTTTGGAAGTTACCAATTCCAAGTTGCCTTATCCTTTGAGACGTCTTTCTACGCAGACAGATGCTTAACAAAAGACAGAGTAAAATTTTAACTTAAGTTTAAACAGACTCTACAGAGTTTACCTGATGAACTTTCATACTCATGTTGACCTATGTGGCTGTAATTCTTCAAACAGCAGGGCCACTTTTGTTTTGCCTTCTTAGCTTGGTTACACTTTGTTTATTCTCCTTCCCATCTAATGGCCCAGTTGGTAACTCAGGAAAACAATCAGTGCAAACCACTGCACTTACAATTAATCGAACATTTACAATTCTGCCTGACTGGGAAATGTGGCTCTGTGTCTTGTGAATATCACCTCACTGAAATTTTCTTTTCCTCTCCTGAACCTGCAGGCTGCTTTGCAGTTTCTAGAGGGCTATGCAAAAGAAGACATAACTCTAGCAGATCTAGAGGGAAATTCAAATTCTTTATGGACCATCAGCCCTCCCAGTAGAGAGAAAATGATACAGGGACTGCTGGATTTTTCAGCTGAGTTCACTGTAGTTCTTTCATGGAGCATTCAAAGGTAATTAACATGGCTGTTATGAGGTTGATGGATCATTTGCCAAGCATTCACTCAGCAGAATAGTTCCATGCTGTATTTTTGGTTTAGTTTTTCAGCAAATTCTGTTGTACTGCAGAGCAAAAAAAACTGAAAGTGGGAGGGATAGAGACTGAGAGAAGTGACCTGTGTTACCCAGGAAAACATTTGTTGCCTGCAGTTCTCAAAAAATAAAAAGAGAAGTGGAGCCACTTCCAAGTACATTATTTAAAAAGGCAGGGTGGAATTTTCAATGGGACTTGAGTGGAAGGAGGGGAAAGTATGAAAATTCTAGCCAGTTTTAGATGAAGATGTTCAAATAAACTGCCCCAAAGAACAACCTTGTTAGCATTTTTGGGAACTGAATACTTACACCTAGCTAAGACAGAAAAACTGTGAGGAAATACAAACAGAATTGCTTGGTCCTTTTATTATGGGAGTCTGGAACTGACACAAACTATTTTTTAGATACACATATAATCAGAGACTTTGTTATGCAAATAGCATAACAGTGGCACAGATCCATTTTGTTGAGACCTTTGCCTGTTTACTTGTGGTTCCTTTGGCCTCAGTGAACTATTACTTTACAATGAAGTTTCTGCAAGAGACAGCCTAAAATATATAGTTGCATGAAGGCTAGAGCACACCCAGTCACCAAGGTGGTTTGTTGGCTACCGTCTGCCAGCTGGGATCCCTGTAGACTGCTGGATTAAATTGCAGTTAAGTCATCACTCCATGGAAATTAAGTACCTTTGTAGCCCCAGTATCTGCATGATTTGTTGGAAGCAGACGCTGGATTATTATAGCAATCCTCAGCAAAAGACTGTGCACAAGAAGCGGGTCAGCTGAATCACTATGGGAGCTCTGAACATGCTGGGTCAGTCCTTCCACAGTCAAAAATAGGTTTGTAATGAATCTGCACCTTTAATTCAACTTTATTTGACCCCTCTTATTTTCCTGGAAGCATACAGTATTAGCTAGTGAATTACATCACTCCATCATTTCTGAACCTTATATTAATTTTTAATACTGCTACTCAGTTTGCCCATATGCTTGCCTAACTACAAACATTCATACACTAGTTGAAAGAGACCTTTTTCACTCTCAAATTATATCCTGTGGATTACATTGTGACTGAATGACTGAAAGTCGTGAAGACTTACCACAGTGACCTTCCACTTTTTCTCTGTAAAGGGAAACTGCTGTCTTTCATCTAGGCCGGGAGACAACAAGCAGCTGTAAGATGAGCCTTTTAGTGGCACTCAGGCAGCATACACGCTTTCTGCCTTTGCACATCATCTGCCAGGGACGATTCACTGCAGCCCCCAGCAACCCAGGAGCTGCCTCCCCCAGCTGCTGCATCCCAACTGCAGGGCATGGCACAAGGCATTGTGCAAAATCTGATCCTGCCCCAGCTGTGTTCTGCAGCTGGCATGAAGTCTTGGGGGAGGCATGGGGGTCCTATCAGCCTGTTAGCCACACATTTCTGCTGGGCTGAGGTGGGATTTTGGGAAGCTGCAGCTGACTGCAGCATCCTTAGCTGCCCTGGTACAGAATGTATGGTTATGCATATGGTCCTTTTGCCTAAAGTCAGAGCAGGCATGCTCCCTTTCCCATTCTGTTTTGACTGACATAATGAGCAAGACTATATTAATTTGTCATCATTGTTCTGTAATTCATAGTCAGTTAGAAAAATATACCCTTAAGGCTGCTACATATTCTCCATGGGAAAACACACCATCTCAGGTACAGGTAGCATGATGGTTGCTTTAGCAAAGACTAGGATAGCCAGGGTCAGAGCAGTTAGACTAGTTAGACAATTGGCTCTAGCGTTCAGTAAACACGTGTTTAGGTTATGCTCTCATTGTAGGTTGACAATGTTCCCTTTTACTTACAACAGAAATCTCACCCTTGGTGCCAAAGCCGAAATAGCATCAGATAAACTTACCTTTGTCCTACCACAGAACACCAGAAAAGATATTGCTACAATGATGTCTGGAGAGCAACTGGAAAAGGTGTAAGTTATTTTCTTTGCCTATTTGTATGCAAACCTTCGCTTTTTAAACGTAATTTCCTAAGGAGGTCAGGCTTGTGTAGCTGTATCATTTGTCTGCCCATCTATCCCCCTCTAATAACTTTGGAGCCTTATTGACAGAGGCCAACAGCATTGAAGTCACATAATAGTAACATTAAAGGTAAAAGCTTATTTCCTATGATAAATGTAGGCTGAGAAGACCATGAACACTGGATCACCACCAACAAGCATCGTGAAGCTATTAGTTACTTTTCTTTGATTTACTGGATAAGCACAAGTTCATTGCAGTATATTCACAGTTAAACTCTCTTTTGAGTTACTTCAGTTCAACTTGATCTGAGGATGTTGGATTGATGATTTTTTTGTTCTGAATAACCATTCAGACTGTATTTCTCATTGTTATTCTTGAATAGTATTAGATTGGCAAGGAAGTGTTAAATCACTGTGGTCAAAGGGTAACATCTGCAGTCGTTTCTGACATCAGATCTTTTCCTGTAATGGAAATTCACAAGACAGAAAGAGCATGCTCTTCATATAAATATCAAACATTGTTCTATGGATATAGCCTTATAGCATTAACAGCAGTGGTGCCTCCTTTCAGATTTGAAAGGAGTCTGTCGCTTCCTCTTCCGCCTGTTCATGGGGGATTACTTTACAGCAATAGTCTTTAAATACTGCTAAGCCAACATGCCATCCCTGAAGGCCACCTGATATGATTTGTGGCCACAAGAGTTGAAAAGTTAAAGCTGAGGCCAACTGGGATAGTGAAAACTCTGAGAGGTTCATATGTTAGTAAGTGGAAATGAGATTTGTCTTTTCTGTGCACAACTATTCTTCTGCAGCCGTGCACATTTGTACATCCAAACAGACTGTTGTTGCACATCTGATCATTGCATTTAAAAATATTTTATACCGCTTTTACTTTTCTACCATGTGAGGATGCAGGCATATTTCCTAAGGTGATATAGTGCCAAAGAGGGTAGATTTTGCTTTTTTGTGGGAAGAGGTAAGTAATTCATAATTTTCTCTTTGCAGGAGGCAAGCAGTAACATAGAAGATATACCTGCATTTGCCCATGTTGCAATAATATTGTTGATTTAAGCATTTTTTACTTTGTCATAAAGGAAAAATGGTTGTGGCAGCTAGTAGCCATTTGACTACTTCAGCAGGTAGCTTTCTGCCACCACCTCTGCTGGGACAACTTAGCTGCTGAGCTCTTACCTATCTTTTGGGCCTGCTGGAGTGATCGGGAGGGATTTTAAATTGGCCACCTCTGTTCTTCCTCAGCCTGGTGTATGCAGTGTAGCAAAGTGTCACAGAACTTCCCTGAGAGCTCCCCTTACCTAGAATTTTTCAGTCATTTGAGGAAAAAGTTAAGACAGTATCTCTGCTTTTAATGAAATATTTTTCTCTCTGGATGCTGGTAATTTATTCCCACTTAAGGTGATTTAATTTTGAGTCCAGTGGAAGAACTTTTTACAAACATCTTTCTTTTTAAGTTTAAAATCCTCCTACAAACTGTGAAAATATTTCCCAGTAAAAGATTCTGTCAAAAATTCTCACCCTTTCCAGGTGTTATTATCAAAACATCTTGCAATTCTGAAGCAATAACTGTTATCACCACATATTTTTCTAGCTACATATTTTTCTAGCTTGTTTACTAGTGGTGATGTGTTGCCTTTCTTTGTGCCGCTTATATAGCTGACTATAAAAGCAGCTTTGTTAAAAAGAGGAACAAAATATAAAGTCTACATTCCTTGCAAACACATGCCCCAGGTGTGTTGGGATTCATGGCGTGTGAATGGCAACATTATGGATGGAGGTCCCTGCTGAAGTACTGACAGAACATAGTTAATAAATCCAGCTAACTTTCAGATGTGACATCTGAACGCTATAAAATCATAGGTTAAGCCAAGAATTACTGGGAACTGTGTATAGCCCTGTTAGGTATTCTAAATTATTTTAGAGGTATAAAAATATGAAATATTTGCTTTCTCATTTTTTCCAGAACATTAGAGACAGTGTACCCATACTACATCAAGGCTCCTAGTGATTCTCAGGCAAAACCCATAAAGCAGCTATTGACAGGTATGTGTCCAGACCATGGAAAAGAGATTATGATTAAAAGAAGTGCAACACAGCACTCACACTTGCACATTCACTGAGCTGTTATGGGGCACCTCAGGCTGAAATGCACTTACAATGGTTTCTACCTGGTACCTGCAAGCTTGGGGAGAGATGATGTAATACAGTGTAAGACAGAAAATGCATCTGGATGTATTTTAGCTTTGTATTTAACGGTAAGGACTCTAAAGATTAAGTCCAGCTCCATTCCTTCAAGTCTGCTTTCAGGAACTGCTTTCCCTTGTTTTCTGAGGAAGTGATGACAAATTTCACTTCTCCACACCTCTCTGCTACTTTACCACAAACAGTCAGTAGTGCTGCGTGTCTGCAAATGTAGCTCCTCAGCTTAAATAATGACACTGAATGATTTATTTTTTTTAGCTATTCCTTCCTTGTTGACTACAAAGAATCCAGTTTAGATAAATCATTGAATTTCAGAGTGCTATTACCCAATCAGAATGCATGCAGGTACTCACAGGCATACAGAATACATGTATGCATGTGCACATACATGCATGTGAAAAACCTGTTGAGTCAAAGAGTAGGAAAAAGTCTTTATCTAAGAACACTTTGCTCAACAGAGGTTAAATGTGGTGCTCGAGCATAGTAGCAGTACTATGTCTTACACTACTGTGTAGTACATTACTGTTCAAGGTTCAGTAACCATGATTAGATTAATTAGGAAAAATAATTCTTGAGGCTAAACCTAGCTCTATGAGTAGCAATAAGTGATGAGTGCTTCACTGTCACTACTCAGGTCCTGTCCTAAAGAATTCTTAATCTGAGATTCTTCAAAAGGGCTTTCATGTATACACTGCTAATATATGTTCCCCAGAAATCAAGAGGGACAGAGTTCACCTCCTGTCTGTGTGAACAGTATCCGTAATAAGATAGTATGCTTTTCTAGATATAAGAGAATAACATATTTTATGCCAAGACATAAATGATTTACACTTTGACATATAGAAGCTGATCACTACCCCTCCAGGTTAAATGTGTTTCTTTAGGCCTGAAATGCAGACATGCTGACTGTCATTGATACTTTGACCTGAAAATACTGAAATTATTTGATAGTTGTACAGAATAAAATGTAGGTGATATGAAACATTTTATTTATTTAATGCACATTCAGATTAGATTTGAAAAAAGAAAACCACACAAGTCTAGATGATATACTTTTGTACAGAAATAATGTAAAATGGGGTTTAGGAGAATTATAACAAACCTTTATTCTTACATTGCTCAGTCATTTTATCACGCAGATAAAATGAAGTATCTGCCTCAAAACAGTTTGACTTTTGCAATTCTTGGTATATATATTAACATTTCTTTTTTCCAATAGACTGCAGATGGGAAAACATTACAGTTTCCCTGGTCAAAAATGTGTCCAGTGAGGGAGTTCGTGAGTGGTGGGTTTTGAATCAGCTTGGAAAAAGGTACAAAACGTCTGAAGAGAGTCTTGAACTGTTCATATTTAGTGATAAAGTCAGTCCACCAAGCCTTGGATTCTTGGCTGGCTATGGGTAAGAAGGAATCTTTATGTAAAACTAAAATAATGCAGATAAGATAGAGATGACTTTATTTGATGGTTTGGGGGTTTTATTTCTTTTTTGTTGTTGTAGCATTTGAACGTTACAACATTTTAAAAAGGGGTTTTGTGAGATTTTCAAATTCGTGTCTATTAATGTTATCTGTAGAAGGCTTCATATCTGTAAGGAATGTTACCACCCTTGAAACCTGCTCTCCAGTGGGAAAAAAGGTAGAAGCACCCTTTGCATCAATTTCCCATTTAAGTAAAATCATTCAAAAGATTAGTTTAGCTACAGATCAAGTTCTGGCCAAGCTCTGCCCAGTTTTGGCAACCTTTCCAATCTCGTAGCCAGGACCCTGGGTGTGAAACAGTTATGAAATAAATCTCCACAGACAGAGAAAGGCAGGAGACTATGCATTCCCAGGAGATACGCCCTTCTGGCATGATTTTGGAGAACTCCTCATAGGAGGATTAGGGGAGGATAGGTAACTGTTAGTCTGTCACCAGTTACACGTACTTTAATAAAAAATATTAGATATGAAACCTGACAGATCATTTGCCTTTAGCAGCCAGCAGTTGTTGGATTTCCCATTGTGACTTCCAAGCTGTAGCAGACAGGACGTGAGACCATCAGCAACTGGCCTTAAACCATTTAACTCAGCAGCCTGAGCTGTTTATGTTCCCCATTTTCTGTGGTGTTTGAAGAGACCTTATTTTCCTTCATCCTGCAGCACAGCAGAGACAAGATCCTAATTAGAAATCAATGTTCACTCAGCTGACAGACTACACTTAGCTGTGTAGATGAGCTGCCTCACACTTGGCTGACGCTTTTTCAAGACATGATTTGAGCTCTTTCCTTTCTTTCTTTTCAGCATCATGGGACTATATGCCTCGGTTGTCCTGGTGATAGGAAAGTTTGTCCGTGAATTTTTCAGTGGGATCTCTCACTCCATCATGTTTGAGGAGCTACCCAATGTAGACCGAATCTTGAAGTTGTGTACTGACATTTTCTTAGTGCGAGAGACTGGAGAACTGGAACTAGAAGAAGACCTGTATGCCAAACTAATATTCCTGTATCGCTCACCAGAGACTATGATCAAGTGGACTAGGGAAAAAACTAATTGATCTCTTTGGTGTCACACTGCGAATCAAGTTGATTTCATCTGAATTTTAAAGAAAAAAAAAAAAAAAAAGCACAATATTCTCTTAAGAGCTAAGCCTTTTATAGTTAGGTAGCAATGATTTTTCACTGAAGGAGTCCTGGAAGCTACGGCCTTAGGAATCCATGCTGCCTTTCAAATTAAGGATCAACAGTGAAGAAGGTTGGATGATTTGTTGTTTTTAATGTGCCACTCCTCTACAATCTGGGGACTGCTTTGTAATTTAATCAACAAAAAGTTTGCATCTTTGTCTGGCTAATTTAATTTTCCAGACGATCATTACAATTTAAAGAGAAAAGAAGGGAGTGAACCCACGGATGACTCCAGTGTACCTTCTTAACCCTTTCTGGAGCCATACAGATTGGATTGTGCAATATGCTGTTGTACATCACTGACTTTCAAGCTACAGTAATGGGACACTGACTAGCCTTCAGGACACCCAAGACCCAGGGCCGCAGTGGGAACTGAAGACATTCTAGCCATACCCGTTTGTAGAAAAGCAGAGGTTTTGATGTACAAAGGACACTGTGGACAAGCCTCTGTTAGCAAAAAGAAAACAAGTAACAATCTCTTTAAATGCCTTATTTTATTTGTACAGTCACAGAAGACATTTCCATCAAACATCAATGACTTTTCTCAGGAAAAAAAAGCAACTGAAACTTGACACTTAGTCAAGGTTAACTAATGGCTAGATAATTATGGTGAATTATTGGGGTGTTCTACTAGGCCATTCTCTTCAAAGTTATTGCTTTCCATTAGATGAAAAAAGAAAGTGAATTCAATGACCTAAGGAGCTACTTCATTTCTTATAAGCCTTTAAAGACTGAATAGTGTGTGCTTCTCTCTGCTCCCCATGACATGCTTTTTCCCATTTCGATGATTTAAGGCAACTATTGTTTTGCTGTTAGCTGATACTCTTCTTCCAGTGTTTCAGGTATATGAAAATGTTTACATATTCCAAGTCACATTTTTACATCCAAGACGGGTTTTTTTTAAGTTCCCAAATATAGACATACATATGAGCTTGAAAAATGGCCTTTTTCTTAAATTACTATTATTAGTGACACAAATGGCTCATTAGAGAACATTGTAGCATGAAAATTTACAATTGCAATGTAGGTTTCATTCCATGTTAAAAAAATTATTGAGAAAAAAAATCATTGAGTGGGTAAGGTATGTTAAAAGGGTATACTGTGTAGTTTTGATTCAGTCATGACTTAAAATAAAGCACATGTTGCAAAGTCATTTTAGAAGTATTTTTTCCTCTGCCTTTTTACATGAAATGGGAAAAGTTTGACATTCTTCTAACTCTGTGACAAATAAATCTCTTTCTTGTAGTTAGCTGCTATTTATTATATGAATGATTAGTTAATCACCGGAAAGAAACTAATACAACATAATTTGCTGGCACATTTTACTGCAGAACTTCATAAAACAGCACAACTAAATGAAGTTGCAACATACTCTGCTGAGTGCTTCCATGACAAATGCTGTCACATCCATTCTATACTGTGAAAACTAACATTTTGAGCACCATGAAGTGCACAAAATAAAAATTGCTTCATCATATTGTAACAATAAAATCATTTGGTGACTGGAACTCACTGGAAGACAACCTGATTTCCTCCAAAGTATATTGGAAAGGTTACTGCTCATACAGCCAGGCAGCATTCCCCGGTAGAGAGTTTTGCTCCATTTCTTCCATAGGACCTATGAATGAAAATCAAAATATAGAGGGCAACCCTGACATAGGATCCAGCAGGGATGCTAAAATGTCCTTTGTGGTTAGATGGATCCTCACCTGGGTGTTCAGTGATTTTAAGGAGAGCAACACTGGAAGGAGAAGTGTGAAGGGTGTAATGTGTTTCTAAAGGTACCAGCCAGCAGAACCATGCTGGACACCGTTCGTTCTGGCTCCCTTCCTGGTTACTTCTCTTTAACAGGCATTTCCTTTCTGGTGAGAAAAATCTATCAGCAGAATGAGCTGTACAGTTATTTGGGCTTTGCAGAAATGTGCTGCTCTTTCTTTCATGGATTGATCAAACTTTGAAAATAAAAGGATTCTTCTGTTGGTTTTCTATTTATTTTTTTAAAACAACCTACAGTTAAATTGGTGACATGGACTGGATAGCTAACTACAACAGGTGAAAAGTGTACTGCTGATGATCAACCTTTCAGCCCAAGTGTCCACATAAAATCAAACTGGCAGCCAGTTTCTAGTGGCAATCTTTAGGAAATCAATATTGGGGCCAATACCATCTAATGTTTTTATGAGAAACCTGGAGGACAGAACAGAGTGCACTTTCACCAAGTTTGTGGACCACACCAAATATGGGTCTGTGAAGGTTTGTGATAATACGTCAACTGCCCTCCTGGAGCATGGGGTGGGCACTTTTTACAGGGAGGGCAGGAATGCCTTTCAAGGAAGACCTCAAGATGGTGGAGAAATGAGCTGCCAGGTAGTTCATGAAGTTCAACTAAGACAAATGCAGAGTCCTGCATCTGAGGCAGACTAACCCCATGCAGCAATTCAGATGAGGTAGGTGGCTAGGGAACATCTTTACAATAAAAGGACCCAATGCCAGGGGTGTGCCCTTGAGGCAAAGAAAAACAACAGCATACTGGACTGCATTTACAAAAGCACATCTGAAAGTCAAGGGAATTTATTAGTCCCCTCTACTCAGTACTTCTGAGACCACATCTGGAGAACTGCATGCAGGTTTGGGGTCTCTGGTGAAAGACACTGACATACTGGAATGAGTCTGGCAGAGGGCTGGAGGACATAACATGCAAGGAGGGGCTGAGGGAGCTGGGCTTGTTCAGCCTTAAAAAGGAGAAGTCCAAGGTGAGAGCTTATTGGTGTCTGCAGCTACCTAATGGTGAGGTACAGAAAAGGTGGAGCCAAGCTCTGCAGAGCTGCAAGGTAGATCAAGAGGAACAGACACAAATTGCAACAAGGGAGAGACTGATTAAACAGAAAGTTCTTTTCACCATGAAGGTAGTCAAACGCTGGAGCAAGTGCCCAGAGAAGCTGTGGGATCTTCAGCCTTGGAGGTTTTTCAAAACTTGACTGGACAGCCCTGAGCAACCTGTTGTAACTGGTCATGCTCTGCATGGGAGGTTTGACCTGAAGCCTCCTGAGGTCCCTTGCAACCTGAATTATGCCACAATTATAGGATTCTGCCAGAGTGTCCCGTCCCGCTCAGACGAGGGAGATAAGTGACTCAGATTTGCAAATCCCCAATGGAGCGGACAACAAGTCTCCAAGTCCAAACATTTATTAACTACCCAGAATGTACTAATTGAACACACGATAATTGGCTAAGTATATAGCAAGTTGTGGCAAGCAATACAATATGCCTTGCATTTCTTAATGGAAAAAGGAAATGAGGGAGATAGAGGGAATGGGGAAATACAGATCACGGGTCTGGGTTTCTGCGCTGATCCCACCAGCGAGGGTTCCAGAAGGCATCTGTCTTTTTCCCTTGCATCCGTCTTCTTCGCTTCGCTGCACTCTCCAGGACACCCCCCTTTCTTCCCCCCGCCTTGATTTATACACACTTTCCTTGGGTCCATCCCCTAGGTCAACCCACATACCTACGTATCCCATGTATGGGGAGGGGTAAGGTGTTTCATGTAATTAGCATGATCATGTTAGCCTTCGTTAGCATATTGAGGGGTGTTAACTTTAATATGCATTTCGTGGATAATGAAGCAAAGTTCATTCACCAGACAGATGGCCCTTGAAATTTGGCCAGGTGCACCAGAGCAGAGCCGTCCTGTCTCCACAGGGCTCCCTCCTCCAACTGCATCTTGTGTTATCGGGCAGCCTTATCAGCTTCGACCTCCACACTATGCGCCCTGTGACTCATAGTTTTGTCTTGCAAGTGTGTGAGGCATTTCTTCAATCAGCCTCAACTTTTGCTTTCTCAGGCTGTTTTTCTTAGTTTCTCGCAGGCCTGGTTTCTCGTCTCTCACACAGAGTCACTGTAGCTTACCAAAGACAATGTATTGGCTGCTGTAACAACCACCTCCAAAATGTCAGAACAAAGTCATCAGGTCCAAAGCTACGGTACAGTTATACAGAAATACTTGCACCTACAGATGTACCTTAGTAAGCCCATGTCCAATTTTCAGAGCTGACCACTGCCAGGGAGAGGTCCTGTTTTCCCTCTTCCACCCTTGTAATCAAGAAATTATGGCTCACAAGATGATAACATAAGCCATAACCTATACAAATGGACTGAACTGTAAGGATGGGATTAAATGGTCCTTTAGAAGGTTACCAGGTCAAACTTAAATGAAACAGATCCTTGTGGTTATTTTCCCAGGTTTTAGGACTCCTTCCTGTTTTGTTCAATACAGGAGCAGCTCTTCGATGGAATAAGCCTAGGTAAGAAAAGAAGAAACAGCCTTAAAATAAATTTTGTTTTATAAGCATCAGTGGTTTTACTTTCCTTACAGAACTTGGTATTTTAGTGTTTCCAGAGAAGCTACAGGTTCAAAGCTACGCCAGGGGAGATTTAGACTGGACATTATGAAACATTTCTTTACTGAGAGGGTGGTCAAACACTGGAACAGGCACTCTAGAGAGGTGGTTGATGCCCCAAGCCTGTCAGTGTTTACGAGGCATTTGGACAATGCCCTTAACAACATGCTTTAACTTATGGTCAGCCTTGAATTGGTCAGGCAGTTGGACTAGATGATCATTGTAGGTCCATTTCAACTGAAATTATGCTATTCTATTCTATTCTATTCTATTCTATTCTATTCTACTCTACTCTGAAATAACTTTCTGTGGTATTGTTTCTCTATGGGGCAGAACTATGCTGATAGTTCACAAAACCTACCTTTGCACCATGGAGAGTCAGAGTGCTGAACATAGGCTTTTTTGACCATTCATACTGTTAGAGGAGGACAAAATTGAACATAAGGTCACTTTGCTCAGGGACTTGTGCAGTTGTAGTCTGGCAGTCTCCAAAACTGGCAATGTCACAACCCCTCTGGTCTGTTCCAGTGCTTAACCACCCTCAAGGTGAACAGAGGTTTTCCTTATGAGGACAGGCTGAGAGAGTTGCGGTTTTTCAGCCTGGAGAAGAGAAGGCTCTTGGGAGACCTTATAGCAGCCTTCCAGTACTTAAAGGGGGCTAAAGGAAAGATGGGGAGGAACTCTTTATCAGGGACTGTAGTGATAGGACAAGGGGTAACAGTTTTAAACTAAAAGAGGGCAGATTTAGATTAGGTATTAGGAAGAAATTCTTTACTGTGAGGGTGGTGAGACACTGGAACAGGTTGCCCAGTGAAGTTGTGGATGCCCCCTCCCTGGAAGTGTTCAAGGCCAGGTTGGACGGGGCTTTGAGCAACCTGGTCTAGTGGAAGGTGTCCCTGCCCATGGCAGGGGGATTGCAACCAGATGATCTTTAAGGTCCCTTCCAACCCAAACCATGCTATGATTCTTTATCTGTTTGGATTTTCTTCTTGCAGCTTTGTAGCATGGCAATTTGTCCTTTCTGCTCGGGAAGCCACTGTGTGTTTAAAGTGGCCAGAAAGTAGGGTCTGCATCTCCTCAGCTGTGCTGCCCTCATCATAGGACCACTCTGGAAGTGGCCTGGCCACCAGGCACTTCTTTGGATGCCCTGGACTTGGCCCAGTGAGCTAGCTAGCAGGTAACCACAGCTGTGAGCCAAACTAAAGGAGAAATTTGCAAATCATAGATCACCTTATGGTTACCACATATTAACAGCATTGTGATTAATGCAACCAGCCTGATGCACACATCTACCAGCAAGTACAGTTCCTCTATTTAGCTGGTAGGAACGTTGCTTTCCAGGTGCTGTCAGAGTACATGCTGATTCTGACGTGCTTCTTCAGGAAATGGTGGTATGGCCTGTTTCAAGGTCCAAGAAGGAAAACCAGGCATGGAGGAAGGAGGCCAAGTCTGATGAGATCTAATGCTGGCACCCTTACTTTGAGTTCTTCACAAATTTGGTGAATACCTTAGTTCAAGAAGTGTTTGGAGAATTTCCTGAGTGCTTGGCCGTCACTGTTATGCACTTTACATGAGAGCCAGGAGACTGTGAAGGGAATTTATTTGATTCCTGCAGTGCTCTCTCCAAAATGCTTGAGCTCCCAGGGGAGCTGTGGGGAAAGCACCCTATGGCTCATTTTAGTAAATGTCACTGAGGTGCTGCATCAGGACAACAGCAACCACCCAACCCCCACTGCTCAGCCTGCTCTCTTATGTGACATAAGGTGCCAAAGGGGGGTTGTCCCTGGGGTCTGCTCCTAATGAGTGCTTGCAGCTTCCATGCACCTTTGCCATATACCACACACGTGTGGCTCTCTTTATACCCCTCTTTTGATCCTTCTACACAGCAGCCAGTGTCAGAAGACAAAAAAGCTGTAATCCTTTGTGAACTGTTACCACATCAAGGTGTCCCCCAGTTACCATTCTCTCTTGCAATTAAATAAATACATGCTAACTACACTACCTGAAAATGTCTCCCTCAGCAGTTTCTGCCTTAGCTTCACTCCTGTGTAGGAAAAAGGCATGCAGCTGAGTGGCCAGGGCAGAAGCCCAAGACCTGGAGCTGAACACTGCCTTCTGTTTCTGCACCTTCCCAGAAACTCGCCTTTTAAACTGAAGCAGCTGCTCTTCTTTTTACCCAATTTTCTGGTGAGGTAAAAGGTGAGGTGATACTTTGCTGCTTTAAGACACAGCACTCGTTAGCTAGAGGGGTAAAAGGCCATCATGGTTGTCAGCACCATGTTGACAGAAAACACGTTCTCATACTTCTCCTCTCCTAGCAAACCCAGGTGGTTCCTGCATCATCAAGCACTAAATTGAAGATGATCCCATTTTCTGTAGCCTCAGGTTTGCCGGCCCTGACTCACAGGGCTGAGCTTTCATTTTTCCACTACATTGTGGAAACTGTGTTTTGGCTACAACAGTTCTTACAACAACCATGTGGTAGTGGCGAGCATCACCCTCCATTTCCCTCAGTGATCCCTGTTGTTGAACACAGGGGTGCAGGCCATTTATTCCCATCCAGTTGACCTGTGCAACACTGCAGTAATAGGCAAGGCAGAGCAGGGACACCCATGTGAAGCCTGTCGGCATTTTACTACCCAATTGTAAGGTGACAAGGAGCTGACTGCAAATTCAATAAAGATTTTCTGCTATTTCAAATAGACTGTTTTTTCAGAGATGAGGAAAATGGCATGGCCAAGGAGGCAATGTCATATATATTGAAGTTTTAGGATATCCCATTTCCAGCATTTATCTGGTAACATTGTTTAAAGAGACGGCACTTAAAATCAAATTGCTCACATTTCAGCAGGCTGTGAATGCTGAGGATGCAGGACAGACTTCCCAGGTCCCACAGCAGGGACTCACCACCTACAGCTACAGCCATAAACCAACTTGGAGTTCAGCTCCAAAAGGTGCCTCAATAGCAGCTTGTGTTCACAATAAAAGCCAAGAAGTTCACCAAAAAGTTAGACTGAGGGGCTGAGCCCTGGGAAGAAGCCATGTCTCACTTGGGACTGTGAGCCCAATCCTGTCCCAGTGTCAGAGGCTGTGGCAGGAGCAGCTCCCAGCCATGCCTCTGTATGTCAGCATTAGAGTGGTGTCACCAGTGTCTTCAAAGAGAAACAGGAGTTTCAATTAATTCTCTTGCTTTTCTCTGATTTCCACTGAAAAAAGAAAAAAAACCCCTTCACTTATATCAAATGTTTTTTCTTAAGGAATTTGGGATTGAATTTCATGGTGGGAGCAATGGCTAAGCAGCCTTCTCCAGGCAAAAGCTAAGCCTGCACTCCCAAGACGTGGTTTAAATTGACTTGTACCTAAAATGTATCATTTATATTGGCCACTCCTTTATCTTTAGCCATTTCAAGACACAAACCAAAATCCCTCATCTCTTTACTTTTTTCCTTTGCTACAGCAAAATCACCACCACCATTTGTTCCCGTGGACCGTAGGGAATAAAGAAACCTGCTGCTTTTCTTTCCCAGCCTATGAATGCATTTACTCCCTTGTCACACCCATTGATGGGCCTGACATAACTTCAGAAAAGAGGAGGAGAAGCAGATTTCAGCTGCAGCATGTTTTCCTCAGCTCTATTTAGAAACCTGTGTGTACTTACTAAGTCAGTGCAAGGACGGTTGCTCTGACAACATACCCAGTGCAGTAACACCAGGCATCCCAGAAGTCCCACTTGCATGTGTGACAAGGCAAATTGTTCAGCTCCCAGTGTTTGTGTAATCGAAGCACTCACAGTTTTCCCTGACTTGCTAAACTGGCTAATCCCCAGGCAATGCTGTGAGAGTAAATCTGCTGCTGTTCTGCATGGCATCACGTGGTATTTAAACAGTATTTCTACCCTTGGTGCATATGGACTATTTTAGATCATTTTTTGTTGCTTCTTTCTTGAGAGGGAGGAAAACAGAGGAAATCTAATGCTTTATGAAAACCTTGGGGAAAGTAAGAAGAGCAAAGCAACCTGTGAGCATGCAACAGGAAAGGCAAATTCCTCATTTAAGGGCCAAGGGAGCAGAAGCTATGAGTGCAGTACAAGCCTGCCCCACTGTACTGAAGGGCTTCTCTTCACAGGTCTTTGTAGGGCACATTAAGAATTAAGGTGGACATTTAACACAACAGAAAAAGAGCTGGAGGAGAAATAGTATTCAGAATCATTCAGTGAGACTCCTATGATTGAAGAAACTCCTTCAATCCCATGTTTCAAGTTGAAAAAGTTAATGGTATGAGAAATGACTCACAACATAGCTTCAAGATTTGCCTGAAGGATGTGCTGCACAAGTAGAAAGTCATGCAAATGGCCACAAAACACCTCTCCTTGCCTCTTCTGGCCTGACAAGCACCTCCCAAGGCCAGTTCCACTGACTGCTATTTAGACCTGTTATTAGAACAGAAATCTAATGAAAATAATCAGCTGTGGAGAAGACTAGTTGGACACTGACTGATGACCAGGGCACCTGCAGACTTTCCTCTCTCAAGAATAACTGGGGGATTATTCATATATGAAGGAAACTGTCTTTCTCCCTCCTCGATATGTGGAAATGACCTATACACTTTGTCCTGGTTTAACCAGGATAGGGTTAAGTTTCCCCAGCAGTGGCGGGGGGGGGGGGGGGGGGGGGGGGGAGCTCTAGCCGGGTTATTCAGATACCATGCAGACGTCACATCCTGGCGCTGTCACATCCTGGCGTGGGAGCGCGGGGCATGTGGTTTTATACATCTGCTCCTCTCACTCCTGTATTGGTAGATATACTTTGCTCTGTTCATTGTTATCACTGTTATTGTTGCTGTTTGTTGTGTTGCTGTTGCTCTGTTGTATTAAACCTCTCCTTATCTCAGCTCCGGGGCTTTGTATTTCACTCCCTTTGTGGGGGAGGGGCAGCGCCCGCGTGGTCTCAGACCCCGGCAGGGGCTAAACCATCACAACTTGTGACCAGCAAAATGCATGAAATGAAAATCCCAATCCTGTCCCTGCCCAGGCCCTGAACTCACCAGATCATGAGCCCAAGCTAGGGTTGGTTATCTAAAAGGACACATATCGCACACAGAGCTCAGATGTATTATGACCATCTCTTCCTGCTTCCCTTCACTGGTAACATCACACGTAGTGCTTTCATTTCCTTTTCCTGCTCCTTCCTCATTGCCTTCAGCACCACTAGGTATGGGGTACCACAACTGAACACATGAGGATCTCCAAAGTTCTCAGTGCTGTGGTTGCAACCCAAACCTCCATCAAAGGCTTTGATGAGACAATATCATTTTTCAGAGGGAACCTGGTCTTACTGTGAGGAATTCAACACCTCCACAGGGCCTGAGACAGCCCAGCTGTGCTGGGATTCATCCTGCTACATCACTAGATGCCAGCTAACACCTGCTACGCAACTTTACCATCTGGTCTTATATGTTCAAGTAGCAGTAGTGTGTATATGAAACACACACATAGATGGACATTGCACATCTGTGCATGTGTATGTGTGTCTTTTTCGATCACACAGGGCTGCCATATTAGCTTTCATTAATTTTTCAAGCTGATGCCTCCTGCAGCCTGTGCTGGGGTGGAAGAGGGAGCTGCCAGCAGACACAAACGGCTCATGGGGACGTGACCATCAGACTCCTGCAACAAACATTCAGGGAAAGCACATTTTTAACATTGTGGCAGCAAGAATGAGGTAATGCAGTAAAATATTAATGAACCCTTTCACCTGACTTCTCTAAATACTAAACCTTGGAGGTCAAGATGGTGTATTAACTACATATTCATCCAGCTAAAAAATTCTCCATGTTTTAACCAATGCTGGGGAGAGGTGGAAGGGAGAGAGAGGTAGGGATCAGAAAGAGAAAAGAGAAGGCCAGTTATAAAGCTCATTGCATTTCAAAAGGAAGCATATGGAAGGTTAGGACAAAAACTGGATGGTACCGTCCTGCTTTTCACAGGTGAAGGATTCTACCCTTTTAAAGGTATCTTTTAAAGGTCAAAAAAACTCTCCCTCAAAGAGTGTCACAAAATAAGGATGAGCTCCAAATACTCTAAGCTTGATATAACACCATGTAACCTGGCCAGCAAAAGGCAAATGGAATATGTAAAAGCGCTTTCATTTGTTTTTATTCTTAGTCCATAGCTCACCATCAGCTTAGCACAAACATGACGCTCATGGCTGATGCCTTTAGAGATGAGCAGAAATATGGGTGAAACTGCTTTTGGCTTTGTTATTCAAAAGGGAAGGAAAAAGAAAAAAGAAAACAGATTAAGGAACAAATAGATGAGAAAAAACCTCAAGGAATGCTTCTATCTACCAATTGGTTTGCTGGCCAAATAAACAAAGTGTATTACTTAAGTCTGCTTCAAAGGGGCACCTAGAGGACAAAAATTGTCACCTTTGCATGGTCTGACCCTGCTCGGTCTCTTCCCTGCACCCATTGAGACAATGTGGCTTTTACTGCTGGGCTCCCTGTCCCTTGTCATCAGGTCTTGTGAGTGCCAGCTCTCAGATCCTCTTCACTGTCCCTTAAAAATCTGCATGTGTTCACAGCTGCCAGGGCCCTGCTGCAGAGCTCCCAACACCAGCGAGCCCAGACCCCTCCCCACTGGTTCCAGCCCCAAGCGCCCCACTGCACACACAGGCTCCCATGCCTGCGTTAGCATGAGGCACAGGGAGAAACCAAGCAAAGGTGGTTCTTTGAAATGGTGCTCTTGTTCTCCCACCCTAGTAAAAGACACCATGAAAAAACTGAGGAAATATAACAGATGAAAAAGTACAGAGATGCAAAACAAAATAACTGAAGGTCATTTGTATGAACAAGGAGACAAAATGCATTTCAGATGGCTTTTTGACTCATCCTTTTTGATGTTTATCTATCTATCTGAGCTATTTCTCTTGCAGTACTCAGCCCATCTGGTAATTAGCTCATGATGTGTGGATTCAAAACATATCCTTAGTACTTTGTTGATGAAGTAATATTTCTCGTGCTTGTTTTGCCTAGACAGACTCCACAGCCGTTCCTCCAGGGTTGTGGGATTTATGTAGCTACTTCAACTACTTTCAGCTAAAAAAAAAATTACAAGCTGTTGGTGGTCTTGGTCAGGGTCCAAATGACAGGAAGGGCACTGGTCTTCGCCAGGGTTTCTGACAGATGCTGGGTCTGCTGTGCTGCAGCAGAAGATGGATGCTAAGAACGCAACCCTTGCATTTCTCTTTTCCCCCTCTCCAGCCATCCCTTCCCTTCTCAGCTGACTGAGCATGGATTCGAATGGCCCCTGGTCTCCTCCCAAAGACAGCCAGGGAGGCTCTCCCTACACTGAGCACTTACTCAAGTGGCAGAGGCTGGAGGCACCAACCAAAGTGGCCAGTCCCAAAGAGAGGATGCCACCTTCCGCTGACCTTTGTAGGAAATACACCTGAACCGACTGTCCTGGCTGAAGCCTGGGGGAAGTCAATTTCAATGCCTGCAATCTAAGGTAGAGTCCTTTTTCCTGTGGTCAGGCTTGTTGATACCCATGCACTGAGCTCAAGCTCCTTGAGATGAAGTAAAGAGCAAGCCATTCAGAGCAGTGAAGATGGCATCTTCCCAGCCAACTACCTGTGAGCAACAGGTTGGACCATTTCCTTCCAGCTCACCACAGCAAGCTGAGGTTTCCTTCACTCCCAACTACAAGAGCATATATGAAGGATGATGGGATTTGGGGGAGCAGGCTGACTACATAAACAACCTGGGCTTAGCAACTCAGGAAAGAGCTCTTCTGCCTTGCAGATCAGGAGCTGAATAAGTGCAATGAAATAGGCAGAGGAATTAACTTCTCTCAAAGGGCTCTGTAGAGAATGCAGTCGTTTTGAAGTTTGTCCTTCCTAGTCATGCTTTGGCTCCCATCAGAACTATTCAACATGTAAACAGTTGTAAGCCTTCATTTACTACAACACTTCATCTTTTAATATTAGTATAGGTCACATGGGCAAGAAAAGATAATAATTTTATTTGCATTTGGGGCTGCAGTTCAACATAGTCTGGAAGAAGAAACAAACACACACACATATTCTTCCAGTCACTTGTTGGAGAAGCTTTTGTCATTTGGCAGCAGCAAAAATCTTAACTACACCTAGGAACAGGTGGGGAAGTTCATCAGTGAGAGCCCATGTCTCTGGCAGAAGGGAACAAACTGCCCTGAGGACAACACAGAAGGGAGCATTTTCATTCCCTCTGCATGTCTCTAGAGGCCACAAGGACAAACCTTCTTCCATCCCTCACCCTGCATGCAGTCTATGTGTTTGCTCTCAGAGAAATTATTTTAAGGAATATGGATCATCTCCAAGGCAGAATGTGCACAAGAACAACAGTAAGATAAAGCATTCAGAAAAGAAAATGATGTTATTAAATATTTTTCATAAGACCACAGAATTTTTTTCTTCCTTTAGCACAAAAAGTTCTAGTAAGGCTATGAAAACAAGGCCAAAAAAAAAAAAAAGAAAAAACCCAACCCCAAAAAAACAAACCAAAAAACCCACTCAAACGTATGCTGAGGAAAGAAGAACACAAATTTAACACTTGTGTTCATGCACCCTATATGGCTGAGGGCAACACAGACTGCCAGCTCATGTGTGTTCTGAAATGGGGCATGTCTCTTCACTGACCACGCAAGGAGTCCAAGTGTTAAACAAGGCAGCTGAAGGATAGACCTAAAGTTGTGTATGTAGATAGCCTCCCCCAAATATAGTTCTCAGCCCTGCTAGTTTTAGACATCTGGTGCAGCTTTCTGTTATATTCTCATTGTCCAAGTTAAAGGTAAACACACAGCAACGTGTAATTTCACTCATCTCAAATCATGTTGGCATCATTACTTGGATACTATGGCAACAGGTAATATGGAAAAATGATGCAAGGGTGACCAGACATGAGGGACCATTAAAGAAAAAGCATCAGTTTTAATTCTGAGGAAAAAATCAAATGCAACCACTGGTGTTTACAGAAATGTGATTTCTGTTTCAGCTGGCAACACCTATTTCCAAAAACATTCCTCCTTTGCTATTACAAATTCATCTGGAAGGGCCACAAAGCACAGAGATTAGCCAGCTCTCAATACACTGCATCTTGCTGCTGACTATGAACTGAAGCTTTTTTTCTCCCCATCAGTTTTCCCAACCTGTGCTTATGAAACTTATCAAGATGGATCAAAATAGATCAAGGACTGTTGTTCCTAATCAACGGCACAGTTTGGCTGCATTTCACCAAGAGTCAGACACTGTGAGTCAGCCTGAGCCAACATTCTAGTTTCTGACTTTCAAAAACCTGTTTCCAATGGACTGTAGTTGAATTCAATCAACTGCCATATTTTTTCATGTATAAGCCCTAACTCATAGTAGCCCCACAAAAAAAGAGGCAGCATTAAAGAGGAAATTGGAGGGGCAAGAGACGGTGAGATGGGGGACAACTGTTGGAGGTAATGAAGGCAGCTGCATGTACACATAGCTGACAAGGACTCTGCACTGCACCTGTCCTTTCTTAACCATACAGATTCTATGGATGAAAGCATGGTGTATAGCTTTCTGTGGCAGTCAACATCACCATTACAAAGGCACCAAGATTGATGGAGAGCAGATCTCTGCCCAGGTGCACCTGACTTTCAGACAGGCAGACACTACCAGAGACAGGCTGCAGGACAGGGACACAGGTTCCCCTTCTCCTACCACCCCTGTCGGTATAGGTTGATAACGTCACCTAAAGAAGGAAAAATAAACCTTGGCAATTCACTTCTCTTTTTTTGTAATAAAAATAAGTGTGCTACATTTAAGCAAGACTTGGCAAGAAGTTTTTCATTTGTATAGTTAGATTCCAAGCCATTTGGTGGAAGATTTGGTCCTTCATGCTGTTTAAAAAGCCATACATGCTTATGTTGTTGACATAACAATTAAGACATTTACTTGCAGGTGTTTATAGCCTCATTCAATTTATATGTTTAATGGAATAGTCAGATTGAGAAGTTAGACTCACAGAAGTCAAATAGTCTGAAGTATGGGTTCCCAAAGCAACTGTAACTTATATCCCACTTTCATATAAAACCAGAAGAGAAGTTGTTCAGATGTCAAAAGCAGTACAATTCAAGATTTCTTCTTTTTTAAGTAGACTCTTTCAGCCAGTGGAATAGGAACTGAGCTCTGAACCATGGTGCAAGCATCTGATTATTTCTGTTTCTGGGAAGTACCCCTAGACCTCCACCCTCTCTCACAGTTACCAACCAGCAAACAAGTGGAGTTGAACTCCCAGTACCTGTTGCACAAGCCCATCCCCTCTCCACAAGGCCACCTTCTACAATGATCACAGCTGCAAAGAAAGAGTTATAAAAAGGATTGAAAGCCACATTGAGCCATTGTAGTCAATCAGTAGGCTGTTTCTACCGGTACACTATTATACCTGGTCCTCCATCATGCACACTTCCTGAGAAACATCCAGACCTGGAAAAAAAAAACAAAAACCCTCTACAGAAAAGGTGCCTATGAGACATGACTGTACTGCACTTATTAAGAATGTTATAAAGCATAAAAGCTGACCCCTTCCATCAGGGATCACCAACACGAGCTTCCAGACAGTTGCTATCAAGATTCAATTGCCATTCAATTCCAGGCCATAGGAAAGGTTTATGCTGATCAATCCAAAGGTCTAAATCAGGAGTCTCCTCCCTCTTCCCATGACACCCCTCTTTCATGACACCCCTCCTCCCACACACTCTCCTTCTACTTCTGGCACTCCCCAGGCTGCTCACTGGGATCCAGCTTGTATGACAAACCTACATTTAATGCTGTTTCCTGACCCCAGATCTAGTCTCTGGAAGCAATATAAAACATTAAGCAGTGTTAGGAAACAAGTAAGAATAGGCAGAGGGACCTGGGGTAGTTAAAGGGAGAGCTAGCTGCCATTTTCAACTACCTAATAAGTGACTGTGAAGAGGATGGAGCCAGACCATTAGATATGAGATTAGATATTAGATATGAGATATGATAGATATATATATAATGATATCATTAGATATTAGATATAAGAATTTTCCTTTTTTTTTACCGCAAGGGATGCAAAACACTTGTGGGATCTCTGTCTTTAGACATTCAAGACTCAGCCAAACAGTCCCAAGCAAGCTGATGTAGCTACAAGCCTGGTCCTGCCTGGAGAGGGGCTTCCCCTGGGACCTCCAGAGGTCCCTCCCAACCCAAACTGATCCTGTGGTCCTTACTTCTGGGTCCCACTTTGTACTCTGATGGTTTCCTGAGTCCAGCATCTTGCTGTGAAACTATTCTACTTAATTCCTCTCTCCCTGACCGCATCAGACTCTTGTTTTAAAAGACATCTGCAACACACTATCTTATTGCTCCATCTCCTGGGGAAGTGTTACTTCTTCAAACTTCATTCCTGTGGAGAATGCTGGTTGCATTTAGGATGTAGCTATTACTTCTTAAATCTGTCCAGGTGCTGATTACAGCTGATAAAATGGCTGAGAGTGGTTTTCAACAGGAGTTACAGTTCTGTCAAAAACAGCGTTTGGGTGAAGCCTTATTACTGATGAAATTCTTCAGAACTCAGCAATCAAACCAGATGCTGCAGCCCGCTCCCTCAAAGTTTTACAGCCACTGCTCTTTCTGACAGTCTTCACATGCCTCTCCCTTCTTTTCCATGCCCTGAGTGAATATTGGCTTGGAGGGTAGGATGTGAAAAGAGGGAGGAGGGGAAAAGTTATTTTTGGCTTTCAAGTTTTTATGGCGTTCCTGTCCCATAAAAATCTTTAGAGCTCTGCGTCTTACCCCAGGTCAGAACAAAACTGGTTCTGGAGTTGCAGAGAAATTTCTTCATGAGACGCAAGTTGTCCAGCTGCCAGACGGTAGCGATAACGTCCCAAAGCACTGACCCGCTCAAGGTCCCAAGCCAGTAAAATGCAGGCATGGAGAGCCTAGGGATACAAACTGCTTATAAACCCACGGCTTGCTTAAGCCCACATTCATCTCTGAGGCAAAATTCCCTTGATGGAAGCTTTCCTTGACTTGAAAGTGCTGAGCTCAGAGCCCTTGCCCCGTGCAGGGCAGCAGTCTAGACATGACGGCGCGGGCGGGCAAGCAGGGAGGCGGTGAGGAGGCTGGCAGGATGGGAACTGCCTTGCACTTTCTTCCAGGAGGCTCCTCCGCCCTCTGGCCAGCCTTCACTACCGCAAAGCATTAGCCCTCCTGGGCCTGCGGTGATCCTTGTCCAAACTTTTAGCCAGCACATGAGACACTGCATTACTACAGGAAACGCATGATCCTCCTTGGAATACACACTGAGTTTTACGGAGGTTGGGTGAAGTATAATTGTCTAGCTAACTTAATTGCATAGCTCATCAGGAATTGCCTTCTCTCTTCACATCTTCAGTATCAACAGTGCCTCTTAAAAGCAAGATCTAGACTCAAAAAAACTCTTTGAAGGCTTTTATGGCACCAATTCTCAGCGTATTATTGAAAAGCTTGAAGTTTGCTTACTTAAAGTATCTAACAGAGGTGCAAGCCCCAGAACAGAAGTGGGGTTTAGGGAACAGGTCCATGACATTATTTCTCAGGGCTTTTTTAAATTTAGTTAGTTTTTAATCTTTTTTCAAACAGAGCCACTCAAGTTAACTGAATTATCACATATGCTTCTCCAGACAACATTCAGCACCTAATCAAGTGGTAGGATTATAAATACCATGTGTTGCAGCAGTGGCTGAGCCTCAGTCATCGAAGGTTAGATTGTCTTTACAGCTTTGCACCAGTGGAATAGAGAAACTGCACCAGGAAAGCAGTGATTTCATTGCATGAGGCAAACACCACACAGAAAACAGTTAAAGTTTACAGAAAATGTGGGTTATGTGAGTCATGCAAAACACATCCTTTCTGCTTTGGTTCTTCAGTAACATAAGGCAGAAGTGACCTCCGAGCTGCTGAATTACAAGTAAAATGACAAGGTAAAATTACAAAGTAAGCAGATCCCTGCTTAGGTAAAGCTGTCTGGCTCTCGCTGGGAGACAGACACAGTCTCTCCATACTCCCAGAGATCAACCTTCATAATTGAATGAGCAGGAGATCTTAGAGGAAAACAGGGAATAGAGGGGATGTGGATTTTACTTGTGCTTGCTAACTCTTGAAATAACCTTGATAGAAGAATTAAATGTAATTTAGAGAGGGAAAGGTATTATTTATGGATGTATTGCAATAAAGAGGGAAAAAGTGGGTACTCCTTCAGCATCCTGGAGATAGGCAACACCCCAAAAGAGCAATGACCTAGAAGCAGGGAAAGTACACATTGCTGGATGATGAGTTTATTTTTAACTGGATCCCAGAAATCATGAAGAGATCACCCAGCTAAACTGTAATCCACTCCCAGGATTTCTAGGAGCTTAACAAAAATGTTGCAACTGAGAAGAACAGCACAGATCTCCTTTTTGGCCAAGGATTTTTCCAGGGCTAGTAGAGGGAGTTGCCCATTCTCCTGACTTACTTAACTTTCAGGCTTACTTCCAGAGCCAACAAGTTTGTATGGCTGAGTTTCTCTGTGCTTACCACTACCAAATACTTTGTTTATTTGCAGCTGCCATGTTCTGAGTAAGATAAAGCAGATCAGTAAGACTTACATGAATATGAAATAGTAGAGCTAGCCCTAGCTAAAGCCAACTGAACAGGTTAGCCCTATGAAGTGGCTGGTGTTGTCTTGTAATGAAAACAGAAAGAAAGTGATTCAAGCACCAACCAGACCTTTCTCTGAAATACAGAAATCGATGGGAGCACTAGGCAGATGCACACGCAGAAGGAAAGGCAAAGGATGGAGGCCTGGTATCAGCTACGATCAGAAGGCAGTGGCATAAACCAGTACTTGAAAGGCAACAATTGCATGTAGATTTGACAAGGTTATAAAGACACTTCGTTTTTGATGTCCTATATACAAGCTGATCTGAAGAAGCTACACTGTACAGTCCTGTAAACAATAGAATTTCAGTGGGTCTCAGCCCATGAACTTCTATTTTTTGGATCTCTCTCCTCAGTCATGTACAGCTTTGACCCCACATTTGTACATTCCAGCAGCTATTTTCTTTAGCATTCAGCCTTCTTCAGCTTTCATCACGATGGTCTCTAATCTGTTTCAGAGCTGATCTGGCAAAGAAATACACACTGAAAAACTGTGTGCAATAGCTCCCTGAAGTCTGCAGGTCTTATGAGATTGGAGGACTTCCAGCCCTCTCCCAGGGACTCCCCAGTTCACACTCAAAGCATTTTCAGACAATTGGGCTGACATGAAATAAAATTTAACTCCCTAATTCCCCAGGGGCTGGAATAAAAAGAGAAAAATGCATATAAATTTAGGTATATGAATAATTGTAGAACATAAAGAGAAGAGCTTCGGGTAGCTAGTGGAATTTGCTGCTGTCACAGCAGGGTGGCTGATCCCTCAGCTGTGGCCATAAGCCATAAGGTCCTTACAGAGGAAAACCACAAAATTTGTTGTAGGAACTTTGTGCTCTCAGATAAATGGGGGGAGGGGAGGGGGCTGGCACTGCACATCTAAGTCTTACTTCTGAGGGAAGTGTTAACCACAATCTTAATTAAGAAGAAAGGCAACAATATGGTAGCTTTCAGCAGTGAAGTCCCCCTCCATATAGACTCATTTGTAGCAAAGTCTGAAACTATGCAATATCTCGCATTAGTTATTGAATGTAGCCACCAGGCAAGAACACAGACATTCACAGCCACGTAGCGCAGCTTAAGAAAACACATTTGTAGCTTACTCACATGCACTGTGGCATCCCACAGCATATTTGAGTGATGCTGCATTAAGTAATTGCTGTATCTAATGCAATGTATATATTTGTATATATTACATATGTTCATATGTATTGCATATATATGGTGTATAGATTCGTAACAGTGGCAGGTTTATAGTATGGGATTTTTTTTAGCAAAAGCAGAACTTTAAGGCATTTGTGATTAAAAAATAAAATAAAAATCTCTGATGTTCCCTGAAGAGAGATTGCTTAGGGAATATTTAAGAATATAGTGGATGGGCTGAGTTTACTCGGTTACTGGTCTCTTTTACCAGGAGAATCCCAAACACGAGCATTTTAGGGCAGTCCCCCTATTTCAGTGTTCAGCAGTTGGCAAAAGGTTGGTTCTACCCAGACCAGCAAAGCAAGATCCAAGTAATGCACTGAAAGGCTATAAGCTGACAGAGTCCCACATTTGCCACCTTTTCCAAAAGCTGTAGATATCACAGAGACACACAGATCACTTATTCTTCACATGAAAGGTTCAGTCTGCAGAGTCAACTCCACAAGCCTGTGTATAGCCATCTCTTTCTGGAGGCCCCAGCTCCACAGCTTCTGGTGGCCACAAAGCAGTAACAAGAACCCTGCACAAAAGCAACATTCAAAAGCCTCCCATCATACCAGAGACAGACTTGTTCCCCTTTTTCCCTGGCAGTTAGTGCACATAAACAGCTACTGAGCTGTGCCATGCAAGGCAACATGCCCTCTCCCCAGGATCCCTCCCCTCCCCCTGTGGTCCAGCTGGAGAGAGCCATGACACCTTCACAACCAGACACAGACAAGCTCAGTGCATTCTTGGACCAAGCAAACACAACAGCCAACTTTCCAGTTGGCCTCAGGTTTAAACAGGAGGCACGGCAGCTGCAAGAAAGGGATTGCTTGCTGAATAAAACAATATGATGCTTAGATTAAAAGAAGTCAGTTGGAGCAGGGTGACAAAGCCAGCCTGTGCAACAGCGAGAGGCTGCAGAACAGTTCACAACTGATGGACTGCAAGTCTGTTTTTATGAGTCTTATGGCTATGCACAATATAGGATAAATGATCACTTGGTTTCAAACTTCACTGTGAATGGGAACTTCACTAGAGAGCGCTGCCATGTTCTTGGTCACATCATAACCAAGACTGCTGTTAACACTTCTTCCCTCAGAGGAAAACAGAAAAACAAAAGAAAACCCAGTGTTACTACTTTAAATTAATGCAGAATTAAAAACCACATCCAGACAATAACAACACACAAATCTAAATGATACTGAAATGCAGGGATTTCTCATCCAACGACAATTCATGCAAAAACCTTAGCTTTTAATTTTTACAGTAATAGGCATGAATGGCTAACATCTTCAGGTTTAAAAGCCTAAAACAAGTGATAAAAAACACTGTCTCAAATAATATGTCTGTTACTCTGGAGAATAAAGTACATCAATCTAGCTTCCTATGTAAAATTACTATCTACATGCACTGTAGCCCTCTAATAGAAATGACTGCATACTCTGAAGATGTTCCTACAATGAATGGAAAGGGCTTCTTTCATTACAAGATACATTAATGATATTAGCATGTACCTCTATTATTAACTGGATGGTGCAGGGATGTTATGTTAAAAAATTGACAATAAAAACTTTCAGTAGGTAAAAACTTAATTTCCACCTTCACCATATACTTGACTACCCCAAAGTCTCATTTAATTTTGGTAGGGACTCCATCAGCTTGGAAATGAGAGGTCTAGCCTTTTAAAAAAATAATAAAAAAGCCATAGCTACACACACAAAAGATGCTGAATATCCTGGACAAGACAGAAGGCAATGAAAGCGTATAAGCTTGCTGACAGCAGCCTGCACAAAGGCAGCTTCACATGCCTCATGTAATCAGTAAGATTTAAAGATCAGTAATATAACCAAGATTTAAGATGATCTGCGAACATCCAAAGCAATGCTTAACTGCACACTGTACTGCTAGTCACATGAGTAAACTCTTTCATGCAACTAAACCAAAGTGCCTTAAAGGATTCCCTCCAACCTCAAAGCAATTCTCCAGATACTATATGGTTATAAAATACTTTTAGAACAAAATCTTGTTGAGTGTTGCTAAGTGCAAAGATATCACAGGGCTCTCTTGGGACTCCTCTTTGCAGTAAAAGCTGAATGTCTATCTTTCCTGTTACTGGTGTGTCCACAGTATTAGCATTGTAGTTTGGATCTGAATCGCAGGACTGAGGGCAGCTTCCCAAGTGTCTCCCTCTTACCAAACTCTGATTTGCATTACGGGGTGGTTTTGTAGCACATGAACAGAATCCCTTTCATATGAAGCTAATGTAAAGGGTGCACTGCAGGTACGTATTTAATGTGCTATAATCACTTATAGGCAATTCAGTCCACAGGACCAGATTTTTTTTTACCTTCAGCCCTTTTCCCTCTGGGGAGGAGGTATGAGAGGGTTGGGCATGGAGAAGTACAGAAGATCCACAGGTCCAGGCTAGAGCTAGGTCACTGTAAAACACCCAAACCACATCTGATGTCAGTGCTAGAACCTTGGTACTGACTCTTTCATCTCACTGATGCATCCTTACTCCCCCATCCCATTCACAGTTGTGGACATGACGCAGTAGGAGTCCTCAGTGGTTATTTAAGAATGTCATCCCCTCAAAACAAAAGGTTGAAATGATGCTGCAGCATTTGGTCTCTACACATTTTCGGTTCTCTGGTTCTTGCTTCCTTCATCCCCACTGCCTCTATTTTCTCTCCTAGACTCCAGCACAGGGTGTTACAGATCACCAACACACTGATGGGACAGTGTGACAGAGGATGGGGATGTCCACTGTCCTTTCCTTGAGGGAGAGTCCCACTGTTCTATAAGACACCTGAGGGAAGGCACTCTCCACCTTCCCCTGACATCAGGGATTGCTTTATTTTGGTGTAAGCAAGTTCAACCTCAGGACCTAAATTTTTCAGGCTGTGCTATTAAGGTTTGGAGAGCAGTGATACATAGGTGTTAAAACATGTGCCTTCAGCAGGGACCTAGAGAAAGCATTAAATACTTTGCTAACCCCTCAGCCTACTAAGCTGTTGGCCTCAAGACCGAATCCATTTGCTCTCCCAACTACCAGCAACACTACTCTCTAGGTTGAAATACATCAATAAATCACATTCAGTTGTCTTAGACCAAGTCAGATTCCCTAAGAAACATGACTTCTAGAAAGGAAGAAAACTCTTTCAAGCTCTCATGGCTGGAATACTTCATGGCAACATTATAGCTACAGTAAATTCCTCTCTAGAAGGAAAGATTTCAGGCAAAAATTAGAGAAAGGATTTGATTTATAATGGAAAATAAAGTTAAAACTAACGGGCCAAGTTTTGCTTACACTGAATAATACTTAGCACCTACATAGGAAAATTCCCACTGACTGCAGTCAGAGCAGATCTGAGGCTTTAAACATGCAGTTTCTGCTTCAGCTCCAGAATAGCAGTGCTAAAAATTAGGTGTCAGACTGGGACATGCCCTTCTGATGAGAAAGGGGGAATAAACTGTATGCATGGAGTCCCAGTTTCCTATGGGGGATAACAGCACATGGGCTTTGGCCCTCAAGGGGAAAACCGGCTTTACAGGTTCATTAAACACCTCTGGAAAATAGGTAAGCGGCGTTGGCAGTGCCCAAGACGGTGTTGGAGCTTGTAGCTACAGGGAATGAGCTTGGGGAAAGCCATCAGGGACTGGTTGAGCCAGAGTGCCCCAAGGCTATTGGGTTTAAGCCAGACCAGGTAGGAAATAGGCAAAACTTGCACTTTGCTGCAGGCAGAGATGGCAGATGACTGACTGCCACCTGCTGCCAGCCGTGTTATGGGGGCAGCTGGTATCCTCCTCCCTCCCAGGCAAAGCAATGGAGAGGGACTGGGCCTGTGATCAGAGGTCACAGTCCCGCCCTAGGTGAACAAGGCCTAAAGGGAGCAAAGCTGTTTGAACAGGATCCAGCCCAGCTTTATTGCCTGTTGCCGTATCTGTTCTCCAGTTTGCGAAGCAACGTCAATGTAACGTGTGCTCTGAGAGCAAAGCTGCCATTTATGGCCTCGGTGGCCAAGAAAGCAGACAAACCTGAGCATCTGCGTTTGCAATCTCCACTGCTCCATAAAAGACAAGGTCAGACAGAAAACATGTGTTTCATATTTGCAAATCTGAATGATTTATATTAGGGGAGCAGGGCTGGACTCCATGCAGCCTCCAGGTTGTTAAAATTTAATTTACTAATCAATTACTATCAGATGCTCGACTTCTTCAGCTGCCTCATACAAGGACGATAGTTTCTCACAATACCCTGTCTTGATTTCAGTGCTGTATCTCCTTCCAGGGGCTGAAGAGTGGTGAGATGAAACAGACGAGCAAAAGAAAAGGACCACTCAGTCCCATGAGTTCATATTTCAAATTAAGAGAAGCCACCAGAGCATTATCTCCCCATTTCTGTTGGTCATGTGGAAGATGACATCCTTTTGCCATTATTTGCACAAGGCAGCTTTACCTGAGGAAGCAGATGCATCTCTTACCTCAAGGGAGCAAGTCTGGAGACTCAGTGTCCCTAGCTGCACCGTCTCTATTTTGGCTGGATTGTTTCTCAACCATCACTCACAGATTAAAACATTATAAATGCATGTGTCTCAGCAGCTGAAACTAAATGAACTAAGATAAAAAGTAAAGACAGAAGCAAGATTATTGCTGATAAGCAGTCTTCCTATTACATGGGTTATAAGGTATAGGTTGGGTCTTCTGTGCTGTACAGCTTTGGGCTGCAGGTTCACAAATAATTCTGACCCTGGGGCAATGATGTGTGTGTATTTTTCTAATTCTTCTTAACAGTAAAATGGACATACTGAAAACATGCAATTTAGATGGCTTACACGAGTCTCAGATGGCTTACACGAGTCAGAGACTCTCAAACACAAACTCAAAGCAGCTGCATGAACATCACAAGTTTCATAGCTTACACACTCATCCTCATACACATGGCAACTTCCACACAATCCTAAGAGTCAGAGGGTCTCTTCAAACCTCGGGAACACAGGACATCATCCCTATCCTTTAAGATCAGTTAAAGAAACCATGAGGGTCTGCAAACTCCTTGTGCTCAAGCAGATGACAGCTGAACAGCTCCTTTCTTCACCCTCTCAAGGATGGTGTATCAGGAACATTGCAATACAGTGGAGATCTAGCTTAATATTAGGACTGCAGAGCTGGCATTACGTTGCCTTCTCCTGTTCCCAAGCAACCTGCCCCTCTCAAAGGCACAAGGCAGTACTGACCATTCTTAGCAAGACTTTGCCTACCTAGCTTGGCACTGGTGATGTGAGGCCTATACGAGTATCAAAACTCACCACAAAGAACAAAATATATCTCAAAACATGTTTGTGGAGCACGTTCTCCTCTTGAAAAATAGAAGAACAAAACAGTTTTCAGAGTCCCAACTCCAGTTCACTGAACAACTCCAGTTATATACAGTTCAGGATACAAACATCAACACTAGCATTGGTCAAACAATTTTTTGAATGTCCTCTGTTAAAATTAGGTCCGTTCTTAGTTAGTAAGTCACGTATGAAATGGTCCTGGCTTCCCTTTAATGTGGTAATCAAAAACCAATAACATTTTGAAGTTATGGGTGAATTGCCAGCTCTTCTCTCCAACTCTTTGCTATCTGCATTTTGGGTGACAGGTTCCCTAAGAATAGGTTAATGTTACTACTCTTGGAATGGAAGAGGGAAATATTTTAAACTGGGGAATAATCAATCCAGTCCAAACCTTCAGATGGAGAATCATTCACATCAAGATTCATGAAACTCTTAGAATTATTTTTTTTTTTTTCCAACAAATACCCAGCAGGTCACAGGCAGTTGGACAACTAACTCCACCATGGTAATTTATGAGGCTGTCTCATGAATCAGAGAACTACGACTTTTTTTTTTTTTTTTTTTTTTTTTTTAAGGTGGGGGGGGCAGGGGAAGGAGGCAAGGAGTGCAGAAAGCCAAAAAATGTCAGATTCCAGGTTTTAGGAGTATTTTAATGCCATCAATTACCTAAGGACTGACTGTAATATTATATCAGATTGTGTTAAAGCTTCCAATGCATAATGTTCAGAGGATTTTTCATATTTCTGAATGCTAATACTTCAGCTATGTCTATCCCTTTCCAGGATATTTCATTCAGCCCCAGTTTCACTAAATGCAGAAGACAAATGCTGTTGACCTGATGTTACCCACTCACTATAATCAGAGAACCACAGCCTGGCAGATTTATTCCTACCTGGCTCTACTGCTTAGAAACTGCCTAATTAACAGTCTGCTAAACCAACAGAGTGAAACATGGCAATTTTGTGTAACAAACACAAGGACAGCAAGCCAGTGTAAGATCACTGAGTGTAACAGGGCCATGACTGCAATATGTGACTATAAATGCTCATGACGGAAGTGAATAGCTCACAAACCTTAGAACCAAGGCAATGAGCAGAACTAGAAGTGATGATTGCCAGCTAATCAGCCCAGCAATTAGTCTAAATAGCAAAGTCCTATTTTAAATCCATCCTGTAGTATTATTTGGAGAGCACTATTTTTCACGTTATTGCACTGTGGGGTTTCTGCATACTATTATGTTGTTGATGTCTTCAGCTCTGGGAACAGCTGCATTTCAGTAATAACTCAAACAGCCCCAAGAGTAGTTAAAGAAGCTCAAAGAGAATTTTCCTGGAATTAAAGAGCCTTGACAAATGGTAGATATTTCAACTTCCAACTCATCCTTGGCCACATAACCTCCCGGTCCACTTGTCTCTTTTCCACTCAGTGCCTCAGCAAGCACGATCCAGAGCTTAGATACCCTGACAGAAGAAGAAAGCGGATATCCTTCCCCCAAGAGAGGGAGTCTGTGACTGGTAAACACATACAGGAGTCTCAGTCAAGCCTTTGCCTGCCATGGAGGCCTGTCTGGGAGAAAGGGGTGAAAGCCAGAAGTTTGCAATCCTTTGCTGCAGGAATTTTGGCCTGTGGGTACAGTTGGCTGCCTCAAGACAGCGCACCTTGCACACAGCTGAGGATCTGCTGCATTATGTCTATAGGCAAGTACATTAAGGGGAGAGAGAGAGAGTTTACTGCTTCAGCTTGACGTGCACTTGGAGAACACTGGATTCCTACTTATCTCCCACACTGAACTCCAGGGGTGTTCAATTGCTGACCCAGATCTGGAACCAGACTTCAGGATTTGCTCCTAGCTCTGTGATCACAACACTGATTTCTTTACAAACACATCCATAACTATAAATTTTTTTAAAAAATAAATAATTACATCACTGAAAAAAATTGCTATTTCCTTATTTTAGTCATTTCTTGTCCTTTCTTGAATGTGATTTTTCTTTTTAAGGTATGTGCACTCACAGGCGTGGACAGATCTGCTCACAGACTACAACAGTATTTCATCCTCTCCTGCTGGTTACAGAGATTTCACCCTTCATTTAACTTCAGTGCAGTGGAATATGCAGCTCCAAGACTCTTCCTACCATCAAGACCTTTGTATTAAAGAGCTCAACCAGCAGAAACAAGATTATAATCAGGAATTGTCCTAGACTTCTGCTCCAAACAACTTGATCACAGCCTCACTATAAGAGGTTGCCAAAGGCCCGCAGGCTGCCGGTTCATCCAAAAAAGCCTGGAATACTTTGAGAGCCATGAAGTATCACAGTCTGGCTCACATAGTTGATATGTAACGTGGCATCCCTTAAACAAAATGAACCATAGGGGCAAACGTAATTTAGAGATTGACAGGGTGAACAAAAATACACCACAGCTGTCTCGAAGTAACTTAAATCTTCATCTGAAAAGAAAATCACTACCAGAGATTTTCAACCATTCATTTAGACATCACAATATCAACATCTTTAAACACTACTTAGAGATTATGTTTAGGAAAATTGGGAAGAGTGCCAAAGACACAAATAACTACACTGAAGTAACTCAGAAGACTGACAAGAAACAGCACTTATATTTCAAGCAATTAACTCACATTTAACTCAACTGTCTCAAAATGCTATACTTCTGTATCATATGGCATGTGCTATATTAGTGAACCACACCACAGTTAACTCAAAGGAGTGTGAATTCATCACTCAAAGAAAAAGAGTTTGGTGATGTATGACTGCCCTTAAAAGTCTGCTTCAGAGTGGAAAGTTACTGCAGAATAGTGTGTATATTTTAAATTCAAGCCTTCATTTAATCTACCACAACTCCCAACGCAGACATGGCCTAAATCTAATGATTATGTGTCACATTCACCCATTATTTGTATTTGGTCAAAGATAAAAACCCAGAACAGTGACAACTGCCACCCAGAACACATCACACCCTGGATTGCTAACAGAGACCAGGAGCTTCCTGTCAGCTCCAGCTTTTATTTCTTGTTTCTCTCCAATGAGCACAAACCAAGTTTGGCACTCTGTCAATGAAAAAGTAATGATTTTAATAAGATGCCGAAAATCAAGCAAAAAAATGGTCAAAAAGGTGAAGACTGACTGGAATATTCCACCAGAGCAAAGGTTTGGTTTCCCTTCAGGGCAAACTGAAAAGAAATGAAAACCACTATATAGCAAAGCCTTCAAGGAATACTCCTGCTGCTGCAGCAAAGACAAAATACACATACATAAAGAAAGATGAAAGTAACCAATGCAACAGACAGCAAATAGGATCCCCTTTAATACACACACACTGTTCATTTGCTGTACATCTGGAAACTCCACTGAAGAAATGCATTAGATCAGAGCAGTATAAATTTGACGTTAACTGAAGGGACACCATAAAAAAGTGCTTTCCCCTACTGCATTGCAGCAGAACTGTTGATGCTCAAACACCTTTAAAGCTATGACAAAACCAGCAACTTTTGTGATTTACACAAGCCATCAGATGTGTGATTCATGTTATGGTTCTCTATTATTTGTCAAACAACACGTTATGTCTCCAGTTGTTCCTCCACCCTTCTTCATACTTATGGTCAGGAAATCATAAGAGGACACAAGCACTCTTAGCATCGGGCTGGAACCCTCCTTGGTTTCTGCTAAGTCCACTCCTTTCCACATCACACACTGCCTCCTTGTCTCTTTCTACGCTTCATTCATATTAAATCTATTAATTAACATTTCCCATATTCTGATACATAAAGATCAGAGTCCTAGTAGCTGCAATATCTATATTTAAAAGTCGCCAATATTTTTTGTTATAGCAATACAAGACTACATATACTAGCCAGCAGAATTATCCACAATGCAATCTGCTATAAGGAAAACTCAACAGGCATAGGCTTTTCTTTAACTTTTTTTTACTATTCCTGAAATACCCTGAAAAAAAATACTCTGAATTTCCCCCCACATTTTTAACAAACTATTTCAAAGTCCAGTGGAGTGATCACAGATGTGGAGTGTTTCTCCATATCTTTCTCATGCAAAACAGATACATAGAAATTTATTCTTGAAACAGAAAGGTCTTGGAAGTGTTGAAGCAATTAATGCATACCCCAAATTACAGTAAACTTCAAGTTATCCCATTACTGCACTTCAGTCTTATGAAGAAACACTACCTGAAATATCTGGTTCCTGTTTCAGATATCCATGGCTTTCTAAAACAAAAATTATCATGTCATAAATGCAAGTGGAGATAAGTATATAGTATGTGTATGCATGCATGTAGGCTGCTACTTGCATTTACTACCTTGGCTGCACGTTAATACCAGATTTTGTTTGGCTGCACTAAACCAACCATGAGGCATTCACACCTGTTGCAACATCGTCATAACATCTCCAGGCAAAAAATGCAGCAAAATCATGTATACGTAAAGCCATTTGACAGCCTATCCACCAAGAGATCACAAGTAGTTCTGTTAACACACCCAAAGATGAACAAGAGAGCAGTGTGTGCAGGCACATGCATGCTTTCTCTCTTGATTTCCCTCCTGTCCCCATCTCAACAAGAAATTTTTTGCTCCCTAATGGCTACAGAATGACACATACAGAAAAACAGCTGAATTTCAGATTGCATACTAACATGCATGAACAAAAAAGGAAAAAATATCCTAATCCTTGTATTAGAAAATATTAAGATCTAAGGGGGAAAAAAAAATCCACATAAAGCTTCTACATACATCTCCCTCTGTCTGAATCAACAGAAGACAAGGGTGTTTTCTTTTCCTTTCTAATGTTCCTCAGCAGCAGGTCTTGTCACCAAATTCATGTCTTGCATCAGGAATAGTCAGAAGTATTTCAAAGGGGAGAGAAAGAACTCTCTGTTGGTGTTCCAAATAAAATTAGTTCTCAGGAATTCCCATGAGATGCAGTATCTGTTAAGTTTGGGAGGATAAACATTAGGAGCACTGAAGTACCAGAATAGTATCTTATCTAATGTAGAATTTTTAAATATACTAGTGTTTCTGCATCTCTGTTACCAGATCTTTAAATATTTTACTCAGTTGGTGTTACTACACAGCTGCCTTACCCTCCAAGTCCAACCAGCTTTAACCACTCACTCCTTACACACCAGCCTGTGCTCTGGGCTCCAGTGCAGCTGAGAGGATCCTCATTCTTTCTCCAGCTATTCAGCTTGGAAAATCATACATTTACACAAGACAGGAGCCAGAAAATTACTGGATGGTGGTCAGTTAAATAAAACACTTGGCACCAGTAAGACACATGGGGTACCATAGGTCTTTACACTTCATGAATTCTCTGCTATATTATTACTAACACAATTACTCTGGGACAGTTGTTGAGCAGTGCAGCACAGAAAGCATTGGCTAGAAAGTTCTCAGCTGCACACACACACACACACACACACACACAAAGTCCCTGTCTGCTGCTATAAGGGTTTTACCTTTAATTCCTGAATTGCAGTCAGATAGTGACAGGCAAAGGACATAAATCCCAGAATGTGTCTGTGTTTGTACTTCCTCACATCGCACACGGCAGCAGAATCTCTCCCCAACGTGAAGGGAGCAGTCATGCCAGTCCTCATCCCTCCCTCCCTGCCTATGAATCAGAAAGTGGATTGATTTTTTTTTTTTTTTTTTTTAAGCATAGTCCTTTTGGCAAATTCCAGCAGGAGTCCTCTCTTCCATCAGCCAACATACCACCACATGATGACAGACTTCCTCACTCCTTCCATTTTTCAGTTATCTTTTTTACCCCACAACTTGTTGATTTCTGTCCTTAACACTGCATTTTGTCCACAAGGCATTTCATAAAATTTTGTGGCTGCAAGGAGAGTTGCAGAATCAGCCAGCCCTAGAGTTGAAAATCTCTATTAACAAGTTATACTGCACACCAGCTACTGTTTTATGTGCTCTTCACCCACTCTCGCTCTGTAACCTGGACTTAATCACAGACCTGGACTTAATCCACAGACCCATGTTCAGAGAAAGGGAGAGAAAGGCAAATCAGTCAGATCCATCACAGCTGCGATTTGAACTCTTGAAGGGCCCGTTTATCATGTGATAAAACACTCTGGGGAAAAATAAATGTATTTGTGTAAGATGGGGGGGAGGGGCGCAGGTGAGCAGGAGATGGGTATCAGCACAGGGGGAAGGGAGGATTGGACTTATATTTACTCGCAGGCATCCTGAAAAACACCGCATGCGTTAAGACTTCTTTCTTACGACCAGAGCCACGCTCTTGCAGAGCGGTGCCCTTGCCCCCCCGCCGTGGGGAGGCCCCTGCCAGGCGGGGAGCAGGAGCGTTCCCCAGCACCAGCCCCGCCCGGGGAAACTCTCCAGCCGGCTCTTGCGATTCTTGCGGGTGTTTCAAATGAGAAGCAGCAGCAAGAGCAGGTCCCCGTGCGGGTGTTTCTAACCAAACCAGTGAAACGTAAAAGCTGTCCTCGACATGGAGCAAAGGCTTCCCACCACCGCCAGCAGAGGAAAAGCCCTTTGCTTGCTCTGCGGCACCATCTAGCGCTAACACAGTAACAACGCCCTTGGGAAAACAAACCCACTCTGGGTTACACCGATGAGTCTCTTTAACCAAGTAATAAGCGATAGGACAAGAAGTAATGGCCTCAAGTTGCGCCAGGGAAGGTTTAGACTGGATATTAGGAAGCATTTCTTTACAGAACGGGTTGTTAGGCGTTGGAATGGGCTGCCCAGGGAGGTGGTTGAGTCCCCATCCCTGGAGGTGTTTAAGAGCAGGGTCAACATAGTGCTGAGGGATATGGTGTAGTTGGGAACTGTCAATGTTGGGTTGATGGTTGGACTGGATGATCTTCAAGGTCTTTTCCAACCTCGACAATTCTGTCATTCTGTGATTCTGTGAACGCAAAATCAAGGCACATAAATACACATCTGTAGCAGGTGCAACCGCCCGATGAAAACAGTGCTTCATGGCTGCTGAAGTGATTGATCTTTTTCCATGCTCTTGTTCTCAGGGCCTCATAGTAGTTGGGGCCTTTGGCCAACTATTGACCACAGATCAGATTCTGGGTATAAATGGAGTCCCCTGGGGGAGCCATTTTGAGCTAGTCCCCCTGGAGCAGCACACTGCAGTTAAGGACTCTCCCCTTGGGTGGGGATGCTGCCTAAGGAAACTCCTTGAGATGACTTGGGTCAGGACACTGCCCCGAGAAGCTCCTCGAAGTTGAGAGTCCTCACTTGTTAGGTGAGTAAGAGAGCGCTTTGGAGTGTCGTTAAACCCCAAGAAGTGATAAAGCGTTTTGGTTTGTCATTAAACCCTAGGGAGTGGCGTTTTATTCCCCTCTCATAGGCATTTGAAGCTGCTGTTGAATGGTTGCAGAGGGCTAGTTGTTTATTTGAGAGCCTCTGTTAGCAACATCCAAAACAAGGAAGGCAACTAATGACAACCCCATTTCACTTTACACATGCTAGGGCCTACTTCTGTCACTCCAGTATCTGTCAAGTCATCCAAACCAGTTGCATACCTGTTAACATCCCAGCAGCATGCGCCTTGGAGCCTGGCCATGCTCATTATCACTATTCCCATTAGACTTGACAGACGAGGCAGCAGCAACCATATGTTCTTTAAACAGCCTCACAGCTGCCTCTTGCTCCCATTCCAGGCTGGGGGCTGCACTGCTGCACTGGAAATCACAGCTGAAGGGCAACGGCAGCAGCTCCAAATCAAAGACCTGTCAGCCTTTTGAAAGGTGGTCAGATACAGCACTCGTGTACATCATCTCCAACAGGTACTAAAGCAGAGGAAGAGGTGAGCCCAGCGCCTGGGGATGCTTGCTTCTACAGACCATTAGCTTAGAGATTAATATCCCTGCTCAAACAATCACAAATCTCAAGTGGCTCCCTCCTCCTCTGGAAAGTTTTATCTACTTGCTCCAATGTTATTACCACTCCCAGTTGTTGAGGTTGGGGTGGCTTCTTTTTTCCATTTCCTACATCCAAAAAAGTTCAGTACTTATTATAAACCTAGATGATAAAAAAGTTTTATTTTTTCCAAGAACAGCTCAGTTCGTACCATTTTTATAGCTGCTTATTCACAGCATCCAAGGAATGATTCCTGTCACACTGAAGAACTTCAGTGCCAGATTCTTCAGCCTTCAAGTATTCCAGCAAGTTTGACTTGAAAACAGTATAAAAGGTGATTTTTCTGTAACGATGAAGTCTCCAAAGAGTTACAGAGTTCACATCCTTAAATTGTGTAAAGATCTATGGCTTTTGAAATGTTGAAATCTAGTTGTTTTTCAAAGTCCCCAAGGGATCCAACTGAATAATAACAAGCTTGCATTCTCATGGACAAAAAATGCTTTGAAAATCTCACCCAAGCAATAATATGCTTAATTAACTCTAACCAACACAGCAGTCTTAAAATTCACATTTATACTTCAACTGCCCTGACCCTCTTCACTATTTCTGTATGAATTCAGCACATACAGAAACCTACTTATGTACTTTTAACAGAATCAGTTTTCATTAAAATACAAATAGCACTCTCCCTTTAAAAGAAAATTACCAATCTGTAGTAGAATTAAATTAAAACTTTGGGAGAAAAAACTGTTAATCTACGGAGCTGCTTAAACATGCATCAGTGACACTTTAGCATATAAGCAAACTGACATAGGTAAAGAATGAATTCCAAAACCATAACCTTTCTCTTCACCCTACCCCCAAGTCTTGGTTTTAAATCAGCAAAAACCTATAACCTAATTAGCAATTAAGTCACTTATACATGTTCTTGCTGGACAGCAAACACCTTTTCTAAAATTATCCTTGCTAGAAATGAGTGTTGAATATAGAAATGAATAGCTAAGGCATCCTCCACATTCAACCGACCCTCGGTTGTTTTGGTCTGGGCACCTGTTCTAGCCTCCAGCAGCACCCAGAGGCACGCACGATGCATCTGTCACAGTCAGTATTGATACTCAGAGCAGAGTCTGGTGTGACTCTGGCGCAAGGACCTTTCTCATATCCCTGCTGCTCCCATTAACATTCTCAGTCCTTTATAGATTTCAGCATATTCAGGTAAACCTTGGCGTATTTGTGTATTCTTCCAGAAGACTTCCAAGAGTTTGCTACACATTTAACCAGCGCAACTGTGGAAACAAGTGCTTTACCTCTATGGCAGATCTAAGAATCTGTATGTCCTCACTCATCATTAGAAATACAGGAGGTTTTTTTAAACCATTGTATGCCTTGCATAATTAGCCAAAATTAAAGAAGACCAAGGACCGGAGAATCAATTCTCTCTATTTCATCTTGTTAAAGACAACAAATTCAGGTCTGACAATCACCCAATACAACAATTCTGTTTTCTGAATACAAGCCTTTAGGAAGTGAAGTGGCAACAATGAACTACCAAGATGTTACAACCAGCAGAGAGGGAAAACACATACATACCTTTTATTCCGAGTGGACAGAATTGCCTAAGATGTGTCACCATCTCAAATAATGAAAGCCAGCAGAAAGGTACCAAAAGGTCAGTTACAAAAACAAAAACCACAGGATAAATGAAATGGGCTGTAAGCAAACGTCTAGTGAATAAGCCACAAAGATTGGACACCACTGTCTTTTTCAACACTCAAACCTGAGCCAGTAGGTTTTCAAGACTTAGTCCTTGATCATGTAATATACCTGCAACACTTGGTGACAAGATCTGCAGACAAATGGTCACACACAAAATCTGCTTGAGATTAAAAAATAATACTCATTTTCAAATGGTGGCGCTCAGCAGGACCTGATCAACAACAGGGAAAAGCTAGCACAAATGCATTAGTTTCAAGTTTTATTTTTCTTGTTGGTGAAACACATAGCCTCTTCTCAAGAAGCAGCATCTGTAGAGCTGTTACAAACACATTTTGTACTTTAATACACCACAGCTTTGGAAAAGGAACAAATAAAGCACAGGTTTCACACTGCACTTGGGCATACTGAGTCTAAGTTACAGATAATTTAGAAATCTTCTGGTTTTACATATACATTGCATTGGCCATCGCTCAGCCTTCATGCACAATTTAATTTTATTTTCCTTACAGTCAACACTGGTTTTGGGAACTTTCTTGCTGCAAATGGTATCTTTTCCATTTTAAATCACTTAAATGATATTTACATAAGTGTGCAAAGTGCTTTGAAAGATAGAAACAGACACTAACACATAATATACAGACAGCTTCTTCTATAGTTAAACATTTACTAAAAGGCAGTTAACATTCCTATCACACTTTCATTGCCTAAAATAGGAGAATAAAGTTATATAAAATAGACCATCTTATTTTCAGACACTTCCATTTCTGCAGATTTGGTCTTTACAGCAACATTGCAATTAAAGATTAACATTCTACTCCTAAAATTCAGAGAAGCCCCTTTCAATTCAATGGCAGCTTAACACGTTTAGTATAAGTTACTTTTGTCCCAGATTTTCCACACTTGGCACAGGGAAAAAAGAAAAAATCTGGGGGAGTGGGATGACAGTCTTGCACATCTATTTAAATTTTTGGCAATGTGAAAAGCATACTTCAAGAATCTAATGCATTAATTTTAATTTTTCTTCTAAGGGCCTGTTAGTGTTACAAGCACAGTATAAATAAAGTCTGCAAGTTCTTTCATAGAAGCACACAAGGCTCCCTATTTTTCTTCTTATGCACGTCATCTTCTCAGATATATACAATTGTTCATACACACAAAATGTAGACTCCTTGGGACCACTCAACAAAACTGATTTCAGAACTGGAAGAAGCAGGAAAAACTTGAAGAAAATTACTTATTAGTGTTCCCAGTGCTCCTACATGTGTGGTTTTTTTCTACTTGTGATAAAGACTTCCCATAAAAAGTGCATAGTCACCTTTATGAACAAATTCAGAAGCTGAGTAAACAGGAGTAAGTTGCTCCAATGGTGAAAAAAAAAAAAGAGTTACAGGAAAGTCTTCAAACCCATCTTTCATGTATACTTGTAATTAGAGAAAAGCAACCCAATTTCCAAAGTTTCATTTAGACTATTTTATAGAAGAACAAAAACTTTTATATACGTCATTAATAACAAAGGGAAATTACCTGTCAGGCAGTAAAGAACTACAGGTGTAGTCTCAAATAGCTTTAAAATCCAAGATGATCCTTATATAACACAAAGAGACAAAACTGCTTTTTGGACACCTATTAAATTGAATAGTGCGACTTTTACAGCAGCCTTGCCTGCAAATCATGCCGTAGCTGGTGCACCCATCACAATGCTGTTGAGTGCTATCCACCCCAAGGAAAGTGAGTATTAGCCCTCTAAAAGTTTACCTTCATCACAATTACGTCTGACACACTGATGTCAGACATCACATGTATGTCAGACATACGCTTGATATTTTTGAAGACATCCAATTCCTTAATATGGCAGAAAATGTACCAACACTTAACACTGTGCTTTTGTTTACTGAACTCCAGGTATCCTGTATCACTCACAAATCCCTGCGGGATTCCAAGTGATCTTACCCTAGTGCAGATCGTGATTAGGTTCTTCTGAAGAAACAGACCACAGGTACAACTTCCAGTGTTGTCAACTTTTAAGCATAAAATGGTCAAACAAATTTAAGACACCACAGAAGCTTGCAAAACGCATGACTTGAATCAAATGAAAATAGAGAAGATGCATTAAGATTTGGTTACTCTGGATTCTGAGCTAGTTTGAAAATGCCATTTGTAAGAGATAGCTGTTCTATGCTTTGAAATAACAAAGAATGAAATGTCTTTGTAACCTAGTGTATTAATTAGTAAATAAACACCTAGAATACTCATGAACTCACACATACCATTGAAACAGTCCACCCAAGTTTTTGTTGAACATTGTCTTCAGAGCTTTATATTCAATGCACATTATCTGCTACCTTCAGTTTCTTTTTTGATTATGGCATGCTTCAGAAACACCGCTAAGAAAGGTTGTCCACTCCTTCCATTCCCAAGGTATACATTACAAACACCATGCACATATTTTTTTCCAAAGACTTCAGGTCAATAAAGTTCTTAAGATGAAAGATGTGTGTGTACTTTTAAGCTTGTAAGATAGCTTCAAACAAGTTGACTTAGTATTTTACACCCACATGGATACTGCTTGCAAAGAATAAGGTATTAAAATAATACTCTGCAGTGGAGTAAAAACACATTGATAATAAATGGAATGCTCCCCCTAGTGCTTATACTAGTGAAAAAATCCTGCCAGGCACAGTGCCTTGGATGTTACACAGTCAAATGAATGGTCATATATTTAACTCAGAAAACAAATCACAAAATATTACTGGGACCAAAAATCATCAGCTGTTGAAATCCATCATTTAAAATTTTGTACCACTCTCCCTACTCCAGTGCTTCTGAGGTTTTGTTTTCTTTTAAACTGTGCTTTTTGTAAAAAATTCTCTCAAATTTTTCCCATCAACTGAAGGCAGGGCCCTGAAGCAGCTCCTACCAGGTAAGAAATGAAGTTCAAAGATGTTTCGAGATAAGTACAATCATGCTTTTTCTCCTATATTGTACCCAGAAGCTGCCAAGTTAATATTAGCATTCCCATATCACAATTGCAATGAAGCTCTGGTAAATCTGGTACCTTTGGATACGCTCAACATCACAAATAAGTCAGATATTTAAGATAACCTATGTCTGCAGCTAGCATAATCCACCAGAATATTCATCCTCTTCCTCATCGGCATGAGATCCCACTGCAGCTGGTCCTCTTGCTTTGTCTTGTGCAGCATTTGGAGATTTCTTCTTGATTCCACCTCCTGGGACCACCAAGGTAAGACCAAGCTTGGCATACTGACAATAACAAGGCAAGTTTAATTTCTGTACTATCACAGAAGTAAAATCTTGTTGAATTACATTGCACAGAACTGACTGACGCTCACAACAAACAAGCAGGTAACATTCAGTACAGAAAACAGATTGATGCTGCTTTCAGAGTATGTTTTTCTAGCTTAGAATAAGCCTAACATTGGTTCATTTTTCAGAATTGGTTCAACACTTTCAGAATGGGATGAGATCTGTATTGATATTGCTTATTATAGAATAATTTGGCCACATCCTACAGCTTCTCTGGTTCAAGCTTTACGTACAAAAAACCTAATTTTTCAGTATGCAGCTCTGCATGTGTTAGCTAGTGATAGCTCATGTAAAGTCTTACAAGTGTTTTTCTAGTAAGACTAGTACCTTAATTTTTACTATTCATCATAGCAAAAAAGTAAAATTAGTCAATACTGTTACAAAGTTTGGCATGGAAGGATGTCTCCTTTACTTTACACTTTTCCTATCCTTAGACTTCCTAGAATTTACAAGTTCAATTTAAAAAAAATAAAGGAGGGGACACCACACACGACACACAACTATTTTCTTAAAATAAAACTAAAAAAAATCTTTCACTAATTATTACCTTGCTAAGGAATAAGTGCTAAAAAAACCCCATTCAACAATGCCATCCTGCAGGCATCATATTCTGTAATGTTCATGCATGCATGTCAGCTATATGGTATTTCTGAGATAAAGCATAAGCAGAGAACTGTTCTGGCCCCTAAGGAATCAAGCAGAAGGGAACTGAATTTTGGTCAACTTGTCAAATGCACTCAGCAAATCCATAATGAACTGCTCTTTCACCTAAGCCTTCCCACCATCTGAAAGGAACGATGTGGGAATTTACACTGGCAAGCAGCAAAGTAAAAGAACACAAAGTTCACAGGCATGATGATAGAGCAAGTCACAATAAATACGTGGATCCTGCTCTTCTTATTTTTCTCTACTAGAAAAAAAATATCTCAACCTCAACAAACAAAGGGGTAAGATTAAAAAAAAAAAAATCCTTAGGAACTGCCTACTTACATCATTGTCCATGTATTTGAAGAGTGGCAAATTACAGACTTCAGAAACTTGATCCTGATCTTGCTGGTCATATCCTTCTAAAAGTTGCTCTAGTGCTGCACAGTCTTCACTTCCATTAAATCCTGGTATACTGAAGGAAATTAACAGTTCATTTAGGGCTTTTCAGCAATCAACTTGACACTCAACTATTCTATCTTTAAATGCTGCTGATTAATAGCAGAAGAGCAAGCAGCTTTTAAGAATGTGATGGACTGTTTATTCCACAAAACTGCGTATAACCACTTTGATTTCTCCAGGACATGGATCATCTCCATAAAACTAAAACTTTCAGCTATATTAGTTTGCATGCTGAGAATAAGACAACAATCATAGATAGTCAAGACAAAAAGAGAATATTATAATTTTTCAGTTTTTCCTGACTAGTCAATAAACTCTTCCTCCACTTTATGTATAGAAAAATTCTGTAATGAGTGTCTATATCTAAAATACAAACTGAAGGCTTGGAAAACATGAGCAAGATGTTTAAAGATTGATCTTGAAAAATTCCTTCTAAAAATAAAGCACAATTCAACTTACACATATGTTCAAGTCATTTCACTAAAAACACGGTTTAAGTAAAAATACGCTGTTTCAGTATTTTGTTACTGAAGTCCTAATGAAAGCCGAAATGGACAGTTGCTGGGAAAGCCTCTGGAACACCAGTTAAAACACTAATCCAGATTCTGACACCAGAATTTTCCCCTGGATGTGTAACGAATGCCTTCTTCATTTCAGTGTATTCAACTGGACTACTTTCTGCTTCCTAAATTATTTCTCTAGAAATCTTGCTTTTCTTCTTCCAATGTATGACAAGATCTCCCAAATCAACATAACCAGAAACGTAGTAATTCACAGCCTGCAAACTTTTACAAAAACATTTAATCTTTCCCTCAATCTAATCACCATACCAGATAGTTTAATTAATTACCCTGGGATGCTGCTATTACGCATTTTAAGACCACATTCCATACTTCCATCCTCAAACTGTAATAAAAAATGGTAATGACAAGTAGAATTTCAATTTTTTACAGGCCTCCACACGTGACATGGCAGAAAGATTCTGAAAAAATTATCATTCAATTAGCAACATCCAGAAATACTGACTTTTAATCCTAAACATTTGTGTATAATAGCGAATCCATCTCTTCCATTTGAAAAAAACAATACAACCCAAAGGCTATCAGTAAGGCAAGAATCCGAGCCATAACAGTATTCTGCTCAGCTTTTAACAAAGGTAAAAAAAAATGGGAGGAACCTCTAATTTCCATCTCATTTCACCTGTCGCACATAACTACTTCTTTATGACTAACCTTATATTTCAGGTTCATTAAGAAGAATCATCATTGTAATTACAGCTAAATCTGTTCAGAGTGAAAAAAATTCCCGGTAGCTTTATACCAGAGAATGTCCTGTAAGTCAACAGCAGTACAGGCCTAAAATTTCTTGCCAGTGTTTCCATTGCTCTTTCATAAGAATAGATCTACATTCATGAAATAGTTTAAAATTATAGGACATGAAGTAGACTTACCTATAGCTTTCCCTCACACATCTTTCTGCGGCAACATAATCATTTCTGTGAAGATGAACTAAGACTTGAGCAATAGTTTTCTAAACAAAAACAAAAAACCCAACATGATGATTCTTTATAAATTAACAGTAAAATACGAGAAAAATAATGGACTGCTAATATTTAGCATGAAAAAGGTCATTGTGATCAGCAATGATTCTAAGATACTGACACAAGAAAGTCAGAACAATTAAAGTGAAAGAGTCATATCCTCAGCTGGTATGAAACAGCTTATCTCCTATAACATTGTAATGAATTGTTGCACCAAGTAACAGCATTTGTTAGTTTGTTACTTTTGATAACATATTTGGTTTGATGTTGCTTTTGACGGCTCCTGTAGATAATAGCATCTTATCTTCAACATTATAGTAGTGAAAAAAGTAATTAGAGGTTGGGGAAACATGCACTACCACAAATTCTCATCATTTAGCAAGAAATGTATCCCTGAATCTAGAGCTACATATCGTCAGTCAGATGTCAGCTGTCATTAGTTACCCATGAAAACTTGAAATGCACTATCAGAAATTGTCTCTTAGAATTTACCTTATAGCATGTTGGGTAATTTTCGATTTCCTTATAAATACTTTTTTCCTTTTGAAGAGACAATGCAGCCTCATCTAATCTAAAAAAACAAACAAACAATTAGGAGTATCAGTGCCAGGAATAAAGCATAATGAACCTGGGGCTAATTATAAACTGCTTAACTAATACACTGGCAAGTCTACTGGAATAAAAAGCAACACAACTAAAAATCAGTAATAGATTTTACTAACAGAGTAGATAAAGAAATATATAGTCAGCAATTCCTTTTGTATACATGCAGGCTAAGAACATCAGGGAAACCTCATTTTTCGTAACATCGTACAAGATGAATGCCTTGTTACGTACCCTCACAGCCATTTCTGTATGCCATGAGGTTACTATAAGCTATCAGTAAGTCTGATATCCATGAGCTATAAACATTAAGTCATAGTAACTGCTTTTGAGTTTGAATACTCTTTTAATTATCACATTAAACTTATAGAAATTAGCAATAGCACATGAGCTATAAAGCAGCACAACAACCAAGTCTTTCAGATGTTTTGAACCTATGTTGACTCACTTTCACAGAAAGACACTCACATTACTTTTTAAATTTCCTTTTCTGACTACAACTCTGCAGTGCAATAAAGTGTCTTAAAAGTAGAGTTAGAAACCCAGACAATTTCTTAAAGGAACTACCTGTTTCAGTGAAGCAAGTCTAAGCTGAACCGCAGGTCAAGTTTGGTGCTAGCAATTAACAACTAAAATAAATTCCCACTGAGACACCAAGATACACTCTTCTTTAAGAAGTCCAGAAACAGACTGCTGCAAAGAGATTTCTTTCCTCAGGTTAGTCACCTAATTCCTCCATTTTATATTCCACAGCTATAAAAGACTTTCAAGTACTTTCTACATATTAGTTCTGGAAGAAAAAACAAAAAAAGTTCCTGAAGTAGTTTAAGAATTAATGAAAACTGGTGTATGTGCTTTCTAGCTGTTCAACAAACATAAAGGAAACAAAGCCTTACAGCCCACATTCTCCCATCCCAGAACACAAAGCAGGTGATTCTTGGATGAACATAGATAGCATATCCCACAGAAACTGAATTTTAGTTTGAAGTGCATCTCAAAGAAGAACTAAGAACAGTATATAAACCAAACAACAACAAGAAAAAAAACAATGAAAATCACTATTAAAGATTCAATTACGTTTTAAAAAACAAAGGCATAAAGCTATACCTGCGTCCTCTGACTAGAAGTCTTGATGCCTTCCCTAGCATTTCTAACGCTTGCCGTAAACGTTCTTCATTCTAGAGAAGAACAAAAAGAAATCGTGCATTTGTATTTCATTTGCACAGAATTAACATCACTAGACCTTAATCTTAAGTATGTCATCTATAACTCAGAACAACTGTGAATTATTGTATCAGCAGTTCACACACTCAAAGGAAACATGAAGAGTATTGGTGCATCCAAGTCCCACAAGCAGCTCCTGTATGGATCTACAGAACAAAGTAACATGAACACAAACTTGCTAATCTGAAAACACATGACAACTGATGATAAAGAAGTACGCCAAAGACAGTAGCAAAAAGGTAAATAATCTGCTCACGAGATGGGTAAAGCATCAACCAAACTCTTCTCTTTTGTGCCCTCAAGGATTTCAAACTATTTTAGGCTCCAGGACTTAACCGCAGCCATGTTCCCTACCCTCTGGGCTGCCCAACAAAAGGCAGAAAACTTGACAACATATGAAATTCAGATTCAGTCAAGTCCCAAACTGAGAAAAAGGCAAAGCAAACTGACTCCTAACTTTTATAATCTCCTTCTCTACAGCATAAGAACCCTTCAGCTTCATTCCTTTCGCATCAGTGGCTGAGTAAGGAAAAATAATTTAGAACTTAGGCTTTTTCTTAACTTTACAGCTGACCCTAAACACCAATTCATTTACCTTCATATGCTTTCTGGGACTAGAAAGTTCTCTGCTGGTGTGGAAAAGAAAAAAAAAAAAAAAAAGAACAACCCATAAATCCCCCCACTTACTTCAAACACTGATGCTGCTTGCTGATAAAGCTGCACAGCCTTCTCTGGGCTCACATTTTCTATTAACCTGTAATAAAAAGAAATAATTTCTCTTCAAATGAAATTAAAATATTTTTCATCAACAAGCACCAAAAAGGCAAGAAAGAAAACCAAAGACAAACCCATGCCCTGCATGCATTCCAGCCACCAATACCAGAGACTTACTTTCCAGCCCGTTCCAGTGCAATAGCTGCTGTATCTGGTGTCCCATTCTCCAGGTACATCATACTGGCTTTCTCGATCAGCTGAACTGCTTCAGGGAGTCTCTGCATCTCCTGCAAAGCAACAGTCACAGGGACATTGCTGTCAGGAGTTGTGCTTATGTACAATGAAACAAATCAAACCAAACTGTAATACCTTATTTATTAAGATTCTAATTTTATTTGCAAACTTGTTAGTGAAAGCTGACCACCAACTCCATAAAATTCACTTGTAAGTACCAAACTTTCATGTAAGGTATGAATTTGTGGTAGTTTAGAGCAGAAGCAGCACCACTCTTGTGAAGCCCTCACCTTTCCTTCTACAAAAGGAAAACCATTTTTTTTTCCCCACAGTTACAAATGTCACTTCCCTAACCTACTGAGGGTATTGGTGGGGACTATGAGTCAACAGAAAAATAGCACTTTAATATGCAATTCGCTGATATATATTTCTAAAATGGTCCAGTGTGCAATATTCTTCACTAGAAAATAGAATTTTTAAATAAAAACTAGTAAATGAAAATACCTTTAGCATCATGCCAGCTTGTTCATAAGCTCTGCAGAGAAAAAATTTACAATTTAGTTAGATATGGTATATTTCAGCAAGCTGCATTTATGCAACAAAAGTTAACATGCATCAGCTATTGCTTCACTGTTAATATTTAATCTTTTGAAGATGTTTCGAGTGTTTTAATTAATGAGACAGTGCACGTGTACCATTATTTTCCACAAATGAAGTACTTCAACCACACTTGCCACTAAAAATCTGTTCTCACGATCTGACCCACAGGCAATATTTGGATTATTTGTCATTATCTGCTTGCTTTGAAGTACTATTTAATAAAAATTACTTTATAAACTCGACAGTGTAGAATTTCAAAATTACAAAAAGTTCATCTAAGAAAATATATTTGATATCAAAAGGTGCCAAAGAATGTCAAAATCATCATTTCTTCAGATGGCCATTGCAAGTTTTAAGACTTTCCTAGTCCGCACTTCCATTAAAATGATTTTGAAACAGCGAAATCACTTGAACCATACCATTTACTACAGCGAGATCAAAATGATAGTTCATGCTTGTACCGTATGTTAGAAAATTTGTTTCAGATTACTCAGTGATTCTGTACTTACTTGGCAGCATGGAAGAGACTGGAAGTAACATTGTCAAAGTCAAGGACAAAAGCCACAAAAATATAACGCAGGTGTACAAATAAAGGGAAATCGAACCTACTACATTTGTAGGCAAGCTGTCACAAATAAATGCTTCTAAGGACAGAATAAATGCAGCATACCAAAGTATAACTGCATGTAAAGTTGTAAAGAGCACATTTATTTAAAATATGTTCCTGGTTACTAAATACTACTAGAAGTACTGTAACAATGTCAGAGTTGCGTTTAGTTTATACTATCCATTTGTAGGTATTTAAAATAAATGTAATAATTTCTGAAGTAGCACCTAGACATCTCAGGCACTGGTCAGCATCTTATCAGTCCAGATGTTATTGGAAACAACACATATTTTCTAAGCAACAGAGTTCTTTAGTTTTTCCACTCAGACCATACAGGAAGTCTTTTAAAAGACAATTTTGTTAGATTGACAAAATATATTAAAGACATCATCTACCAATCCCCATTACCCCATCTAAGCAGCAACTAGTCAGCTTCTTGGGAAATAACGAACAACAATCAATGAAAAAGATACGCTTTATTGTTTTCATGTGCCTCAGCTTCCCGTAAACAGGCTTCCCTTGCCTGGTCAAACTGCTTGGCATTCTTAAAAGCAACAGCTGCAAGAAATCAAATAAAACTCTTATTTACAGCTTGCCATTTTCCTTTTTTCACCACTTCTGCTCAAGAATCTAGCCACCTAAAGATGCAAACAGATTCTTTAAATGAACAGTTTACCAAGCTCTTCCAAAAAAAATCACGACAGTCCTCCTTGCTTCATTAGTCACTTAGTTATCATTAAAAACGTTTATTGTCAACAACACTTCCATACCATCACCATACCACACACTGTGCATAATGTGTTCAGCTGGATTTTGGAAATAACTCATTCTGTATTTTAATTACAGCTCTGCAGGAATGCATGTGTATATAGTTTGAATCATTAGAGGTTATACAAAATCAGTATGGCAGGAATAAAAGTGTACCATCAACAAAGCACACCTGTAGTAACTACCTCAACACAACCACTTCAGGGCACAAATACGTAATTCTACCTCCACTATACTGATATGATATTAAAGTAGAATTTAAAATAAATTTCAATTTATAAATGCTCCAGTTGCTCTCCCGCATTTGTGGTTTTTTATTCAGGCTTCAATGAATGAGTAGGAATGCCTAGCGTAAGAAGCCAAAAAAACCCATGATAAATTACTAAGAGCAAAAAGGAATCAACTAGTAAGAATTTTGTATTGTGTGACTCTTGCAGTGGAAAAAAGGAGGAAAGAGATCTTACTATGCCTAAAAAACACCTGGCAGCATCTCTCTATCTTAGTGAGACAGTCTTTGTCAGGACATACTTCACAAAATGGTGAAAAATCAAAATTTCAAAACCAGCTCAAAATTTGTTGCTTTGTAGGTAAAGTCACAGGATTTGGGGGTAGACAAGTGAAAGAAGGAAAGCTTTACTTTTATCATACATAGTAGATGTATGTAAAGTAGACAAAGTTCACACAAAGTAGAAGTTGTAAGCTTGGGGGAAAAAAAAAACCACAAAGAACCTGTTTTGACAACTGTTCTAGATCTCCAAGTACAATCTGAATTTTATTTTACAGTGCTATGAAGAGTATTTTTTGTTGTTGTTTCAGCTTACTTGTCTTCACAACAGTTTTACTTACACAGCAATGTACCGAAAATACGTAAAATGTTATCAGTGATTCAGCCTAAAGAATAGCTTGAAGCCATACAGTATATGGCCATATTTACAGCCATACATACCTGCCTTCCCATACTCGGTAGCTGCACTGTCATAATCGGGTTTCCACTTTAAGAATCCAGTTTTTAGACTAAAATGTAAGAAGAAAGGCCTATTAACAATTACTAAAGATTTTATGTTTTACCTTCAAACAGGCATGTTTAAACTTTAGACTACATCTGAAAAGGAGCAATTACCTATATGTCAATACTATGGTAGCATCACTACTGTAAAAATAAATGCCAGCATTGTTAGGAATTGCACAAAGCACTACAATGGTCTCCCATAGTTACATGCCTCACCCTAACACGTTTCTACTGTCCCCAGAGAGTCTTCACAAGTCCAGCTCCTCAACAGTAAGAAGTCAACAGAAGAAGAATACTTCCACCTACACAAACATGATATCTCAAGATTTCTAATACCACAACACCTGACAATTTTTGTTACACAGCGTTAAGTTTCCAGTGTTCCTCTACTGCAATTTTTTGCTGCTGCGAATTATCAAAGACTCTCCATTGCATACACAAATGAAAAAATTTACTTACCAACACAAAGACAAAGCCTCATATGGCAGTTATACATCTACAACAGATTATGACACTAAATGGGGCCATGTGCACACAAACATATATATAGGGAAAAATATACATTGCAAAATGAGGTGAGTCATCAGGCAATGTTGATTTCAATATTATGACTTCCTCACTTCTAAAACAAATATGAAAATCACCATAACTTTAGAGTGCACTTCCATATTAGTTGTAGGCAGTCACTTCAGATGCAATACATGCTTAATTTGGAAAAACAGTTGTATGTAGATACTATGTTGGTTTTGTTGTCTTACTTGGACAAAAATCACTCTAAAGCAAGCCTTTATATTGTGTTATTTTTATCACAGCCAAAGTCTCAAATGTATTGAGCTGAAATACACAATGCTTCAATCTACACAAAATTTGAGATTTAGGCGCCTTTTATTTCAAATGCTTTCCAGCATAAGCTTAAAATTAATTTTGCTGAAAGGCCCTTTGGGTCAAGTAATTTGAATAAAATACTCTGGTACAATTTTTTTATTCTGAGGTCATATCTATTACAGTTTATACTTTTGATCCATGATTTTCAGATGGCCCATTACTGTTCTTATTAGAATTATAGCATCTTTGGATTAGTCAGCTCTATTACTATGCTGTAGCCTGCGAAATTGAGACTTATAAGCCAAATGGCTATATTCAGTGTTAAAACACACGTTAAAAGACTATCATATGGAGATATTAAGCCCTCTAAGCTAAACATCAGCACAGGTCTCTGAGGCCATCTAAAAGGAACAATCACACATTTCTCGTAGGCAGGAAACACACACACCATCTCAGCAAGGTTAAGCTCTTTTATTCACCACAACCCCCATAACTTTTTTCTCCCACTAACTTTAGAAAAAGAGCAGAAGTGACTCCCCTCACTTTCCAGTTAGGGTCAGAGTAATAAAGGCTACATGGTCCATAAGGTATCTGCTCAAGCTTCAGGCCTCCGAGCCAGACAGGCTCACCGACACGACTTTTCAGCTGTAGGGCCACTTTATTCCCCCCGTTCGGGGAAGAAGAGTGCCCTTTAGCACCTCCTGTAGCGACGGACCCCGGAGGCAGAATTCGGGCCGAGCAGCCGTGTCCTCCTATTCCCTCTGCGCCAGCCGCCCCCAACCCCGCACCTCCCTCCCCTCGCCCTGAGGTCACGTCGCCTGGCACAAGCGGTCCCCCCTCAGCCTCCCGGGGAGGCCACCATCTCCCCACCACTCCGCGCAGGGCACCATGGGAGCTGTAGTTCCCCCGAAGACTCCACTCCCGACGCGGGCGCCGGCGGGAACTACAACTCCCAAAAACCTCCCCCCCCACCCCCGCCACGGCGGCCCAGGGACGAGGAGGGGGTGCCGAGCTGCCGCGCTAAACCGGCGGACAGCAGCCCCAGAGCTCAGAGGCCGCGGGGGAGGGTGGCCGCGGCGGCAAGCAACGCGCTCCGCGGAGCCCCGTTCGAGCAGGAGGCGATACGCCGCCTCCGCGGGGCAGGAGAGCCGGGCGGGCCTGACAGCCCGGGCGCTGAGCTGGCGGCAGCCGCCGCACCCGCTCACCAACTCGCTCCCCCCGCTCGCGCCTCCCTCCCCTCCGCTCACTATTTCTCCGCTTTAGCGATGTGCTCGAGCGCCTCGTTAATCTTCTGCGCCGCCATCTTGCCGGCACCCCACCGCCTCCCTGCGCTCCCGCTACGGAACGCCGCGGGGCTCACGGCGCGCCGAGGGGAGGGGCTCGGCCCGCCGCCTCCTCACCGCGCCTGCGCGATGGTGGCGGGGCGCTGGGGCGGCCGTGTCAAGGCGGGGCTGGGTGGCGCAGGTCGTGGCGTGGCGGGTGAGGTGGCTGTGTGGGCCGCCTCGCAGGTTTCTGATAGGGGAAGCTGTCTTGCTCCTGCCTCGGCAGCCCTGTGGGTGGTTGCACCTGGCAGGGGTTGTGCGGGTGAATGGTTGCCCATAGTGTTGGGCTGTGCCTCAGTTGGGGGAGCAGGAAGGTACCCAGGCAGGAGGTCCCCGCCTCCGTCTTGTCCAAGGCTGACAGAAGCTTTTTAGAAAACAGGAATGAGTGCAGGCCTGCATTTCCCAGGGGTTCAAGTGGCGTCCAGTTTTTCATAGAAATGCACGACTCATGGGCCAAAGGCTGAAAAGCGCTGCTTGCCCTGCCCTGAAAGAAGCCTCCAGAGGCCTTTTTGCTGAGGCATACCCCTCTGGGTTGTTTGGTATTTGTAAAAACAAGGTGCTGTCTCCAGTCCATTTGGCACAGAAATACACAGCAGAAGGTGTGAGTTGTGTCTGAGCACACCGGAGTTGATAACACAGTCATGCAAGATAGTGAAAACTCAGTAACTGAATTGAAAATGCTGAAGTACGTTTTCAACTGCCCATACACCCAGTTTCCTTGACTCCTTATTTTTGTTAATCTGAAACGTCCTTGAGTAACAGAAGGTCAGTGATTGGGCCCAGGAAGGTGTTTATTCCCCAAACTTGGACATCATTATTGTCTTCCAGTAGTCTGAATAGGAGAAGTATTTATCAACACATGTGAGAGAAAGCAAAGTGAGAACCTGGTTAAACTTGCAAAATTCTTATCAAACCATAGGAGTCATTGAAAGTCCATGCTATTTACAGGAATCAGTTTTGTGATTGTTTCTACCTTAAATGGTAAAAAGAAGCAATATTTACATGATTTGGTTTATTCTAGGTAGACATCAGACTCACAGGTCTGAATTGCTCTCCCTTCCTTTTCCTTTTCCCACATTCCCTTGGTGGCATGGAAACTTATTTTTCTGACTTCGGTTCTTGCACTGCACTTGAGAGGCTATTATCTATTGCAGATGGTGGAAAATCCACACTAAAACTTACATAGTTATTTTGTATCCTAGAACAAAGTAGGAAAAAAGGTTGTAGAGAGATTTTGTGGTTTCAAAAGCAGATGAGTGGTCATGAGAGTACTGGGAGAAAATAGCTAATCTTGCATAATACATACACAAAAGGGTTTTTGGCAAGCGCTCACTGGTAGCAGGTAAAAAATAGAGGAAGCTATGATCGGAGAGATTCCTGTGTCACCACATCTGTCTTTTCTTTCCCTTTCTGTGGCAGCCAGGATAGATCTGGCCGTATTAAGCTTGCTGCAGTGCCTTTCAAATAAACTTGTGTTACCGAGGAAAATGAAGTCATAGAACTGTGGCATTAAAGGACAGAATAATCTCAGAGTGTTCTTCTGAAGCTCCCAGTTAATGACTTACTGTTTGTGTGTTTGTGCTAGTGCTTCTGGCCTGCTGTGTTCCCTGGGTTATAAATAGCTGTTCATTTTCTAGTGAAACTACACATGTGCACTATCTGGTTACACTTTATACTGGAATGATTAGACGAAAGATTTCCAAGACTAGTATTAAATGAAATAGGATATTCCTGGGTAGCTTTCATTTTGTAGACATGGAACCTCCAGAGATTTTACATCTGGGAAGGATCATATCGCAGCATCTGGTGTTTGGCTGTGAATTAGAATTTGGTGTTGAAAAATGATCAGGTACAATGTGAAAAAATTTCACAGTGATAGCAGTTGAAGTGACAAACTTTTTGAAGTATTATACAGGTTTTGTTTACTAGGCATATGTGAGCTCTGCAAATAGCTGTACCAGTAGAAGCCATTGATCATTAGGCTGTCCTCAGCTGCCCATCACTACACCTTGCAGAGGGTTTCTGTCTCCTATCTAAGCATTTCTTCCCATACACCATTGCAACCAAAGGCATCAGGTTATCAAAAATGACCTGCATAAACTCATTTTGTCTGAAAGGGGTTAAGAAGCACCTGTGTGAGACTTCACGGGGTTAACCTCAGGCATGAGTCTGGAGGCAGGCAGCTGGGGACAGCACCTTCCACCATTGTGGCTGGGTCCACCCACAGCCCTGCAATAACAGCCTGGGCTTCCTTCAGAGAGCTGTTGTTAGTTGTAAGAGACTAACAGTATGAACATAGCTAAATTTGTTTCCCAATTAACTCTAACTTTTCTTTGCTGTGAATATGTCACGTTCTTGTTCAGAAAGTGAGGACTGACTGCAGTGAGTTGTATTTTAAATCAGCTGCTGAGTCCTATCTGCTACTCCACTGGATCTGGAAGGTGAATTTAAGTTTTCCTAGATCTGGATTTCCCAGCTCTGTCTGATACCCTTCTTTGGCAGCAGAACATGGAAAGTTCTACCTTGTAATTTATTAGTGTCTGAGTTGGAGTTGTAGCTACAATAACAACAGCTACACCACCACGCTGAGGAAATTGCCTGTGAAGAAGGGAGAGGGATCTGCATATTCCTCCTCCCAGGCAGACTGCTACAAACACTAATGGTCTAATGAACAATTGACTCAGACACATTTTGGGCCTGTTACATTCACTAAAACGTGTTCTGCAATCACTCCATCCCAGTGCCAGCACCTCAGTGCTCCAGTACATTCTCTTTTCCTGTCTTCAGCATTAAATCCATATAATTCATCTGTGAGACTTTACTAGTTCCTGTCTTAATGGATATGGCAGAAAGCAAAAAAGAACTCTTGAGGGCAGCAAAATTAATAAAGACTTTTTCTGTAGATTTGTGTCTCCCTGCTTATTGTCTTTAATTAAATAGCAGAAGACTACAGTGTGAGCATGCCTTTTATTAGAGAATAAAAAGAGAGACATTATAAATATCCCAACTGGGGGAAGGAGGTAATGTCTGATTGGCTTTCCAGATTCACTGGACATGAGAGAGAAGGAGGGTATTCTGGTGTCTAGTAAGGTGTTCCAATGCAAAACATTCATAGTGCCTTTCCCACTATTTATTGAACACATAATTTACATGTTCCTTTTCCAGGTTAAGTAAGGTGGCCTGTCCATCTAGGTAAGGCTGGTTGATTTTATCAGTGGGTAAGATAACATGTCATGATTACCAAATCCCTTTTAGTCCCTAGCTACCATCCCTCCTGTCTCCCTTACTTCTCACAAGATTCTGTTTCCCTAGATCATGACAATGCACAAATGTAATTTATTTACAGTTACTTTAATTTTATGCACTAGTTTGCACATGACTCACAAAGATATGTACAATACTTACAACTGTGAATAAAGCCCTTCTGGGGAAGAATTGAGCCACCTTTTCCTGTTGGGTTTTTGAGGGCCCAAGGTCAGATAAAAGCCTGAAATTGCCACCATACGACTTCCCACATGCTCCAGTGGAGAATCTGACAAACTCTGTATCGTCGGCATTTGCCTGGAGTTGCTCCCTAAGGTATTGATACTTCCTCACCATCTCAGTGGCTGCATTAGCAAGTGATGATAATTTGCTTTCGTATCTAATGGTTATATCCACCACCAGTGCCTGGCCACCCTTAATGAATATTATGTCAGGCTTGTAGAGCTCGTTTTGGTGGTGGACTCATAGGAGTGGCTCATGAAACACTAGACAATCTTTTTGAGTTTCCTCAGCCAGTACATCATGCAATTGTTATGTCTTTTGATCCTAGCTTCCCAAACTGCTGGGCAATACCCAATAATATGTGTGCCAGCCTCACTCTCAGCTTGACAGTGCTGACAGATACTGAGTTTCCTGTCGACCCCACACTAGAAATTCCCCCATGGAGTAGACATTAGCTCTTAATTGTAAGGCAGTAATGAGCTTCCTGTGGGGAATGCCCCTATAACATTCAATCCAGTTGTTACTAATTTTGTCTTTTTGAAAGTTGACAATTCCATGGCCCTAACATGACAACCTGGCCCAATCAAAAAATTCTTCCTTCCACCAGTAACTAGGTCTCAGAAAGATGACCTCTGAAGAAGTCGTCTCCCATTCTCAGATGGGGCTTCACTGCAAACCACTTCTGGAATCACCACAACTGCTTTTGGATCCCAAATTGAAGGGACTCTCCCCTTCCTCCTGCAGCAATCCACAACTTTCTAAATTAATTCTCAATACCTTCTTTACGAACTATTGATTTTTTAGTGTCACAAGAAGGGTGGTCAGTTAGGTGCAGCTGACAGGCCTGCATGTTTAGGATTAATCCTGCAAGTCTGATAATACCCAGGCCTCCATCACATGTGCTGGAGTAAAGAATGGTGTCACAAGTACAAGCAGGTAGATGTAACTATTCCTTGAGAACAAATTGAATGGCCAGGTCAAGGGCTTGGAAATACATAACCTTCACGTCAGTGTGGTCAGCTAGATAAATCAATCAAGGGATAGTAAATTCTTTCAAGATGTCTACCTTCTGAAGAGGTTTCCCTGAAGCCTGCCCTATCTGCCTCAGCCACTCAGTTTTTCTGATGGTTCAGGTTTTGATAACCCAACCCATGGGTCTATATGTATAGGCCCAGATATTTCTCAGAGCTGCTTCAGTCAGTCATATTGAGCGGTATACCATTGGTTGTCCAAGCAGGACATTGATTGTATATGAGTCTTTTGTTGGTGTGATACAGAAACTATGGCATTGTCCTGGTTTAACCAGGATAGGGTTAAGTTTCCCCAGCAGTGGGGGAGGAAGCTCTAGCCGGGTTATTCATATGCCATGCTGACCTCACGTCCAGGCGCCAGAGCGCGGGAAGAATCGGTCATCGTGTGGGGTTCGCGCCGCCGGATTTTTCTCTCACTGCTATATTGGTAGATATTTTGCCCTGTTCATTGTTATTACTATTATTCTTAGTGTTATTGTTGTTGTTTGTTGTGTTGCTATTGCACTGCTGTATTAAACCTGTCCTTATCTCAGATCGGGGCTTTGTATTTCACTCCCTTTGTGGGGGAGGGGCAGCGGCCGTGTGGTCTCAGACCCTGGCAGGGGCTAAACCATTACAGGCATTTCTCCCCAAGTTTTGAGGCCAGTCAGTTCACAGAAAACTTCGAAGAAAATTGATGTTCTTAGGCATTCCATCCCAAGAATCACTCAGTAGCACCAAGCCATTTGTAAAGGCTGTTGTTACCTTTTTGCACAGTGCCTGAAACCATTGCCTTCATCCTCCAGCCTGCATAGTAGAAGGTCAACTGCTAGACTGAATAAAATTAGAGACATTGCATCGCCTTGCTTCACCGCAGTGCAGATCCCTGTGGGATTCAACTGTTCATTCTTCAGATCTATCTGGGTACTAATATTATGATAAAGAATTTTAAATAGGGCAATAATATGATCATCAACGCCCTTCTGTTTAGAGCCATAACAACATGAGAGTGTCTTACAGTGTTAAAGGCTTTAGCCAAATCAATAAAGACTACCCTGAGGAGCTGGTGTTCCCTCTTAGCACATCAAATAAGTAAATACAGTAATTTTAAATTTTCAGAACAACTAGGTGATCTTATAAAAGCCCCTCTGCTGCAAATTAGTAGGGCATGCCTTGGTCAGCTGGGCTATTTAGATCCTTGAAAACAGCTTCAAAATTGTTGAGCCAGTCATAATGAGCTGCCAATTATTGATATTGCTCTGTTGTTCAGGCAATGCAGATTTTAATATTTACACTGTGTTACAGGGTTATACCAAAGTGGCTTCACACAGTTAATAAACTTGAACAAACGTTAATTTGTAATCAAATCCAAACAGCCAAAACCAGCGAGACAATGGGGTAACCAAAACAATGCTCTGATAACATATAACAAACTATAGGTTCGGTGTGCCAGTTGGGGAAGCTATTACTACATAACAACACAAAAGGACAGTGACACATAAGAATGATGGCTCCAAAGTGTGCACACACTCGCTCACTGAAGGGGAAACCACTCACTCAAGGATACCCATAAGATGTAATTGCTCACCCAAAGGGGCAAGGGCTCACTCAAGGATATCCAGAACTATTCACTCCCCAAGGGGTGGGGTGAGGGCACTCAATCCCGGGGAGTTTCCCTGGGTGGCGTCCCAGTCCCAAGGGGAGGGATTCCCATCACAGACCCACTGCTTCAAGGAGAACCACTCAGAGGGGATCTCTGGTGGGAGCCCCATTTTATAGCCTGGTCAGATCTGAATTGTGGTCATATATGGTCAGCGTTCTAGAAACTTCTCTCAACTGAGGTGTTTCATTGGCTGAGGGACTTGTCTGGGTCCCACCTGCCTTTTCCCGCCACAGAGAGTGTGGGGCGCGTGCTGGTCTGCACCCAGCCAGGGTCCATATGTGACAGCAACCACGGTGTGCCAGCAGAGGCACGAAAATAAGGGCATAAGGGAGCCGATGGCTGCCATGTTAAAAGGCCTAGCCCCTGCGGAGGTGGGAAGGGGTTGTGCTCCTGCTACGCACTGTCGACGACACTAGTAGTATGACACTGGACACCAGCCATGAAAAACTTCCATTAGTTGGACATGCTGGGTATGTATCTTAATTAGGCACCTCAGATTCAAGTGATCTGGGCCCAATGCTGAGTTTTTACTCATTTCTCTGATGTTCTTAGAGATCTCTTATGCAGTCATCATGGCTTCGAATGCCAAATTGTCTGTGGAACCAATAGTCTTGAAAGCTCCCAGGCCTTTGAATGTTCCTGGCAACTCCCAGTCTTGACTTGAACACAGTGCGTACCTCATCGAGAGACTGCACCTTAGGGATTCCACTATACATGTGGAACAGCCACTGAAGTGTATGAATTGTCCTCGTTGCACTGCTCTCTTCTTCATCCACCTTTTTGGTGGACCCAAAGGGCATGCTTTCTGGTGCTTTTGCATTAGGCTGTTCTTTGCCATGGTGGATTTAGCAAACAGGTGTGAATAGCTGGTTTTGGAAGCATCAGCAATCAGTAATGCTGGATCTTCTACCCCTTCAATCACCTTCCTATAAACCCCTTAGAAGAATGGGAATTTTATCAGCCATTCCAAGATAACCTTTCTGTAATGGGATTTCGACTCACCTTCTCCATGCAACCCAACATCATCTTGATGTTCCCCTTCTTTTCATAGATCTTTTTCCAATCCAGAAGTCATCTCCACTTGTCATTTATCTGTTTGTCCATTTTAGACAGCAAGTGCTCTGCTATCAGCTTGTTGATACTTTTATGCCACTCATACTGCTTTTTAAGCTTTCAGAGTAAGTTAACCTCTTCCTCTGTCCAGTGCTGCCGATGTATCCCCTGTGCCATACCTGGTTTTGGACAGGAGGCTAAGATCTGTTCCACATTCCTAGTAATTGGGTGGACCAGGTGATTATGTTGAGTCAGGCCAGTTTCAGTTTCAAACACATGATTGCATTCTCCACAGATCCTGACCTCCATCAAGGGAGATTCCACAGACCCCTTGCACTTTGGGAAGTGGCAGGTGGTACTATTATTTTCACATTTGTTCACTGAAACAGGATCTTTTTCCTTCCATGAACTCTCTTTAGATTATCAATTAGTCCTAACATTTTTTCTGTCTATTCCCTGCAATAAGGACATGATGGACTTTTTTCTGGGACCTTCACAACCAGAGTGCTATCAGTTGGAAGATCTCCTCTAGTAGCCAGGATAGGCGCTGATAGCATTGGTGGAAGTTGGGCCATAGTCACAGAAGTCAGGGATTCCTCACACTCCTCACTTTCCACATCAGTTGCATATGGGCTGATGTTAGTGCCCCAAAGAATCAGAGAGGTGATCACATCATACACCTCTGGTAACCTGGCCAGATAGTCACTCCTGGTGGAAGGATGACACCGTTCCCAGCCAAAAAAAGTCTGAGTTTATAAACTCAAGCCCAAAAAGATCCATTTCCTCTTCCACCAGTCGTTTGTAGTCCGTGATGTTCCTGGGGACCACGTCATCCATCAAGTCCAATAGACTTGTTTGTGTGGCCACCAAGCAACCCATATCAGCCAGACCATAACATCATACAAAATGCAAGGGCAAATACAAGGCAAAGCTCCCACTCTCAAACAGCTACCTGACTTTACCCAATTACACCCATAGGCACAGGCTCTGGACAATGATCTGTAGGATCTATTGCCAAAATTTGGTTTCACCTGAAGAAATACTATCAAGTGGTCAGTGAAGCCAGTCAATAGGGAGGAGGCAATTATAACTCCAAACACACTGGGGCAGAAGCTTGTCTTGGTTACCCCGAAGGTCATCAAGCAGGACTGTGAGGAAGTATAGCCTCTGCAGCAGAGCCAGCTAGTAACTATGGCCTCATCTTAAGAGAGGGTCATAGTTACTCCTGCAACAAGTGTAGAGTTTACCCCACAGTCTCCCCCAGTGGCACCATGAATGAGTTGTTGCCTCTGTATTTCATGAACCCTGCATAAAGTTTCCATTTTTTAGTCACTTTTATTTCTAGTGCTGTCCAATACTGTTGTGCTTGACGAATGGCTTCAAAAGTTGAAGCAGGATATTAACCAATACATGGAGTACGATTGTATGCATTTGTTTTCTTGAGGAACAGAGTTTTTGTTTTCACATATAGCAATGCAGATACATGGAAAACATACTCCTGAGTGCATCTGATATGCTCTACCCTTGTTGTTCCCACCTGTGGTTCCCAGGATGGAATCATTGGCGATACATTGCCTTTCCTTTTTATTTCCTGCTGCCTTTTCCTGTGTGATGATAGGTACATGTGTAGTCATGTTGTGACGTGAATTAGAGAAAATAGATCTAGCTTTAGGAAAAAAGATGATAAGGAGCCCTCCTGGAAAATAATGTGATTTTACTAAAGGCTTTGTCCCGCACAGCCAGTTTGGTCAATGTCTTTAAGGAGTGTGGAGTCCTACTTACCTGCTTCTATGACATAGTTTGGTGTATATTTCTTCTGGTGTCAGTACTAGCTTCATTATCTCCTAGTCCTCATTATGCAAGAGTGTTCACACTCTCCACTGCTACCCTGCATTGTTCCAGCACAAATGTTTGTGTAGCCTCTCAGTGAACAAATTCTTACTTTTTTGGCTAGGCTCTTCTTAGCTAGCTCTGTTCCCTCATGCAATTTACCAAGCAGTCACACCTGAACAAAGAGGGTGTCAGGAACATATGGTGGGGGCTGGAATTGCTTAAGCCAGTTTAAGTACTACATGCTAAACGTGTAATCACACATTACTTTAGCTTCTTTTTCTGTCGATAAGTAACTCCGTCAAGATAGAGCACGTACATCATTTGAAGACATGATACCTTTTCTGCTTCAGCTTTCTGAATCCAGAACATCTGGAAACCTCTTCCCTTTCTCTCCTCTGTCCTTTCTTTTTGAATTGTTCTCCACAGAAGGGACTCACATCAGACTGTCCTGGCAGAAAGTCAGTTACTCCTCTCACTGGATCCATCCAGTGTTAATGGCTCTTGATGGGTCTTTCATTGCTTTGCAGTAGTTTCTCCACAAGATGTTCAGTGCCTCACTGAAAGTAACATGGAAAATGGAGTTTGAAATGTAGCATTGTTTCTCAAATCAAGAGGCATTTATAACTTGACATGGGCATGTATCCTTCAATCTATCACTGGAATAATGTTTGATATAGATCCCAGAACAGAGACGGGAGAACATAACAGTTTTCATCAGTTTTGAAAGCATAATTAGATTTTTTGACTTTTCTACAGGATTGCCAAACTGCATAATGAATGATTCTTCCAAATGCCAGCTTCTACTATATATCCATGAACAGGGAAGTGAGGAAACAAAGATCAGGGGGTTTCTCTCCAACAGCCTGATCACTAATATCCAATAAAATCAATAAGGCCATCCAAGCTTTTAGTCACTTCTATTGACTGCATAGTTTTGCAGTCCTGAAGCAAGATTTGCAGAGGAGTGATAACAGACTCGTTTTTATTTTAACGTTTGTCAATGTGTAGCTCTTCTGGCATCCTAGCTGGTTGCCTTTGAACCAGGAATGCAATTTTGGACAGAAACTGTTGTGCAATGTTCTCTTTTGAACTATGAATGACACACATTAGTGTTTTAATGCTGGTAGAGGCACAGCTAGTGATCTCATTAGTTAAGTTCATTTTCATAGCATGCACAGTTGCTAGGCTTTGTTCCACATGGTAGCATGGAGTAATTATAACATCTGCTGAATTCCTCCAACGTACAATGTTTTATTCCACAGCATAAAATGCTTTCTGAGATTAATTGCTGTGGTCATGTATCTGAACACACTACCTCATAACACTGTTCAGTAACAATATCAGAGCCTATTTCTCTTTAGAGACAAGTCAGTTCTCCCGGTCTGAATTGCTATTTACATACGCTCTTATCGTGCTGCTGCAATATGTGTCTGCAATAGCCTAAACTATGCACTTTTACAAAAGTCTTTTTTAATGAGCCAGTTATCAAAAATTATGTGGTAGCCATGTGGGTATGCTGCTGAAGGCCTCCCAGGGTATTGAAGTCCGTTCCATGGGCAGCCCAGCGGACTGACAAGTGAAGCTCTATTGTTCTCAGTGTAAACATCAGAAGTAAAGAAAATAAACCTTTGAGTTCGTTTAGCACTATTAAAGCTGATGATTCTTACCCTCAAATATAACATTGAGATAGTTTTAAAAATATTAATGGAGAATTTGATAACAGGATTCCACTTACTTGAATGGCCTAAAGACTCTTTAATCCCCTTAAAGACTGTGTCTGTAGATTAGGTGTTAGTCCCTAGATAAAGGTAGTAAAAATCTCCTTTAGAGTTCAATCTGTGGACTGGAGAAAATCTCCTTCAAGTCACTAAAGTGACTGAAATTTCCATCCTCTATAAAAGCTCAACCCCCTCCCAGCCCCTCTGTGTGAATGAATACTGTTAAAAGCTATAAGAAGAATTCAGTGGGCTGCTTCATCTAGCTGCATTCTCTGACCTGCAGTTTAGGTTCACTGGTTCATTTACAACCCTTTGAAAAATTGTTTAGAATGGTTGGACAAGGTGTTCATAATGTGCATTCCCACTAGCCCCAACTCTAACCTGTTGTCTGCATTTAAAGCTTTTTATTAATTTCCTTCCAGGAAAAAAAAAAAAATCTTTGAAAGTCTAGGTAGGCATTAGGCATTTCATCGAATTTTCCCACCAGACCTTATACTTCTTTTCCAGTAGACCTAATAGTTACAAACTATCACTGTATTGTAAGCAGCTCATGTGAGTTGATGACAAACGTTTAGAGGAGAATAACTGACTTGGGTCATTCAGAATAGTTAGCTGTGGCCTAGCCATGAGTTTCCCATGAAACACAGATAAAACTTTAGAAAACACATAATTTCCTTTGTTGTAGTACTTTCTAAATCTAAATTTTTTCCTATTCGTTTAACCAAAGCTTTGTATTTCACCTGAGTCCCATAAAACAGAATAGTTATAATTAATTCAGTGCAAATAATCCTCCATTCTTTCTGTGTGACTTATTTTGACAAAACCACCAACTTTGTTTTCTGCTCCTCAATTTGGTGTGCAGAACATACGGTTTATTACTGTGGTGCATGTAGGAGAGAACCCAGAGGTGGTTTTCTCGTGAAAAGAAGATGTTTAATATGTGAAAGTAATCTGAAAGATCAGGTTAGCCTATATTTGGGCTATCCACAGATATGTAATTAAACTGTTTCTCATATGCAAAAAAACCTTTAAGAGTGAGTATAGTGACATCTCTTAAATGTAATTGCCTTTAATGTCATCTTCTCTGAAAGCACTAGTGGGAAAATTTCAAGCTGGAGGAATCAAAGGTGACTTGTAAAATCATATTCTTTATGTTTACTCAATGTGCAAAGGAATCTATGGAAATGGGAGTAGGTTTCCATTTTTATTTTGAAGAATTGTTAGAAGTGAATCAAGTATCAGTTTTTCCTTTTAAGCTGCAAAATGTTTTTTTTTTTGTCTCTAAATTTGCTCAGCAAAGAGCAATCACTGCACCCTGCTTCCCCTGCATATATACATTATTAATAAAGCCTACTTACACACCTACAGAGGAGGAAAGGTAACTCAAAGTAGTGTTCCCTACAGTTCTGTGTGCCAGGTCTTCCCTGTGATGGATGTGCTGCTTACATACCTGTCTCACAGTATTGCACTGTGTCATGCCCCAGTTCTGTGCATTTGCTTTCTACCTCCTACCTTTTTTACACTGTTCTCTCTTTCTTTTCCTTTCTCTTTCTGTTGTTTCATCTTGTTTATGGTTTTGATTTTGCTCTTTTGCCTGGTGGCTGCTTTCTTCTCCGTTTTTTCTTCTAAGTGCTGCTTATAGTAAAGATGTCCTGTGATAGTACCACTAGACCAAAGTACATATGTTCTTACAAATGGTTTAAAGTTTGCAGAAGAGAAACAGAAGCACAGATGGGTGCAAGGACCTTGTAATCTTTTCCATGTAGTTAGTTAAGAGTCTACAGCAAAAGCAGGAGGAGAAATATTTGAACTGCAGCTCCTCACTTCACCTGTGGCTTCTGAAGTGAGATTACAAGAGGGATACCACATATTTCTGTGTCATTTGGAAAACTGCCCATGTGATTCAAAATCGTATGTGAAAGGTACTGTAGAATTATACAATCACAAAACCATTGAGGTTGAAGCCATCGCTGGAGATGGTCCAGTCTACCTGCCCTGCTCAAAGCAGGGTCAGCTATAGCAGGCTGCTCATGACCATATCCAGCTGGGTTTTGAATATCTCAATACAGAAAGCAGGCGGGGATGAATCATAAATATCATAAGCAATACTTATAATAACAATTAAACTATTGCTATTTACAGTGGCTACCACTGAAAAGTAGTGTAAGTAAGACAGAGCTAGTGGTGAATTCTTTCTCACTTGTCATCTTTAAATCAAAACTAAATCTCTCTTAAAAGATATGCTTTTGGAGCTTGATACAGTATTTGGCAAGTGGAATTCAACAGTCCATGTTGTGTGAAGGCCTGAGGAGAGGAACTTGGCTGTCCCTTCTGGAGGTCAGTCCTGTGAATTTAGGTCAATAAATGATTTCTCAGTTAATGGATGTTGTAATGAAACCTAGCAAACACAGGAGGGCTCTATTTGAACACGTATTAAGAAACATTTAGGGTGGTGCCAAACCAGAGCAGTATGTTCTGGTGTTACATAACCCTAAGCTAAATTGCAGTGCAGTTTAGAGAAGTAGAAGATTCTTAACTGTTTGCTATGAAATTAGCATCTTCTTTTGGGTATGTATGGGTTTATATCCAGACATTGTCTCCATGCTGGAGCATAGAAATATTAAAATAAATCACGTGAATCCCAGCTGAAGTGGCCCATTATGAAACATATCGAATAAAATTCCTGATTTTTATTTATACTAAATGTATCCATTCTTTATGAAACAGATTTAGGTTTAGCTGTCACAAATATATCACAGTACATCACAAGTTGGTTTCTGCCAGGAAAAATGGTCTCTTTCCTTGATTTTACATTAGAAATCCTAATTTTTCCATATTGCTACCATGGAAACAAATGGAGAGTAAAGGCAGCAGGGAACAAAAAGCCACTATTGCATAATGGGGTTTGGTCATTCCTCCACAGAGACAAAAAGGCTTTCACAACTCTGCTGCAGCAGTGCAGTATCACTGCAAGTCCCTCAGGGCAGGGATCGTGCTTGCCTGCTACAGTGTGCAGCTCACAGCAAACTGTTTGTGAAGAGGCCTCCATCTTGATTTGAAGCAATGGAGATGTGCAGCCGTTCAGCATCAGCTGTATCACATGCAGCCAAAGCGAATGTGTTTCTCACATCAGGCAGTGCTTTGACAAGAGAGGTAGATATCTCCTCTTTGTCTGGCTTCCCTTGCCCACCGCCCCATTCACAGGCAATTCTGTGAAAACAAATAGAGAATAAGTAAAATCTTTCTGCAACAATAAGGTAGCAGCCCCTGCAAGAAAAAGGATTTTTCTGATACTGATGAGAACAGTGAGGATAATGATTAGCAACAACAGTAATAACAAGGAACAAGAAGCCACAGTTTCCTTGTCTGTCTGAGGATGCCCACCTGTGAAGGAATGCTGCTTTGCTGGGGCCAGGGCACTGCTCTGGGCTTTGCACAGGAGGTGTCATGGGCTTGTTTCCTCTCCTCATCCATGAGTCTCTACATAAGGAGCTTTATTCCAACATTTCTTACCATGAAAAGGAACAACATTGTATGTGGAAAAGAAAGGCACCAAGTTGGATTTTTCCTGCCCAATTTTGAACATCTAGCTGAATATCCCATGGTAGAAGTGTTTTTCTGTTAGGCAGTTCCTGAAGCAAGTTGGAGCTCAACTACCCTTACAGGTGCATCGTCCTGTTTATTGTTTAATGGGGGGCCTTTAGAGAATAATGTAGATGTTAAAAATCAGATTATGTAAACCCAAGCTGTTGGGAATAATGAAGGTGGCCTATTGACAGAAACCTCAAGATCAAACTACTTTGGAAGAATCCACGAAAAGGAAATGTTCATTACCAAATCAGAAATCAAAGGTAAAGTTACTCCAGTAGGATGAAGAATTGTGTAAGACTCTTGGATTAATCCTTTAGAACTTAATTATCTCAGTTCAGCTGTACACTAAGATTGCACGTGAGTGCCTCCAGTAAGAAGTAAGTAAGGCAGGTTGTCAGCTCCATCACATTTCCATTATAATGCTACTTGACTTTAATGTTTAAATCTGTCATGTTAAGACCACCTCCAGCAGGCTGGTGGTTAAAGTTAGATTTTATTATAATTGGGATTTGGGGTTTTTTTCAGGACTTTTCTTTTGCCAACAAGTATAAACCTACACTGACATAGCAAATTATGTATTCATTTACAAACCCTTTGGGAAGAAAAGTACATAACAAAGGATTTCTGGAATGTATTTTTTTATTCTGGAATGTATATTTTTAGCCCAGATAATTATTTCATAATCTATATTTCCTTCTGAAAAAATTACTTGGATTTAGTAGACATTGCTAATTGCTACTAGTAATCTTAAGTCTTTTCTTTGTCTTTTCCCTTCAAAAGTTAATGACCAAAGAGTACTGAATATATTACTAAATGGACATGTAGCAGTTCTTCTTTGGATCAGTGCTACAAAGTGCAGCTAATCAGCATGAAAACATTAATTTTTTATGTTATAGATGGGCTGTTCTTGACAAGAAGGTTATCATTTCTTTACAGCAAGCAGTGTTATAAAAATAATTCAAGCCACACTTACACATGTACAAACAGAGTAGCCAGGGAGTGATGGACCTGCAATCAGTGGCTGAGACTGAGCCAAGCTTTGAAATCGGAATTTCTGAAAAGGTTGTTGCTCTTGAATATATGGATTTGGCTCATTACAGGAACAGGTCACAATCTGCAAACTTCTGACCTAAATTTGGATGAAAATATCCTCCTACTTCAACAAAGTTTGGATCAAGACTCTGAGTTAAATTTTAATTCAGATCATCATCTGGTCTTTCATTAGGATTACCAGGAAAAATGTTGGCTTGAGACAGGTTTTCCCTTTCAGATGTTTATTGTAAATTCTGCTGAAGTAGTCCAGATTGATTGGTGTACATACAAACTGGAAGAAACCCTATGTTTTCTTCATGTGACTGTCCAGAAAGAAAGAAAATGAGTATGTTACTGCAGTACAGCTGTGGGTTTGCTAAGCAAATCTGGCCTGCAGACACATTTATATAGCAAATGTCCCAATCACTGCTTCCATTTTGATGAACCACAAATATCTTGGCATTCTAATCTCTCCACAGCATATTAATCTCAGCTTGTAAAAAAAGAGACAAACAGTGAAAACACTGTAGTAAGGATTGCCTTCTTTCATTCCATCATTTGATGCTTGCTGTGTTCCTCCAGAGAGGAAGACAAAGGGAAGTAACAGATTTGTGATGTAACCCAGAGAGGAAATCTCTTTAACTCAAGGTTTAGTAGGAATTTTTAAAGGATATTCACCCTGCATCATGTATTTTCTGTCACTACTGGATTCTGCTCACTTCAGCTTTCCTGTGGTGATGGGAATCGGATGAGAATCTTTTTTCAGCTAGTGGAAAAAGTAAGGCAGGTTTATCAGGGGAAAGTCTGGGCAAGCAGCAGAAGCTGTTATAGATGCCAGTACTATTCATGAGAAGTAACATTATTAAGGAGAAAAATAGAAGACTATCCTAGTAGAGGCTTGATATACAGGGCCAACAGGTGCTGTCCAAGAGATATTAAAGACTTTTCTGCCTCTAGCAGATCAAACAGCCACATTTCTGCTAGTTCTGCAACCTTCCATTAGGTCACTGTGCTCCTCTGCCTTCACAGACAGCTTGGAAATCACATATCCATCTGAAAATTTTTCATCTGCCATTGTTACAAATGCCTATTTCTAACATGTAACAGCAGCAAAACAGTTACTGTCTTATTTTCTTGTCTGTTCAGTTGGAGCAATTGACACTGCAGTTTGTTAAATCAGTTGCATTTTAGAGGCAATCAGTGAGCATTTATTATTTTTAGCTGAAAAAAACACTTTTATAACCCTTATAATAAAGCAAGCAGGAAAAAATCTCACAGCTTTTGCATTATAATTTCACTTTGAGGTTTTTACCTTTTTCAATGACACTTTAATGTTACATTGTAACTCAAATACTAGTTTTTCTTACATTACAAAAGAAAAGATTGCTTGCTTTGAAGGCAGTCGTGCTTGACAAATCTGAGGCTGAGGAGGATTATCAGAAGCTAAGAAAGGTCACACCTGGTTAGACAATAGAACTGTCTCTTCCAGTCTTCTGCACTTCGCAACAGTACCCAAAATATCTAGAAAATTATATAGAATGGCAACCATATATGATACTTCCCCTTGTACTCTCCTGTCTTCCAAACGTTTTTGGTTTGGAGACTTGCTAAGCAGGATTTAGGTTTTATATATTTCATAAGCCTTGGTGGGTTTCTCTTCCATGAGATGCTCCAGTCTTCCCTTCCACGAGCTTGTCCAGTCTTCCCTTCCACACATTTAAGGTTTCAGACTCTACAATATCTTCTGAAGAGGTGTTCCACAGCTAATCTACCTGATGTAATTAGAACTACCTCCTTTGGTTTGTTTTGAACCAGATTTTAGTAGCTTTGTTTTATTCCCCTGATGCTTTTCTTGGAAGAGACATTGAACAGCATCTCCAGCTGGGATTTTATGGATTTACTAGTTTCCCATTACAAAATCCAAGAATGGGATAGGCATGACATGCTTATACTTTGCAATGCTTGAACATGTTGTTGTGAATCAGAATCTGGTGGAATCAGCATACGTGCTGGAAGACAAATTCTAGCCAAAATACTTGATACAGTTGTTTCTCAGGAAAGATTCTGATACAAAGATACTTAGCATAGGTACTGAAAAGAGTTCACTATTAGCAACTTCTTCAATCTTCAAAGGCAGCCTTTATATACAGTTTATCGCTTGTAGCTGTTAGCAGATTGAATCAAAGGGCTGTACATATTCTGGTCTCTCCAGATGTGAAATTGCTTTTATGCCAAAATGGGGTTTATATACTCCTTAAATCTTCTTATACAAGGCTTCAGGACATGTATATTTTAAGGACGTGGTTTAAGTGATGTGCTTGCATTTTGCTCGCCTATTGCACAACTTTGAAATTCAACCACTCTTAAGCAGAATTAAGTCATATTAAGGTTTCATATTGGGATTGCAGCTCATTCAGGTTTCTTATGCAAATATTCCTCCTATACATGTTTGTACTGGGTTTGCATGGCAAGGTTTTGATAGCAGGGGGGCTACAGGGGTAGCTTCTGAGAGAAGCTGCTAGAAGTTTCCCCGATGTCCAATAGAACCAATGCCAGCCGGCTCCAAGATGGACCCATTCCTGGCGAAGGCCGAGCCCATCAGCAACAGTGGTAGTGCCTCTGGGTTAATGTTTTTAAGAAGGGGTGAAAAAACTGCAGCCAGAAAGAGGAGTGAGAATATGTGAGAGGAACAACTCTGCAGAGACCAAGTCAGTGAAGAAGGAGGGGGAGGAGGTGCTCCAGGCGCTGGAGCAGAGATTCCCCTGCAGCCCCTGGTGCAGACCATGGTGGGACAGGCTGTGCCCCTGCAGCCTGTGGAGGTGAACGGTGGAGCAGAATCCACCTGCAGCCCGTGGAGGACCCCACGCCAGAGCAGGTGGATGTGCCTGAAGGAGACTGTGACCCCCTGGGAAGCTCACACTGGAGCAGGTTTGCTGGCAGGACTTTGACCCCAGGGGGGACCCATGCTGGAGCAGTTTGTGAAGAACTGTAGGCTGTGGGAAGGACTCACTTTGGAGAAGTTCATGGAGGACTGTCTCCCATGGGAGGGACCCCACACTGGAGCAGGGGAAGAGCGTGAGGAGTCCTCCCCCTGAGGAGGAAGGAGCAGCAGAGTCAACTTGTGGTGAACTAACTGTTCACCATTCCCTGTCCCCTGCACTGCTCAGGGGAAGGAGGTAGAGAAAATTGGGAGTAAAGTTAAGACTGGGAGGAAGGGAGGGGTGGGGGAAGGTGTTTCTAAGACTGGGTTTTATTTCTCATTATCCTACTCTGATTTGTTTTGTAATAGATTAAACTAATTTCCCCAAGTCGTGTCTGTTTTGCCTGTGACAGTAATTGGTGAGTGATCTCTCCCTGTCCTTATCTCAACCCACGAGCCTTTTGTTATATTTGCTCTCCCTTGACCAGCTGAGGAGGGGAAATGACCAAATGGCTTTGGTGGACACCTGGCATCTAGCCAGAGTCAACCCACCACAAGGTTAGAAGCAGACATCATGCTCTTGTGTTCTTTGGATGTGCCTAGCTGTATGCACTGTATGTATGTGTGAAGCTGTTGTGCATTTTTGTGAGGAACTAGAGGCAAGTGCATATATTGCACACGGGACTGTTTTCCTTACAGGCATCTGCCCAGTGCTAACTTGTTAAGGACTTCTGGGAGGTATAGATACTTGGCTTTAAGTTTGTGAGGACATTAACAGCTTTGCCATCTTCCAAAAGAACAATAAAATAATTGAAATGAAAATGAAAAGGAAAGAGTCTTTTAAATGTACCTTCTATATGAGGAATGGCACTTAAGGGAAAGCATGCTTCTTTCCTACCTCACAACTGTTCTCTCTTCTTGGCCGTTGTCCCTTCTAGTCTATCAACACAGAAAGCTCAAATCTCTGCCTGGGTGCTGGCACTCCCTCCTGTACTGCTGCATCTTTGCCAGACTCTTCAGTCAGCACTACTTTGAATGCCAGCTGACTGCCCTTAGAGTGCTGTATTTAACAGGCAAATGCTGATTAGTGAAGAATAAAATGCAAGCAACAAGCAAGACACTTTTCACAGAGCTATACCACTAAGATCTTAAATTCTTGCAGAGGCCACAGGCAAAAGAAAATTGCTTTCTATCTATTAAAAATGCTATCAGCAGCCTTCTTTGAAAAGGAAGTCTGTCTGGTAAGCATAAAGGGAAATGAGGCATGGGATCAGGGTATGACAGTCTGCCATATATATTCTTGCCTGGCCTGTAATATGTATCTGGAAGGATAAGGTCAGAATTATTTGTTGTAAATAACAGCTTGGTGTAAATAAATTCAGTTGGTGGAAACGAGATCAGTCTTCACTTTTTTTATCTAAGTAACCTTGATAGGAGGTTAAATTTGAGTGTAAAAAGATAAATCTTGAAGGCTTGTTAAGCTTATTAAAAAACATGGCAACAGAGTGCTGTTATCATTATGCTAGAAAAAGCCCATTCCCCTTGATCTACCTGGATTTGTTCTTTGGGGCTTATGCGAACAAATAGAACAGATTTCTGCCCCTCTCGTTTGTCTTGCATATCTTGTAGTTTCAATATACAGATTGTACTTCTGTGCCTAGCCAAATAAAGCCATTCAGCTATAGCCCCAGGCCAGTTCATGCATCTGGCCATATTTAGGAGGGCAGGTTTCTAATGTCTTATTCCTGTGTAAATTCTGGGTCATCCCTCCAAGGTTTTTGTTGGAACATCTCTCTGTCTTTCATTAATCTCAAGAGTCTGCTCGCAAACTTATCTCAGATAAATAAGGCTGGTCAAGGACTTCAACCAAGGCAACAGTCCCTAGGTGGCTTTATACCAAAGTGGTAAAGATCAAGCTGTTTCAGCTTGCAGGATAATTTGTGACCTGTGTGAAGTTAATAGCTTATCTCAAGATTATCCATCCTAAGGAACACTTTCCATCAAAAAAAGGACATGACCTCCCTGGATACTTCTGCTAAACAGGGGCCAAGAATTTAATGGGCCTGGGGACAAATTATCCTCTCATTTCTGAGTGTTTTCTCCTGGTCCATGCTAATGAGATATGTTGGTGGGACATTATGAAGGACACTGTCTGTTATAGTCTACTCACTTTTTTCCAGCCTCTAGATTTTTAGCTCTCTGTGGATTTATGTGGTCTCAATCCCATAATACCTAGGAACAGTTGTTCATTGTTTTATTCTCACAATAGCCTCACATTCTAAATTTTACTGAGAGTGAATGAAGATGTTCAGAAGGCTGTCCAAATTTCTCCTAGGAAGTCCACAGTAGGAGAAGAACTGACCTCTGGTGTCTTAATCAAACAAAGTTTCTTCCTTTGGGATTCCTTTCAAACACTTTGTTCGGTTATTAAAACTGGAGGAGGGAAGAAGAAGATGTGTGTACAAGTTACTAACTTGAAAATTAAATGCCTTCCTGAAGATGCATGTTCTCAATTCTGCTGAGCTTCTGCTGATAACACTATAGAAGAGCAGCATGTCCTCTGCTGCCGTTAAGATGGAATGGTGGTCCTAATTAGGTTGCAGATCACCAGAATAGTACCATATGAACTGGGCCAGGATGGCTGCCTGGCATAGTCAAGATACAGAGGGTTAAAATGGGGAACATGGAGCTGACTGTTGAGGGGAATCTTCTGATGTCTTTTTAGGGAACAACTGTGTGGTAATGCTGTTGAAAACATGCAGATATAGATCCAAAATGCAGAACTGCAAGATACAGGTAAAAAAGAAGAAAAAAAATATGTTAAGATGCCATATACTGAATTGTGGATAATAAATACAAGATACATTGCAGTTCTGTGTAGAATTGGAAATGACAGCCATAAAGGCTGGAAAAGGGAAAAAGCTGAATAAATACTGCATTTGTTGCAGAATAAGATCATGAATACAGGATGACCCCTGTTTATTTTAGGATTTTGAAAAAGTTTGACCTTGAATGTAGGATGACTCTCACCCTGTACCTTTGTTCTCTAGCTGTATTCTGGCACGCACACCCCTTCCAAAAACACACACACATATTGTCAAAACAGGACTGTACAGAGCCTTTCTGTACAGGCTCATTAGTCCAAGCCTCTGCTTCCTGCAGCTGAAGTAAACGGTGTCTTGTTCTCAGCTGTACATCCTTAGAGGTGGGACCAGAGAGGCCATGATGATGGCTGAATTTCTGCCAGCACAACAGAACAGATGCAGGATGGGAAACATTGTGCAGATATGGCACAAGCTACTGCAAATCCACTGGTTTTGTGTAACTGCTCTCATGTAGATTCTTCCCCCACAGCTCCTGTAGGATACTGCAGAGTGCGGGTTCTTGTTGATAAACTGATCAGTGGCTTCTTGACTCTGTGCAGAACAGGGATGCTTAGCTTCCATTCTCTTTTTTTTTTCTGTCCATATTGATTTTGACATGAAGTTCCAGGCAAAAGTGCTAATTTTTGTCCTCCAGACTCTCAGTGCAAATACATAACAAGGTATTCATTCATAAAATGAACTATATTTTTAGTACAGTTTGGGGGAGGGAAGTGTTTTGATGTATATTCAAATGCATAATCTGCTGAATTGACAGCAGTCAAGTATGTGCAATAGATCATTCTGAGCATAAAGTGCATGTAAATCCTAGTATCCCATTCAAATGCAGAATGTACACAGGATACGCTTATCAGAGAGCGTATCAGTTTTGGAGCCATGAGCTCAACAGGAACCTGCCTGACAAAATGACTGCATGTAGCGCTGTATAACCTTTATGTTCATTCCTGTTTTACTCAGGCTGATCTCACCTGGGTTTATGTAATCAGATGTCTGTGCTAAAAATTTCTTGTTACATATAAGAAACATCCTCATGTTCACAAAATTTACCTTATGCATGTCCAATAATCAGTTGGGCTTATTCCCATGCTCTAGGCTGCTGTATCCTACAGACCAGTGGACTTCGCATTTCCATGTCTGCCAGTCTGTTTTCCTTCTTTCAGCATCTTGACTCTCACAGATGGTTACAGTTTGATAAAACCACATGAAAATATCAACAGTATCCATACCTTCGTGACTGATCCTCTTTGGTGGATGGTGCTTATATACAGACTGCCCAAAGACAGTGACTTTTGTCTATTCTCTGTCACTTCCCAGCAAAAGAGTTGATGTACTGAGCTGGGAGTGAAGAATTTAAGAGAGCTTCCTTCTCCCTCCCCTCCACTGTGGTGGCTGCATCAGATACTAGAGGCGATGCAGAACGTAATATGGTCACATGACAACCCACTGCTCTCTTTACCTGGGGACTGTATCCTCCCTTGGTAGAAAAACAAAAGTCCTCTTTTCTAGAGCTTTTGCCCAGCAAATAAGCTTTGACAGGCTTCCTGTGTTTTATTAACACTGTAGATGGTATTTGTTGAACAGGATATGTACTTACTGAAATATGTCTCCTGAAAGGGTTATTGTTCTCTGCTATTTTCTTTCTGTTGGGTCACGAGAAGTTTATTCCCATATACTCTTTCCTTAGGGTATTAGGGTTTTTTTAAATTTCATTAGGTTTTTTAGGGTTGAGGGGTTTTTTTTAAGTCTCATGGTTTAAGTGCAGGCTGTCAGGGCAACACTATAGTTCTTGGAAACTGAAGGATAATCCTTTGAAATGCAGAAGGTGACCAGAATAAAAAAAGAGAGAAATTAAGTTACTGGAATGACTATCAGTGTCAGCATGTCAACTGACTGGGGAAAGACACTCTTAGAGGAATACATTAAGAAAATGGAAACCAAAGATGGGATTTTCACAGGAACCTATCATCTTTTCCACTCCAGATCTTAGCCATTATTTTATATTAGTTGTGCATTTTTTTTTTTAGCTCACAGAATATATTTTGTCACTTCCATTCATTCCCATTTGAAAATGTCAGTAATATAAACTTCATCCTATCATGCAATGATGGGACTCAAAGGAATTTTAAGAATTCTGATCCTTTGGATGTTCTGGTTTTTCCCAACATGTTCAATAGCTTGGGCTCCATATGTAGTAAGGTCTGAACATATCACTGCAATGTGTAGCATTGAATGCAAAACTGGGACCCATAATCTGTGGATTGCAGCATTCAAACAGTTGTTTTTCCAGCATGGTGGGCAGTAGGGTGAAAAAGAACATCAATTGGAAACCCACAGTCGAGTCATACAGACATCCTGGTCAAACAGAAGTTCCCCATTTGACTGATAGGAAAACCAAAGCACAGGAAGCTTGTATCACCAGCCTGCAGGTGTTTCCAGGGCAAAGACTATAGTTTTATGGGTCTGCTGTAGAAATGTCTGCTACATTGGGACTGCGATTTGTAGGTGTTACCGTAACACAGATAATAACACTAATGGCAAAGGCAGAGGCAGGAGCTGGACTTGAATCAGCCAATTTGCAGTCCCAGAAATTCCTTGCTAGTTTATTATGCCGTATCTCTTCAGACCAACTGAAAGTGCTGTTATTCTTCTTGGAGGATAGAGACTGATAAGCATTAGCTAAGAGAGCCAGGAGGTAACGTTCTGATATCTTATTTGTTGGCCACGCTCCCTTTAGACTGGTTCATTTTATTAATGCTCTTTCTTACTATTATTGTCTCTTTCAGTAGAGTGTTATAAATTCTGACCATTTTTCTTTGAACTGATTCCTAATCCATGTTTCTTGTTTAGGAAAATCAAGTGTATTTGAAGGTAAAGTTAGCATTTTCCTAATATTTCCGTCGCTTTGTTGTTGTTACTGCTCTGATGTGGGAAGACCTATTGGCCACAGACATAACTCCTTCTTTACACACAGCTGGCAAATGAAAACAATATCAGAACATCTCCATGACACACAAGGCTTTTATACAGTGATGTTTCAGACTTTACTGCAGTTTCCTTTGGAAATGCTTAAAACAACTACATCTGTTTCCTTTCATTGGGATTTTGTGTTCTTTAAGCCAAAAGGAGGGGATAAAACTCATTAATTCTGAACAATAATTGCAATGTCCTATATAAATATTTTTTAGACTGCAGGGTTGTGGTTTTTTTTCTTTCCACTAAAAATATAAAATAGCTTGTCTATTCAACGTAATGAGAGTTCCTGGATACTTCTACATTGCTGTGTTATGCACAAATACTTGAACTAGATTTAAACAATCTGGCTCAGACGCTGGTATCAAGCTTGCAGTGACTACGCAGAAAGCAGTACATAGCCAGATGCCTAACGGCAGGAGAGAGCGCAACATGGGTTTAATTTACCGTGTTTCTCAAGTGCATTTTGCATCCTACAGTGACTGTCAGCCTGTCATAGCTATACTGCTACCAGCTTGAGTTCATCCTTCTTGAAAAAGCAGTAGAGACCCACCTCCTATGGCAGATGCTTGTAGCTATGTCTCAGCCTAGGGCCAGAGAGCGCCTGGAAGCCTTCTGTGGCACTGTGCGTGAAAGATGGTGAATGCAGTCATAAGCCAAGTACCATTTTTTGAAAGCAACCTACATTTTTCTAGTATTACAGAGGGGTAAAATTGAGTCATGCAAGCTACAACATCTAACCCAAAACAAAAAAGCAGTGTCATCTCTCCCCTTATCTGAGGACTGGGTCTGTCTCTGGATGCATTTGTGCTTCCTCAGACCAATACTTTTCTAACAGATGTGTACAGCTGTGATCTAGTGTTCCCTGCTTAAGAAATTATTTGTTATTCATCTCTCTTGAAATCACTCTTAATCCAAGCCAAGACAAAGTGCATATCAAAGTACTTAAAACATTAAGAGTAGATGATACATTTAAAAATGTTTATAAATAAAAGTGTAAAAGGGAAAACCAAACCCTGCAGATGAGGCAGCCTCTCAGAGATAAAGTCTGCTCACCAAGATCTTGACACCTGCCCAAATGTCTGCCTGCTTGCCCCTCGTTTCAGGAAGGCAACTTTTTCTCTCCTGACCAAAATGACACTAGCTGTCCATCTGGGCTGTGACATATCTGCTGGGCTGGGGTGTTGTCTGTTATCTTCTGTTACTGGTAATACTGCAGATACATTTGGTTAACTCTTCCTTGGGTCCACACTTCAGAAGTCCTATTTCTTCTCTGAGTTACCTGAAAAAAATCCCATAAGAAAGTGTGATCCTATACCTTCATGTGTCCCCTCTGCAGCTCTCCACAATATCTGTTTTCTAATGTACATGATACATCCATTAGGATGTCTCAGACTAGATGCACTCTAACACATTCTGTAGTGTGCTGGAAGAAAAGGCGTATGTTCATGATCCCAAGAGGAGTGCAGCAGTGCCCCTGGGACTTCAGCTGTCTCAGGATTTCCCTACCTTAATTCCTTCTAGAGTTTAAGACAGTAGGGAGGTTTTTGCTTCCATAGGATACCCCTCTGAGTACATACAGAAGAGGAAATAGAAGAGTACTGGAGCAGAGTATCACAGCTTTCTACTTGTATCTCAATAGTCATGATACCTCAAGACTTAGCTCGTGTCCAGACTAACAGTCCCTAATCATTCTCTGTGTTATATGCTAGCTGTTTCCTCCAAGCTTGGGGGGAACCGGATCTCTTAGCAAAGGTGCAAGGAAGAAGTGTTTGCACTCAAGTTCTGCAACTCAGTCACAGAATACCTCGAGACACTTGGAGCCATCAATTTCAACCCAAGCTAACACAGCTGCTGAAGGCTACAGAATTTGGTGTCTTTATGTCCTCTTTAACTCACCTTCACCCACAGCAATAAGACCTGTTGATTGAAAAATGCTTTCTAAACCACACATTTGTTTTTGGAGTGTGGGTTGTGAGACTTTTAATATGGACATGAAAGACAAAATGCAGAGGGTGATTGAAACACAGACAAGGAGTGGGCTTTCTTCACAGGTTAAAACAAGTGTCTTTTTCTGAGAGATCAGGATTGGGAATAGCACAGCACTGTCATATGTGAAGAGGAATTACATCTGTGCTTGAAATACTGCTGCAGATAACAGAGAAGACATGACATTTTTCAAAAGATTTCCATAAACAACGAGACCCAGGGTGGGTCGCAAAGTAATTCCAATCTAGGATATTAGACCTGGGACTAAGTTAATTTACTGGATATGAACATAAGTAAAAAAAATCCATTTATTGGTTAACTAGTCTTTTGTTTCCATCTTAGCATCCTCATCCTTTATCATAATTTTCTGTCACTCCTTCTTCCACAGTTTAACACTGTGCACACCCCTCTTTTCACTCCAAAGTCTGTGTAGATACATCCCAGGGACCATGTAAAATGACCACAGAAAACTGAGGTATACAATCATTGCTGTGTACCTGAAATGAAAATTGAACTTACGGGGAATGAATGGCATCAATGGAAATAAGCCATTTTGGCATTTATTTCCTTTTGGCATTAAACAAGATTAAAAAGTAAAGAGCTAGATACGGCTTACTATATGCAAAGAGGGGAGAGGGGAGGATATAACATTACAGCTGATACCAGATGGTAAAAATAATTCCTTAAGATGGTACATTTGCTTTCCATTTAACAGTTAATAAAATACTTTTGTTTGATGTTCCCCATTAAGATCTGCAGTAGTTTAGATCCACATAAGTGAGGAAACTTCCTTTCTATTACCTTTCAGAAGTAGTGTCTGACATACTTTCTCCCCACTTTCCTAAGCTTGTATTTTTTCCTATTTTAAATTTACTCCCTTCATCTCTAACTATGACATTGAGACAGGTAGCTGTAATGTGGCAAGAAGTACATGAGTCAATGCTGTTCACTGTTCACACAAAGAATTTAGTCAAGCTATGAGATCTCTACTATTGATAATCTTTTCAAAGGGTGGGCCCTCTTTTTATAAATCTAACATGAAGTCTTACAGCTTCAAGGTTCAGGTGCAACAATGAAATGATAATTTAAGACCTGTAGGTTTGACCATTGCTATTTTTAAGTTTAAAGGTCCATCGCCAGGAGTCTTACATCCAAAGCTGACCTTCTTTAAGATTACTATAATCCACTTTGAAATGTTTCTTGGATACATTCACAAAAAATATTTTGGCACAAAGACATTGAAAAAATTCATCAGTTCCAGTATTCATGTAGAAATCTACAATAATTTGGCTCTCATCATGTGGCAGTATATGGAGAGCTTTAGGAAGAATTTTTCCCTCTGAAGTACTACACAGGGCTTCTCATTTTTCTGGGAGCCTTCATTGCATGTTGCTAAAGGCAGTATACCAGAACCCATGGAACAAGTTTGCTACTGTGTTTGGAGACACAGTTGTAGAGTCAACACATAGACCATTCTTTTCCTAAAGCTATGCTGAATATAATGAGTATGAAGATACACTAGACAAGGGTAGACAGCTCATGCTCCATAGTACCTGGAGAGGTCATAAGTTGTAGGAAAAGACATACTCAAGATCTTAGAAACTGCAGGAAACTAATTGTTGGAGGTTTGAGAAGCTGTCAGGGTGAAAATGCAATAGTAACTGGAAATTTCAGTCACCCTACTGCAGACAAGGTAAATATTGCATGAGGGAAGGCTGATCTAAACTCTAAATAATGAAAATGGGGGCACTTTGAAAAAATAACAAAAGATCCAAAGAAGAGAAACAGCTCTTGGTTTAGACCTGAGGAGTGAGCAGGACCTGGTTCACAACATGTTAATTCAGAAACATTCTGGGGCATGGATCACAACATTATGAAAATCCATGTTCTTTTCAGACAGTAAAAGCTGGCCAAAAAGGTACCCCTCCTCTCCACCCTCCCAAAAATTTGGATCATTAACAGTGAGTCTCAGAAAAGTCAGTAAAAGACAAGACAAAGATAATCAGGTGGAGCAATTAATGGGGTAAAACACCTGGGAGAATGAGAGCAAGAAGACAGTCTAAGGGCACTATGTTAGAAGACTAAATGTTCTCTACCAGTTAAAAACATTCAGTCAAAACACAAAGAAACCAATGCAGCTAAAAAACAAAGAAAAGAAAGCTATCAGGAGTAAAATTGTATTCTTCAAAACTGGGGTTTATGTTTAAGAGGGAAACGAAACATTGCCATCAACATTGGCAAGATAAACATGAAGCCGTAATAAGGAAGGCCAATACGAAGCATGCAATTTACCAAAGATATTAAAACTAATAATAAAAACTTATTCAAACATCAAAAGCAGGAAACCTGCCAAAGAATTGGTGAGCCTGAAAAATGATCTATGTGTAAAAGGCATACTCAAGAAAGATCAGACTAGAGCAGAAAACTAAAGTGGATGCCAAAGCTTCACTGTTCACTGCAGAGAAGTTTATGGAGTTTCTCATACCAGGACCATTCTTTACAGAGAAAGAGTCTGAAGATTTATCTCAAACTGAAGTGTTGATACAAGGACTTTTGTGCCTAGAAGAAAATGTAAACCACACAATAACTGTTAATCAGGACCATGTGGTATTTACCTAAGTGCTCCAGAGGAACTCCCTGTGAAGGCTATGAACAAACTGTGGTGCATGATATATTGCTTAAATCAGCCCAAGCACGGGAGAAATATAAGGTGATAAATACAATGGAAAATTTAAAAAGAACGGAGTTAGTGCATATATGGATAAATGTGATGTATCTAGGAAAGGCTTGAAGTGGAGAATAAAGCCTTTTAGAGGAAAAGTATTAGCTTATAAATCTATTACAGTTCTTTGATCCCGTCACTGAACTTGTAAGTAACATCAATTGAATTGATATAGTGATTTTATCAGCAAGCATTTGACATTTCTCAACCGAGATGCTTAAAGGAACTAAACCGTCATAGGAGCGGTCACATAGATTATTAACTTTTATTAACAAAATCAAATAAAGGGTAAGAATAAATGGTTCACTTTTGCAAGTAAAAGAGGTTACGAGTAAGGCCCAAGGGAGCTATACTGACTCACGCAGTTCATTAAATGAATTGGGAAGGGACTGAAGAGTGAGGTGATGAAGTTAGTAAATGATACTGAATTATTCAGGCTAGCCAAAACTAAAGCAGACAGCAAAGAGTTGTAGGAGGATCTCATGATACTAAGTGACTGGGTTCAGAGAAAGTAAATAGGGAACAATTAAGTGTAAGAATTTATTGACAACTAATGAAATTGAGGGAAGCAGTTTAAAGAAAACAAAAGGAAATACTTTTTCTGCAAATAATTAAAATGTGGAACTCATTGACACAGGATGCTGTGGAGACCAAAATTACTTTTAGAAAGTAATTAAGACAAATTCACAAAAAAACAGCTCATACAGCATGGCTAAAGACAACAATGTAGATATAACTTCTGGCTTAAGGAGCCCATAAACAAGTTGTTACTGGAAGCTGGGACATAAAGCAGTGGGAAGGTCATTCTATAATTTCACTGTTCTTATATTCTTCCCCTAAACATCTTCTATCAGCTGAATTACAGCCAGATGAATGAAGAGTTTGGAGCACTGACTTCTAAGAATTGGGAATATGCTATTGAACTTTTTTTGTTGTTGTTGTTGTACCCATCTATTTGTATTTGTCTCATAGGTTTGGGACAAGGATATTTATTGTACGTTTATACAGCAGTTAGCGCAATTAGGCCCAACAGCATTTAAATTTTAACTCTGAGCTTCCAGATGTTATTATAATATAAATGCTGAGCTACCTTTCACAGAAAAGGCTTGTTATATTAGAAAAACAAACAAACAAAAACCTATGTTGAAGCAAATTAAATTGCAATGTCAAGCACTTCAGAAAGATGTAGTTTAAAGTTCTCCAAGCAAGCTTTAATCTTTGCAGTCCAAGCCTGGCAAAGCTATATGCAAACTGAAATTCCTACACAGAGGAGAGCAATCCAGTGTAGGTGCCATGTCTCTGTATGCATTCATTTATCATTTTATACACACTCCATTCATATACACACAAAAAGTCATTAAGTCTAGTGCTGTAACTGGGTCCTTCATTTTTACAGCTTCAGCATGAGTAATGGAAGAATGTTAAATGAAGGGAAACTGGAATGAGGAATCTGTGAATCAAAACTGTAAAACAAAAGGGAATAAGGTAAAGCTTGAGGGAACAGCTTTGTACAAGAGATATATTTTCTATTGGCTAGCAAAGAACTTGTGTCATTAGTGAGACAAAATTACGGAATTATTTTCACTGATGGGAATGCATTTAGGACAGCTGGCTTGAATACATGTGTTCCAGCACTGGGGAGGATCGCATATTGAATAAGAAGTTGTAGGATTCCTTGCTGGTGATTTTCCAGGACAGCATTATGTCATAGAAACAAAATACAAAAAGTGAGAGGTATGGAGAGAAAAGATAGCCTGGGCACTCTGTTTCTCCCTGGGCTCTATCTTTCTTCTTTGCAAGCCTTTTATTTTAAACTTTGATCTCTTTGCATCAGGGCTGTCTAGTTACTGAATGCCACTTTCTGGGTGCTGTTCACGTTATTTACACTACAGTTTCTCCCTACCGCTCTGTACTGATGGCATGATCTGCTGCAGGTATCTAAATTAGGACCATCTGAAGTGGATACCTCAAAGTCTTTATCCTTTAAGTATGCTTTTCCCTTAAGTCAAAGTACTGAATAAATTTTGGTATAAACAAATACACAATTCATGATGGAGCTGCGCTGTACATACAGTCTGGGGGTCCATCCATGATGGCTAAAAAAGTCCTGTCATCAGCTTCATTTGACACACTGACAGTCTCCTTCTGCATCCTAATCAGCTGTAAGGTGCAGGACATGATTTTGGGGACGTTGGTGTGTTTCTTGCATTCTCATTGGGAGACATCGTCTCATCATTGACTAACACCAGAAAAGGTACCAAGGACCGTGAGAAGTCTTCTCCCAGCCTCAGCCTCAACCAGCCGAGTTAAGTAAGCTTTCTGCCAGGAGAGGAAAAAAGTATTTCTTTCCCCAGTCCTGTTCTTCTACAATCTCTGCTTTTGAGCAGGGGCTAATTGCTGATCAGATCTTTCTGGTTTTATCCTTTGCAAAGCTCCAAAAAACTGTCTGGTCTTTCCATGAAAAAAACAACAGAAGAAATTGTTTAACTGGCAGTAGAAAGGCCACATCTTATTAGGGAGAGTTTCCCCTGCCCAACCACCGAGCTCTGCACAGGGGAATAGATTTGTATGGTGAAATGATTAGTCTGCACCCACAATGGCTGAATGAGCCCAGGACACCATGCACAGATGTGAACCAGGCATAGGTTTGCCCAATAGAGTCTGTGACAATGAGTGCTCCTTTTTCAAACTTCTGAAGTCTGTATTCAGTTTTCTATTGCTGATTATTGTCAGCAATAGAAAACTGATGGTCTGATTATTTGTCCTAATATATTTGTTTACATTTAGCTGCTAAAATAGCTATCTCACCTGGAGTAAAAAGTGTCTCCAATGAGTGTTATTTCTCATTCTTTTTAAAATAAAAATCTGTATCCTGTTTTCTTATAGCTGTGTTGTGACTTCTGGGGATACAATAGAATAGAGAGCTGGACAGCAGTTTGCTTTCCAATGATCACATGGAATTATTTACTTTTACCTGACAGCCTCTGATAGAAAATGTACCAGTGTACAAGCTAATATCCTGCTGCAGAATATTATGGAAGCAAGTGACTTTGTAAGACTGAGAGGAGGGTTAAATACTTATGACAATATGATCTGCAGTTATGCCAGTGAGGGTAGAAGAAGTTGAGGCTCACCAATTTTTGTGCTTCTGGGCATAAGCTGTTCACTCTGGAGGTCAGGAAAACTTGCCTTTTTGCTGTGTTTAAATGTTGGTCTGTACTGTGAATTTGAGTTTGTGAATTTAAAGCATCTGAGATGGGCTGATTTCAGTCTTCATACCAGATGATAAACCAAAAGCTAACAGTAAGTTGCATCTTCAGGGTAACACTGCTTTTCTTTCTGATTATGCTTCATGCTGCTCTGGGTAACTCTAATGTCACCTGCTGCATTAAATGAAAGATATTCAACCTCTCTATTCACATGGGCCATGAACTGACAGGAAAGAGGAGTTTTGCACCATTGCCAGTCCCTTACTACATGTATAGGTCTGCTGTTGACCTGTAAAAGCATAAATGAGCTGAGGTTTCCTGCTTGCTTCTAAAAGTAGTCCATCAGCAAATCCCCAAGTAGCACTGGAAAGCAGACAAGCACATTTTTGCTGCTGTAACAACTGATTTTTTTGCCCTCAGACCATGAGGACCAGGCTCCAGGCAGGCAAGGCCAGATGAATTGGTTCAGGGACCATCACCTGCTTCCAGGCCCCATGCTTCCCTGTGTCTCTCGCACATAACTACCTATATCTTTATCACATAGAAACATAGGTCAGAAGGGTGGAATAGATGAATGAGACAAGTGGCTGTCTCTGACTGGAAGTACAATCCTGTGACGTGCTGAACTCTCACAGCTCCTATTAACTCCCACTGTCCCAAACCGGTGAAATATTAGGTACCTCTTTAGAACTGGATCATTGTTCGCTTTGCCATTGTCGTGTTTCCTGATTAAGGACAGACATCTCTCTACTCTTAATTAAAACCTTAGAAGAGGAAACATAAGGTGAAGACAAATTCCTGTCATACCCACAAGCTTTCTGAGTTACAGCGTAGGCTGTTCAGGCTTGATTCTCGGTCAGAAATATCTCTCAACTGCTCACTGACATGAACAGAAGTTAGATAGCACCACCCTATTCCACAGGCACCCTGTGAGAACAAAACCATGAGAAATTACATGTCACAGTAGTGAGAAACAAGGAGAGATATACATATAACTGAAACAGGGTTTGCCTCAAGGAATTTTCTCTCTTATCCTTCAAGAAATGATTGGGACCCAAGTATACTTGTGCTGTCACAGTAGCAATCTCTATAGAGTGACCAAAACTACCTATGAGGAACAAGTTCCCACAAATCCAAATAAGGATTAGGTGCTTACGTATCTTGCATGCTTAATAAATGGGGTGGAACCTCACTGAACCTCAAGAGGACACAGTATTATACAACCCCAAGGAAATCCCCAAATATTACAGTTATATCACCCCCTCTCAGTTGGGATGTGCACTCTCTCAAACAGGTCAAATTCCAGCAGGTCCATGTATGATTCTCAAGTAATATCTTCAAGTAGTATATCCTGGCATGCATATATCCCTGTACCATGGGGATGAAAATGTGTCCTGGAGTTATATATCCCATACTTGCTTTGAAAACAAAGTCAACTTACTAGTTTTCAGACACATGACTAGCTGTCTTAGCAAAGCATGACCTTGTAAAGGTCAGAAAATATGTGCAAGTTTGCAGGCTAACCACAGACATCTACAAATCACAAGAAGCTTATGCAAAGCTGTTGTTTTGATATTTCTTTATGCCATTCCTCATTATTTTTAGAAATGTCTGCCTTAGCTAACACAAGAGATTATTCTGCATTTTAATTTGCAATTGTTTTTTGTTTTTACATGTACTCTAATTAGTACAAGGTCAAAAGGAAGGCTTTTGAAAGGAGTTATGAGGTCTTTGTTGTCACCAAATGACAGCATGTTGAAAAGTTACCAAAATGCCATGGCAGAATAAAAGAGGGATTTTGCTTTTTGTTTTGCTCCTTAACATGAATTGCTGAGCATTCAGGATTTCTTTGGATCAGGGATCAGTCATCACTTTCAGAGTGAAGAAATGACTCCTTGACAGGAAAGGGCAAACTAGATTCTTGTTTTCCTTCAATTGTATCAACATTTACAGTGGTCTGAACTATCCCTATTGTAGCTTAAACCCACAGGAAGGGGCTCTGGAGAAGGAAATCTTTGTGAGGAATTACCCTCACAAAGCTTCTTAGGGGTTCTTGTGGGTATTTTTTCCACTGAGGGACAAGCTTTCTCTCCAGGGGCTATGCCACAGGTCTTGTCTCCAAATCCTAAACTAGGAAGAAGTCCATTAATCTGTCCATCAGCCTTCCATCCAACATGGTTGCAGTATAATTCCCCTGACAACTAGCTATGGGAGATTGGGATGTCTCCTTACCCTTGCAGGTCTGAGGGGAACACAGGGAAGGGTAAAAGAGGGAAAGCAGCTTGATGGGGTTAGTGTGAAGCCCTTCCATCCTATGTGGGATCAAAAGAAAGCAGGGAACAGAGATCCTGCAAATCAATGGGAGAGAACATGAGGCTATGTGACCAGCAACTACTCAGTGTTTGGTTCACTTAGGATCCATTCGTGCACTTATTTAGGAAATTTTAGATGAATCTTTGCAGACCTAACTTAAAGAAGCCTCTCGTGAGTCTCACTGTGTTTGCCTGAGTAAGGATTCCAGAACTTGGCAAGAGATTATACTAAAGTGAAAGGTTTTTCAGTGTTTTCTGTATCCCATTGTTCTCTGTATTTTGTAATACATCAGAACAAGACAGTTTCTGATGAATAGATTAATACCTTTTTTCCGTCTGATTTTTTGTCATGAAAAAATACTTAAAATCATGTTGGAGCAATGAAATATCCTGCTATTATTTAAAATAATGGCACTGTCACTCGTTTTGAAATATTGAGGACCATTTGTGTCCTGGAGGACTTTCTCACTTCTTATTTGGACAGAGCTCCTTCATCAACTAATGCACTCACTAAAAACACACAAAAAACCATTCAAGACTTGGTATTAAAAGATTAAAAAACAGATTTTCATCAGAAGCTGTGTGACAGAGGTTGATATGGGACCCCAAGATTCCTGGATGAAGTTCAACAAGTGTCAATAAAGACATCACCATTTCCTGCAATCTGAATTTGGTGATCACCATTTGATTACCTATATCTTCGGTGCCCTGCATCTCAAATAAAACTGATACTGTTGTTAAACTACTGTGTGCTGAAGTCAAGGGACAATGGCAGCTAAGTCATGGGAGCCAATAGGAAATACATCATGAAGCAAAAATGACCCTGTCACAAGGTTCAAGTCACTAGGTGCTGGGCTCCTCCAAGAGTAGATCAGAGCCACTCAAGCTACCTTGAGTGTGGTGATAAATTAAATGAGCCATCTCTGCTCAAGGACCACTCTTTGCCCTGAGGCTAACTGGCACAGCACAACTATAGGATAAGCTAAATTACCTTACTCTCCAAACAGTGTGGTTGCACCCAAAATGCCTTTGGGGAGTGGTCCTTGTCCTGTGCTAATTCCCAGCTGTAGATGGGCATTGTCTGGAAGCCTTTGGCAGGCTCAGATTTCTGAGTTCAGGCCAAAACACTGCCAGACCTGTGCAGAGACAGCTGGAGAATTACAGTCTTGTTCCTGGTTCTGGCCATGCTCCTATACCTGGAGCAAATTAATTTCCCTCTTTAGCTCTACTAACCAGCATGCAGGATGAGATTACTGACCTTCTGACTTGCCCCTGCACTCTTCCAACTCACATATGCAAGATGAAGCATTAGATCCCCAGAAGGAACAACACTCACCCTCTTACCAGGTATGCATAACACATGTTGGAAAATGGGGAGTATTTCTGCAGTGCACAGTTTTCTCTGTAGGCTCTACTGTGCCATCTCCATTGTGGCAGTGACATTGCAGAGTGACTTCTCATGCTTTGCTCCCAGGAAGTTTCAAGACATGTCAGTGGGACGCCATGGAGAAGGCTGTATGTTGGCAGCCCAGTCTGTGCATTGTGACTGAAGGTGATTCCAGGCTCTCCATTTCCCTAGTGCTTGTGAGCACTAAAGCAGCAAGAAACTTAAGGGAATAAAACCCAGATTATTTTTTTTTTATAGCACAAATAACTGTAACAAAATTTGGGTCCAACTTCTCAAGAGCACATATACCTTTGCTGGCAGCCGCATGCATATCTACTGGGGCAAGAATATCTTCATAGTGTCTGCTACTTAAAAGAACAGCAGTTACAAAGAGAACTAGCCACTAACAATCAGTGTCTTCGCTTTTATCTTCAAACAACAGATGGTGTTAATCTGTAGCTTTGCATTCCTAAAAGTGCTGGAATCATGAAGCAACTTGCTTCCAACAGGACCCTGAAACACAATGTAACACTAGGGAAAACAGTCAAAATGAGTGATCAGAGCAAAATATGCCTGCCATCAAACAGACTTTGAGTGAAATTCTTATCTTTTCGCAAGACAAGATGTCACCCAGCTGACAACTGTGGGTCTCATTCTGCTTTCAGTCACACTGCCTAAATCAGGAGTAGCTCCTGTGAGTCCCTGAAATCTGAAGTAGCTTCAGTGACTGATATGCGTTATGACAGGATAAGACTAATAAGATCACAGTTGCATTCATACAACAATTTTACACTGGAATAAGTATGAAGCTTTCTGAAACTAGGTCACATTTCAGCAGAGTTCCTTGAGATTTACTTCACTGTTACTGAGATCAGAATCAGTGACTGCCTGGATGAAAAGTTAAGGTGACAGTGAGGCAATTTCTTTTGTATTTCATGTGGGGAAAGCTAAAATAAATAGCATGAAAGGCCCCCACATTATTAGCTAGTGTGTTTGAAAGAATCCTGCCGTTGTGTTTTATCTTTTCTTAACTTCAAGCCAGAACATTTAAGATTTAATTATTTAGAGAAAGGGGGAGGGGAAGTGTGCCTTTTGAAGAAAGTCCCACAAGTTTCCAAACACTTCAACATTTCATCGTGGCAATCAGCCAGATGCCAAACAAAATGCTGCTTTCCACCAGGGATCTGACAGGTGGCCTTTCCAAAGTTTACACACTGAAGTGAGAGCTGATGTTCTGCTGCTTATTTTTCTGCCTTTTAAGTTATTCCTTTATTGAAGCCAGACTGCAGACATCTTTCCATGTAACAAAAGATAAAATCTTTCCCTGAATATTTGGGGATTTTAGTATGCTTTTATTTTATCCATATCTGCTCAGGGGATTATTATTCACATGTTCAGATGAAGAAAAGTTAGGCTGGCAAGAGAGAGAAACACATATGTATACAGGCAAAAGATAAGCTATTTGAAGCTTCACTGATAACACGGAGCCAGATACTACTGAGGTATAACCCAGCGAAAAATCCCACCTTTCCCTCGAGGTGCTTACCCTGTCTCTGGCAGGGAAGAAGGCTGGCACCCCAGCCCCGCTCATCCCCTGGCTCATCCCCCCAGAGCAGCTCCACCCGGCTCCATCTGCCTGGGGCTCTCCACCTGCCACCCACTAGCGCACCCGAAGAGGCACCTTCAGGGAGAAGCAAACCCAGTCTGTGGTTGCATTCCACTTTTCTTTATCTCTTCTTTCTCTTTGTTGTCCTAGGGCTATCAAATGTCTTCTCAGAATTTTCTGGATGCTCCTGGAAATCCTCTAAATTGAGAAAATATCAGGAGAAACAAAGTGCAGGGGAAAAATGGAAGCGTGATAGCTCTAGGTTGTACATCTCACTTTCCTTGCTCCCATCATGTATGGTGTCCCTACAAATACACAGCAAGTTTCAGGTGAAAAGACAAGGGAAATTACAAATTATTCTGTAGCAACAAATTTCTTGAAGAAACAGGAACCACGACTGATTCAATGGAATTGCTCCTGACTGATAGCTAGGTTAATGAGGCTCATGTCTGACTCAGCTCAACTCATTTCTGGGACCAGATTCTCACAGCCCACAAGAGAAGACTTGGGGCATGCCCTTGCCCTCATTTATATCTCGTTTGGCCATCATGAAGCCAAAGGAAAGGTGGGATATATTAGATAATGCAGTATGTAACCAAAAATTATCAACATGTAAGTGGCAAATTCTGTCAAAGAAAGGCCTAAATCCTGACCAAAGGTTGGCAAGCAGCAACAGGGGATCCTTCCCCCTGTTGTGTTCATGTTCCTATACTGCACTCTTCACCATAGCATCTGAGCAGTTTCTGAAACCTTCCCATGCAATTAACATCTGGCCCATACCATTTGTTTGCTCGCAATTCCCCAGGGAAGAGAGACATGAGCAGTGCAGTGTCTTTTTTTTTGGTAGGGATTATTTTAAATTGTTATTATGTATGTTGATATGTATTTATGCTACAGAAGAGAAGGTCGAAAACGTAGCTTTGCACTTGAAGCAGGAAGGCAGACAGTGCTAAGTCTGTGCAGAACCTCAGTTCCCGGGGGAGTTTATTCCACTGTCTGAGAAAAGCACATGAGCCGTATTTTTATGGAGGGAAGTCCTTTTCTGCCAAATGGGCAAGGTTGTAGCCCATAACATTTCTCTTATATACAAGTATGTGTGTGTATAAAAACGATAGAAGTCTAGACATCAGTCAGGAGTCCTTGAAAACTATGTCTGTGCTGGACTTGTTTTACTATGCCAGAATGTTGTAAAGGGACCTTTCCAATTAGAAAACTAAAAATCAAAATATATGAGTAAGTATGCCAATGGACATCTATTACATGCTGTGAGTATTTTGTGTAGAGCCAGATCACAGAACAAAATCCTCTGTTCTCTGAATGTTCAAAATAAGCCAAGAGGAAGTGAAAATATGTCACCATCATGCTGAATTGTCCATCCTTGGTCATAATCCTCATGTTTTGACCAGTTCTTTCCATTCAACCCTTTGTTTTCCAAAAGCCAGAGGAGGGTACCACTGAATTTGTCCGCAGGAGTAAGAAAGGCCTGCATGTGACTGAAGGGGAAGTACACTTCAGCATCACATTTTTGTTTAAGATCTCAGCTTCCATCCATTCATGACAATAGCAAAACAACCACTGATTTCAGTCATGCAGCTCAAGCACATTGCAAAATAAGCATAAAATTATTTACAATTGTTAGCAACATTCCACAATACTTAGAGCAGGCAGAGAAATGCTTGAACTCCTCTGTGAGTAGTAAATAAGCCAATATGCTCTTGCCATTTCTCCTCCCACCCCACACCCTTAAGAACACTAAAAAAAAGCAACTCAACAAAGCAGGCAATTCCTTAGGAATTTTCTTGTATTCAAAATCTCTTTGAAATTATCCAGCAACTAAACCACAGGCCCCCTCATCCTTTTGGTCTTACAAAACAACAACATAGAGTCTTCTGTGCTCAGATGTGGTAATTACAGGCAACATGCACAAAGAAAAGCAAATAGAACAATTTCAATTGCCGGAGCCTAACATGCAATTGTGTATCTATAAAGGTAATTACAAACCAAAAGATCAGTCATGGTTCTTGTTTCTTCAAATAACCATTTTGCCCTGAAGAAAAACAATTATCACGTAAGTAATCCTAATAATTTTAACATTTGTTTTGCATATCAGCATCAAATCTGAATGCCCTTCTTTTCTGAGGCATCTGAAGCATGTATTCTGAGCCAAACATTGTATCTCTGACTAATTTCTAATTCAGGAAAGCCTTGGTCCAAAACCCACTGGTGTCAATGGAAAGAACCCATAGAGTTTTCTACTGCTGATTCAGACTTATTTTTACTCTTACCTGTTTTTATGTCACTAGCCTCTCTTGCCAATAGGCATTGTAAGCATAAGGAGCAGGAAGCTGAGGGACTCCAGAGACAGGCAAATACCAGAAGTTGGCATATTTTACTGTTGTTTTTCAGCTTTCCTGTTGATATATATGAAATTTATGAATCCTCTTTGTGAACAGAGAAGGACTGGTGGATGATGTGGCAGTTGGAGGCCGACTAGGACACAGCGATCATGAAATAATAGAGTTCTCTATTCTTAGGGAGGCCAGGAGAGGGGGAAGCAGAACTGACATCCTGGACTTCCAAAGGGCTGACTTTGTCTTGTTTAGGCACCTGCTTGACAGGATCCCTTGGGAGACGGTCCTGAAGGGTATAGGGGTCCAGGAAGGCTGGGCACTCTAAGAAGGAAGTCTTAATGGCTCAGGAGCAGGTGGTCCTCAGGTGCTGTAAGAGAAACTGGTGACAGAGAAGACCACCCTGGCTGAACAGGGAGCTTTGGCTGCAACTGAGGGAGAAAAGGAGAGTTTACAGCTTTTGGAAGAAGGGGCTAGCCACTCACAATGATTACAAAGATGCTGTGAGGCTATGCAGGGTGGAAATCAGGAGGTCTAAAGCTCAGATGGAAATTACTCTGGCTTCAGCAATCAAGGACAACAAGAAATGTTTCTATAAGTATGTGAGCAGCAAAAGAAAGACCAGAGAGAGCCTCCATCCCCTGCTAGACGCAGGAGGAAACAGTAACAAGTGACGAGGAAAAGGCTGAGGTGCTTAATGCCTTCTTTGCCTCAGTCTTTAATAACAAGACTAGTTGTATTGAGGGAATCCAACCTCCTCAGCCAGAAGACACAGACTGGCAGAACGACCCCCCCGCAATCCAGGAGGAGATAGTCAGTGACCTACTGCGTCACATAGACACACACAAGTCTATGGGACCGGATGAGATACACCTGAGGGTGCTGAAGGAGCTGGCTGGGGTGCTCGCCAAGCCGCTTTCCATCATTTAACAGCAGTCCTGGCTGACTGGGGAGGTCCCGACAGATTGGAAATTGGCCAATGTGACGCCCATCTATAAGAAGGGTCGGAAGGATGATCCGGGAAATTACAGGCCTGTCAGCTTGACTTCGGTGCCCAGGAAGCTGATGCAGCAGCTCATCCTGAGTACCATCACGCAACACGTGCAGGACAACCAGATGGTCAGGCCCAGTCAGCATGGGTTTATGAAAGGCAGGTCCTGCTTGACAAACCTGATCTCCTTATACGACAGGGCGACCTGCTTATTGGATGAGGGAAAGGCTGTGGATGTTGTCTACCTTGACTTTAGTAAGGCCTTTGACACCGTTTTGACACCATTTTTTTGACACCTTTGACACCTTTGACACCATTTCCCACAACATTCTCCTGGCGAAAACTGGCTGCTTGTGGCTTGGATGGGCACATGCTTTGCTGGGTAAAAAACTGGCTGGATGGCCAGGCCCAAAGAGTTGTGGTGAATGGAATTAAATCCCGTTGGCGGCTGGTCACGAGTGGTGTCCCCCAGGGCTCGGTTTTGGGGCCACTCCTGTTTAACATCTTTCTTGATGATCTAGACGAAGGGATCGAGTGCATGCTCAGTAAGTTTGCAGATGACACCAAGTTGGGTAGGAGTGTTGATCTGTCGAGGGTAGGGAGGCTCTGCAGAGAGATCTGGACAGGCTGGAGCGATGGGCTAAGGCCAACTGTATGAGCTTCAGTAAGGCCAAATGCTGGGTGCTGCACTTGGGCCACAACAACCCCCAGCAGCGCTACAGGCTTGGGGAGGAGTGGCTGGAGAGCTGCCAGTCAGAGAGGGACCTGGGGGTGTTGATTGACAGCCGGCTGAACATGAGCCAGCAGTGTGCCCAGGTGGCCAAGAAGTCCAATGGCATCCTGGTTTGTATCAGAAATAGTGTGGCCAGCAGGGACAGGGAAGTGATCTTACCCCTGTACTCAGCACTGGTGAGGCTGCACCTCAATTACTGTGTTCGGTTTTGGGCCCCTCACTACAAAAAGGACATTGAATTACTCGAGCGTGTCCAGAGAAGGGCAGCGAAGCTGGTGAAGGGTCTGGAGCACATGTTGTAAGAGGAGCGGCTGAAGGAACTGGGATTGTTTAGTCTGGAGAAGAGGAGGATGAGGGGAGACCTCATCACCCTCTACAACTACCTGAAAGGAGGTTGCAGAGAACTGGGGATGAGTCTCTTTAACCAAGTAATAAGCGATAGAACAAGAGGTAATGGCCTCAAGTTGCGCCAGGGAAGGTTTAGACTAGATATTAGGAAGCATTTCTTTACAGAACGGGTTGTTAGGTGTGGAATGGGCTGCCCAGGGAGGTGGTGGATTCCCCATCCCTGGAGGTGTTTAAGAGTAGGGTCGACACAGCGCTGAGGGATATGGTGTAGTTGAGAACGGCCAGTGTTAGGTTAATGGTTGGACTGGATGATCTTCAAGGTCTTTTCCAACCTAGACGATTCTGTGATTCAGTTAAATTTCTTTACTTACTGGTATTCACAGTAAAGCACCTGGTCAATAGTTTTGTCTACAGTAATAAAATACCCTGGGTATCCCCACAATCCTTGACCCAAATCCTTGGAGAATGACATCTTCTTATTACCTTGCAGTGCAGGTTGATCCTGCAGGCCATCTCTTTTACATGCTTGGAGGGAAACACAAATGCATGCCCTAATACATAAGTACTTGAACAAAATACCTCGTAGAAAACTAACCTACTGCCATCTACAGAGCTTGAGGAAGGATCTCATTAAAGAAATTAAAAACACTAATAAAACTCTTTTGCCTCAATATGACATTTGGAGTATATTCAGCCCTTGGAAACATTCACCATACATTCAACACCTCTCAAAACCTATGACATTTTGTGCAGGGGAGAACTACAAATGAAAAAGCCAGATCTGGCTGCTTTCAGTAGCTCTAGCTCTCAGGAATCAGATCACAGCTGAAAAATCAGAAATTACTGTTACAACATAAGTGGATGTGATCCTGATGAAACCTTGAAAGGTAAAGTCATTTCAGGGGCAGTGAGGGGAGATCAGATCAGACTCCTCAGCTTTTTTCCCTATGGACAAACAACTCTCCATAACAAAAAACAGCTCATGCAGCCTCTCAAGGATGAGCTGTTGAGCTAGCTGATGAAGGAGCAGGCCAGGCCCATGCTTGATGCCCAGTTTGGGCTCAGCTCAACATCCGCACGTTGGTCTAATCCAAGGGAAGTCAAGCCAGCAAGGGTATTTTGGCACCATTTTCCTGGCAGTCACAGTGACCTTGCATATCTATTATGTATTTTCTTTTTCGAACTCTGTGTATTTAGCCAGCTTTGCTGGCTGGTGTCCAATTTTTTGGTTTGTTTCACTATGGCTTGGCTGTATCTTCGATCGCTTGGCTTGCCCAAGTCTAGTATCACTTGATTTGTAAAGTTGCTGCAGTTTCTTAATTGTACAGTTATAGACTGGAATCCATTTACGAAAGTTTGTTTTTAGTATTTCATGCTGCATATAAACTACTTGTTCATTCACTCATTCAGCTTGCTGAATACAGAGCAGGAGCATTTACAGGAATTTGGGAAGAAGGCTGAGGGGGAAGGCGGTGATCAGTAAAGGTCATGAAACTGTCCTCAAAGTACCAGTGTATTTAGCAGCTCAGCACAGGAACAACAGCACAGGGTTTTTAACGTGTTCTCTGGCAGGCATTGTCTCAATTTATGATGTGTATTTTCCTTTCATTTTTAAGCTCTCTTTCCACAGGACTCACTTATGGTGTCTTTTCATACCTTAGGTGTAGGCAACGGCTTTTACCTGAGAGAAAGCTCTCAACAGATCAAGCAAGGCAAAGGACTCTGCATAACATCTGTATATCACCCTTCCCCTAGCAAAGAGGAGCTACCAGCTACTGCTGCACCCTTCAGCCTCAGCCCCCTGGTTCCCACCACCTTGCTCAGAAGTCTACATGACACATCAGTCAGTACTCCAAGTAGGACAACATACAGTCACAGAGACAGGTAAAGTGCCTGGCCTGGGGAACCTGCAGCCAAAGATCATTTCTTATTTCCACCTCCTCCCTTTTTCCTTTCTCAAAGTCCTTCTGTTTGCCCCTCATATTTCTGCCTTAATATTCCCCTTTCCAGCTCTGCCTCCTTCAGCTGCTCTTCTTCTCACCTCCTTGGTTGCTTCCACTTCCCTGTCCTCCTGCCTCTAGTCTTCTCAGGCAGGTGGAGGAGTGATGGGGAGGATGGTGAAGGCACCTGTGGAGATTTTCAAGCCACAACATGGATGCTTGCCAGCTCACGAAATGAAATGCAATGCAGCACAACAGGTCATGTAAGGAGAAGAGTCCTTGTCTCCCTAAGAATCACATAAACATGTTGTAAAAATGCTTGGAAGAACCAGTGCTTTCTCCTGCTCCATTGTGTGTGCTGTGGTGAAATCTTTCTCAACTGAAAAAGTGCAGGAGCAGCAAAAGTATGAATGCCTTCTCCCTCGCTGCCCCCAAAATGTGTGTTTCAAAGTCTTGTCAGGACTGTTGTCATGCTAGCAAGTGCAAGCACACACCATGGGCACACACCATGGGCCAAGCTGCCTCTCACAATTTCTTCCATGTGGATTTGGGAACTGAGCAGGGGCTACTTTAACTTGACATTGTTGTTTCAGCCTCAAACGAGCAGCTGATTCTTGAAGCAGCAGCAGGCAATAGTTAGAGTGCAACCTTTGGCACAACTGCTGCTAAGTTACTGAGGCAGGGAGGGCTTTCTGCAGCAGCAAGCAGGCAGTACAGTGGAGCATTGCAGGAATAGGCTCTGTCCCAGAAGAAGGACTGTATGGCTCTGCTTTCAAATGACAATTGAGATGTTGTCACAGGCAGAATAAAACACCAAAAGAAAATACTTGGCAAATAGCCTGGCTGCTCGTGGGAGAGCCTCTGGTTTGGCAGATTACACTGAAGCTGCTCTTCCTCGTGTGATTGGGTAAGACCTACCATAAAGAGCAGTCCTACTGCCATTCTTCCGCTGGGGCTAGGGCTTGATCCTGCCTGCCCTGGAGAAACAGCAGGCAACTTGTAGCAGAAACTCCTTGGCTCTGATCCCATAGCAGTATGACTTTGCTCTATCCTCAACTCAAGACCTAGCAGGAAAAGCCAGTCTGTAGCTTACAGTGGGCAAATGTTTTCATTACTAGGGCCAGATGCTTGTCTAGGATATGAGTAGAAATGCATGATGACATCCCTGTCTTCTCTAAGAGTTTGATTGTAGCTTAACACACACAGGCCCACCAGGAGATGTTTAACATATGCAGGGTTTACCAGGAACTAGTTGTTCCTCCTTCTCTTCCATTCCCTGCTTGGGGCCACAGATTAGAAGAATATAGGCCACACTGCATCTTCCATAGACCACACTGACCTAGATCTTCATTTTCTTACAGGCACTTCCTATGTTCAGTGTATGATTGCAAAGGAGCTTTCCCCTTCAGTCTTACACAGCTCCTCTTGAAGTGGATTCCAGTGGATCAGTGTCAAAATTAGAAGAGGGAGCTTAAGAGCACATGAATATTTGTGCTGCAGTGGTAGTCAGCTCTCCAGCCAAGGAATGAGCCCTGTTCTAATAAGCAAACACACTGGAGGAGGCGATGTGTTGCTGTGCCTTTTATTCTTTCCACTCTGCATCTCAGTAGGGATTTGGAGGTGGGAATAGGACTGCAAGGTGTAAAATGATTTATGAGTGGAATGTGATTTTATTCCTGGTTCCTGTGTTAATATGTTATATTATTTCTTCAATACAAGTGGCCATAACTGGGAGTTATGGCAGGGAGCTTGGGGCTTAGAAGATTAAATTTGGATTTTCAGCTTTTTATTTTAGGAGCATTTTTTTTAAAACTGGCTCTTCCATACTGCCAGCAGCCTTTTTGGCTACTGTGCTGATCAAAGCCCTAGTCTGTGCCATAATCAGAATGACAACAACAGATCTGTTTGAAACCATCCAAGTGTCATCTTGTACCACACAGCAGTGCTGAAAGGTGATTGCATAAGGATGAAATAGTTAAGAATGGTTACACTACTCTTTGACCACAGGTTGCATTTGTTGTTTTGCATGCAAAAATTCTGCCCAGAAAAAGAGTTATTGGGCCAACTGTGTCTCCAGTCAAAAGCTTTCAAGAGGAAAAACGGATCAGTTCATGTTCAAGACAACCAGCATTTCTCTGATGGTTGCTGAGCTCAGATGAGCAGTGTAATGGAAGGAGAAGGACTATCCAGATTAGTTCCAGTGTTCAATAAATTATATGATGTCTTTTTTTTTTTTTTTTTCTCTAGCAATATCAGCACAGGGAAAGTGGCCTCAGAAAAATCATGGAACCTTTAAACCACCTTCTTAAGTACATTTGGGGACATAAATCCTGAAAACAAAGCTGGCAGAATTCTGCAGGAAGGCTTGGCATGAAAAAGAGAGCAGCACTGTAATTGAAATTTATTATGATGGATTATTACTGTTATATGAAGAAATCCAGGAAAAATTCTGGCTTTAGGAGGGAATAAAGAAAAGTGGAGGAAGCTGCCTACCTTATTTTAAGGCCACAAAAGCTATTCAGTTTAAGTAGCACAGACGTCCTTAACCAGTTGTGACATTAGCAAATGAGGGCACACTGGATGGATATTCTCTGAGGCTGAACTTGGCCCCAGCACTTCTTATAACAACTCAAGGTACTAAAAAATAAACCCGTTTACTGTCTCTTCTGGAATATAAAAGAATTGAGCATTGTTTAATAATACTGAGCAGACCAACAGCAAAATTTCACAGCACAGAGAACCGACACCATCAGGTTAAAATACTGTGACTTCTTTAAACATCAACATTACTTTCCCATGAACTCCACAAGACACTTTCCAGGCTGGTCACTGGCAGAGCTGTAATGAAAAAGATGAATACAGACTATAGTTTGGACGTCCTTTGAACTCAAGAATTATATGAAATGGGGATGGAGAAGGAAAAAATTGACATGGAGCTTCCACAAAACATGAGTTCATTCTAGGGAAGATCATACCCTGCCTGAATGTCCTCTGTAATTGCTCACAGCTACCCAGCTCACTGGCAAAATGGGTGGTGTTGGTAGTGGTGGTTAATCAGCTGATTCATAGACACTCAAATGATGAAAAATGGGCCTAACTAAGCCAACTGGCTTGATTTGGTGGTGGAAATTGCAGCAGTGGAAAAATCTATATACTGCCTACAAGACAAATTATGAAAAAGTGGAGGCATTTTGACCGTATCAGTCTAACAGAGGTAGATGGTGCAGGATATTAGAAGTGCCACTTTACTAACAGCCTTTATTTAGGTATGGTCTGCATAGCATTCATGTAGTTGTCATGTAGCCTGCTCACAGCAGGCTAACATATACTAAATTATACCTGGGGGATGTGGTCAAAGATCCATGGATTCCAGTGGTTCTGAGATCAGGAACAGTGTTCAGATTGAAGAAAACCCAAAATGAAAGTTTCAGAAAAACCCCCTATAAAACACAAGATCCCATCAAAAAGGTACAAACGTCACTGAAATGGAAATGCTGGTGTGTTACTGAGTTCCACTCCTATAAAGCTGTGAAACCAGAACCCTCCTCTGAAAAGTCTTCATTTTTGAAACCGGCTTAATTCAGCAGATTATGCAAGGTAAGAGGATATAGCTACTCAGAGCTTCACAGCTTGCCTGTTGGAAAAATCTTTTATTTTCTGACAAATGACAAGAGCAAATGCACATGTTGTTAGCAAATGTAGTCTTTTCATTACAGCTCTGACATTGCCAAGGTAAGAGCTATATTTATTAACAGCTTAGTTCACAGCTAGTCTAAAAAACCCAAAGCAAGATAAATTGCTAAAGCATTTAAATCATTCATATATTTTTTAAAAGATTTTTTAAAAATAAATATTCAGAGTTTAAGCACACATGAGGACACAAGTGGAATAAGCTGGATCAGAAAACATCTAGACATTATTTGTAACATATCACATTAAAATGAGGTAAAGTTACTTGCCTTTGCTTGGAACAAGGAATATTTGAACTGTAAGAATATCCTACAACAAAGACCAATTCTCCTTGTGGGAAATGAGGTTTTTGGGAAAACACATCACCCAGCTTATAACCAGCATTTGATATTCAGTTCAGACCTTTGTGGATTTGCCATCAGAGGCCTGCCCTGGTTTCAGCATGAGACTGGACTATCTGCTAGCTCTTTCCATGGCTCCCTCCAAGTCACGACTGAGGAACAGAGGTTCATTTAGTCTGGTTAGCTCCAACCCTGCCATTATGTCAATTCCTCCTGTTTTCTGGATCAGTGGCAGCCTCCAGTTATTACTCAGTGGCCTCAATCCAAGACTGGACTTTCCAGAGGCTGAAGCATAAAAGAACAGAAGTCAGATGCTGGTGATGAGCCAGGACACTTGGTTTCCAAATCAAGATAAAACTGCAATCATACTTATTTTTTTTTCCCTGTGGGAAGGGTCCTGGTTTTTTTATCTGCCCAGTGTAGATCTCATCAGTACGGGCTTTCACACACATGCTTGTATACACCGCTGCCATTGTCCTTTATTCCAGGGCTAAGTGTTGGCAGAATAAGCACAGTCAAGATAAAATGTATTAATATGTGCAGACACACTATTGAGTACAATCAGTCTCCATCAGAACTGAACCGTCTGAACACATCTCAGTGTTCTTTCATTCTGCCAGTAATTAAGACTGAGGCAAACACTGCTGAATCCTCTTCTGGAAGGCCAAATCCAAGCACCTTATGAAGGCACACCATGAACATTTGCTCCTACATGCTATTTCTGTGTTTCGTAGCAGAAACTCATTAGCAAATTCAGTTGTGAAGAGATTACTCATTAGCTGGTAGCAATGAAGAGCTGGAAACCAAGCAAGAATACCAAAGCAGGTTTTTATTTACACTTTGCACACCAAATAAAGGACAAAGCTTGTAAATAACAAAGGCTCGAATGACTTGAGCTAAGCATTGATCTTTCAGTCAAAAACATTTTTGTGAAAAACCTCAAAAAATATTTGGGGTCAGCTCTTACAGAGAAGGATTGAACATCTAAGGTTTCCATACAGCAATGGCAGGTCTACAAGTAAGCAGCAGAAAGATTTCCACAGGCTTGGCACCTGCAAGAGTGCATGCAGATCAGATAACCCTAGTGCCACAAGTCCTTCGTGTGTGCTCTGCTGCAATAATTACATGAGATATTGCATATGCATTTGTATCTTTATAAAAAAACCCCAGCAGACAAACTGAAGACAGTTGCACACAATGAATCGGTAATGGAGAAGTTCATGTTCATTCTGTCAGACACTATTAAAATGACACTTTTCTAAGTGTTTAGTTAATGTCCTGATACAATTTATTTGTAAAATGTTATAAAAACTCACATGGCCATATTTCACTGAAAAGAGATTAGATACTCTTCACTTGACTTTTTGGTATTCAGCTCAAAAAGAGTACCTGACCTACTTAAATAGCAATACATCTATCTAGCTGCTTATATGACCCATTCTTGTCAACTTACAGCCCCTTAGCCAAAATGTTATTGCAGACAAAAACTGAAAATTCTGTGGGCATGTCTATACATACCATTGTTTCCGTATTCAATGCACACAGTATCTTGAAATCACTTAGTGTGGATTTGTGTACATCTTTTAAACAACTTCTGCAAATGCAAATTCTTTCTGAGATCTTGAAATGGGCAAAAGATGAAGAAATGCTCATCCAGCTGACTCCAGCTGAACAGTTTCCTTCAGCCTTCTGGGCTTGCTTACTTGTATCATCTTGGAAATCAGAGTGTACATTAAGAGTGAGGGGAAAAAAAAAGGTCCTGCAGAGAAGCACAAGGTGAGGAGGTTAGGATTCAATTCCTATCTCAAGAAGAAACTCCTTTTGTGTAATCTTAATTGACACACAGCTGGAGGAGACTTTTTGAGCCATTGTGTCTAGACTGCAGAATCTACAGTATGAAGCACAATATATACTGTGCATGCCCAGTATAGTTGCTGTTGTACAGTAAAGCTCATATGACAGGACAACACTTGATTCACTGCATCAGAGTGGACCGTCTGTTGCACATGCACAACCATCTTGGCTTCAGGAGATCAGTTTCAGCAATCATGTCAATTGTCACTGCTTTATGCAGTTAAGCAGAGCCACAGCTCTCTCTGCAGCTGGTGAGTAGGGAGGCCTTATGGAAAGAAACCCTGAGCAATAGTTTCATTTAAGATAACAATTGCTTCCCTGTTTCTTTACCTCTGAGCTCCACCTGCCCACAGTGTCATTTCAAGGATTTCTGGGTTAAAAGTTCAGGCAATGATGATTGCTTGGTAGGCAGGCCTTCCCTCATCATCAAAAGGTGAATGCCCAAGAGATTCTTCTTCAGGAGAGCTTCTCTTTGCCCTGGCAGCTGGTAGGTGGACCAGATGCCTCCCAGAAGCAAGAGCAACCAGCCCTCCAGCTGTGCAGTTGGGCTAAGATTTGCAATCACTGGACAGACTTTGAGAAAACACAGTGAAACTTCCTTGGTACAATATAGTGAAAAGACTGTAGATAAACCTGCCTTGCTGCAAGGTATAGCACAGCTGACTTTGCACCAGTTTGCAGTCCTTTTAATCTAGATGAGAGTGCTGCCCTAGCATGACCTACAAGATGAAGAATTAGTTAATTTTCTCCTCTGATTAATAGCTCATGTAAAATTAGTAGGAAGGAAAAAAGATGTGCTAGTTAACCACCACATCTTTCTTGGTGGGAGGATATAAACGTTGAAGGCAGAGATAATATTACTTCCCTTGGGCATTAGTTGCTTGGTGGTTTGGAGCACATGCCTTTGATAATCAACATCAGTATCTCTTTCATGTCACTGAACAGAAAATAGGGCCTCTTCAAAGAGACTAACTCAGAAAAGAAATTGTTAAACAGGCCTGACTGGGTTGAGCAATGCTGGAAATTAAGTACCCTGGAGGGCCAGGATTAGAATTGAGGTCAGCACTCTCAAACAGGGCAAGGGAGAACGTTAATAGCCCTCTGTACTCCCTCTGAAGTTCAGATGGCTGTCACTGAATATCCATGTGGCCCTCTCGTTCTCCCTCTCCATATGCTGCCCTGATGATTAGCATTCTGCCTTCTTGTCATAAAATACATGAATTAGCTGGTGGCCAGGAGCTTACTGGCCTAAGCTTTTCAACTGCTACAGAGCTTCAATTACACAGCCTCACTGAGAATTATTATTTTTTTAATCCTGACTTTTTCATAATGTTAATCCGCTAGTAGATACTTGTCCTTTATCTATGACACCAAGGCGTTCAGCAAATGCACATGAAAGAATGAGGCTTTGTTCCTTTGCCATCCAGACTCCTGTTTCATGTGTGCTTCAAATAAGAGAATTACTATGTAATGACTCACAGTTTTCTTTCCCTTTACCTTCTAGAGACAAATGACTTGCTGTACACTGATGACATCATTTCTCTCCTGGACAGTAACTAATACAAAATTAACCTTTCAGCAGAAGCACCTTTAGAAAAGCAGATCTGCTTTTAGCCTGGGTATTTCAAAGGTTCTTAATAAAACTGGGCTCTCACTAGTGATGTGCTTTGTTATTGAAAGTGCCTTACAATGTCCTACCCTTCTGGACTGGCAAAGCAGCTTAAGAAGTGCTGTGGAGTGAGAATAGGGGCTGTGCTTGCAGGTGTATCTCCACAGTATATCTGAGGACCATGACCAGGTCCCCAAGCGATGTTTGCCTGTCCCTCCATCATTGGGCCATGTGGAGAAACAGAGCCCTTGCAGCCACACACGGGACAGTGCACCCTGATGGCACACCATGCGTCAGGGCAGGCTGGCTGGCTCAGGCAGCGAGCAATGCCAATACATTTATGCTGCTTGTAGACCCAGAGCTCTGAGTCATGGGATCTCTGCAAGATAGGTCACTGTAAAAATTCAGATACCTCCTAATAAAAGCAAAAGGAAATGAGATGTTTTGTTTATGTGACTTAAGATACAGTCTTTCCAGCCTGTATTCTTTGACTCTGCCAAAAGCATTTTTGTGTATGGTTCTTTCTAACAAGGAGCTAGTTTTTGTCCAGTGTAAGCATGTATAAACCAATTAACTAATGTTTACCCTGGCCAGGAAACTTTGTCAAGCACTTTACTAGCAGGCACAGTATTTAAGCACAGATGCAGCTGGTAGAGTTTGGATTCTGGTGTCGGTAGCGCTTGAGAGAGTTTGTCACTGACTGCAGAGGTCTGGGCATATATACTTCTTGAATCGAATGCCAGCAATTTGATCACTTCTCAAGTTGATAAAGAAAAATGGAAACACCTGAGAGCAAATCTTCCACTATCCACTGCTCACTGTTGCTCTGGTTTAAATTGCTTTGCACATTCTGTCTCTGACTTACTCAAATATATAATTTCTTTCCATTTCCACTTATTTCTGGAAGCAGCTTCTTACATTTACCTCTTTGCTTGCTTCACAAAGATTTCAACAGCCAACCCTCAAAGCTTTGCTACAGAGGACCAGAAGCAGACATTTTTTGAAATAACAGCAAGTTAAGCTCCTGAGAGGCTCACAAATTTGGTGCTATTTCTGGTGAACTAGACAGCAGACCCTGGTAAGCAGGGTCCTCCCAAGGCTGCAGAAAAATGCCACACACATAAATGACTTAAATACATTTCCTGTGTGCCCAGCCAGCAGGAGTACCAAGCAAAACAGGAGAGATTAAAAATTTGTCTCCAACAACAGACTGCAGGACTGCCTTCCCACAGCTTCTGCTGCAGCTTTGGGAATTAAGTAATGCTGAGGAGGGCTCTGGCTGGTGAGCCAACATACCCCAAACACATCCATGCCCATCTCTATATGAGCTCCACCCACACTGTGGAGGGAGCCTTACTGGCACCCCGGAACAGCAGTGATCCCTGTAGAAGGCCCAGCAAACCAGGGAACAAGAGACAACATTTGTGGCAGGACTCCTCTCTCCCAGTTCAGAACTCACTGCATGGCAATGTTCATCATTTTAATACCTGCTTCCTTGAACATATATACACCTCTGAAGAGATCTTCCCTCCAAAAGATCTCCAAGAATTTTACAGGCAATTAAATTTCATGGTATTTTTTTGAGGGAGGTACTGTTCAGTGTGGGATTTTTCGAAGTAGAAGAAACTGAGGCACGATGAAATTAAGTATCTGTCTCAGAAAGCTGGAATAGAATCAAAACCAGACTGATTCCGAATTGCCAGTGTGTGCCATCACAGCGTCATTTCTCCATGTTTCAACTCAGGAGATCCAATAGCCAAACCTTGAATGCTATTTTAAATTGCCTAATGTGGATAAAGTTTGTTACCTGTATCTAGTCCTATTTCAGAATCACTGAGCTGTCAGTCTCAATCAACTGGTATCCAGTTCACCAGTACCCACATAGGTCCATGAGGTCGACAGAACTCTACAACTGTACAATGTTTTTATTTTTTAGAAAGTGAAAAAAGGTATGTGTCATAAATACATTCAAAGATCAGCAAAACTCCTTGGATATTTCTCTCCTACAGGATGGATACAGTGCATCCCAATGCATCATTGACACAAGATTTAGTGCTTTGTTTAAGAGTTTGTGTGGATTTTGTCTAAATGGTTGCAAATCAGTGAATTTTATTCAAAATGAACTCTCACTATTGTTTGCTTAGCTGAAAGACATTTTGCTGAAAAGCCAGAATAGTGACAGTCTGCTCAAAAAACTGGCTTTCCTTTTGTTGTGCAAAGAGAAAATTTTGGGACACCACTGTTTCTTTTTCTGATCCCACTTCAGTCAGTGATATCAAAAGATACAGCTTCAAGGTGACAAACCAGATATGTACACTGGGGACAGTAACATGGGTTCAAGAGTACTGATGAGAAGAATGCAATTAAGAGGGAGCTTGATTTATGAAAAGTAGACTGATTAAACCCAAAATATGCAGACATGTAAGCAGGTATTTAGGTACTACCATTATTCCATGTAAGGATGGGTTAAGGACTTTTTTTTTTTTAATTTGTTTTAAAGAGGTGAATTCATAGAATTCAAAGCTACATTCCCCTTCATGGTGCACTTGTTACTACAAACAATGCCTGTCTTGTAAAGGAGTCTCTGTTGACAATGACAGGGCTGAATAAACACTCCACTGGCATATAGGTTTCCATTAGCTCAAGTTTACGTGCCTTGTCATGCTTCTCCAGCTGTCATTTGTCACTGTGCTTTGCACAAGATCAGCAAACACTATTCTCCCACAAACTTTCCCCCATTTCTTTCTTTGGAGGAAAGGAAGAAAAGGAAAAAAAAAAAAAAAAGTGGGTTCAGGGTACGAGGACAGCATAATCACTTCTTCTGCAGGGCACTCAAGCTTTGCATGGAAGAACAGCTTCAAGTCTTCCATCGTCAGATCAAGAGCACAGCCTTGCTGTGCAGCGGTCTCCAAGGCATAAGGCTATGCTCAGAGACAGCACAATGAAGCCAGAGCCCCAAAGTGAAACACAGGTGGGCTGGAGAGTTCTTTCAGTGGTACCTAACTGGCCACAGAGCCTTGGTGCTACTGACAGATCTGCAAGCCAAGTGGTTGTCAGAAATCATCTGTTTTCATCTTTTGCTGACCTTAAAGATGTATAGAAATGTCTTTGCTCATGCTGAGCTATTGGATGCTTGTTCATATTCCTCACAGGGACAAGGTAATTCAAAAACTGGGCACATCAGGCAACTTTAGGTAAACACACACAGAAAACCAAAATATTTAAGCGTTTTGGCACAAACCCACATCTCAAGAAAAGCCAGTCCACTCAGTGGCATGTTCATAAATGTGCTCCAGAGACTGACTCTCACACAAAGCAAACCTTGAGCTCAGGCTCTGGGCTCATGAACGTCTGATGAAGAATCATAGGACACACTGTCATTGCTCCCCCCAGCACAAACACTGCCCTCGGCTCTGTCTGGTTCCAGTTTAGAAGCGGCGACATTTGGCAAGTCAAAGTGACCTCAGCTTCATTGAAACTCCCCGCTTGCTATTAAACAAGCAGCAGGGATTTACAGGAATAGCAGGAACCAGATGGGAAAGCACCAGGACTGGGACAGTGGAACTACAGATCCAAAGGTCATAACTGCTCTGTAGGGAGCGCCTGAGCCACATGTGTGCTAGTCCAGTCCCCAGGATAAATAGCAGCTACAGAGCTTGGCAGCCTGAGGAGAAAACCCCCTTTCCTTCCCAGCCTGCAGACAGCCCCAGCCCTCCCCTGGCTTCATCTGCTGCGATGGGTATTTAACCAGCAAAAGCACCTGGAAGTCAGGCTGCACATGTTTGTTTTTATGAGGAGGGGCAAGGGGTTAAGCAGCAAAGCAGAGATGGAAAAGCAGATGACAAGCCAGTTTCGTGGCCCCATTCTACTCTCCTGGTTCCTCTCTGGCATTACGAGAGCTGCCACCTCCCTGAAAAGCCCAGATGGCTGCTTACCCCCAGGTCCCAGCCCCTCTGAGCTGCCCACAGGGCATACATCAGGGCCAGGGAAAGGACAGAGCAGCAATGGTCCCCCCAGCAGCATGGCTTTTTAGAAAGGATGGGTTTCTAAAACAAAGTTTCTAAAGCAAACTTTCACTTTGCTGCTTTCAGTGTTGTTAAGAGAGTAGGGCAGAATCAGGAATTTTTCAGGGGAACAGTGTTCAAGTGAATCACATATACTCCCCATGCTAAACTTTTATTAGACAGGTAAGACCGAATGCCAGGCAGACACTGGAGGGAAGGGCTTCACACCTGCTGCCCCAAGGGCTGGAGGAGTGCATTGCTGTGGCTGCAAGCCCAGTGCCTCCCACCACCAGCTCCCAGTGCTCCACTCACACCAGCAGGGGGGGGACCTGCGGATGCATTTGCCCATACAAACAGGTTACACTCTTTCCCCATGATGTTACCTGACGACAACAATGGTTGTTAAAGCAGCACTGAAACGCCCATTTCCATACTTTTGGGGCAGACACTTTCCTGCTGCCTTTCCTTCTCTACCACTGATTACCCTCTCTGCCAAAGCATACGTCCAAATATGTGCAAATGATGAAACAGCTGGAGCCCTGCAGAGAACTAAAGCCATGCAGCCTAGCCCTCAAGGGCAAACTGACCCTGACAAAGAATGCTAGGAAATCCCAAGATAAATCTGTGAAAGTAGCCTTCAAGCAGGATTTGGTGCCACGGCCTCTGTTCATCCTTAGATGTTATTGCCCCTTTGAGCAGGATGAGTATCAACACAGGGGGTGGCAGACCTTTGTCATGCAGCAGGAATGTTAACATCCTCCAGATTTAAACGGCGCCATCTGAAGAGCAGTTCATGTTCTGAAATTAATTTTTCATGTGTACATCATGAGGTCCTAATAAAAATGTTAAAAAACTGTCTTTGTTGTCCTCCAATCCCAACAGGATTCCCTTCTTTCTTGGCATTTCTCATCATTGTTGTTTTCTGTAGACAACAAGGTTGTTGTTAAGGTTATGGTACCAGCTTCACAAAATGAAAAAGATTGTAAAAAAAGAAGAGAAAAACAAAAAGACAAAACAAAACCAAACCAGAAAGAAGACTTTTGGGGGAGGGGGGAAAGAAACAGAAATGTGCCAGGAAGCAGTATAAAAAGAAGCAGGGACTTCTGATGTTTTCTTTTCCCTCCTCCTTCATTCTTGGCTGAATTATAGGGCGTAGCATAGTATTTTCAAAGCATCTTTTACAAACTTTATTTAGTTCAGTGATTCACATTTCCCGAGCAAGGTTAACCAAAGGGAGAGATGTTTCTCCCCTTGCCCCAAGCTGTTCCCCAACTTTCAGCTAAATTGTATCACATTGTTAAAAATAATTGTCAGAAAGGAACCTTTCCTGATCTCCTCCAACGGCATTGTTTTTCCCAACAATGTGCAGGATGGTTCATTACTTACTCATTTTAGAGAGTGACTTTGAAGTACTTTGCACAATCTGAAGCCTCAAATTTGGATAAGACAGATGCACATAGTTAAGACTGAACTGCATGGTCATTACCCACCAGAGCTTGTCATCTTCTTCCAAACACACATCCCCAGTCTGAAAAATCAAAAAGTTATATACATAAATCAGTTCACTTTCTCTCCTAGACCGAGTTGAGCACTCCCTTAGAAAAGCTGGAGCTGAGATCAGATGTGCAAGAGAAGACATCAGAACTTCTAGGCCTACACGGACACCACCTGAGTCTCCATGCTCCAGCAACCCACCTGAGCAGCATAGGCTGCAAGCTGATGCTGTGTTTGGGACGTGCCTCACTGTGACCACCAGGACCGTAAAAGTGCCAGTGTTGAGCCCTCATTAGCTGACAGGATTTATTTGCTCTATTTCCCATGCAATACCCTACACTGCTCTTGCTGTCCAGTAATCACTGCTGGACTCCCAGCTCATGACCCCTGCAGCTGGGAGAATATCCCCCAAAATTCACATAAGGGCTGTATGAGGGGTCTGCAGTCACTTACTTCATCAGTTCAGTCCAGTTTCTGCACAACACATCATCCCTTCTGGCTACACATTAGAGGGAACAGCAGCAGCCATGTCAGGGCTCCAGGAGAGTGAACATATGTACACGGGTTAGGGGGAAGCCAGATACTCAGTTAAAGCAACAAAAAGTTGAATGCGTGGGAAATGACAGGCGAAGCAGCCTGGTCAATAAGAGAAAAGGTTTGAAAAATCCAGTATCCTTTAAAGAATATCTGAATACCAAAAAAAAAAAAAAAAAAAAAAAAGAGTGAGATCAGCATAGGAAAACTTTACCCTTTCCTGCTTCCTTTTCACTGACTCAAAAAGAAGCTTCTAATGTCTCCACGAGAAAGAACTGTAAGGTCAGATTTGTTTGAAGGGAACAGAGAGGAGAGCCTCTGGTTTCTTTCCAAAAAGCAGTTTATTTTAGATTCACAAAAGGTCAGGAAGAATAAATTGCAATGGATACTCTTCCTGTGTAGCCAAACATATTTTGAAGCAGAAACATGATGTTACAAAGAAATAAACAAGTAAATATAAGGAAGCTGAAGAAAACTCCAACCCTCAAACATTTCTGATTGCAGAATGGTATCGCTCTCACATATGCTCAAAGAGTAAATTTAGTTTTAAATGAAGGAGGGGGGGGGTGGGTAGCTGTGACTTAGATAAGCATAGAGACTCACTTTTGGGAGATAGTTACACATCGGAAGAAACATCCCAGCACTGAATGGAACTCTGCCAGCATGGCTTAGTCTTCATCTTCTATTGCAATCCCTTATACAACAAAAGAAATCGTGTATCAGCCAGAAAACCCATAATTCTACTGGGAAGTGCTGAATGCACACAATAATATACGCAGTCTGTTACCTACAGTAAATGAGGTTTATTTAGGTCCTTCACCCATGATCTGCATGCTCTAAGAGCAGCGTGTTTAGCTGTTTGGATGCTTTTATTCCCACATGGCTTTCTTCAAGTAGGTACATGTAGCTCCATTTCACCAAACAATGGAGAAAAAAGCAAAGGATTACCTGGGAGACACGACTTAGATTGTAAACCAAGAATATCATAATCATTTTTGTGGGCTTAATCCACTACTAGGTATTTAGAATATTCTGCAGCCAACAAAAATTAATGAGACGCAGATCCTACAAAAGGGAAAACTATCAGATAGATTTATATTATCGCCTACTGATATCCCTAGTACTAAGGAAGCCTACCAGGACCTGGAAACAGCATGGCTGCATTTCCAGAGGACATTGTTTATTTATTTGCGCCTATCACAGAGCTGGATTTTGACTTGGGTCAACACAGGCTCTAAGGACCCCTGTCTGGACATTTATGGAGGATATCTACTGACTGCCTGAAAATGGTGTGTGGCCAAGGAGGCCAGAGCCCCTCTGATCCAAGTGCTGTGAGATGGAAACAGGCTTTCTGTTTTGTGCTTACAAAGCACCCAACACTAGGCATCACAGTCCCAGAGCTATCATTCTTCCATCCTGCTGCCATACCAAAGCAATAGCAACTGTCTTGCTGAGTTTCCAGGTAATAAAGTTGCACTTTGCTCTAATTGCCATGATCACTGACAGTTTATGTTAATCAAGTGACACCAACATAAAGTGATGGGCTGCCAGAGAACTAGAAAGCATTTTACCCTCAGCTGTTTCTGACATGTTTGTGTGCACAGTTCAGTTTACCATTAAGAGGGCAAATAATGACCCATCTCCAATTTGAGTCTGGGTCCCTTAAGTATTATATGGAAAGCCAACGTTTAAACAAAGAGACACAACTACAAATTCAGCTTGACACTCTCCAGGAAAAGGGTCATTAGGCAGCAGAGGACAGACAATCTTCATCTGCCCCCTAGGAAGTTTCTGCTATACTTTAACGACCACAGAAGATATCATTCATCTTTACTCACCCCAGTTCTTAACAGTAAAAGGGTCTGAAGAAGCCAGGCTAGTTACTGGATATATGTGTGTAATGCTTCTACACATGCCTTTTTTCCCTTGCAAACCATCATGCAGCCATGCAGCCTGAGGCTCAGCCCACCAAGAAACCTGCTGTGCAAAGGATGCATTTTACATATCAGGTCCCAGTGTAGGGAAAAGGCTGTGGCACTGTGCCACAACCTGGGGAATGGGAGGGGACCTGAAGTACACCAGTGGAGCCCTTCCAGGGCTGATTCACAGGAATCAGCATGATCCATGGGCCATGGTCTTCCAGGCCACCACTGGCTCCTCTGCCATCATTTGGGAACGATGAATGTGAAATATCACTGAAGGATTTCATACAGCCATCTCCATGCTTCTACTCTCCATAATCCTGGGGCATAATCCTAAAGCATGGAATACGATTTCAGCAGGTAGTGTAATGTTGCCATGTGGCTTTTCCTATTGGTTTGAAAATAAACTATTAGTAATCTGAACTGCTAAATGCTTGGATACATATATAATCCTTCACTTTGGAAGACTACTTACTATTTTCTCCACCCCTTGAGGCTTTCTGTCAACACCGATAACTCCCATCTAGGATAGGAAAGCATTAAAAGTGTTTCCACTTAATGATAATCAAATTATTTTTTAAGAACTTGTAAAACCCAAACAACTCTTCTTCCATTACACTCTCCCAGCAAAAACAGCTAATGTTTCCAGACAGACAAGAAAGAACAGCTATACCGTATAGAAAAAGGCATTTGAAATATAACTTACTTCCCCTAAAGAAAATTCAAAAGCAAACAATGGTTGCATAAATAAAACAGGGAAACAATACTTAAATTAATAATATATATTCTCCTAGAGTTGGGGTTCTGCTGCAAAAATGCAGAAGGGGATGGGAATTCACTGTCAACTTAATGAAGACAAAGTGATGGAATAAGTGCCTGGTACATAACTGAAGGTCTTATTTTAGGATATGTCCAGAGGTTCTTGCTGTCCTGACACGTACTTCTTAGAGCCTTCCCTTTTCTCCTCCGTACTTTAAACTAGGAACCCACATCGTAAGCTGTCTGAGTGAATGGAAAATACTCCTTCATTACAGAGCACACACCTGTATGCAAATATTCCTGTTAAAATCCCACTCTCAGATTTAACCTCTCAGCAGTCCTGCAGGCCGATAAATTCAGTCCACTCTAAACTATAAAATCTAATGACAAAATGCTCCCACAAGCTGTGTCTGACCCTGAAGTAGAAGAGCTCAGTTAACTGTGTGAACCTTTAATTTGTAAATGCAGAATCCTCCCTGCCAGATGCCGTTGCTTCTGACAAAGCTCATCTTCAAACAGTGGCAAGCATATGTAGTCCCAGTGGATGTATTCTGCAGGGGCAGGGGGCCAGGTTGGTATTTTACATAATTTTTTTTTTTTTTTTTTTTTTTTTTTAATCTTCAGGCACTTTCAGAACAATAGGTGTGCAGGTTGAGTAATTTCCATTAGGACAACTACACCTACAACTGTTTAGTTTTTTGTCAGCCTGCCTCACTGCAACACAACTAGAAAGTTCACACACAGGAACAGGTCAGCAAGGGACAAACTTTGTCACTTGATGCCCTGATTCTGTGAGAAATTGAAGCACATTTTTAATTGCCAGCTTGTTTTGACTATTCACGTGCAGAAAAAAAGGCACAAGCCAAAGTGCCTTGCACAACTTGGTCACAGAGCAGCATAACAAACATTATGGGAGCTCAAAGACAAAAGTCAAAATTAAGGTTTTGATTTTAAAAGCCTAACCAGGGATAGGTTCAGTGAGAAAATGAGGGCTGCCATGCCTAAATGAGCACATATGGTCAACTTTATTTTTAACAGGACAAAGACCCTTTTCTCTGAGGCCAAGATACTAGGTCTTTAATCTTTTTCCATATTTCTCATGCTTATCGCATACAGGCCTATCATAAAGATGTCTTTATCACTTCTTCCTTTTGATTAAAGGCTCTGAGTAATGCTAGCCAATATCAATAACGATGCCCTAAAAATAACATTATCATCACACCAGAACCTTGCAGGGAGCACAGTGTTAGTCTCACAAGCCCCTCTCATACAGATCATGCAGCATCCTCAGAAAAAAAAAAAAAAAACAAGATGAAGAACAAGGCTCTACATTATGCTTGGAATATCATTCATCTTACAGAGAGTGAAAGCCTGGGTGATCTTTATTTTACGTTGATCACACAGTTAAATTGCACAGATATTAGGCAGACAGGTTGGAGGATGAGGGAGGGGGAAGAGCGAGAGAAAAAAATAAGTTGGCTCAGAACTTCATCCCAAACAGAAACCAAATGTTAGCCACTTTTGAAATGCCATAAACTTTTAAAATGTTTGAGTCAAATGAAACAGTAAAAGTAATTAGCCTTACCAACACATTCAATGATCATCAAACTAAAAATCAGCCCAACAGATATGCATGTATACATATAAACAGAAATACACAATGGTCAAAAATATGGTTGAGACATATCATCCATGTGAAAGGTGAGAGTACAGCTAAAAAAAAAAAAATTCCATAAAAGGCATTGATTGCCAACCAGCCAAGTAATTACAGACAATTGGTATGTACATGGGACACAATGATAATAAGGACATTTCATCGTCCTAAAGGAAATAACAATTGTGGGAAATCATTTTAATAGTGCTCAGAAGGATTACAAAATCCCAGTTTCATGTCATTCTACAACAGACTAATGTTTTCCCATAAATTATAGCTGATTTCAAGGGAAAACAATTAATGGTAACAGAATCAAAGACATACAAAAGCTTTCCGATTTAAAGTGACATTGCTCATTTTAAAATAGCCGGTTTTAATTAGCTTCTTCCTAAGACCATTAAAGGTGCATATTGAAGGTACATTTCCACACACACTGGAGAGAACTTCTGCACTCAAGAAGCTTGTAAAATTGTGATCAGCAACAGCAAAACTATATGTAAATTGGCCAAATACTCATTAAAAGAATAATATTTAGTAAATAGTCCAAAGATGATGTTTCTGTCCTTCACTGTCATGACCAACTGTGAAAGAAAAGCCAAACTATAACAATATTCTTAACACAAACATCCCCAGCACACATGAACCATCAGACCAAAACCCTGTCTCAGCTACTGGAAGGTGAGCCTCTGCATTATTCATTTTGAGTGAGAAGTTTCCTTTTACTAACTTAACCTAATATCTCAGTTTCATATCTTATTAATGCTCTTCAAGCAGGTAACAACTAAGAAAAGGACTTTTTTTCAATATGTTGGTTTGTCAGTGTTTTATGCACATCTTGAAGTAACGAGCAATTGATTTGTGCATGTACACGTCGAGACAGGTAACTAAATAAAATGTCCTTGAATTCATACAACATGTCACACACTATTACGTTTCTCTACAGAGACTTAAGAAACCAAGACAAAAAACATTAAATTGACCAAATGCGAAGAATTATTCTGATTTTGAACATGTTTGAGCAAGACAGAATGAGGCATCTGACCTGCTTTTGATCATTCACTTTCACAAAGTATTTCAACCAGGCGTCCAAGATGCACACGCTGTTGATTTTTTTGAGCAGTTACAAATCAAAACATGTGCAGAGCTGAAGTGCAGTCACTTATGTGGAGATTAATAAAATGTCCTGGACTGGAATCCCTTCAACAGATCTGGTTTTAAGACTTCTGCACATATGTTTACTTTGGGTGTATTTGGAGTTCATTAATGAACAAAATTGCCACTGGATCTGCTTGGCCCCTGCTATTTGCAGGTTTTTTTAATCCCTTAATGACATCAGGATCTGCACATCTAGTCATGTTAATAGAACAGAATTACTGGCAAAATGAAGATAATAGTAAAAATAAATAAAGCTTTGAGTGTCCCTGAGTACAAGCTATGCAGATACATGATTTGCCTTTTCTTTGATTGAGTAGTTGTGTTTCAGAGTTTTGAATTAGCAGCATGGCACATTCCAGCTAAACAAAAAGCATTTTCTGTTTTGAGATTTCTTATAACTGGGGTACATAGTCTAAATCCAGGTTTTCAGAGGGAAGTGCTTATTTTCAGCGCCCCCTTACCTGAATGATCAGTTCATTGATCCTGCAGAGGTGCTGGTGTCCCAGAACTGTTCCCATCCTCTGTTAGGTTTCCAGAGCCTTACACTATACTCTCTAAACCATACCTCCTCCCTGAAAGTCTCAGTTATAAATTGTAGCAAGAAGGCACCACTTAAGAGGAGAGGAGATTGTGAAACAAAATGAACAGCATAGGGTGAAAAATCTTTGATAAGCCTATGATTAAAGCCTCATGTGCTACATCTCAGAAAGGAAAAGGGTGCTTTTGAAAATATTATTGGAACTGCTGTCAAAAAAATTAATAATCCTGTTGTCAGTCACACAAAAAGCTACAACACAGTTCTTTTTTTCACCCCTTGATTTGTTCCTTTAAACACTTTGTGCCCAACACAAAGAAAGCTGAACAAGTAGAGTTCATAATCTTCTTGCAAGTGTCCATAGGACTATGAACTGGCACCTGCCTAAAGGTTTATTATGAAATTACAGGTTTAGTTTTCCCAGTTAGATTTCACATGGGCAGCAGAAATGAGCACAGCCAGATTTCTCTCTCCAGAACATACAATGCTTATTCTGTTTCATATCCAGCCCAGACCATTCAGAGACCTGGAGTTAGCGCAGGGAGTGTCCTTGTGCTTTTACAACCTCTCTGCCGTGAAAGACTGGGAATTCCTCCTTTAATGAGGGACAGTTATTTGATTTACAGTCTCTGAAAATATCTTTTTGTCAAAGAAGATATATTTGCAGCTCCAGACAGGAATGAGCTCTTTGGAGCAAGGGGTCAGCTTGTTTCAAGAAAGAGACCTGAAGATCTCACAGATCAGAGCCACTCCCTAGATCTTGAAAGCATGTGTCTCTTAAGTAAAGTGGTCTCATGTTCAACTGGCCAGGAGATTCCATCCTTTCTTCTCAGCTGTGGACTTAGCATCATGAGGTGGACCTTCATCACTTCTAACTGAAGGATTGCTGTGCTCCAGGTACCTTGGAATGTTTATTAGGAACAAGAAGAAGCTTCATGGCTTCAACAGAACCATGTCTGCCTCCCCAGTAAACGTGGCTCTTGGGGAGTCTGTCACTTGGGTGCTCCACATCCCAGATGGGTTCCTCATTTGGGATGGGCAATGCCCACTGTGGAGCCCAGTTTTCTGGCATGAGGAAGAGAGCAGCTTGAGCATCCAAAGGGGACTTACCAAATGACCCTGGGGAATTAACGGAATTAAGAGGGAGGCAAGCAGTTACCAGCACCTGGAGGTAGATCCTTGGGGCTTGGATATTCAGCACTGATGGGGCAAAGACTCTTGGCAGTGAGAAACTCCCTACTGTCAGAAATCAGAAAGTAAGTGAAACCCATCATGAGTAGGGCAATGCAAAACCCACCTCTGTGCACATGAATCTTGGCTAATCCCCCATGATCTGATGCAGTAGCCCTGCACGTGTTATCTTCCCTTTCTGTGCCCCAGTTCACCCTTCTGATAAACCAGGATAAAATTACTTGCTTACCAATTGCCACAGGAAAGCAGTATCCTAGAAAAATACCAAGATAGACTTAACTAGGCTTATAAATTATTTTGATATTCCCAGATGAAAGTTCCCTGTAAGTATAAAGTTTTATTATTATTTCAGCTGCTCCCTTCCGTAGCATAATTGCCAAAAAAAAAGGCTTTAGAAAAGCCTCAGATTAACCATAATACTTTTCTTGTTAATGATTAGCAAAACATTATACTTCTCACATATGGGAAACAAGCGTTTGATTTCAATTTAGTGTACCAGCATTTAAGAACCAAAGCAAGTATCATTCCATGTCTTGCTCAAACCTGATGTAACTTTCTTGGAAGATGTTTTGGGCAACTTAAACGATTTCAAATATAATTTATAGAGAGACTAACCTTAGGTCAATTATTATTACCATCTTGAAGAAGTGACTGTAAACTGGAAATAGCTCCTGCTTTAATCATTCCGTTTGCTCTACAAAGCAAAATAGAAATAGTTTGTAGTGAAAAATGTGTCTTCCAGTGTAAGCATCCAACGTCAAAAGAAATTGTAAGATTAAAAATGATAGCTTTCAGCTGTTGCTCAGTAAGTAGTCAATGTTTCTTCTCCTCTGGAAAGTTGATACTCCCTCTTCAGAGGAATTTAAATGGACAAAATCAGAATGGGAGAGTACAAGAGCCTTAATGAGACTGCAGCTGGTCCTGTGATTCTCTCAGTAGGAGATGTTTAACATCTTGTGTGCTACCCACAATTGCCACATGTGGGTTGTGCCTGAAGTGGCCATTGTTAATCTATGCTGGAACATGCCATGGGGAAATTTGGTGAAAGGACTTGATTATGTGTATATAGAACAGACTTATCCCAACACCATAGCTCAAATGCAAGGTAAACCAAGAAGGATCAACCAATCTTTAATAGAAAGCAGGAGGAGGAAGTTCAGAACAACTTTTGCCATTCTGCCTGGAGAGTATCCATGAGCTGTGGTTAGAAACAAAAGATTTCTACCAGGATTTACTAGTATTTTTCCAAACCACATCATATGGAAAATCCAGAACCACAGAAACACCAGGGTCAATCCTGAACTTCAATATGCCCATAACTGCGTGGATTAATGAAAATAAGTCTATAGATAGTGTAGAAAATTTCATACATATATTCATAACATGTAATGTGTAACCACCTGAAAAGAACCAAAAAAAGGGAGGTTGCCATGCTGCTTTCTATTTTAGTCAGGAGAATGGGATTTCCAACGCAAAGGCCTTCCTCTGCTTTGAAATGGAGGAGGTGTTTAGTGTGATGACCTTTCAGTACTTTCTTCCCTTGGCTGGTTGGCAATGCTATCACTTTCCCACAGTTTAATAAAGCCATTTAAGGGGCAAATTCTAATCCCACTTACACTCAGTCCACACTCTTCCCGCCCTCAGCCCACAGGGCTGGAAAGAAGATATGCAATGTACCCAGCTGGGACTGAGGACAGCTCAGCATTGGATACCAGGACCCACACAGGGGTTAGTCAGAATGTGGACATAAGACAGAAAAACACGCAACATTTTTCAACCCCCCTGCCACAGCCACCAGAGCTCAGGTCACGATGACATCTCTCTCCACATACATATCGTTTGAAAGCCTTGCCGCATGGAGTTGCTCCAGTTACCCAGCTTTTTTTTGTAATGCAGCAACTCATCAGCAAGCAGTCTTCTCAGAAATACCATGTGCATGTATTGGGTGCTAAAAGTATTCATTATCTGAAGCTTTTAAATGGATCGAAGGTTAGGAAAATTACTTCTGAAAACCAGCTGTCTTCTATGCAGGATAAGCATGAAGCTTCTCATTTTAACTGCAGGGTTGGTTGGTTGGCTTTTTTAAAACTGTATCTCATATTGCCTAAATCCAAGATAAAGACCACAAGCAATGTCATGCATTTATGTCTGATTAGAGCTACCTGCTTATTAAGGACACTTGCTTTGCTGCTGGGAATTGGGGGGTGAAATGCACCAGTCCATCATGTTTTTCTTTTAGTTGTCAGATCTTGCCTAGCTAAACAAGTTGCTCAGTGTATGGTGCGGACAGGTAGCAGTGTGTTGGGAAAGGTACCCTGTCTCAAGGAAAAGCACTCTGACCCTGCTCTTCACCCTCCTAGTAATGGATCACGTTGCTGGGGAAGAGAATTGCAACAGCTCGACTGAGCTGCTGGAGCTGTGGGAAGGGACGGGGCTCTCTTCACTCAGCTCCTCCAGGGGCAAGGGGTGAGCAAACTTCCCTGCTCCTACACATGCAACCCCCAGAAGGCTTAGGGATGTAAGAGGGAGTGTTACTGCCCCATGCCTCAGTGTTATGAATAGTCTTAGGGCACACCAGCCGTATGCTTTAACATATGAAAAGGTCATAAAATTAGTAAACTGTAGCATTCAACGTGGTACTTTTGAGGTGATTTTTATTGCTGCACTATGGAAAGATTGTGGAGATTCTGGAGGTTCAGTCCTCTGGATCCCACCATGTAGTGTGTACCTCGAGTACTTCTGGGCATTCAGAGGTGCACCACCCTTGGGTGGAAAGGGTCAGTCAGGCCTGCTGACAAGTCCTCTGTGCATAAAAAGTAGTGCTATCAAAGCAAGAACCCCCCCAGACCAACTCCGAGACGAAGGGAGAAGTGATGCAAAGATGGCAGTTCATGGCTCATATCCTGATCTCAGTTCTGTCGGTCCCCCAAGTACCTTTCACTGAAATCATTTGGATTACCCCACATATCCACTGACACAAACAAAATTAGATTCTGGCCCAGGATACCTTTCCACTTGAGTTTAGTTCTTCTGTCACATTGATACATACTACATGGCCTTAATCAGTGGAAAAAGGAACAGCCTCCTTCAGAAATCTGTGCAGGTGTGCACTACTCTTACCTTTGGTCCTCAGTCATATTCTGTCTCCATACACAAATTTGAGATGCTTACTCTTAAAAGATCTACAGAGCTCTATAAGGAAACTAAACACCAGCAGCTTGACCTAGTATTGTATTTGTCTAGAAAGATCAAAAAAAAAAAAATGTTGTAATTAAATAATTATCTCCAGGAATCTGTTTAGGCTCAAACACCTGCAGCCCAGCTGACTAATGCCATACTGTTCCCCCAGAAACTTGTGATGGGATGGCATTGCCCACACAGAGCTCTGCAGCCTTAACCTCAGCCCCTGCACCAGCGGCTGTCACACCCACACTTTGTCCTCTGGTGCCAAGAAACACAAACACAGTCTGAAGCAAGCCTCTTCACATACATAAGATTAATAGCGCATCTCTTCAAACGCATCCGCTGCCTTTTCCATTTTGTATGCAGTATAGAGAAAGATATTCCCGATGCCAGATTCTGCCACTCTCACTTAAACTGAGCAATAAATGATCTTGTGAGTAATCTACAGATGGAAGTAGGGTTATCTGAAGAATAAGAAACAGTTTTGAGGGGGAATTTCACTGGGAGAGAGGTGTTTTATTGTCTTTCAGAGCACAAGCCTAGGGTAGTACACAAGGTGAATGACAGTATCACAGTCTGGCTTCACTGGCTGAATGAAGATAAAATTGAACATTTTACACCAGACAAAAGTCTCTGCTATTAGCAAACAAGCAGTTTGAGCTGGTGGGATACAACAGCAGATGCACTCCCAGATCTCCAGTCTGCAGGTTTGCATGCAAACCTTCCAAAAACATGTGAAGTAGTTCCCCAAACCCTCACATTATATCACTTAATTACAACTAAATACAGCATGTATGAGTCTCACCATATTAGCAGTAAAAACCCTGCTTTAGGAAAAAGGTGAATGGAGGGAGTAAGGGGGAAAAATGACACTACAAACCTTAGCACATTTTTTGGTTATGATAACAGCATATCATCATAGCACACCTCCAACCCAACACACTTGGGCAGGTGACAGGGTAACTAACCCCAAGCTTCTAATGCCCTGTCTGACCTGCCTCTGCATTCCCATTAGTAACAGGAGAGGTCACAACTTCTGGCCTCAGAAACATAGAAACATTTTAAGTGACAGTCATCACATTTTATTTCAAATACAGGCAGCTATGTTAACGAGAGAACAACACAGACTTGTTTTCACCCTAAATGCTTTTTTTTTTTTGGACAGTCTGGATCAATGCAAAGGCAGTATCTGAGCTCCCTCATTTAGAGTGACATTACTGAGGGCACTAAGTTAATCATTTTATAGTCAAGAAGTTAAGATGCATCTTATTAATATCCCAATTTACTGAGTGTGCTCACTGTACTGAGTGTCCAGAAAAAAAACCAACCACCAACAAACAGGACTCAGACCCTGCTGTTTCAGAGTGCTTTGAGTTAACTACAAACACAGCAGGTTACAGACTTCTTTGGGAAAGGCCAGGAAGTATGTTATTTTTATAAAAGGCATTGCTGAAGGAAGGAACAGCAGCAGGATGAGAGAAATGGATGGTATCCTGTCGCTAATGACTGAGCAAAGGGGATGGATGCGTTGGCATGCTGAATAGATCAGATGCATACAGTGTGCCTGCCTAGCAGAAGCCACAAAATGTAGGGAGCAGCCATTTTAGATAAAGCAGAGAAAGAGATGGGATTTAAAGTAAGGCAGTGGGAAGGTGATTTGACTCTGCTTCCAAGGAGTAATTGGATATCCCACTAATCTTAGTCATACATTATCCAGAAGAGGAGTGAAGGAACTCAAGGACAGAAAGTAGTAGGGGGCAGGGGCAGGGGCTCAGCACTCAGCAGGTGTATATCTGCAGTCAGTAAGTTTGTTCCAGTGAGCTTCACCACAGTATGCATGCCTCTATGTATAGTGACTGTTGATATTTTACTCTTCCTGTGTCTTTCCCAGTAAGAGGCAGAACCAGTCTCCTGCTTTTCTTCACAAGTAGTATGAACTCCACAGCTGCCTGAAAGACAAACCTGAAAAGCACAGAAATTGGTGCTTGCTCCAGACATCAGCACCTCCAGCAGCTTCCTAACCGCAAACTTGCTCTTTGTCCCTATTCCAAGTGCTGACATTTTCCGGCATTGTCTCTGTACTGAGCTGTCACCTGCTGAGTACAGAAATCGCCGAAGCCAGGTGCTTGACCAAACTACAGGAAATTTGAACATCATCAATGGTCCTGTGAGCCACTGTGGAGCTGGGCTGATCAAGAGTTGGCTTTTATGGCAGTTACAGCCAATTTGCTTTGGCTGTAGATCTCTAGCAGCAATCTACCTAGGTGTCTAGCACATAGGTATAATTCTTGAAAAAGAAAGTCAGTGAGTACTTGTGGTCCTCAGTTTATTAGCAGTCTTGTGGGAGAACATTAATAAAGTCTGAGGATAAAGTTTTCAAACACCTAAATTATTTTACAGCTACCATTTCTTAAAGTTTAAGTCTGCAATCATATTGACTTTCGGTGAAACAAGCTGGTGAATACCTGCATTAGTTTGGAATAGACAATTTCTTGTTTTTAAAACTGAGATCTGCTGGAAGTGTCAGAATCCATTCAACAAATTAGACCTTGTTCCAGAAAATTATCTGCTTACACAAGAAAAACAGCAGAGAGGAAACAGAAGCAGTATAGGACTGGTCAACCTGATATGAGTGTTAAAATCTTTATTTCTGCAGATGGTGTTTTGGACTGAACTGGCTCTCCCAGTCTTCTGGAATCATATCCTTAGAGACAAACTGATCTGTTTACACTCATGTGACTCAGCTGGAAACAGAGAAGAAAACAGCCTAAACTAAAACCAGAAAGGTATAAAATATTCAAACTGTGCTAAGCATGGCTGTGGCTTGCATGGCTGAAGCAAATAAGCACTTTGATCCATTCAGTAAGGCTAATTACATCCTAGGATCCATTAACGTGTCCTTGTGATGACACATAGGTTTGGAAATCCTTCACTTAGGTGATGCCACAGAAGGGTACTTTGCCAGCAGCAGCAGCCATCCCCAGCTTCCCATGCAGCATCCAGCAGCTTCCCAGCCACTTACCTCCATCCTGCCAGAGCTGACTAACTGCCTGCTCCTGGGCCATGACCTCCTGCTCAGCTCTATTTCAGCATCCCAAGGCAAAGCAGCATTGGAGAGCAATGGTTGCTCATCTGCATGTGGGACAGAGGCAGCTTTTGCACAGGGTGAGGCACCCACACACCCACCACAATTCTCATCCTGGGGCAGGGAAGCCGCTGGGGGCTGCCACACAGGACAAAGCTCCCTCTGCACTATTTGTGTGGGCATAGACCTCAGCATGAAGTCAATAAAGACTTCTTTAAATAAAACGTAAATTTGATGAAAAAATGAAGTTCTGGCATATAGCTCTTAATAACTTTCTAGTGAACCCAGTAAAAAGCCAAATCTTCCAGCATTTAAATTCCAAGTACAGGAACTACTGTACTATTGATAGTTAGCATTAAGTTACAGTACATTTAAAAGGCTCAGAGGCATGATATAGGCATACGTTACAACAGAGTTTATCTAGCAAGTTCCAGTCTTGATAAGGTAATAATACACTGAAAAAGCTAACCATGTCCTGCCAACAGTACACTTTCAAGGCACTTCTCTAAAACACCAATATAGAACCACAATAGAAAAATACTTTAAAAGGAAACAAACTATTCCCACCATATGAAGATGTGCCATCCCAAAAGATAAACACATTGGTGTGAGCCTTTTTAAAAGGCCAGATGAAGCAGGATAGCACACACAAACTGCATTTCTCTCCTAGAGTTTATACCCATAAATCTGCAGATTAAATAGTGGGAAAAGGAAATGAGCTGGAGCTCACTATTTAAACTCATGATCAGGAGTTTAAATGATGAAGTTATATGCCTGGTTTTATAGATACCCTATCTTTATACTGTTCTTTCTTCAGCTAAGCTTTCCCACATGTGAAGTCTTTTGGATCAGCAGCTATTGCAATAACTGTTTTCTTTGAAATACCCTGAGCAAACTTCATATTGGGGCTTTTTTCTCTGCAGACATTGTATTTTTAATGGTATCAAGTTTTTGTAGATATGTCATCATTAACAAAAATGGTGACATCTACTCAAAATGTAAGTTATCAACAAAAAATTTAAATTTAAGCCAACTGAAATCAAAGTCAGTTGAACTGTTGATGAAAACATCAAAAATATTACTATGGATGTATATTTTACATTGAGGAAACCTAAGAAGAGAGGTGGGGCAGAAGAAATCCCACCTTGTACAGACTACCAGATCACTGCCTGCTGCTGTGATTCTGTTTATTTTCATGGGCTACTCATAACCCCCAGCAATAGGTTTGGCTTATATGGATATCCACAAGGCTGCCAATCCCAGGATTATGTATTTATAGGTAATCTATCCTCATATGGCCCTACTACTTACCTGCATTTTAAGGACATGACTCTCTAAGAAGTCCCATTAGGAGAACCCTTAAGCACGTGAAGATGGGATAATTCAGGGTGTCTTTAATAAGGGCAGGCCAGATCTTACAGAGCCAGTCAGGATTCCTATAGTCAAAGATATGGTCAGCACATGGGACAAACCAGGCTCATCTACACCACCTGATGAGACCCCACACTAGATCCAGGCTGTGTGAGCTCCGCACAGAGACTTTGGACTGGAAGTAGTACCACCTTGCTAACATAGGTAGGGCCCATTAGCTCAGGCACAGGGCTGGTTTATGCTTTTCTGGTAGGGATTTTTAAAGGCCTCTGATCAATTCAATGGTAATAGATTCCAAATGGCCTCCTAAACAGCTGTGCGTTGTAGCCAAGGAGGGGCTGAATAAGCTCTGTGGATGGGAAAAGAGCAGGAAATTCTCAAAATGGTATTTTCACCAAAAGATAGAGATACATGGAGACATTCCTCAGTATGGGTTTTACACAACCTGGAAAAGTCCCCACTCCTCTGCTATTGAGAATTTGTTCCTGTCTCTCCTATATACTGTTATTCCCACCTTTACAGCACAGACTGTATTGCTACAAATATCTTAGTTTAAAGAGTGGGCCCACAATGTAATCCAGATTTTTAAGGAAAGCTCCCCTACTGAGCAAGGGGCTGGAAAACTTCAGAATGTGTTGGAAACTCTTTTCTGTCCTTTCATCCTCAAAGCAATAGTTCTCACCCCATTCTTAGTCTGATGTTTCTGCTTCTAATTTTCAGCTGAAGATGATGATCTTGGATGACCCAAAAAGCTTGTCTATTTTATTAGCTTCTCCCCTTCCAGTTCTCCCCACTGTTACAATAAAAAAAAAAAAAAAAAAAAAAAGAAAGCCTCCTTCCAAACTGCAGCTCACTTAAAGGTCTTTGAAGGGATTTAAGATGGTGGTGTACACCACTAGCAAGTAGTCACTGGTAGTGGAAATTAGCAGTAGTGACCCTTTACTGAATGATACAAGAGAACATCTGAAAAGTTTGCTCTTGCAAGTCCTCAGTCTCCCTTCCCCCTCACCCTGCCAATGGTGTTTGCTAAGCACTGATATTCAGAAGCATTTTGTAATTTACATTAATATATTACTAACCACTTGCAATGCTTCTCCAGGCCCAGAGAATTTGGAATACAGCTGCCTGCAGCACTAAATAACTTTGGGCATAAAATACCAATGTCACCACTCAAGTGTCAAGGTTGCCAAAATTTTGTAGTGATAGGACTTCAAAACCACTTGCTTGGGAGCAAGCATTGCTTCCTCTGGTGAGCCATTGACACACAGATTTTAACAAAGAGCATTTTCTGTCAAGTAACAAAGCTTCAATAGCTACATGAATAGCTTTGTGTGTCTTGGACTATTTTATGATTGTCCATTGCAGATGGTACAAACTCCTCCAGGCTACACTCATTGCAGCGGGGAGACTCTGCAGAAAGGGGAAACCAGTTACCTACTCCCAGCTTTGTGTTGTAGACACAATGCACAAGTCTATATTAATCCTCCACTGCAGGAACAAACTGTGAAGGCACCAACATATCTGCTGTAGTTCCTGGTAGGCTTACTCTGCACAGCATCCTTGCAGGTTGGCTGCCTGAGCTTTGCATACTTTTTGTGTTTATTCTTCTGGTTCCTGGAGCAACTTAACTCTTATCTCCCTTGGATGCTCTGGGGACAATGCTTGGAAAAGCTCCTAAAGTTGGCACATCATCGCTAATATCATGTATTTTCTTTTCATAGGTGTGCAGACAGACACCGGGGATCCATAAGTCTGTGTCTGACTCCAGTATTGTCTTTTTACATGTGTAGCTTGTGTTGCCAGAAACAATGGCAAGAAACTAGTCTCACTCCAATACCACCTAACACATAGATAATTTCATACTGACTGCCAGCCTTGACTGACCAGAAGTATCTTCAAGTTCTCCTAGTTCTGTAGAAATGGTTTTAGAAAAGAGAAAAATCCTCAGTGACTACATAGGAAAATTGCCACTTTAAGTTGAAGTAATTACATTGACTCATTTGCACCTACCTCCTTTCAGGAAAGTCCAACTCATTAGAAGTATTTCTCACAGGGGCCAGTTTTCAAGAACTAAGTTTTGATAGGCATTAAATGTGAGCTCTGGCTAACCAGGGGCAGAGGGGTAGCTTCCACCAGCCATGTACATATTGGAAAGAATTTATTGTCTTGAGAACTCCTAGACTGGAAGATACTGCCAGAAACTGTAACATTTGTCTACAGGGATTTTACTAAAACTCAAAGGTAGCAACCACATGTGATGCTTTGATGTTGGACAAGACAGTAAGATCGATCTCAGTGCACCCTGCAGTCTTGCTAAAATTAAGAGCTCCTTCAACCAGGAGAACCTTACCTAAGTGGAAGATGGCACTGCTGTACAACTGTATGACCTTACATTTCAAACTGCATCTCAGGCCACACTGAGAATCAGCATTAATCAAAGAATATCCACCCCTTTCTTTCCCAAGAGACTTTTTCCCATAGTAACCATCACTGCTATTCGTTTTAAGAGTGCAATAGTGCAGTCTTACAGAGATACACACAGGCTCAGCCATCTATTTATGCACTCTTAAGCAGAAAAGTTCACATATATAAGGAGCTAAAGAAGAAAAACTTTCAGACATGGTGGAAGCATCCAGCCACACCTTCCAAAAAGAAAACAACATGAACTACATGTAATGTCCATCTACACAGCCAGATTAAGATTTACTCCTTTTAACCATATTCCACAGGAGTTCTCACCAGCTTGCAACACTTTCTTCCCCAAACCCACATCCTCTACAGTCCTTTCTTCCCTACTTTACTTACAAGCTGTTTAACTGATGAGCAGGTGATCTATCAATTTATCATCTGCTAGCAATTTATCACCTGGCCACCACCCTCAGCTCATCAGCATATACATAATGAAGCACAAATCATGGGACGACTATAAATCCCTTTGAAAGGCCAGTCCTCTGAATGAGAGGCTTCCTGAAACAACATTTAGGAAGGACAGCTGGAGTCACAGATGTAGCTGTTGAATGAAAAATAACTTTTAACTCACAGCACTTCAGAAAAATCACAATCCCAGAAAGTTTTATACATACAGAGCATTATTTTCTTATAAAGGCTTACATTTCCTTCTTTCCTTCCTTCTTTTGCTGAGTTCAGATGTCATTTTTAGATGGCTCCAAAACCAACAGATATTTGTGATGACATCTCTTTGGGATTTGTGCTCCAGAAGTATCAGCCCCATTTGCTACCTGTCTTTGTGCACAACCTTTGCGGCACCTTTGTTTCTGGTAAGATAAGAAATCTGTATGGAAATATACTGGGACCACAGCTGAAAGAGGTTTGACTTTTATCTGTCTGGAAAAAAGAAAATTCAACAAGCCTAAAACATTTCAGTGCTGATTCATAGGTCATACACAGTGTGTATGAGCCTGAGTGCATGTCACTGCCACAAAAGGCTCATGACAAACCCTCAGAAAGTTTGAAAAGTGTGACTGAGACTGCAGGTTCTGAGCAGGCTTAACACAGACATATCCCTCCCAGTGGGCATGCCATTTATTCCTGCGTTGCCCGGCTCCAGGCTTTGCAGGCCAGCCTTTAACTGCTCTGTGCACCTTTTCCTGTGCCTCTGCCTTCAGTACAGCTCTTGGATGGTGACTGTGCGAGGGCTGCAGGACAGCCTACCCCTCATGGAAACTTCCAGCACATTGTCTGGAACAGCTGCTGAACATGAGAAGTAGCTTCCCCATCCTTCCTCCAGATACTTTATGGCCCTCTAGCTAAATTGCCCAGCCCCACAGATTATTCCAGCTAAAACCCATGTCCCACCTTCTCCCCCACTGCTTCTCTCCCTTCCTTTAGGCTTGAAAATTAAATGTAACCATACAAGATGTGTAGCCTATTATCTAAGCCTATCTTAATTATAACAGCAATGAAACCAGCTAATAGCAGCTCTTCTTTTCTGACAGGAGGTAATCAAGATGCAATGCCAGGCTAAGAAATGGTTGTCCAAGGAAGATTTCTGTGTCTATCTTGGCGCCCACATTGCCCTGCTTGGGTCCAAGTTAAGAAATTGTAAAAAGCCTTTGAAGTAGACTCAGCATGTCATCTGCATGTGTTTGCAGCTGGTTTACTGTTAGCGTGGCCAGAGCAGATAAATGATTATGTGTATCTGACCTGTATTTGTTGATATTAGCCTTCTTTCTTGGAAGCTCTCTTTGTACACTGTCCAACCCTTGTCTGGCTGCTCATAACATCAATTCTTGTATATTCCTGAAAAGTGCCACATCACAAACTTGCAGAAGACTTCCAGAAATGCTTCTAAGAAAACACTTTCTTCAGAGAGCTGATGGGACAGCTATCAAGTTGTTTGGTCAGTTGTAATTCCCACCCATCCTACAAAGTCATCATCAACTTCAGGTGAGCGTGGGCTTCTGCATGGAGAGGAGGACAGCCACAGTACAGCCAGAGACGGTTCCTTCAGTAAATCCATCTGCCTTCACCATAGCCACAAAACGCCTGCTGCAGCTGTTCAGCCACCGCACTGTTCCTGCAGATCACTTTGATTCCCTGCCATATCTCACTGCTCACCGGGCCCAAATCCACAAAGGCATTTCTGTGCCTAATTTTAACTAAAATGAAGGGGGGGTGGATGTCTAAATACTGCTAGCTCTTAGTCATTCGACAAGCCTTACCTCCCCCGGGGAAGCCTTGCTCAAGGACAGCACAAAATAGCATTCAGGGCAGTAGGTAAGGTAAGATGCTGTCAGCTCATCTTTTTAAAAGCTCCATAAAAATACTCAGAGTATTCAGCCACCCACGCTGGCTCAAATGATGAGTTACTCCCACACTGTGTTGCCTTTGAATGTGTTTAGAGATCCTTTTACCTGAGGATACTGTTGCTTCTCATTCTCTAGATAAAAAAGCACTGATGTCTGAGCTTTGCACAGACAGCAAAGACTGTGGCAGGTAAAGGTCTGACCAAGTAAAAGAGAGCAGGTAAAAAAGGTCTTAGGTCTGACTCTACCCTTCCACCAACTCTACATCAATAGCATTCAGATATGTTCAGTGTCATTACTCTGGGTTTATGACACTGTAAGACCCAGAAGCATTAGTATCTAGAGATTTTATTATTATTTTCTGTATCTTATTATCAAATAGCATCTGACATTTGTAAAATTCAAAGATAATCAAAGTACAGTTTGTGCCTGTTTCTCAGGCTAGCTGGTGAAAGCAGATTCCTCACTTCTGCATTTTATAGTAACCCATTTCCTGCCAGTTTCATATCTGGGATCAAATATAGTAACCTTTGTGTTGTTATACATTTAAACAATTACATCCAGTCAAATTTAGAAAAGGAAAATAGAATGGGGCTATTTCTGCTAATCTTGGCTTGTACTAAGTCTGTCCCTATGAAATCTAAATTCTGGGACAAATTTGACTTTACATCTTGAATGCCACAATCTCTTGTAAAAAGCAGAACCAAAACACAGACTTATACTAAAAAAAAAAATACAAGTATTTTAATTTAATTAGTATGTATATAATATTCAGCAATATCTGTTTGTTTTGGAAAGCTGTGCTGTAATGATTAACACATCCACAGAAGCATCCACAGAACTCAGGCAGGGTACGCTGCTCCACCAGTGCCAAGGTCTGTCACACTGCATGTTAGAAGTCTGGATGAGAAAAGTTTTCTGAGTAATTCAAGTGCTGTGCAAATGAAGTTAGCAGTTTAGATACATTTACAAAAACAAAGGCTGATGATTACAAAGCTGGAATGAACTTGTACTGTGTTTACATCTGCTTTCTGGAAGGTGAAATGTAATCAGAGGAAGAAAAAACAGCTTTCAAGATTTTCCTTTTTGTTGTTGGGGTCTTGGTGGTGGTGGTTGTTTTCTTGTGGCAGGATAATATGGAAGATTTCTATGCTCTTATTCTGTGGTGTGATTTGATGAGACAGCATCAGCTGGTGGTACCCCATGCTGGAACAACAGCTGGGAATGGTCATGTAATGTTTCTGGATAGTACAACACAAGCCAACAATCTGTGTCTATCAGCTATCAGTCACCTTTCTTTTAATTAGTTTCTGATGCAGTGTCTAAATACATAGTGAAATGTCAGCAGTCCCACACTCTGAAATAAAGTTTCCTCAGACCCCAGGTAGAGCTTGATTGGTTTTGTGGCTGAAGTCCACTGACCTTTGAAGAGACAAATTCCCATTCGTGCTCAAGGAGCTTTTTTCAGAGCACACATCTACCAAATGTTAGCCTTAACACAGTGTGCATTTAAAACGTTGCAGTAAAAGGCCTACTGCTAAAACTTGCTTTAATCAGGATCAGTGTCACTGAAGTAAGATTAACTGAAGTTAAAAAGAAAGTACTCATTCAACCCTAGGCAGCTGTTCAGACTCTCTGGGAAATTAAAAATAAAAGGTAGCTGAAGATGGTGATTCACCCATCCTCTTGGATACCTATCTTAGGGTGGGCGATGTGCCCTCTGTGCTGCTGATTACTGGGGAGCTAAGTGACTAGAGCTTTTGTTTCTGGTGGTTAAACTTAAGTGAGGTAAACCCTACCCTTACTTCCTACAGACTTCAGTGCAGTGAAGAACAGAAGAAAATCTGTAAAGTGTCAGATTGTAGGTCCTTCTAGCCCATACCCTGCTTCCCACCATGGCCAAAAGCAAATGCCTACTGAACAGGCACATGTGAAAACTTCCTGTAACACTCTCCCAGTTTCCAGCCATTTTCAGGTCAGGAACTTCCTGATGAGGCTGTGGTTTTGATGTATTTAGTACTCTCAGGGGATTACCATATAAAAATCTAGCACCCACACCATCCTTTGACAAGGAGATCTGCAGGTCAGCTGCTTAAGATGTTTTATTTGGAGCCCTACTATTTTATTAGCTTCATCTGATGCCTCCCACCTCTTGTACTGGAAAAGAGTGAAAAATCAGTCTACTCATTCTCTCTATGCTGCTCAAGATTTTTTTGTAAATCCATCACCTCCTCCTCCGTTATCTCCTTTCCAAACGACAAAGTCCTAGCTTAGTCATCCTTCAGACAGAGCCTTTCTGTACCCTTGATCATCTTTGTTATCCATCTCTGAGCTTTTTCCAGCTGTCCTGTAAATTTCTTGTGATGAAGGGAGCAGGACCTTCTAAGCTCACGGGAACAGACCAGCTCGTACCTATCATCCCAAATTTGTTGCAGTGCCACTTAGTCAGGATCAAAATGCCTGCCAGCACAGTAATAAGCAGGCTGCAGGCAGCAGTTGAAGAGCCTGAGCAGTGTTAGAGAGACTGCATTCTCTGAAAAAAGTTGAGCACACTCAGTCAGATCTTCCCATCTTATCCTCTTCCACTGCAGCCGGCGCATATAAGAGGTGGCAAGTCCCACCTCAGTGTGGCAGAGTCATCACAGAACTGCAATGCAGGTACCAACAGGGAGGTACCCTGAGTGTGGACATTCCTGAGACACAGAGCATGCATGGCTCTTGCTGCCTTCATTGCATTTCTCCTGGATCCCTTCAGAACCTTAGCCGTAGCATTAGGAGGCTGGAGAAAGGGCCAAGTTTCCCAGTTCTTCTGTCAAAAGGCAACCCTCACAAGAACTCTTTCCCCAGGATTTCTGCCTATACATGTTCATGCAGAGAGGGCAATTGTACCCAGAAGGTTTCATCAGCTAACACTGGAAGCAAGCATGTCTTGTAAATAATCAATATGCAGAGCTTCTGGGGAGGCCACTCAGACAATATTTCCCTTTGGTTTAATGGCAGGAATGAATATGAGAGGGCCAGTGAACCTGTGCGAGTACAGAGCCCTCTCAATATGCTGGAGTCCATGCATGTGTGATAGAAGATTTCTCTGTATCTGCCTGCCTACAGACCAGTAGCTGAATAAGTGGGAGAGTATGCTGTCACTCAAATAAAGCAGTGGACAGCTTTAACCCAGACATCCTCAGAAGCTCTGTTCAAAGCCATGCAGGTTGAAGCAACCCAAAAGCTTTAAATAATAACCTTGAGAGAAGCACTCTGGGTGGTTTGCTTTGTCCTTTTCGGTGCACTTCACTGATATGCTTACTTTGTGAATATTTTTTTCAACAGTGAACACATGGCCCCTTGCTGCTCACCACAAATGTATTATTATTACCTCAACCAAAATCTCTTTTGAAAGAAAGCAGGCCAGTATTTGTTTTGCTTCCAGATAGATAACCTTGAAAAACACAATAATACAGGGAAAAAAAAAAAAAACAAGGAGGAAGAAGGAAGAAAGCAGAAGGAAGAAACAAGAAAAAATAAAATAAACAGGAAAAAAGATGTAATAAAAAAAAAACCAAATAGAACAGATAAAAGAGAAAATAAAAGAGCAAAAGAACAATGACCCAACAGATTCAAAGCCACTGAATATGAACCTTCAGGTATCTGCTTGAAAAACATGAGAGTTACAAAGCTATGGTACCTTCATTCACTGCACTGCAAAGTAAAACAGCTCAGCTTGAATCATTTGGATTCTTAAAAGGTGCTAACACCCTGTCTGCCCATAGTGTAATAGTCAAATAAGAGGGCTGAGGAAAACAAGACTGGTCATCCACCCCAATAAAGCCAAGGAATTCTGGATTGTGTCAGCTGAGAATCCATTTTCCTTTGGATTATGGCTTTTCCTAAGTCTTGAGGGTATTACAAACCTTTTCAAACAATAGCAGACTCAATTAAAAGTAAGTGATATACAGTGTTCAGACTCCAAGGTTAGAAAAACACATTTTAAAAGCACAGCATTATTATTATTATTTGCTATTATAGAGTATCAGCCAAGGAAAATATTTTTGTCATTAGAAAAATCTGAAATTCCCAGTGGGGTGGGACACAGCTGACATTCCTAGTGGTTTGCTGTCTTGTTTGGAGCACCATGTGGTTCACAGCTAAAGGGCAGAGATGCTTGCTACTGAAGAATTGCAGTCACCTCAGAGAAATGCATGGCCTAGAGCATTTCATAGTTCACCTGGAACAGAAATACAAAGGCAAAAAAAGGGAAGGAGAAGAGGTAATTTACTTTGGATTATTGCTATTGGTGTGATGTCATTGTTACTTGTGAAGCTCACTTTGTACTGAAGCCTTTGCACAATATTGGTAACAATGCAATATTAAATATGGCAAGGCTGTTACACCATTCTTTTATGTCTAACTAAAATAATGGGACTTGCATTAACACCTACAGTGTCACACTTCTGTAATAAAATCTACTTTTTACTGTTCCAAAACCAGGAAGACTTTATTTTTGATCTTTCAGGAAACCTACAGTGATAAGTAAGCGCCTGTACGAGAAAGGGAAAACAGAGCTGATTGCATAAAGCTTTCACCCTTTTCATCACACACATATGGTTCTTCTTCCTTCAGAGTCTGGTGGGCTGCCAGGGATCATGAAATCTCTGAGCCTGGGTACAGGAGAGTCAATGAATCATGAGAAAACAACTGAGAAAGGAAGCTACATTGATTATTCTGTGAGTTAAGAAAGATACAACCATGGGCTTTGCAACAGGTCCTCCTACATTGCTGGCCGTGCATTCCATCACACAGAGGCCTGATCTTTTGAAACTTGGGTCCTCACAGCACTTGAATCTGATTCCACTTTCACACCTTGAAGGCAATCATGAAGCAAACACAAGGCCAGAAATTCACGTGCATGAAATCCATTAATGTGATTTGGCTCTTTTATACTGAGGAGATTTCATACCTGCAAAAGGTATGAATGGCAACCTGTTTCAAGGTCTTAATTTCTAGCAACTTGTATTAAATGTAAGGCTACAGACTCAATTCCAAGGCCACACAGTAGGCTGTGCAAAAAATAGGTATCTGACATCTCCAAAATACTAAACAAAGAAAACATCCCATGCTGCAAATTTTTTGGCTGCGATTATACTGGTGGAACTAGAATAGTAATAATCAACTGCCAAAACTACCCTGTATGCTTTTCCTCTGTTGAGAAAAATACATATTTATCCATAAGACCACAGTTTAATCAGTATAAATCACAAACAAATGAGGCACTTTTTGCAGTTCAAGTAACATGAAACTCAAGGGGGTTTTCCCTTTCTCATGTGCATGAAGTGAGTATTTAGTGAATCAACTCACAGTCTGAAGAGTCCAAAGCATTCCTCTAAGGAACTCAGCATCTTCGTCTTTAAAAAGTTTTGGTGAGGCATTGAGTCACCTTCTGTTTCTGGTAAAGTCTATGGGAAATTTGCAATTGACTTCAAACTGAAGCAGAAATTGATGCTTACTGTATAATTCACAGAAATTTGAAGAAGACTAAGAAGTAATGGGGAAAGACCATAAGCACTAAGAAAACAAAAACAATTATGAGTTTATTTTTAGCTCTTTTTTTATTATAAGTCCATTAAGCAAGCAACGTAAAATGTCAGATACTGGAGCCAGAGCAAAGACAACCAATAAAAGTACATGATATTTTAATCTTTCAGTAGCTCAGATGATAAATGCTGACTATCATCATATTTACAGGTCATTTCCATATCTGAACACAGAAAGACAAAGTACACAAGTGATTCTTACTCGTCCCCTACAAGGCTGGCCGTTCAAGATGGATGGAGAAACCTAATAGTCTCAGTGCCACAATGACGAAACAACCTTTTCCTTTCTCAGCTGTACAACACAGCTAATTGATGTCATGTGTTGCCTCATAGAGAGCTTGGCAACTGCACAGCTTCATGAAGTTTGTGAAGTAAGCACCATCATCAACATTTCACAGAAAGGGAAATGGAAGCAGAGACAGCAAGTGTCTGGTCCTAAATCACTCACCCTGTTGGTGTCAAGTGCACAATCGGGGACATGGTAACAACCCCCCCAAGGCCTGAGCCAGCCTCATGCTTCTCCTCTAGGAATCCCCTTTCCACACAAGCCAGCTGGCCAAGAGACTGAGGCAGCAGAGCTGCAAATAATAAACAAACCGGGGGGGATGGGACCAAGCTCCCAATGGCAAATACCTCAAAGATTTCAGCTCCTGTCAGCAAAGCGTATATCCCAATACAGGCATTACTGTCAGCAATAATGTAATATTGTTGTCTCTGGTTCCCACTGGAAAGAAGAGCATGTAGGAGAAAACAGTTAATGGGTGGTGATGATTAACTTTATTGTGCCTAATCCCCTTCCTCCACATGGCCCAGTGCTACCTCTCCATCCTTCTCCCACTGCTCCCTGGATAGTCATAGCTCATGTGGCAGCAACAGTGGGGGACAGAGGAAGAGCTCAGGCCCTGACGTGTTACCCATCACCTGTGAGCCAGAGGGTTGCAATCACTGTTACTGGCTCGGTGCTACCAAGATGTAATTTAATAGATTATAGTTGGGAGAGCTGAAAATAAAAATAGAGGAAGCTACTTAACTTTACTTAAACTCTCTAATTTACCATTGCATTTTTTTTATGTCCTAAAAGTGTACAATAGGAAGTTTTAACACTGAGCTGAAAAGTAATGGCTCGGCCCTGGGATCACCAAAGGAGTTCCTTGGTTTGCATGGGATACTTTTACTTCTGGAGTTTTGTTGATTGGTTGGCTGGGTTTTGTGTTGTTTTATTGTTTGGGGGGGGTTTTCACAAGAGTGGTCATGGTGCCTGAGCCCTGCTATAGCACTAATTTCTTACCAGCCAGTGATGCTGTCAGGCAAAGTACATAAATGATGAGTCAAACAGTTGAATTTAAAACCATTATCATTAAAACTGGGGGTTCAGAGAAGCAGGAATCAGACTAACTTCTATTTATGTTTTTTTACTTCATTTGATGTACAAGAATCCATACACAAGGCTTATACAGATATGAAGTAGATAAGAACAATAATTCAACTCCACCTCTTTCTAAAAAGTGACCTAATTTACACCTCTTTCCTCCTTTAATGGGAAAACAACCAATCCAAACTGGAAAAGCAGTTCAACAAATACTAACTCCACTAATGAACAGATTAACCTGCATTCTCCTACTCAATGGCCAGGGAAAGCTTCACATCCTGGAGGCTGAGAAACATCAGACAAAGGGAAAAAGCCAAAGGTTTGGCTCCATTCCCAGCTCTCCTGAGCCAGGACATCTCTGGTTTGGGATCATTCCTGACCACACTGGATGAAAGAGAGAGGTCAAGCTCTCAGAAATGTTTCCTAAGCCATGTTCACCTTTGGGGGAAAATCAGTGCCTAACATTGTCTTGGGTGGCTTGAGCAAAGTTTTTTGAAATCAGTGGAAAGATTCCTGCTGACCTTAGTGCTCTTTGGGCTGCTACTCCCTGTAAAGCATGGAGCAATTTGGCCATGGTTGTTGCTTGGGAAGTGGGATGCGGTATTTTGCATCAGCTTCTGGTTTAGACTACACCCCACACAGAACATATTGCAATAGTTAGCTAATATTTACTGGGGGTGGATCACAGCAGCTAGTGTTGCATTGGAAAGAAAAGTTCTTCTATTACACAAGTGTTCCACAGCAATTAGGAGTCCAGTAAGACATGAAGGAAAGACACCAACAATCATAAAGAGCAGGTATAACTTTGTGTCAGTCATTGGCACCTCCTTCTCTTCTTCTTGCTAGCTGATGGACTAGACCAAGTCACCAGAAAACTGGACTCCCAGCATCCACCTACACATCCTTATACCCCAGTCACACTCAAAGTCAAGTATCCTGCATGAAAAAATAGGTGACCAGCCACCCAAACAACCAAATATTCTTGCCCGTCCAAATATCAGACAGAACTGACAATGCCATTTCCAAGTGTGCCTCATAGAGGTGGCACCTTTCTTTTTATGTGAATTGTATTGTCCTTACCATTCATTATCCAGTGGTATTTAGGTCTCTCAGAAGCCCATTTCTACCTCCGTCACTACAGACCAGTAACTTCCTCAGGCAAACAGGTCTGTGGCAACAATAGACTCTGCAGGTCTGCACACCTGCATAAATATTTGCATGTTCAAACCCTTCTGCTGTAAATCTCTTGGGCCTGATATGTTAAGATTTATTCCAACCCCATTGATGTGTTCAGAAATTATGCCATCTGAATTAATGACTTCACATTAAAACAGTGGTGACATGTAAGCAAATTCAGGCCTCTGTGATGCTTTATGTCCATGTGCAGTGTAACTAAAATGGAGAGATAGAATCCATAGGAGCAATGAAGTAACTTTCATAGAACTATTTCCTCCTTTGGGTCCTTGAAAATCATTGTATGTCATTACTGGAGTTGTTCAAGTAAGGCTAGTATAAATGTTGGTGGAAAGTGTATTAAGAAATAGAAGACATGTATTTCAAGTAGCTGTTTCCTGAAGGAATAAAAAAAACCCCTAAGTTGCAACACAAGCAAAAATGAGGAACAGGCCTGAGGTTTTACAGGAAGAAAACCAGTCTGGAAGAGAAGGAGGGAGAACAAGTCTTGCCTGCTAGCGATAACAGTTTTAAAAGAGGTGAAGCGTTAGATCTTCTGGGGAACCTCTTGGCCCTCTTATTTTATTACTAATTGTGTTTTGAAACAACCATTTATAGAAGAGATCCACATTGTGCATTGTCAATTACTAACATATGTCCCATGCTTGGCAAACAAGGCAGCTCGGGAATGACATTTTGTGAATAATCAACACCATCACCAAAAAAGTGCCTGCATCCTTGCTTTGGGCTTAATAATACATTTTTCCCCAAACAAGATAGCTTTCTCACGACGGTGTCGAATGGAACATATTAAGCTTTAACGATGGCTGAGAACATCGTGCGCCGGAGAGGCAGGAACAGGGCTGTGAGAGTGTGTCTCAGACCTTAGGACAAACAGCTGCATGTGTACCAGCCACAGACGCTGCTCCACACAAAGGGGCCTCTGAGCATTGCTACAGTACAAATAATGCACTAAAACAGCGAGCTTTGGCAAACTGAGCCTGAGACTTTGCAGAGATCTGGGAGTCAATTACAAAGAAATCAACAAGATGCAATCCTCAGCGCAAGCAGCAAAAACTGCGGACAACAAGGATAAGATAGGACATGGACATGGCCAGCTTATTGCAGTAATATGTATGGTCCACTAAAGAACCCCAAACAGACAGACAGTTGTTGCATGTGTGCACGGTATGTGTCTGAGGCAGGAAAGAAGCAAGGAAACACATTTGAAATATCTGCCTAGCTTTTCCCTCAGCATATATATGCCAATATAGATGGGCACCACATTGATAGAGACGAGACAGGGGCTGTGCAGCCTTGTGGGCCCCTTGCCTTGTCTGTAAGGCACTACAGTGCAGCAGGCAATGCCAATACAGGAGAGACTCTGGTCACTAGCTTCTGCCCACCTATTTCCCGCAAAGTCACCCTCAAGCTCTTGCTACTTTGATGGGACATTTCCAATAGCCAAGGGGTGCAGATAGACCTCTTGACTATATAACTCTCATTGGTGCAAAGAAGAACACAAGTGTAAAAAATGTGGCCCAACCATAATCAAACCGCTGATTTCAGGGTGAGCTGGTGGAGAGTCTGGGTCAGCTGCTCTGAAGCAGGAACCACTGTACTTACTTTATGTGATTCCCTTTGGCCTTATCCAGCTTTCACTGATATTTCCTTCATTCATTCAGGACAGCCAAGTATCTGCCACACTGTGAAGGCCCACTGTGAGAAAGCAGGTAGCTTGGAGATGGGGTTAGCACTATAGGAGCAGCATACAGGTGGGTGGAGTACTTTCACTCATGGGGAGGGGAAGCACAGATTTAAAGTGTTTGGGAAACAGAGAATACAGGGATAATGATGAAAATTTACATGAAGTGCTAAGGATTATGGTTGAGCTTTATGTCATTTAAATTTAAGCTTCCAAAAGTTTGTTTTCTAGCCCATGTTCATTGTTCAGACTCTCTCTATGGAAAATCCTAGAGAGTGGTTCAGCTTCAACAGCTCAGACTGCCTGACTCTCTCCAGGGACTCTTAAGGAAGCTCAGACAAATGCCTTTGGGTGCTGTTTCACAGCTCATGCATGTGAAAAAAGGCAGGTCTCATCTGTCTTTCCCTTCTCTCATGCTCTTCCATCCTTTCAGGGAACCTCCTGGTGCTGCCCCAACCTCCCTTGAAGCAGCTCCATGCTTGTCAGACACTTTCCTGAGCCAGTTTTAGTCTTTTGATGGGTTAGTTATCTGCTGAATTTCTGAATTAAATTCTCTGAAGTAGGGTCCCATGAGATCATGCAAGGTAAGCAACAGGAGCTGACAGCAACGGAGATGGGAGATGATGGGGTGGGGGGGAAGGACCTTCCTCCTCCACTGGTGATGGGGTGCCAAACTGACTCACTGCTCCTCATGGGTCTGCAGCTCCAAACAGGACTCCTGTCTCCAAGACAGTGAATGGTGGATGACAGGAATCCCAGCATTAGGTAAGGGAAGTCTGATACTCAAAATGAAGTTAGGACACTTTCATCCTCTGTTTAGTCCTGTAGTTATCATACAATGAACACTTGCCTTGAGGATATAAACCAGTGATTGTATTGATAAAATACAAGGGTGCCAGGTCTCTCAGCAGTCACCTCCATAGAGAGGAGCAGACACTCAGCAGCAACCCTACACGTCATGAGGGAAGCCTTGCCCCCAGCCATCACATGTACCATCGCCCTTTTCAACCTTTTTACAAGTCAACTCATTCTCTCTCTCACATGCTTCTTGCCTTTTCAGAGACACCTGGTTTAGGCTAAGTTTTGTTTGAGGTGTACATTCGCAATCCTTTCCCTGAGATGAGAGCTGACTTATGAGTCTTCACTCAGTGAGAGTGATGCCATGAAGAATGGCTGAGCAGGTCCCAGCACTGAACCAGTGGCTTATTCTGGTTGAAAAGAAACCATCTTGGCTCTTAAAAAGCAACTGATTCTTATCAGATTGCACACTGCGATTAAGGGTGAGTTCCAGGCACACACCAACCCTCCTGCTGGGGATGGGGATCCTGGGGTTACTTTCCCACACAGACCTTTGAGCCCATGTGCCTCACTTCTGTAGAGCAAGATGAATGGCACTGAGTACAAATTTCTGCTGTCCTTACCTTAAAGCTCATGATTCAGACATGCCACAGACTGGATGTGGTGGTTGCTGAATAGCCAGGCTGGTTTTACCACTTACCCCAGGAAGGTGGACTATTACCCCAATCCACCACAAACTGCAGAAAGACAGGGATTATCTGTATGTCACTTCTAGGGCATTATTATCTGTCTGATAGTGGTTTGTTGTGGTTTTTCTTTTTCTTGAAATTTATTGATTCTTCAGCCTTAAAAAAAAAAAACCACTCTCATTGGAAATACCTACTAGCTCTTCAGTGCCTGTGTATCATCCACATTTTGCTTTCCCTTATTTTCAGGCAGTTCCTAAACCCCATGTACGAACCCTGAGAAGATCTACCAGCCTTAAAAGTTCAGGTCTGACAAGAGGTTAAAAATCATTTAGCATATATGTCTAATGGAATGCAAGCTTGCAGTGTTTCATTGTGGTTTATTTCTCCCAAAATAATTTTCAAAGAGAAAAAGTATATTCCTCTAAAAAGTTCAGGATTTGCAAATTATTTCAATTCCCACACATTTAAATAAGAATAACATTCCCTTTTATAAAGCTTCTCAGATTAGGGCTCCATTTTGTGTGAAATGAGGGCCCTCCACTCTTGCTCATGTGAGGACTGCCAGTAGCTTAAAAGGTGTTGCTCTGGCGGAAAGAAGATGGGCCATGGTCCCTGACAAGAAGAAGAAAGATCCCTGCAGACACTCAATTTATTCTGCACTGTTTTCAGCAGTTTTCTCTCCATTTCCTGCTCTGTGCCTCCTCCTTTGAGATTTTATTTCTCCCCTCTGGAAGCACACTGTTTCCACCAGTGCTGTAGGTATAGCTCTTCACATTCAAATCTATTCTCTTCCTTACAAGACATAAAAACTGCAGATAAACTGCAGAAAAAACAGAGGGGTGGAAAACCTGGTACTGTGCATGGCATCAAAGTGCTTTGTGAACAAAGCTCAAAGGACAGTCCCTAATAATTCACCCGTGACCATTTTTCTAAATTCTTATGCACTCTGGTGTGAAATGACTGTATTTTATTGTGTTACACTTAACACTTCAACTCTGGCCTTTGGTATTAATGGGAATGTCCTTCAACCATAGCTGCTTTTTGCTCCTTTTCTTTGATTCATTAGTTGTTTACTGCAGACTATTAACAGCCCTAGAACTAGCTTTAATCCACAGCCAGAGTCTTTAAATATAATACATCGTCAACAGGTAATTATTCACTTTGAAGTCTTTCCTCCTTTTTTCTTAGCTGTGTGAGGTGATATCTAGGGCTTTAAAGTATGGTAACAGAGTACTTCCATCAAAGCACAAAAATTAGTAATGCAAATGTCAAGAAGTTAATTTGTGTACTTTAAACACAAGAATGGCCTTTCTTTCTTTCTTTCTTTCTTTTCTTTCTTTTTTTTCTTTTCTTTCTTTTCTTTCTTTTCTTTTTCTTTTTCTTTTCTTTCTTTCCCTTTTGACTCCTGCTACAGCTTTGGAAAGCTTTTGATGTTCTTGCAGCAGTGGTAGCTTGACAGTTTAGAATTAAGTAACTGTATTTCAAATTCCCAGCACTATAAATTCACTAGGAGCCTTGGCACTTTTCATCATGCTCAATAGGATTTTATTTCAGTAGTCCCACTAGAAGTCAGGTCAGAAATCCAAAGCTGTACATTAAAATTCTAGGCTAGCTCCTCTAAACATATATTTGCATAAGCACAAGTTTGTGGTGCTGTGTTGATTCCAGAGGTCTTTGACTCAGGTTCTTTCGCTTCATCCTTAAGACCATGATCAGGTGCTTCTGTACTTAAGCTTTCCTAAATGTGATCTGATACTGGTACGTTTTCTGAACTAGGATCTTTGTGTGCATACTTGCAGAAATGCCTGGGCCAATCCCAGATGCACTGAGGAAGACACGAGTGGTGTATATATGACAATTCACCTCCACAGGCTCACAGAAGATCAGTCTGTAGTCTCTGCAGTATAATGTGCATTCATCTGAACCACTTCTCAGTCTTGAAAATTCAGATACATAGTATCATGGTGAACACCTGAGATAATCTTTCTTTTGGTCACAGTATTCCTTTTTAATCTTTTCTGCAGCATTTTATAACTTTGGTCTGTAAACAACCTCGGAAATAACTTCTGAGGAACAGTTGAGCCATAAATGCAAGACAGTTGCATCTATTGACATAGTGCAATGTCCTCTAGTTATCCATATGTCTCTCATTATGTGCTTTTGGGGTGATTTGACACATGGCTTCTAGCAAAGGTGGCACTGCATGTGTGGATTTTTTTTAATTATTATGTCCTTGCACATTTGCATTTCTTTCACTTCACGGGCAGCAGTTATCACACATGCAACACATAACAGGCCGACTGCTGCTCTCCCAGCTCCCAGATACCAGAAGAATGAGTGGCATGACTAAGGCAGTCAGTGTGTGGACCTAGCTGCTTTCATGATGACAACATCCCCAGAAAGCACTGAAAGCAAAGAGCATTTTCTCAGCTTACAGATAAAGAAGTGAAAAGGCAAGTTTCAGCCTCATTTCAATCAGGTTTCCATTGTTAAGACAGTAAGTAAATCATGGAAGAAATGTTACATACACTGATACCACCACTGGCTGACTCACCACAAGAGGAATAAGTCAGCACATTAATTCAGAGGGCTGGGGCACTCCGTGCAGCCCCAGCTGCAGGAAGGCAAGTGCAAGGACTTTCCATCTTCTCCTGCTAAGTAATCCATAGCATCGCAAGAGAAAATGAGTACATGCTGAGGAGTTAAAATGAAAATCAAGCGTACAGTGAACAATATCCTTGCTTTTGGGGAAGATCTAAAAACTTCTCCAAAGGGAAAAGTAACAGCTAAAAAAGCTTTATCTTTGCAAGCATCATAAAAAAGGTCGTAAGCTGTACACACTACAAAGGCACTGCCTTCACCCCTCCAACTCTGTGATTTCTTTAGATTGAAGAAACCTGTTGGCTTGAGTTCTAAAGCCCCAGATAAAAGCTTTGATTTGTTAATTAAATTTTTACTGCTATCTGCATTTGATATCTCAGTCAAATTGTATCCGCTTGCAACAACAGAAAAAGTCACATCAAAGGAGAGCTCCACCTCCATGACCTGTAATTACAGAATTTACTGCTGGGTGACACTGGCTGTAAGATGCACCTGTCAGGCAGCCCCAATGTACTATCTGCACCTGAAACAAAGCCATTTCATTCAACTGGGGTGAGCCAACACATGCCAAACAAAAAGGCTATGTTTTGTCAGGAGCCAGCCTAGCTTATTTCTTGTCCTGAGACAGACAGGAGCTTCTGAAAACAAGGGGTTATCACACTAAACTGGGGATAAGGGTGAGCTCCCACAGAGAAAGGCAGAACTGGAAGAAAAAGGAAGAGAAATGGGGATGGGAAGATAAAGGGAATTGAAAATGAAAGGAAGAAAAAGGAAAGGAAATTAAAATCCATCCTAGTAGGTAAAACAAAAAAAAGAAAAAAGCTACTAGTAAACAAAACAATGACAAAATATTAGGAAACATAGGGAAGGAGAAAGATAGGGTAACAGAGAAAAAATAGAGAGGAAAACAAACTAGAAATCATGCATATATACTAGTATATCTGCTGGAATCAAACTTTAGCACGCAGAGTATTCTCCCCTTTAAACACCCACACAGGTAATGCAGAAATCCCCAATTTATGTCAACACATTTTTTGGCCCTCAGTTGTTTTCCACTATATTTTGAAACAAGCAGAAATGTATCATGACAAAGACTCACAACATAGTCTTTATTAAACTTGGGAGCCTCCCTGGGAGCCTGAGAAGTTGTTATTAGTGTTTATATTTGGGAAACAAAACACAAAGGAAAATAAAGTAGCACATTGAATAGGCTTGCTGGATAGGAATTTTCCCTGGAGTGATTAATGTACACAAAATGTTCATATTACAGAACAGGCATTTTCAACAAGAAAATAATAATTTTGTTGAAAAAAACAAATTTTCTGTTGGAAAAACCAATATGGCAAATCCATGCCTATCCACCCAGAAAGTTTTTGTTAATACTGCTTCAGTGGTGCAGGGACTTCCAGGCTGGTAGTCAAAAAAATATCCATTTTCTTTCACATGGATTAATGCCCAAGGCAACCCTTCCTGCACAAAGAAGTTAATATTTTAAAAAGATTAATTCCTTGCACATATTGCTCATTTCATCCCGATTTTAGATCTACATTTTTCCCAGACTTTTGGTTTTCTTTAAACAAAAGAGACTCTGATTTTCTGATCAACATTATTTTTTTTTTTAGAGAGAGAAACAGAGAAACTAAAATTGCCTTTTTTGACTTATTTCAGTGTGAGCCTGGCCTCACTGTAACCAGGGAAAAGTTTGCTGTTGACTTCAGTGGGCCCAAGATTTTGCACCTTGTATCTCTCTGGCCTCAATGAACACTGACTAAACAAAGTTGCTGAAAAGCATGGGGTGAGGTATAAGGTGGGGTAAAGGGTCTGTAGACATCAAAGGTTTTCTCTGTTTTCATTGGAACTTCAAAACGTTGTTGAAATACTTACTAAACCCAACTGAGGTGATGTCTCTGAAAGCTTGGATGAAAAGCACCCGCTATGGCAACCTGTGTTTTCAAATCTGGAGCCCTGCCAGGGCATCCATACAACAACCATGCCTCAAAACTGGGCATCACCCTTTTCTCCAATAGCCTGTCACTCTATTGTGCTATCAGAGCCATCTTCAGTTGCATTTCCACTGACACAGTGTGGCTTTCCTTGGTTGGTAATAGCAGGAGCACAGTACCAGCTGAGGACAGGACCTGCTCTAGATTCCACCATCAGCCTCAATCTTTTCAATGCTGCCTCAGAAATGAGAGCCCCCCCAGCCAGGACTGTAGTCGCTCTGACTTTCGTCACTGCCTGGTAAAACAAGGAGTACCCTGGGAAAACTGCCAGAGATAAGAAGGAAAATAATCACATGGGGTGATTCAGGTCTCCAGCATCACAAAACAAGCCGGGGCTAAGCTGGGACTAGAAACTAGCACTAACTCCCGGTCCCTGTTCACTGACTGGTGTTATTTCTGTATTGCTCAATACCATGATTTAACTTTGGGAAGACCAGGAAGCAGGTTACAAACAGAGGTCCAGTCTCCCCAGCCTGACTGCATTAGAGTCCTTCCTGACTGGAGAAAAGCTGCCTCAAGAGCTATTTCCCCCTTCTGAGAGCAGAGAGGGTTTCTGGAAGGGGCGGGGGGCGGGGAGACAATAGGCAGCTTTCATAAGCACTCAGGTTGGCTTTGCTCCCATCAGTCCCCTTCCATGGAAAAGGAGGTCAGCCTGGTCCCTGTTCCCTCCCTCCCTGTCCCTCACCCTCGCTCCAGCCCAGTCCTTCAGACCTGAGGACAAGGGAGGTTTTGGCTTGGCTGGATGATGGTCAAAATTTATTGTTTTCAGAGAAAGGTTAGTATGAAACTCAAAACAAACCCCAGAGGGTGCAAGAGCAAAGTTAATGTAAGACCAAAAGCAGAGGATGACCTCATCTCACAGCATACAGCTCTTGTATCTCAAATTACTCATGTTACACCAAATTCACAAGCAGTAAGCAGCAGGATACCCTGCTGCTATGAATTCCTGCTGTCATCAGCCTTCACACCCTGGGTGAGGGACCCTTGAAGCCAGGAGGATTGACATTGCCTGGGTCCTGGGAATTTCCCCAAAGCAGAAGGATTTGCACATGGGTGAGAACTGACCTCATGTTCAAACTGCTGATTTACCATGACAATGAAGGTTCTGGGGCTGGACAGAGGGACTGCTACTCCAGCATGGCAGGGAGTCTGGGTGGGTTTGGGGGATGAAGGCAGGTGAGGTGCTCTACAGGGAGTAAGGGGATAGAGCTGGCACATGGGAGGACAGCAGTGCTCTTGTGGTGGGAATGGGCAGGTGAGAGATTAGGGACACGGTGAAGTTGTCAAGGTTGCTTTTTTTTTCAGGCAAACCTGGAGGCACTTGTGAAGCATTTTGTAGAAATAACTATGCATTTGCCTTAGCTGGATTCAACCTGAGGTCTTGAAGTGGGAGCAAAATTATCTTGATCAGTAAGATTAAGGGCCCTGGAAATAGGTGAGAGGGCTCACGAAACTCCTGCAAAATATTACCAAAGTACATCTGAAGGGTGTCATTTTGCAAAAGCAGTAGAACATCTTTGATTTCCACAAAGACCAAAGGAGCAGAAACACAAACGTTGACTTTCAAAATATCAAGAGTAACATCAAAGGGCAGTCAATAACACAGAGTGTTAAAAGGCACTTTACCCAAATTGTGTGGAGGGTGCTAGATCCCAATGAACTGGACAGGTAAGAGCTGGTCTTTCATTTCTAGAAGAGGCCACTGTGTGGCAACCTGCACAGGTATCTGGAACTCTTGCATGGAGATGAAACAACAGAGGCCACGTCTGCTCTCTTCATAAACCAACCCCAAGTGCAGATTTACTTTTGTTCTATGTGCAGGTCAAGCTGATTACAATCAAGTTGTTCATAAGGGGCAGAGCCTGAGGCCATACTGGATTCCTGCCATCCATCTGGGCTTCCATGCCAGGCAAGCCAATCTCCTTGCAGCTGGAACAAGCCAGCATGTGGGCAGAATCGATGGCTGAGAACCTCAGAGTCCTGCCAAGATCATAGCTATCAGAGCAGAGCCAGGCAGAAACACCAGAAACTAGAGTAAAATACATTCAGAGAGAAACTCCACAGCTGCTAGCTGGACATGGAAAAGAGCTATATCTCTTTTGATTGCTTGAATCAAAGCAAGGGAAAAGTGACCTGAGACTACCTTCCAGGGCTGTCGATAGTCATACAACGTTTAAAAAGCCATGTCTAAAAGATATTAAAAGCAGCAAGAGCTATTACACAGTTTTAAAGTCATTCCAGTTCAGTTATGAAAATGTATCCACAGTCTATTTGCCTAAAATGGGAGCGCTGTGATCCTTGCTTACCAAGGAAAACAAACACCCTGTATGGCAGGGGAAAATGACCCAGGAATGCAAGTCTTTACAAGCCTCCTCATTACAGCAAGATCAGAGTATGCCATGTGTGCCTATCATTTTCTCAGGGCTTTTTCTTCTCCTCTTCCTGCTTTTTATCAACTCTCCTGACTTCCCGTCTGCTTTCTATTTACAGTTGTTAAAGGGAGGGACAAAAACACACACCATTAGTTTGGAGTGGGACAGAAACAGGGACTAAAGTGCAAATAAAAATTAACCTGATGAATGATTTTTCCAATACACCAGTTTTCATGAAAAGAGCATAAAAGATATACAGTTATATAGGTATATCAATTGCATAGAGTTTTGAAATAAAAAACTTTGCCATAGACCATAAGTCCAGCATATGGGCACTATATTCCCTTGGTTCTCTCTGCAAAGAAGTCAGAGAAGTTAATACAGGGCACAGTTTTGGAATATTTTCCTCTCATCACAGAAAACATGCTTTTTTGCGGTTGTGCCTACTCTGTCCCATCACATTTAGGACACTTGTGCCAGTCCAAGTAAGGTTATTCTTTTGTAATTTTCTTTCTCAGAAGTCTTTATCAATAATGCTGCTCAAAACCTCCCAGCAACTTCCCCTTCACACTGATGGTCTCCTCCTTCCCACTAACACATTGGTCACCACACGGGTACCTCTCAGGTGTTGAATTATGCCACTGATGAGAGCTCAGACCATTTACTCCTCTCTACCAGAGACTTTTTCACTGTTTGAACTTCCCTGATGTGCTCTTTCCCCAGGTGAGCCACTCCTCATCATTTCTGACATTTATTGACTCTTCCTGAGCCTGTAGGGTCTTTACCAGCTCCCTTGACTGCACAGACACTTGCTGAGCATCACAATACATACCCCTGCAAAGAATCAGCTCCCTCATGGTTTGGTTTTTTTTTTTTTTCCCTGGCAGAGTCTTAGCCTCATTTCCAACCTATCTGCTAAAATTTAATGCCCTGTCCAGGAGCATTGCACAGCCAGAGCCTATCCCCACTGATGCAGCTGCTGTTTTCCACTGGCTGCATGCCCCACAGGCTTGAGGCAGGTTCATTCCCCCAACCCCTGCATCGACAGTGGTATTCCTCCCTCAAAAGCTTCTTGCTCTGGGACCTCGAATGCTGACTCAGCATCTGGTCATGCCTTCACCGCAGCAGTCAGCAGGCACTGCAGCTCTCTCCACTGCACCTCCTCTCCCTCCCTGAATGCTCACCCATCTTCAGCCTCCAAACGCCCCCCAGGTACTCCCTCATATCTACCTCAAATCTCCCCTGATAACAGCAATAGACTCACCATTTCATTTACTCTATGGCATACTGTGACGAATAGAGTTCCGCTCAGGGATTTGAGAGAAAAGATGTGAATAATAAACAGCTGAGATTTTATGTCCAGCGCCAGTTCTGCTATTTTAGCTTTAAGAGAAAAGCAACAGTTGGTACTAAAATAGTAATTTGGCATATGTGCTTTGTTGCTTATCAGCTCATTCGCTCAACAACAAAGACAGGAAAATGCTGCAGGGGTCATTTCACCAGGAGAAGGCTCAGAAGACCTGGAAGCCTGTGATGAAAATCGTTTAAATGGTGTAGTCAATGGTCAGAATGAGTGTCTGTGGTGGTAAATGGGAACATATTAAAATGGCATGGGAAGTTTAATCTGTGATTGATCTCCCAACAATTACCCTGCTTTCTAAATCTCTCCATATCATTTAACGAGGTGATTTCAATGTTCTAATAAAATGTGGCAGAAGAATGTTTCCAGATGTCCAGTGTGTAGGGAAGTAAATGCTCCTCTGAAATCATAATCTGTGTATTAAACCAAATGACATCATTTTCTGATTGAATTACACGTCTGTCTCGATTACAGAGAGTCACTGAAAAGTCATGAGATTTTAAAAAATCGTTTCAAATCATGTCAGTTTTATACAAAACAGAAATCCTCCCTCTCTGTCGATTTCTTGGCATAAAACATTACTATTTCATACGTGCTGAAATATCTGCTTTTACAACATTTCTCTAAAATTAGTTGCTTATTCCTCCATTAGAAATGGAAAACATTGTTACTTGGGCCCCATGATTGAGTTCATCTCTGATCACTGCAAAAATGAGACCAACAGGTATAAATACAGCTCTCAAAGTACACTTTGAGAACTGAGGAAAAAGTTGTCATGAAAAGTTCAGGACATCAGGAATCACACTGGATCAGTCCACTTGTCAAACATACCTTGCAGCCAACACCAGTTGTCGGTAGGGTTCCCAGCCTGCTGTGCAGCATTTCTTCAGCATAAAGACTGATTTTTTTAAAAATTATTTTTTCATTTACAAGGGTGTCTCCTGAAACTTCTGGTCTGATTTCTGTACTTCAAAGAGCTCATAGTGTTCACATGACACATCACCAGACCCATGCCTGACAGTGCTCGTGTATAACATATACATTGCATTGCACATACGATATGTACCATTGCACCATGCTTAGAGGATAACTGTGAGCAGCCCTGGCCTCTCCCAGGCTCCCTGGGTAATGGCATGGGGTGACACACAGTTGCAGCATTTGCCCCAGGTTTGCCAGATCTGATCCCCACAAACCATTCTTCAGCCAAACACTTAGGGTCAACTTCATGTTCTTTAAAGTGTTTTGATGCCAAGTATCTCAGAAGTTTTGGTGTGTGCACATATCTGTCTGGTACAAAGCAACTCGATGCCTTAAAAGTTGAGGGTGAAAATACCTCCCCTCATTACCTCTCCCTTCACTCCCTGTGATTTTGGGTAGTGACATATAACTACTACATTGTGCAGGACCCATGTCTCTATTTTCCATCCACTTGAGACTAGATGGTTTATCTTTGTCTGTATTCACCCATCAAAAACAAATAAAAACTCAACTAATCCCTGACAGCTTAGGTCACAGCATGTCTTGATTTCAGTGAGTGCAAACACAGCCCTTTTAGAAGAGAGAAAAGGGAAAAAGAGTGGCACACTTAACCCCCTCTGCTCTGTAAATAGTCTTGTTAGCTCTCAGCTACCACAAAAGCATATCCCACATTGCATATGGCAAATATTAACCAGATATTGACTGCAGTTCTATTCACATGACAGTAAGTAATGCATTCAGTCCGCCAGGTTAGCTGTGTTTGGATGTGAAGGTCTATATTGACCTTTGAAAGATTATGGAGGAGGAAGAGAATACTTTCAGTGGTCTATATTTTACAATGTGCAGTTAGGTGAGTTGCTTAGTGCCACAGCTAAGAGCAACAACCCAAGGAGGGTATTTGTTCCATGTCTTTAAACATTACATCAGTTAAACAAGCTTAAATGTGCAATTGGATTGTTTTAGAAAGGGTAAAAAATGATGCTGAAAGAAAACTTTGTGCATGAAGTGTCTGTCATATCCAGGAAGCTTGAAATTATAGAATAAACATATATAGATTGTTCACTTTCATATGTTGTCAAAGGGTGTGAAGGCCTAGTTGTAGATTAAATTTCCCTTTCTCCTCCCTGCATGTGATATAATGATATGACCCAGATGATAATACACAAAGAAAAATTGCCTGGGTTTCCCTACCCACAGGGTTCATTTGGTTAATTTTCTGATAATTAATTCCAGTAATTAGTGAGTGCTCAGTAAATGGGGATGTTGTGAAATCTGATCTTCTGAAATTGAGGTCCCAGCGTTCTCTTTTGAAGTTTGAGGGGACTGCAGTCCTGTCTAGCCTTCACAGTTAGTAGCCACTTACACTACGATCTGTGCATTTTGTTGCCGGAAAGCACGGAACTGGATATTCCTTGTCGCTGCACATGCTTGTTGGGAGCTATGCATTCCCTAAAACATAGAAGGACATGCATTCCCCTTTCTCCATAAGCCTTTTCTGGCATATAGCAGTCCTGCTGTCACTAGCTATTGCTGCTGGGCAATATGAGAGCTGTATCTGTTTTCTGTTAACTTGGGCTAAGTAATTCATAGTGAATATTTCTCTCTATCCAGGAGGGAAGGGGAAGAAAGATTAAGGGCCGAGAAAGGTTATATCAATGCATTTTTTTCTCACCCAAGAAAAGGTGGAGCATGACCCTCTTCCTGCAACACTACCTTAATTTCTAGAGCCAGTCTTGGTGTCCCTGCATATTTCTCACTTGGACATCCCCAATGGCATCCACACCGAAGAATGGGGACACTGTCTTATTCCTGTGAGCAGCTAAACTTCTCTCTGAGCTTCCTCAATAACATTTAGCAGAAGGAACTCCATAAGCACCATATTTTCATGGGTATAACCCCAATTTGTGTGCAACCCCCACTCCCACCAGTGTACCATATGCCTTCCAATAGTCCTAATCTTACCCTCCCTTTCAAATCTGTCCTTCCAAATCTGTGAGGGCTATCTGAAGATGTACACTATTTACAGTTTTATTCCAAAACCCAGGTCTTTTAAAGAGGCTGAAGTTATTTCAAACTGGGCCTTACCTTTGAAAGAATGTCAGTCCTGCTTGCTGAAGTGCTATTTTCTTCCAATTGCTATGCAAAGATCTTAAATCTACATCTTCATCAGATCCGGTGGGTAGTGCAGCAGGCCCCATTTCTCCAATCCTAGATACGGTATCTATTCATGTGCTTGTCTAGGCAGCTTACTGCTGCTGAGTTTCCTTCTGCTATAACAACAGGCAGGCAGATATGTTGGAGCACCAATGTATCTCAGGAAACAAGAGGAAATGAAGAGAAAAGAGGACAGAAATATATCAATTAAAGCAGGAATTCAAAACAACTTTGAAAAAATAAATGGTAAAAATGTCTCAGCTTAAAGAAATTGTTTATCTTAATTTGTAAGTAATTCAAAGTGACAATACAAAATCACTTAACTATAAAGTACATGTGGAAGACATTTAATGTTCAGGGAACAAAACAAGAAATACTGCTGTCAGAAGTGAGGCAAAACAAGAGACTGGAATCAATCAATCTGAAATTATTCATAAGATTACAGAGCTGAGTATAGCTGATATGTTGGACAGTTTTCTCAATATTTCAGTCATGAGGGAGTACACATTTTAAGCTTGCCGATTCAGAAGGAGACAATGACTACCTGGAATAGCCTAGCAGAAACCTTGGTGTAAGAGGAAAAGTTTTATTAATGTGAGACAGTCCAGAGTCCTCTCCTTATCATAACAAGTGCAATTAGAAGTTCTTCCGCTAACGAATAAAATACTTCCTTCATTTACAAAACAACCTACCGTAAGGGAAATTGCACACTGAGTATATGTTCATCCTCAATGATTTGCTTTATTAAAAGATCAATGTGAAAAGCTCTAAAGAATTTCAACAAAACAGTTTGGAAATCTTCAGAGATATCTAATGCCATGCCTTAAACAAGACCCCGGGGCAAAAAAATTAGAAAACATTAAGATTGATGAGATAAGAGTGATCCTGCAATTATACGACACCTCAGGAGGGTGCACCTTTCACAGAGCACAGTTGCAAGATCTATCATTGGCATCAAAGAGAACTGCATATAATAGCAAGCCCAGAGAACTCCAAACAAAGCTGAGAGCCATACAGGAAAAGTGGTAGTGTGATAAAGCAGAGGAAATCCAGCTGTATGCTGATAAGCATGAAAGGGTTTTGCGAGTCAACATGAAGAGGCCCTGGTGTGGTGACTTCAGTCTAATAATGAGCAAATTGCTTGCAACCTTCAGTCCTATGTAGGATACCTTGAAGAAAAGGCTGGAAGACTTGTTTGCTGCAGCCTGTGTTTGCATTGCCCACACACAGCCAAGTCACTAAATATTCACCTCAAAGTCTCTAACCTATTTCAGAGGGTTGTAAGAACTTTGATATTACTATTTGTTTCAACAAGATGAAAGTCATGTCCCAGGCTGCCCCTGCTAAACTGCATTTAGTTTTTAGGCATTACTGTTGATGGATAATCACAATGTGCAGTATGGAAAGCCAAATAAACCCAATGTTTAAGAGAGCCACCATCTTCAGAGAAATGGCATTTCTCTCTTCAGCTCAAACACTCAGTGTGAGTACAAGGTGTGAAGATTTGTCAATCAATTTTACTAGTATTAAGAGTTACATAGATTATTATTCACTCTTTCTTTTGAGCTATTTTATCTGTCACATATTAAAATTGTGATAGGTCTTAGGACTTCTAGCAGCAAAATACATTAACATTCAATGGCTAGAAGATAAATATAAAATTTGAAGTGGAAATAAAGAGAGGCAATTATGTATTGGAATAAGACATTAAAAGAAGTGGTAAATTTGTCATACCTCTAAGTCTTTAAATCATTATTTAATATCTTCCTAAGAGAGGTGTGGTAATTTAACAAAAATTTGCTGGATTCAGTAATGGAATTACGTGACAATGTTCCTTGGTCTGTAAAAGCTTAAAAGAAAATAATTCATTGGTTAGTAAAAATGTTCCAAACTGAAATTTAAATGTTTCCAGTGAGTGAAACTTGCTGCCCACCCACATCCCATGGAAGTACTCAAAACTGCATCGAAGTGAAGCTTAAATTGTGCATAGGCCTTCTGCTGGCCCTCTGTGGTAGGGAGAAATGCATTCTAGTCAATCAGGGAATGCAGAGGTCAGGACTTCCAGCTACTAATCACAAACATGCATGTATCTAGAATATCTTTAATATGTGCACATGGAAGTCTGCTTTATTCTGTCACTCACTGGAAGCCCTAAAGGGATATTCCTTTGACTTTGAGTTACCAGAGCAAGCAAAGTCTCAACTTCATTAAACGATATCTCTTCAGTACAAGGGAATGCTTTCCATATGCTGTGGGATTAAAAATACAGCATCATATAACAGAGTCATTTGGATAGATACATTCTGAGGAAAGCCTTCTTTCTATAAAGGGCTATATAATAAAAGGAAGTTAGAAAGAGGGAAGTTTTGTGTACAGAGTTAACCATTAATACTCTGAAATAAAAGCTTAACCTCTTTTGGCAACTTCAGATTGTTCTGATCAGTGATGGAAAAAAGTGCTGATCTTTTAAGGAATACTCATACTTTTACAACTGAGGCCAAAAGGAATCATTATGATCATTTAATTTACTGATCAACAAAAAAGCCCTACATAATATCATGGAATAAATCCATTACAGGAGCTAAAAATTCTTGGTTGAATGACAATCCATGTCTTAAGATGATATCTTTTCTTTGTTTAGAAATTTAAAGCTGGTAAAACAGCTACCTACTGTTTACACTTTGGATTCCTCTACATCATCCTTTAGTTCTTGAATGCTGTGCCATCGTCTCGTAAGTTAAAAAGCCCACTGTTATTGAATGCATTCTTCATATGCAAATACTTACAGACTGTAACCACACCATTTCTTATGTTCTCAACTTCTTTTCATAAGTAAACTATAAAATCTGGATTCCTTAAATCTTTCATTTTAGAACTTAAATTGAAGGCTTAAAAAACCTTTTTTTAAAAATTGACAATATGCCTTTGAAAAAAGAAAGATGAAGGGGGAACATGCTGGTTTGGTGGAGGTATTGTGAATACTAGTAATATCCTACCCCCGATGAATAAATACCTCAGCATAAAAGTTCCTTTTAGCCACTACATCATACCTGGAACTTTTTTCAGAATCACTGTTCTCTAGTATATATCTCACATCATATAATAATGACCTAATTTCTCTACTACAAGACATAAAACTTTTAACTTAATCACATAAAAGCACTTCAAAGGCATCAGTCTCTGATACACCAGATCCGCAGTAAGAATATTAAATAACATTGGTCAGAGAGCAGATTTCTGCAAGACCTTCTTCCTCATTAAAACCTCCTTGGTCATTAAGAATTCTTTATTTTCCATTTGGTTATGTATTTATTGTATAAAATTCGGTGTTTGTCCCGTGTCCTGCTTGCCTTACTGCTTCATTAGCTTTTCTTTGACAGAATTCTGCCCTTCCAGGCATCTCAGGACACCAAGAATAGGCAAATATCATACAACACATTTTACAGCTCAATAAACTAAGAAAGTCGGCTGCTTTCTAAACGTTTTTCACCTAAGAAGATGAAAATGAGAGTTAAGGCAGAAAGTGATCCCCGTCATAAAAATGTGGATACAAGGCAGAGGAACCAACTCCTGTTTCCAGATTCCTGTCCTCCAGGCCAGTGAAAAATATACTGGATACAAGAGCTGAGGCTGAACTGAGCTCAGTTTACTTTCAGATTCAAATATCACTCAAAACCAGAGTATTTCAGATTTACATCATAGAAGTGTTAGACTGACATAATTTCTCTACATAGACTAAAATGACCCTGTGTTCAAGAAGGATAGGGCTTCTCTGGTCCTGTCTGTTGTTCAATAAGATGTTGTGCTTTGAAAAATTATGCTCTTTTAACTTTTTCTTAAATAAATTTAAAAAAAAAAAGTCAAGTATATTTAAAGTCAAAAACTGACAAGAACTGAAGAGGAAGTACACGTTTGTGCAGAGAGAAGCTCATCCCTTTTGACTGATTTTTGTTAATATTGATCATGGTGCTTGCAAATTTGCTAACAGCTTGAAAAACAAGTATGAAAAAATATTCTAAGCCTCCTAAAACTCTTCAAAAGTATTATAAGACATGAGGAAGCAGGAGGTTAATAAGACTTTAGCAAAAAGGTTGGAAGAAGAACTAGAGGCAGCATCAGTAAAATGATGTTTATTGCCTCCCCAATCTCCTCTCCCTCATTGCTGGTGCACCACATGGTGCAGGCTTTGGTTAAGGAGTGAAAGAAGTAAATACCTTATTTGGTTCACCTTCTGTAGGCTTCATAGAAAAGTGGGAACAGAAACTTGAACAAGCAGAACTCCAGGTGAAGCAGGCAACTTTACAGGCAGCCCTGAGGTGGCTGCAGTTCTCCAAGTGGCCCATGACATGCATGATTAATGTAAGTGGGGAAACGAAAAGCTAAAGCTATTTATTCAAAAGGACAACAAATTAGAGACTTCCTGACTTCTGAAGGGTCCTAATCCACTCCTGTACTGTACCTGCTGGAGTGGTCATTAGGCAGCCCTGGAAGAATGTGTCCTGTCATTCCCACTAGCGTATGGCAATGAAGGGTCTGCATCTCCCCTGCAAGAGGGGGCACGTGCAGCGTGCCAAGGAAATCAAAGGGATAGGAGGCAGAAGTGAAAAGAGGACATGGCCCATGAACTTTTGAGGACAGTGGTTTGCGCACTTTACAGATTCTGACAATACATTTCATAACATAAAAGCAGTTTGTGCACAAGTTTTCCTCATCAGCACACTCCATAAGCATACCAGTGCATTTAGAAATGTCATCCCAGTGTCAGTGCTTCTATCTGAAGAATGTGTTCACTAGCACAGACCTGTTTCTATGCTTATAAACCTCATGCCATTCCAAGACTGGTTTTAGACTGAAGATAATGCCCGACTAACCCTCTGGTTCCAAACAGCCTTGAATTTTGGCTAAGTTTCAGTTCAGCTCTGAATGCTAGTTTTATGACTGGAACCTTTTCTACCTCAGTTGATAAATCCATATTCTTGTTGGAAACTCTCAGGAATTTCATACTTATTTGGTGGCCCTGTAGTTGGCATCATTTCAGTGGTTACTGAAAATCCAGTGAAGGTAATAAGAAATACTACTGCCTAAAGACCACACAACTAATACCAGACCATACATGCAACACAGCATGGACTGTGCAACACAGCAGGATCATCTCAGAGCAGAGAATAGAAACTTCATTTCAGTCTTTAGGCCTGTGAGTTGAAGGAGCTGTGACAAGTATATATGGACCAGCCTTTGGGTTTTCAATGCATAGCCCAAAGACAGGCAAAGTATCACCAGCAGCACTGAGCACTTCTGTCTGCAGGTCTCTGAGCTTCCCACCTTGAGTGCTTCATCCTGCCCTGGCTTGCCAATACCCTCAGTTCAGCCCAAAAAGCAGATGCTGGAGTCCCACTGTAAAACCAGAGTGATGAAAGTGTGCTGATTAAAAAGAACTCTCTCTTGGAAAAAAAAAAAAAAAAAAAGAAAAAGAGGCAAATACTTCTAATACAAATCCTGCAAGCACTCAGGTTGACTGGGCAGCCACTTACAGACTTGTAACAGTATGACCAAAGGGGCAGCAAACTGTGATGAAGATGGGAACAGGTTGTCAAAACTTCCTTTACCAGCACTGCAGCAAAGCCAACACAGTCCTAAATTCAAACTCTAAATCTTCTAGGGCATGATCTGACCGACACTTAGGAAAGCTGGTTCACAGTTAAGTGCCTGACTGAAAGGGACCTTAATCTCTTTCTCTTTTAGTTGTGACTTGGAGTAATGAAAACATTTTAGACAAAAGCATGATTGTTATGTTGATGATGTCCCTTCAACTATTTACAGAAGTAGTGCCAAGATACCACAAGAAAGGCTGAGCATAAAGTATTTCCAGCACATCAAAAAGCAGGAAGTATGGGAAATCTTCCCACTAGAAAAGCCTGATCTCATGAGACTTCCAGCTCGGTTGCTTAACTCTTGCTGTCCCAGCAGCCCAGAGAGTGAACTACATCAATTTACCTCAGTTCTGCAATCCCACTGATCCACTTTTTCCACCAGAAAAGTGGTGTAAATCACAGACATGTAGCTAAGTGAGAGTTTAAGTCTCTTCACTGATTGAGCCTGAGGAAAGTCAAAGGTATAGCTGTTTAATTCAACAACCAATTTGGCCTGCCCTACCCCAAACTGGGGCTTCTGGTAATGAAGTCTTTAGAGCTGAACAAGAGCACGCATTTTGCTGTGCTCTGCTGGACTGTGTGCCAGGGAAAGGGGGCAGTGCAGGCCTGGATGACAAGCAAACAAAGCTACATATAAAGCGCCTGTGTTTTGTCCAGCAAGCAGCTGCATCTAGGAATCACTTTCACGTCTGCTCCTGGAGCTTCTGGGAAGACTGTCAGTGCTGTAGTGCCATCTACACGGGGCACAGCAGCCAACATGGCTGCTGAGACAAGCCCTGCAGCAGGGTGCAAAAAGGACATTGAGTTACTCGAGCGTGTCCAAAGAATGGCAACGAAGCTGGTGAAGGGTCTGGAGCACATGTTGTACGAGGAGCAGCTGAGGGAACTGGGGTTGTTTAGTCTGGAGAAGAGGAGGCTGAGGGGAGACCTCATCGCCCTCTACAACTACCTGAAAGGAGGTTGCAGAGAGCTGGGGATGAGTCTCTTTAACCAAGTAATAAGCGACAGAACAAGAGGGAATGGCCTCAAGTTGCGCCAGGGAAGGTTTAGACTGGATATTAGGAAGCATTTCTTTACAGAACGGGTTGTTAGGCGTTGGAATGGACTGTGCAGGGAGGGTGGATTCCCCATCCCTGGAGGTGTTTAAGAGTAGGGTCGACATAGCGCTGAGGGATATGGTGTAGTTGGGAACTGTCAATGTTAGGTTAATGGTTGGACTGGATGATCTTCAAGGTCTTTTCCAACCTAGACGATTCTGTGATTCTGTGAAAGAGAAGAAGAGCAGTGATTTCTCGTTTGCAGGATTTGCATCAAGGAGCCTTAAATCTCCCTTTTAAGCAGGATGTAATAATCTGTAGCTAGTCTATGGAAACAGTAAATGGACTGCTGTGAGGAATGATGCCTCTTAGCATCTTAAGCTGACAGTCTGATATCTCAGCTAACATCTCTGGAGTGTCCAGGTCCCCATGGGATCTTGTCTCCCCTGACCTCCACCTACCTTGTATCTGATGGGGGAATCTTGCAGCAGCCCCCTGCTCCTCATATGCCTTGCAGTAAACAGAAACTGTTTCAACCAGTCCAAGAAGTCTCCAAACCCTGCAAATTCCCTCCAAAATCTAGGGAGGCAATACAAGGGATGACTGCCTTTCTCCTGCAAAATACTGTGTATCAAAACAAAGAGATTTCAGAGAAAATGAAGCAACAAAACAACTTGTCTACTTCAACAGCTGAGTGCTTGTGATCTACAGAGGGTCCTTAAAGGCTCTTCCACACTCAAATTTTCATTTACAAAGTGACTGAACCCCACACGTCATTTTTCTCTTTGCTTCAGAAGGAGATTCCTTTGAAAGCTGCCTGTAATTTCTAATCTCTAAATTCACAGCTTGGCAAAACAAAGAGGGGTATTTGCACTGCCTTACATAGTAACTAAGTCATTTGTATTGGGAAATGAGGCTCCTACACAACAGGTCTCTAAGTTCAGCTGGTCTCTTTAGGGCTGGCTTAAAAGAAAAGCCACTTCCACTGCTGTCACATCCCTCTTCTCCACTTCTTCCTCACTGCAGCGGGCTACGTAACAGCATGGGGAGCAGAAGCAGGGGCACAGCAGCTAGAGCTATTGAGCATCTCAAATGTAGGCATCTTCATCGACAAAGAAACCAATGAAATCTTGGACCATGAATACGTGGGCACAGTTCAGGCAAGTGTTTTTAGAATAAGGTATCGAGTAGCAATTAACATATGATGGGAACAAGTTAAGATTTTCTTTTCTGGGTGACCTGGGCTGATGTGCACGGAGAAAGTAAAACTCTCATGCTTGCGTATGCCTCTCCCATTTCTGAATTGCCTGTAAGGGGGATGCCCCTTACCCACATGACAAACGTACTGACCTGTTTTCATTTCTCCAACTTGTCCCTACTCTTTTTGCTTTCTACTGCCATTGGGCTGTCCTTGGTACAGTGACCAATCTGAAGCATTCAGATAAATACTGTTAGGCTTGTATTTTTTTCCTTAATGCCTGCAGACTTCTCATTTTTTGTTACCCATAAATCTGCTCACAAGTGCTTGGGAATCTCATGAAGCCTTAGATTTTTAGAGTCCTTAGCTCACATCAGCTGCTTGCTTTTGACAAAAACTAAATATGATAGATGGACTTGTATTAGCATGGAAGGGAAAAATACTGTATCAATGAAGAAAAAAAAAAGCATAAGCAGAGATTTTAGCTTGCATTTCAGAGTCTATTCAGATTATTGCTTCAGCTGACAAAATAATCCCTGGATAAGCTAAATCCTGACACCAAGATATTGGTTGCTTGGATGTGGTAAGAAAATAACCTTACTACCTGGGCTTGACACATTAATAAAACTGCATCTATTGAAATTAAGGTCTGAGCTAGATAATCCATGAATTGCTGCATGAAACAGTGTCCAAGAGGTTCACAACAAGGTGTTAGTACAAGGGTGCAGGCTCCAGCTGCTGATGATCTGAGGTGGATTAAAAGTCTGTGATGAGGGGAAAGCCATCTCCAGATCACATCTTTTTACAGGACCCATTCAAGAGCAACAAGAGAAGAAGCTACACAGGCTGCAATGTGAGGAGATGGACAGCAATGGAGCAGGCTGTAGGAATACAGGGAATAGTTATGTGTTAACCTGGACCACAGCAAAGGCATATTGCTGTGCTTTTAGACACACAGTCTTCCTCTCTCTTTCCCTTCAAGAGTCAAGCTGGTGTAACTATCAAAATGCATACTCCAGAGCAAAGGCAGGCCTAATTCTGTTTCAACTTGGCTCAGCCTCACTGCAGACTCAGCCACTGAAAGACGGCTTATTGAATGGCTGTAGTAATGTGATCAAGTATCTCAGCCCCAAGGCTGAACGAGTTTCAAATAAACTGAAGCAAGCTGCTCCTAAATAGAACTGTCTGCGTCACATTAAAATTTCTTTGAAGTTAAATGTGTCAGAAAAGACTCATGTTTTCAGCAAGTGAAGAAAACTATAATACTGTAGATTTTTGTCATGCTTTGAGTAGTGTTACTCAAGACTTTGTTTGGGTTTATTATACTAATACTGATAAGCAAGTACAAAGGCTTAGGTACTAACATTTTGATGCATTTGAAAATTACCTTAATTTTTGCCTTGCTGAGGATTATTTTAATTAATATGGAGACTGGTTTAGCCAGATTAAGCCAAGAAAAATCTCCTTCACTGCCTGGTAGCGAATGTCACTTCTACCACAGATGTTCTGGCCAAAGAGGACACATCCAAACTGTTATTCTGGAGCCAAACCACAGGCAGAGAAATAAGAGCATAGTTCTTAGAAAATAGTTCTAGAATAGTACATTGAAAATAACATGATCTTAACATTTAGAGATGTATAGCTGGACAAAACCATACTTCCAGCAAAAATTTTCAAGCCATTCAAGATAAGTTTTTGTTGAGAAACTGAGAGCATAACACAAACCGTTATTAGGTCTAATGCATGTCTCCAAGAATAAAAAGTGACCAAGAAGTCTGGCAAGAAAGTATTGGTGGTGACAACATACAACACACAGCACAAAAATGCCTTTGAAGTGAGGGACAGAATGCAAAATAATTCTCAGAGCAGTTAGAGAAGGAATGACAGGTAACAAACAGATGTGAGAAAAGTAAAAATCTGAAGAAATCAAATCACAGGAGTGGGAATTCTTATTTGATTCCTTCAAGTATCATCAGGATCTTTTTGAGCTTCTGAAGCAGCATAAAGGAAGAGGCAGGTCAGAAAGCTTGCTGATGTCTGTAATTAAATAAGGACTGTGTCATACTCAGAAACAAAAGCATTTTTCATTCTTTTAAAGGTGAACTCAACAGCACCAGAGCCACCTGAGTAATGACAAAATCCTGTGACAACAAATCCCTCCATTCTTATAATTTATATATATGCAAAATAGACCCAGTATGTGTGTGCATGCATACATGCATGCATGTGTGTGCGCATGTTACAGAGGCGAGGAGCTTTACTAGGTTTTTCCATGAAGATGCAACAAAAATAAGGAAATGGTGAAACTGTCTCCTGGGAAAGAAACAGCTATGCTCAGTGCAAACAGTAAGGGTTACTAAATGATGTCATTACTACTTTTGTCTGTCCATACCAGATTATTGTAAGTATATGGATAATATCTAAAGACTCTCTGAGTCTTAAGAGTCTTTCTTCTCGTTTCAGTTCTACACAGTGCTCTTCTGTAATAAAATAATGGTATATAAGTGTGCGAATATAAGCAGCAGGTTTTCCCTTCCTATATTTATTTTCACACACTTATTTTAATGAGAATACTGCTATCCTATTGTAGCTTTTTCCTGCCTGAGCAGCAGTTCTTGTTAGTTAAACATTAACAGGACAGAACCTTCTGACTTCCAATTAAGCTGTGGGAATAGTTAAGCTACGAATTTTCTACATCTGGCAATACTATGCAATCCACAGAAGTGTTCCCCTCCAGCAAAAGATAAGGGGGAAAAAGTGCTTCAAATGTATGTCTGGCATGTCAGCAGCTTTTATGAAGGCATTAGAGAGAGCAAAGATGCGATTTGCCCTGCCAATATGTTATTTCACAGCTGGAGAAACACAGGAGTTGATTTAGAGCACACAAAGACGTTTGAGAGAAGTTCCTGAAAGGAATCAGACCTCTCGGTGCCAGGTTCACAGGCCAGAAAATGAGTCCGGCTCCTTGTTTACAGGGGGGACACAGCTGCGGAGGAGGGAGCAAAACAGTTGTCTCTGCTTTTTAGACAGGCCAGGGCTACTCGGACTTGGCCAGCATGTCAGATTCAACTGCTCTTTCCCTTGAGCTCAGAAATAATAATGGTCTATTTTGCCTTTATTTTATGTCCTTTCAACCATACTGCTATTTTTACGCTTCACTTGCTGGCACATGGATCAATCACTGTAGGACCTGATTTACAACCTGTATTCCAGACATTGCTTCTAGCAAGGGGGGGAATAGGGACAAGTGTGCTTAAACACTGATTGTGCAGTGTCTTGATTTGGCTCCAGGAGATATTTGGAAATATAAAGCCAAGGAAAGAGGCTGGTTCCTCTATCATTTATACCAATTAACTTCTGAGCAGAGAATCAGTTTGACTGTTTCCATAGAGTGAACCCAAGGTTTTCAGCGCTTGTCAGTGAGTTCCTCTTTAAAGGGCCGTTTTGTTTTCCCAAGACATATAGCATAATCCTGCAACTCATTATGGATGGCTTTTCTAGATTAAAAAGAAAAAGGATTGTTTTATTGGAGAAAAGTAAACAAATCTGACATCCTACACCATGTATTGACTCCATCTGAGAAACCGTTAGTTTAAAGCCAACACATGACCTTCATCTCACTTGGCACATGGGGCAAAAGCAATAATACTTGTTTTGATCACTGGGAACTGATTTTAGCTGTATCCGCATAAAACCCACTGCCCTTAGAGACCATTCAAGAGAAGATACAAAAAACAGACCCCCTTCCACACCTACATAAAACTCTTGGATGCTAGAGCCCAGAGAGAAATGAGGTGACTCAAAGTCTCTTCAGCTGGTGGAGATCCCACTGACAGCAGGCACAGGTCCCTTCCTGACCATGGGTGGTGGTGCCAGGCTGGGTGCCAGCATGCCTGGCACAGGAGGGAAACAAGGCTCAGAAGGGTTTTACTGAGGGCTATAACATCCTGGTAGGGATGGACCCCACAGTCCCAAAGGTCAGATCCACCTTTGAAAATATCGGTATAGACTCCACTCCCACACAGTCTGCTGAAAGCTACTTAGTGAGGTGTCCAGAAAAACTGCTATGTGCATGCCAACTGTATTGGGTTTACGTGGCAAGGTTTTGGTAGCAGGGCAGCTACAGGGGTGGCTTCTGAGAGAAGCTGCTAGAAGTTTCCCCGATGTCCAATAGAGCCAATGCCAGCCTGCTCCAAGACGGAACCACACTGGCCAAGGCCGAGCCCATCAGTGACAGTAGTAGCACCTCTGTGAGAGCATATTTAAGAAGCGGGGAAAAAAAAAAAGTTCAATTGCAGCTGGGTGAGAGGAGTGAGAACATGTGAGAGGAACAACTCTGCAGACAGTGAAGAAGGAACTGCAAGTCAATGAAGAAGGAAGAGGATGAGGTGCTCCAGGCACCAGAACAGAGATTCCCCTGCAGACCGTGGTGAAGATCATGGTGAGGGAGGCTGTGCCCCTGCAGCCCATGGAGGTTAGCAATGGAGCAAAATCCACCTGCAGCCTGTGGAGGACCCCACACCGGAGGAGGTGGATGTGCCTGAAGGAGCCTGTGACCCTGTGGGAAACCCATGCTGGAGCAGGCTCCTGGCAGGACCTATGGACCCATGGGGAGAGGAGCCCACGCTGGAGCAGGTTTGCTGGCAGGACTTGTGACCCCGTGGGGGACCCACACTGGAGCAGTCCTGAAAGACTGCACCCCATGGAAGGGACCCACGCTGGAGGAGTTCATGAAGAACTGTAGCCTGTGGGAAGCACTCACATTGGAGAAGTTTGTGGAATACTGTCTCCCATGGGAGGGACCCCATGCTGGAGCAGGGGAAGAGTGTGAGGAGTCCTCCCACTGAGAAAGAAGGAGAGGCAGAAACAACATGTGATGAACTGGCTACAACCCTCATTCCCCATCCCCCTGTGCCACTTGGGGGAGAAGGTAGAGAAAATCAGGAGTGAAGTTCAGCCCGGGAAGAAGGGAGGGGTGAGGGAAGGTGTTTTTAAGATTTGGTTTTATTTCTCATTACCCTACTCTGATTTTGACTGGTAATAAATTAAATTAATTTTCCCAAGTTGAGTCTCTTTTGCCCATGAAATTGGTGAGTGATCTCTCCCTGTCCTTATCTCAACCCACAAGCCTTTCATGATATTTACTCTCCCCTGTCCAGCTGAGGAGGGGAGTGATAGAGCAGCCAGGATCAATCCACCACAACAACCTAAAGCTGATTTAAATGCACAGAAGTTTTTAGGTTCTTACCAGCACCTTTTGGATTAATAAAACAGTGATGGACAATGCAACTGACTGACTGCACGCAGCTGATCTAGCATACACCATCCTTCTAGACTCCATAAATCAGCAGGACTGTCAGCCATTACATGGATATACCAATCCCAGCACATATATATAGAAGGCACTCTATTTTCCAGTCAACCATGTTATTGTCAGGAGTTTTATCTACATAAATGGAGACAGAGACTATAATCCTAAACAATCTTAAGCAATCCTAAATGAAACCCTTTCTTAAGAGTTATTTCTGGTCCATCAGGTTTTGCAATAACATTCAAAGTTAAACACAAGTCGACAACCGCTGCTTTGCACCTTATTCCATAGGAACTTTTTTTTTCCCCACTGAATTGTGGCAGTAAAGGTCAGATCTGCAAGGGCCCTTCACCTGGTTCCTACTCAGTGGGAGTTTAGCAGGGCCTTTATGGATGTGATAATCACCATGTTAGAGTTAGGAAAACACCTTTTCATGCATTAGTCAAATGGGGATTTGGCTGGGCAAATTCTAAACCTGGATTTATAGTGTTTACAGGAGGGGTTTGGCTCCCTATCAGAGCTGCTGCTGTGGACCCACCAGCCTGCTGAACATCAGTGTCCTTATCAGCTCCCAGAGCTCATGGCAAGGTCAGACTCAAGTGTGTCACCACTACACACCAGGGAAGCCTGGCTTTGTGCCTCAGAGAGGACTTGTGGTTTGCTGCAGGCACCAAGGGCTTCTTTCCCATCCCAAGTAGCACAAGATGCTGACCAACAAAGTTCTGTCCCCTATCATGTCCCAAAGTGTGAGAAAGGCAGCGGCTAGCAGTGTGATGAAGGAACCACACTATGTTGCATGCATCTCTTCATCAATCCTACCTCCCCATGTGGCCTCACCTACAACTCTCTCAGTTGAGGGAAAAGAAGATGCTCCATTTGTCTGTGCCAACAGCCATTGCACAGTTGAGAAGCTGCTCACAACATAAACAGAGTACAAAAGAAAAATGAAACTTTATTGTAGTCTGCAAAGTCTCTCACCACCAGCACATCTTAACTAAGCATTAAAATCAAATGTAACAGAAATTATTTTCAGACTGGGATGTAACCAGTAAGTAACACTGCATTTTCATGCAGACTAGGCACTGACTACCCACCCATGGGAACACGTCTGCAAGGGGTCAACCAGCAAACACCCTTATGCATTCCCCCATGCCCTCTTGCAGAAACAGTCTGAGGAAAATGGTCTTACAAGATTTTCTTCAGGCTCTTCCGAAACAGAGGCAGATGGAGCATGGAAGATAATGCACCAAGAGATGTAAGATTCATTCAGTGTCTTGACTCCATCTGTGCCCAGAAGAGTAAAGGTCTATGCCTTTATGCCCAGAGGCTTGTTATGGTCCCATGAGCTGTACATACCCATGCCAAGATGATGAAGCTGCTGCTAGAAAGTACCCTCAAGATAAAATAGAAGGAGTTGACCTCGGTGAGATTTAGTTTGGGTCTAGTCCTTGCAGGAACAGAGAAAGCAAGCAAAAGATCTCCTCTCTCACAGAGACACAAATCAGATGCCTTCCTATTGAGGAAACAAGTACTCCAGAGGAAGGATAGGAGTGATGGAGCTGAATCACCACTTCACCCCATACCCACACAAAAGTTGTTTCCCTGAACACGCAGGTGTGTGAGAGACTTTTGGGGCACTGGAAGCAGAATGACTATGAAGCAGAATGACTTGTCCACTTCTACTGCTGTGATTAGACTAATTCCAGTAACAAATCTGCCCTCACATACTACCACTACACAGCTACATTGTGCTGCTGTGTTCTGTATTTATCCCTGCCAAAATACTGAGTCTACTGCTGGGAACTCTAAGAGGTATTTTCCTTCTTTTGTTCTTGTCTTGATGAGATCCTTGGAAAATAATGTGATTGTAAGCTGTTTTCAGTACTGACCTGTATCTAGCAAGTGGTCTTCAGTCCTGAGCATTTGCAACTCTTAAGAACAGGTTTAGAAAGAAGTCTTGGCGGATGACAACATTTCTGGAACATTAAAGTGGCAGTAGACGTATTGGCAAAAGATTGAAATATTCTCCTGAGATGCAAGTTTCATCCAATGAGCTCAGATCTAAAGATGGATTGTTTCAGATTTGAGGGTGAGGTCAGTTTTAAATCTGGAAAGAAAGAAAGAAAGGAAGCAAGGAAACTGGAAGAGCAAAATCTGGGTGAAGGAAAAAGTATCAGTTGCTCCCAAATTTATGGGCGTTCATGTTTCTAGATCTCTAATAAAAATCAGGAGGGAAAGCTTTATATTTCTGGAAACAAAACCTAGGTTTGTACCCATACAATTCTTTCCATAGTCCTTCCCATTCAGAGTTCGTTCCTTCTGCAACACCACCACTCTTCAGAGCCACAGGAGTCCAAGCAGGGGGACCCAGCCATGACTGCCAACAGCCTGCCTCTGCCACAACTACTCACACCAACTGCTGTCCAAAATGGACGTAAGCTTAGAGCAAGGGGAAATTTGGTTGTCAGAGGGGAGAATCCATCCAGGAGCAGCCCCAGCAAAGGCCCAGGCACTCTGCTGCCTAGGGAGAGAAGTCTTCTTCCCACCACGGAGACTGTGGGGCCACTGTCAGACCACAGAAAGTCTCTGGCAACACATTCAGAAGGGCGAAACATTTTCACTGAAGTATGATTCTGGCCACAATTATTTCACTCTTGAGTGAGGTTATTATTATTTTTTATTATTGTTTTAGGAGGCTCCATTTCATTAGGAGCGGGAAGTCTCTGTGTATACAAACACTCATATAGTAGAAAAATCAATAAACAGCCTTCTCTATTATAATAATAAAAACAATGAAAAAGACCATTGAAATCTTGGGCTGTAAGAACAAGAATAAATAGCGCTCTAGTGAGCGAGTTCCTGTTTCTAATTAGACATGGACAACATGACTTGTTGGGCAATGAGGCCATTGTCTTCTCCTCAGAGGTAGGAACGGGATGTTTCTCAGGCAGTTGTAGGCTAATGCAGCAGCGATAAGGTTGAAATGGAGGCGTGTGTGTCCCCAGCATTACTGCCCAGAAGGCAGGAACTTTCTTCATAACATATTTGCCCAGAAATGGCCCTGCAAATTTCATGGTTATTGAGGACAAAACTAAATATGCTTTTTTTGTTTGTATTTTCTACTCAAGATATTTGGTGATATCCAGGACGTTATGGGACTCTATTCAGTAAAGATTTTGGTCACCAAAGTGGCAATTAGAGCCAGTCATGAGATTTCTGAAGACATGTCGTTTCATTGGAAAACACTGATTCGTCAGAGCCAGAAAGTTTCATGTTAAAACATATCTGTTTCAATGAACTGACATCAAACCACAGGTAGTTTTCCACTGGAAAACTGCCTGGTTTCCTACCAACTAGCCTGGTGGGCTGCTTGGGATATAGGAATCGTAGGCTCACTGCCACCAAACTGGGAGTCTGGTAGTGCTGGGAAACCTGGCTGAAGTCAGGAGTCCCACAGTGTAAACTCCCAGCCCTAGCCTTGGCTCGACGTGCCGCTCTGTAAGAGGCAGCAACGAGGCTGGAAAGAAGCACGTCTTGGGGAGCGTATTTTATTTTGGAAATACCATGCGTCATTGTTTCCTATTCCTATTTTTTCCCTATAAATTTCTCTTTTGTGGGTAATTTTGAAATAACTGGGTTTGTTCCAAATCAGAACAAAACCAAATGTCAGAATTTCCCACGAACCAGGAATTTGATAATTTGGCCAGTCTTTCTGGTAATAATCCAGCAAAATTTCAATTAAATTGGATGTGCTGCTTGATGGCAATAAGCAGTTTGATTTTCTATGCAACTTTGAGTGCTTCTCAAAGCACTTTTCATATAGAAGTAAACTGTAAATTTGCTTTCAGCTGCCAGTAGGTGAATGCACAAGCAGCAGCACCTGGATCAGGACTCTTATCCCAAGGGACTGTCCCCACTGCTTGGTGAGGTTATCACAGCATGACCTGCTAAGTCCTTAGAGAAGGGTGGCATCCCTTGTCTCAAAACACAGTGAGGGAGTGGAGGAGGTGTCATGTGCCAGATTCCTGGTCTGGAGTTTATTAAGCAGTATTATAATAAGCTCTCAGAATAAGATGGGCCAGTGCAGAGCACAGATTAATCTGATGAGAAATATGGTGATTTGCTTGAAGTGTCCTTCACTTACCTCTTTTTTACTGACCTTATGAAGTGATAGAGAGTTGGCTTGGGAGGGAGAATACAAATCACCAGCAGTTTAACCCATGACCAGTGAGAAACCAGGATGGCAGCGGCTACTTCCCTATTGACATTTATATCAACAAAGCCCATCCTGAGCAGGACTAAAATCTCCAACGCTTTTTACATCCACACAGCACAGGGCAAGGTGCTACGTTGGGGATCCGAGCATGGCCCAAAGCTCCCAGAGGAAGGGCCAGACTCTAGATCTGAAATAATTTCTTCAGAGAGCTTGTGATTTCCTAAGCCACCACCACCACTGCCACCACCAAGGGCTCTATCCTGCCCTGCCCAGCCTGGCCAAGATCCCAGTGACAGCAATAGGGATGCTACACCGGCAACATGCACACAGATACTCCCAAAGCTGCTAATGGACATTTCTCTGCAAAAGAGAGAGACTGAGTCCTGGCTGAACTTGATGATTCCCAAAGAGCTCCACTGTGGCCAACACAGGGGAGGTCAGTAGCTGAAGTGAAACAGCTGCATGTTAATGCTTGAAACCGTAAGCCCTGGACTCTTTTAGATGCCAAACAAGCTAATTTAGATTCTTTTTTGGATGTGAGAATTGTGTGGTTATTATTTATTCACACATGTTTAGGTTGGAGTATTCCTGTATTTAAACACTTCCTAGTTCTAGCCAGCTAGAAATAATACCAATTTAAGAGGTGAGAGAAAAAGAACAAGAGAAAAGTAGCAGAAGAGAGCATCCATCAATATCTTTCCAACAAGATAGCATGCCTTTGAATGAAAATAGGGTTTAGTCAAAGGAAAAATAGATTCAAAAAGTTTTATCCAGATTTTGCTTACAACCACTTTACTCCAGCAACTAGTGAGGGCTACACAGGATTTCTGCTTCAGAGACAACTGAATCCAGCTGAGCTGATATGTAAACTTACTTCAGTAGACAGCCTGCAAGTACCGGAAATTACTGGTGTGTATCCAAAACTCACTGTCATCAAACTTGAAGCATGGAGAAAGCATTACAACCTCCGTGTGACTATGCTGTAGCAATCACTAAGGACTTCTGTATGTTTCCTTCAAAATAGTTGAGGGCTTACCATGGATACTCCAACAGAAGGACACCTGCTATGCTACTTTATTTTGTTCCCAGAGAAGCTGCTGTGAAGCAGCAAGACCATCCCACAGAGCACTGTGCTTCTGGGGCTGGCGTCCAAGATTGACTCTCTAGAGCAAGGATGGTAGAGGAGAAAGTTCCTAAAGTCATGTGTTTTTGGAGGTGGTAAGTTGGAAAGGAGACCTGCTGTATTGTCTCTGTCTTTGGGAGGCAGGAAGATGCATGGGGCTCTGCTCCTTATCACGTGCTCCCTGGGGATCAGAAAGGAAAGCACCCTCTACTTCACAGCTCTCCCTTTCCTGAGATCCAAATAAAAGAAAGGTGCTCTGTTTCTGAGGCAAACCTCTGAAAAGTTACCATCCCATAATCTGGAAGGCAAAACTGGACCTGGTCATCCTTCCTAGCCTATTAATCTCTAAACTCTGATTTAAATCCCAGTTCATGGCTGGGATCCTGTAAGTCACAGGCAGGCAACATGGAGAGAGGTCAGTGTTTGTGCATCTTTGCCTCTCCCTCTCTCTGCTGTCTCACTACATGAGGAGTCTGCCATTCTGAGCTTTATTTGAGTTTGGGGAGTTTCTAAAGTGTTTGTTACCACCTCTCAAAGAGCAAGCAAGTAGATTTTCTGCTGGCTGGTAAATGCACTGACAAAAAAAAAAATCAGAAGAAAGGCAGCTCCCAGAAAAATTGCACCTATAGGGAAACATTAGCTACAAATTTTCAGTTTTAAACCTGGATATCAAAAACACATCTGATCACTGCCAGCAAGTCCCAGGCATGCAGCACAAGAGCAAACGGTTGTGAGGTACTTGGTAACAGCCTGACAGTGATTTTGTCTGGGGGTGACCATCAGTATTATACACAAGGCTTGTTTTCCACTCTCTTCTATTAATAAGGTTAGTAAGTAGAACCCTGTGCTGTGCTTATGTGTGTCACACTAGGCACATTTAATGCACTGCAGAATCTAACAGTCTATGCTTTAGAAGACTTTAAAAGAACAAAAGACGTTCATGAAGGCAACTTTGCTGAGGCAAACAAAAAATAAGCTAAGGCCAGAAGATCAACTGAAATTCCTCCATTTTTCTGCTCATGTCCTCAAGCTGATAACATGAACCTCAGACAACAAGATGTCAAGCATTCACCTTTATCACTGATGTAGCTGATAGGTGTCAGATGATGGCATTGGTTTCACCAAAGAAACAATCATGAAGCCTGTAACGCGTTACTGCTGATGGGGAAGGCTGCAAAGAGGAGAGATCAAAAAGACAATAGAAAAACACAGAGAAAGAAAAAAGGAGGAAAGAGCAAAAAATATTAGCTCTCCTCTCAAGGGATACAGTCTCCCACTCATAGTTCTGACACAATGAACAAACAAAAAAGAGGTGCAATACAGTTTAGTAAGTAAAAAGCCTCCACAATTCAGCCTTGCTATTTGCATAAACCTTTCATTCACACCTTGAGCTTCTGATATAAAAAGGGGTATAAATGAGTCCTAAATACACATGAGAATCTACCAAGCTACAGTTTAAACTATAATTTCGTCATCTCCACAGAATAAATTGGATCAGAGTTTCTATACAAAGTTTCTTCCAGCAAAAGAGTTTCTATACTCTGCATGTGACTTTCTGTTGCTATGCCAGAGTAATCTCCGAAGCAGATCATCTGCAATTTCAGAAACATTCCCAGAAATCTATTCTATATTCCTTATTTCCAACCGTTGCTCCTGTTGATGGCAGTGATCCTTTGTTCCTCCAAAATGTGTGTCATGTCCTTTCATGATGCACAGGTTCATCTTTTCAAAGGCTTGATGATTTCACATTAGAAAGATTTCATCAGATCAATGTGAGTGCCAGCAGTGGTACGTAATTTTTCTTACAGCCACAGCTGTGCATGGTTATTTCACAGGTCATTTGGCAAAAGCCACAGATTTTTATGGGCTTTCAAAAACATTTTCAAGGGAAAGAAGAAGTGGAGACCTTTTCTGGAGGTGTCGTTCCAATAATCTTTGACCTCCTAGTTCCTACCTCTGAGCTGCCATAGACATAATGACTTTCCATGGGTGAAATTATTACTTCTAAAAAAGGGCAGCATTCCAGTGCTACCATGTGGAACAAGTTGATTACAGACTATGGGATCCCTAAATCAAAATGCCATGGGTTAGTGTTTGATGACTGGTTGCCCTAATGTCAAATCCAATCTCTTGGTAGCAAGAAAGTAATTCCTTATTAAGGAATTGTGTGATTTTATATGATGTACCCAAACAAAGAAACGCATTAGAGAAACCTCCAAGGGAAGGAAGCAAGGAGTGAAAAAACAACTTTGGAAGCAGAAAATTTAATGTTTACTACTAAGACCTAAGTAACTTTTACCCAACTTGCTGTGAGCAGGGAGCATTTCAGGCCAATTTCATTGTGCCTGTGAGAGCATTCAGTTACAATTTTATCTCTTTGAGCTGTGATGGTGTTGATTTGGCAAGCAGTGGTGCATTTTTATTCCAGCTGGGTGACTTTTAATGGGAATAGGAATCTTGTCAGATACTTGAATTGTGTAGTAATTCTTATTTTAAGATATTAAGGTTTAAATTAATTTAGAAATAGGATTTTACAGAATCAAGACATGGGAGACACAAGACTGACTGCAGACATTGTGTAAATGTACAGCTGGCAGTTTCCCATTATCTTTTTATCCCATTGTCTGTTCATTTTACTATTTTCATGGAAATAAAAATTTTACTATTTTCATGGGAAATAGTATAAGCAAGCAGCTGAACTTAATGATTCTCTTCCACCCGTTCAGTACAGCCCTTCCAGTTACACAAATAACGATACTTTAGAGATATGATTCTTTACTTCTTCATCCTTTTTCTTTTTTGCACATAGAACTGCCATTGTTGAGATCTCAGCCCAAAACAGTAGCCCTAATCTACATCAAGAAGCTTTCTGTAGTTCACAGAGCTTGTGATTTTTTTCTTGTTGAAAAGGGTAGCTTTTAATTTCTAATATCAAAACAGATTAGGCCATTTATGTGAGTGTCTATCTTGATATGGCTGATCTTTTGAGATTGTTTGGGAGGGGACTTCACAGTCTCAATAATGCTGGGTCCAGAGTGGTTCTCAGTTCAAGGTAGTCACATCACAGGGAAAGGAGTTTCTGGGTCATTTACTGTAAGTTTGGGCTTAAGCAATTTGAGAAGTACCAGTACTGAAGCCTGTGTTCATGGGTAAGCACTAGGTTAATCTACAAGGGAAACTTCCACTTGTTGAAGAGCCTTGGTTTTATTGTCTTCCCAAAAGCAACACCATCAGGTGAAACACTAGACCACCACAAGCAGTGGAGAGCAGCTATTGTAAATCTTTTCTGAAAACACCCCATCAAACACACTGTGCTTCATTTATGTTTCTGGACATATATTGTTAACTTTCTGGGAAATATTCCAATGGACAACTTTGGAGTCAGCAGTATTTTTTTGGAAAAGGATATTTTAAGGAGTAATTTCAGTTACTGATGTGAGCATTCCCACTTACAAACTCATCTGTGGGAGTTACACCCCTCCTATCAGGAAATACTACTCAGCCTGTGAGTTTAAGAAAATCTGCCCAGCATAGTTTGAAAATCAGACGCCAAATGAGGAGCTGCTCATGAATAAAACTTCATGGAGGAATATTATTTCCTGAATCTTTCAACCAAATAAACCCAACAAATCAACTCCCTAAAAAATCCAAATGTGTTTGAGCATATGGGTGGATCACATAAGGGTAGCTGAAACTTATTATTAGACCCTCAACATTCCTATCGTTTTATTCTCAGCCTGAAAATTTTATCTTCTGACTTATATCTGCAGTGCTTTAAGTTCAACCTGTTGTTTTATCACTTCTGTATTCAAGTGTGAGCAGGGAGGGAATGGCCCAGCTACTAAAATGTCCTGAATATCAGTGAAGAAAAAGATAATTGAAGTAAATTAATGAAAGTTATGCCCCTCTTGCCACAATAATGATTCAGGCTCACAGCCCCAGTCCTTTCATGCTGTCAAAAGCATCCAATACCAATATCAGCAAGACCCTGGCAACACAAGTTTCTTCTGGTTGTTGTAGTAACAACTTAGACCTCAATTAAACAACTATATCATTTTGGACATGTTATTTCTCTGGACTTTCAAAACAGACTTCTCTAAATCTGAAAATTATTAATTCAGTCAGATACATCAAATCCACTGTAATATTCTTAATAAAAACTGTAAAATAAAAATTCTAGCCTTAGAACTATATGGGCTTAGGCTTAATTCACATGAATTGAGGAAAAAGATGGTAAGGGGAGTTCACAAGCCAGACCTAGTCCAAAAATGATGTATTTAATCTTCCAAGTGCTTTCTCCATAAAGAATAAAACAAAGACATTTTGTCTTCCACCCCCAGAGGGTTCACTCAGAAGAGCCCATTGTTATGTTGACCCAGACACAGGTCTCCAAGGTAGATTTTCTAGGACTGCTCTGGTCTGATACCTTATTAAAAATTATGCCAATGCCCCATAAACATTAATAGGTGTTAACACTAAAGACACACTCAGAGGGCTAAAGAGGAGATGCAAGGCATTTGTAGTCTACGGGAAATGGCCGAGAGGCATGTTTCCCCGCTTGGATGTGGTGTCTCACTTAATCATGACAGGGGGGATATTTGAATCTTTTTATGCTGAGTTCGCTTTGGTTTCTTGCGATGTGAGTTCACAGGAGGTGCTAAGAAGCAGAAGTTTCTTCAGGAAGTTCAGGGTAGGCAGAATTGTTTTTCTTCTGCATCTGAATGAAAATCTGCCAGAAATGTGCAAGCACTGGAATAATCTCTTTATTTTCATAGCACAGTCATTATTTTCCTTACAATGTTGTTCCAAAAGCCTTCAGGGTCTTTCAGCCCCTCCAGTCACTGGCTAATGGCTGGCAAGGTTTAGACTGATATTTGTTTATTCTCCATATTGTCTCTCCAAAAACTTCCCATCAGAGGAGGCTGTTGCTATGACCTCACCTCAACCATCCTCAGCCACAGTTCAAAAATGACAGAAAAGGAACAGTAAAAGTCTGATGTGCTACTTCCCATTAGTCCCATTATGGCCCCAGTGAGTGCCCCTGCAGTGATGAATGGAGCTGGAAGCACCTCAGAGGGGTTGGCTGTGGGGCATGGCAGCTCTGGGCACCTCATGAAGTGGAAAGGGCTTATCTTTTGTAGCCGTGGCCACACAGTTACTTCCTAGGGAGATAGAAGAAGTACGTGGCCTAGACTTAGAGGTCAGCAGCAACATCCCATGTTAAAAAGTGTAAGTTTTGCTCTCCCTAGGGCCTGAATGGCTGTCTACACACTGTAATTTCAGTGACTTTTACAGGGACAAGTCTCATACAAAGCAGCCTTGGCTAGGTACAGCATTCCCAGATCCCTGGATGGCACCGCCAATCAACTGAAAGTTTCAGAGGGACAGGGTGAGGAAAGCAGATACTAGCTGTACAAAGACACAGTAGTGTCAGTGCCTGAAATTATCCATGGTCACAGTCCTTTCCAATGGTGACTCAGAGGTAGCTCTGTAAAAAACAGGACTGAGACATACCTGCTTTAATATTGTCACGACAAATTAAGGGGTGCTTATAGGTGTCCCTAAAAGAAAAAATAAGTGAATATGTAAATGGGTGCTGCAGTTCAGGCATCATTGGCAAGTCCAGTTCCCCTGCTTGGGGATCTGCGCTGGGGGACAAAAAAAGACACGAAGAACTGGAGAATGTAACTGCAAAGAAAAGCAGGTCCCAGCTGGAGATACAGCCCTTAATGTTTTGGGGTTTCAGTTCTAATGAGAAATTCTTACTTCAAAAGGATCTTTAGGCTGTTAAAAATCAATGGTTATACTCCCTTACAGCACATCCACTTCCAGCAAAAATCATATGTATATTTGGGATAATTCGCTTGATACAGGGAATTGCAGCTCTCCTTTTATTTGTGTATGTTGACACCTTAGAAGACTGTTGTCACAGTGGGAAGAACCATCAGCATCCTTGTTCTGACCAGAGCTCCCACCTGTTGGCTGAAGGGTAACTGCTCCTCTGTGCATCCCATCCTCCCAGGGTTTCTTTATTCTTAAGTAACCCAACAGGCTGAGAAACACAGTAATGAGCAATATCACAAATTCCAGAACAAAAAAAAGCTGTTTTCTCTGGTTTGGGATCTACAAGTGACTTTTCTGACATTTAAAAAGGTGCAAGCGAAGGTCAAAGTTTTCCCTCCAGCTAAACTGTTCTTTTAGTCTGTCTCCTGAGGAGATTCCCCTGAACCGATATACCTTGAAAGGGGGAATAAGGTTGTGCTGATGCCTCTTTCCTCAGTGAGGATCACAGCAGGACCTCCTTAGCTGGACACCCATACATATGGAACTGAAAGTCAATCAATTTGACCTGTTTCATAACTGTTTTGAAATTGGCCAATGGATCCAAAATTTGCAGGGAGGAAGAAAGAAAGAGGGAGAAGAGTGCCTTACACACAGACACACACTCCAAGTATGTCTTATTTCCTTGAGGTACAAGGGTGAAATTTTATCTGTTATTATAGATAAAGAATAATGGCTGATTTTTAAATTCTAGTCTTTCCTCATGTACAATTTTTTTTCTCTGCGTACATAGCTAGAACTAACAATTGTGCACACAAGTGACTGAATTTCCATAAACAAAAAACCATTTGTTTGAATGATATTTTTGTCTGTGAAAGGTTTAGCCCCTACAGGCAGATGCAATAGGACTATTGTCTACAGAAATAGTACTGGAACTGGGCCTGTCTCACCAGGAGAAGGCATGCAATAGTTAGCAAACATATTCAGTCCCAGCTGGAAAATTGAATTTTCTTTCATCAAGAAAAATCTTACCCTGTTATAAATAATATCTAGATTTAAACCTGGTGCTTGAAAAAACAGCAAAAGTCCTATGCAACTTTTGGGTGACTTGTCTAAGTCATGGCTGCAAGTTTCTAAATCCTGCCCATAATAATACATCTTTATTATTCATGCCTGATCCATTTATAATGCTATTTAAATAAAACGATCTACTAATGAAAATACCAGTATACCAAAATTCAAGAGGGCGACCATCACTAACCACAAGCCATCTTACCGATTTTACCTGGGTATATTGAACGGCAGTTATCAAAGTTTATACCACATATGCATATTGTAATGTTTGCCTATGAACATTCTGGAGTTGTCTCAAGTGATTCAGATTCATATCTTGTATATTTTCTAAAAAATATGTTGGTCTGAAAATTGCTTTTAAGAAGCAATCTGAAAGAGAGAAAGAAAAAAGTGTTTGTATGTTTGTTGGTTCACTCATACTAAAGTGCTTCTGAAAAACATGACAAGTGCATGAACAGCTTTTAAGAAGGCAGATTTCTAGAAATCCGCTGATGAACCTACCTCTAGAAATGATAAACGAGAGCAGAAAGAAAAAAATAGTGAGAGAATTTTTTTGCAGTGAGGTTTTTTCTCGACTGTTTCTTCACTTCACTAAGACTTTTGGTTCAGCCTTCTGGAGAACAAAAACTACATTACATGATATAAAATTCTTACATAGAAAATGAAATTGCAAAATATTGACTCAGATAACTGACAGAATACTAGTTGCATGTAAAAACCAAACAAAAATGTAGGTTTCAATCTATATTCAGGTAAGTTTGAGCTTATGTGTGGACCACACAATGAATGTGTTTGTTCTATGCAGAGATAAAATGGACCACCAGGGAATTCTAATCTTTCACAAAATGAGTAAATATACTGTGCATAGAGGTACTTTGCAACGGAGTTCACTGGAAAGCATATTGCTTCAGCCACAGAAATAAAACTATTCTTTGTAACATCTCATTCATGGGTCTGGCTTTTGGACCATGTCTCTGCTAAGCAACCAGTCATTCATACATCATTTATAAGAATAGTGTTATTAACTCATAAATAACAAACACAACACTTCTAATGCCCACACACAAGTTCCATCATTTGCACCTCATGATACTCTAGCCCGGACTCTTGTACCAACTGCTGAAGATATAATCAAGGCTGTGGGCACAAGAAGAGAAGGTCTTTCTAGGTCAAAGCACAATTTGCACACTTTGCAAGAAAGCATGTGTAATTCCAAGCAACTGACTGGTAGCTCCAAAGGCTGAGAAACCAGAAGGGTAATTCCCTTCATATCCTGAAAAACCCAGGTGTTTCTGGTAAACACACAGTCAGATTCCCTATGAACAGGGTTTTCTGAAGGAGCCTGCAGAGCAATGGCATAACCATGAATTTGGGAAGTGAACAAGGTAATGTTGGCACTGAACCTTTGACACGGTGATCAGGGCACTTCCCCCAGCGTCTACCCCAAGCCCCCACTGCTGGTCCCTACAGAGCCAGGCTGCAAGTGGCAAGTATCTTCAGGTACTTTTGGTAGGTCTTTTGACCAAACCAGGATTTCTCTTTTAGGGTGCATCATTTGTACTAGTCCCCCACCTATCCTGGCTGGGAATCAGCCAGGACAAAGCAGCTCCTACCAGTGCCCAAGTTTCCTAGGAGGGAAACTAGGGCAGGAGATATGGAGGAAAGTCTTACATCCCACCTGGCCACATGTCACTGCAGTACCCCAGGATCTCTGAGGAAACACAAACTGCTCCATAATGGTTATATTTGTGAAGACCAGTCTTTCTTTTACTGTTTTGACTGGGTCTGTGATCCTTTCAACCCTGAAGCCAGGCATGGGCTGTGACTGGGAAAGCAGACCCTTGTTCAACGCAGTACTTCAGTTGCCTTCCCCACTTCTGGCCCCTCTCTGCAGTAGCAGATGGGAAATGCCTGTTATCCAAGCCCAAAATTTTGTGACAAAATGAGGATTTAATTATTGTGTCCCCACTGTTGACTTATGCTTTACATATTCCAATGAAAGCAGGTTAAACTGATTAATGTGGGAGGGGGTATGTTTTCAAAGAAAAAAGTAATTTCTTAGGTTTTCAAACTGGATTAACTTGGGTGGGTGCAAGGGAAAGAAAAAGATAAAATTGTGAAAAGTTGCCTTGTATATAGCAATTTTAATTATAAGAAACACTTTCTGTTGTCAAAACACCCAACAGTTCTGAAAGCTTTTGCTTTTGTCTAGGATTTGAAAGCTAAGTAAAAAATAGTTATGCTCAAATCATCTTCTTTTTCCTCAAAGAACACAGCATTTATACCAATTTCAGTTTTCCTGGAATTAGTAAAAATCTAAGTGGTTATAACTGAATTCTGACCGCCTTACAAAAATCCATGCGGAAGGTGGTGGTTTTCCAATCTGCTTTTTAAAAGCACGTGGTTGTTTAGACTGTTAAATATGCTTTGACATAGCTGTAAGATGTTTTAGCAAAGCATTCTGCAATGATACTGGCTGATTCTCCTCAGTCATTGCACACATAACAGTTAAATTTGTCTTTACTTACACAGTGTAAACATGTTTCAGTGAAAAAATAATAAGTAAAAGGTGGAAGAACAGATTTTAAGAAGAAACTCTACCCTAGATCTAGGAGCTCTGTCATCAGTTCTATCCATGCATTTGTATCAACGGGAGGTTTTAATTGTTTAATCACACTTTGCCATCCATAGCTCGAGATGCTGCTAATCAATTAGAAATAATAGCAGAATAAGCTTTTAACTTGTTAATTTTATTACACCAAAGATCAAATTTACTTTCAGCCTCCTGTGCCAGAAGATCTTGGCTGTTTACTCTGGTTGAAGATCATAACAGTCAGTGCTACTTAAAAGGGATCATTTTTTTCTCCATCCAAAAGATAAATGCTTTAAAACATTTAAGCACTCTAATTTTTCTTCTTTAGAACACATGGCTCTATGTTGGCACACTGGGAATTATTATCGTATTTAACGGCATATTATTATCCAGCCTCCAGCTGTCCAGGAACACAAGTGAGGAAAGCACAGCTAGATATTTTTACCATGTATGATGCATAGCCCATAACATATAAGGTTGATCAGGGCACTGTGGATAATATCGAGCAAAAATTGTGTTATGGGGTTACTGTTGTTTTGTTTTTAAATGGCTATTTCAAAACTTCAGCTGTCAGGTCTTTGCACTGTTTTCTCTTTATCACACAAAAGCAGCATGTTCTTGTCATGGTTTTATTCTTCAAATTGTAGTAAGGAAATAAAATGTAAATGAAGAATCCTCCTCAGTTTTGCTGCTTGCCATGAATGGCTTTATCTGCCCACACTAAACATGCACTTGGAAAAAAAAGCTGCTAGTGTTTTAGTAACTTGGGCATTAGCAAATCATAGGATTTCTAGTTCAATACTGGTGCAATAAGATGAATGAGAAGGTGTTGGTTTCAAAGAGAATGGATCCCTGAACACAAGCAAACTTCTTCCAGACATAGCTATGAGAGAAATACCTCCAGACCTCACTATGAGAGAACTACCTCCAGACCTCATGGTTTGACCTGAATCGAAGAGCTTGCTAGCCCTCGTTGAGTTTCCTAGAATATCTTTGCACTTCTGCATCCTGAGTAGGTAACTCTCTTGCAATAAATTAAAAAAAACCTCTTGTTCTCTAACTTCAGCTTTCCTGCACCCATGTCAGAGATTAAAAATTTAACAATCTACTTGGTCAGCTGTTGCCTTCTGTTGTTTTCCTCCATGCCACTCTAACCAAAAACATCACAATCTAACGCTACTTTCTTATTAAGAGTTTTCACTGGCAAGAGAAAGCCTGTTGTTGCAGCTCCACTGACACTGGTGAAATTACATTTGCATACAATTAGTGTGAAATTAGAGTGGTTTCTAAGTGTTTTCTTCTTCAAAGATCATTGTGAGATCAACACACCACATTCCCCCCACTGGTCACTTACATTAAGCAGAAGTGTTCACATAAGTATGTTGCAGCAATTCAATTCAGAGTTCACAAGATGCAAAAAGAAAGGGAGGGACAGGGACAAAGGGTAGGGGCAGGACAAACACACAAACCAACCCAAAAACAAGGGGAAAGGAAGTATTCCCTGAAGCTACATCTAGACTGTGAGATCCAAGAATAATTCCCACTCTCAGATCCTCTGTGTACCCTTGCTGAGTCCTGACTCCTTGTCTGGATGAGGTCTGGGCATGCAATCCCAGAAAGTCACAGGAGACTCAACGTCTCCTGGGAATGTGAAGAAAAGATCAAACTGAAATTATTAGTCTTGATGCAAGATTTAACTTACTGCTTCTCTTAGGGAGAACGCCTTGCTACATGATTAAGAAAGTTCATCCAGCCCTTAAATTTGAGAACTTGGTTTTTTGCATCATTTCAGTCACATTTCACCAGCAGCCTCCCTGATTAAATAATTTGCTCCTCAGCAGCAGGCAATGTTAGTTGTTCAGTGCAATTCCTCTTTAAAAGCCAAATCCTACTGAGAGAAACAGAGCACAAATCACTAATCTGGGTGTTACTCAAAGAGCCTGGAGTTGTGATTTTTTGATCTTCTGTCTCATCTTCAGTCAGTTTACTACATCAATTACCAACACCAGAGCCTGGTTCTGGTGTGAAGATAATAATCCAGGGGGTTGTCTATATATGTGCCTCAAGTCAGTCTCCTCTTAAATGTTGAACAAGGATAACATGTCTCACGCACACATCTATTCAGAAAAAATTTACTGCTTAGTTTGAAAACAAAAGGAATGAACCGCTGTATCATTACTTTTAATGAGGAAAATAGTCCAATCTTACCCAAAGAAACTGAATATATTCCCACTTCAGTTATCAGATTCAGGGTTACACCATCTGGACCAGCATGATTCCTTATTACTTTGGGACCCCCCACACAGGCGCTGATAGCTTCTGCTTACTTCTTTATGCTTTCATCTCCCAGTGGGGGAGATGAATCCTTCAGGACGCCTGATTATGTCAGACTGTGAATGGGGTGAACAGCCCTGCCAGGCTGCCCCAGAGTTGTACTGAAGTAGATCAGCTCTGAACAGCATCAGCAACTAAGACATACTTGGTGGGCAGGGTCACTCAGTCTCAGGCAACCTTTCCTTCCACTCACATTAAATGGTCTTCAAACTGTCTTCATCAACCAATGTGCCTTCTGTCCATTCTGCCTATTTTCAGGATGGTCTGGAAATCCCTGAGGTATCAGGGTATGGAAGAGTGAGAGGGACATCTAACAGCAAGTGGCTGGAGAACAAGGGGATGCACTGTCCCTGACTCCTCTCTGCAAGCAGCTCTGCAAGGGAGAGCTTGCACGTTGCCAGGAGGGAGGCAGCATGCATGACTTCTATCTGTGTGTTTGGAATAAGTGTTGGAGTCAGCAGTGGAAAGGGTAGAATTCGTCAGCCCCTGTGTAGGCAGTTGACTTATGAGTCATCTCACCCTAAGAGGGACATCTAAAAAAGATGTGGGCTGTGCTCTAGAAAGTGCTTATTTCCAGAAGTGACTCTAAATGAGCATGGATTACTCGTTTCTGCTGTAGACATCCAAAAGGTAAACGCTTTTAGGCAGACCAATCCCATTACTGGTTTCTCATTTGTAATCTCTGAAGCTGTGATACTTCTTTATACCCTGCACCAAGATCCCTATCAGTTCTTCTAAGATTCACAGGAGATCTGCCTATTTTAGGAGAAAACTGTACTTGTTAAAAGTCATTGTCATCTCCAAAGACAGTAGAAAAAGATAAGGCATGGGAGATTCACTATTCATCATTGATCATTTTACCTGTCAATTGTGGGGCTTTTACTCCTTTGTTAACCTACAAATAGCAAGGAAACAGATATTTGTGAAGAGTGCTCTGAGAGCTCCTGTGTTTATCCAATAGTCCAGCACCCAGCCATTCCGTTTCCAAATTTGGAAAGAATTGACCCAGCCATACCCAGTGTAATTATATGCTTTCCCTTCAAACCCATCACATTATTTACATGTCACACAGGCAGTTTGCTACTCAGGAGCACCAAAGAAAAGATGCCACTTCTTTCTTGTAAAAAGGTGTTGTCGACAGAGCTTGGAATGCTTTTGCTCTGTATCACAGGGACTCATGTACACTAAAAATATATCAGTGACATAATTCAAATCTTTAGCTCTCATATTCAGGAACCAAAACTACTCTAATTAGTAGATTTTAGGGTGCAAAAGCTGGTTAAGCCTTTCTCCTCCACAAATTCTGTGATTTTTTTTTTTCAGCTCTGTTGTGGTTTGGGAAGAGATCGAGCAAGTATTTGGAGTGGGATGTTGAAAAATCATTCATCATTTGCCTGACTCATGAGAGATTCACCTTTGGCTCCAGTGAGAGGAAAGTGCTGATCATTTTGGAAAACTCCAAACCTAAAGGCTTTTTCAGGAATGCTGTTTAAAATGATCCTTTGAACAGGACCTTATGTTTCAGTGTGTTGTTTTACTCTAATGATAAAATAAAGCAAGCTTATGCAATTTTAACTGATTGTTTTTCTGTATGATGACACTTTGCATTTCTAAAGATCCTGTCATCAAATAATACCAACAGTATTAGCATAATCTTACAAATACACTGAAAATTGCTAATCATTATTACATCCATGTTATGACGGGGATGCAGTAAAACTGAAGGATCTACTCAAGTCAAATGGGTGCTCAATAATTAAACCCAGAACTATTTGTTCCCTTCCCTCTTCCTTCAATATGCTACTCTACTTCTGGAAAGCAAATGTCATGAACTATTAAACAGTTTTGAAAGTGGATAAAAAAAGAAGATATTATTAAAATAAGGGCTGTTTTTCTCTGCACAGTTTCTCCATCAGAAAATAACCAGCGTCCATCATTTATCTGACAACACTGCATATATGTCTTCCTGTAGCAATGCATGGACTGAATTTTAGTGTCATGGGCTAGAAGCGACATATTTAAAGCTCAAAGCTGGATAGTTCCCAGCCCATCTTAAAGGGTGTTCTGTGTCCGTTTTCCCAGTCATTGGGATTCTTCGATTAGCACCACCTGGTGGGAAATGCATGCGCCAGATGATGTGACAGAGTTGCAATTCCCTCCACATACATGTGGGATCATGCACACCCGCACACAAACAGTATGCACAGCTAGATTTGGGGAACAGAAAGCCCGGGGCGGGGTTGGGGGGAAGACTGGCAGACTTCATTCTGTTGGTCTTATTTTTTCAGCACAACAGCCAGAGGAGTGCCGGCTGCAACATGTCTTTACTTCTCTGTTGAAAAACAACAAAGTTTATGAAAGGAAAAAAAAAGTTTCATTCAATAGTTCTTCAGTAGCAGAGAGCAGTTGGTCAACAAGACTGTTTGCCTCTTACATTTCTAAGTGGTATCTGTCCCAGAAAACAAGCTCTTGCCAACTTCATTCGCCAAAATGTTTTCAAAATGTTTGCTTTTGAAATTAAGTGAGCATTTTGAAAAATGCATTTACTCCAGTGAGAACACTCTTAAAAGAGAAATATCATGACTTTTTTATTTCAGAAAATATTCTGATTTTAAGGGAATTTTGTTTTGGGAGTGGTTTTATATTTTCATACACTATGCCATGATATCTCAGACAAATCTTCCTTTTATAATGGAAAAAAATATCAAAAGAAACTCTCAAAACACTATGTTTAATCTGCTTTGAAATGCCCGCATTTCAAAACAAATGATCGCTTATTTATACATCCTAATTTTCTGAAGCTATTTGTTTTGCATAAAATCTTAAAACAATGCGTTTTCATTTTAAGTCAAACCAAAAAGGATTTTCAAATATTGATGTACCTAAGAAGATAAAAATGCCTAATTTCAACCAGATCTTATTCTTAACTAACTCCTCCAGGAAGCATAACACAGTGAGTCTTTACCCCAGCTGGCAAGTAAAGGGCAGCATCTGATCATACAAGTCCCAGCACAGCACATGATTAACATTGGGCAAGGAATTCTGACTCGGAAGCAGAAAAACATTTTAAACTCTTATGTTATAGATGAGACTCCAACAGAGATAAAAATTATGCTTTCACATACAGGAGAGATAAATGCTCAGAAGTGAATTATGTGTGTAGTTCTTACTGCTAGCCACAAACTGTGGCCTTCAGAGACCCTGATAATGGGCACAGCAATAGGACAGCACAAAGCAAAAGTTCTGTGTTGGGTAAACAGGTTCTCTTACCTCACAACCAAAAAAAAAAAAAAGAGAGAGAGAAAAAGGGCAGATTTTTCTATATATTTCAGCTACTCGTCCACCAAAAGGGAGAAAGTTTTATTTTATTTGTCCAAGACACTCATATTTGAGTAAAATCAAAGAAAAAATATAATCAATAGATAAAATATAAACTAGCTCTCAGTTGCCGAATGACAATAACTTATTATCACTTATTTTTTCCTACAACTATTGCCATCATTTGTTTATTCTATTACTTACAATGGTATTTATTCTAAGCATGAGAGAGACTTTTTGTTGGGGATTTTTAAAGTGTTTTACATGTCACTGGAAAATTGCATGGTAAAATACACCGGAACTGATTTCCCAGTGAGAATGGTTCATTCAAAACCCTAAATATGAAGGCTAGTGGGGGGGAAGAGTATTTTATCACCAGCTTTCATCACTGCACTTCTGGTAGGATTATCCCGTGATTTGCAATATTGCATGTCCAAAGACAGAGTGAAATAAGGGTCTTACATTTACCCTTTTCAAACTTGTATTATCCTGATGTTGGTGTAGAAGCAGAGGAGAATCTCTGATGTACAGTGTTGATTTTTGCACTATTTCCTTTAAGTTGCTACAGTTTTCTAAGCACTACTGAATTTCCTGGCTATAGAATAGAAAGTAAAACAAGTATACAGTATAATAAAACAAGTTCTGGACCATGGTCTGTTCTCCAGGTAAATGGACAACTGAAGTCATTAGCTAGGCACAAACAACTGTGTCAAGCATGTGCATGGCATGAGCTGCTGAGGAGCTCAGCTGTGAGCAAGCTGCCTTGGTTCCCTCCTATAACACTGTACAGAGACCTCTGGAGAAATTTTTTTAATCTGGTCTGCCTCTCTCCAAATGGGATGAGCTGGCAGTTGAAGCTGTCCTCCTCTCTTCACTGGCAATAAAGGCAGCCTTGAGAATCAGCCTCACCTAGATCAGCACATTTTAGGTGGCCAAACTGCAATTAGGCAAGCCATGCAACTTCTGTGTCTGCAACAATTAAAGCAAAAAGCTCAGAGGCAGAACTGAAGCACTGTGTTTCTAACTCTGCTGATAACTTGCTAGGATAATCTTGTAAAAATAATTTTTACTCATTGGTGCTTTGGGTAACTCACTACAGACTCAATAAGGAATGTGTCACAGGCTTATTATGACAATTCTTAGACAGTTTTTGATCTGTGGATGAAGGATGAAGTTTACGAGCAAAGCACCAGTAGCCACATGGAGAAATTTTCTTAGAGAGTATATCACTTGCCCATCTTAAGCCTCTGTTATCAGTCTTTGGAGATTTACAATAATCCACTACCTAAAGTTTCAAATTTGAAGAAAATACGAAAAAACAATTTTTAGAAAAGCAAAATCTATATTCACTATGTAGGACAACATTTGAAATAAAGATGCATATTGTATTTGGTATGTGTGAGTCACCAGGATGCAGACAACATGGCCTCATGGATATTTTTATTCTTGTTTGAATTAACCCAGAAGTAGAGCTAAGAAGTTTTGCTGTTCTTGGTTGTACATGTTAACATATACCACATATACCAGATTGCAGCATGTGTTAGTGGAAGAACCACTCTAAGCAAGTGATAAAAAAGAATAAGGAAAAAAGTATCATCAAGGCTTTTAAAATAAAACTTCTAAAGCACCTTTAAATTGTAACAACTTGAGCAAAGAAAAGCCTGAATTATGTAAAAGCAGGCAGGGAGCCAACATCTGGCAATAATAAGATTGTTTTGTAAGCAAGCAGTTTTCTACACAGCACGCAGCTCTTGGTCCACATTAGAGCAAATACCAAATCTGTGAAGATGTGCATGGTCTCTGGCTGCCAGAAGGATACCCTAGGCTTTGAGTGAAAATTTTTGTGTCATTTGATCTCCTAAAACAGCCAGCTGAGATGAGTTATATTCCCTCTGCCAGGAACCTCGAAAGAATTGTTCAAACCATACGCTCATTCCTGCTGAATTGGAAACAAATGCCATCGCAGCATTGTTGGACTTTGAAATCAAACTCTCCCTGGTTCTTCCCAGCGTTCCTGGGAGGAAACAAAACTCCTTCCTGTGTCTGCCACTTTTGTCTCTGCGGAGGGACCTCCTTCCCTCCATTCCCCGTACTCCTTCTCATCCTTTCTCTCCTCCTCCTGCAACTGCAATCTCTCATTCCAGAAAGCCACATCACAGGCCTGCCCCATGTGTTAGTGATCTTCTGTTTGCTGCCATTAGACTTCGCCATCACCTGTAGAAAACAGCTCACTTAATTAGGTCCAGAGAGCTAGAGAACAACGAGGCCATTCAGGGTGGCACCCAGCCAGCAGCTTCTTCCCCTTGCTTTTTGTTTTGGTTTAGTTTTCCTTTTTTCTTAGAAGGGAAAAATCTCAAGCTCTTCCCTGCTTCTTCCCACCTGTATAATCCACAGCACAGCTGAGTAGGTTAGGGTCTTCAACATGATCCTGCACAAAGGGACTGTCTTTCAAAGCCAGCCCCAAAACAAAAAAAACCAAACAAACAGAAAGGTTTGCCAGGCTGCAGGATCCTAGGGCTCCAAAAATCTACAGTGTGCTCCAAAAAGTGTAGGCAGCTACTGATAGTCACTCCCCAAGCCATGAAGAGCATTGACAATCACAGCCACTCATCAGCATGCTAGGGAAAAAGGTCTCAGAGACCATCCCTTCAGTGCTCAGAGCTGTGTCTGGGTATGGTTTGGATTTTATTTCAGCCTTCATAAGAAACACAGTTGCTTCCTCTTAAGCCAACAACAGTTGAACTCAGATATTTAACTCTCCAAGTATCTTTGCTGACAACAAAGCGTGCCTGTGTGCTTCATTTCAAACTGCCTGGCTGCTCTCCTTCTTTCCCACCCCCTCCACAGGGCATCAAAGAGCATTCACAGATTTATCATTTCAAATGCAAATCTAACACTTAACCTGCTGAATAATTTAACCACCGTATTAAAGACTTTTCCTCAATTTTCTTACTTGACTTCTAGTTTTCATTTCACAGAAAGATTACACCAGAGATCCAAACTAAACTGTAAATCACCACTGCTGCATATCAGCACCAGTTCAGACCAGGTAGTGTACAACCACCAGCTATTTGCTGGCATCTCTTAGTCTTTCATATGTTTGCTCAGTAACATATACCAATCTGACACACAATCATAAGAGTGATGTATTTCCTCTAGGAAAAAAAAAGAAAATTAATTTTTTCTGAGTACTATTTTAGTAATCAATTTGTTCTTCACCGCACTAAAAAAAAAATCTATATAACTTGTATGAGACTCAACAAGAGTTGTTTGCTCCATGTATTTCAGCCAACCCTGATGAAGCAATGCCACCAGATTCTCCTTGGAAATTTAGTGCAAAAGGGAAGGAAAGAAAAGGTCCAATTCCTGAGTTGCTCATTGTTTTTATACCTGTAAGCAAGTAGGTTTCTTCTGAAATGACGAGATATATCACAGTCCTTTGTGTTTCAAAGGCCACGCACATTGGTGTATAAAGACTGGAAGCATTGCTAAGGCTGGCTGAAAATTAGCAACCTGTGGGTACAAATGGAGTACCACAGCCTTTGAAAAAGTCTCCTATACAAAATATGGGAAGATTTTCCTTCTAGACAGTGAAATTGAGTCCAGAAGAACTATATGGAAGCATGAAATACCCAAATCTGGAGATTAGGTTATCCTTTTATCTATCTTATGTTTTTATAAAAATATTCTACATAGGTCTTAATCCCTCTCATTGAAGCAAAGCAAAACAGCATATCTCAGTTTGCACGCTGCCGGCCCTCTCAGCTAGAGCTCAATGCATGCTCAGGAGCAGCACCTGGCTCTTGGGAAGGGTCTCCAGAGGAAACAACAGAAAATGCCTTCCTCTCCCACTTCAAAACAAAGCTTCACCAAACAGAAAATTCCTGGAAGCTACATTCTTAAGTCCAAGGACAGATTTCTTCAAAGGAAGTTAAAGTGAGGGGAAGATCAAAGACCAGATAGGAAGAAGCAGATTGTGGCAGTAGAAGATTCAATCATCAGGCAAATAAACAACAGGGTGCATGACCCTCAAGAGGACCACATGGGAGCTTGTCTTACAAGAAGAGAGGTAGTGGATTTACCGGAAACCTGGGCAGGGTCCGAGGAAGCCTGGGGGAAGAGTGTGCGATGGTGATCTGCCTGGGCATAGGTGACACTGGCAACCGATGGACACTCTGGAGGTAGCATGTAGGTTCATGGAAAGAAAGCTACAGACCAAGATTTCTACAGTCTCTCGGTTAGACATGACAGAGGAAGCTAAGTAACTATAGGATAAGAAGAGTCCTTGCATGAATAAATTATTTAAAAGATAGGAAACAAGGTATGAGTAAGTGGCCAGTTCTCACAACAAAGGGAGGTCACCAGTTCAGTTTTACTGGCACTGGTGCTGATAAATGAGCTATTTAATAATTGTAGACATTGTTAGAAAAAGGGATGAGGCGTGAGGCAAAGACTGATGATGACACTAAGTTATGCAGAAGAATAGGAACATGAGCAGACTGTGAAGAATTACAGAAAGGTCTGATGAGACTGAATAGCTGAGCAATAAGACAGCAGCTGAAATTCATTGTGTACAACTGCAAAGTGATGCATGTGGGGAAAGACAATCCTAGATCTGCATAGACAGTGGTGGTTTCTGAAATAACAGTTAGCATTCTGGAGCAGAACCTCGGTGTTATGATAAATGGTTCCATAAAAGCAAAGTGAAAATGTCAGGAATAATCAGAAAAGGAAGAGAGAACAAAGCAAAATCATTTCAGTGCTGTGAGATCAACTGTTGGTTCGCACTTATCTTTCAAATTGCATGCAGTCCTTTTGGAGAGGAGGGCAACAGCATTTAAATTGTAAAAGGTTCAGAGAGGTGCAGGGAGGATGATGAGAGTTGTGGAAGGGCTTCCATACAATGAGCAAGCAAGGAGTCTGAGCCTCTCCATTATGGAAGAGGGAGAAAGAGCACCTACAGCCAAGGTCTGCAAAGTTACAAAGAGCCTGGAGAGGCTGGAGGGAGATGAACAGTCCACTCTTTCCACAGCCACAAGCAACACATGCACTCAAACAAAGCTAGTAGAAACTTAGTTCAAAATAGACAGAAGTAGATGGCTTTTCATGCAACCGTGGTAAGGCTGTCCTGGTCAAAGGACATTGCAAATGCAAGAAGTTTGCATAAGCTGATGGGAAGAAAGTGCCAAAAAGATCCATACAGAGCTACTGAACAGACAAACCATGACAGATTCAGTAGGTCCCTGAGCTGAAAATAGAGGCTGGGATTGTAATTGGGGTGGGGGGTAATAGTAAGGATATTTGTCTAGTGCCTACTCATCCTAGTGTGCCTGCTTATCATCACTGATAGAGACAGCATTGGGCAAGATGGACTTTCAATCCAGTCTGGTACTGGCATTCTTCACAGCGTTACGGTAGTCTCTCAGAGCCAGACAGACTGATTTCCCCTCTAAAACTCATTATTTCTCTTCTCAACCAGGAAAAGAAATAGAGGACAGGAAGGGAGTGCTACCAGAGAAAGATGCAATAGTCATCTTACCCCACACACCATCACTCACCACTGGAAGTAACCTAATGTTTTGCATAGCAGATTCAAATATTAATCCAATTTGTTCTCCTCAGTGGCATTCCTATACTTCCTGAGCTCATTTTATACACGTACTTTGAGTGAAACAGCAGGAAAAAGAGCGCACACAGAAAATTAAACTCAGATTTGTAATAGCACTTGTTCATACCAATAGTTGATTTCATGAGTGAAATGAGGATGATCACAGAAGGAAAGTGTATGTTCAATTCACAACAGAATAAAAATGTTTTTGTTTTCATATTTTACATATTCTCCTAAGAATTGTTCATGTACATTTTTCCATGATTAACTTATAATAGCAAACACATTTTTAAAAAACAAAAAAAAGTGCTGAAAACATTCAGAAAAAAAAGTGGGGAGTGAAAGAGGTAGAAGACATTAAAAAAATGTCATTCCTGCATACTGTTCACCTATATTAACCTTCCTAATATCTTAAAATTAAAAAAAAAATATTATTGACCATGGTAAGATCTCTATTCAATTCAGAATGGTGACCCTTTGTGTCTGCCAGTGCTTGTACTGCTGACTCCAGTGTCTGCCAGTGCTTGTACTGCTGACTCCAGGGGCCTGGCTGTCCATGAAGTGGCTTGCAGAAGCGTTGCTTCATAGTTTTGAGAGTTTAAAAGCTTATTTTAAAAGACAAGTTTATCACAAACAGAATTAAGGAGGGCAGTATGTCAAACTGATGTTCGGAAGTAGCATATGCCATGAAAATGTAAAACTTGCTTTTTGCATGGTGCTGGAACAGAAAACATTGTCCTTTATGGAGGGAGAACAGAGGCCTATGCTCACAAAAGTGATTCAAGTATTCCTTTAAAAACATATTTTGATAAATGGAAATTTTTTTAATAATCACTAATCTTATGGCTACAATTTTAAAAACACCTTTAACATCTACAATTGTTCTTGCCTGACTATCACTTTTAATATCTGCAAAATTAATTCTCCACTCCTCAAAACCTATGTGTTTTATTTTAAAAGCAGTGAAAGCATCTGACACACACCCAAAAAAAGCCCCATGAGAACAAAAAGCGCCTTTAAAATACATTTTTTTTTCAAGTTTCTTTTAACCCTCTCAAAGCTCAGCTAATATCAAAGGGAAAATAGATCCGAGACACTGTAAAACCATCACACACACCTTGATTTCAAGATATTAATATTTCTCATAAAAATACCTCAAATTCCAAAATAGCGGGAAGTGTTATTCTACCCACAGTGCAACCCCTCCTATGGGTTTATCATTATCATTGGAAATTACAGACTTGCAATATTAGAGAAAAGTAGTAAGAAAAATCAAAGGATGAAAAAACGCCATGCATTAAATGTACTTTTTGCAAACACCAGTTTTCTCAGTCCCTTCACGCTTCCTGTCAGAGTGGCAAGTTTTAGAGATAAGACACAAAATCAGGTCGTGTTCAAGCAGGCTCAGTTACAAATCACAGCTGAAGCTTGGTCTCAAGAATTCTGCCCATTCTTAAAACTAGAGAAGTTGGCAGGGATGGCGCTTTTTTTTTTTTTGTTCCACACTATAGATACATAAACACTCACATCCATAGTTTCTCGTTTTTCATGTATGGAAGGCCCACATTCACAACAGATGGAGAAAGCATCTGATTTAACTGAAGAAAGAGCAACTACATAGTGTTGTCAAATAAATACAATGTTGTAAACTGCCTAAAAGAACAAATATCAGTTGCTTCCCCAAACATTTCCAATCATAAGAACTTTAGGGGTTATTTCCAACACAGACAAATTATTGTGCAGTGACTGACTGAAGCATTGATTCAAACTGATTGTGCCTCTTTAGGACAGATGTTTTTCTATTCCCATGCCACATTTACCTGACTACCAAAGAAAAGGAAAAAAGAAAATAAGCACAAAAACCAAAATTAAATTTTGCATTCTCAAGAGAGTTTTTACTTCTTTGTGACAATGTTTTTCCTATATGAGCACATTTCACCTAAGAAGTAGCCAATAGAGGAAAGATTATCACTGCATCCACTGTGATGAAAAGATATTAACACTGACTTCTAATGATACTGCAAGCTAGTCTGGCTACTTAACAAAAAAAAGTTCAGTTTATATCAGTTTTTCAAACACAATTAATATGCTTTGTAATCATGGGATAACCTTGTGGCACCATGAAATAAAAGATTCTCATTGCAACTGCTCTGGCTCTGCAGCTTGTGTACATACTGGGGCAGAGGGGAAGCCACTCGAGGCAGATGGCTATATGTTCTCATATATATAAAAGGTAATAGACAAAAACCTTCTCTCTCTCTCTGTTTTTTCTCTTTAGTGATGTATAATATAGTCCCATGACAGACAGATCTTTCCCTCCAGTTTGTCAGTGCAGATGGAAAGTGGGAAACAAGCAGTACCAACACAGAGCCCTCAACCTTTCCCAGTTTAGGCTGTATCAGGGTCCTGTCGTAACGATCCATAGCAACAGCAGTGGCACACACACACAGTTGGTAGGCCTATACTATACTGATTTCAGATGCAATGTTTCCCCCTACATCCTAGAAGCCTTCCAAACCTCAAATATGCCAGGCAGTATGTTTTGCTCTTGAATCCTCAGCAGAACTGTCTCTGAGGGGTGCCGAACCCCAAAATTTCTATTCAATGGGAAGTTAAAAAGTGTTCTTGGAGTCTGGGGTTGACAATGGAACTGGAAAATGAAATGTTGAATTTCCCGAGGGAAGGGGAATCCTATGTCAGTTTTCTGAAGCCATCCAAGTTTTCTTGAGTTGTCAGTGGTGGTTTAAGGAGCAGCGCACCTGGGAAACCCAAGATCATCCACAGCAGACCAGGGAGAAGCAGGTATGTGGGAGCAATTTCATCATTAAAACAATGAAGCTGCTCACCCCTGGAAACTGAAGCTCTGACTTCTCTGGAGCTCTTTGGTTTCCTACAATCAGCCCGGTGGCTGGTTAGGAAGCCAGGAGATCAAGCTGGCAAGAAGCAACCCAGGAGCCCACCAGAACTTGACATACCTTGGTGGACCATGCTCATTTCAGTGAATAAATACTCCATAAGGATAAAACATGCCATAAAAAAAAAAAAAGTCAGAAGTTTTATGAGTCAGAAACAATTGCCCCATTTGATCCTAGAAGAAAAAAAAAAAAACAACACACAAACAAATGAACATGTTTTTAGGAATAGGTTGTTATTAGTGGTTTTCTCGGGCTGCTGTGCCCTCTGATGGCTGCAATCCCCCACTGAGGCATTCAGATTTTCTCACTCCCTAAACACGTAGGCAAACCAGCCCCTGGAGCCCCTTATCCTTTTAGGGTATGGGATTAAAACCACATCAAACCATTAAATAAGCAATTATTTTAAAGACAGATCATTCCCAGTCCCTTCTCCTCTTGTAATTTCTACAGAGCTCTTCTGCTCTCTGAGTCCTGGGAATTCACCTCATCCTCAATGCATGTCTGGAGAACGTGGGAGGGCAGCTGCTAAACTTCTTCCCCTTTTCTTCCTTCCAAGCAGTAGCTCTCCCTTATTCCCTTCTCAAGCTAGCTGCAGATCTTTATCTGGTTCACTAGGTCTCCCTGAGGTATGCAATTCCCATAATAATTCAGGACTTCTTTAACATCCTTCTGCCAGAGCACACTGCAAGAATGTATGGAATAAAGGCAATGAAATCCAGCGAGGAAACCATGAAAATCAGTTTAAGTCAATAAAGATTCATTTAAACCTAATGTATGTAATTAGACAACCAGACCTGGACTAAAATCACTTTCAAATCACGCCCAAATTTTGACAGAAAGTAGAAAAATCAGTGGGATCAGAATACAAATCACACAAATGTGACCAATGCAGTCGTACTGATAGAAGAATGAAATACAGGAAATTTTGAATCAGTCTACAGGCAAATGAAAAAGTGAATGCCTCATCATCCCCCCTGGATTAAAAGTGGCCCAGGACATTTTAAGGTTGATTACAAAAGCCATGAGGACAAACACATGGCAACAATCATGGGAGATTTCAGTTACTCCCATGTAAACCAGAAAAGTAACACAGTGGGTCTTGCTTATTTTTTACATAGTATAAGTGACTGTCTCATGCAGCAACCAGTCAGAGACCTGACAGAAGGAGAAACATTTCTTGACCTAGTTCCAAGAAATCCACAGGACTCAGTTCAAAATTTATTGCAGAGGGCCTCCATGGTTGTTGATGATCATAACATAACCAAATTCAAGATCCTTGTAGGAATGGGGGGGGGGGGGAAACCCTACTCCAGTATCACTTAAGAAACTACATAACAGTGGGAGAGGTTAGTAGTAGGAAAATAAGATAACTTGCTGAAAGAATAAAGCACCTGAGGTCAGTTAGGAGACTATCTAAAAACATTTCACTAGGGTTTCAGAATAAATGGGTATCACCTCTTTAAAAGTTTCAAACAGAACAAAAAAAAAATCTAGCATTGTTAAATGTCAGACTAAAGGAGGCTCTTACAAGTAGAAAGACATTATTTAGAAGTGGAGGTCATGTCCAAGTGAAGAAAATAAAAAGGATACAAAAGTTTTTGTCTTAAATGCAGAAACATAATAAAACAGAAAACATTTTGAAGAACGACTTGCTACAGGTGTCCCAATTAATCACAAAAGTTTGCAAACATAGAAGCAGCAAGAGCTTTGTCAGAGTTCGTGTGACTTATACATGATAGAGGTGTAAAAGGAGAGTTCAAGGCTGTATCAGAAAAGCTAAATTAATTATCTGAGTTGTTGTTTATAAGGGAAAAGCACAGAGAGGTTTTACATATGAAGCAAGTGTGAAATCTTAAACTGAAGTGCCAGTGGCAGGGGATTAGAGTAGGTCAATAAAACAGTAGCAGATCTCTAAGATCAGATGTCATTCATGAAGCAGTCCTAGAAGAACTAATATACAAAATCCTAGAGTATGTGATTTATCACTTCGATAGCTTCGAAGGGCTCCCAGCCCAGAAAAATGGAAGGCTGCACAGATCACGAAACTTATTATATATGTCTCAGGAGCAAGGAAATACAGGATAATATAGATAATTAGTTAGGTTTCTATGTCAGGCAGATAGGTTGGAACTTTAATAGTAGATATACCCATAAATATCTCATAACAGAGAAGAAACAAGTATTTTTTATAGACGGCTGTCATACCTCCTAGATGCATTGCAGTTCTTTGAAGACACCAGTATACATGTGAATAGGATGATTCATGTGATACATTATATTCAGATGCCCAAAAAGCCTTTAACAGATTGAGAGACACAAAGAAGCTAAGTTGTCATGGAAGAAGGAGAAAGATTCTCTCAGGAGTTAATATATAATTAGTAATTTTTTTTTTTAATAAAAAAAAAGATTAAATGAACAGCTGTCCTCAAAGGAGAAGGATCTGCTCTGTGATCTCTACTTCTCAGTCTATCCATAACAGCTCTGTAGCCATGGCTGAATAGTGAGTGAAGGTTATTCATAATATAAAATTTCTCAGCATCATATAAATTAAAGTATACTGCACAGAGTTACAGAAAGATTGCTGCATGACCGACCAATAACATGTCAGATAGCTGTCCACACCATTAAACATAAATTAATATATGTCAGTAAGAATAACCTTAACTATACAAGCAGAATACCCAGCTCTACACTAATTGTCGTTCAAGAAAGATCTAGGAAAGAAATTTGGAATATGTAACAAAAATAGACTTCTAAGAATATTAACTTATTAGAAGCTACTAATCTTATAGTAAAAGAGTAGAGAAATTAGAAATATAAAACATCACTATCAATGTGTTTATAGTGGTACACACTTGTGGTGGGGTTGTGGCTTGATTGATGTGGACAGAGCTGGTCACTGAAAGGAGATATATTAGAACAGGAAAGGTACAGGAAAAAAAAAAATCAATAGAATAGAAGGAAGTATAGAATAATTTCTCCATGAGGGAAAAAATGAAGCAAGCTAGGTCTCTTAGCCTGGAAAAGAGACAGTGAGTGACAGGTATGAAGGATCTGGTAATTTTTGAAGGGCACAGAGAATGTGAACAGAGAAATGTTACACTTCATATAATGCCATCAGGTAACAGATTTAACACAAGCTGCTGAAGTCCTTGCCCACACAGAAGATGACAGAATTGTGGAACTCTTTGCCACGAAGTATTATGGGAACTAAAAGCAAAAGGGTCCCAAGAGCAATCAGACCAACATGCAGAGAAGAAGTCCATAACAGAGACTTAAACACAATGATAAAGGAGCCTTGAGCTCAAGAAGGACTTCAGCCACAAATTGCCAAAAGCTATGAAAATAAAATACAGGAAAGTGCTCCTGGTTACCTCTCCTGACAGTATATCCTTCCCTGGGCACCTGACCCCGGCCATCATCAGGGAGAAGACACTAGTCTCACTAAATCTTTCCACTGACTCAGTGTAACAATATTTATCTGAATAACTGGTTTTCATTAACATTTGTGTGGCAGAGCTTTTTTTTTTTCCCCACTGACTTAGTCCCTGCGTGTGACCCAGACTGGTTGAATAGTTGGTCAGTGCAGGAACACGGCACATTTTCAGCTCTCTGCTTGGTGATTCTGGTCAGGTACAAGTAAAAGTCCTTTTCCAAACAATCACATGGAGTGAACAGGACCACACAAAGTATCTCTGAAGGAGCTACTGAAACAGGAGAATGAGAAAGGCTGAGAAGAAATTAAAATAATATATAATCAAACAGCATCCAACCCCTTTCAAGCATATTTTTCATCCACTATCTTTCCAATTCTGGCATTTGGCTGACACCATTTCACATGGCTTAGGCCACATTGAGCAGGCACTGGGAAAACACCAAGCCTGACTTAGGCCAATATGTACATGAAATTATAGATGCTCTTATGAATTGTATCAGACTCTTCAAATATTGCATGCTTCCACTTTCAGGAGTAAGATTAAACCAGTTTTCTTCAGTGTTTCTTTAGCTTTTTTTTTTTAAATCTCGCTGCTCCAATAATTATCAGATAACTTGTTCTGCATCTTCTTTTTACAACTTGACAAATGGAGTTTCCCAAGAGACAGCAATAGTAATCATTTCTCATTGCAATGTATTGCATTGCACACGCTATATTAAAAAAAGTTACAAAAATATTGGAGTATTACCACAGACAGTGCCTTAACACTGGTTTAGCAATAAAGTGAATACCAACATGGAACATACTAGCCATAAATTATCACTTAAACGTCTTCTCTTCAAGTTAAATTACAAACACGGGAAAGGCTCACAGTCATTTACAGCGTATTTGGTGGCACCACAACTGATGTCAATTTTTCAACAAAACATCCACCAGAGCAACATACTGCAAAAAGCCAATTAATTTTAATCAGCAACAATGACTTTTGTTTTAGAAGGAGCAGAATTTCTACTGCTTGAGTTGCAGGGCATCTTGGCTTGGAAGTAAGGGCTCAAGGTCATGGCATCTCTAATTTTGCCAACCTCAGAAGGTTGCAATAGCGGTTTCTACAGTCCTAGTGTGAAACCTAATTTGTATTTGTAATGTCTTTCAGAGCCATTGGAAAGGCACACTCTAAATGCAAATTAATCTGATAGTACACTTTGGACTGTTCCAGAGTCTTATCTGTGTAAGCAACTGGATTTTTTATAGGGTTTTGAAGTTGCTTGTGAAGATAAAAATCTCTGAAAATGAACAGACCCCACCACAGATAGATTTTACTAAGGGAAAATTTGCAGCTGTCTTTTTGGAAACATTCCTAAGAGTGTATATCATGCACTAGGAAATCCATTCTGGATAATGCCATAAAATTGCTCACCTTAATTCATATGCCAAATTCTTCTCTATTGAATAACAATTTATGGTATACTCCAGCGTCCGCCAGGAACTGCTGAATGAAAGCCACTGCTGTGTCTGTTATTGGGCAGAAAGTACAGTGTCGTTGATGCATTTAGTCAGGGTATGAATTAATTCCCTGTAAGTTTTTTCAATAGCTATCTTGGACACTGTGTTGATTTGTTTTTTTCTTTTTGGTTGGGTTTGGGGTTGGTTTTTTTTGGGGGGGGTATGGAGGGGGGGGGGTGTTTGGTTTTTTGGGGTTTTTTGGGGGGGGTGGGGTTTTTTGTTTTTTTTTGTTTGGTTTGGTTTTTGTTTTGTTTTTTGGGTTGTTTTGTTAGGGGTTTTTTTTTTGTTTTTGTTTTTGTTTTTTTTTTTTTTGAGTGGCCTGCAAGGACTATACCTGGGGACAGGCATACTTTCCATCCAGGCAACAAATATGGGAGCAAAATGAAATGCTTGATCAGAAGGTTTTTACTGGAACTGTAAAGGGCCCATGTGCTGGAGGACATCTAGAAAGCCAGCATGTTGCTAATAGCCTCTTTGGCAGCTCAGTACATGGCTAAACACACCAGGTGGGCTTCCCTCAGCTTTCCTCTAGAGCATTTTCTGTAAAGCAGCAGCAGATTGACCTGGAGTTTATTGCTTTCTGGGCCATTCTCAAAACTGTATGGAGTATGTTGACTACAGATGCTTGTAAGTATAATCCAAGAGCAGTATCTCACCACTCTCACTTAATAAACTAAGCGATACCCTATCTTGTTATGGGGCAAGATTCCTCCTCAGTAAAAAATCCAATACTGACTAGCAACAAAATGTCAAGAGAAGAGTCAAAACAATGAAAAATTGTCAGATGCATATCTGCCAGAAAAACATCAGGCAAATCTCAAATTATTCAGTTCAAGATGACAATAAGAAACCAAAAAAATTCAAATTACTCCAAAAGCAGAATGTCCAAGAAATTTATCTTATTTTTCAGATTATTCATTGCCCTGTTTAAATATTAGCCTAAGAATTCAGCTGTCACCTTTGCATTTGCTGAGCTCCAAAGATCACACATACCCCAAGCTGCATAAACAGAAGTAGACTGAACAGTTAGAAGTAACTTCAGCTAGGCTATTTTAAAGAAAAAAGCTGAAGCAAAATGTGGCTTATTGAAAGAGACAAGGCATTCATGTTGGCATTTGAATCTGAAAGCATTAAATCTTTAGTCCTGAATAAAGCAAGGGTAGATTAAATCACCCTGGGAATCATGCTTTTCAAGAAAGACACTTATTTTTAAGCAAAAGCTGGGGTTAATGTGATCATATGATCTGGACTTCACAGCAATTACCAATATATGAATCCAGCTTTGATTACAGAAGAAATCAAACACATCACAGAGAAGATTTCAAACAGTTCATTATATATCCCTGACTAATCCCTTTTAACATTTCTTGTGTTTGGGGAAACGTTGAGGAGCTCCAAACACTCACAGGAGCAGCCAAAGACATGTTGACTCCACACTGAAGGGAAACCAGAAGTGCCATGGCAAGATACCACAGCCCTCAGGACTGGTCCTTCTCCTCATGTGCAGCATCCCTCCTGGGTGGCAGCACCAGCGGGTGGCTCAGACATGTCTGCACTCATGGATACCCTTCTCACCCCATGCTTACCACAGCATTTGAAGAGGGCATTTTCATGCTTCATTTCCTGAACTGTTTTCTCTCAAGTGCATTGCACACAATAGAGGCCTTACCAGAGGAAAATAAATAATAATAATAATCCTGAAATAGTAATGCCAACGAGTACCACTCGACTGATATAAAGGAGCCGTATCAATCAAGTGGATGGCCCAGGCCGGGGGATGGCCCTAAGGCTGCAATTACAGAGCACCTTTGTCCTGGTTTAACCAGGATAGGGTTAAGTTTCCCCAGCAGTGGGGGGGAGCTCTAGCCGGGTTATTCAGATACCATGTGGATGTCACATCCTGGCAGGTCACATTTTCCTGACGCGGGAGCGCGGTGCACTCGTGGTTTTGTATATCGTGCTTCAAACTGCTGTATTTGGTAGCTATTTTGCTCTGTTAATTGCTATCACTATTACTGTTATTGTTATCGTTGTTGTTTGTTGTGTTGCTACTGCATTGTTGTATTAAACCTTTCCTTATTTCAGTCTTGGGGCTTTGTATTTTCACTCCCTTTGTGGGGGAGGGGCAGCGGCCGCGTGATCTCAGACCCCGGCAGGGGCTAAACCACCACAACCTTCAAGACCCAAAATCTACAGTCAGCTCCTTCCCTTCTCCCTCTACCCTGGGAGCTGAGAATCTGGACCATTTCCAGTTTATGCATCACACTTAGCAGTTCTCTTAGGTGCACTAGAAGGCAATGTGCCTGCTCAACAAGTAAAAATACCACCTTAACCCAAAAAAACCCACTATACTATGCAATCTCCATCCTTGGAGATTTTCAAGATCATATTCCCAAGCAGCCTGGCCTGATCTCAGAACTGACCTGGCTTCAAGCATGAGGTTGGAGTTGAGACCAACCCGAATTATCACATGACCTTAGGGTTAACTGCAGAGTTTCTAGCATTAGTTTTACTGACTTCTGTAAAATAAAAACTAAGAGGAGCCTTACAAAAACTTTCATCAGGCTACCTTCAGGTTTGTTTTGTTAATGAATGAGATTTTGCTGAGCAAGGATGGAAATTCAGCATTGTTCACCTCTTTTTGAAGTTAACTATTACAGCTTAATACCTGAAATTTGAAGCAATTGTATAGCATTATCCAGGCTTCTTCAGGGGAATGCTACCAGGATCAATTAAAGGCTACATTAAGTTTCCAGTTTCCTAAGAAAATATGAGAAGAGATTCCCTGAAGCCAGAGTGATTTTTTTTTTAAAGGCTTTTACTGAAGGCAGGGTTTCAATTGTCTTCTGTAGTGTTGCATGATCATTTTGCAGGCTTTAGTGACTTCTTTCTCTTACCCACCCCCCAGCAGAGAAAAATTAGCAAAGAAGGATTTCTCTTTTACATACCGAGCTTCTCATAAGCTTTCCATTATGTTTTCATTCAGACCTCAGAATTCAAAACTCATTCTTTGGGGATGAAACTAGATAGATAGATACAAAGCCCACAGTCACTTGGAATACTTTCAGCACAGGGCTAGTGACAACCCCAGATATCCCATACCCACATGTACACTCCCTCTCTCAATACTTAAGGGTCTGAATCAAAACTCACATCCAGTTTGTCCCAGAACATTAGGAAAGGTTAAAATCCATTTTATTATTTCTGTGATCTCTATTAACAAGCACCCAATTTTGCGACCCGTGTTCACAGAAAGAGCAGAATGACCGAGATTACTGAAACAAAAATGATAGAGTCATACAGAAAAAAAATGTGTGGCATAGATAGCAATCCATGTGCTTTTCCAAATTCCCAAGCACAACTGTAAAGACTTTCAATACAATTGAAATATAGCTATAACTAACAAAAATAAGTATTTATGCCTATTTTACAGTAGATGTTGTGCAACACTATGAACTTAGTGAAATTTATTAAAATAATTTTTTTAAAAGCTGAACAATCAATCACACCTCTAAACAATCAGAAAGAATAAATTCAAAATATACATTAGACAGGATATTTCGGCTAAACACTCAGCTTTTTGGGGTATAAACCACCACTAGTTCTTACAAACTTGGAGGTTCTACCTACGTAAGACGGATTGATCATTGTTATTGACTACCCTGTTGCGTGTAAGTTTTCTTTCAGGATAAAAGATGCCTCAGCATCACTAGTCATCCACAGTGCAGGACTAGCAAACCAGGTGAACACAACTGGTGAAAGATGTTAATTATAGTTTCCCAACGTTCTAAAATCTGTATTGGCATCAATGAAGAAGATACCTGAACAGGGCAAAGCCTCAATACAGAAGGACTTTGCTGTGCATGGAAACACATGAAAAGAGACAACACTCCACCAATCATTTCCTCAACATAACTTTATCAAAATAGGTTTAGTTCCCAGACTCATACATGGTCAAGTTTCCTTCCAGTGGGGATTGAGACAGAGAAATGAGTGGCCTGGGTGATACTGATAAGGGTCTAGATTTTGGGTGAAGCAAAATGAGGACTCAGGTTGGGTGTGCACCTGCACTCCAAGGTCTCACCACATCAGTTCAGCCAACAAAACAAGAGACATGAAAGAAATGAAAGATCTGCTGGTATGTTAATTAAGCTGATGAGTCAGGCATTTTCTCCTGTAATTTTAGGCTGACCCAGAACTGTTTGAGAGAGGCTTTCCAGCTGTTTCAGGCTGCCTAACTTGTTTGTAGCATTTATAATGATTTCTATCCTTTCAAAAGAAAACCAAAAAACCCACACAGAAATCTGTCTTGCTGAGGTGAATCTCAAGGAACACTTCATAAAAGGAAATTCATCAGTTTTAGTAGTTTGTGGTTTTGTTATGCATATGTTACTGTATTGCTGTTATCTCCTGTATTATTTCTTGCTGTCTACCACCAAAGCCGGGATGTTGCAAACTAAAAGAAAAAAAAAAAAAAAAAACAAAACACCAAAACAAACAAAAAAACCCCACACACCTCTGGTGACCTAAAATGCCCCCAAATATCCTTAGGTTTTCAAAACCCATTTCCAAGTTTAAAATTATTCTCTAAATGTCTCCAAAACTTGAATCTTTTTGTTCTCCATGGATTCCATCTAAAATTTTAGTGGCCTTTTTGTTGCCCTTTCCCGAAATCTCTCAGAACCCTATAAAACACATAGCATTTTCAAAGCACTTGTGTATCACTGGACCAAACCCCAAAGTTCTTGCTGTTCTTCCTTGTCCAAAACATGCTGCCTTAAAAAGGAGTTTTGTTCAAAGAGGAACCTGTGAATTCTGCCCACCAAGCAGCCTCTTTGCTCTGAGTAGACAGACAGCACAGCTGTCAACTTTCAAATCTGTGGTCTGAGATATGTAGCTTCCAGGCTACATATCTCAACACTTCAGTCCATTTTCCTAGAAGAGATGAGAGAGCCTGGGAGATAACATCACTTGAAAATGCCTAAAATTATTCCTCCACCCAGAAGATTTATTTGAACTGATAATGATATGTTTTCTTTCTACACCGTTGCAGTAATATGCTTTTGCAATGCAGTAATCTCAGCTTTAGAGTGCTCTTGGAGCAACAGCAGCCCAGCTTCAAACCTGTAACTGCTTATCCTTATTGGCATACCATTTAGTCAATTCATCTCAATTATCACATGCATCTTGACTTCGGTTTCCCTGACAAACCAAACATGTTGGATTCTCAGGCAGAAGTATTTCTTAATGTTTCTCTTGCTCAGAGCACAGCTTGTAACATTACCGTGTCTCGAGCATGCCATAAACATGGAATCTCTCTCAAACCATGGAGCAGAGACAAGATCAGAGCCACAGCAACAGCCAATTCCTTATGCTCCAATTATCAGCTACTCAACATTTTCACTCTGGTAAATCTCTAACTCAAGAGCTTATGAAACAAAATGTTGATTACAGCACAGACTCTTTAAAAGAATACATTTGTAAGTATCCTAAGGAAGCTTAATTAACAACATCCTTCTCCAGTCTTTTTTTCAAGTCGCCCCTCCAATTTTATGGTAAAGAATATCTTCACTTTTATGGTTCTGTTAGTGAATTAGGGAAAGATGCCTGATTGCATGGTAATTAGATAGACAGTGACATTTTAATGTGCATTGTAATATGGTACTGTTGTATGTCATTGGTAAAGTTCCATAAGATTTTCCATAGATAAAAAAATGTTTAAGAAAAGAATGTAAGCAAAGATTTTAATCAAAGCTGAGTGATACTGAAATTCTATTGAATGACCCTCTCTGTTTATGCTTTTAGCAGATTAAAACACTCAGCAGAAAAGCATAAAGTGACATCTGAGCCATAATTTTTTTGTCCGTGTATCAGCGAAGCATATATATATCATTTCTAATAAACTAACATAATAAACACATTTGTGACACTTCATGGAATTTCATGGCATTAGAAAACCTATATATTGGCAATTATACCTGCCTTTCCTAAATTATGACTGATATGTTCGTAATCTTCACCTCTGCTCTCTGCTTGAGGACAGAGATCAGGAGTAGGGGCTGAGGTGAGGGAAATGGAAATTAAGTCTCTATGCCTAATAGAGAGATCTTTCTCCAGAAGGTGAGATTAACAACATGGGCTTGTTTTAGACATTTTGAATCAACTTCTTGAGCAATCTCATTTTGCACCAAGGACAGAAGAAACCACAGATTATTCTCCCTGGCCTGAAGCTACATCTTCTGTAAATATCCATCAAGGTAATTACACATGATAGCCCAACAGAACTGAGTCTGGGACCAACATTTCTGTTGAACACTACAATCCCTCAACATTTTCCAACTACATAATAGAAGATAGTCTTATTTTAATATCAACAAATCCAGAGAAATCCTGGCAGTGTATTCAGTGCAAAGAAAAAGGGACCTATATCAGACAGTGACAATATAACTTAGGTTATTTCCCATATGAGGGTGAAACCTCAAAGTAAATCATATAGGTGCACAGGTATAATTAAGCTACTATACCTGTGGGGCATTATTAACAAAACTTTAAAGAAAATTTATGCAATTTTATGGCAATTTCCTTTTTATCCAACACTCATTTCCAAACCTTTTGAAATATATTATGTTCAATTAAATTCTTTACCATCTTGCTCCTTAAAGTTAACTAGAACCGAATTTTCAGTGTGTTATGCCTGGCCCTACATTTAATTACCTGCACTTAAGAATATTAGACACCATGCTGATTTCTGTCTAGAGGAAATGACCTAGGATCATTGGAAGCATATGAAGTTCATTTTAAGATGAAGCAATAACTTATATTAGAGGATGTAAAAGGTCTTAACCTCCAGTCCCTCAACATAACTGCAGCAAAAAACTCTTTTTTAATTAAAAAAGCCATCTGCAATGCATTTTTTCCCCAAAGTCACTTAATAGTCTTTAAAAGAAAAATCTCCCTGGTTAAATGGCTGTGCAAGAACATATATGTAAGAAACATCACCCAACTTGGCTGGCTGGCTTTGCTGGTTGTTTGGGGCATTAGGTTTCCCTTGGGTTACAGTCATTCAGCATACTCCAGAAGCACAATCTTTATTTCTGTTAATCTTTCATTTAAAAAATAAAAAATAAGTGATTAGTCTCACATACACACAAACTTCCCCTAGTGTGAAGCCTTTCCAGAGCTTCATCTCACTTGAAATTCACTGCTAAAATGTCTGATGGTTTACTGAAGCACAACCAGAGATTTGGTTGGCAGTTGCTAGTTCACAGAAATATGGCACCTGCCTCTTAAAAAAAAAAGAAATAAATTGGTGCAGCTATCATAGTAATTATTTAGCACTTGTCAGAGACTGTTTAGGTTGATTTCAGGGAAATAGCATAAATTGGTTACTCAGAATAGGAATTTTAGAAGTGCTTCAGGAAATGAATGTCCAACTCACATATCAATCTTGTTCAGTCATTATCATCTAACTAAAAGCTGAGTTAATTGGGCTTTCAATTAAGTGCACCCTTTCTGGAATTTACACAACACTAACTCAGTAAGCTTGCAAGGGCTGATCCTGACAGTACTATGACCTTTCCTAAAGTAACAAAGCTAACTTTAAAGGCAGAGACAATTGCATTTTGCTTTTGAATTATCAGGCCAGGATGTTATAGCATAGATGATTATTGTAGGCAGATTAGACAGCCTAAATCAGAGGGAGTGAAGCTCTACCTTGCAAACAACATCGTCCTCCACTGACAACGTCTGCTGCCAGCTCTGCAACAAGGAAAACTGAAGCAAGTTAGCATTGAAAGTGCTGTAAAAAAACTCCAACAATATCAGACCTCAAAAGACATAAACTTTAAGAGATTAACACTTGCACCTTAATTTGGCCTTGCAAACATCTAACTAGACAGGACAGGAACAAGTTATCACAAGGGCTACTGTGAGAGATTTCTCATTGAGATTATCACAGAAGAAAAAATCAATTTGATTTGGACAGTTGCAAAATTTCCATTATTTCCTGATTTTACTTGGTCATAAAAACAAAAATGTGGGGATCTGCAACTATATTGGATATCAACTGCTAAAGACTTGCAGTTTGTCAAAATTAAGGTCTTTCCCCCATCTCAATATACAGAATTCTTGGCTCCATATCCCCTTTCCCCCTAATCCTCCTCATCTGGCTCCTCTACCTCAGACCTCTGTTCCTCCATTGCTCATTTTTTTACCACAGCCCCACCTTCCCCAACTCAAAGCTGGCGATCACTAGTTCATAGAAATATGGTGCCTGACTCTTAAAAAAAAAAAATAAAGATTAAAGTCACCAGTTGATCCCCTCTGCCCATGATATCCCAACCTGGCAGCAATATTCCCATTGCAAAGCAAATTTCCTCCTGAGCACAAAGACTGTGTCTGGAGCTACAAGAACAAGATTTTAGCCATGCTGGGATATTTTTTGTTGCTTAATATATGGAAAGAGATGGCCAAATGCCTGGGGCCACTTCTGCCTCTTGAGCGTTTCATTGACTTCTGCTGGGACCCTTTGTACATTGACCCAGTGTCCTGGTTTAACCAGGATAGGGTTAAGTTTCCCCAGCAGAGGGGGGGAGCTCTAGCCGGGTTATTCAGATACCATGCGGACGTCACATCCTGGCAGGTCACATTTTCCTGGCGCGGGAGCGCGGTGCACTCGTGGTTTTGTACATCGTGCTTCAAACTGCTGTATTTGGTAGCTATTTTGCTCTGTTCATTGCTATCACTATTACTGTTATTGTTATTGCTGTTGCTTGTTGTGTTGCTATTGCATTGTTGTATTAAACCTTTCCTTATTTCAGTCTTGGGACTTTGTATTTCACTCCCTTTGTGGGGGAGGGGCAGCGGCCGCGTGGTCTCAGACCCCGGCAGGGGCTAAACCACCACACCCAGGGACCACAGCTGCTCATGGTGGCTCCTTGCTGTTCACATATGTGACCACATGCAAAGCATGGACCAATATAAAGCTGAACAGGCCAAACATGTTACCTTACCCATAAAACATGAGCGGCCAAAAAAATTAAGAGCAACTTTCAATTCAGTTATAGGCTAGCCATGAAACAGTATCTCAGAATGGCCATTTCCACCCATGACAAAGGTATGCAAAACATGGTCACTTAAAATTGAAGGAGTCCATGCTCAGTTTCTATGAATTTGTCCTCCATTCAAAGTTTTGAAGAGCCCAGAAGGTACCACTGACTTCTTTGAATGCTTTCTTGTAATTACTTTCTAATCAAACTAATCTGACATAGTTTCTACCAAAAGCTGCCTGTCATCTCCAAACACATTTCAGGCTGTTCTCCAAACATTTCCAGACTTCCAAATTTCTCTCCAAGTCTGCTGTAAGTGCCAGCCTTTACCAAGTTTCTTGCAGTGTTGGCTGAGAAAGATTATACAAAGAAGCAAAAATTATTTGAAACTTCACAAGAACAATTTACGTCCAGTCTGTGGTTTGGGCAAAGTTTCAGGTCAGCTCTTTATTCTACCTCCACGGGTTCCCACATTGCAGTTTATGATGGAAACCTGAACCAAGGAATGCTCTCAGAATGGCTACAGCCGGTCTGGACACACAACGCTAAAAAACAGGCTCAGAGATTTGTTTGTTCAAGAGCACCGACTAAGCACCTTTACCATGTGTTAAATACAGGTTATTTGAAAGGCATTTGAGAGCTAAATTGGGCTTAGTATTACCTTTTATGTTTTATGGGTTGTGGAAATTTTCCCTGCTTAATTATCAAAGCATTTTATGGCCTTCTACAGTCCCCAGGAAAAGGACAGAAGAGAAAGGTGGGGGAGGCAGCCTGATCTGTCAAGGCATCCGGATGAAAGCCTGACCTGCAGAGCTCCCAGGGAATGGTAGAGTTTGTTAGCCTCCCAAAGCAAAAAAAAGTGACTGTCCTTTCCAGGAGGGCTGGAGGCTTTGAAATTGGAAGCCGAGAGGCAACAGCTGTAGTCATTTGCATGGCATAGGCATGTCATGCCCGCAAGGATGTGACAAATGTGGCTCCTCAGTGCTTGGAGAGGCTGACCAAGGCTTGCTGTGAGCCTCAGCTTGTACAACAGGCAGGTCCTCCTCTGGAAGATGGTCATGGAGGGCAGAAAAACAAGCATGGTGGTTGCAAGTCACCACAGTGTTTGTCTGCCTGAAGCAGATCAAGGAAAGAGAGTGACCTGCCTTTTATATCAACCTGACTGAACTGCTAAGCACTGAAGAGGAAAAAGCAGTTTACAGCCCAAGTTTTTTCCTTAAATTACCACAGCAAACAATTGCAAAAGATATCATTTCTTCACAGCCCCCATGAGCTGGGCTGAGGTTGCAGAGGGTCTGCAGAGCCTCTAGACTCACCAGTGGCCAATGTCATGTCAGTGGAGAAGTGAACTAAGCTCTACTAGAGCATCAGCCACTACCTGGGCAGCCTGCTTCCTTATTTTGTGCCTTCCTTCACCCGTTCCCTGCCTCTCCCGACTACTGCAATGGCAAAGGAACACTCCTTCCTCTTGCATATGCACCGAGACTAGCACCGTAAGGCTACCAAGCTCTCTGCTTACTAATACCACAGAATCAAATAATCAAAGAATAAATTCTTCCCAAACTAGTCCAGATCCCTCCTCCCTCAGTGCACTCCCTTGGGAATTTGGTACCTAAGCTTCTTGGAAATTCTTCTAGGAGTTTAACTGGATGTCATACAATTAAAGCTCCTTGAAAACAACGTGGCCGTCCTTTGAGGATTTTGGCATTCATAGCGAGGACTGTGAAAGATTTTACAGTGAGACATAAATTAATTTCCAACTTACAGTAATAAGGGAGTGTCACATTTATTTAGGCTGTTTCCTTCCTTCTTCTATCAGATGAAGTTAAAAACTGGGCAACATAAATAATGGAGGCACACTACCCAGCATCCAAGGCTGGCCTGGATTTTCAAAGGCTATTGCAAGCTATTCAATGAGATTCCTAATGCTGTTAGATAATCACCAACTCAACAGTTTGAAAAGTACAAGTTTGACTAAGCACACTTATTTCTTCCACAACACATCTGAGCAAAGAGTGACTCTGACACATACATACAGTGCTGGTGTCCATTCCTGTATGACAATGACATGGCAATTGTATTGCAGCCCATTCACCCTCCAATGTCCATAATACAAGAATTTTGCATACAAAGAGTAGGATTTTACACGTTAGAATGAGGCCACAGAAAAGTGAAATTTTAGGTGCTAAGTAGGTACTAGATGCAGCTGTGTATCATCAAGAACAAAAATCAAGAGCTTAATACCCTCTGTACTCATTTTTCCCCACATATGTCTGGCTTATACCAGTGATCTGTATTTCAAACCATCATTAGATGGTCCAAAATAAATGTGGCATATACACTGCATCCTCTCCTACCCTGGTCCAGCACTCCAAGACAATAAATCAAAGTGGCAGCAAGACATTTACATTTTGGTTTCACAACAAAGGTAGCCCAACCCTCTGTGAGATCCAAATAAAAAAAAGAAGGGATTGTCAGGGTAGTGAGTCACAGAGAATACGGCAGAAGAAAAGCTAGACAGGAAAGTAATTGTAAAGATTAATCTGAAGATGAGGAAGGGTGCTTCTAATAAATTGTGCAGGTGACAGCCAGGCAGAATTTGGAGGAAGAGATCTTCAAAACACACTCTTAATTTTCACAAGCTATTTATACTCTCTGAAGACTCTGCCACTCCTGAGAAGGGATATCTAATTTTTTTACCTCTGCCTAGCTTCAGGCTTTTCCCATCACTTTCCTTCCACCTGCCTTCAGCCAGGAATGAGGGATACTTTCTAACAGGGCAAGGAAATAAAGGGGAGGTAGGAAAGGAAAGGGAAGAGTCAAATCCTTCAGGGTCTTTACTCCAGCCACACAGCCCTCAGTTTAATGCACAGTCCAACTGGACTCAAGAAGACTTCTTATAAGGCAATGATAAAGGATTAAACCTTGCATCCAGCATCACGTCAGTAGGACAGAAATCATCCCCTCAAAACTGAGATGGGACAGCAAAGGACCTTACACTCAAACTGCCTCGTGTACACCTCACCTAGATTTAGGCAGCTCTAAGTTAGATAACATTTAAGTTGAAAATACCAACAAAAGACTCAGCCCACCAATTACAGGTGCTTCACCCAGATGCAGCAGCTCTTTCTTCCTACTGACAACATATAGAGACAGGGTCTGGCCCTCATGAAAGAAGTCAGTCACACTGTACTGTATGTCTTGCAGTGATGTGCTTTAGTAAGTTGGATTTATCAGCTTGCACCCTTCTCAGAAAAAATAGTGGTTACATCTATTAAAATGCAAGCTCAGAAAGCTTCCCCTTTCCCTTCCCGAGAAAAAGCAAAACCTTGGCAGCTAAAAATAAATAAAAATATGGGGAAATACGAAATGACAATAGAACAGAAAGATGAGATAAATGTATGTTTCTGAAGATCAAGAAAGGAATAGACATGTCAGATACGGAGGCTACCTCAAAAAGCAGTCCCTGGGAGATGGAAACTATCGATCTAGACAGGGGAACTCAACCTGCAGCTTAGCTCTATTTAAGTAGATATTAAGGTGGCAAAGTCCCAAATCAGAATTTCTAGTTTATATAGCAGAGTCACACACCAGCTTCAGGTCAAACAAACATTTTTGCTAAATAATAAAAAAAATGTGCTGGAAGAAATTAAAAGACAAACTACCTCCAACTACAATGATGCTAGGAAAAAAACAAGCTACAACTATGTAGAAAAAAACATGAATCATTTTTCTTGTCTCAAAAGTTTTGCAGTCTTTTGATTTGCTTGCTGTGGAAGGAAAAAAGTCTTTTAATTTAAAAGTTAATAACCTTCTTATATTTAATATGCTACAGTCTGCTTGCATTGAAATTTATGGCTAATTTATCTTTGCAATCTTGGCAAAAAGTATCTTAAGTTTTGGAGATACACTGCTTCTATTAATTCCTTAAATTGTTGGTTCATTTTATGCACAATTCAAACAGCTGAATTACTGGTATCAAGGACAAACCATTATACTGTCTTTTTGCTTCAGTGTTTGTATTAGTTATTGATAACTTCATGTACCATGAACATGTATTTGCTTTTGACTTTTAGGTTTGTTTTTTGGTTTGTTTTGTTTTGTTTTTTTTTAATCAGAGATGCTTTTGGCTGTATATAGCCAGTTCCTGTTCTTCAAGACATGATAATCATCACCTGTTGATACTGCTGTCTTGAGGAACATTACCAGTAAGGCCACTGCTATATAAGTTATCTGCAGAGTAGATGCCTAGGACTAGGGTGCTGCAATGCACTTCCACTGCACGTAACTTCCACTGGAGGGCAAAGACAGGTACCTGCTCACCTCCTGGGCGGTAGCTACTCACACAGCCCATGCTCATCTCCCGCCTCTGAGGCTCAAAGTAGGTAGTTCTATAGAGAGAAGATAGGTGCTGAAGAAATCATGAATAAGAATATTTAACATAGGAATTAGGAATATCTAGCATGTGGCATTATGAATATGGAGTTATCTTTTCTGTGATTCAGTGAGAGAGCTCACTACTTCTGTTCGGCTAAGGGCAGGTTATCTCCCCCCCACCCCCCCCCCTTTAAAATCTCATTCAGATCTCTATTATTGTCGTGAAAGTCTTTTTACCCCAGCTGAAACTACAACCACCTCCATGTCTTTTGTCTACAGACAGCCAATTACATGCAGTATATTTTAATTCATGAGATGCATTCCCAAAGCTTTTTTTTTAATTTGCCTCCACACAGTTTACATTGTTTTCAGGCCTGGTACAGCTCTCCGTTAACTGATTAGCAGGAAGCATAGGATGATGAAATAGTCAGTCATGACAGCCAGCCAGGCAGGTCACATAGCAATAACAATACCTCTTGTACTGCAAGTCACATCAATGAGGGGAAGTAAAGCTTGCTGACTGCAGTGGTACTGTTTCCTTGGCCCAGTTGAAGACCTGGGTCACCTGCTTCTTTGTAAGGGTTACAGGTTCAATATTCAAGCATGGACTACAGCAGAAAACAGAGATACAAACCACAGTGAGAGGACGAAGGGAAGGAAAAGAGCACCCATGCAGAGGCTCTACAGTAGCAGATACAGTATTGCACGTTTCAGCTGAATAACATTAAGCCCCAACAAGTGTAAAAAAACATATGTATGCATACACATAGCAATGCATACTTTGAGCTCCTATATATGTACAAAAAATGAATAAACAACACCAGTGGAAAGCCATAAGATTGTCACCTAGATAAGTTGCATAACTCTAGTATTTCAGATCTCTGAAAATAGACTTCGGCTGTTTGATTCAACCATAAATCAGGATTCCCGTTAATCTGGTTTTAGAGTGGCTTTCCTGTGCAGGTTTGAGAGTCTCAAAGGAATATACTGTTCGTTGATTTATATACTAGTCTTGCCAAAAAGTTGATTTACCATTGCTTTCTGCAAACAGTGAATTGCAGCTAGCTGGTTTCTCTGAATATGCAAAGCCTGTACTGTATATAAAGGTGGGAGAGTTTGACAGTTTACAGCTAAGTAAATCACACTGATCCCAGTGTTTGCCTTGAGATTTACAGTGCACACTATGATTTAGGCCCCAGTGCTGATGCACAAAATACAGACAAATAGGAACATGTTTTGTCATCTTTTCACACGTTGGATCTTCTTTCATTTACCCAGTATTTCAAAGTCACTCTACCTAACAAAATCCACTTTGAAAAACATTACCAATTACACTTAGAAACATTTCCAAACTTAATTTGACAACAAGCTCAACCAGTACATTTTAGCCCTTTGAGCAACCCTTGGGCTTTGAGAAGTTTCCTTTAGATTTCCAGCAATGCTTACCTATTTTAATACAAGTCACTGCATACAGTCACAATTAAAAGAGCCACAGCAGTGAGCATAAGTTCCAGAGAATTTCTGAAATCCAAAAGATGCAGGCTAACTGTAGGCATCTTGGCTCCAGTAAAGAAAAAAACCACAAACAACAGAGAATATCAGAACTCATGTTATTAATTGTTCAGAAAGTATTCTCCATATCCACTACTCCTGTGCATATGATAAGAATACTGTAATATTTATTTCTATGCATGTGATAAAACATGAACTCACAATCAACTACAACTTTTTAACAGGTATTTTGGGACAATACATCTTCTCAAGGTCATTTAGTCAACCTATTCACCACATTCAATATTCGTGAATCTAGATTCTTTGCCTACAGAGGTGACCCATCTGTTACCATACTGGAGATATCAAGATAGTAGATCTTTTTCTTTTTGCTGGTGTTTAATTTGGCAAACTATAACTTCACACATTCTTTATAGTGACTTTTCCTGCTTCTGGCAAAAATAGTGCACCTCATTGGCCAGCTGAATAATGAGGAAAGATTATCTCCATTGTAGAAAATTATGCTGCTGGTGTCACAATATGAAGACAGTGTAATTTATAACTACTTCACTCCCTCCTCCTTTCATTTTCTCCTGGACACTAGGTCTTTTATATCAAATTTCAAGCCATTTTTCATTTTAGGAGCTAATCTGTTTGGTTACTGAAGTGGAATGACAGAACACACCTGTGATCAAAGGGGAAGGTAGATGGAAAAAACATCTGAGTTCATGTATATACTACATCCATTACTCTGACCTTGTAACACAGTACTTCATATAGGTTTGGTCAATTATTAGACATTTTACTGTTATTTTCAGAACAAAGAAACTATTGAGCAAGTCTGGCATGCACTTTGTTCTTTATTAATTTAAACTGTCCCAAGTAATGACTTGAGAGAAGTCAAATATCTCTTCATAAAAAAGAAAAAAAACCCTCCTGTATAAAGGAGCATATTCACAGAGGCAAACCCCAGAAATTATCATTCTTCAAGGTGGAGCAAGATCACTCCCTGCTACCCAAACCAACTGAGTTATCAGGACCCTGTTTAGAGTGAAGAAATCCCAGATTCAAAACCTGGTTTAAACCCACTGAAGGTTTTCAAGACCCAGATTAGGCTAATTCAGGGTTTTCCCCCAGGAGTAGTTTTAAGTGTCTGTTTTGTTCCAGTGGAGAACAAAGAAAACCAAACTTTGAGTGCTGCAGTTTTTCCACAAAGACGGAACTTTTCTCACTCAGTCACTTTTAATTAACTTCACTTGCATTATGAGAGCATTGACACATGATGGGATTGTAAGGTTTATGAGGCAAAGTTAAGGGCCACAATCCCAGCCCTGCAACTGTCTCAGCACTGCAAGTAGGAACCAGACTGTTGGCATCACACTTCAATGAATGCTTCCCTTAAGGCTTATGGATTTTTAAACCAATCTTAGGACTTCGGTTTTTTTTTTTTTTTTTTTTTTTTAAACTCAGTCCTTTATCTTGCCCAGGGAGCATGCTCAAACTGGGAAAGGGGGAAAAAAATGGTGTAGAAGGAGAAATCACCTCCAAGCAGACTGTGAAGAACCTGGTTATCAGTTCATCTCTGGTAAATGTTGCTGCTTCTGTCCTCTGTCTAATACCAAAGTCATGTTTCCCTTAACATTTTACTGAATCAGAAGGAAATAAGATATGATGAAGAAAAAAATCCAGCTCTACCTGCTCATTTACTTCCTTCCTTCGAAATAATAAAATATTTGTGATATCATCTTCCATTGCTATGGAGGCAACTACAGTGGAGCAGAGGGTTATGTGAATTTAGCAAATGACAGAAGCTCAGTAAACTCCTTCAGGGGAGACAAGTGAGTGGCCTGCTTATGTGGCCCACTACAACAACAGTGGCATCAAAAAAAAAAAAAAATCACAGAAAGAAAAATGAAGAAAAGACTCCTTTTCCCTCCCTTCACCCACCCCCATAGAATTATTTCCCATGGCTGAGTAATGTAAAAATCATGTAGAAAACAGAGTTTAGAAAACTGCCTCTAGATAAAAAACATTTGAATTTCAACATCACTTTTCCATCAGCTTTAATGTTTAATGAAGTACATTCAAAATACAAGGTATCTGTCCAGAAGAAGCAGAAAAGTGGAAACATTATTTTGTAAATGTTGATTTGCCTGGAAAGTATAACCTTGCATTGTTACAAGACACATTTTCATTGATTCATAGATAAAGGAACCACTTTCTCATCTCTTGCAATAGGTTTTTCCCCCACAGGTATGTGGGCCCCCACTGCTCTTGCCCTGAAGGATGAACAATAAAACACATTCATCGTTTTCTCTATAGGATTATAAAAAACAGGTGTTAGGAATTCCACGGACATTCATAGCCAAATCCTTATACCATCTCTATGCACAGAAAACATGATCTTCCAGATGCCATCCTATTCCAGTGGCGTGAAACCCTGGCTACCAGCACAAAAATGAACAACATGCAAGCCAAATAAAATGGCACTACCAGTAGTAAACAACATCTATTTGCTCGAAGGCAATCTTGTCTCATTCTAGGAAATAGCTACCGCTCTACAGCTAAGGAGGAGATAGGCTAGTTGTGCTACCATCCTTTATGCCATAGGAATATTTCCTCCAAAACAGCGTGGAGGGCACCAACATAAAGGCATTGGACAACATCCAAAATTCTCAGTTCCCCTTTCCCACTTGCCATACAACTTGTACCATATCTCCAGACACAGAATTGGATTCTGCCTCAAGCAAACCGATGGGATTCTGTGACTTTACAAAGAAGTGTGAAGGTGGAAAATGAACTTTTGTCTGCTTTTTTTTCTGAGCTAGAAGTAATTCTTTGAACCTCCCCTTAGTGATAAGGTCAATGCATTTTGGAGACCATTTTTTGCAATTGCAGAGGTGACTGTAAACCAATAACAGTTATGTAAAATGACAAATTTGAATACCTTGATAGCACATTAATCAAGTCTCTGCAAAAAAAAAAAAAAAGAAAACAGAGCTTTTGATGTGGAAACTTTTTTGTTAACTGATTCCTATTTTCACATGCTCTTCTATCTAAAGTCTGAAAAAATAGTATAACTGGTTATTCTTTCAATACCTCAATCTTGTTCAAAGTTAGGAAGCTTAGTCAAAATGCTTGAGCAATTCTGAATGGGAAGGAAAAATTGCTAAGTAGTCATCCCAAATTTTGCTGGGAAAAAAACCAGTTTGTTAGACTCAAATTTATCAGTAAGAGGTAAACACCCATTTCAACATTAGCAGGTGTTTGGGTGCAAAAAGAGGAGGTGGAAAGTGAAAAAGAGAAGAGAACCCGCTTAAGCTCATAGCTCAGCAGGCAGTGTACCCCCTTATTCTTAATTGCCATGACTCTATGAATGACAAACCCTGTAATTACAAAACCAAACAGCATGAAGATGATAAACAAAGAAGGCCTACTCCAGAAGGTGCAATACCCTCCTCCCAGAGGTCCAGCACTCATCTTTGCTGATGTTTTCCACCCAACTTCATTCAGATTGGATTGAACCAGAACCCAGAGAAGGACCATTATCCCCAAAAGCACTTTATCTTTTGCTAAATGCTGGGTTTGGTTTTAACAAACAGGCATTTTCCAGCAATATATTTTCACAAGGAAATTTCCCAACAAGCTGTTCTTAGAAGCAAGCCAATTTCCAGATCAGAGATCTATATTGAATAATTTGAAGACATTTCCAAGAAACATCTGTTTCTTCCACACAAATTTCCAAGTCTTTCCTCAGCTACTCTTTGTTAATCTTCTACAGTTGTCTCATTTGGTTCTTTGGGTTTTTTGTGGGTTTGGGTTTTTTTTTTTTTTTTAAGAACTAGAAAAATCACTTTCTCTTCAACTACAAAAGGAGTGCAGAGGAAAACACTACTTAATAGCATAAAAGATGACTTTCTGACAGCAAAACAAAAATTACAGACTAAAAAATACCCTGGGCTTCCTGATGGAGGGAGTGTAAATAAAAGGACATGTAACTCACCTTATGATTTGTTTTGAGGACAGAAAGAAGAAATATTCAAGTTTCTAATGCTAGCACTATTCATAAGCATAGAACCCTACAGCACTACCTGTAGAGAGACTCAAGCTTGTTCAGCTTGTACTCCTAAGCCAACAAGAAACCCACAGCTGTGGTTAACAGGGCACGAAGCCCAAGATAATAAAGTTCAGCTGAGAAGCAGGGTATATTAGTTTAGGCCTGATGCCATACTAGTTCGCTATATGGTTTCTAGTCAGCTCAGAGCAAAGACAGAGCAAGCTTACATCTCTATGTAAAAGATCAGGTAGCCATTACTTTAGATAAATGCAAAAACATAACATAGGACCTCTGAGTCTTCAGGTTTGCAGACACAGAATAATTAGAAATGTCTTTACCCTTGCAGGTAAGCATGTTAATTTCTGTCCTATTGGTGTGTTACACTTGTTCCTGGTTCACCCCCTAGACCCAACAGGTGCTTCATACCATGGAAATACATGCCGGTAGAAAACTACAAATGCTGCAGCCAGTCAAAGATATGGGGTTAAGAAAAATGCAAAAGATTTTTGACATATATTTCACAGAAGTGATCTACTATTTCAGGTTGCTGGAAAAAAAATCCATGGAAACAAGAGAAATTAGCTTGGTAAAGCCACTAATGCTGCCTCATGAGATCCTTCTATGGAATGTTGAGATGTGCTTGTGCTCTGAAACGTTATGTGTAATGTGGTGTTACAATATGCTCATGACATGTTTACAGCTGAGTTCTCTAATATGGTGTTTTAGGGGAGAGACCACTGCAGAGGAATGAGAACTGAGAAAAAACCTGACAACATTCACCCTTTGGAGGTTAATACCACTGATCTGAGGTGCTCATTCTAGTTTGGAAGACTGATTAATATCCTGCAGTGTTTTGCATAGGAATAAGAGCTGTCTCCAGAACTGTCATGATACTACACTGCAATTTAAATTGCTACTACTCTTCTAAAACCTTATTAAGCTAGAGAAACTTTCTGAGATAAAATCTTGCAAAGAATAAGACAGATAAAAGTTGGTATTGATATCTAAATTATTATTATTGTCTGCTGTGGCTAACTTTATTCTCTGGCAATCTGGTTTATGGCCTCTAAGAAACACAAGATCCAAACCAAAATTGACAGCAAGGGATTAAAATGTCTGTAAATTACCACAGCTGCTCACATTTCACTGCTGAGGAAGGAGGCTGCTTCATTTTTTACTGTCAGATGCCACTGGTGGCATCCCTCACACCTTTCGTCCTGGAAAAATAACAAAGTAAAACTGCCAAGACTCACTCAATCTCTGTCAAGTTGTCGAGTAAGCAGGTGTGCTAGTCTCTAAATTGATGCAGGACATCTATATGGCAGTCTGAGAGTCATGAAACTACCTCCATCAAACAAGGTGCAGGCAAAAAAATATTTCTTTCCCAATGATCTTACCTTGGATAACTACAACATTCAGATTTTCAGACTCATTTCCACTGTAAGCACAAGGCATATCTACAGAGAAGTGCACTGGTTGTGTGACTACACCAACAAATTGGGATGCAGGAACTGGGCTCAACCTCCTGTTCTGCCACAGACTTCTCAGTGAGGGCAATTTCACTGATCTTCTCTTCTTCCCTCAGTAAAATACAGGGCATTACCACACAAGTGTTCCCCATACCTGGAAGTGTTAGGAGAAAAAAAACTTACGTGCACACACAAGGTGTTAGATATTTATGTAACGATTTACTGTCATGGCACGTGAATAGAGCACAAGATCTAGAAACAATCTCAGAATGAATTCCTAAAGCCATTAACTGGCCAACTCTTCACACCTGCCAAGTACAGACCCCAAAACTAATTCATAAGCACTCAGTAACTTCCCTCTCTCCCTGGGGATTTACTGTAATTTTAGCATTGACTTCACTGCCTGCACAAGTATGACTGAGATCAATTCGTCTGATTCTCACAAAAACCTTGGTAAAGGAGGGGCTCAGATCTCTTATCTGGCATCAATCAAATGTCAAGAATGAGATTTCTGTGGCATTTACACAGTCCCATAGATTGAGAGATATTCATGGGATTTGAAAAGCAAAGGCTTTGTTGATATTTTTCTGAGTTCATTAAGGTAAAAGTGTGTTTGCTCCACCCAAAGCTGGAGTGACAGCAATGTGCTGGACTTTGTTTGCATGCATTCTTCCCATGCCATCTACCTGTCCAATAAAAACAGTTAGGCCTTAGCTCTGGTCTCACATACACTCATTTTCACTGGGTAGAGTTATACTATTCAAGACTTAGTCACAGTCAAGTGAAGTCAGAAATGGATTCCATCTCTATTTTTCATATTTTAAAAAAGGGTGAGGAAAAGGGAGTGAGTTGAAAACATCAAAAGCTTCAGATCCAGATCTAACTTGAAAATCAAGGCCAGTTCTAAAAAAGTAAAAAAAAAAAAGAAAAAAAAAACCAACCCTGTAGCTTTGTATTTCTTCTTTAAGGTCTGATCATACTGGTCCTCACATACTTGTGAGGAACTGGGGAAAAAAATCTGTGAAATTTCCATTTTACCTCATTTTACTTTGGAAAAGTTTGCACTTTCCTCCACTTTTCTCCTTTGTAGATTGTGAACTTGAAAATTTTGGTATAGAATATGGGTAAAATAACATGTTTTGCTCTTCTACATGGAGTCACATTTATCCTGAATTAAAGTCTTTTTTATTGCAGAGTGGATATCTTTATTAAAACAATAATATGTACAGACATACAAATTTGTAGTAAGAGAGACCAATTTTCAATTTTTTATACAATTCTGGAAGAAAACCAAAATTGTGGAGATCTTTTCTCCTCTGCAAACCTATTTTTTGGCCCTTAATATCCCTTTACTTTCTTCTACTAATTATGATACAGACAATTGACTTTTCACAGTCCTCTTTCTGTGCTGATATTTACAAGGAGCTAGAGGACTGATTTTATATACTGCAGATCTGAAAATTACTCTTGGACTTAACACAGTCATTTAAATGCCAAGTTTTTGTAAAGGCCCCACAAATGTCTTGGATTTGTAGTTCATGAAAACTTCCATTCTTTGAAAGACTCTCTGAATAGTCTTGCCAGGGAAGTGGTGGTAAAATGGTTTTAACACTTCTGTGAAAACTGTAGCACAGATGATTAGAGATTATAATACACAGAACAAGGCCTTGGAGAGTACATTAGCTTTTAACAGCACTTGAAAGCTTAACTAGAAGCTGGTCGAAGAAAACCAAACACAAAACCCTCTCTCTTTTCCCTTCCCCACTATAGACAGTTCAGTCTTTTCACACACACAAAAAAAAATAAACAAAATAATATAAGAATGAAAATACTTAGATCCAGAGTGGTTGTTATGTTGCCTCAAAGAAGATTAAGTCAGCCTACTTAACATTACCCATATGGCAGAATAATGACTTGAGGCTACAGAACTAGAAACCTCATGAGGCTCTGCCATGGCATATCCCGATCTTTTAAATCATGAAATGCGTCAGAATTGGAGTTCAGTACTTCCTAGGGAAATGCAATACTTCATGCAGCATTGTCTTTTAATCATACAAAATTTTTTACTTTTTTGTTTTTTAGTCAGCTTTTGTACAGGTTTTTCAGCTGGTGGCTGAACAAGTCTGAAACCACAACTGTTGGTTTTCCAGCCTTTTTGAAGACATTTCATATTGGTGGTCATACCGGTGGGCCTAAAAAGTTATCCTCCTGAAGGTGATTGGGGTCCTTCCCTGGTGTGCAGTGGTGATACAACCTGAAAAGTCTTCTCAAGGGGCCATACAAAAGTTATGTACTTATGGGAAGAAAGGCAGAGAATTTTTGATAAATCAGGAACAGGCTGGAAAACAAAGAATAGGATCATGTAATGAATTGTCTATAAAGCATTCACCAGTCAGAGCCTTGAAACAGTGCACTGCTTAATAAATATGTTGTAATTTCTGTAAAAAGGTGGGGAAGGAACAAGCCAGCACTGACAAGTGATTTGATTATTTAGGGCTTGGTGCAGGCCAGAGCAGACTATGAGGTCAAGAAAACCAGAAACACAATGCTAAAACCAAATGTAAAACAGAAAAAGCACCCTTCTAAAATACAAAAGTTAAATATAACCTGGTCTTATACCTGACAGGGTCCTGGCAGCCATTTCATTTCAAGGAGAGAGAGTGTGAGACATGGCAGGGAGCTTGGAGAAAGCCTCTCGTTCAATGGCAGCCAGGAGAAAAGGAAATGCTGGGCTTCATAAGGGGACGAATAACCACCTCAGCAAGGGCATTGCAGGATAGAGGTAGGTAGGATTAGCCAAGAGGCAGAGCTTCTCCTATCAAGCAAGTCTGTAAAGCCTGGAATCACTAACATTAGAAGGGATTTGATTGAAGTATATAAAATATAGCATATTCTGAGAAGACTGGATGGGGCCTTTCTTCATTCTGTCCTGGACTCTGCAGTCAGTGCAATAAAACATAGCTAAATAGCCAGAGCAGATAAACACAGTGCTTCTCCATAAAGCATAGGATTAAAATGAGGAGCACACTGTCACATAGGCTGGGGAGGCTGATGCATAATCAGGTTTCAAATACTGGGATATGGATATGGAAATTGCATAAAGTTATCATTATTAACAGCAATACTTTTGTCAGTGATGTTAAACCCTGTGTTTTAGAGTACAAGCAAATTGCTAGATACTACAATTAACACGATGTGCAGGCAAGATCAGACTAGCTGCTTGCTGCAAAGTTCATGAACCTCCTTCAGGATCCAGCTAGTGAGTCTGCAAATGCAAAGCCTGCAAAAGCAAAGTGTACTGAAGCTATTTTCTCATTGTAGCAGGAGGTATAGGAAGATGCTATGAAACAAAATAAATTTTAAAAAGAAAGTAACTCAGACTCCCACGATTCTGCTTGAGCTATGTTTTTCTGATATTTTAGTCAGCCTCCCTTTTTGATTTTCCCCAGTGTTCTGAGATGCATAATTTAATATTTCAAATTCATTGCCTTTCTGATCTAGATTTACCAGACACTTTGAAGTCAGACATAATGATACCTTTTCAAAATGACTTAGACAAAAAAAAAAAGTGCCTGCATTTTTTGCTATGCATGTGAAAATCTATAAGAACAAATCATTCCATGTGCTTTAAAAAGTGGCCTAGAAATACATGTAGCAAAAAGTATTTTTGTGTCTGTGAAATAAAGAGAAAATAACTTCTTTTAAGAAATCATCTTTAGACAATTTAGCAAAGTCTACTTTGTGTGCCCAAATTCTTTAGAAACCATTTATTCAAGCAATAGTTGAAGATAATTATCCAACCACATGCTTACAAAGGAAGACAAGATTTGTAAGAGAGATAATATCTTTCAAGTCCATATAGCTGGAGAAAGCAAGCTTCCAGGCAAACAAGCTTTCCTGCAGTTCATTTTTTTTCTCAGCTTCCTAAGTTGGTATAATAAAATAAACCATTTATATCTCAAAACTAACTATTGTAGCTACAACACTGATATGGATACTCACTAAGCTGAAGACTGAAAAGGCACAGTGCATATGAATGGAAGATGTCAGCTGAAAACTGTTTTAGTGTAGTGGCAAACTAAAAAACCCAAAGCTTTACTAGCAAATAATTCTTCAAAAGTGTGTGTTAAAGTTCTACCTTAAAAATCTTCCTGGTGAGAATGAAAACCTGACAGGGTTTCTTGGTTTTATTTCATTTTTTTGACTGTTGATGTTAATAGGAATGTCCTGTTCAAAGAACTTCAATGCCAGGAAAAAAGAAGACAGACACAGGGGTGACTGGATGCTGTAGATTCCTCACAGTTATAAACGAAATACCGGAAAACACATCTGGGAGCCACATTGCTGAAGGCTGAACAAAATGAACCTAATGATCTGAGGGCCGAAGCAGCTCTGGTACTGAAGGCAGATAGAGCCCTGTGTATGCAGTAGACCAAAAATGTGAAGCATCATGTCTCCATCCAGCATCTGTAGTTGAGAGATTCCAACTTTGCCAAAACTGTTTTCAATATAAATGCAACAGATCTTGTTTACTTTTCCCAGATATGCAATGAAGGGAGAGAGCAAAATTCTGGAGAAAACTCCAGCTTTGCTTCTCAATATTCTCCTGCACCTTTCCCGACTTAATTCTGAAACAGCAGCACTACTTGAGTGCGAATGTCCACATCGCTCTTCCCATCAGAGGAAATAATTACAGGTAATGGAAGATGCTCAATAGCAATCTTTAAACTCCTGGTAAAGTATTTTATACATGGAGACTGCACAATTCCTATATTTTGGGGATCACAGATCCTTCGTCTAGGTACATTTGGAGAACAAAACCTAACTGACTGCTTGGAAGTGCCACTCAAGAGTTTTCTTCCTCCAGTGGCCCTGTGGATTACAGCAAGGCTGCAGCTGACTGTGATGCTTATCCACATACATGTAACTGATGTCAGTGACAGAAGAAATCATCCCTCATTTGTTCTTGGAAAGTGTTTTACCTAGGTAAGTGTTTTCCACTACACTGGATACTTATTCACACTTTCTTTTAAAGGCCCTTTAAGCCTGATTGTTGCTTTCATCTGTGGTCTGTTCTTCCTCAAATCTCCATGTTACCGTTTTCAGATGTGAACATAGACATGAGAAGAAGAAACTGAATTCAGTCCCACACGGCTTCAGCTTGACTGCACCCCTTGCACAGGCACCCTTCGCAATCCTTGGTTAGTCTCACCCTGCCGTGCCTGCTTGCAGCGCTTCCAAGGTTGCACAAAGAATCGCAGCCTCACTGCCCTCTCCATCTCAGCAGACCTCCCAGGCCAACAGGGTGGCTGCCTGCAGTGCTACAGGATGGACACCAGCTGCTTAGGGAAGCAGTTCTTGCTGGTATTGTTGACATCCCAGAAGGGCAGCCACCATTCCTATCCCCATCTGCAGGAAGAGGAGCCTTCCTGGTGCTCCAGGTCTCATTGGGACAAGGTGACTGCCCTTCCCATGGTGCCATGTCTTCCTTGGAATTTCCAAGTAAGTCTCCAGGCATGAGACCAGAGCTTGCTTTGTATACTGCACGCAGACTCAGTCTGGAAACGGTCTGTCTGCCTCAGCACACGCAGCACCCAAGCGCAGTGGCGTTCATCATCAACTGGTTTTAACAAGAAGCTGCCAGCTACTGAGAGTTTTAAACTAAGCAGAGGCTCCTGGAGCAAAACTAAGCTGCAACCAAACTGTGAAGCTCAAGTATACCTATAATTACTGAATTAATTAATGGAAAACTCTTAGCAAAGACTACAGAGATGATAAAAAAAACAAGCAGAGAGAGAGGTATTGCACCTGTTGAATGCCACCAGGTACCAAGACAATTTTGGCAGTGGCTATTCTGTCTGTAGTGTAAATTGTTGGTTTTGTTTTGCTGGATTTTTTTTCCTTTTTGAAGACATTCCTCACAGAAGCAATAGCTCTGCAGAGCATGGCCTCTTGTTTTGTTATGCAGCCTTCCAGAACAATGAGGCCCTGCGAGCTACAGCACTGAAAATAATAAATAGCTTTAATTAAAAAAAGATTGTGGTTTATTTATTTATATGTTTTTTAAAACCAAATTGCCACTCCCAGGATACTTCAGCCATCTCTGCAGAAATGTAGAAATATTAGAAACCAAAGAAAATGTTAAGTAGCTGAAAAGGGGGTTCAGCTGGGGAGAAAATGAAAGGAGTAACTGCTATGGTGTACAGCTTAGCTGAGCAATGACTGAGGGGACATATGTTAACTGGCTACAAGCATCTGTTAGAAATAAACAGCTAGCAGAAGAATAACAAGTTAGCATAGTAAAAGAGTAACAGCTAGAAATAATGACAACACTAAGAAAGGCAAAATTTAGGCTAAACATCAAATATTTTTTTACCATAATAGGTCCTAGGAAGTGAACTATTCACAGGAACCTGAGCAGAAATACTTTTGCTTAGTACACACAGTTTTATCCCCCCAGTTTAAAGTCAGACAGTATGGAGGACACAATCTTGCACCAGAGAGGGTTTCTCTCTATAAGCATCATCTTCCAGATAAAATGCCTGATAGTAGCAGGGAATATCATTCATTTCAGAAATCACTTCTAAAAATTATCTATTGCTTATGTAAGATAAAAACAAGTGGGAAAAAACAAGAAGTGGTCTGTTCATCAAAATGCTAAAACTGAAGTAATTTTGTACATTTTCTGTTCTCTTTCTTAGGCTTTTTTTTTTTTTTAACAAAGGAAAAATACAGCCCATTGTACCCCAACTCCCAGGATATTTTAGCAACAGCATTGACCTGTCTGAAAATTTTCCAGTGTCTCAGGAGTCTGGAGCTGGCATCTCTTCTGCAATTGGTTAAGTAAAAACCAGGTGTGTATTCTCTAGGGTCATCTCAGTGGATGTATATTCAGGAATGACAAATTCTGGATGATATTCAAACATTCTTCTGGATCCGTGTCATCTTGGCAAACAGCTATAGATGCACATACTGACCTGTATCTCTTCATCTGCTCTGTGTTTTACTCAGCCCTGTAACCACAGCCAGTATATGGATTTCATCACACAGAGGTGCCAAGTCTCTGCAGAATTAGAAAAGAGGAAAAGCATGTGACTCATCCTGAAGAACACCAGATGTAATGTTCCCATTACCTGTTACAGCGAACACATTACCATTTCAATACCACTTCAAAACTGTCTTGATTTTCAGGGGTTGCACTGACAGCTTCACAGGTTTTCATTATCATTTGCAAGAATTGCTCCCCAAAAGGTCATTTTTCCTATGGTGGATGCACAGGCAAGCAGCTTCAGCAGGTTTCAGCTTGAGCCCACCTTTTAAGTTTACTCTTCAGTAACTGCAGTCCCAAAGGGAATCTTCATGACTTCATGATGCTTAACCAAAACACTAAAAAATAAACCCAATTGTTAAACCCCAAAGCAGTGCTAGAATGTACTGCTCAGCTCCCCACAGCACATAGAGACACAGAGAAGTAAACCAAGCCTCTCTCCAAAGGTTACAGCTTTATATGTCTCCGTCTTTACAAAAAGTCTTCCTCCTTCCACAGAAGCTTCCCATACTCCCTCTGATGCGTCCACTTTGGTATAATTTACTGATGACAGCACTTAGGAACGTTTAAGCAATCCCTTCCATGCCACCATCTTTTATATAAGCTTATATTTTCCATTTCCCTTGGCTTGAAAATATAAAACATAGGATACCATCCTTTACTAGTTGCAGACAAACCATCTGCGCCCCAAAACACAGCAGTTGAATGTTTCAGTTATTTAAGAACTCCTGGTAATTTATACATAACTTCCTTCAAAATAAATAACCACAAGAATGAAAAAAAAAAATGTGTCTTTCCAGTTATATACATATTATATATATGCATCTGATCTTATGCCCCATAAAGTTGACTTCAGTGACTTACTCAAGGAAATAAAACTAAAATGAAAGGCTGAAATAGGTAGTGCAGAAAACCTTTAATCTGTAAGAAATGAAGCTGACAATACATACAAAGCCTTCTACCAGTATTTACGAAGTTACTGTCTGATCTGTTCCGCAGACTGAAATCACAGAATCAAGGTATGTGAGCTGGCAAACATTAAATATTATTTTGCCTGGAATACTGTTTCTTTTGGTACCACTACATATTTGCAATAAACCAAAGATATCAATTTTCTATGAGTTTGTGGGTACGCTTGAAAGTAACCTTGTCTGGCACAAAGTAAATCTCCACTTTGTTTATATTCTTGTTTAACCACTGCTGAGTCCGGGGCCACCAGCTTATCCCTAGGCTGAGATCATAGAAATATTGCAGCTCACATCAAAGCTGACCAGAGGCCTGAGACAATTAACACAATGACCTCATGTAAGAGAGGGTCTGAGTTCAACAAGCTTCATCTGATGCCTTTACATAGAGAGCCAGCCCATCTGAGCTGGGATTTCAGCATTCCACCTCACTGCTGCTTACCACAATGGAACATAGAAAAAAAAAAAAAGAAAAAAATAATTTTCATATATAATGTCTACAAGCAAAACCAGGCAGGAATAAAATCATAGAATCATAGAATCGTTTAGGTTGGAAAAGACCTTTAAGATCATCAAGTCTGAAGTCATATAGTTTATGCCCTATAGTTTCCCAAGCTGACATCAAAAGTTTCCTAAGTTTAAACCACATGTATCACCTGGAGAAAAAGTGTGTTTGGAGAATGAATAAACCAGAGATAAGAAAAAACACATGCATTTTTCTTAGCCATCTTATTTTGTGGCTATTTATAATATGTGATTAGCATGGAACAGTCTGTTGTTTGCTCTGCCAATTTCATTTTGGGGCTGAAAGATACTAGATAGTGTCTGAGAGGGGTGTGAGCTCCTTCAAGCTTACATTAGCAACAGTGGTTGGGTCAGGGGAGCTGGTAGGAGGACACAGAGAGAAGGAATTGACAGGTAAACCCCTGTTGATAGTAAGCAAAAATTGTTTACATGTGAAGGCTGTCCCCAGAGAGACATTTGGACAACGGAAAAATATTCTGTTGTGGCTCAGAACAAAAGGGGTTTCTTTTCTCCTGAAACCTTTGGTATGTTCTGGTTGAGGAATTTCAAGTCCACCACAACAATATTTCAGCATTTCTTCCACTCTAATGGAAAGGAAGACAAAAATGAGAGAAGAGAGCTGTGCAGAAGCGCACTCAAATTAAGTGTAATTTGAAAAGAAAGTATGATGGAACCTTTTCAAAGTTTGGAATAAATTAACATAAACATGCATTTATATAAAAATTAGTGTTCCAGGATGTTCTGAGGAACAGATGGTTAAAGTAACCATCCATGTACTACCTATAGGCAGTATAGTGGCACTGTTTAATATGATGTCCAAAATTTCTCTTTATTAATACCCTAATTTTCTCTTTTTTAAAACACATTTTCCAAATGTTGCTCATCCAGAAAAACATTTCCCATGACAGATAATTGATTTCAGATTCAAAAACAAACAGAAACCTCAGTGGTAACCAACATATCCACTGAAAAATTAGCCATTGGAAGTTACAGTGATCTCCTTTAGACAGGCAGATACCTGTGGTACCATTCCCAAGCCCTGGAAGAAGGATGTGAAACTCTGAAAGGGGAAGATTTGAAATAACCAGAATTTCCTGGCATTTACTATGCTCATGAAAACCTGCTTAAACTTAGCCAATTTATCCGCTCTGCGAAAGAAAGGTCTGGAGTCAAAAGGAAGTCCACAAGTGTCTCCTGGGTGTCACCTGACTGTCCTGCCACAGGATTTGGTGGGTATACATCGTGATTTTTAAAAAAGAGGGGGGGAAATAAATCAACCAAACCAGCAAATCTGCTCTCCTCCTGAAATGCATATGAACAAATCCTACTGTTGCAGGACATTTGTTTGGGCTGCAAATTCAAGCCCTCAAAAGCAAGGAGATGGCATGATCAAGGCTGCAGAACTCGGAAGCCAGGAGGGACTTATGTTGCAGGGTGGTCCAAAGAGTGACACTTCTGCCACTTGGACTTGACTGCATTTGCTTGGAAGTGGGAAGACACAGTCAAGGAGTCCGGGGCTGCAGGCAAGTTATTTAAAGCAAACTTTGAAAACCCCAATTTCAAGGGTACTTAAGCACTTACAGATGCTGACTTATGCTCCTTGACATCATGAGTTATTAGACACTTCATCCAGATAGGTGTTTTGGAAAATCCAAGCAGACATCTAAGTACCTTTGAAAATCATGTCTGCATGGGGACCATATTACTTTCGTATTAATAATGTGGTGACCAACTTACTAAGAAAAATAACTTTTAGCTGTTTTCATTCAACTGAACAAAATCAATAATAAAATAAATGAAAGGGGTAATTTAGATGAAAAAATTATTAAGATTTTCTTATTTAGTCAGTATATTGAAGGTCACTTTACTAAACAAATAAAATGTCTCTTAGGCACTCTGTAAATTTACAGCCAAGCTTCCATTTCCATTCAAAGCCTACCAACTGGAACACACATCTCTTTACAGAGAGCAGTATAAAAGATACAAAGCAGTCAAAAGTAAAATTTAAATCTATTATTTATCTCTAGATTTCTTATTCAGGTCAGAGTTTAGTGAAAAAAATAATCTGGGCCATCCTAGGGGCCAAACCACAAAGTACCATATAAAAGATTCCCAAGAAACAAGTAAAGTCATTTCCTAGCTTTTTAATTTTTTTGTTAACCCTATTATCTATTTGCTAACCCTGTTAGCATTCCTGTACGATAACAGAGCAAGTGAAAATAAAATATTGTCTGGAGAAGCATTTCTATGCTAACAGCTTTCCAGAAACACTGGCAGAAATAATCTGAATTACTTTAATTTGCAAGCATTATAAACCTTCCTAATCCAGTCATAACTATCTATGATTGTAAAAAATTTTCCTATTGGTAAAATGAGGCCACAAAATACACTTTCTTTCACACCAAGACAAGAAAATGATCCAGTCTTATTTGGAGACTTGAAAGGGGGAAAAGAAGGTGCATTTTTTCTTCCTCTGAGAGCCTCTAACACACTAGATAGGCCCATAACTATCCTACAGATTTGGAGTAACAGAATCTTTGGAACAGAGGAGGTGGTGTTTTCTCCACATAGCACTTGCAAGACGCCAAGAGCATCCACAATTACCTGACTACGCTGTCTTAAGGTCTGAGCCAAACCTGCTAGTAGCCACTCTACTGTTTTCAGCAGACTTTGGAGGAGTTGCTAAGTGAACAACAAATCCATTCAAGCCAAATTCTTTACTGTATCCTTTTTTTCTATACCTCCCTAATTGTAAAAATGGTCATCTATAGATGATTCAGCCAGAAGCTGAGAAGTTGAGCTCTGGAAACCTATCAGTTCTGTTTTTTCAGCTACAAGATGAAACATTCCTGTGACAGATGCTACCTGGAGTTCTTATGCTCGTGGTTCCACCAACACATACATACCTCTAATTTCTATGACTACCATCAACTTCACTAGAAACTTTCAAATGGAGATCTCTTAAACAAGAATGGTCCTTCAGCAGCCCCTACTTGAGAGCGCAATGAATCATGAATCTAATAGAGTAATAGTTTTACATAAATCTGATTTTACCTCATCAGACATCTAATCTGTAAGTGAAAGTAGGCTGACAATGTAGGCTTCTCTCTCCTGTGGCAGGGATTTGAGCTGACAGCCCCATCACAGAAGATTTCTCTTCATTGTAACACTTCTTGTTGCTATGTAAAGAACTGGGATTGCTAATGAAAACTACTCTTTTTTTTTTGTGCCATTTTCAATTATAAGAAGATTTGTGAAGGGTTTTTGGAGATGTTGTGCCGATTCCTTGCCTGCCTACTACCTCCCACATTCGCCTTTTTATTTTGTCTTTCATCTCCTTTCTGATACCCCACATCCCATCATGCCACACTGCACTGGTTAAATAAACCCCTAAATCTAGCTTTTGTCTAGCACTAATCCTTTTATTTCCTAAATCTTATTTAATCCGTAGGCCTTCCTTTCATCTCTTTAACTGTCAGTTGGGTCACTACTGTTTCCTATCAACAGCTCCTGAAAATCCTGTATGGAGTTAAAAAGCTTTCAAGTGTTTCTATGATTCTCATTAGATTGTGCTCTCCCTGACACCTGCTAAAGACCATATTGCTGCTGTTCATGGCCTCCTGCCTCCCCCTCCTCGAGACAGCTCACACTTCACACAAGCAATAATCACATTAGAAAGAGTTTCCCATTTTTTCTGGAAAACTCCCTGCCCTACTTCTGGCTCAGACATTATCAATGCTTGGTTCAATACACGTTGTCTCATATAGTGGGGAAAAAAAAAAAAAAGTTTTTAGGTAGAGGAAGTCAGGGAGATGGTCATGAGAGAAGCTTTCCCTGGTGCCACAGGGAAGGGGTTATCAGTTGGGTTTTCATGCATTAAATCACTGCCCATAGGAAAAGGTGTCTGCATTTCCCCCTTGTGCTTCTGCTTCTCCTCGTGATCCCTCAGTGGCCAGTGAAGCAAAACTGGATCAATGGGGTGGGGGGAGAAGCAGCTTTCAAAAGTCACTCCCTGTAAGGAGCACCCATTTGTTAATACCCAGCAGGCATCTGTTGCAAGGTCCTGCCTTTCCACAGCAAAATATTTCAGGGTCCTTCTGCCCTGACACTGAGCAGAAGTTACAGTGAGAGGACACCTCAGTTCTGACACTGCTGACTTACAGACCATGTGTGCCAGCACTCTGCTCCTGGCCCTCCGTGGCCCAGAGCTCCTCCTCACACTCTGCCCTATTCTGCAGCTCTCAGAGAGACAATACAAATGCCTTAGATGTCTCCTGCTTCTTGCACCCTCCTATGGCACAGGTGGCAGCAGTAAAAGCCAAAGTCCAGACTTCCAAAGGGAGGCAGAGCTGTTGTTGTTATGCCGTGGTGGGAGGGGAATGGTTATCAAGCCATCCAGCCTTTCTCCAGGCACACCCTCACCTCCCTCCAAAAGCTCTCAGTGAGTGTAAAGAGGCCAGAGGTGACCAGTCACTTTTACATCCTACTGGACAAATAGCCCAGAACATCAGATGCCATTTAGCAGTTCAGGTTTAAAATAAAATGTGTGAGATTTATTTCCATTTTTTCCCCATCAAGCAGTGGTAAATGTGAATATGAACATGCAAATGACACCACGATCAGTATACTTACCAAGTGATGAGCACCCTCATTTCTTACCGACGGACACTATGAACAGAGAAAAGGACCATTCAGAGCCACCATCGGGCCGGACTCCTGGGTCATAGGTGTCATGCACAGAAGAGTAAGCACCTGTAGACCTCCATTAACAACCCAAAAGGACTGTGTCAGGGAACAGGATAAGGCCAGTGTCACTGTGCAACTCCCCACTCTCCACAGCCACCTCCAAACCCCGCCTTTCCCCAGCTCATAAGCTGTCTTCTCCACATTTATTCACACACACAAAGCTAACCATTTATACCACTTGGACAATATCCATATCCTCAGATAAATGAGATATCTGGATGAAGCACAGAGAGAAGGGAATACTGTCAACAACACTGCAGCTGAGCCCCTCTCTCACTCACAACTTGGGTCAGCCCCTGCTCCCCTCCTCACAGCTCCATTCCACAGCCCTGGCAGTTGAAGCCTGCTGCAGTCAGGGGCCTTGCTCCTGCAAAGCCCTGGTATGCAGGATGACACCCTCACCCTCAACTGAGGTGAAGCAGCCAGGTCAGTCACTCAAAACATAGCACAAACAGCTTTCTTGAAATCTAATGTTAAATTGCTTGCAAAAGGTGTAAGCCAACCTCCATCTCACTTCTATTTTGCCTGGTATACTTTCAGCTTTGCCTCTGGATCCTACCTCATCCTTGCCCCAGCTCGCAAACACTACCTCCTAAAGCCTACTAAGAAAGTCAGGTGTGGGATTTCATGCTGAATGCTACCACATGGACCCACTGCATGTAACCAGTTAAACTGGCTGGATGGCTGCTGCAGTCCACAGCTGCTCCAGTTTACAATCAGAAGCAAGTTGTTATTTGCTTTCTTTTGCACAACACAAGCCTCATCCCTCTGCAGACATGCAGTAGCATGTCTGTATCCTTTGCACTACCATACTTGTGCCTTAGACAGGGTGGGCCAAGCAAGTTTAGTCAAACTGCAGAGGCTTTTATTTATGCTGAAATACTGTCTAAGAAGGCAATAGCAGGATGAATGGGACTGTGAAACTAGCATGGGAACACAGTAATTTTAAATTTATCTTCACTCATCTCTTTCTTATAATACTTATACAAAATCTTCTAATGTTTTTAATTAGATTTTGCTCAGTGTGAGTTCAGTATTTTATTCATGTAAATAACATTCATGTAATTAACAAAGTTAACTAAGAGCTACAAAATTTAGAGCTGGATTTTTAAAAAACCTTCTAAACCCACAAATGTGTTGTACTGAAGGTTGAACAACCTGCCTTGGGATCCAGAATCCAACCTTTCCTCCAACCCAGATACCAAATACTCCCACCCAGAGGGTCATCCACCACTCTTGCAATCCCTTGCTCCTGTGTGGATGTAATAACAGGACCCAACCCAGCCAACCCTCCCAGAGGCAATTTTCCACATCGTTTTGGAAATTGCAGTGAGCCAGGGATGACTACAATAAGCAGTAGGGACAGGACCATCCTGCTTTAATGGAGAAGAGATAAGCTTCATTGATGTGAGCTGTGCTATGCCAGTTCCCCTTCACACCAGACACCTGTCTTGGTGACCAGGGCCTGGCTGTTTCATTTACTTAGTACGGACAAAAGCAGTAAAACAGAGCAAAAAGTTTCAGATCTCACCAGTCATGTATAATGCCACTTCATCATCCACCAGAGGGTATGTGAATTAATCTACCAAATAAAACAATTTATTAATGAAAGTGGAGTTCTCAGAAAAATTAAATAGACATTGCTGTTTAAGAACACACACAAACAAAAGCTTAAGCATGTCAGTAGGTTACTGAGACCTCAGCAGGATCTACGCACCTGCTTGCTATTTTTAAGAACCTTCCTGAGCAGAAAGTGATGTGTGCATGGACTTTGATGATTTCCTGGATAGGGATATAAATACCTGAAAGGAAAAAGATCACAGAAAATGGGTGAAGGGAAAAAAAGAAGAAAAATAAAAAGTCCAACACCTGTCAAACTAAACAAGTCTGGAAAGTTACCCGAAAAAAAGCAAACTCCGCAACATTAATACTTATAAAGGAGAATCGCACAAATTTCAAGATAGAGCATGTTTCATCTAGCAACAAAGGTCCTGTCATCCCTTGAGTCAATACATGATAATGAAAACTCTATTTTCCTGTAATATTTGTGAAGGCAACAGCCAAAGAAGGAAGCATCCAATATAACCAAAATCTCAAATTAACACACTAGTTTAAAATCAAACTGCCACTTTATAGGCATGCAGTATAAAGAACATAGGGTGAGTGTAATTTGAGTGCAGCAGATTAAAGCTGGAGAGCAAACACTCCTGCTGCCCTCTGAGCGTGAGGAGATCTGCAGAAATACTGCTATGAAAAAAGCACCATAACTGATCTGTGGAGTTATAGAGGCATGTGTTGCTACAAGATGGTCTTGTGCTAAAAAACAGTACCACCTGCACACACTTTGCAGCTGACAGAATGTTGGAGAACCGTAGATAATGTAAAGGAAATTATATAAAAATTCATAACTACTTTATCATCTCCAAGCTTATCATTTTGACATGAAGTTACATGAAAAAATAGCACTGTGTTAATATTGGCAACGTAGGAACACTCCGACTTTCTAAAGACCCAGCAATTCCAGCAAAAAGAGGGATAGCAATGTAGTCCATTGGTTCTTCAACGTTACCTGGAGACCAGGATTAAGTCAAGAGATCTGCTATGGTATATAACCCATAGGTCACATTCAGCAATATCCATCTCATACACACACAAAACTTTACGATATACCAGCAAAGTTTCTCACTTGGAGAAGCAGCGGTGCATTTCCCAAGACTCAACAAAATGCAAAGTGAGCAGAAGTGCTAGTAGTAGTAGGTGTAGCTGGCAGACCATCATCTGTGACCCTGGTATTTTTAATCGGGGTTGTGGTAATATTTAAAAAAACACAGAGGAAGAAAACATTGGCATACGGCTCAAAATCTGCCTAAATGTTTCTAATATGTCATGTAATCACCTATATGCTTAGGCAAGATTTCTGTTGCAAGTTTGTTACTTCTGATGTGGCCCTGGTTCAGAAAACACACAGGCATGAGCAGCACCTAGGCATATTCCATAAACACTGGCAAGTTGGAGAGAAATATAAAAACAAATCCCCCAAATCCTTATTTTTCATCTGGCTTCACTTTAGAGTCTTTCATATCCTGAGCTCATCCTTCTCCAGGAATTACATGACTTGCCCTTTACCAGAGCAGTTCACAAATAGTAAATGTGTTTCATAACAGAAAGCTGGAAGGGAAGCAAAATAATCACAGTTGGGTCTTGAATTTCTTTTTCATTTCTGATGAAAAATTCAAAAGTATTTTTCAACTCTTTTTTTCTAAATTATGAGGAAAAACACTTCACCTTTCACAAAAACTCCAACTTCAGGTTATCAGTGTGACATGAGGATAAATCACAACCAGGTAAGTAACACACACAAACACCTTATCTGGAACATCTCCAGCCCAAATTAGGAGGAACGAGTAAGTTGGCTGAGACAAACGAGGAACAAATTTTTGTCAAGTAACTCAGAATTTTCACCAAGTCACTCAGAAAAAATGGAAATTTACACATTTGTGGTGATCTTGTCACTTTTTTTGTCTATGTTGAGCTCTCCTGGTGGAGCATGTTCACCCAATTTCCTATCACACCTGGCAGGCCCAGGACAGTCACAGAGCCTGCATGGGGTTGTGGTAACAACCTGGGATTTTAGCTGCTTGCCTACTACACTGCCATACATCAGACATGCTGAAATGGCACCATCAGTCCCATTCATTAGGTGGAGCAACAGTTTATCATCTGAGAAAGCATCTGTAATTTTGGATTCCCATAAAAAAACCAGTCATTGTCAATGACTTGGGTGCATATGTGTTAATCCAGTATTTATGCAGGTAGCCAGGTTTGCAAGCCCAGAGCATGGAGCCTTCTGTCTATCTAAAACAATAGCAGGGCAACAGAGATGCCAAACCAGAGCCTCCTTGTGATGCAGGGAGTATCTGATCAGCAAAATGCCCATCTCAGCACCAGCCACCAGGTCTGGCTCCAGCAGCTTGAACAGTCCTGCAATCGGGCTTCGAGCTGTCTGGATGTCTCTGCTCACCCTGCCGAGAATGTGACCATTTTAAGCTACTTGTAGTAATGCAGTTTTGGGGATGGGGAGCTTCTTTTAAGCCTACTCTCAGACTTGCTTCACATGCACTGTTAAAGCTGTCTGAAATAAAATTGAGTGTAGCAGTGATTGTAGATTAGGAGATATATAGTAGAAAGAAAAGCGCTTAGGGATATGGTGTAGTTGGGAACTGTCAGTGCTAGGTTAACAGTTGGACTAGATGATCTTCAAGGTCCTTTCCAGCCTAGATGATTCTGTGATTCTGAGAAAAGTATGACTCTGACATATGTATGGGTTACAGTGTGGACAAGTGCATCTCACTTCAGTTGGCTGAACAGTTTTATATTAAGCCTTTCAGAAAACTGTCAGCACTGTATGCAGGTAACAGTTCAAAATGCTCAAGAGTTTATAGGCTGCAATAGACACTGTGGCATTTTTGTGATAAATATAATCTTTACTAAATACAAGCTGCAAAAGCTTTCCATTGTAAATGCAACTTCTCTTGTAGAGTTCATAATTACTATTGCTGTCACATTCATCATCAAATTATATGTATCATTCAGCCAAGGAAATGCTGAGTAAGGTCGTCAACTTGCTGTAGTTAAAAAAAGAAGAAAAGCAGGAAGGGTAAATAATATCACAGAAAGGGTTCAAAAATCAGACCTGTTACAGAGAAAGTGAAATCCTTTCCACCTCACACTGCCAACCAAATGTTTGTGTTTATGTCTTTCTGTCCTTTGTGCCACCCTGGATGCAGGGATGACTGCATCATTGGTGAGGTTGTCCAGGCAGCTGACATCAAAGCAGTCTGATGGAGAGCTGCAGCGTTTTCCAGGGAGTTCAGGACAGTTTCACAGCTCCCTGCAAACATGCTGAATCGCAGCACTGTCTGCTTTGATCAGGCCGCTCTCCTGAAGCATCTGTATGGAGCCTCAGACAAGAGATGCTCAGAAAAGGAGTTGGATGCTTGCCCTGCTGCAGCTGAAGAACTTGAGCAAGGCGGAGGGGACGGGAAGAATGGGGGATGCGTTATTTCCAGCGGAGGCAGAGATGCAGCCAAAAGATATCCCAGATTTGAAGAAACTTTATCAGCAGACAGAGTCAACATGTTTACTACAATGGGAGGTAGCAGGGACTGGGATAGATTGTCTGGGTTTTCGACGGTCCTACTCCATCTCCAAATCTAGTGGCTAAATCCAGTCAAATCTAGGCATAATTTCTTCTCTTGTGCTTTGATAATTCATGGAATTTATGGTAACAGAATCAAAACCAAACCAGGCCCAATTCTCTACCAGGGTTATTCACACTGTGCAGTCATTCTCAGGGACAGAGGGTGCACAGATGGCGTGTACAGGGTGCCTGTCAGCCTTCTAAATCCAGTCTGCACAGGTGCAAGCAACACAGGTACAAAACAGTTATGAACTCTTTCTTGTATCACAGGCCATTGGGTTATGATATTATAATAAAACCTGGGGACACAGCAACCAGACATCAGACTGACCATAGTGTTCCTACATGAGAGATCAAGCACCAATTTACCTGGGAGATCAAGGTAGGAGTCAATGTTATAGGGAGACTGTAATCCACATATTAGCACTCCCTGGAGCAGCCCATTCACTCCCACATCACATAACCGAGATGCAGTCACATGTAATTGCAATGGCATTTAGTATGTGCTGAGGGTGGTTGCTGCTCTGACTGGTGTAGACATGGACCCCTGCACTGCCCTTGGTCACACCCCACAGTCACAAAGGGCATCTGTGCTGGGCCACATGTACAGGAACAGAAATCTCTCTGCTCAGATGTTTTCTTCCTTCTGGAAGCACTGAGTTGTAGCAACATGCCTCAGCCCTGAGCTATATCACGTGGAGAGGCACGGTGATATATTCAGCTGCTCTCCCACCTCCTCTGCACAGAAGACAGCAAATTGTCTATCGTTCTTTACTTTGTTGCACATCATTTTGCAGGAGACTTACAATCACTAAGTTGAGTGTTCACCAGAATTTAATTACCCCTAACATTTATAAATGGTTCTGCAATAATTAGGCACAGCCACATCTTTTTGTACAGAAGGTGCAACAAGCTGCAATACTTGCATAAATGTGGTCATTACTCATACCAAAGGTTCTTCTGAGCTCCGAGAAATCCTGAAACTTGCTGCTTCGGTACTAGTTCATTGCTCCGTAATCACCCAGATTTGTGGTAGCCAAAAGAGTTCTTCATCTTGCTCTCTTTCACTCGTAGCTTCTGTGTTTACTGCCGAACACTCAATCACCCTACTGTGGACTGCTAAGCCTTTGGGATCACAGGAGTAGAGCAGTCAAGGCACTGGCTCTTAGTAACTACTTCAGTGCTGCCAGAGAGAAACAGAAACTCCTTCTGGAAAATGGACTACATGTAAGGAGAAAGAAAAACAAACTGACCCTTTGTGCATTACAGAGCGTGGGATGCAACCCGTGACCATCCTCACCAAAGAGAAAGAGTGAAAACACATGGGGTCTCCCTGTGCCACAGCCTTAACCAGAGACTTCAACCATGTTCAGTAACACGAACTGCCGAGCCCTGCCTGACCCGTCGCATGGACCCCACCTCTACAACCATGCTGGCTCTGAGCACGTATGCTCCTTTTTCCTGCTGAGCAAAGACTGGAATGGTAAGCCCAACAGTGGATGTGTAGGAAGTGGACTATGTGGGAAATGGGGTACTGTCTGTGAGGAAAGGAGGGTTTATTCCCCCTTGAACCTGATATTTGCCTAGAAGGCAAACAGAGGCCAGATACAAGACCCTCAGATATTCCCTTTCATTGCTCTCACATGCACTAAGTCAGAGATAAATGAGCACAACCCTGCTGGTACCTCAGCCAGAGGCAGGAGCATCAGAGGTCCAGGTGCCCTCTCCTCTCCACTGTGCACGTACTGGAGGTAGGAAAGTTGTTCTTGGCAGAAATTCAGTGGGCATCTCTGCCTGCAAAGATCTTCATTGCAGAAAAGGCGCGAGAACTCCTGGGAGCTTTAAAGTCACTCTGGATTCTGGTAAACAGCAAACTTTTGCAACACAAGATTTAGCAGCACCTCAGAGAACTTAAAGCAACTCTATTTCTAAATATTTGCTCCACAAAACCCAGTGAAGCTGCTACAGTATTTGCATCCACCGAGAACAGGACTGAGGTAGATCCAACCCAGACTGACACAATCCCGCACACGTATATCCTGATCCGGCTGTGATTTTTGCCAGTGCCATTTCAGTCACAGACAGCAATGGAAGAATTCCTGTCAGGGCATTTTTTTGACACAGATGTCTTACATATTTTTGTCTCCACTGCAGGACACAGCACTGGGTTAGGCTTTGCAACTGCACACCAACTACAGCTGGTCAGCCTGTTCCTTAGCAGCCATGTCACAAACTCTGACAGGCTTTTGACAGGGCTGGGCTGCACAGGACCTTCTTCAGACCTGCAGTCAAGACTGTCTCCTGGCCTCCTGCTGCACAAGCTAAGCAGCTTTGGCAGGATCCTGTCCTACCCCATCACCCTTTCCTCTGACATCAGTTTTCTTCTCAGAAGCAGGCTGTGTTCTAAATTCAAGGAGCAGAAGCAGAGCAGGGTTTAGCTATACAAAGCATGGTAGACTGCATGAGGATCTTAATGTTTTCCAACCTACATAACAGATAGTAAGGGACTGTTCCTGTGTTCAGTAGCTGAACAGTGGATGGACATACCCATCCATCTCTCCTCAGGGCTCTTAAGCTGTGTGAATGAAACTCACAAGTGCAGAATTCATGTAAATGCCATAAAAAATCAAAAGCTGAGCAGAATCCTAACCAAACAAACAAAGTCTGTGCAGCTTTGTTTTGGGGAGGGCATGAAAAGAAAATATAGGCTTTTCAGAAAAAAGTCTCCCAGAAAGCTTATCACAATTTCTGTTATCAGTTGGGAAGATACAGCTACGAAAAGGACCTCTATCACACAGTCTCAGCATTTGTTTTCAAAGCAAAATAGACAAATATTTTCCGCCAGCAGCATAAATTAATAGCATATATGTTCTGTAAGAAGAGGGTGTGCTTGAGCAGAACAGCATTTTTTTTCATTCATAATAAAGCAGTGGAACATTTTCAAACCTCATGAAAGAGTGTTCTGGGTGGGCTCTAGTATTGGACAAAGATTAAGATACATCTTTGCTACAGCCAAGCCTGCACTTGAGGATTTGAGTTCTGTGTGGTTTAGTGCCATAATCCACCTCCATCCCTTCCCTCTGCATTACAGTTTCCTCCCTTCCAGCTGCACAGTATCCTGTCCTCTGCACAACAGCCAGCAGTCCCTTAATGCCCTCCAGCTCACTCAACTTTTACTTGCATGCCTGTACCCAAAGAGGGAGAGCTGACAGCACTGGTTGCAAAGTGAGGATTCACAGGCACATTTTCCGCCCCAAGTCTCTTGCCCAAGAAAGCACTGATGCTAGCACGTCCATGGGGCACTCCATGTTTGGAACCCCAACGGGGAGACTCACACATGCTACGTGAAAGCCCCAACACTCCAGGTAGTGGAGGTTTATCAGAGCTTGAGATGTTACAATGCATAAGTCGCCAGCTGCAGCACTTCTGCTGGTAAAAGAGCATTCATCCTGTACCCACACATGTGTCAGGATTTACCTTTCAGCAAACAGGTCAGCCCCCACGGCTCACCAAAGCTCGGCCATCTGGAAGAACTAGCAGGACTGGGGTGGTCATGGACAATCTTCCACCCATCTTTTCTTTTTCCTCTTAATAGAGAAACTTTCTTGACCCAACTTGTATATTTGCACAATTCTGATGCATCGCCCCCCTTGCAGGAAGTTCAGAGGAAGACATCGGCACAGGTACACATGTACACCTCCTACGTTCAAGTGCCCACATTAACCACATCTACCTCTTTAGAGCTTTAGACACTGTACATGAGACATTTGATTCAGACTCCATCAATACATCTTTTGCATCACAACAAAACTTCATGGCTTTCACCACCAAGAAGAAAACTCTGGGTATGGTTCCTGATCTGAAGCCCGGTGAAGCCAACAGCCAGCCATGCCCCTCTGTGGGACCCTGAAAAAGAATGAGACTTTGAAGCTCACTAGGAAGGTTATAAAACTCGGTGAGGAAGTTGACAAGCAGCCAGAAGATTTCCTGTCTGTGGAAAGGGCACTTGCTTGGTCATCTCTGCCAGTTCCCACGACAGCAGCATCACAGAGGGGAAAAGGGCAGTCTCTCTGGTAATTAGATCTCAGGCCATTCACATGTCCAAGCCAAAATCTTGAATTTCATTTCATACATTGATAAAGCACACCAAAACCTCAGCAACTGATGTCATGCAAAGATCCAAATAAGTAGACTAAAGCCACAGGGGCTGCTGAAGATAGACAGTGCTTATCTTTAAGATCATATTCACTTGTGGGGGTTAGGGCAGAGGAGAAAAGAAACAACTAAGCAACAGTGAAAGTGGCCCATGTTTTAAAATAATATTATTTCTAACACTATGTCAGGTTTTTCAGAGAAACAATACTTTTCTTAGCAAACTACTTCCTGGTAAGCTTTTACAACAGGAGCGGAAGGACAGCCACTGGACCACATCCCACCATCCTCTGGGATGGTGCAGAATGAGAAATATTGTTGCTCAAGGCCTGGGGTAAGGGAAGGCTTCATAATCTTTTCCTTCCATCTTAACTCACAGCATCAGAAAACTCCTCACCCACTCCTGATGATCCTGTACACTGCAAGCCCTCCGAGTCCAGCTGAACACCAGTAACTCCTAAGTACCCCCCAGAAATCTCTTCCTCTAGAAAAAGAAGTTCTTCAGATTAAAGAGAAATATTTAGAGAAGAAGCAGGACCCAAGAGATAAAAAGCTGGTCTGGCTAACAGGAGACTAGGGGTCCTATTCACAGATGCATTTCAGGTACCAGTGCAAAATAATTCGTTTTTCTGAGCAGTCAGTCGCATTGGTGAGAACAAAAGCTAGCACAGAAAGTCAAAACTTCCTTGCTGAGATTGGGTAACTTCAGTTTACATTGATTTATAATTTTTATGTATGGGTACGTAAATTTTAAAAGCAGACAAAGACTATTCAAGGGAGCTAAACTACTCTGTTTAAGATACTATTTTCTTCTTTTTGCATATCACACCAATTATTTCATTGTCATGAAATTTTAAAGAAAAAGAAACTATCAACAGTCACTATATAAATTTTTTTAAGATGACAGAATAATATCAAAGCAGCAGTATAAATACATTTCTAAGGTTCTGTTGAATTCAAGTCAAATAAACTTCAGCAGCTGAGAGTGGAATGACATTGCTCTACCACATTAGGATGCAAAGCGAATGTCATTCTCTGTACACATTTCCCTTATAGGGCTTGGACTTCAACAGTGAGAGTTTCATAGATATGGTAAGATTTTCATACAGCCTCCACTGGCCATTCCATCCAGCCCTTAACTTCAGGATAAATTAGAGTTTCCTGTCAGTTGCCCCGAGCAGCTTTGTGGTGGACCCCCACTGAGGACATCAAATCTCATGTCCCAGGTCAGGGGGAGAGCTGCATCCCCCGTCCCCATCCCCATCCCAGCATTACCCTCTCCAACCCATGGCCAAGCCAGGCAGGATCATGAGTCCACATGGCAGGCTGGCTGCTCAAAACATCCAACAACCTCAGAAATCCCCTCTGGTGAAGTTCTTCCACAGAGAAAAAGAGTTTTACCATGCCACAGGGGACCAACAGCCACCTCTGCCCTACCCCACCTCTGCTCTGACGTGGGTCCCATTGCAGACCTACCCACCACCTCCTCTCATGCTCTCCTCATGGCGAGGCAGCAAAGCTGGAGGAGTCTTAAGCATGGAACAATTGTTTATATCTTTTTGCAGGGGAAATCTGGGATTATTTATGGAAATTCAGATGTTGCTAAATAACAGATGCTCTTCTGAGAAAGAAAACTTCTTTTGTTTGGGATGGTTTGAGGGGATTTTTTTTTTTTTTAATGCGGTTTAGGAAAGAGAGCTGAATGTTTGCTCCAGAATATAGAGGAACTACACTGAAATAAAAAAATGTTGCTTGGTGCATGCATTTCCTGCAGTACCTACCATCACTGGACTTTGTGGGCACCCCAGAAAAACATAAGAAAAACAAGACCTCCCTCTTAATTGCCAAAAAGCAAACAAAAATTAGCTAGGACTTTATTACCAGTTTGGTCTGTGCCCTGTGGAGAAAACTTGCTCTTTTTCATGCTATTGCTCTGCTAAGCATGGCAGAAGAAAGGGATTCACATAAAATAAGCAAAGAATTATAACTACACTGAAATAAAAAACTTCACATTTAAAACTTAAACAATAAAAATGCAGAGTTCAGCAGAAGATGGAAACCCCAGCTAATTCCTCCAGCTCAGCCATACTAATTTGTCCTCTGCATGATAAGCACAGCCCTTCTCTAAGTTTGCTGTATAAACATGTATACTACAGCTCTTACTTTGTCTTCTTGTTCATGGTGGAGGTTTCAGACAAATGCATTCCTGTCGGATACCATATTCTACCCTGGTACAGTTAAAAAGACTTCATATTTTACTGGTTTTACTGTAAATGTCCTGGGTTTTTATATAATATTCCTAAAACCTAGCCCCTATGAAAAAATTTGCTTGAAGCATGTGCAATTTTCTCATTTTTAACTTCAACTTTTAACTTAAAATGTTGCTTTTTCTTATAAATACAATATATTTGGCCAAGTCATCTCCTGCTGGAAAGAGTTCACTCAGTTTTTTCCAGGATTTAACAGTGCAGTGGCATGAGTTACACTGCAACAACGAACGTGCCCAGAGTAAGCATTGTAACACAATGAAGCTGACCTGTGATACGTTTTAGAGAACATTTTAGATGCTCAAATCACAAGACTAACTCTTATCAAAAGGGTTTGTTTTCCATATTATTTTAAAAATAAATTCCACAACAGGGCCACCAAAAATATATCTATGTATCAGTAAGAATACACTGAAAATAAATAATGAAGAGTGTGAAGAATAAAGAAATGCCTTCATTGCTCTAGAAAACATCTGTCTGCTAATAGTAAAGTGAAAATCTGGGCCCCTCATTCTGGATGCTGCATGTTTACCAGAGATGATGACATATGACAGAAGGGTGATGGAGGGAGGGCCAGAGCGTACATAGACATGGCTTATGTACTGAGCAATGCGGTAAATATTTAATTCTGTATATTTAGAAAATTAAGAGTGTACACACTGCAATGCACAGATCACCATGAGCGGTCTCAGCTCAGCAGCCCAGCACCAGGAGGCTGGATAGGAGGCTGAGGTGGAGGACTTCTCCCCATCACCTTCTTACCATCTCCCCCCAGCAGCTGCAGAAGCACCTCATGGCAGCACGGCACCACTGTCTCACAGAGGATGCAGAGGGCAGCACCGGTTTAAGCAACTGGGATAAATCCAGACAGTCAGTGTTAAGTGCCCCATAGTCCACAGAAATCTGGCAGCCACACAGGACTTTATCATGGAGGCTGAAGTTTCAGTCTGGAAAAACTAGATCACAGATGATCCAGAGTCATTGAAAACAAAGGGTAGAGATTTTACTAAATAGTAGAGGTATTACTAAATCATATATGCAAAACTTTAAAACCCTGAATACATAGGCAAATAATAAAAAAAGGCATTCATGATAGCAACTGGACACACTCTTCACCAACATCTGCCTTGAAGTACCCGGAAAGAAATTATCAAAGAATTATTTTTGCTTATGTTTTTCAAGCTATGCTTCCATGGAAATTTACTTTGTTTTATTTTTTCTATGATTTGAAATTCTACCCACTGCATCACCTCTAAAAAAAATGCAGAAACACACTATAAAGCAAGAATTAGCTCTTACAGAATGAGTACTATGAGTATACAATAAACCCAAAGGCCAGGACCCACACTGAAACATATCTTCATCATATTTATAAGGTGGTAATGCCTGGATCTGATCAGCCTGAAGCAACCAACCAGTTTTGGTGACTCAGTAAGTAGACTTTATAAACAGAACATACCAGGTAACCTTTGAAATAATGCAAAGTTTCTCGCTCCACAGTGCAAAAGTTTGAGCAATGCTAAGGATGTTTAAAAGGATGGTGTGTATCAACACATGGATCTGCTTTGAAAAAACTATAGCTAATTCCTTCCAATGCTTCCAAGTCATTCTTGAGAAGACATGCAGTGGCATCTTTTCTAAACATCTTTTTTGTTTTTAAAATATCTTCATTGCCAAAATCAGCACTTTTCAGTGGAGTATGCACTGATTTAGTGGGTGTCAGTGATTTAGTAGTCAGCTAATGAAACCATCAGTCTAGAACTTGGGAGACTCCAGTCTTAAAATTCAAGGCTGCTCTGTTGCAGATTTCTAGAGTTACAAAATCACATTTAGGACATGTCTGCACTATGAAATGTATCCCCAAATCAGCACAAGCCCAAACCACCAGGACATATTCAAGGCTACCCTATAGTGCCTCCAGACAACGCCTATTTACCTGCAGCTCCCCTGCCTGCTCCTTGAGATGCTCACACACAAAATCCCTGTCCAGCAATGGATGCTGGGAGCCATAGTGGGACATTTGGATACCTCTCACCCCACACTGGCATCTCTACTGATTGTTGCCTTATTTCCACACCACTCTTCCCATGTGACTGCAGCAGACAGCTCCAGAAGACTGAGCCATACAACCCTCCTTCATTGTATGGCTCAGTCTTCTCCTTGGCATAAGTCTAACAGTTTAACAGCAGGGTTTAACAGCTTCTGTAGGTGTGCCACAAGATCTGTCTCCAGGCTGTGAATTCACAGTAAAGCTTTCCTTTCTTCCCAGGGACTGTGAAGGTGTATGTACTAATGGATGCAAAGTACCAAACCTTATGGCCTGCATAAGGGGCTGTGTAAAGAACCAAGGGGATTTGGGACCCCAAGTGCAGTATCACACTATATCACATGGAGATTTCATCTTTTTTTCCCATGGTATTGTTTTTCTGGGAACTTTTTTCTCCAGTGTTGTCAATTCAGCCATTTTCACTAATTACACTTTTAGGAGAAAAAGAGTCAGAGAAGAAAAATGAAGTTCTCACTGAGATGCCTGAACATACCAAAAAAAAAAAAAAAATCTGTAAGTGAATTGCTTGTAGAGAAAGAAATAATTATTTTATTGAAAGCTGGAGGGATGAAGCACAGGGAAGCCTTACAGTGAGACATCCAGGCTTTTTGTAGCTCCAGTTTGTAAAAACATCTTGGTCTCTAATACCTCCACAGAACCATCCCCAGTCAGGTGAAAACTACAGCCCACAGCAGAGCAGCATGGCAGGGCAGAGTGAACCAGCATGGCAGGGCAGGGCTGCAGGAGAGCAGCTGCCAGCACAGGCACCGCAGTGCTCCCATCCCTCCCATTGCTCCAAGGGTACAAATCAGATGACAGCAGGAACCAAATCATGTCAGACACTGGCTTCTCTATGAAGCTCCTCTGACAGGGACTGAGGTTCAGGACTTGATGGTGGAATCTGCATGGGACTGCACAACAAAAGTAAAAATTAAATGGAATGAAAAAAAAGAAGAAAAGCCTACGTAATCAATGCCCTTTACAGACCCAGAACACCCCAACCAATAGGACTGCTGTACAAATTGCCCAATGTGACACATTAGCATCCTCCATCTAAGTCAGTCGTGCTTTTTATCCCCTTTTTATTTTTTTTTCTTAATAATGATGATCATCACACACCCCATTTAATCATGTACCATAATCATTGTGTCATCACCACTCTTTCTGGCAGTGCAGGACATAACCCATGACAAGAGGTTGAATTACTCAGACTTCATTGCAGAGACTACAGAAGAAACACAATAGGGGAGAATTCTGCCTAGCATCATCATCTGTAAAAGTTACAGGGCTGCTTTTAAAACAAAATATAAATTCAAGAGATTTCTCAGCTACATGGTTCCCAACATTTCTGCAGAGTGGGGGTCACGTCAAGGTACAGGCCTTCATCTGGTGAGGTGATGGCTTTACAAGGTAGGGAACTGGGGAAATAGTATGTGGCTACATCTGTCAAAAAGCAACATGCAAAAACAATAGCACAGACTCCCCCATTCATCCTAAAAAGACTGAAGCATTAATGCCTCTAAATTTAAACTTTGTCAGAATCCAAAATACACCAGGTTTTTTCTCTATTTAAGTCACAGTTAGCAAGTACTAGGTAAATAAACGGCACACACCAAGTTACTCAAACAGCATTGAGATGGTGTAAGAGCTGTTTTCAAAAATGGTCATGTTAGATTGGGATAATAAAGTACACCCATGAGACATACACTTGCTGTGTCTCTTAAATTATGCATCTGAGGTTCACCCCGGTGCACTAGCTTGAGTTGAAACCTTCAGTGTGGTGGGGATGCTTGAAATATATGTTCATTGTAGGAAAATAAATATTACCAGCTCCTGCAGGCATATTGGTTTCTGCTAATATGTAGTGTCCTGGTCCCAGCAAATATTCACTGATTGTAGTAAACACAACTTGATTACTGAAAAAAAAAATCTTAAATTAAAATACAATAAGTATATTAAGAAATATCTCTTAGTAGCAACAAATTAGGAACATCAGACCGTGCCAGTTCTTCCATATGCGCCTCATTGTAAACTCATCAGTAATCCCAAATTAAGCACACGCAAAAGTGTTGAAAGGATTGGGGCCATCAGAGAGTCATCCTCCAAGTACTGACAACCTAAGTAATGTGCTAGCTTCAGCTAGACTACTCAGAGTTGTAAGATGGACTTCAGGCAAGAGACAACTTCAGCATCAGACCCCAGTTTAGGACTGGACACTGATGTCCTTACAGCTAATATGTAAGGTTACTAAGTAGTAAGTTACGAAGCATGTAAGGGCATGCATAACTTCAAGACTTCTAATAGTCTCTATTTCATTAAAGCAAACTGCAGACTTAATTTTCACACTGGACAAGGTTTTTAGTGAACAAGTACTGCATACAGACTATATACAGAGTAAAGTACTTCTCAAATTGTGAGTGGTAGGACCTAGCTTCAAAATGTTTTCAATGTAAATACACACCATTATTACAAAACATCATTTTTAATACAGATCATTTTAATAAACAACAAGAAAAAAGGTATTGAGTTTAAAAGCATGGTTGTACCTTAAATAGAGAACAATTAATAGTTCCTATCTTTGCAAACTTATGGTCTAGACAAGGGAAGAGACAAGTAAAAACCAAGAATACCTTATAGTGGGAGGAGAGAACAGTTAAAGTAATTGAATTCAGAATTAGATATTCTATTTAGAATAAGAAATCTAACAAAAATCTAATTGGATTAGTGGGAAAAATACTTGAATCTAAGATGACATATAATTGGCCTTTTGCTATAAACCTGCCATATATACCAGCCTGGAATGGGAATCTCTTAATTGTTCTGAGCTTAAAAACTTATAAGGAGATATTTTAAGAGGTTTTTACATTTAAACTGAGCATGAGGCAATAGCAGACTACTTTCATATTCTAGAAGGATTTCATTTATTTGTTCCCTTCCCTTAAGTCCACTTAAATATTCAAGTATTTGTATGAAGGGTAATGTTTTTATTCAGTACACTGCCATGGAGCTGGTGACATGTGTATCTGCTTAGGCCAAGATGAGGTTTTGTATTGTTACAGGATGAGAAAAATTAAATAGGCACCCCTTAGATCTTTGTCCCTTACTGTGAGAGAAAAATCCCATAAGAGCCATCAAAGTACAATGTGGACTTAAAATAGCAAATTACTAATCAAAACTACCCAACACATTCATCTTCAAAATAATCACTGAATGCAAGCCCTGCGTCTTCCCACAGAGGCAGAGGATCAGGGGGTTGATGATGATGGAGGGCTTAAGAACATGAATCGAGTGCAAATTTGTCAAGGAAGCGAGCAAGGGCAGGCTGCTTAGTCACAGAGGCAAGCTCTTCTTTCTCTACATAAGTGCCTGTGTGAGACCATTTCTGAGGAAACCCTACCTACAGAATTAGGATCATGAATAGATACATTTGTGGTATTGTGTAACAAAAGGTGGGTTTGCTAGTTGATAGAAACTTAGCATTGCTTAACCAAGTCTTCGTCCACAAAAGGTCGATCACTTGGGAAACACCATTTCACTTGTCAGCCACATATTGCTATGCAGTCTCCAAACAGAATGAGATTTTCAAGAACATTTATGACTCAGCTGCTCTCAGTGAGACACTGGAAAATATATAAAAGTCTTGATTCCTTACATATTGACAGTTTAGTTCCTATCAGGGAGAGGGGATTTCAAACATCTTCACAATTGTGTTAGGAAATAAGAAGGGGCAGATATCCAAGGATCACAACAGCAGACTTTAAATAAACAATCCCAGTCCACCTTCTATTTGATTGATAGCAAATTTTCCTCTCTTTTTAACCAGTGTTGCCACCATATCATTTTTATACAAAAATGACAACCATGCACCCTACCAAAGAACAAAATCAGCAGGAAAATGAATCTCCAACCACACGATAAGACTGTGTTTCCTAAACTAAAGAGCTCATGACATCTGCAGCCACAGGACAAGAGCGTATTTCCTAGACTAAAGAGCTCATGACCCAGGTTTATAACAAGACAATCAAAACATGGAATAAATGAAGTGGAGTGGGAGGGCGGAAGCATTTTTAAAGCACAGTGAGATTTTCACTTTACTGAGACCCTTATAGATGTTGCCACTGAGGATGTAACATCTGGGTGTAACCTGCAGGGCAGATGTGCTCCCTAAGCCCTGCTGCTTGACATGTTAGACCCAGGCAGACTACAGGGAAAGGATAACATCATAGGTCTCATAGTGCCCTCCTGAGAACTGGCTGCAGAGAATGGCAGAGTACAAATCAATGATACAACATGGTCAAAGCCAAGGATCCCATGATAGAGATCCACTTCAGGCACTGTTCAACCTCTCACTGAGGAGCCTTGTTCAAGGTAATGGAAGAGCTGCAGACTGACAGATTTGCTCCTCTTGCAAAGCATGATAGGCAAAGTATGCTTGAAGTGTAAGGAAATGCAGAAAATGGAGGCTGACCCTTTGGCAGAGCTAAGATGGTGTTTTAGTTCTTTTTTTGGACTGTGGGAGAGCTAAACACGTGGCAGTGACAGGCAGAGCACTGCTAAGTCACAAGGAGCCTTGAGCTAATGGCCAGGATCACGTGCTTACTGTGTGGAGAATGTCATTCAGTGATTCTCACAGGCAAGAAGATCAGAGTGAAAGGCAAGGGTGCAGTAGCAGATTTCAAAAGAATAAGGTGAAAGCAACTTTTTTTTTGCTAGAAACAGTGCTGCAGTAACAAGCAATCCACCCATTTTATAGACAGATAAGCACCCTTCACACAGATCTGTCAGACTCCACCTTCTCTACGTCTCCCAGCCCTACCTACATATGTCTAAAGCCTAAGCCAGCTTTAGGTATCTCTTTACATCACATCTCAAAACCAAGATGTGCCTGCTCTGAAAAAATAATAAACCCCCAACAGGGAGCCACCCACCCTGTGACCCATTACAGCTTCCCTAAGGCTCCAAAGTTACTTTCCATCTTACTAAAACCTAGTGGTGTACACAAACTCACCCCACCCTTTAGCCCAAGGACTCCCTCTCTAATCACAAACATCGGGTTCTAAAGCATTTCGGCTGCTACTTTGTACTGAAGTTAACAGGTTTGGTAAAGCCCGAAGTACTATTAAAAACACCCATGCTAGCTTGCATGGTTTTCTCTTTAAAGCCTTTAACTTGAGGCTTTGGTTTTGCTCAAACTTTGTTGTGTGTTTTATATGCTTTCGTCTAGAAACCGCTCTTCCTGCTCTCCCCCAACCCTAAATCTCCACTCGGCTCCTACCTGCTTCCCTAACCCCCAGCTCAGAACATCACTAATCCTTTCCTACTAGTATGCACTTTTTAGGACCTCACGATGAAACTAATCCAACCTTTGACCCCTTCTTGCTTGTACGTAACTCAGCTTATCGGCAGTGGGTCTAACACCTCTCCAGCCCGTGGAGACAGAGAGAACAGAAAGCATCTCCATCTAAATCCAGCCAAGTCCTTGCCAAATGTACCATACGGTGGTGCATTATGCTAAATGCATGTCGGACCTTTCTCCCACTGTGGAGTCCACCAGCCCAAGTCACCACTGTTTCTCTGGAGTCCCACCTGACGGCTTTAGGCAGTTCCCAGCATGTCCCTCCAGATGCGCCTGCTCTGTGTGCAGACTGTTTCAGCCCTATGGAAATTAAAAAGATGACTCCAGTAGAAAAGGGGTTATGGTCTTTTTTACTAGAGAAAAAAGAGCCTTAGGAAGTCTTAGTAGATATAACACTACAAAGGAACGGTGAAAGGGGATCAAAGGACTTACTGAATGAATGTGTCGTGAGATGTTAAGAAGAGAGTACAACAGGAAGCAAATAACTCACAGAGGTGCTGGCAGTGCCTGCAATGCCCCTCAGCACAGAAATAACCCAGAAAAAGTGAAAAAAAATCTATAAGAGGCTAGAAAAGAAATACCATATATCAGTGCATGGGTGGGGAATGGGAAGATGGAAAGGATCTCTCTCCTACTAGCCAGCTTTGTGAAATTGTTCCACCATGACCTGGCAAACCACTGTTGGGTCTGGCTGACTGCTACAGCCAAGGTTCCTCCAGAGTTTATAGTGAGGCTGCTGTAAACAAACGCTTTTCCACTAAAACCCATATAAACAAGCCACCCGCTAACACACTCTGCCTTCCAACAATTGTACACTGTCAAATGGCATGTGTCTGAGAAGTTATTCATATTCAGAAGCAAGCAGGGTTGCTTTGCCTATCCCCTTTCAGCTTCATTTTGTGAACTGAAACCAGTTTTGCCTACCCCGGGGCAAGACAGAGCTGACTCCAGCCCAGAGACTTTTGTTCACATGCAGGACAATGGGAGTTCTCACAAGAGGGAGAAAATATCTACAGCCACTGGAAATCTAACACAGCAAGAACAGAGCTTTTTAAGCTACTAAAAGCTGATCTTTCTACCATGTAGGAATAGTACTGTTCTGCAGTATTTATTGATTCTGTTAATAAATGTAGATTTGGAGCCACATCCTCATCAATAAGCAATATAAGCAATTATGCCCAATGGCTTTAAATAAAGAAGACAAATAAAGCAGTGTTTCTCTAAATGCAAATCTGATTGAGACAGAACAGAAATGTATCAGAGAGAGAAACTTCATCTGGGTCTCAAGGTCAAAGACAGAGTCTGCTGAGTTTTTCTTCTGCAATATCTCTATATCTGGAGAAGGAACAAATTATTTTCCTGAGTGTTGATATTAAATGTTGAGCTAGTCAGAAGTCCTTGAATAAAAGGCAAATATTAGAGGATTCTCCTGTCAGATCTCTTGTTTAACACATCAATCGGCAATTAAAGTATTGCTAGTTCTCAAACCCTGCTTGCGGTCTTTGGGGAACCAGCACCGGGGCTTTTTTCAGCTGCTCAAAAAGACAAAAACAATGCCTTGACCTGTAACCAAATCACAAATACTGTATGTCACATGGAGATCAGTCAGAAGATGCCACACAATTGTTACGTGTCCTTCAACAATGAAATGCATTTTGTACTTGGCTCATATCATGCTTCTCAAGATTATATTCTTTCTGTGAACTCCGACTTTTAATCTGGTGTTGATGCATATTTAACTTAACCAGTTATGTTCTTAAAATACCTATTTAACTTCAGATATTTCAGTGCAGTAATAGAGTAATATGTTAAAAGCTAGCAATGATTTATAAGACAGTAGAGCCCCAACAACTGAGAAAAGAGTGCCCCAAAAGGGCCCTCAGGAGATAATTGGGTTCACCTTCTGTCCCCAAGACCCTCTTGGTGTCATCACTTACTGACATTTGTCTGAGCTACTCTTGCTCCAGACTTCATTCCAGTGCTCCCTAGGCAATTCATTCTAGTACTTCAATGTCCTTGCTATTAGAAAGTGTTTCTAATATCTAGCTTGCACCTTTGCTGCTGCATTTTTAAACCCTTTATAGCTCAACCCTATTCATCAGAGACCCGGAGAAAAAGTTACTCCTTTCCCTTTTGCCCTAGTCACTTAAACACTAGAAAACTGTAATCGTATCTCCTCTCAGTCTCCATTTCTTTAAGCTAAGGAACACCAGTGTTTGAACACTGTTTTGTAGTTCCTATATTCTAGTAATTTTTTTAATTCAGTCATTTTTTTTCCTTTTTTTCTGAACCCCTGTCACTTTTGTTTAGGTGAAATGCCCCAAACCAGACACAGTACTCCGGCTGAATCCTAACCATTTTGGAACAGAGCAGGAACTTTCTTCACCCATCTTGCAGGTAAAAACTAGTTTACAAATCAAAGTGCAAAGTCCGTCTTTTTGAAAAAACATGGCAATCACAACTTTCTTTTCAAATTGTGACACAAACCAACCCTTAGATACTTTTCTGCAAGAATTGCTATCTAACCAGTTGTTCTTACCCAGTTTGTGTAGTTCTTGCTTAACTATACTACCCTGGATTTATAATAGCACCTACTACTATACTACTGATTTCAAAGTTAATGAATTCAATTCCATTCCCTCAGGCCATTTCTCTAAACCCATTCTCCAAGCATCCCCTTGGTTAACCCAATCACTCCTTTACTTTCCTACCTCCAATCAGAAAAACAGTTCTACAAGTTATTCATTCAAAAGTAATGGCAGAGATCTCCCACCCACAACTCACAGTTATTCTGGAGACTTTGACTACAATAAGGAAAAATTTAAGCCAAACACAAACGAAGAAAAATGAATGAGAAAGAATATAAGAAGCTTATGCACAGCTGGCCTTTTTCTTAGACCCATAGTCCTGCCAAATGTCTGATAACATGGAACGTGGCATGCTAGATAAGAAAATAAGATATTAAATGCTGAAGAATAAGTGCCATAGGCACAACAACAGGGATGGAGATCTATCCCTCTCCAGAAAGAATAAGAATTGAAAAATCCCACCTCAGATTACAATGAAAAAAAAGGGTTTTTTCTAAATGTCTTGTATAATCTAACCGTGAAGCAATAAAAATAAGAGAATTTAATCCCATAACCTGTTGTCAGTATGACCACTCAAGCATGGAGGAATAACCTGGTAGCTGATAAAGACATGCATGATTTTGTTTATTCCTGAGACAACTGTTCTACCACATAGCTGTGCATGGAGGAACAGCAGAATTAAATTATCCAGATGAATGTTCTGGGCAGTGTCAAACAAAGACAGAGGAACCTGAGATCTGAAAGCCATAAGAGGATTTTTTTTTTATCATAACTCAGCTACCATCTGGAAAAACTTGTGGTACTATCAGCCATGTCAGAAAACCTTGAGACACTTACTAGGCAAAAGCCTGCAGTCCCATGATTCTGAATAGGACCTTTCTCAAACATGGTCACTTGACAGGAATATCTGTACAGGGTAGGGAATGCCTAAAGCTAAAAGCACAAGTCAGGCCCCATCAGAAGTTTTTAACTAGTTTCATGGGCAGAAAGACTAGCTATACATGATCTCATCTTTTGATTCCTCATTGTCCAATATAGATGCAAGGTCCGCTTGAAACTCTTCCCATCATCAAGGATTTCAAAACATCTTTACCTATGGTACGCTTATACTCTGGCCTCTCCCTAACTGCCAATGTTAACATTTCTTTCTCCTCCATCTGTCCGAACTTCCAGAGATGTAAAAGCTTTCTGATTATTACTGACTTTTCAAGTCTAGTTGAAATTGGCCAATGGGTTTAAAAGAGGGCAGGAACGTTAGGGGAACGTACTAGTGTTCATACAGATCTCCAGACTATGCAGATAACAATTACATGGGTTTGATGAGTGCTTTCTGAACTGCGACAAACTCAACTTCATTGATATCAGCAAGAAGTTTGATGAAGGATGTCATCTCCCAGGCTCCACAATCAATGTCTTCCTACTCAGTCTTCGTTGTCTTTATCATATGAGGGTAGCTGTTAGGCCTTAATTTAATAAATATATATCTATATATTTATTATTATAGGAATATTTGATAATGTGAGCCTCTCTAAATCCCCTCCTAAGACCAGAATAAGCTTGTCTATTTCTGGTTCCTGAACTGGGGCATCATTCTGCTTTTTTGTTCTATTTGCCATCTAATTCAAAATAAGACATACTAAGTCCACTTTTTTGGCAAGTACCAGACAGAAAACCTGCTCTACAAGAACAGAGGAAAAATTATTTGGACAATTAAAGGCCTTTGAACTGCAAAGGCTCATCCATGAGCCATTTTAGCAGAAGGAAGGAAGGAAGGAAGGAAGGAAGGAAGGAAGGAAGGAAGGAAGGAAGGAAGGAAGGAAGGAAGGAAGGAAGGAAGGAAGGAAGGAAGGAAGGAAGGAAGGAAGGAAGGAAGGAAGGAAGGAAGGAAGGAAGGAAGGAAGGAAGGAAGGAAAGAAAGAAAGAAAGAAAGAAAGAAAGAAAGAAAGAAAGAAAGAAAGAAAGAAAGAAAGAAAGAAAGAAAGAAAGAAAGAAAGAAAGAAAGAAAGAAAGAAAGAAAGAAAGAAAGAAAGAAAGAAAGAAAGAAAGAAAGAAAGAAAGAAAGAAAGAAAGAAATGGAAGAAAGAAACAGAAGAAAGTGAAAAATTGTTGGTGTAAAATAAGATGGTTTTACCAAAGATTGAACTTTTCAGAATAATAGCTTTTCAAATGAGAGAAATGAACCAGTTTTCATATATCTGGACTTCATTAAAGTTCTTTCTACAGTGTCATATGGGAAAAGTCTATGTTGTAGAAAATGGGAATTGAATTCAACAATTGTAAGATGGTAAAAAACTAACTACAGGGAAGGATGTGCTGACAGCAAAACAATTGGTCTGGAGGGGAGGTTGTCTTGGAGTTCTTCAAGAAACTATATACTTTCTTTCATGCCTCTGGCTTAAAAAGCAGCGTCAGAAGGATGGAGCTATCAATCAAGAGGACATCCAGAGTGTCAAAGACTGGGGTACCTAACCTAAAAAATGTGACTTGTGCACCACCTGCGATATACATATTTCAGTAGATGTGTGGCTTAGCATGCCGCTAGAAGCTGCCAATGACTGTAACAGTAGGTCTACTGGATACCTGCTACTACTACTGAAGCCTTCTGGTGGTGGGCACTTTCTGGGGGAAGGCAATTCCTAGTTTGTCTCTCTGGACATTGAGAAGAACCACATGACCTCGAGACATGGAGCTCTGGAAATCAGTTAACATTCAGCAGTGCCAAGCATAAGGCCAGCCAGTTTGAAATCTCTAAGATTTTTTGTCACAGGCTGGGATTTCATTAGTTTGATGAAGAGCAGAAGAAAGAATGAGTCAATCAGTAACAGGAGGAGCAAGAACCACACCTATGATGTCACTGTGAAAGAAAAATGTGGTCCTGATATATGTGGACACAAAATTATTTCCCTGTCCAGCAGGAATACAGATTTCATTATACAACACTTTTATGAAACCACCTCTGCAATACCATATAATCCCAGTCATGCATGAAAACACATACTGGAACAGGTATGGATTGCTAGGCTGGATGAGGCTAAACCAATTTGAATTTACACACCCTACAAAAAGGAGGTTGAAAGCAGATGTAAATGTTATCTGTAAAAAACAGCAGGAAACATCAAATGCAGATACTGACAAAAGTTACTTAAACTGCAAGACAAGATCAGCATAAGAGCAAAAGTTATAAAATAATCATGAATACATCTAAGTGGCAGATTAAAAATATTTTTCTAAAAATAAAGTGTTCTGACCCTAACCCCAAACCTATTATAATTCTTTGCAAGATGCACATAGTGACTCAGAAAGTCCGTTCTAGTCCAGTACTTTTGTATTCTTCCTAATAAATAGGCATCCTAAACACTGAGAAAAAAATAACTAAACCCAGCATGTTACAAAGCTGGCAAATAGATCGAGTAAGCTGCCAAACTGAGGCCTACCTCATGCCAAATTAATATGGACAGAATTGATTTTTTCTTATGTGGTACAGTATGTGTAAGGGAGACATGTAATCTATAAAGCTGGCTTTGTGCATTTCATGCCAAGAATTTTTCTTAAGACTTGCAAGCTCGACTATATAATCACTAATCTTTCAAAGTGACTAACTTCAGTCAGAATTACATGCGTACTAGGCCAGCCACCTGAATTAATTTTAAAAAAATCCACAAGACATTGATTCAACATGATCAAGACTCTCTCTGTGAAGCCCCAGTGCTAGGTTGTGCTAGGAGGAATTTTCCACTTTTTAATTTCAGTCTGAATAAATAAATTTAAAATGTGTTTCTATAGTGTTCACATGGTAATAAATAACAATTTGCAAAAAGAAAAATCATGAAACAATCAAATTCCACAGCACTTTAGATGAAGCCACATGAGTTCATGCTGTATTCTGAACTAAAGTTTGTGTTAAAGGACAATTGTACCCAGAAGTTGAAATGTGGAAAAACTGAAGTGTTTTGTAATAGGGGATTATTCCCGGAAACAATTATGCTACTTTGGTGTCCTACTCATTTAAACAACTTCACTCCTTTTTCAGTGGTCCATTTGTTTATTTATAGACCATTCATTTATTAATATTCTTTTCCAGCAACCCAAAAGACATCTTCCCTATAGAGTCAGAGGGGTGTACAATGCAAGAATAGGACAGACTGAAGATGGCAAAGTATATGTTTTCCAACAATAAAAGTTCATTTGTTGCAAATGTTTTCCTACCCAACAAAGGCTAAAAGGAATTACTAGCAAGCTCCCTAGGAGGCCCCACTCCTACAAATAAACACATGGGCTGAAAGTGAACCCATATACAAGGGTTCATTTGAGAACATGGAAAGTGCTGTCATGTTATGTGCAGGTGCTGGCATCCAGCAAGAGATGACAACTAGCAGAGGGCAACGTCCCTTATTGCTTTTGTAGTGTTTAGCCACCATACCTCATTGCTTATATAGGATTTGTGACAGCAAAATCTGCAGCAGGGAAAACTGTCAGTTCCACAGGAGCAAAGATTGTAAAAACCTGTGGAAAGTTCAGATATGACTAGAGAGCAACCAACTGTTGCAGCCTTTCAATACTTAAAGAAGTTTATAAGAAAGATAGAGAAGGACTTTTTACCAGGGCCTGTAATGATAGGAAAACAGGTAATGGTTTTAAACTAAAAGAGGGTGTATTTATATTAGATATAATGAAGAAATTCTTTACTCTGTGGGTGGTGAGACACTGGAACAGGTTGCCCAGAGAAGTTGTGGATGTCCCCTCCCTGGAAGTGTTCAAAGTCAGGTTGGATGGAGATTTAAGCAACCTGATCAGGTGAAAGATGTTCCTGCCCACAGCAAGGGGGTTTGACTAGATGATATTTAAAGGTCCCTTCTGACCCCAACCATTCTGTGACTCTATGATTCTGTAAGTATTCAACTGAAACATTCATGTTTCAAAATGAAGAAGTTGCATGCACTTCCACAAATTATATCAGAAAACTGAATTTCTTCTACTAAAAAGTAAATGATGCTTAGTGACTCTAAAAACCTATGAAGATTAATCCTGAAAGTCAGTCTTACTCTAAGTTGTTTTCATGTCTTTGTTTTTTACAGTTAGAGGGGGTTTTTTTCTACTTTTTTCTAAGTTTAAATGAAAAAAAAATCTCAACAGAATCCTACTACATTAACTGCTATTTAGTTCTGTAGATCTTTTCTATTGAATAATGAGTTCTAGTTTTGCCAAGTAAAAGAATACCAACATTACCCTAATGAAACACCCCATCAGCAAATATGAAGATCTCATACTATCCACAAAGAGTTAATACAATCTATTAACCCTGTAAATTAGGGAGGCAGGTGAGAACATTTCTGTAGAAAGAATTTCTTTCTGAGGTATCTGCCAAGAAGTCCTGAGAAAAGACAAGCTAAAGTTTACCTTTACTTTTTCCCATGTGTGTTTTGGTTGTAAAGTAAAACCCAGTGCTTGCAGAAGCGGCATGTTTGAACTAGATACAGATAAGTCACCCCCATTCAGAGCAGGGAGCAAAATCTACTGGCTTAGACACAGTTACAGAAATCTAGTCAAAGTCGCCCAGAGCTGTGCTCAAATCTGTATTTCGGATTCCCCCCAGTTTGAAGGGTTTCAGATACATTTTGCCAACTAAGGCTTAAACAAAGGATTCCAGGGTCAAAAGGCTCACAACTTTAATCCTCTTGAGCCTCTGACCCATTGTATGATTTTATGCCCAACTCTTAACTTTCTTACACCTCAGTCAGCTCAGCTGGAAAACTACATAGGAAAATGGCTTCACTGAAAACCAGATGCTCAGTCTAAGCAAAATTCCACTGAAAAATAAGGGAACACACGCTTTCCTTAAAGCAATCACTGCAGTCAATAAAAGTGCTGGGGGGGAATGCAAATATAGTCTCTCACAGAATATAAATCATAGATTATGATTTGTTAAAAAAAAGAAACAACACAAACAGGACACATACAAACATATTAGGTTCCATAGAACAAAGTCAGCACTTAAGTCTAGATCGTGCAAATGTGCATACATATATATAACTTTTCTCACATGAGGTAGTTTGAATTTGGTGGGGTTAGTTGTATGCATAAATAAAAGACAGGCTTGATATGTATATTTCCATAAAGTGTGAAAGCGGGGTGTTTTCCGTGCATTGTAAATTTAGTGTCAGACTTATTCTATCTTTCCTAGCTGCCAGATTCACCAAGCAATGAAGAACCAATAGCAGGAAAATAAATTGCATCGCACCTATCTGAAATGTTCAGAACACCAGTTGATATATCAAACCGAGTGCTAATGTTCCTATGCACATCATTCTTTCTCACTAGGTTAAAGCACTCAGCTTACTTTTTTTTCTGCTTATTTCATCTCCACACAGGCTCATGCATCCTTGGCACAGAGACCATTTTCATACACGTTAAGGAAGTCTCTGAGGTATCAAATAAACAGACTCTTCTTAGTATAGTCTATACTTTACCCAGGTCCACAGAAAAAGCAAAGTCAAATAAAGATTATATTTTAAGGGAGTCCATAAGTCTGGGGAAATTTTATTTAATTTTGTTAAACTTTTTTTTTCCAAAAAGATGGCAAATCAATGCAAGATGCTACTTTTTAATCATCACAGGGTATGGAATAGTGAAACTAGAAACAGTAACCATTTTTAATTTTGTAGAGTTTTTTTCTATTTCTTTAGGAAGTCTCTGCAGGGAACAACCCAGTGAACATTAGAAACTGGAAGTTATGTTCTGCAAGACTTAAATCTCCCCTCAAGCCTTGCATTTCTCAGCTAATATTTCAGCACTGGCCTCATTACCAGTCTTTACTTCAGTTAAAGCCTAAAGGCTATTTACATGTTCCACAAAAAAAAAAAAAAAAGACTCGATGGGATGTATTCACAACACAGGGCTCCAGCCTTCAGTGCTTTAGGTCTTTGCTTCAGCAAGGCTGCTGAAGAACCAATACAACAAAAACAGGAATATCATAGTATTGTCCTCCTACACCCTGTCTAATATCAATGATGAATCAAGTTTAAAAAGTGGTAAAGCGTGATTTGCTTTACACACATAGAAATACACCAGCTTCCTTTGCATAATAATGTGATTTCCCCTATGTCATCCATAGAGTTTCCTGTTACCAGTGCTCGAAAGGAAAGTCACTACATTTTAATGCTGTGGGACTTCCTGTACACAGCTGCACATGCAAATTGGTAAAACTTATTCTAAAGAATAGAATTAGGGGGGCACAGAAATAAACATGATATGCTGGGAAGAGTCCAAGCAGCTTTTGTAGAAGGAAATCACATCAGCATGCCGTTGTAGCTCCTAGAAGGACTCAACAAGTGTGTGGACCAGGGGAGATCACATGAATCTGGTCGTTTTGGATTTCCACAAAGTTTCTCACCAAAAGCTCTTAAAAAAATATTAGTATCTGGACTGGATAAGCAAGGTAAGAAAATATGTACTCCCATGGAGAAGTAACTGATTCAAAGGTAGGAATAAACTACCTGTTCCTCATTGTCTTTCCAGAGGCTCTGTCTATGCTGTCCAGAATATCCACCAGCATATTCATGCCTCTGTAAAAGCGGATGAGACTACTGCAGTTTCAAAGATATTCAGAGCAAAGATGAGACTGACAGTGAGGAACTGCACAAGGGTTTCATAAAACTGGTTGAGTGACAGAATGTCAAATGAAATTCAGTGTAAAAAAACGCACATGGACAAAACAAATCCTAATGTAACCTTTACTACTGCTACTTAGGGACGAGATTTTAGGGTCATGCTAGATAATTCCATTCACCTGATGTCCCCATAGCCATCAAAAAAGTAAATCAAATGACAGGAATTGTTAAATAAGGAGTAGACATCAAAGCATATTGCTATTCTATTGCATGCGTTTATGTGCACCTACGTGTTGAATACTGAATATAGTTTTCATCCCACCATCACAAAATGACATAAGAAAGCTAGAAAAGGTCCTCAAAAAGCTAACAAGGATGACAAAAAGCATGAAGCAACATCTGTACAAAAATTGGTTAAAAGATTGGACTGTTCATCTTGGAAAAGAGATAAATGATGAAATTAAAAGTAGCAAGGAAGATATGAGCAAAACTTCATTATTTCCAGTAATACAGGAAATAAAGTCATCAAAAGAAGTTATCAGGTGGTACTTTCAAAGTAGAGAAAGGAAGGTTATCTTTTAATGCATCATATGCTTAAACTAGGGAATCGTTATCAGACAGTATTGTGGGTGCCAAAGTTTACACTGTTAAAAGACATAATTATAGCAATTCATGAAAGAAAAATCTTTCATGCACTGTCAGATGTCAAGACACCTGTCACTGGCTCAGGAAACCCCTGAACTACATCTCACTGAAGCTTGAACAGTGCGCCAGGGAAGTACCACTATAAGCTGTCTGGTGGGTAGCAGCTAGCACTAAAGTCAGACCATTGAGCTATCTGTACATGAAGAACAGCTGTATGGCTCCTACTCATGGTCTCCATGGTTTTGCTTCAATAGTCAGTCATAAACATCAGATTGCAACATTCCCCAATACAGGTAAACATGATGTTGGGGCATAGGGAGGTTTGGGACCCTATTCTGTTGCTAGACAGGCTGGAATTGCAATGCCAACATCTTATTTGGTGGGAAAGGCAAGGGATTTTTACTTCCTTTAGTAGGGCACAGCTCTCCCACCTTTCACTATTTGTTTTATTGTTCTGTGCATCTCTCCACAGACTTTTTTCCACAGAACCATGTTGACAGGAACAAAAATGCATTCATTTCACTGACACTTCCCAAGGGAAAGCATGTCCTAAGCAAAATCATTTTCAGCAGCTTTCTGTGTGAAGGGACGATAAGACGGCTCCCCAGAGAACGCGTGCGTGTGTCCCCTCAGTAGCTGTCTTCCCTCTTGCTGAGCACAACTTGTTGGAATTGAACACACAACCCCAAGGATTGTTTTTACTCCACCCACGCGCTGCCAGGAGGTTTTTCAGACTTTCAACATGCTGTTTCCAGGGTGACCATTGATCTCAGATTTCAAACATTGCCAGAGCTGCATATAGTCTTGCTATTCTCTCCTCCTTTTGGAAAAAGACATCTGCAAGCCCAATTTTGCCATAAGGATACTCCATACTACACAGTGGGGCTCTAACAAGCCCAATATCTAATGTCTGAGGGTTCCTCTTGGTCTTCTATCTTACACAGTATGTATGCACCAGGGAGCTATAAAACATTACCAAACCAATGTGCCTTGAGGTAACTGAGTCCTCGATGTTTAATTTCTTCTTGTCCTCAAAAAACCTTACAAATAGGGGGTTAGGTCTCATTCAGGATATCTAGGTTTTGTGGGAAGGGTCCTTCCAGTATAGGGAGATGTATACTGTTATTAAAAGTCTTTCTGCTGCTTCCCATACCATTACCATTCAGGAAAGCTAAGACTGCAAAGAACAGCCTGCAAGAAAAACCTAATTTCATTGCATATGCACTTGAAAGACAAGAGACAGGGACCCAGCAAGGTTTCCAGGGGCTCCAGAGAAGAAAAAGGATGCAAGCAGGACAAAGAGACGCCATCATACCATGTGCAGAGATGTCCACACATGCTTAGCTGCTTTTCCAGATGGGAAGTCTGCAGCCCAGGCACAGTATTTCCAGGAAGAGCAAGCCCACAGTGAACCAGTACTTCAATCTCCAGTGGGGCATCCCAGCAGCTGAGCAGCCTCCAGCTCCTGCTCCCCACTGAGGATGGGGCAGGATCAGCCATTCAAGCAGTCTGTGCCTGGAAAACAGGGGCAAAATCCAGCCCCAAATGGTGTTCTTTTATGAGGCCAGCAAACGTGAAAACCCATAGCTCATCTAGCCCTAAAAGTCAGCATCCTCAAAAGATCTGCCTCAACGACATAGTTAAGGACACAAGCTAAAGAAGTCTTGCTCATGCAAAATACCTTACTGAATCCCATCCTAAACACTCTGGAGACAAGAGACAAAAAGCAGCTTTCTTTATGATTCCCTTTTGAACTAGCTGCATTATTTCTGGGCTGTACATTAAAACAGATGTCTCATTGATTTCCCAGTCACAAAGAAATCATTCTTTTCATGACTTGTGACGGATGTTTCTTCAGATGAACAGCTTCAACTTCAAACGGGATTTTTACCTCATGGAATAACTTTTCCCAAACTGATTTAAAAATATCTATTAGCAAACCAAAGCTAGCCTTATTGTATTTCTTAAGCAAAGGGTGAGAAGAAATGTTCTCTTTTCAAAACTGTGAAAATGTCACTGGCATTTGGCATTTTTGTCCCATATAGCACTGATCACGACAGAACATAGCAGGTGCCTAATTAAAAAACATTTACTTATCTTTTTTTTTTAATCTCATTATCAGCCCTGAAAGAGTAAGCCCCAGACACATCTATGTTTCATTTCAATCACCTCTCTGTCATTAACGAGTGAACTTTCTCAAACTGCTTTTGCAGGGTTTGCTTGTGTTGTAATCCCTGGAAAAAATTTAAAGGGGCAAAAAATACAGAAGTATATAAATAACATTTTGTACTTTGAAATTATATGCCCTGTGCTGAGGTAAAGGAAAACTGGAGAAATAACTTTGTGATTTACTGAAGTATAAGAAGGGAAGTATTTTGTATATCATTCCATATTTTGGTTTAGAAATGCTAGAAAGCAATGCTAGAAAGACTACCTTGGTCTTTTCCTCTTAATCCTTGGCCACACAAATCCTTTGTCCCACTTGAACTCACTATAAATGGGTAATAAACCTCTCCCATGAGCTACTTAGTTAATCAGGTGGGGGGGCGGGGGAGAATGCTTGATTACAATTTTAACATGGCTCTTGATTTAGCCAGGAGAATTTGTAGTGCCATTCTCTCCAGCAGATCTTTTTTCTCAAGAGATTACATCAAAGGTAAAGAAAAGAGCAGCTAACACATCTTACAATGAATATGGCATGAACAGCTACGTGCACCAATTGACTTCATAGGCTGCTTCTATCTGACCAGAGTACACCTGAGCATCTGCTTCTTCAGAATATGGTTGCCACAGTTGCTGGTTGCCTGTCAAATACCACTTTTGAAAGTCTCACAGAGTGGACCAAAAATACACTCACAAAGTCACTTTGTTAAATCAGCATCAAGCTTGTAAATGTCTTTCTCATTAGAAATTTAATTTAGGAGAAGATCCAGTTTTATGATTTAAGAGTAAGGGCAAATATGAGAATTTGTAATGTCAAAGTTTAGTCTCCACAAGGCTCTCTCTCGCATGGATTGCTCATCTTCATCACAGCCATGTCTAATAACATGCCTGCTTCTGTTTCTCAGACAATACAATATAATATAAAATGAAGACCAGTTTTGGGGACTGGAATTTCACATTTGGAACTCTAGAGTTCCTGCTCATCTGTGCAGTTCTGCATGCGTACTGGTGGCCACTCTGTTTAGATACCTGTATATACAGACAGCTGCAAAATAAGGACGTTATCAAACAGAATAAAAGCGTAATACAAAGGTCAGAACCACAAATTTCCCCACCCCAAAAATCTGAAACACCCCAACACATCCAAGAATTTTTCTAGGGGGAAAAAAAAAAAAGTTACCATCTCAAGCATTTGTTAAAATTTATTCTCAGTTGCAAAAATTCTATTCAAGCAGAAAAAGTTTTTAAAAGAAAACGTCAGTCACATAGAAAAAGAGACATTTTATTCTGTGACCAATCCTTTAGCAGCAACGATAGCACATACCTCCTTCTGTTTTGCTCTGACTTATCAAAAGGCCTTATGGCTTCTGGTGGAGTAACATAGCCCAGCGTTTTATATGCACAAGTATGGCACTCCAGTTCACATGTGGATGTAGCTACAGGATACTTGCAGCCACATGTCACAACAACAGGGCCATATATACATAGGGCATGTAACATGCACACATGTCCGTGACTGCTTATGTGCAAAGGCATGCATGAAAATCACAGCAGACTTGGAGCTCCAGTAACACAGGCTGCATTATCCCTCAATCCACCCCAGCAAACCAGATATTTTAGGCACTACAGGAGCACGGGTTACACACGCATACAAAAACAAACATGTGGGGTGACATCCTCTCCACATGAAAAGACGAGTCTGTAAACTCCATGGGTGTCAATTTAGCATAATCCCCACAGAAAGGTTTAGCTTGCTTTAAAATACACAGATGTCCTGTTTAAGAAGGGCCCATTCATTTTGGGCCCAAAATACATAAACATGCCTTGAGTAATAAAGCAAAAAATGCACTTTTTGCTGATGTGTTGTGGTTTAGGATTTCTGAGGAGGTAAAGCATGGAGCTCAGTTGTTGTTTTCATTTTCTGAGGGGTTTTCATTATTATTAAGTTTTAATTTAGTTTGGCTCAATCTTTATTTTGTAGGTATGTAAATACAGGCAATCCAGTGCCAATAGCTAGAGCAATAATTCTGGTCAAAATGAAACACAGAGCTTTAGGCTATAAACCTAAGACAAAAATCAAAGGATTTAAATGAAATCTGACATGGCAACTCATTAAATTCAAGACTATCCATGATATTTTATTAAACATCAGTTAAGTGCATCTTTAAAAAAGATGAATGCAAGTTCAGGAAATGAAACAGTCATTGCCTAAATATTTAACATGCTAGAGACAAAGGAAACACACCACTGTTGAACCAAATCAGAGGAATTGCCCAGCTAGTCCACGGCCTTATCTTCAAGACCTGTCCATATCAGCATCTCTTATTTATCTCTTTTCTAGAATAAACTCTAAAACCCATTTTAAGATTGGATGACTGAACTGAACACAGTATTTTTGACGAGGTCACATCATGGCGAATATGTCAGAGCATTTAATTGTTGGACATCAAATCTCTTAGGCATCTGACCAATAAGTTTGATTTTGAGGTCTTTGCTGAACTCAAAGCTTTCACAATGACACCCAAACACTGATTTTCAGGACATAAAAAATGCCATACTGGGTAAGAGTCAAAGTCTCAGTACGCAGTCTTGTTTCCAACAATGCCTAGGTGATCCAGTAGAAGACACGTGAGACCTACAGCAAATAACTGAGATGATCTTTCCTCCTCCCATGTTGGAGATCTTCCTAATTGCTGCTGGTTGACTTTAGTTTAAGGTCTTTTTCTGTGATGATGGAGTTAATTCAGAGTTCCAAATGTTTCCTCCAACACATTAATTTATAACTTTTCTTGACTTCTATGTGTCATTCACATTCAGTCATAAGTCAGTTAAGGCCATCTGACATTCTCCCCAGTCACATTCAATGAAATAATGTTGTGCTATTATATGGGGTTTTTTTATCTCTTTTTGCATATCATTAACAAATAAGATGACTTCTATCCCAGGATATGAATTCAGCTCCCTTTTTGAAAATAATTTGCTATAATGTTCTTGGGGTTTGGCGGGGTGGGTAAGGGTATTGACATTCCTGTTTTCTCAGAACACTTTTTTTCTCACACCATGAGTCTAAACCTTTTGTGGAGCCTTGATGAACAATTAAATTACAAGTTTTAACTGACTTTCCTTTATCCATTATTTTATTATGACACAATTTAAGTTTATTAATAGACTGCAAAAGCTGTGCCAGTTACATTTAAGTATATCATGATAGTCTTAATCTTTTATTTCATTTTCAATGTTCTTTTTAAGCAAGAAGAATCTCTCACAGATGTTGCTGCTCTATAACTACTCATATCATCTTTTGCCCTTTTAAAAGATACAGATCCAACACAGTAAATAAATTACAGCAGGTAAATGAAAGTGTATTGGGTTTGCAGGGGGGCCACAGGGGTGGCTTCTGTGAGAAGCTGCTAGAAGCTTCCCCTATGCCCAATAGAGCCAATGCCAGCCAGCTCCAAGATGGACCTGCTGGCAGGACTTGTGACCCTGTGGGGGACCCACGCTGGAGCAGTCTGTTCCTGAAGGACTGCACCCCATAGGAGGGACCCACGCTGGAGCAGTTCATGAAGAACTGTAGCCCGTGGGAAGGACTCACTTTAGAGAAGTTCATGGAGGACTGTCTCCCATGAGAGTGACCCCACACTGGAGCAAGGCAAGAGTGTGAGGAGTCCTCCCCCTGAGGAGGAAGGAGCAGCAGAGACAGCATATGATGAACTGTCCGCAAGCCCATTCACCATCCCCCTGCACCACTCTGGAGGAGGAGATAGAGAAATTGGGAGTGAGGTTGAGCCTGGCAAGAAAGGAGGGGTGTGGGGAAGGTGTTTTAAGATTTTATTTTTCATTACCCTACTCTGATTTGATTGGCAGTAAATTAAGTTATTTTTCCCAAGTTAGGTCTGTTTTGCCCATGACAGCAATTGGTGAGTGATCTCTCCCTGTCCTTATCTCAACCCATGAGCCTTTCATTATATTTTCTCTCCCCTGTTCAGTTGAGGAGGGGGAGAGATAGAGCAGCTTTGGTGGGCACCTGGCATCCAGCCACAGTCAACCCACCATGTAAAGCAGTAAGTATTTTAAAGTAATGAGATCTTTAGATACTTAGCTACTGTCTTAAGCATATAATATTAAGAAACTGGTCTGTTCCTGTATATGTGTAAATAATTAGGATGTAGATGAGGGTATAGCAGAGCTTTTTTAAAAATAAGTGGTTCCATTCCTGGCATTTTGAGAGCTAACATAATGTATGCTGATTTGCACTACAAACAGCCCTACTGTTCATCTCACTGCTCAGACATACATACATTGTATGGCAATTCAAAACAGATTTTCCAAGTCCACCAAATCAAGTCCTCAATCCTCAGAGGATTAAAAGTGGCAAAAAATAGGGAAACTTAAGTAGCTGCCTGAGTGTGGCCGTTCTCTTCAATCTCTCCTGCTCTAACAGGCTATACCAAACATGGCTTGTTTTACCACAGATCTCGGCCAATGGCCACGGCCACACCTTCCAACTGTCAGAGCTCTGCAAGCTGTCTGAAAAGGGTGTGCAATCTGCTTCTCAGAGGACTCAAGACTGCTACAGAGATTATTTTCATCAAAGGTATCACAGGCAGTGTATTAAAATCATAAAGTTTTCTCAACAATGCTTTAGAGAAAAGGAAGGAGGGAAAAAAAGTATTTAAGAAAGCTTACCAGCTGAGAGTAAGATCAAGTCACAAAACACCTGTGATGTTTTGCTCTGACTGATTTAAAGGACCAGTTTCCAAAAAGTACTCCTTGGGAGCAGTATGACAGCCATTATATATGGTTGCCATATAGATGAAGCAATATTCCTCATTTCATGAGGAAAATCAGTAGTCACCACTTAACCAGAAAGGAGAAGACTGCTTTTGTGTAGCTCCTCTGCATTAATCTGTGAACCCTAAGTTATCCATATATACAGAGCAGCCACAGGGCTCCCAGTTACCACTGGAAAGCCAATTTCTTGGTTGCTCATACTGCACTGGCCTTGGACCATCATCAGTATGTCTGAGCTGACACTTGTCTGCCCCTCCATGAAGCCTGTTTTCCACATTTCTGTGGCTTGACACACCTGACACATAACCCAACATAACATATAACCCTGTACACTCTGGCCAGCTTTAAAAACATTGCACAGGTGCAAGTCTTACATGTGTGATATCATCATGTCATCACACCTGATCCATGACACAAAAGCTGATCACCCGGGCCATGACATGGTCCAAAGAGAAAGCCTAAGCCCTCCTCGCTTTACCTAGAACTATGAATGGCACCAACATTTTCATAAAGCCTCCCAAAGCTGGTAGACCTAAGACACGTTTACTGGCAAACTGTCTCAGCAGCATTATGCACAGATCAGCAGCCAGTTCTGTAAGACTAAAGGCAAGAAACACAGCCCCACTTTGGACTGAAAAATTCCTTCTTCAAGTTCGAGGTGTTTCTGACAGTCCACTACTCACACTGTGACCCAACACCCTCCACAGGGCAAAAGGGGATCTCAGCAACACCCAGGAAAAGTAAAAGCCCTGTTCATCTAGAGAGAATGGTGTAAACAGCCACAGCATGAGTGATGTGAAATGTAACCCAGGGAACGGGAAAGTGAAATGGAGCAGAGGGAACTTCTGAGCCTGAGGACTTTTTCAGAGGGCAGTGGCAAAACAATCACATGACTGTGGGAGTTTCTTCCAAAGGACACGCCACCGATGGACTGAGTCCAATAACCATGAGCTCTTTGATCTGAGCTGTGAAAAATAATTATTACGGGGTTAGATGGTATCTTTGGGAGTTCTAGTAGTATTGTCTTTAAATTTCCTTTAGCTGTGCATAACAGATGGGCAACATGTTAGTTTTATTTACAGACAGTCCTCATTTGCAAAACAACAGAGATGGAAGGCGAACAGCCTGTTTAGTTTTGACATGAAGGACTTCTCTTGGAAAAAGTTCTGCTGAGAGGTTTAGGGGGACTTTTTCTTAAATTGTTTTGCATTATCAGTTTGGGACTTAAACATCTATCCCACAGCTCTATTGTTCTCCACTGGAAACTCTTAATCAAAGTTTGAACATTAATCAAAAAGGAAATAAAACTAAAATTACCTCTAAACTACTGTGAGTTATGTCTTAGCAACTCTACCCTTTCGACCCTGCTATTACTTTGAGGAATCCAGCCTATGGTGTTGTGTGGTAAAGTGCTGGCTTGCATGAGCTACAGCACAGGCTGCCAGGTAGTATACTGACTGGTTTGTAGATGCCTCTACTACCAAAGCCTCTAAGTGTGTATAGACAGTGTCATAGGTCGGTTTAAACCAAACTGCTGAATAAAACCAACAGCCAGGCAACAACTCCCATTCATCAGACAGAAGGGGATGACTTGAGCCTCATACTGTCTCATGAAGACCAGTAGCTTCAAATTCTCCTAGATCAATGGAGATGCAAAGTTGCAGAGATAATAGTTTTCCTTAAGAATAATTGGTTGGGATCTACAATTAGAAGATCTACCATTAGTCGATCATAATCAATTAATACTAATAATCCACTGTTTGTACTAACAATCCACTCATCTCACTTGTTTTGTCAAGACAAGTAGCAACTCAAAAGGTCTTTGTCCAACCTGTGTAAGAAATCAAAAATCCTTGAGTTCAATAGCCTTTCTGTCAGGTTGTCACACAGAAATCTGTATCAACATGTCCGGCTGCACCCACAACAGAGAGTTCGCACTGGAGAAGAACTGATATATTCTGTCTTCCTCAGTCAAACCACTGGACATCTACACTGTAATCATGGTTTCATGTACAAAGGAGACCTCAGGTGCTGTGACCTAGGAAAGCCAGAACAAACTCACAGATCTGCCATTGCTCTGCGGTGGGACCTTACTCATGCCATATCAATGGTCTGCCATTCTCATTGTCTCTGCTTTAGCTTGGTGTTTTGCACTAAACCCACATTGGGTCATGTTGGCAGTAAAACTAATAAAATTTTGTCAAGATCTAGATCTAGCAGACTGCAATTAGCCATCGGAAAAGATGCTTTTCTAGTGATATCATTTCAGTGTCATCAAAACTGCCTGAAAGAAATACTTCATTGTTTTATTGCATAAACATCCTTCTAGGTCCTGTCTGCCTTGACGAACTTTGCCATTAGAGGATGGAAGATGGGAGAGGTAGCCAAAGTGCGTCAGCTCTGCAAACCCACTGTTTCCTGGTTCAGCAGCTAACCGAACTGTGTCCACACATCATTGCTGGGGAGCCGGCTCTTTCCCAGAAGGAAAAGAGAAAACGTACTGTATCATTGTGGGGCAGCTCCAGCACACTAAATAGAGTCATATAGTATCACTTCATAAGCAAAACCTGCTGCTGAGGGGAAAGAAAGGTTATGTTTGTTTTTGAGGTTTTAAAAGCATTTTTTTTCCTTTTTTTTTTTTCTCTTAACCCAAAGGGATCCAAACCAGAAGTTCCTTCCTGTCTGAAAGAATTAGACATAGGACATTTGTGGGCTGATTCTTCTCTCATCTTGAGTTAAGTCAGATATACCTCCAATGAGCTGACAGAGCTACTTCAGGGTAAAACCAGGGCAAGGGAGACAAGAATCTGTGCCACACTAATGAAGTCATAATGGCAGCAGCCATCCAGAGCAGCATCAGCATTTTCAAACCAAAATGATGTTGATCTTTCAGCTGGAACACACAAGATTTTGAAGCTCACTCAAGTACTCTGCACTAAAATATCCAATTCCTTTCCAGCATCATTTTACTGCAGTCGATAATATGGGTCTGTAGTCTGAGGCCAAGAAAAATGGCAATGACTTTACCCTCTTTTCTCTGTTTGTCAGTTTTTAACCCATATGAAAGAGAAGACTAACTAGAATAGGCAACAGCAATGGGTAAGGAGCCCTTGCAGGTGTCACAAGGCGTTACATTCTCCAAAGCATCCTGACATTTGGTGACAAGAGAGACTGTTGTGATCACAGCCTAAGGCATGCAGACCACAGAAATCCTTCAGCAATTCCTGCAGTCAGACCACAACCCTTGGGTGACTTGGAAGTTCTAGATTAGAAGAGTTTGGACACTGGAAATTATTTTGAATATTTGCCTCAAACAAGGAGAAAAAACTACCATCATGTGCTCAGATCTTTTTCTTTTTAAAGCTAGTTATCTTCATAAAGTCTATAAAAAAGAATCTCAGAGGATTGTCTGTGATAAATAAACCTTTTTTCTTTGAAGAAAGACAAGTGCAGCCTTCAAGTTTGGTCCCTGTAAGAATGTGAGACCTGGCACAAAATGAGAGATTCTGGTCCTAGTGAATCCAGTACAGGTAGACTCTGCCATGGGGGATATGTATGTTTTCAGCATATAGTGCTCCTTGTCTGCTCAGTCTTTGCTTTGGCCTTTGAACCTCACTTGTAATTCCCTGCTTAGCTTTTGACCCTTCTTCACAGGCTTCTGATTTGACCTTTGCTAATTTTCTTCCTCCTAATCCTGACCTGCTTGTCTTACACTGCTTAAACCTTATCTCATCTGCTATCCCAGAATCTGCTCTGCAGTTTATAGTCCCTAATCTTGTGGTTAAGTCTCTGAGCACCTTCTTGACCAGACCTTCTGGCTAAGTGCAGCCTATTTCCCAGATTATAGTTGACTACAGTACCTTCATCCCATCTTCAAACCTGATTCCAATTTGACTCTTGTCAGGGGGCCTGATTACTCACATCCTACTGTGCATGTTTTACCTCCCAGGGCAGAGGAACACAGCAGAGTAGCTCCTGAGTCATCTGCGATGATTACCAATATCCAGCCTACATTCATTGCTAAGCCAGCCCATCCATTCCACATCAAAAATTATCCCCCTTTTGGGGAGATTTTTTGGGCTGAAATTGTTTGTATTTCTTTTTACATTCCTGTACTTAAGTATTTGAATCCAGTAGAGGCCCTGAACTATCAGAAGATATACCAGACCCATCTTGCACACTCCAAGTGAAAGATGTCTTTTTCTACATTTTGTTACAAAAGGCATTTCCCACTCTGCTAATGGACAACATCAGTCCAAGGCAGTGTTAACCATTCGAATGTCCAAGTCTCATGTTACCCTTCCAGTCTCATCATATCTTTTGTGATACTCTCCTGTGTTACCTTACCTCTTCTTCCCACCTCCATCCTGGTCTTCATAGTCTAACAACTGTGTTGACCAAGAGAGGATTCTTATGAGGTTATTGGTCCCATCTTGCACAGCATATGGTCCCTGTCACACAGCTGCATATTTGGCGGTATCACAGCGTGGCTGCACACCAAGCAGCCACGAGGGCATTGGTCTTCCTTTTGTCTGCCTCTTCTAAACTGAAGGTCCCTGTTCTCCACCTGAACTACTCCTTCTTGAGCAAGAGAAACTCAACCCCACTGATGAATGCACCTCCGCTCTCCACACCCTGGCTGGATCTGCTGGTTCTTTCCAGTGGCATTGGGTGGAGAAGGTGGGAGGGTTCTCATCTGCATGCCCAAGCTTTTTGGAAGTCTGGGTGATACAGCACACCCAAACAGCTTAAATTAGACAGCACTGTAAAGTGGGAATAGGACTGGTAGAAAAGCATTGTCCTCTTCCATACCACCAAACTCAGAATCAGCTCAAAGCTGCTCAAGTAAAATTAGCTTTAACTGCTGTTGGTAAAGTCCTGACTATTCAGAAGAAGTTTCCCATGCATGGGGTACTCAGAAATAGGTGTAAAATAATTCTGACTAATATTAGGAAACCAAATATGAACAAGGCAGATACTATGCACAGATTCTTCTCCAAGCTGCACAAAGATTTGTTTTCTTAAAGTCACAGTCAACTTTTAATACGTTCTAGAGCCTGTACTAGATACTTCCTTTAATAATCTCCTAATATCTGTGAAGCAGTGTGATTGAGAAAGTTGTTGGCTTCTCCAGTAAAGAAAGTAGGGATGGGTATATGTTCATGAATCTAACAACAAGAAGTTATGTGGTTTTCCTCCTTACCTGTGAAAGACACTCACAGGTTGACTTTTTTCTTTCCTTTCTGGGGAAATAATCCAATCTGTATGCACTGGCACACTGATGGTTCTTTGACTTTCTCCTTCACTTCTCCCCTGTCAGAGTGCACAAGAAACTAAACAGGTGGAGGTTTAATATTTTATTACTTCTATAGCCTTATTCTGAGATGTTTATAAAGAAGGAAATCGAGCTCTTCCTGGATACCAATGAACTGTCAACTTCCTCCAGCCAACTTCTTTGTAACACATGAAAAGACTTTCTCATAGGCAGGCTTATTAGCTTTGCTCCGGCTATGAAAGAGGAGTGAAAAGAAAGCAAAGGGGTTGGATGAGGAGCGTGCCTCAAATCCTTCCCTTGAACTCCTCATATTCAGCAGAAACAGGTAGGAGCTCGGTATGTGGCACACGTCTCAGGCTGCGGTCACGCTTCTTGGATTTGGGAAGAATTTGAGCAAGGAGAAGGCAGGCAGTGTGTCAGAGCTTCCACCGAAGCAAGGGGGCTTAGACAGGACCCTTCCTGCACATCGAAGTACCCAGAATAAACTGTGCATTGTTCCCAAAGATATAAACAAGAGATTCTTTAACTTTCACACAAGCCCTTGCAATTTAAGTTCTTTCCTTCACACATGTATCTGGAAATGCTCTTTGCTAAAATATAAATGCCCTGATTCTCTGTGTCCCAGCAGGAAACCTGGGACATCCATTAACAACATCAGAGCTTGCCAGTACTCTGAAACCCATAACACTGGGTAAAGCACCTGGCCTGACAGTTCCTAGGTTAATTTTTACGCACTTTTTTTCCCCCAGTTAACCTGTAGGCAACTACACATTTTTCTCAACAAGTCTCTGGAGGAGAGTTCTGTCCTCTCTACCTTAAGGGAGGGTTTAATTTCAATGGTTTTCCAAGCTGGGCTGGAATCACAAATCAAGCTGGAACTATTGACCCACCTCTCTCAAATTCTGGGAGGTAATTTAGAGAAACTCATACTTAATATCAATGTCTGAGCCAGGTGGGGATTCATAATGGCTGGGCCGGCTCAGATGGTACCTTTAGCAGGATTATGACACCAAGCTTGGACAAAGAAATAGTTCTTGACCAAGAACAGTAAATACACACCTCCCGTGATGTGATTTTGAGTCCTCATATATGAGAAAAGGACTGGGAAAAGCCTCTCATGTACAGTCAGCTGGCTCAGTGGCCAAAATAGTGCATAATGGGAGGTAGATAAAAGCCAAATTTAGTGCAGAAGGTAGGAGGTTAAAATAGATCCCATACCTTAGGGGCAGAGAGATGTCTGAACTCTTTTAGGACAAAAGTAGCTGAAGCTTCAGAAGAAGGAAGATAAAAATACCGGTAGAGACAGCCCAGGGGCACAGAGTTGCACCCTTGTGAGGACCCAGGGAAAGAGCCCTTTGTGGTTATTTGTCCTGGTGGATGGTGGTAGTAGGATTTCTGAGTTTTGATATTGGGAAAAGAGAAGAGGCAGTTGCTGCAGGAAGGAGGCTGGGCCTCACCACGCTATGGGGAAAAAAGGGCTAACAGAGAAGCTCAGGAAGAAAGGGAGCCATGGATCTGAGCTTAGGGCACAAATCACTAACAGCTCAAGAAGCTGCCATGTTGCAAGGGTGGCAGTGCCAAAGGACTGAGAAGACAAATGTGTGACAGGGTCATGGGCTGATAAATTTGACAGCAGGATGCCATGTTAAGAAGCAGGAGAATTTCAGAGTCGTGTAACTCTCTCGGGTTGTGGTTCATTTTCAGCTTACAGAATTTACTGGTGAAAAGTCAGAGCTGCTGCAGCTCCTCTTGATTCCTGGCAAGGGGAGGAGAGAAGGGAAGATAAAAATACCAGAAACTATACAACTATCAGTAACAGCCTTTCTGTAGCCAGCAGGAGACAACAATCAGCAAGAGGCATTTGGCCTCCTCCTCTGGGGAAACACAGCATGTTAAAAATGGACATTTTTCCCTGGATTTTTCATTTATTTTGGGTGGTCCTTCTCTCATCATCTCACTGTCCTGCTCCAAAGATTTAAGGAGATCAGTGAGCACTTTATGCTGGGTCTGGAATAATGCCAGAAAGGCCAAAGTAAGCTGAAAACAGCCATCAGATACCCAAATTTCAGGGCAGTGTTTTTGTCCCCATGTGTCCCCAGAACTGGTTTTCAGTCCTTAAAGAGCAGGGACAGAAAAAGGTGGACAGGTCCAGACACATCAGCAGAACCTCCCTAGCACATTGACATAACAACTGGTTGCTATGTATATTCTTTTAGTGCAAGGCTGTTAATATAGATAAAAGTAAAATCAATACAAAAAGTAGAATAAATTACTTCGGTTTTTTTTCCCCAGCTGTGACAATTTGACGCAGTTCTGCAGCCTGTGGCTTTCCTTCAAACCACCCCGTTCAGAAAGCCTTCTGTGCACTCCCTTTCCAAGCAGCTCATCGCAGACATCTTCTGATCAAATATGCAATCAATCCTACTAGTCTCAACATTGTTCATGAAACTAGAGTTAAAGACTGTCCTGCCTATCCACTGGCAAACAATCCTACTTCAAAATAAAAAAAAAAAAAAAAAAAAAGAAAACCAGAGTACCAGTACACAGGTATTTCAGTTCAAAAACCTTTCTCCTCCAAAAGCATCAAGTACGGATAGCTGAGAAAGCACGAGTCAGGCTCAAAACAACTTTAGTGCCTGCCCAGTTCTCACTGACTTCCTTGATGCAGCTCTTTCCACTGCCAGCTCTGAATTTAGGGCCTGATGCAGCAGTGCACTGAGCACATGTTTAATGAAAAGTATGGTTAATGCCCATTGGCATCAATACACATCAAGTTGCTTGTCACAGGCAGGAGCTAAGGAGACAGGAGCTCTTCCCTCAAAGACACGCTAAACGCCACTGGTGGGCTGGCTTGGCTCTCCAGCATGAAACCATGCCTCTACGCCTGCCTGAAAAGTTCATTTCTGCCTCTCCCCTGCTCTCTCACTGCCAATGTTGTTACAGTCTTGCACTTGCATTTCCTGCGGTGCTCTCACCCTGACCTTTGACAGGCTCCACACAGTTAATTAAGTTTGGCTGTAAGTTGCTTCATTTCTAGTGGGGTTTTCATTTTGCCTCTTTACCCCTTCACTGCAGGATACAGCTCTTTCAAGGGAGATGAATTCTGTCTTCAGGTGAAAGTCCAGAGGTTTTTTTTTTCATTGACCTAAATTAAACTTTAGATTTGCATTGACATCAGAATTTAGTTCTAGGACTTTCAAGTCCTGCCAAATTCTTAGAAATGGAGAGCAGCATGCTTAAAAATCTACCTCCACTCATTAAAGTATTTTAATTAATATTTATAGTACAATTGGACATACATATGTGTATTTTGAGTGAATATTAGTAGTTTATATTATGCAATTAAATTAATTATGAAAATAAATTAGATGCCTGTACTCAGGGAGTCAGCAAAAGCAGGGACAGAAAGGATTTCTCCTCTTTCACATGCTTAAGAAAAGAGTTGAAATTATATATGTTAATGCTAGAAGGTGGTTCTTGAATTAAAATATCACAGGGCTCTCAAACAAGAATAAAGGGCTAGGTAAGAATGATTAATGTGCTTTTACACAAAGAATGATACTTTTTATATATCTTTGACCTTCTAAGGTCAGAGGGATTATAGGACTGTTTGAAGTTCAGGAGGAGCTGAGCAAGGAAACAAGAGGGCTTTTCATGGGGTGATGAGAAGCTGTGGCTGATATTTCAAGAGCAGAAAGCCTATTTTTATTAACTCCTTCTTTCTCAGGTAAAAAATGCTTTAGACAAAACAAAACAAAAAAAACCCAAGCATACAAATGTTCAGAAAATAATCCAATTTCCTCTGCAACCTAAACTTGAAGTTCAGCAGAATCAGCAGAACCAGCACTGGCCATTCATGAGAAAGCAGAAAAGAAAGACTGATCAGAGGCAGGTCACTTAAAGTGGGATAGCATGACATTATCAGTGGTTAAATTAACATTGCCCACTGCACTTTTTAAGGACAACTGTTTAGGTTCTGCAGCAGTCATTGTATATTTTTATCTTAGATTTTTCTGTTTAAACATTTGAAGAGTATGTCTTGTACATTTCTGTGCACAACTCAATGGTTAAGCAAATATCAGGGCAGTTATTTGAGCATGCAAATAAAAGCAAATACAACATGTGTGAACTAGAGCAAGGAGTACAGCATAAGGACTCTAGGGTAGACTAGGTTATTTATTCTCAGTGAGTATTTTTCTTGCTGAAAAACACTTTTTGCAAGGGGGCAGGGGAAGGATATGTTAAATTTAATTAACAGGTTTGGCAGTCAGATCTTAGAAAGATGAACAACAGGGCAAAGTGTTCATTTGATATTTGCAGTATTCTTTCCCTTTCTTGTTTCAAAATGGTATTTTTTTATTTAAAATTGTCCAACTACTTTAAAGAGTGTTTTAAAAGAATTTAAAATCCCACAAAGGAAACTGAATATTTGACTTTGAGTCAAATGAAAGGTTTTGATCAGTCTTAAATTATTTTTGTTTTTATAGTATAATTACATATGGGTATGTGGGTTTTAGCATGAATATTAATATTTTGTAAACATCTGCAGTTATATCAAACAAAGTACATTTTGTGTATCTACTTACTCAGCCCCAGTGGTAAAGTGTGGAGAAAAGCATTTTCTTCTTTCCCTGTTCTGAAACATTCTGAAATTTTGTATTTTAATGCCACAAAAAAAGACCTGATGTTGAGTCGTTGCAAAACAGGAAAAAATTTTCACTTAGGGTTACCACTATAGCAAGAATCTATTCCAGTGTCCTCAATTCAGCTACCAAACTGAAAATTCAATGGAGATCTTGCATGGAACACTTGGGTCAGGGCTTGCTTCTCCCTTTTCACTTTTGTCTAAATTTTTTGAATTTTTAGAGACAAAACAAAACTTTTTCTCTTTTCCAAAATCATTTTTCATCTTCTAGCTCTAACCAAAACTTGGAATGAAAAAATCTCATTTCTCTCTCTCTCCCTTTGACTACCCTCAAGCTATGAATGCTAGTACTTGACTGTTATTAATGCAGCTCGCTCAACTTACATTAGACTTTCTCAGCATAAGTTGAGGTTGCCAATAAAAGTTCTCCATCTGCACATACAAAAACCCATGTACAAGTATCATTTTCTACAAAAACGCAATATGTGAGTTTTTGTCAAGAATGAACTCTTAAAACTGAATTGGAAATAGCCTGCGAGCCGTCACAGTTTAAAGAATGAGTAACTTACTTCCATGCAGAGCAATTGGCTTGCTCTCAGCCTTTTTCCTTCTCTGTAACGGGAAAACACAAGAATTTTCCATGTTCATGAAGATGCCACCACAGAGCCATTCAGTCCTAAACCAGGCCTCTCTCAGCTCATCCTCACTGATAGTTTGAAGTGGTTGTTTTGTCATATTCTTCTTTAATATACTCTCCATAGACACCCAAACTCTGAAGGCAACTTCATCCTAGATTATTCAGTCAGGGGCTTAGACCAAGTACAAAACTATACCTAGAGGATATGGTAGCTACCCTACAAAATCTACAGTTTAAAGTCCTTCACTGCCTATAGATGACTCTGCTATAGCTCTATCTGTGTAGAGAGAAATGCCATATATAGTCTTGACTTCTAGAGCTTTCTGAAAGAAAAGGTGAGTTTCACCTTAAAGGCTTCATTCAGCCCACTGTTTATTCTGGACTCATACTGTAACTTCACACATGTTCAAGGACATTTTTTATTTGGTGGAATATCTGCTGTGTAATACAGGTAGCAAAGGGTAGACTGGTCAAATTCACTGAATCATTTTGGCTTGAAGAAAAGTTATAACTGCCAGACCCAGGGAAGTATTAGTTGTGGTATTCTTTTAACTAGTATTATAGCAGTTGGAGAACGCAGGTCAATGTGAGAAAACACCGCTTTCCTTCCTCTGCCAGAGGAGATGTAACCAATAGCCCTCACCTCCCAGAAGTTCACCCATAATATCAACACTTTTTTGTGTTCAGGGCAGAGTATCTGTCTCAATCTGCCTTGTTAACTAGTTTCATTAGTAATTAAAGAACTTAAGAAACATCTAAACTACAGATTTCCCACCTTTCAGTTGAGCATCCTACCCGTCGGGAAGGCAGCCACATTCACTTACTCTAGTTGTCTCAGTTTCTAAAAATCCTATACAGGGTAGAAGAGTTTCAACAGAAGTGACTCTGGGAACCCTACTAAAACCTGACAGCTTGGATCTTTACTACAAAGATCTGACTTAAAATTCACTGCTTTCTGATTCAGGGGCTTGGTAGCACAGAAAAAGTGAGCTGTACATGTCAGAAGTGGTTAAAGGCTACACCATGCAAAGAAGGCGTGCATAAAATCACCCTTCATCTTTACCACTGCTGTGCTTCAGAACAAGGATTGGAATGAAGGTGCTGCCTTCTGGTCTACATTTTGTTAAATATTTTTTAAAATCTTCAAGGGAAATAGATACAGGAGAAGGCGTAGGTAGTCTGCAAGTTGGAACACTCCTCTGGGCTCATTTCTGTGTTTCAATAAATATTTATACAAAGTTGAAAAGTGACAAAACAGAAGAGTTCTCTGGCAATAGGTTAAAAGCGTCTGACTCCTCCTTTTCATTTTCCAGTTTTGTGAATCTATCCCTTCATTTCCTTTGCTTTTCTTGCAAATGCTTGGAAAATTAAATGTTTCATTTAGGGTTGAACAGAATGTTTCATTCAACATAAAATGTAATTTTTGGAGTTTTCATTCTTCCTTGGGGAGAAAAAAAATGGAAAAAAATGGAAAAAAGATTCATTTTAATCCAAACCAAAATCTTGGGTTTTTTTTTTTAACCCAGCCACCAAAGAAAAAAAATCAACTCTTCAAACAGCCTTAATGATACATTCAATCAATGGCAATTGCTAATTCTCAGTTGTCTAGTTGCTGTAAGAACTGCAGGCTACAAAAACAAAATGCTGCAACAGGAAAAGGTGTGCCAAGCATGTCTAAGTAGAAGACAATATGATTATTGTAAGACAAGTGAAAAAGGGAAAAGGGAAAAGGGAAAGGGGAAAAGGAGGAGAGGAGAGGAGAGGAGAGGAGAGGAGAGGAGAGGAGAGGAGAGGAGAGGAGAGGAGAGGAGAGGAGAGGAGAGGAGAGGAGAGGAGAGGAGAGGAGAGGAGAGGAGAGGAGAGGAGAGGAGAGGAGAGGAGAGGAGAGGAGAGGAGAGGAGAGGAGAGGAGAGGAGAGGAGAGGAGAGGAGAGGAGAGGAGAGGAGAGGAGAGGAGAGGAGAGGAGAGGAGAGGAGAGGAGAGGAGAGGAGAGGAGAGGAGAGGAGGGGAAGGGAGACGAGGGGAAGGGGAAGGGGAGGGGAAGGGGAGGGGAGGGGAGGGGAGGGGAGGGGAGGGGAGGGGAGGGGAGGGGAGGGGAGGGGAGGGAAGGGAAGGGAAGGGAAGGGAAGGGAAGGGAAGGGAAGGGAAGGGAAGGGAAGGGAAGGGAAGGGAAGGGAAGGGAAGGGAAGGGAAGGGAAGGGAAGGGAAGGGAAGGGAAGGGAAGGGAAGGGAAGGGAAGGGAAGGGAAGGGAAGGGAAGGGAAGGGAAGGGAAGGGAAGGGAAGGGAAGGGAAGGGAAGGGAAGGGAAGGGAAGGGAAGGGAAGGGAAGGGAAGGGAAGGGAAGGGAAGGGAAGGGAAGGGAAGGGAAGGGAAGGGAAGGGAAGGGAAGAAGGAAAGAGGAAATTGTCCAATGCTGCCTGCAACAAGATAAGTCCCATTGACAGCCACAGTTTTTCTCACTTAGAGAAATGTGAAAAGCAAGCAGGTAATGGGAAATTTGAATCTACCATTCTGGAACATTAATGAAAAAAATTAAAAAGAAAAACCAGGTGAGCCTACGCCAATTCCTCCCAGTGTGTGTGTTGAGACTTGGCTGATGCTGCATTCCACAAATAATTCCTCTTCTCTGTGCCTGCAAGACATTTCAGTGTAGGAATGGGAACACAACCCAACACTTTCAATTAAAATAATTATTCAAAACTGGCAAACTCAGAGATACTTCTATTGTTTCTTGCTTAAGAGGTAGCATTTAAACTTTCAAAGATACGGAGAGGAAATCCTGCATCTCACTTGCCTCTCCTGAAGATCACGAAACCCTTCTAAGGCCTCCATATAAGAGGACATTGTTAATATGTACAGATAAGGATCTTATGGCACATCCAGGAAAACGTTTCTAATAAAACATAAACTATATAGCATTGTACAGTAAAAGGACTATCATATAAAATTATTATATTGTTTGCATAGAACAATGCACTATCCCTTTCTAATTATTTAATATTAATTAAATATCTCACCACATTTTTTACATGCTTTACACTAGTTTCTCTATTAACACAGCTCCAAAGGAAAATATGAGAGATTATCTGAGTTTCTCTTTAGACTGAGAAAAACTAGCCTTCTTCTGGATTCATGAGAACAGCACATATAAACAAATAGCCTTTTTTAATTACAAATAGCTATTAAGTCTCATTTCTTATGCATGATCATTCTCACAGAGAAGCTGGTGTGGTGGTACAAGACTGTGATTTCTAAGCTCCACTGGTTGGTATGTGTATATGCATTATAGCTTTGCTGAGGCAAGTTCTATTCTTTGACTCTAAATGTCTCCCCTGTGGCTCAACCCTTTCCTGTTGCTTTCATGAAAATGAGAAATAGTCCTTGATCACAAAGTTCCCAGGTTTTTCCTCACATTGACAAAGGAGATTGTTGTTAGCCTGCTGGCAAGTGTTTTGAACTGTACCAAAGCAGTGGGATTCAAGTGTATATTCTCATGGACCAGGAAGGGGTTTTTTAATCCTCTGTAGAAGCATTAAGGACACAGCGATGGGAGCATGTAAGAGAGGCCAAGGGCAACTGTCACTAAACACAGGTCTTTGCGCAGTTTCTCAAATTTTTCCACTCATGACCTCACTTCCCAGTGCACTTCGAGGCTCATGACCCCACTTCTGATTACAAGCCCTACTCCTGCAATCAAGTTCCCATCAAGCCACCTCTTAAGTACCGTGACCTCTTCTTTGTAAACCAGTGTCCTAAGAGTCTGGTAAAGAGGTAACTCCCTTGTGATTCCCCCAGCACAGCCACTGCCAGAAAACCACAGGGATCTCAGGCTGCCTTCGCATATACTCTATTTCCTCACACTGGAGACAAGGATATTTCCACCCAAGATTTTTTCTTGGAGAATAATGATCCTGACATTATACCCCCCTGTCCTAAAACTATAGAAATGAGATATTTAAACCCTTAAAATACATGTAGGCCAAGATGCCCACACAGTCCCCCTCTGGCCAGCCTGTACTCCTGGCCCGCGATTCCTCAGGATCAAAGGAACATTTCCACTGACCACCTGAACCTCCACACAGAATGCTGCAGGGTTGAGCGTGGCCACAAAGAGGGTGTGAAACCACACTTTGCCACGACTCTTTTGCAATCACTTCACCTACAATTAGCAATATTCCTTGTGTCACTAATAGAGGGAAGGGGAAACTAAGCCACCATGGCAAACCTTCCTTCATTTTTAATCCTTCCTCATATATCAGTTCCTCTGCTCCTGACTCTGTGGCCCTTCATCTCTGGCTTTACTCCATTTTACCATTGAAGTTGGAGAGTTTTCAATTGTATGATCTTTTTCAGAGGCAGTTTTTAAAGGAGAATACACAGCTAATCACAGAACTATAGACTTGGGTCACAATTTAGGACTGAAACTGATGCCTACTCAGCCTCACACATGCTCTCCTCTTCTTGGTATCTCCTCTTCTGAACTGCCCAAAATCCCACTATATTTCATTTGTCGGACTGCAGATGCCACTGCAGATGGGTAGAACAGCACAAGGATCCACATTCAGTTCTGCATGGAACGTCCTTACAGGTCAGCTTCAGGTATGTGCATGCACATCCACTAAAGCAACAGAGTAGAAAATGTATCCTACAAAATGTTTTTTTGTTTTAATAACAAATAATTCCTTATGGGGTGTTGGAACATCTGCCACACACAAAAAATGACATCTCTGACTGCAATAACCGTACAGAGAACCTTGGATTAAACTGGAACTCTCATATGCATGTTAGTAGCAATGCCACATGACTCCCTCTCTCTGACCCTGTCTTTCTGAATACAGGGGAGATCTTCACACCTATGCACAAAAGCATAGAAGCATGGATTGATTTTCCTCCCCTCCCCACCCTTCCCCCACCCCCTCCGGCGCCTTAAGGAACATGCTTGCCAGAACGCAACCCAGAAAATACCAACTTCCATAGGCATTGCCGCTGTGGGTGGTTTGAGGCTGGTGCACCCATCCCTCTGGGGGAACAGATGTTGCCACTGATTCACTTTGCAAGCATGTGAGTCAAAGTCTACATCTGTGACAACTTACAGTAAAGAATTGTGAGCAGCTGCAGAGCAAAAAGCACAGAGTGAAAAGTCAATCAAGATGTAAGGCAAGATACTGCATCAACCCTGAAAACTGACAAATGGAATCCATTTGATTCAAGCTGCAGCAAATCTACCTGAGCAGAAGAAAGAAAAAGAAAAAAAGAAAAGAGAGACAGACAACAATTCAAGTGCCCTGTGCATGATCCATGGTGACTGCTTTCTGATGCTTTACATACCTCCTTTCACATTAAAAAAAGCTGGAAGGGCTCTGTACCATACTGCAGGACTTCTGACAGACTTCTGATCCAAGTGCTGCAGCCCCCTGCGCCTTCTCCCCATGCCCTCCCTGACCCAGTGAATCATCAGAGGGTCTGGCTGAAATGCTGTCCCTAGCCATTTGCAGTCACAAAAAGACCTGAGATGTTCTTCATTGCAATGAAAGTGTTGATTTAAGTCTGCTGGTCAAATTCCATTTCTACCACTTCTTTTGTCCCTTTGATACAATATTGGCATGCTATCAAAACTAAGAGAGGTTGCTTTGAATTGGTATGCCATGTCTACTTCATACCACAGGCAAGTGCAGTTCAGATGACAGTAATGTAATTGAAGTTTATGTATTGCTCGTTGTTTGTAAAAAGGGTTGGAATTCTCTAGGTGAAAAGTATTGCCTACATAAAGAAGTAAAACTACCTCCATACCTACCTAGGGGAATGAATACTGGGAAAAAAAAAAAAAAAAAAACAAACAAAAACAACCAAAAAAACAAAGTCTGCAAATATTTGATCAACTTTCTAAACAAATGTTTCCCAGCTGGTTTTTTTCTTTTATGTTTGCTTTTCTGGATATTTATGATATCGGGTTTTACTAGCTCAAGTATTTGTAGAAGACAGAAATACACAAGGTAGCATATTGAGGAAAAACAAATTTTAAATGTGCTTTATCCCCTAACTTGACAAGAAGCAGAATTATATTACTACACTGGTCAGTCACAAAATAGAAGCAATTCCATGAGTCTTAAGTAAATTAAGCCTGTGATGTGAGAACTTTCTCAAACTTAGTGGTAGTATCAGTACACCAAAAGACAGTTATCTTTATAATCTTCAAACAACTTATAATAATAATTAACCTAACTTAGTCAAAGTCAGGGTTTTGGCCAGTCAGAACACTTTTCTGGCCGTTACCAAGACTATAATTTCGCAAAAGGAAGCAACATCTTCAAAATTATGTTCTTTATTAATGTTTTGTCTTTCAAACTTGTGTGATTCAGGGATTTCTTAAGTTTAAAAGAGGCAATTTGCCTACTTAAATAGTTTCTATTTCTTGTGTGGGTAGGACTTTCCCTACTGCATATATTAGTTGTACCAGCTTGGTAGTTACATGCAGGGCAGAGATTTTTCACTTTCTTTCTTTAATTCCTGTAACATAGGACTGTCTACAGTGTACAGAACACTTCTGTACATTTGCACTGCATTTATCCATTGTTTTTATAACTATTACTGCATTTATAAATTGCATTTATCAATACTGAACTTCATTTGCTACGAGTAGTTCATTTATCTATATTTCTTAAGGTTCACCAAACTTTTCTCAGTCTTTGTCTTCCTATCTACTTCTTCCACCTGACTAACCTAAATTATTTGGGGGCCATCTGCTGACTTACTGCCTGTGGGCTCACCATCATTTCCAAGTTATTACTGTATACACTAAACATTGGCCCTAACATGGAAATTTGTCAGACCCTGCTCTTAGGATATTGCAGTGATGAAAACTGATCACTAATGGAAATTGATTCCTTCCCGCTTTTTCAGTAATAACAACTCTTTGACTTTTAGTCAGTGACTACTTATTTTTTTAATAGCTGCTGTCTAAAGTCTTTCAAAGTCTAAACAAATTTTACCAACTCCTTTTTCTTTATCCACTGACCACTTCATTGACAAACTCAAAGAAATCCAAGGATTCAACCAGCACAATCTCCCACTGCAAACATGCATTATGATCTTCCAGATTAATTTTATTTCACTAGTTCAAAGCCGTTTGCAAGGACTGAATGTAAGGTTCACAGCCTCAAACTTTCTGAATTGTCTCTAGTCCAATATAATATTTCTTTTAAAAATAAAGAAAAATAAAGAAAACTTTTACACAAAGCTTTTTCAAACAAAAGTGTGAAAAGAAAATTTGGGTGAATTGCCCTAAAAATGTTTATTTTCCTTTTGGATTTTTAAAATATCATCCTATCCTGTTTTTCTTAAACTTTTTTGGGGGGTATTACTAGTGTTCAGCTAGGCTGGTCTAGTCTAGCTCTCCAGACAGATATAAAATGATGGCCTCTAAGACAATTACCCCTCTAGAGTACAATCCTTTATGTGGATATTTTCACATAAATACAGGTTTGGTATCAAGAAGCTGTCAGTAAGGGAAATCAAACAGTGGGGCTTTTAAAGAAAAGACGAAAAAGAGTTGTTATTATTATGCCACTGCATGTATTTCTCATGTGCCTGCACCTTGAATACCCTGTGTAGTTTTGCTCCTCCGACCCCAAAAAGGATATATTTGAACCGGGGAAGGTTCAGGGAAAGGTCACAAGGATGATCAAAGGTGTGGAACAGCTTCCCCACCAGGAATCACTAAACAGAATAGGCTGGAAACGAAATGACCGAGTCGGGGTACGACAGAGGTCCATAAATCACACACGTATGTCACAGGGAGAGCAAGCTGGGCACAATAGGAGCACTGTCCCCTCAGGGCAGGAACCAGGGGTATAGCATGAATCAAGAAGGTGGCATGTGGAAAACAAAGGAAAGGCAGAGGCTCTTCACGCAATGTGTTATTAAGCTCTGGAGTACTTTGCCTCGGGATGCTGAGGATACCAGCAGTTTCAGAAAGCAACCAGACAAATTCACGAAACAAAGGTTTGCAGAGGACAGCTGCATTTTACAGATGCAACTTCCAGCTCAGGGTGGGTTTGAGCCAGTTGCTGGCTGGCAGGAGAGCATACCAGGCAAGCACCACTCATTAAGCACTAAGCCCTATTCCTCTTTTACCTAGATACCCATGGCTTACCAACACTAGAGAGAGGACCCTAGGTTAGGTGGATGCCTGGTCTGACCAGCACTGCCATTTCTACATGCCTGTTTTCTGTCTCTGATGCTGAAAACTACTTCTAGTGACAAATTTTTGCTAGCATCTCAACCATCTCATATACAAGTTACCTGCCAACACTCTTCTTGTGAGAACAACAGCTTGTTTTAGACACCCTTCTTCCAACATTTCTGTCCTTCATCTTTGCCACAGAATAGGACCTCTCTGGAGATAAGTCTTCTGTGGAGTCATCTGAGGAACATCCCAGCCATTGATAAGGAACCGCACCCATACTGAAGTCAAGGGGAGCTACACATGCTTGATGACAGTCTCTGGTATTTACACTACAGTGTACAGAAGGCCTGTAAAAATTGGATAAATTGATCACAGAATACCTGATTCCCCATTCTTTGGACACTTAATCGGCATGACATGTCAGAGCAGAATGACCAAAGGGTAGGTTGGGCTGAACCCAATCTCTAAGTTTAAAGCTAAAAAGAACCATTTTAATTAAAGAAAGCAAAACCAGAAAATAATCCTGTTTTACTGATGTCCTGTATAAATGCCTGTATGATATTTCAAGAGCTACGTTGGATTATTTTGTCCTCCAGGGTAAAGAAAAGTAATTTTTAAAAAAAAACCTTCTTGCAGAGAAAACTTCAGATATTATGGAGGAAATGGGTAAATATATTTAATTGTCAAGACAACCTATAATATTTTCAAGCTTGTCTAACTGTCATTAAAAATTCAGGCCTTGTGAATCTTTTGTCCTGTTTACTTACATGAAATCATTCCCCCACTTGTTTAAAATAGACATTTTTTAATTTATTTATACACACTGAAAGCATAAACACTAATGCAGCAACAACAGAACATCCAACAACAATCCTGGTTGCTAAATTTGACAAGGTCAAGCTAAAAATCCTCTGGGCTTGCTTAATAAACATTCAGTCTAAAAGGGTCAGTAACACTTATCCTTGACTCATCCCAAACTTCAAACTTTCAGAAGACTCTCAAAATAGGCTTTCCACACTAGTGAGACATCCTGCACTAAGAATTAGCTCTGCTTCGAAAAGAATGGGGCAACGTGGCCTGCTTGACATGAAGAACTAAATTTTCTGGGTTTCATTTCTGGAGCTGTCACCAAACCATAGTATAATTCAGTCAGCAGGATGGCAGGCATTTTTTCAATTAAAGAGAGTTTTCTTCTATCAAAATGTGATTTTTGTAAACACAGAGTTTTGATGTTTGTGCTTTTTAAACAATCCAAACTGTTTTATTTTTTTATTATTTTTTAAAAGCTTTGACATTTTCTGCTTTAAAAGCACAGAAAACTCAAAATCATCTCTGTTAAGTTTTTCTTTGCACTGGAAAGAAAAATGTCATAAAAAGAGGTAAAAAATACAATCAGTATTTTTATCTTTCTATACTCAACTCTGGAAAACTGATGAGAGAACAAAGATGTCAACCAAAAATTGTTTTAAATGCTAGTTATATGATGAAAATGTTTCCATTTAAATAGTCAGAGTACTGAACCTAAATCTGTCTCACTTCATCATACATACAGTGTCCTAGAGAATAAACAAATAACAACCTTGGCCTTGGCTGTAAGTCCATTTCACCTGGAACTCCCCACAGTCCCAGACCCACAGTGCTCTGCATCCCTCCTTCCCAAGGATACAACCTTGGGATACTACCTAATCCTTGGCCAGTCCTTCCTAATGCTCCTGGCTCTGGCTTAGGCACAATCCCCTCGTGCTAAAAAGTGACTGGGTTGAGCAGTTGTTATTTTCTGGACAGATCAGTTCTCTGCTCTCTGGTCACCCAGGTGACCAGATCTTGTGCTGGCCAGAGAAAGCAGCTGCTCTCCCAGATGGGAACAAGCATCCAAAAACAGAGAATCCATCTCGGTTCTTTCAGCACCTAGTTTTTAAATTATAGACCCCATCTCTGAGAAGGTTGGGCTGAACCTCCCAGCTCCTATCAGGACATCAGGTTGGTCCTGGCCCCAGGGGCACCAGCAGCCATACTGTGGACAGGCAGCCCCTGGCAGGGCTCCCCAGGAGGTTGCCCTGGGGGAACTGACTGTCCCCTGCAGACAGGCACAGCTCTCCACCTTCCACCATCACGTAGCATGCTGGCCTCCTGGCAGCCCAAAAGCCCTGAAGTAAAGGCAAATCCATCCTTCCATGAGAGCATAGCTGATACTGGCCTCTGTAAATGCTCCATGTGCGTGTGCTGCATGCCCAAGTACACGTTATGTCAGAAATGGTTATGCTAGAAATTGATGAAATTATGCATAATGTTAGGAGCTTCCAGAAAGGAAATAGTAATGTTTACAAATATATAAGATGAGATTTCGTCAGAAGTAAACTATGTGGATGCGGGATCTTGCTTCTTTCTGCATAAAAATCATGTATCTTACACTGTTGGATCCAATATATTTAACAGACAGGAAACAGACCTCAGTCAAAATTAATTTAGCTGCCTGACCTACAGAGTACACGCATGACAATATACAGTGTGGCTCATCTTTGCCTGTATGTATGTGATAATGCTTACCTACTCCTTAAGGTTATTATGAGAATGTTTTAATCTGATTTAATTCAATGCTTCAGTGCCACTTACCTACAGTTCTAAAAGTGGAATGGATGCATCAGTTCATTCCACATAGCAGAGTTGTGCACATAGAACGATGTACTCCAGACACAGGTATAGACAGATTCCCCATATATATAAGATTATTTAAGAACATAAACAGATTCAAGAACAGGACCTAAATGCTGTCTGTGGTGTCTGGCCAGTACATCAGTATTTGCTGGACACTGATACTTGCTATTATTTATTGGTTCTCTTTTTTATTTCTTATTATTTAATAGCCTGATTTATTTTGCACAGTGGTCCACCATTTCATAGAATAATGTGTCTTTTCTGAAAGGAATCACGAGTAAAATTTTTTTCTTTGTTTCTTTTTAGTATTGTACCACTATCTTTTAAAATTTCAAATAAAAGCATGACTGAAATAAAAGACAGTTAAATTACATCCACATGGATACTAATAAGCAGTCTCTAAAGTCTTAGCCAGTTGCCTAACCAAAACACGAAGCATATGGGAAAGAAGCGGGCCTAAAATTAAAAAACAGCAATTCTGTACTTTGATTGTTTAGTCTGTGTGGTTGAAGGGACATGAGCGTAGGGATAGGAGGGCGAGCATTGGAAACATAGTGTGCAATTATTTGGATGCATAATGATGTTAAAGGGCCCCCACCTGCATGTGTAGATCAATATGGTATACATTTAGGTCTCTACTCTTCTAAAAGCTTCTATTCATTTTTGTTTCCTCTATATCTGTACATCTGAAACGTCCAGGACCTGTTTCAATGTCACTGCATCCAGAGCCTTGTGTGGAAGACTGAATAGCTTTACTCCCAGTAGCTTCACTAAGAGCTCAGAGCTGCTTATAAATTATTATTTTTCCAAGGCCCAAATGTAGGGTGCAACAAACAGTGTGCAAAATGAGTCACACGGAGATGCAAGAGTCCATCAGCCTGACTGAGCCTATTTGCAAAAGGCAAAAGGCACACTGCATCGCCACCCAGCCTGCTCCACTTTGAAGTATCTGCAGAACCGGATCCATCTCGCTTCCCAGTTTGTGCATCTTACTAAGGGACAATTAAAGATGGAAAAATGTGAAATTTTTCACAAACACAATTTGCTGGTTTTGTGCTTTCATTGCTACTCAGGCAGATAGAGTGAAAAAACTTTTTCAGAGCCCACATTTCTTTGCTCTGACACAGATTTTGATATGTTGATGAAAAGGCAATAGTTGTCCTCACCCTGCTCTCAGAACAAGCGTTCAAATCTGAGCTATCTTATCTGAAGGGAATCCAGAAAGGACTGAGAAATTATGGTGTAACACGAAGTGATGTGATTTCCAGAGGAGAAGCAGACCTCCACCCACTGCATTATTCAGTTACCGTTGAACAGTACATCAGGCAGCCAATCTGTATCAACAGCAGTAAGAAAGTATGGCAATTACAAAATTCCCTGGTAGATCATAAAGTGATTGTCCTAGATGGGTAAACATATCCTCTGCTCACCAGGAAACAGAATTGAACAGTATCTGGAATTGTTTCTGTCTGAGAAGCAATGATGTCTTGTAGACAAAACAGTGCCATACATCTTGCAGCATTCTTCAAGGGTCGGTATTGGGACCAGCACTATTTAACATCTTTGTTGACAACATTGCCAGTGGGATTGAGTGCACCCTCAGCAAGTTTGCCAACAACACCAAGCTGTGTGGTGCGGTCGACACACTGGAGGGAAGGGATGGCATTCAGAGGGACCTGGACAGGCTTGAGAGGTGGGCCCATGCAAACCTCGTGGAGTTCAACAAGGCCAAGTGCAAGGTCCTGCACTTAGATTGAGGCAATCCCAAGCACAAATACAGGCTGGGTGATAAGTGGATTGAGAGCAGCCCTGCAGAGAAGGACTTGGAGATATTAGTGGATGGAAAACTGACTGTGAACCAGCAATGTGCGCTCACAGCCCAGAAAGTCAACTGTATCCTGGGCTACATCAGGAAAAGTGTGGCCAGCAGGTCAAGAGAGGTATTCTCCCCCTCTACTCATCTCTCATGACACCCCATCTGGAGTACTGTGTCCACTTCTGGGTGGGTCCAGAGGAGGCCACGAAGATGATCAGGGGTCTGGAGCACCTCCCCTTTGAGGACAGGCTGAGAGAGTTGGAGTTGTTCTGCCTAGAGAAGAGACCTTATAGTGGCCTTCCAGTACTTAAAGGGTGCCTACAGGAAAGATTGGGAGGGACTCTTTATCAGGGAGTGTAGTGATAGGACAAGGAGTAATGGTTTTAAACTGCAAGAGGGTAGATTTAGATTAGAGATAAGGAAGAAATTCTTTCCTGTGAGGGTGGTGAGACACTGGAACAGGTTGCCCAGAGAAGCTGTGGCTGCCCCCTCCCTGGAAGTGTTCAAGGCCAGGTTGGACGGGTCTTTGAGCAGCCTGGTCTAGCGGAAGGTGTCCCTGCCCATGGCAGGGGGGTTGGAACTAGATGATCTTTAAGGTCTGTTCCAACCCAAACTGTTCTGTGATTCTATGATCTCAGAAATCTGGGTACCAAGACCTGACTGTAAGACCTGGGATAAATCATGTAGATTATTTTTTAAATGCTCACTAATTTTGGACACCTCAGATGGAGTCATCGTTTTCTGTATGTATAATAAATGTTTTTTAAAGACGCATGGTCCCCTTGTACAAGGACTCAGATCCCCAAATCCCCTGTTTTAGCCCCAGGCCTCTTCACTAGATTCACTGAGGGCATTTTCTGATAAGTAAGGTGAACTTTTTCTCTTGCCTTTCACAGAAGTGGTGAAAAATTAATCATTTCTTGCTGAAGTCTTTGAAAAACATGTTTCACCTTAAAGTAGGGACCCAGCTAAGACAGCTCAGAAAATTATGAGCCAGTGAAAACAACAGATTACCATAGAGAACATTATGCAAACTTAATGACTGCAATTCAGGAGAAGGATTTGTTTATTTCAACAGATCCTTTAGCTTCAGTTTCTGAATGTATGTGATGAGATTATTTGAGTTGAAATAATTATAAAAACTTATGTGGGTTAATGTTCATTGAATGCAGATACAGCCTGCAAAAATTTCTTACAATGCCAGGGCCTTTCCAAACAGATGTTTTATTTTAGTTTTACAAAACCAAGCTGTTTAATCTTGTGACACAATCTCCAGTTTAGACATAAAAGGATTTGGCATCGATACACATATATTATATATATAATATATATGTGTATGTGTGTGTATGTGTGTATATATATACAAACACATATATGAGCAGACACATATTTAAGATATATCTTAAGTATTTTAACACTAATATTCATATGCAGAAGAGAAATAGTACCAGGGGAATATAATGTAGTTGTTATGCTAAACTGTACCCCATTCTGCGTAGTGTTTCTTCAGCTGCAACTATTTACCAAGTGTCCTTCATCAGCAGATAAATATTTCTTTACAAAAAGCTTATAAAACTTTTCTTGTTAGCACATCTCTCTAAATGTTAACTGCCACCATATCTCTGAGGGTGTTACTTCCCTATATCATTATAATAAAATATTTTTTGCCTAGGAGTGTTCTGAATTGTCTCTGCTCTATTCAAGTGTCTGAGACTGTTTAGCTAAATCATGGTTTCTTCGACTTCAGCAACAAGTGACTGTGCTATCAATTAAAAGCCTTCTGCTATGCAAGAGGTCAGGCTAGACCAGGGGTCCCTTGGTGTTATCATCACAGAGAGAAAAAGGAGCCTGAGCTCTTATAAGATAAAGTCAAGGTATGAAAAAAGAGTGGAGGTACAAAAGCAGAGGACCAATAAGGGCTCCATCCACTCTTAAAGTCAATGTTGCATTGCTGCAATACAGGCAAATTTCCTTGAAACTTAGACTGTGGAAACATACCTCCATTCCCACTCTTATCATTCATACCTTCTCAGATGCAAGATGCAAAGCATGCATTAAAACTTAGGACTTTGAAAATGAACACTTAAAGTCATTTCATACCCAAAACAGCTCCTAGCCAAAATCAAGGAGGCATAAAAGTGGGTTAAAGAAACCCAGTTGTTCACTTAACATAAAGGATTTAAATGTTGGAATTGTTTTCTTAAATTAACATTTGTACAGAGAATTTTTTGTTCCATGTCAAATGTGACAAATTTTATGTGCAGCCCATCACAACGCATACTGAAGCCTGAATCATTGCCACTTCTCCTATAACAGAAGTGAACACTTTTAACTTTTGAATATACAGACAAACAACAATACAACAGCAGAGAAAGTTGAGGACAGGGTTTCCTTTCTGTTGCAAACAAACACCCCAAGAATATTTCTTTGCTATTCCATGATCAAAAATTTCTACAACAGCCTCAGGGAACATCTCCTCCTTTCCTTTTAGTGGGAATGAATCTGCTTCTTTACTTGCAAATTATTTTAGAAGCATTTAATTTGTGGTAATTTAAATTTTTCATGAGTACACCTTTCAAAGTGAAATTCTGAAAAGTTTTGCAAGAAATAAGTATGCCTGTGAGATTCATTATTAAACCAAGGCCCACAGAAATTAAATGAGATAACCAGCATAATGCTAGTTCATGGCTGAGCTAGTACTGGAACTTGAGAGTCCTGCTTCTCTGATGTTAGATTGTATGGATTTGAAAAGATAGACATCTTGGATGCTCAGAGGAAAGTGCGCCAGACGAAATAAATCACTGTCAGAAGTGGGTGAGATTCCACTGAAGTGATGCCAGGGGTGAGTTGAGCAATTCATCTTCAAAGAAGTTCATTGCATCTTATCTCCAGGAAGATATTAATGATATTAATGGCACATTTACGCAATGTAAGTTTCAACATGCAAATTATCTTTATGAAGACATTTCTTTTAGTTGTTTGCACTTGCTTTCAGACTGAACTATAAAGGATTTGTCACTAGCCCTACAACCTACCCCACTTCTGTTGAAATGAAAGGTGAAACTCCCACTGACTGCAGTAGGAAACTACTGAACTGTATAAACCTGGACAAAACCTGGAACAACATACTTGGTGGTAGAAGTGTGCTTGAAAATTGAAAAAGCAAGTCAAGAGATAAACATTTGCATCATCATCAGAGTTGGTAAAAAGTAGACTAACTGCCATCCTTTATTTAAGGACCGCTCTGCATCTCTCTGTTTCTGGGATTCAAGTTATCCTGCATATCATGCCATAAAGCATTCCCCATGTTTACATCTAGGACATTCCACCAGTGAATAAGGAATACATAGCTCTTCAGAGCAAACTTCTGTACTGTGAAGATGCCCAAAACCAAGTATAAGCAAGTAAAAGAAAGTTTGGGGAGCTCATGAATAGCTCATGTCAGACAGGAATAAGATGAGTAATAACAGTTTGGTAATGGTCAAACATGAAAACATGTGAGCAATTAAATTGCACTTCTCTCGAGTTCTTGATTGCCCAACCTTGACGTTCAAGGGAGGAGAGAGTCCATGAATGGTGGAGAGTGTTGCAGAGGGCCCTTTACACCCAGCGTATCTACTCCTCTTCCCCTTCCCCTGTATTCCTTGGAGGTATTAGTCCATAGGAATGTTGGCCCTGTTGTGGTGGCATTGTCAGAAAACAGTAGCCATGCTACTGTCTATATTCATAATATACAATGATAAAAATAGCAGTAGCTACAGAAAGGCACTCTGTTTTACACTCTGTGAGTGAAATGTTAGCTCCTACCCACTGCCTGGGTCTCTCTGTGCCCCCCAATGAAAAATGAAAATCCATGAGGCATATCTGGTATGACCTGAGGAATTTGTATAAAGTTCACTCCTTCCTTTTCCTTCCAAACAACTCCACTCATCACAGGAGCTTGCTCCCATTACACACATAACAATTCTCAGAAGGAAATTCTGCTCCCTGTATGTGTGTCAATGCAGAGTCACCGACCAGCCGCTCGTTCTGACCACATTAGCTTCCTCCAAATCTGGGAGAGTAGAGACCAAAGTGAAAGCAGCAGCAGCTGTCTGCCCCTGGTTCACAATGGAGGCAACCTCTGCAAATTGCTCATTTAAAAATATCTCAGGGAGTTTACCACACTTGTATGATGAGCAGAGAGCTCTGTGTGTAGACTCTTTCACATCAGACAATTACTACCAAATGTACTTTTCTTTCTGTAACATGATGGGGAACAGTTCAGTAATTAAAGAGTGGGCTGAAGGGGATATTTTTAGTAACTTTATAGCTTTAAGATCACTGAATTATCTGCCAGGAGTAAGTCGCACACACGTGTGGTTATAATTGAAGTAGCTGCATTATTCCAATGGGAAAAACAGTTCCACGGGTCGCCTGCGCACGGGGTGTTTATTTGTGTGTGCATGTGTCCAACAGAGGAAGAGCAGTGTGAGGGTCAGCACACCTTGGATACCTTCTCCATGGTCCACATCTCGTGCTCTCTGTTTTCCTCCTGGAGCATCCCACACTCACAGGCCCTTACTGCACAAGGCAATGCTGGTACGAGTATGTCCCTTTTGCCAGGTGATTTTTATAACCTTCCACGGGTGCATGTGCCTTGCTGATGCAAGACTAGGCAGCAGTGCGAAGGGAAGCGGCTGAAGGGAGGGCTGGTGAAGGGGCTGCTGAAGCTCCCAGGGTCACAGCCAGTGGATGGGATAGGGATAAAGGGCTTCTGTGCTGCTCTTAATTCTTCCCACAGCAGGAAGAGAAGGTACTTCCATGCGTTGTTGGACACAAGTTAATTGTAACTTTGTCCAAAAAAAACATAAAAGGCAGGAGAGGAGGTACAAGGTATTCTCCAGACACAGAGACCATGCAACTGCTTGGTGCAGTTATTTATAACAGGCAAAGATGCAAAAGAGTACAGAGCAGCTCTCTGTTACTCTGGGCAGTTACTCACTAGCTATTTTCTAGAGCCTAAATAGCATCGGCCCCAGAAAACACAGAGATGTCTTACACCGCCCCAGCTGTTATACTCCTACTTCTTGTACCAAGCACAGAAACAAGAGAGGAAAGAAATGAGCCAGATTTCAGCTGGTTGGTGTCTTTTTTTCCTCCTTCTCCTCTTTTTCTACTACCTACAACTGTACCTTCCACTGCTCCAAGAAAGTTAGAGCTTCTCTCCAAGAAGCTGCTGGTAATATTTTCTCAACAGATAAGCAGTTTTCCTACAGAACCTGGCAGCTTTAAGTAGCCTAGAGAACACCTTACAGCTGCAGACAGAATTGTCTGGGAAGGCTGCAGTTTAATTCAGGCAGTCAGCAAGCTGGCTGACTGTGTACGGACTTGAAAAGCATGTGCTTGGATAATGCACTATCCAGATGCTTCAAAAATTTTATGCATACATAAAATATATTTTGTGCATGTATATGTATTGTATATGTACATATACCACCTATATAAATATATGTATATAACATACATTTTACATTGGTAAATAGGTGAAAATGATGGAAGGAATTCAAAACTTACTGCAGTTGATTGGGAATACCATGAGATGATGCATATACAGGTTTCCCTGTATAGGTTGTGGGGTCTCCCACCTTGGAGATATTCAAAAGCCATGTGGGCACAGTCATGGGCATTATGGCTTTAGGTGGCCTTTCTTGAGCAGGAGGGTGGACCAGAGGACCTCCAGAGGTCTCTTCCAACCTCAACAATTCTGTGATTCTGTCATATATCTTATTTACAGCCATATTAATGCCATTCTATCTCTGGGTGAACTCCTATTCTAAGTTACAGTTCACACTGTACATGCATTCCTTTTGGTCCATGAAGTTATCCACAGATTTGGACTCTTTTTCTGCAGCTGGGGAAACTGAGGCCCTGAGAAACCAAGTGACTTGCACTAGCCTTGAACAACAAGCCAGAGCAGAGGCTTGCCCCTGGCCTCTGTTCCACCCCAGCTGCCAAGACTAGAAATGGTAACTTTCCAAGACTTCTTGTTATTTAATTTTTTCCCTCCTCCTTATTTTCAAACTACTTGGGAAAACATATGCTTCTATGTTTCTTTTGTAGCCAGCTGTGCCCTTGGTGGCCATGATGACACCTTGATTATGTCATTGTTTGAAAGTGTGTGGAAGTGGTATCCTTTTGCTGAAAGATGCTGGTTAGACCTCTTTGGGAATGAGCTTTGATAAAACATACTTGTGCTTGAACATACAAGTGGTTTTGAGAGCCAAGACCCCGAGTCTAAAATTCAGTGAATGTTTTGAACAACAGTCAGTTTTGTGATGAATGAAGAAAAAATGCCTACACATGGGTATGCTTGAGATATCTGCAGACCTCCAAGACTGTGATACCTGTGATTCGAAATCAAGATTGAAAGTGGCTGCTGTAATATCACACTGAGAACTGAACAACCTTAGTAGGAGAATGAGACTGGATATCAGCTGGCCAAAGGGCCACTACAAAAACCCAGAGGCACTGTGAGACAGGGTCACACTTTCAACTTGTGTTTGGCCATTTGTGTATCTAAGAGACATTACAAGAGACCCATGACCAAATACAAACACGGAACAAAACAGTGAAAAAAAATTTCCCACCTGCTCCCTCAAGGCAATACTTAGGGTCCACCCAGACCAGCTAACCACTCAGGTCAGCTATGGGCAGAAGGGCAGGAGACCTTCCACCTCTCCTCGCTGTCCTTTAACAGGGCTGCCTGGAATAGGTTCAATTTCCCACTTTATGTATCTCCCCTGTGTGTTTCCCCTGCTGCAGAAGTTTGCCAAGTGGAAGGAAGACCACGGGCAGTGCTCTGCAAGGGATGAAAATCTCATTTCCCCAAGGATGTTATTAACCTGCAGAAGCATTGGCCTCAAAGGGACTGCAAGAAGAATATTAACTAAGAAAGTAGCTCCCGGGTGCATTAGCTGCTACTTGAGACTCTCACACAAGCTTGGCAGGTCACGTTAATCCATTTTTCAGTTTGAAAATGAAATCTGCTTCTTTGGATAGTTTATAAAAAATTGCCAGGACTTCCATTTTCTCTGAGAAATTAATCAAAATCACTTTAATTTCACTCTGTGAAAATAGAAGTAGTAATGAACAACACTGTACATGTGTTTAAGTTTTTCCCAGAAGTTTTTTCTTGTCTTCAGCAATGGAAACTGTCATTACTCCAACTGGTTGCACGGCACTGCAGAGCAAGAAGATATATGGAGGGCATTTTTGCTCAGATTGCAACAGATTTTCAATCTGCTGCTTTGGCTGTGTGTGGTGGTTTGGTTTTTTTTAAGTCACAACATCAGAAAGCCACTGTGCAAACAATAGAAGGCATAAACAACATTTATGAAGGCATTTTTACCACATTCATTTTCATGGTATTTGAGTGCCATGAATGAATGAAATCAGCAAAGCTGGAGAAGGTTAGGATGGCTGCTTGTACATAGGCTGGAAGAAGAAACATCTTTGGCCCCTGTTTGCCGTGCTTCCAGATGAATGCCGTCAGCAAACAAGCAGCCCTCGCTGTTCCAGCTGGCCTTTCCAACAGCCTCATCCAGGGCCTGATCCAGCCCTCTCTATAGTCAATGGCAAGACCCCCGCCAAGCTCACTGGGAGCTGGACCCGGCCCTAAAGCTCTGGTTGCAGCAACAGCACCGTGAAATTGTCCATGCTCGTAAAGTAATTCTACACAGAGAAGTTCCTCTTTGGCTCTGAGGAATCACATCACAAGCACATTTTAAATGCCAGAAACAAGTGGAGAAACAAGGAGAGAGCTTATTTTATGGAAAGCCATTTCTTTGTTTGAGCTCTTTAGATCTTTCTTTGATTTCTTTGTCTAGGATGGCCCAAGCTCTGCAGGGTCTACTCTTCATGTCATATTATACCTTTATTCCCACCTACTCTTCAAACTGTTCTAGGAAAACTAAAAAACCTACTTCAGATAACTATATTTTTGTGAAACCAGAAAGTCTATTCTAGCAGATGGGCTCTGTGTGTGTGTGTGCATGCATGTGTCTGCATGTATCTGAAAAAAAATGGAGAGAAAAGAGCCTGTCTTGACAATGGCCACAAGACCTTCATTTTTACCATGCATGGTCTATATTTTCTATGCCTGTTACCAGGTAGCAGACCTTCAACATGTGCATTGGGTCTTAGATGACCAAAATACATTCGTTTCCAAAATATACTTGTTAGACTAGTTATCTACCTAAACAAGGAAGAGCAACAAAGGATAGACCTCTGTGGTAATACGCACCACTTTAGAACCACAGTTTGCAGGTGAGCATTACCACAGGTACATACTTGAGAAAACTAAACCTAGATTCAGCATCCCTTAAAATAATCATAAAATTCCACTGGCTCAGTGGCTGTATTGAATATCAAGTCTCTGGTAGGGGAAGGTGAAATATTCTGCACAATCTGGGAGCCGAACATCTAGAAAATATTGCCAAAGGCTTTTTCAGTTACTTCCTTTAACAAAGAATGAGAAAAAAACCAACAGCTTAAACACCTTAAACACCTTAAACACCTGCAGTAGCTGATAAACCCTGCTATACCTCATAAACTCTAGCATTTTCAGTCCGAATTGGAAGGAGAAACAAAACGATTGTCATTTGTTCTACATCCTAAAATGGTTTAACTTCTCCCTCAAACAGCTGAAGCCAAAATGAGAAGTCACATAGCGTGTATTTCTATGTATCAGACAGGCTCCAGGCTTCTCTTGCGGATTCTTACTCAAGCTGGACATGTAGGAAAACTTCTCTATAAATCTTCATTTATTTTGATGAATTTGTCACAGGCAATTCACAACTAGAAACCTGACAGATGTTTGATTCTTTGCGAATTAGTCACTCCACTCCTTTCCAATAAATCTTTACATCCCTCTTCTTTGAATTATTCAAGAGAACATACTGTCTTTTTAAAAACATAATATAGCCACTAGCAACTCATAGTTGTGGCATGGCCAAAGCATTACCGAGTGGAAGAGTGCTGCCCCATGCCATTCTTCTCCATAGCATAAAGTATCCCACATGCTTGCTGCCTCCATTCTTTCCCATCCTCTCTTTTAAATACCTTTCACCACCAGATTGGCATTGGCGGCCAGCCAACCAGCCGGCACTTTAGCTAGACAAGTGCTATGCTGATATGCCTAGATCTTTGAAGTGTCACACAACAAGTCCAACAAGTTAGTTTTCTTCCTATTTTAATACTTTTTGCAGAGGGGCCCAGCCACGAAGTACATTTCCCATCAGTTGGTTTTTTTTTCCAAACAGCTCCTTTCTGTGCAAAATTCTGCTGATGACTTCCTTTTTGAAATGTTTTGACACCTATGATATTTTTGAGACTATGGATGAGAGATGCCTTTGCAAACGATTTTACATTACACCTACATTAGGTATATACCCTGCCCCAGCAGTCCAAGTTCAGAAAGGCACGGTTGGATTGGTTAATACAATTTCTAATGAGCACTGATGTGACATGCTGCTTAGATCAAAGTGCAAAGAGCTGTTATTTGTCACTGCTTCCCATTACAGCACATTCTTAACAGGGGCACAGTAATGGAACAAGTAGGACTGGATATATTTAGAAAAATATATTGTGCATCAGGCTGAAAAAAACCCATATCCTTAAAATAACACAAAATAAAAAAGATGAGTAAAAGACAAAGTATAGTCTGTGTTGGTTTTGGCAACTTCTCCCATGTCTGAACCCATTGGATATTGGTTTCACTTTATTTCATTACCACATCTGAAGCTGAACTGATAGTAAATCACAAGCGGAGCCTCATTTACTAACTTGGCCAACGGAGCAGTAAAGTCAGTCCCCTTTCCTCGTATGAAAACCTGTTAGTGATGCTGCTGTGGGGGGCTGTCACTTCCCAGGGGAGAAACCGTGAGCTTCTGGGATAATTGACTTTTGGGATATATGATTTTTTGCAGGCGATCCCAAGGCTCATCTTTTTGCAGATAATTACGTTGCTCAATCTGGGTACGGGTCTAAAGAAAAAGCCACTCCTTTTGGATGTTGCTGCTTTTATACAATTACAGTTTAAAACTACTAGTCCTTCATTATTGCTCACAGTGATTCTGGCCTGCCTTTTACATTCAGGTAAATAGCAGGTGACTTACTTACATTAAGAGCCTTCCTACACGCTGTATTATCTGTATACCTGCCAAACATGTGAGACTCTTCCAGCTGGCTTCTTCCATCAGGCAGGACCCCTTTGTAATAATAACCTGGTGCTCATGGCCAACAACCGGCCAATCTGCTTTCCCACATACGCTGCCTTTCACTCCTCCTTATATCACCCATTTGCACGCCCGGCATTATCTCACTGATCACCCTGGCAGGAACTTCTTAGGAGAGGCAACCGTCACACACAGATCTGAAGCACATCATGGGTCCTCAAGACTCAGAAATACAGATGCTTGTACTGTATTTAAGCGAACACTGTTTTCCTTGCTCACCAGATCTGTGTCACTTACTGAACCTTCAGGTAAAGAAAAACTACTTGGGCGCCTTTGCCACTGTAGGATTGTTACAAGTGGTGAAATTGGAATTTTGCCCTGGATTAGTCCTGAAAACAGCCAAGTGGATACACAAGGCTTTTTCCAAATGCACTGTGTCTATGGCAAGAATCGCCTCCCTTCACACACATGCCTGACAAGCACTTCTGTGGCAACTGCAGGCATGGGTTGAAGATGAGCAGCAATGTCGGGTAAGGATATTTTTACAGCCTTACATGGTGTTACTTGTTCACGTTCATAGACACCTGTTTCTTGAAGGATGTTGCTTTTCTCTGCGCATCTCTCTCCAGGTCAGTGAGAGGATGCCTGACCACTACAGGCTTGCACAGACCGCCACCAAGTGCTCTGGAAACTATCCTTTCTGGCTTGAAAAATGTTTGTGTGAAGGCGCAAGTGTTAACCCTGAGAATCCAAGGCACCGGAGCTCTAATTCTGACTCACCACTTACTGCTTTCTGTCTCAGTTTCCTCCCTATACAAGTGAGGAAGATTAAATTTATTCTTCCCTCCCAAGGGAGTTGGAAGGAATCATCATCATTTGTATTTCTTTTTCAGCGTGCAGCGTGTAAACACTTTAGCTCAGTTAAACTGTTCAAAACTCAGTTATGTTGATTTTCTCAAAATTTCCTACAATTTGTTACACATTCTTTGCCACGAGGGCCTACAGCTGAGCCCACGAGTCCAAACACAAACTAGAAAACATGATGTCCCTGTCCAGAGGACACTACAAACGAGCGTCCCGTGCTCAAACTCAGGCGCATGAGTCACTCACATGTACAATGTTAAGTCCATGTCTGTTCGCACGACCAAGGCCTAAGACTAGACTAAAAAGCAAAACTAATCAATGACAGACATGGCGAAAAGCACGCAGGAGAGCACCGCACCGAAGAAAGCAATCTTGACATCTATTTTTAGCTTGTAAAATGCCTGATTTACGTGGAAAGTCGCAACCACACAAAGGTTTCTTTTCGAGGCAAGGGCGCATGCCGACCTTTTTCCTCTCCACCTTACGGGCGCAGACCCCTTGGGAAGCGGGGTTCGGGCACCGGGAGCCGCCGCCCCTACCGGCACCTCCCGTCCCTGCTCGGGCCGCTTTCCCCGCCGCGGAGAAAGGACCGACCGCCCCCACACGCCCTCCCACGCCTGCTCCAGCCCCCCACGGGCACATCCTACCGGCCGCCCCATCTCACAACCCCCGGGGCTGCCCGCCGCACCCCCCCCCACTACCACCACCACCACCTTCCCCCCTCCAGCCCGCTGCCCGCCGTGTCCCGTCCCGTCCCCCCACCCCTTCCCCCGCCGTGGGAGCGCTGTCCGGCGCGGCCGCCTGCCCAGCGGCGGGGCCGCCCCCTTCCCCGCCCCGGGAGGAGTCCCCACCTCCCGATCCCTCCTCCTCCTCCTCCTGCTGGAAGGGGAAATATGAAGCGGAGCAGCCGCCGCGCTCCGCGGAGACGGCGGGGGACGCAGCGGCGGCGCGGGCATCCTCGGGCACCGAGCGGCGGCCGAGCCGGAGCTTTGGCGGGGCGGCGGTGTGCGGGGCGGCAGCCCTGAGGCAGCGGGAGCAGCGGCGGCCCCCGGCCCCGAAGGGTGCCCGGCGGTCCCCGGCCCCGCCAGCCGCCTGCCCCCCAGCGCCGGGCCGTGGGCTGCCCGCGGCGGCGCTGAGGCGCGGGCGGCGCGGCGGGAGGTGACGGCCGGAGCGGCGGGGGAAGGGGCGCAGCGAGGCGGGGAGATGTCCGCCCCGTACGGCAGCCTGATGAGATACCTGTTCCCAGCCCTGCTGCTGCACGGTGAGTGCGAGGACTGAGGGACGGGGCGGCGGCCTGGGGGTCCCCGCCCGCTGGGTGACTGCCCGTGGCGCGCCCGAAAAGGGTTGCGAGGGAGCCCCATGACTTCGCCGGTGGGTCTCGGGTGGGTGCGCTCGTCCGTGGGGGCCGCGGGAGTTGGGTCCCGGCTGCTGGGGCCGGGGGGGTCTGGCAGAGGAAGGGCCGGCAGCCGGGCGGTGCAGGTAACGTCGTGCAGAAAGCGCCCCGCTCCGAAATTTGTGTCGGCGGCGTTTAACTGCTCGGATGGAGCAGCTGGTCCGGGCACCTCGCCCGAAGATGCTCCCCTCACCTCCGGGCCAAGGCTCTGCCAAACTTTGGGGGGCTTGGCCGAGACATCCTGCGGGAGCCACGTCCCACCTGCAGGCGAAGGAGAGGGTTTAGTCGTGGAGGTGTGAGCTGGGGAGCCCCAGGCAGCAGAGTGTGCCAGCGCCTCGTCTTGCACCCAGCTAAAAATGTCTTGCTGCAGAGCACAGCGATTCTGGGTGTCATTACACCCAGTCCTGCTTTGACACTCTCTCAGCTTACCCCTGGACTGACATTTCTCTGAAACCGCACAGCGGGCAAAATTTTAGTGAGAAAAGCCAGCATATTGAAACTTAAGCTTACAAGTTCATCTTGTAAACCCATATTTAGGCACTTAAACAGATACCCATCTTTCCAGAAAGCCAGTGTTCTTCAAGAGCAACTTCTGAAAAGGAGGCTATTTAATGAGCTGCTTAGGTATGTCTAACATTTGGCAGCCAGATTTGAAAAATCTGGGCGCAATAATTGTTCTGAAAGAGTGACTCAACCTACTCGGTTACAGCATCGTTTTGAAGAGCATTCCTGCTTCTGAAGTACTTTGTAGCATCCAGCCTTCTTCAGTTAAATTTCTTAGGACCCCCTCATAAAAAGAGGAATTTTTTTTAACTGTTACAATGCAAGTGACCTGCGTGGATTCAGTGTGAGATCTGTGAGCTGGAGTAAGGATTTCAAAGCTATTCCTGGGGTTGATTTTCTGGAGCAGGGATTGTCGCTCTCAGTGTTTGTACAAGTGCTAAGCACACAGATGGTATTTAATATATAATAAAGAGCATGGGCTTCTGATTGTGTGTTTTGTTTTGAGAAAGAAAGAGCAGGAGACCTGTTCCCCAGGAGGGGGTTTTATACCCTTCTCACAGCTCAGCTATGAAACCCAGAGAGCGTAGAAAGGGGCTTAGCTGAGCCAGACCTGCTGGGACGCCAGAGGTGTTCTTTAAAACTCTGTGATCTGAGATGTAAAAGTTGAAATGGGAGGTTTGAAGTTAGAGGGTAAAGAGAGGAGGTGTAATTACAGGGTTGGACTCCCTGGCTCATCTGCTTGGAATTACAGAGCAGAGCTGAACCCTGGCTGGAGCAGGAAACAAATCAGGGCCAGCGATCAGATCAAAACGGCAGCTGCCAAAGGAGGATGAAGGAGGAAAATAATCTATTTCTTCCATCTGTAGTTATATTTCACCAAATACTATAAACCTAAGTTCTTGTATATAAAGATAAACACCTCGGTAATGTAGCAGTGCACGGTTTGGCTCTGAGCTTCAAGTGTTGGGAAACTACTGCCTTCTTATGTATTTGAAAATGACATCAGTGGCATATAGTGCATTGAAATGTATCCCATCTAGAGTATTTACCCTGTTAGCTTTAACTTGGCCTAGAGCTTTTCCCTTTGTGACATAGAGTCAATAGGAACATCCTTCAGTCAGTGGCTCGCCCAAATTGGTAATATGTAAGAATAACCAGCAATCCCAGGGGATCGCAGTGTTAAGCCTCTTTCAGCACGTGATGTTTTCTTTTGCATTTCTATCACACGTGGCAACTTGGGGGTTAAAAACGAGTGAGTGTGGGTGGGTGGTTGAGGATTTTTAAGGCTTAAAGCTTTATAACACAAGTTAAAATGTCCTGCAAGGCTAAAGCTTTTGCATTCATTACATTAAGAAATGCCTACTTCAACATCACTGAATAGAAATTTTGAAAAACGTGTCTTCATTAATCAAAATAAAACCTGTACAGTGTCAACAAAAAAAAAAAAGTTTGCAGCTGGATGTTGTCCATTATCACTGTTTTCTTTGCTTAGACAAAAAGCCACGGAAGTTTCAGATGTCAAATGCTAAGATCATTCACCTCCAGAAAACCTGATTAATAAAATTCAGGTGGATTCAAAACAATTTTGGCTAATTTCTTTTGTAAATGTAAACTTTTTTTTACAGATACAGATGCTAAGAAGAAATTTTAGTGTATTTCTGATTGTGTTACTGTTAGAGTAATGAATTAGAAACTTTAAAACAATTTGTTGATAACATCATGGCAGTAGTACTAATAAAGATGATGAAGACAGGACTGTTAGGCTTTTCAGAGCAAAACTGTTTATGCTTTTAAAAGTTCTCTGGCAATATTGCTTAAATTAGTTACATAGAAGTGTTTTATTTCAAAACCTGTTCAGGAAAATAAGAAATAAATGTACTGGATGATATAAATACCTGTATCCATAAAATGGACAAATATTGTGCTCCATGCTAGAGGCACATGCGATCTGTTCCCTCAGTAAAATATTGCATTTCGAAATCTGGAAGACAATAAAGAGAGAAAGAGGGGAAGATACACTGCTTAGTGTAAGACTTGTAGAGTTTGGAGGGAGAGTTAGAGGATGGACTCAATTTTATTCACAATTTCTATTTCATTCATCTCTGTAGCTTGACTGTGGGCTAACAGTGGCATGATGCAGGTGTCATGAACAGTAGGGGCAATTTTTGCACTCTGTAGTATGTCCATAAGAAGTCGACTGACAGGCAATGAGGCCCAAAACTTGCCTGAACCACACTGAAGGCAAATACCTTCAGCTAGACAAGGCAAGGCTACTATTTCATTACGGACACGACACTTTAAGTGGGGCTGATAGAGGGTAGGATTATACATAGTGAGCTTGTTTAGTGTTGTCTTTACTCAGACACAAGTCCTGTTGGCAGTGGGGGCAGTTCCACATGAATAAATCCTGGTGCCAAGGTGTGGGTGGAGGATGGGGCAGAGGTCTCTGAAAGAGAGCAGATGTTTCTTTCAAAGAGGGCAAGACCAAACTATTGTCCATATTGAACTGCACTTACTGCCCAGTGCTGCACCTGCTCATGCCAGTGGCAGAGTTCCTGCTGCCCTGAAGGGAGGTGGGCTTTAACCCTTCAGGGCTTCATAAAGAAGCCCATGCTCCGGGCACCGGCGTTTCACCTTGGAGGGGTAGCAGCAGTCATCCCAGTTAAGAGATGGACTTCAATTTAGCAGAGATTATTGGCTGTGTAGCTGCTTGATGCTGCGTTTGTCTGACCTCTTCCAAGACGGGGTATGGAGAAAGGACCGAGCTATAATAGAGGACCTCAATGCTGGGCCTGTCAGCCTTGGAGGAGTTGCTTTTTAGCTGTCTCATCTGAACATACTTTAGATCTCTCTTCAGGATCTTCCACACTCTGAAATACTCATTCCGCATCTTTTTGAAAGCTGTACCTGGAAACTCTGTATGCACAAGAAAGGCAACAGATACATATGAAAGGAAATCATTGTCCTGTCTGCTTCCATGGCCATAAAACCCAGATTTCCTTTCCCAACCCTTTTGTTTGTAGTAGCTAATTTAGGTCCCAATCCTGCGAAGACTCTTTGAAGTTTCAAGTGCAGGGAAAACACTGGTAAACATGGACTGCGGCTTGGTAACAGGACATTATATTCTCCATGGCAATTACGTAAGTTTGCGCTGTAGCTAAAAGCTGTCATGGGCGTTATCTAACACTGTCCCACATCAAGAAAGACCGTAATCCAAATGTCTATTTATTTAATTGTGGAGGGCAACTGCCCAGATAAGGAGAGCTATAAACTTAATCCAGCCAATTATTCTTTATCTGTCGTAAGGTTTTTCAAGTTTCAAACAAGTTCTAACTTGAAAAGAGTTTGCTGCAGAAATAAAGCACGAATGTTAAAGTGTTTCTATCAGAGACAAAGCCGTCATAACATTTTGAACTTGTACTATCACTCGAGGTTGTTTTAATTTGTTATAAAATTGTGCTCTTCGGTATTTAAATTGCTATAAATGAAAGGTTCCTTCTGAGCAATCCCAATCTAAATCCAGGTTTGAATCCTACTTTCAGGTAACATTTACTCTCCCATTTAGAAAAGGGTGAACCTGCTGAACACCTAGTAGCTTTGAGTCTGGTTTGAAGCACTACGCTTGGACGTGTTTGAAGCCATGGTTTAGATTCTGGTAGAGGTGTTCATTAAACTGATTAAATCTAAACAGTTTAAGATTTAAGATTATTTGCATTTGCAAATTTACTTTTCAATCTGGCATAGCTGAGAACAGAATTTGGCCGGGGTGTTCAGGCACGAATTAAATTATAAGAATTTGTGTTCAAGCACAACTCTACTTATCGTTATCTGTGTTGCAATTGTACATTATTTGCATACTATTTTTCAGAAAACCAAAACATTTATTCTAGCAGCTTGCAGTTTTTTGCAGAAACGTTGGCAGAGAGCTTTGTCGTAACCATTTTTGAAACATGTTTGAGTAACGGGCTGCCAACAGATTGCCCTTTTAAGATTTGTATTTTACTTGCAGCTATGTGCAGAAACCTTTGAAGAACTTAAAAGTAACCTATCTTCCCTTAACAATTATTTTTATCTTGAATGGTTGTTCCCACATCAGATACGGGTTTATAGGTGAACCTGAGAGCCTGAAGTCCTCTGTCTGGTGTAGTGCCTGCTCCTATCCACATCTTACTGGAGTGACAGCTGTGCAGACCTCCGCTTTCCCACTAAGATGGATGTTGCATCTGCTCCTGTAAAGTGTGATCTGTGAGGGCCTGAGCAGGGATCCCCAGCTAGCTGTAGCACTTCTTATACTATTTTCAATTAGTTTGACGCTAAAGTTGTGATCTACTGCTAGGACTTGATTATGAAAGAGAAGCTGGATATCAACTCATCAGAAAATGCATTTGTTTTGCTTTGTTTTTCTAGCTGTCATTTCTGATGGATTCTGGAATTTTCCTTTTGGATTTGCTCCTTTGCATAAGCAGCCACCATGGGGTGGGTGATACAATCTCATGACCTCTGGTTGTGGTGTAGCTAAAATGAAAGCCAACCAGAGGCTTCACAAAATTATTGCTATTAGTGTCATACAAAGATTGGTTTTTGTTCGAAGTCTGTCACACTTTTGAGTAATAACATAGTGGATTTTTTTTTTTTAACAAGTGGGTAAAATTCCTTCATAACACACAAAAATTTGAAAGTCAGTCAGTCAGAGAGACGCTGGGATACTCTCAGCTGAGTCTGAGATACTTACATGGTGTGTCATGAGGTACTGAAACCTACCATCTGTCCGTGCTGTAGAGAATAGCAGACTTGGATCTCTTTGAATGAAAGTAGCGGCTCCAACTATGTTGCAACTGTGTCTAGGCTCCAAAGTGGGCTTTTAAAGAGTCATGAAATTCTTTTCCCAGTTTTGTGAAAGCACATTTTAACCTTGAGCCTTCCAGCAATGTCCCATTTAACATGACCAAATGGATCTTTTAAAATTACATCATCCCTGCAGGACCTCAGTTTTGCAGAACACCTAGTTGTACACTGCCAAGGGTGGAGCAGGGGGACACGGAGCTGCCCCTGAGCACCTGCTGTGAGGAAAAGCACAGGAAGATGGTGTTTGGTTTACTGCCCTGTGTGGGAATCGTATCACCAGTCTCAGTGTTTGATCTTCAGATGGTACAAGGGGAGGTTATGGCTCCTTTGTGTGCTAGTCATACATACAAGCATATGTCAGTAAATACAAAAGCATTGAAATGATTACTTGGTAAGGAAGAAGCCTGTGCTAAATTAAGTATTTCCTTGCCCCAGCAACACAAACATAGGTAAAGGTCCCATCACTGCCTTTTAATTTTATACCATAATTCATATTCTGATATTCACACCCTATGCATGTGATGATGCCTAGCATGCGTGTGTTTCCTACATCACTTCCTCTGTCTCTGTTATGTTCTCATGCCTAAACTTGTTCCTGCCCTCATTTGTCACAGCTGGATGGATAGAGTCCCAAACAAATACCCTCTTTGCAGGGCTCTGGGGCTATGGATGCAAATGTCTCTTCGTCCACTGATTACAGTTTGTCATTTGCAAGTTGCAGGCAGAACTACATACATGTAACAGGGAGAGCTGCAACCCAATTGCTTTTGAGCTATATCAAAGAAAAGACACTGTATAATACCACATTAAGTTTGACTCCTTTTCAAAAACCCCTTCTATTCATTATTTCCTTCAGGGAATAATTGGGAATGTGGTTACTGCATTTTCTTCTTTGATATGTGCACATACAAGACGGTATCCTCCCACAGAAGGATTTTTGCTTAGAGAAATTAAATGCCCGAGTATGTTTAAATGAATAAATCACTCATTTTTAAGTGTGTCTGTATTCATGAATCATATGACATGAGCTAGGCAAAATACAACTGCTTAAAAGCAAGTGGTATAATAAATACGCCTTGGAAATAGTCATTTGAACCATTTCAAATCCCCTCCTGATGGCAGATTTCAAACACTTAACAACTTCAAGTGGAAATGTAAATTTTCAAAGACTTTTTCAGCATGAGATAATTTGTCTGCAGGAGACATCCTGACAGCTATATTTCTGTTGAAAGTTGGTACTGATGGCTACAGCCTCTACCCTGTACCTTGCAGGAGGTGTCGCTTCTGACCCAAAAGAGGCTCTGAGCTGATGGTCAGGAGCACTCGCTCCATTTCAGAATGAGGCGCTGAAGTAATGTGGGCTTGAGTGTGTGGAGACTTAGAGATGGAGAAGGGTGTTAGAAGTCAAGCTCTCAGTCACTAGCTGTGATTTGTAATGACAAAAATAAATATACTGGTAAGCTCACCTGTACCTGGCTGAACTTGTTGTCCTGGTGGTGTGAAGGCCTATGATATCTGCCCCATACCGACAAGGTTTCCAATAAACCAAATAAGCCCAAGTTTTTGAGAGTGTCAAGTGCTGCTCCAGGTAAGGTGGGCTGCAGATATGGCACAGCATAAAGCTGCTGTGCAGAGATGCTGGCTTCAGCCCAGGAGGCTGTACCGCATGTACATGGAGCACTGACCCTATCCAGTAAATCCTGCCTCTCCAAAGATGTAGTCAGCTTAAGCAGAGCGTCACCTTGCTGTGACCATGCCATTTCTGAAGTGGCCGGTACCGTTTCTGGCTGCAAAATGGGAGTTGTTGGGCGCTAACATGAGCGACTCTGCTCAGAAATGTAGAAATGCCTGAGAAGCCTTGACTTCCAGAAAGGGAGAAGTATTGACCCCCTGAAAATCAGGTTCCTTTAAGGGCATCTCAGACGGTGTGCTCAAATATCAAAGCATCTCTAGTATTTATTACCCTTTAGAAAGTAAGACCGTAAATTCTCATTTACATTGAAGAATTGTTTGTAACCTGCAACAAAGCTACCAGATTTTCCAGTAAAGACTTTGTGAGGTTGTATTCATTATTCTCGTTAAATCTTGGGATCATTCAGTGGTGAGCACTGTTTACGTTCAGGTATTTATTTTATTCTTTCTGATCATTCTTTGCCCTGCCTACTGGATAAGTCCTTGCATTTGTTTAGCTTAGGAATTGCTATTTTAAAATGGTTGACATGTATTTATATTTTTAGCAATGCCATTTTCCCAGGTGTTACCCAAGTCTCTTCCGGAAGATCTAAGACCCAGCCAACATAATGAATCACTGACACTGTTTTCTTTTTTGCAATAGGAGATGGCAAACGTTTGAAACAGTGTCTACCTAAAACCAAATAATACTGGTTTTCTTGTAACTTCTGTAGTGATGCTGTGTTCTGCCCAAGCATGTGCATAAGTGTTAGATAGGACCTGGGGAATGAAGTGTAGGATCCTGCATTAGGTGGCTTGGCAAGCATAGGGTTGCACCATGCACTGGTGATCCCCGACAGCCCAGTTCCTGAGCTGAGTCAGCCAAGAGGGCACCAGAAAAGATGGGGGTGAATACCAGACTCTGCCCCTGGGAGCACATGTCAGCAAGACATCCCTCTCCAGAGACAGTCACCCTGCTTTCCTGGGCACACAAGCAGCCCCTCCACCCCACCTCATATTTGTTTTCTAGCCTGCTGGTTCTTAAATTCCTTCTGGCAAAGTAATACAGTTTCTAACCCATTATGTAAGGTTCATGTTTGTCACCTCTTAACCTCTAGATGTGTGTTTTTCTTTTGATCCATGTTTTCCAACATATCTAAGAGCAGGCTGTGCCTAAAAGAGTAAAGACACATTCCTTCTGAAGCTATGTATTCATTTTGTTCAATTAATATTGTGTAGAGAAAGTACTGGTGGGTTTTGTATGTATACATTACTAGAAACCAAAATTACTGTGTGCTGGAGATAAAATTAGCTTTCAAAATTCCTTTTCCCCTTTCAAATAAAAATAGCAGAATCTGCCTTTAATTGACCACCTCAGTCATCACAGAGGCTTCCTGTGTGCAGAGGCTTTGCTTTTAATATCTGTTTTCCCTTGGCTTTAAAGAGTAGTCTTTATTTGCAAGTTTATTATAGAAGCGTTCAAATTAGAGGTGGGCTGAAACCGCAGAGTTTATGTCTGGATCTGGATGCAACTTTCTGAAAGTTTCAAGGTCCAGGTTTTTGATTGTCCTGACCAGAGATTACAGAGGTGTCTATAAAAATCACGTTCAGAGCCACATCTCCTGGATGTGGAAACACAACTCTTTGGTTCAAGCCCTTTCCCCAGTGTATTTTGTAAAGCAAATTTACGAAGTGGATTATTAGTGGGCTGACCAAGAGGAAGAGTTTCCCATATTTTTTTTTTTTTTCAGATGAGAAAAGAAATGTAAACAGTACTTTCCCAGACACATAACAATGCGAACAAGTGTCATTCAATGCAAGATGTTCACAACCTCCTTTATCGTGTTGAAGCCCTTCTCAGCAGGTTCTTACGATAATTTACACTTTTCTATCACAGGGCTGGGAGAAGGTTCTGCTCTTCTTCACCCGGACAGCAGGTCCCACCCTCGGTCCTTGGAGAAGAGTGCATGGAGGGCTTTCAAGGAGTCACAGTGTCATCATATGCTGAAACACCTTCACAATGGAGCCCGGATCACTGTGCAAATGCCTCCCAATATTGAGGGACACTGGGTCTCTACTGGGTAAGTAAAGATAAAACAAGATGCTCGAGTGATATATGTGGAAGAGAAGAGGGGAAGGAAGCAGAGAGGGAAGGATGAGTACTCCCACTTTAAGCAGCAGGGGAAATATTTTCTTTAATATGGTGGTGCTCTAAATTCCAGTTGCTTTCTATATGTTTATGTATCAAAGGAGAAGGAGCAGCGTTACATACATTAGAATAGCATGCTATAAAGCTGTCTTGATGAATCAATTTATAGTCTGGATTTTAAACAGCATGCTGTGAAATATCTTTAAATCTCTCTTTGAATAGGAAAGAGCCCAACAAGTTGCCAAAATGGATGTTTATTCAAACATAACATTGTACTATCTTTGACTACATGCATTAGATCCATTGAATGGGTCCTTGTTGTCAGAGCATGTGTCTAGCACAGGTTTTATTAGCAAAAGAAATTAAGAAGCTGTATTTCACCAGTTCTATTGCTCTCTATGCATGATGACTTGTAATTCAGAGAGCTGTTTTGCTTTCTGTGTCTCAGCAGGCAATATTCACATGCTTATTTGAAGTGACTTGTACTAGGAAAGAGTGGGTTTTTTTAACAGAAGGGAGTGTATTGATGTTAAGCAGTGTGGATGTGACAAGGGGGACACGTTTGAAGGCTCAGAAGGACTCTCTACAGGAAGTGGAATTTAACTGCCATTTATGCTTTCAAAAAAACCAAAAACCAAAAAACCCACAAAACCCACAAAACCTGAATATTGCATGGTCCAAATTCAAACCAAATAGAAGTTTTGCGTTAACAGTCAGAAGTTTGCATTAACTGCCACTCCTGTTGAAACTTTGAGTAGAAAAGCTGAGGACACAATCCTGCACGTCCACTGCAAACCAGAGGTGGTGGATCTCAGATGAGAAGCTTCTGCAGCAGCATAGAAGCTAGTACTTTGTACTGTTCTGTGGATGTTTAGCATTTCACTTTCTGATGTTATCAGTCCTTTTGCTAAATCTACCATGCAAAAGAGAAGAATAGATGTTTAATAAGCTGCTACTTTTTTCAGAGAAGAATTGAGTCACATGGTGGGCCCTAGACAAAAAGAAAAAGCAAAACATGACTCAGAGCATTTAAAACTACAAAGATAAAGCCCTTAGATATGACCACCATGAAGCAGTATATTAATAACAGCGTAACAGCAGAGGAAATTGTTGGTTAATTGGCAGGCCACAGATGCCTAGTTCTTATTCCCACTCATACCAGAGGAACACTAGTACCCAAGTGTCTCTGTGGACCAATGTGGGTTTGCTTAGTCTTGTTACCTGTAGTGTAACCTGATGTGCCACCTTGCTAAAATTCTTTTTCCATCACTTTCTGTCTTTCCACAGCTGTGAAGTTAGAGCAGGCCCAGAGTTCATCACAAGATCTTACAGGTTCTACCACAATAATACCTTTAAGGCCTATCAGTTTTATTACGGTGGCAATCGCTGCACAAACCCTATCTACACATTAGTTATACGTGGCAAAATACGTCTCCGCCAAGCATCCTGGATCATCCGAGGGGGTACTGAAGCTGATTATCAGCTACGCAACATACAGATCATATGCCACAACGAAGCAGTAGCCAAAAAATTCAGTGAGTTGGTGAACCATACGTGTCCTGGATTTATACCAGAAGATAGCCCCTGGGAGCAGGATGTGAGCTATGATTTGCTGAGAGAGGAGAATGGCTGTGAATGCACCAAAGCTCTGAATTTTGCCATGCACGAACTCCAGCTGATCCGTGTGGAGAAGCAGTACCTGCACCACAATTTAGACCACCTTGTGGAGGAGCTATTTCTTGGAGACATTCATACTGATGCTACTCAGAGGAGGTACTATCGGCCCTCTAGTTACCAACCTCCTCTTCAAAATGCCAAGGTATGTGTGTGTATATATGCCGTCTTTTTAAGATACTAGTGATAAAGCCCACGTTATTCAGCTCTTCTGAGTCAGTGCACTAGTGTAACCTAAAATGTAGATGTGCTTCTAAAATAAGAGGTCACTTGCAGCCTTACAAATGATGCAACCAATTAACAAAAAAATCACAGAATGTATTTTGTGATAATAGTAACTTTTCTGTGGTTTATGTGACTGCATCAAATATGCAAAAACTAGTCTGATGGACTAAGGTCAACAAAGGCCACTCTAAAGATGGCATCAAAGACTTGTATGCAGAGGTGGTAGTGGTTGGCTGGGACCACGGCTGTAGTCTAGCAGCTGAGAAGAAAGTTTCATGCAGACTGAGAATGGAGAAGAGAAACAGGCATCAGTGAATGCTTGGATAGCTGTGGGAGTGCCGGGGAGAAAGGAAATGGAATTGTATCAGCATATGGAAGTTGGGTGATCCATAACCTGAAGAAAAAAGGAGAAAAATGGAAGGTAGACACATGAAAGGGGCAACATGATGGGCTGTGCAGGTCATCGATCCAGATGCAGCCACACACATTAATGAAATGAAAACCAGGTGAATTTTGAATGGGGCTCTAATTCTATTTGATAATTCAGTTTTCAAAGGGGCCTCAAAGAGCCCTCAGCTTCATTGGGAACTGATCAACCCATAGCAAGCTAAATAAAAATCAAACAGAAAGACTAGACACTGACGGCCTGTAGCAGGAAGACGGTCTAAAGATCTTTCCTGGTAACATTTCAAAGGCAGGCGGCGATTGGAACCACATTGCTGGGTACCGCTGCCATTGGTGTGCTCCAGCTGGGCACTGCCGCAGCATCACTTAGAGCTAATGGATTATCACCATTTTTAATCATCTCATCACAAGTAATTCAACAATCAGCTACAGCTTATCAGCAGGAAACACAACAGGAGAATCACAGAATCCCAGAATCGTCTAGGTTGGAAAAGACCTTGAAGATCATCCAGTCCAACCATTAACCTAACATTGACAGTTCCCAACTACACCATATCCCTAAGCGCTATGTCGACCCTACTCTTAAACACCTCCAGGGATGGGGACTCCACCACCTCCCTGGGCAGCCCATTCCAACGCCTAACAACCCATTCTGTAAAGAAATGCTTCCTAATATCTAGTGTAAACCTTTTTATTTTCCCATCAAATTTAGTTGTCTTATTATGGGCTGATAGATAACATAGTAAATGCTCACGCTTCCACCTTTTAGTAATTTCATTACAGTCAGAATGATCAGATGTACTATCAACCAGCTTTATAAAAATAAGATTTTTGTCCAGGTCTGCTGTAATTTTAGGTCACACTGATGATGATTTTCCTGCCTGTCTCTTCTGCTCCTGTAGCATCACTTTTTCCCTCTAAAATATAATGTTCAAATTTAAGGGATCAAATCTTACATAAGAGGTCTGTTTCTTGAGCTAGGTTAGCTAAATAAACCGTAAGAGCACTGAAACTCTCACTGACGTACACAAAGCCCATTATTTAAGGCATGATCTGATCCATTCTGACCTGAGTGGGTGACATCTCTAGGTGGAAGATAAGAGCAGCCTCAGCATGCCTGCCTGAGTTGCCCTGCATGCTGTTATCCTGCAGTCCCATGTGTCCTGCCCGGGAGTACCTGTGCACTCCAGTTGGGGAGAGTCTGCAGTGTGGATGCCAGGGGAAGCTTCCACATCATATATGTACAAGAACTGGGGGAGAGGAAAAGCAAACAAGCCAACTAGTTATCCATTGGTATTCATGAAGTACAGTCCTTCCAAATATGATTTTTGGTAGCCAAGTCTTGGCAGAGGCTGAATCTTGAGGCTGAATTTATGACACTGGAAGCCCATTCATAACAGTACTATCAGCTACAGAAAGTGCTGTTACTATAGAAAGCACAGGTTAACTTTGAGTACATCAAAATACATACAGATTCCAGTTCTCTGTGATGAAACCGCTGTAGTTTAATAAATGGGGGCCCCAGGTCCAGACTTGCAGGCCACTGCTCGACTCCCAGTTTGGCCAGTTAGGAATTCTGACAAGTTACACTACCTCTGTTCCTCCTCCAAGTGTTGCCTGTATGGTCTGCTTGGCTCCCACAATGTATATATATGGTGTCAGGATTGCTGGGACATGTGTCTCAGCTGGAGCCTTCGATGGCAAAAGATGTGTAGGTTTAATACAAGTTTTAAGTGTGCAACAGTGCAGCTTCTTTTTGTGTTTTTTGGTAGGTTCCTCTTGCTCAGATTTGATGTGAGATTTCATTTTTCTCAAGAGAAGTCGGGGCCTGCTGATACCAGGCTTTCAGAACAATACAAATAACAATACCCCTAAAAAATGAACCTTTGCCTCAGCTGCCATGAAAGACTCCTGGGTGTTGGTTTGTACCTAACTGTGAAGTTCTCTATAGCAACAGGTTCTCAACCCGGCTGTCTGACCTAGTGTTTGCCAAATGTAGGAAGAATAGTAACAGAGATGCTTTTTTTTTTTTTTAAAAAGTCCAGGCAAACATACCGTTGAAAGGTTATAACCCTTCTTCTTTGAACTCTTTTCCTTTTCTAATTGTTGCTCCACTGGGACCCAGCTGAAAATGAGTTTAAATGCTAAATTGAGTTTAAAACTACAAGTCACAGACTCCTCTGGAAACTGGACACCATGAATAAATAGAAACGTTAAATCAACTTGTTTTTTTAAGGTTTCTACAGTCATACCAAGAGGTTGGGGAGGCCAGGAAATTACTTCTGAAGTGAATCAGGTGTATTGTGTGGAATCTTTCATTTAAGGCTTTTTTCATTTCCTTTTTATTTATTTTTATTTTAAACTTATAAAGGCCTACCTAAAATAAGTTAAGAGGATTCACATTTTGAGTTAAATTTATAGTTCAGCCTCTATATAGAAGAAAGTTCCACCCAGCTCAGGAGTTTACACAGCCTGTAAGTTGGATGTGGTAGCCACATTCATTACTTATGTGGTTGAAATGAATGGTAATTAAAAGCAAATGATTGCTGGATAAGTTAGGAATGCCAAAGCCACATGATCAGGACTTTAAACAAATAGAATTGGATCTTCTCCAAATTCCTGCAGCGATTTCACCACAGGATGGTAAATCAAAACGGCTGTCCAAAAACCAGACAGCTTTATGCTGAGCTACAAATCTGAATAAATTCACAGATTACCATATCTCAAGTGTTCATATAAAATCAGGGAGCTTTTAAGAATATATAATATGTCATCTCTTAAGGCTTTATGAATTCTCTTAGATAAGAGCATACCTTAAACAAAATCCTTCTGTAAAATACGTGGAAGTTCCTGAGTGTAGCTGATGAATAGGTCACTGTATAGATTATTTTAGCTGTCCTCTAGCCTTGCACAAGATGACAATTAGGACTTGCTGATGTATGGGTCTGAACATCTTTGATGTCTCTTGACGTTGCAAGTTTATCAAGGGATTCAGGCTATTGCACGTACAGCTTCTTCAGCTAGCATGACACAGCCAGCATACAGGTGGAAAGGGCAGAATGGGGGAACTGCTTGGCCATTATCTCATGTATTATACAAAATATTTCAGATTAGGACAAGGAGCCTGGCTGATTGGTCATAAAATCACAACTTATTTACAAATATGTACAAGGACTTGTAGCATGAAGGAAGGCTTGAATGAAGTATTCATTCACTATGCAGAAGGACAGAAGATGTTTTCAGAGATATCTGCTCTAAAACTACAGGAAATGTGTACAACAGCAATAATGGGACACTTACTTCACATGTAATTGCCTCAGCAATAGTGCTTTGTAAACAAAGAACTCCTTGTGCTATTTTGTTGTCTGACAGAGTAACGGGAAAGATCAGAGTGGGGCTGTGATGACCGGTCATTCTAGTTGGATCATTATTTAGGAATAAGGCTGGAATAGTCTGGAACATCACAAGAAGTCTAAAAGATGGTAGGATAACCTTCCTTCTGCCTTTGCCATGCTCAAACATTTGCCAGCCACACACTTTCAGTAAGACATTTTCCCTTGAAAATTCAATTCCAATGGATCAATTCTCTATTACAAGTTTATTCACCACTGGGAGCTGAATTCCAGCAGCACCTGGCATTTGCAGCTAATACAGATTCAACGTATGGAGACTGGTGCTTGGGCCTTCCTTTAGCCAGGCGGTGAAAGAACAAAGTGCACAAAGTTTTTTGTGCTTTTCAAAATTTCATCTCTTTGAAACTCAGTAACTTCATCTATAGGGGAATGCTATGTACTTGAGGAGCTCCCAGGGAAATGTAAGCATGAGTTAATAAATAGATGTTAAACATGTGAAGCGCCTCAGAGAAATATGCAAAACATTATCTCAACCCAAAAGTGTAATTTTGGAGGACAAAACTCCTTTGTTTGCCAGAGTAGTGCCACTAGACTTCTAGATTAAGCCAACACTTGAAGGGTTTCTTTTGTTCATTATTACTTGCAAAAGACTCTTGGTTAGTGAAATCATGAAGGGAAGCGAAGAAAGAATATTCAGAAGAATGTTCAAATAGGTTAATTCCAGGTTTATGAACAATAACAGTGTGATGCCCTGCAGAGACAGGAGAAGCAAACAGCTTCTAGGTGGGGCTGGTCATTGCTGCACTTGGCAGCGCTGTGGGCTGTGGCCTTGCAGAAGAGTGCTCCTCTGAAGGTGCCACTCTGCACTTACTGTCGACACCAGCATTAGTGCTAGGCAAGGGCTGAAGCAAAAGGTTGCTTTTCACTCTCTGTGTGAACCTTCAAAAGCTAAGTGTTGCTTTAAAGCCCTCTTCATTTTTGTTGATTTAACTAACACTGTCTGTTCTGCAACTGCAGTAAAAGCCTGCCCCAACACAAATACAGTACCAGGGATCAAAATTAACTATTTAGCCTAGCAAAATAAAACACGTGCCTTCAGATCAACTCAACATATGTGTCTAAACTACTGACACCTTCCTTGTTGTTGGCACCTAACCGCAATTGCTTCATCTTTTGTAAGAGGGGAGGGAGGACTCGCTGGTAATATTGCTACATGGTTCAGAAGGCTATATAGGTTGCTTTTTAAAGGCGTAATAAACTCATAAGGCAGCTTTATTTTGGAACACTCTGTTCCTCAAGACAGACATTCAAGCTGTCCCTTCAGGTTTACCAGGATTTTTTTTGTTGATACTTCCCAAAATATTCATGTCACCATAAATTAGTATCATTTTAATGGGATAAATGACATGCAGGCATATTCATCTGACAAAAAGCCTGGTTTTCTCTGTTCTTGTATTTTGTCCAGGCTAAAGTAGTTTATATCAGAAAAGAACAACCAGAAGACTTTTGCATTTCAAGTTGGTTGTGTTTATTTCAGTTTTATGCAGGGTTGTGCAACTCAATCAGCATTGTAGATCAGACAGTTGTGTAATGATAGTGCCTTTAAATTCCTTCACTATCTTTCCCTTCATGGGAGCAGTTAATAAAAAATGTTCCTCAATATCTTAAAATATATGGTACGCATTTGCAGATAAATCTGAACATATCTCCACCCTCCTTCCTGTTTGCAGCTCCTCTGTTCCCCACCAAAAGAAATCCCAAACTGACAACCCTGCAAAGGAGTTACCACTCTCTCCAGCATTTCACTTGCTTCAAGATTTTTAATTAAAGTTTTAAATCTTTGTTATTCTTCATTCTGTTTGGCAGGCTGAATTATAACTGTGTCAACCGTGCTTGTCAACTCCCCAGAGCCAGCCTAATGCACATTAGCCAACTCAGCTTCGTATGAGGTCATGGAAAGCCTGCAAATTATCACTTTTGTGGTGGAGAGAGATCGTAGTCATTTGTTAAAGTGTTGTCTTGGTCTGCAGTTATCTAGAGCGGTGGAGGAGCGGAGCTTGATACTATGCTGAGCAATTCATAAAAGTGTCCTTTCTGCGGACTCGGCTTCTTGTCAATGTGAGGCAAAGCCATCCAACTTTTTTTTTTGTTGAGTTGGAAGTATTTCCTTGAATTGACATTCTCCCAAGGGTTTCCATTTGTACTCATCCTGGGAGCACTCTGTTACTAACACTAAAACCTGGCACCTGGTTTTCTTGGGTGGTGAGGTTTAAAGCATCCTGACCAGGCATGCCTCGTTCCAGTCCCATCTGGCCCTGCCTGTGACACATGGTATTCGAGTGGGTGTGAGAGATCATTGCTAAGCATGGCTTTTCTTTACCCTCTTCTTCAGTGCTTTCCCTCATGGTAATACATGCATTCACATGGCAGGGGTTTCCTACCCCAGCTTTTGTGACTGTTGGACCCTACAAGATCCCAGGCCAGCAGTTAGGTCTATACTGCACACAGAGTTCAGGCCTGAGCCCACACTTGAGGAAACCCGATGCCTGGTCCCTCACCACACATTTTCCTGCAACGAGGATAGGCTGGGTGCCACATGTCAGACAAGCTGGCCACGGGATCCACCCAAAAGGGAAGCCCCCGATGCAAGAGCAACCTTGTGAACAACCAGAGCCTGGGCTGCGTTGTGTGGGCTCCACAGCTTGGTCAGGAGCATCTTCTCCAGTGGTGGGAGGGTGCAGAAGGGAGCCAGGGTGGGTGCTGGGGCTTTTGCTTCTTGCACTACTGTAGAGATGAAACCTGTCCTCCTTTTCCAACCATGAACGAGACCTGCTGAGGGCTGGCCAAAGGTGTTTTTATATCACCTGAGAACCTGGCTCTTCTGAACAAGCTTCCCACGCTACAGCCACCAGCACAGATGTGGAGGCTAAGACAGCAGAAGTAGAGTGTTGTAGAAATATTATTAATGTCAGCACATGACTTGATAAGGCAGGATATTGCTACAGAAATTTGAAATAAGTGACTTCAGCATGGTATTACTGTAAATGAGTGGGGGCGGGGGTGGTGGCAGCACCCCTTGAGGAGAGACCAGGCCCAACTGGCAATGGTGTGGGGGACAGGGAGGGAAGGGTGTACTTAGAGTAGCCACATAGAATATCTGGGTTTGAATAAAAGGTGAAAGTTGAAAGGCCTGAGCCCCAAGGGAGGTGTTACAGAAAGAAGCCACTGCCCTGCCAAGGGTTTCGGGTTGGGTTTTGGTTTGGCACTGGCATTGCTGGAGGGGAAGAGGAGAGCAAGGAGGAGTTCAAAGGTGGCCCAGCCAGTTGTGAAGAGCCTGTTCTTTTCCATCTTGCTGAGGCAGAGCTGATACTTGAATGTCTTAAACAGGTTATGGTATGAGAAGGATGTGTCCACTGTGCAGTGACTCCAGATAAAAAAAGAGAAGGAGAGATGATTTTCCAAGTAACTTTGGGAAAATGCTGTGTAATTTCATGCAAGTTTAAAGACCTTGCAGGTGTAAAACAAACTGCTACTGTGAAAACTAATCAGCTTCACTGCTTCTCAGAATTGTCCACTGCTTTTCCTTAGCCCAGGTCAGCTCTGAACAGCAGCAGTCCCACGTCTGCCCCAACACCAAGCCTCCCATAACAGGAGTTGCCATATTTTTTGATGGTTTAGGACCTTACTACACATCGCTATCTTCTATGTTTTTGACTTCTTAATGTGTCTGGTCTGGTAAAACACCAACTATTTGCAACTATAAAAGATGACAGAGAGAGCCTGTCAGAAAATGGTCAAGATTCTCCATTAAAAATACCAAAAAATCCCCTAAAAATCTCTTCTCATCTTTTGAAGTGAAACATTTCAGAGAAAAATTGAATATCAGAAAACAAATTTTGCTTTGTGTCTCTCTTCCTCCAGATTGTGATACTCAATGAGATATTTTCCCATGTCCTTTTAAAAATAACAATCTAATAAAAAATATCATATTAATTTTTCGGTCTGTTCTGCTAAGAATGCACTGCATCTCTCAGACTCTAAGTAGTCTGAGAAATGAATCTTCCCTTAAAAAACAGTAAATTATATTTGAGATTAACTAATGTCAAAATTAAATGAATCTCAATATTAAATTGAGATTAGTTATTTTTCCATTATGAATAGTCATCTACTCTAATTCTGCAGAAGAAAGGTTGAGTTACAATTTCAGCTGTTTCAGACAAATAGTGTTTTAAAATTTTCAGATTGAAATACAGACACATTGGCAAGATATAAAGAATAAATAACTGTATTTTCAGACTCCTCTTCGCTATTAGTGCTTGTTTGCTTTGTTCCTAAATACAACTTGCAGTATATCCTCTCCATGATATTAAGCATTGATTTCAGCTTCTGCTTGAACCATAAGGAAAGGGTAGATTTTCTGTACATTTTGAAAAGGGTTTGGTCCCTAGATGTCTTATTCTGTAACAACAGCATAGAAGTACAAAGGTGTTCAAAGAAAACTAGAACACCTTCCAGAAAGATCTTTCTAGGTGTTATTCGAAGCTCATTTCACCAATGCTCAGAGAGCATCCCAGTTGTGTGATGGTTTTTTGGCCTGGGCCATAAAAAACCACTATGAATTGATTAGAGGCAAATTAGTCCTAGGCAGCCAGAGAATCCCATAGAACTTAAGAGAAAATTAAACTACGCTGAGAGGGTTTATGTTTCTGACTATCCACAGCGATTGGGAAAAAGATCAAGAAACCTCGTCCTTGTCTGCTTTTTTTTTTATTAGAAACCTCTCTGCTTGGCTTCCAGAGCTTTCTGGCCCAGTTACCACTTCAGCTGAGGCAGCAGGAGGGAGGGATAAGGAAAAGTGTTGGTGGAAATTTTCAGATCACAAACAATTTTCTCCCCAAGTACAAGAACTGAGTTTCCAGCCAGAGATTCAGGCTTGTTTCAGCCCACATAGCCTCATGGATTAATTCAGAAAGTGGCTTTAAAGAAACACCCGTGAGGGCAAGGAGTTGGGGCACCACGGATTTGGCATTGCAGAGCTGCAAGGAGGCCCCCTTCATGGGAAGGGATCTTCCAGTCACTGCAGCCATTTCAGGGGTCAGTCCTTCTAGCAAGACGCCACTATTAAAAGTATTGCATTGTGCATCTAAGATAATCAAAACATAGAACAGGTGTTCATCCTGTCCACTGCTCATTTTATTGCTTTTTGGTTTATGTCATGCCCAAATGAGCTTTTTATTAGAGTACATAATCATGTTTCGACTCGAATGTCCTCTGCCTCTGTTCCCTATTTTCTTTGAACGTCTGTTTTTAGAAAATAATCTTTCCCTGAGACACATGAAAAGGGAGTGATTTGAAAAGCCTCAGCTAGTGTAATTAAGAGCCAAAAGCAGCTGACCTAAAAAAACAACAGTGAAAAATACAGTCAATTGTTAAACATAAATTACTCCATAATTAAGTCAAATTGCCTCATAACAAAACTAGATCTTTCCCTCATCCATTACTTGGATGAAAATTGTGCTGAGGGAGTTTACATGTGGCATATTCTTCCACTAAGAAGTTCGTAACTCTCTGAAAGATAGTATCACAGAAAAAAAAAAAAAAAGATTTATGTGGGCTTAGATTAAAGTGCTGGTCTCGGGGAAGTGATGCATCCAGGCTACAGCCATATGAGGTGCCTGAGCCAGCCTGACATCTCACTGCTGTGAAAGGGATACTTCTGCTTCCCTCCTGACCACCCCAACCTCTCCCTGTCCCACTCCCTCTTTGTTTCAAGAAGTGCCCATTCACCTCAGCCCCTTCATCCGGGCACACTATCAGTAACTAGAAGACAGGCAGGATGGACATTTCTTAGCCGTGCAACTGGCCAGACCTTCAGAGCTGGTGCAAAGCCTTCAGAATTAGAAGGGCTGCACAGAGTTACAGCAGTTCAGGACCACAGAGGTCAAAGAGCCAGATGAGCTAGAGACAACTCACAGAAATCAACATGAAGTTTAGCAGTGAGTTAACCTGGACCTTCCTTGAGTTTGCTCAAGGAGTCACCTCCACTCACAATATAATGGCAGCCAGTTAGTCGTACTGCACAAGTTTTATAAGTTTTGGGAAGTAACTCCTCCTTATGCCTCAAGATGTGTACCCACCCCGATAAGGAAAAAGGGGCTGCTTGTCGTTATGAATTTTTTTCCACCACGGAGCTCCATGGACCTTCTTCTGCCCACTCTGCCACTGGCCACAGCCAAGGGACTAAGTAGCTGCAGGTGTTACTGGTCTGCACCTTCTACACTCCCAGTATGATGAAGAAGACATCAAACTATGATAATATTCCCTGCCCAGCATCAGAGCCTTGACTCATAATACCCATGTTTTTTATTGTTGTAGAGGAGAGATGAAATCTTAAATCATTACTAGAAGAAAAGCAAAAAGAACATTTATGCTTGATAGTCCTTCCTGGTCAAAAAAGTCAAAAAATAATGTTGCCACAAAGAGGATTGATTACAGATCTCCTTCTTGTCCATCCAGTAGACCTGAGAAACAACAGAGGAATCCCACAAACAGTCAAGGGTGACCAAGAAGACAACAGCTTGGGTTTCCCTTTGGTTTTCTTCAGATTTTGAACAAGGGCAACAGAAACCACTGGTTCCCAGGTTAAAGTGCCTTGGCTCACAAACTGGCTGTGGAGGACAGGCTCCTGAGAGGGAAATGTGAATATAAACCAAATCGCCATACTGCTCTGCCAGGGTCTCCTCTGGGAGACAATAAGAACTTTCAACTTCACTTCAATAGAGAAGGAACTGTAACAGAAATTGTCTCTTAATATTGACCAATTCAGCTTATATAAGCTATGTTTATTTTTATAACACTGTCTTTTCCTTGCTTTCTTGCTTCACTTTATGCGAGTGGGGCAATCACAGCAATAAAGTTACTGTCATCAGTGCAGTTTATTAGCCCTTAAAGTGTTAGGGAGCAATGATTCCAGTCCGTCCCATGGCGGGACAGCCACGCTGCAGAAAGGACTGCTTGATAGACACCAGCATCTTCCACAGAGCAACCCCTCTGCCTGGATCACTGCAGGTGTCCATGTAAGGCAGCAGTGGCATCTTTTGGATGTTGATCTCCAAGAAGAAAAAGGCTGTATCTATTACACTTCAAAAATGAGTGTTTCCTCAGTGCTTTGCTTAGCGGTGAATGGCATCTTACACCTCATCTGACAGTTTTCTTGCAGCGCCAGCAGCCCTGGCTCAGACAGGTCATCCCTCCTCACGGCTGGAGCTCAAGGTTAACAGGGTGGCTCTGCTGCTGCCTGAGAGGTGCCAAGGCAGCCCCCACCTTTCCCCAGCACCAACTCATTTCCTAGTCATTTATAAGTCATCTGCCCCATAGCAATCCTGAGCCGCAAACAGCCCAGTAAAACAGACTGCTTTCTGGAGAAAAAAACTGACATCCTTTGAAGACAGCTACAGATTCAACAGACTAGGTTCATAAGTCCCAAACAAGCTTGCAGATGAAACCTGGTGAGATTTTATTGCAGCCAAAAGGAAGGTTTTGAAGGTTTGTGCCAGGAATAGAGCCACACACATTTTTTATAATTATTATTACTACTATTTTATTTTTAATCATATCCAGGCCCCTGAAATTTATATCTGCTTTCTGATAGTTCAGTGTCTTTATTTAGCCTCCTACCAGTCCAAAGAGAAGAGCTGTAAACTGTGTTTCTACGAAATGAGGAAGGTCACACAAGAAATCTACAGCAAAATAAGAAAAATACCTGGATCTTGGTTCTGCTCTTGACCATCAGAAAATCCAAACTGAAACTTGCAATCTCAGAAGAAGGCTCAGTTTCACAGTCCTGATGTGTTACCTGTGCTTTCAGTGTTCAGGAGAACTAGATGGTTTGCATCAGCCTCTGCTGTCAGTAGCTATGGCACAAATCTATGCTAACTTCACCAGTTGCAGTTAAATTACTCGATTAAATGTTCCTTGTATTTTCACTAAGATACTAATGGCCCTTGCACCTGCTTGCAGAATTTAGGTGGAAAATGTATCTTTAAATTAGTTAACAAGCCCCATGGTGGAAAAGAGCTGCATCCACTTTAATAGCATGCTGACATGTGGTTCCGAAGACCATGTGTTTTGGAGTGGAAAGACCCTCTGGAGGTCACCAGGTCCAACCTCCTTCCTCCTCAAAGCAGGACTGTTGGCCAGCACTGGTTCAGATCAAACTGAGCTATATCATTTATAGTTATTTTGCACATAGACCATTATTCTACATCCCAGGGATGCAGAACAGCAGACTTTTCATTGATTTCACTGACTTTTGGTGTCTATACCTGGTCTGGGGTGAGGACAAATATAAACCTTGTTTAATATGTGTAAAAGGCATATATTGTGGGAGTTGTATGTTGATTCTCTGAAGCTACCTATGGTCATATTATTGGAGAAAATCAGGGCAGTAATGAAGTTTGTGTAAATGTCAGCCCTAAAGTGTGCCATGGGCTGAAGGCAGTGAGTGGAGAAATGCTGACTCCATAACAGCTCACATGGACTTTAAAGTACGAACAATGAATATGAGCATTTACATTATGGAGAGAGAGCTCAGAGAGATCTCAGAAAAGAATGCTGGAAAAGGGCACAAAGAAAAAGTATTTGTATAAATCTCTTTCCCCAATGGTTTCGTGGAGAGCTTCAGCTCTTAACTTAGTGCACTGTGAATTGCACCTCGGGCAAACACCTCGCAGTTTGAACTAGGTGGATGTGAGTAACCCACCAGCACATCCCCCTCTCTCCAGGAAGGATCGAGTAGTGTCCTTGAAAGATGAAGGCACAAGCTGTCTGTGTGGTTTTTGCCTTTCACTCTGAGTATAAGCCTGCTTACAGCTCAGAGCGCTGCCCCTCTGCACCTCACCAGCTGACTAGAAAGCCTCTACCATCAGGTCCCAAGATGTAAACAAACAGCACATCACCAACCCAAAACTAGTAAAACAGAAAGCACTGCTTTTATCTTGCAGCATGGCATTTATTCTTCTTGATCTATTTGTCATAAATTAAGTGAGCTAAAAAATTAGTTTTGTAGTCCTTTATTGGTCCATAAAATTTACTTCAAGGTTTAGCAGAGCAGAGACAAATGCTAATGCTGCCGTCTCTCTTGCAATTGAAAAAGTGCAAAATACAGTTTGAAAAGAGAATATCTAGACCAAACTCTTTTGCCAACAAGACAAAACCTTGCAGAGGCAGAAACAGCCTTAGGAACAATGTACAAGTCTCTGTAGCTTTATTTTCTGATGTCAGGAGGTGTCAAGTGATGTCAGCACAAAATTCCCTACCATAGTAAATTACCATCTGCCAGCTACTTGTATAATTTGAAGGATAAAGTCAGCCTTTTCTAGATCCTATAAAAAGCTGAACTAAAATGTTAATTTCAGATAAATGCAGATGAGGGAATTAATCTCTTAACTGCTCTCCTGCTGTGCAGCCTTATACATACAAAACCAAATGGTGCATCTTTCAGGTGTTTTGAATGGTGAGAACCTGCAGAACACTAAGATAAAAAATGACAACGTATTCCTTAAAATGTGGAGCTGGTGTCACTTCAGCATGAAACAGACGGCCTGATTCATTGCTCTGTATAATGCCTAACAAGGGTTTCTCTCTGCTTTGTTTCAGAACCACGACCGCACGTGTATCGCCTGCAGAATCATCTACCGGTCGGATGAGCACCATCCTCCCATCTTACCCCCCAAGGCAGATCTGACCATAGGGCTACACGGAGAGTGGGTGAGCCAGCGCTGCGAGGTGCGACCGGAGGTCCTCTTCCTCACTCGGCACTTCATCTTCCATGACAACAATAACACCTGGGAAGGTCACTACTACCACTACTCCGACCCCATCTGCAAGCACCCGACCTTCACCATCTATGCCAAGGGACGCTACAGCCGGGGAGTGCACTCGTCGAAAGTGATGGGTGGCACGGAGTTTGTGTTCAAAGGTAGAGTGGCTTGCTGCACTGGGGGCGGAGGTGGTCGCATAGTTATGGATCAGAGCAGACTTCGCTCCTAATCAAAACAATTTGGTTGCTGATGATTTCATTCTGTCATTTGCAGGAGTTAGTCGTTTCTTGGGCAAGTTCACAGGCTTTGTGTGAGTGCCCAGCCAAACTATACAGCTGCATGGCATTTCACACCACTGAAGCAATACTCTTTTGAGGCAGAGATCTTGAAGTACAGCACAAGAAAATAAGAGTTCACATCACTAAGTCTTGGAGTACAGTGGCCAGACTTCAAGCATCTAAAGCAAAGTGTCTAAGATTAGATCAATGTCCTAGGGCTCCTTCAGTATAGAGAAAAAAGCACCTTCAGAAGGCATTTCAGGTCTGAAGTAGTATGAATAATTTTTTGCCAAAGACAGATGTAGCAGCATGTGTCTTTGCATCAGCTTCCAAGGGGCCCTAGAGCAAGTAAGGATGTCCCTAAAGACTGCTCTGATTAATCCCACCACAGTGAAGACTACATGTATCTAACCAAAACCTCTTGAGTACTTTGGGAAGCAGCACTCGGTGGTGATGCCACCCAGGTCCCTGCAGCTCAGAAGCCTTCCTGTGCAAATAGCCCCGTAGCACCCTGCTTAGAAAGAGCTCAGTGGCTTTAACCACTCACACAAACAAACATCTCCAAAACACGATGTCCTGCCATGGCGCCAGCCCCAGCAGAGCCTCTGGAAGCCCCAAGCACTCTGTGGGCTCTTCTCCTCATTTCAGTTACCATGTGAGAAGCATAACGCTTCTTGCATGGCTCCAATTTAGGAAAGCATCTAACTATAAGAAATAATTTACTAATCTGGGACTTTCATAGGAGCCAGGAGATACCCATGCCCATCAGAGCTTTTTACAGCTGCATGCACCATGTCCCAGCTCAGCTCCTGGGGTGCAATCCAGTTTTCGCTTGAATTTCTGGTTTATGGTATGCCAACTTACCTCACAGATCAAGGTCACTAATTTGGTTTTGCTAAAACTTTTAGGTTCACTTTCTGTAGATGACCTTTCACACCAGCTAGGAGAGAGAATGTGAACTGTAGAGTCATTGAGTCGAATACCTGTTTATAAAACCTCAGAATAAAAGTCCCAACAAATCTTACTATAAAATGACCTGCAAGAGAATTTGGGATTTTGGTGTGTTGGGAGGCATGAGAGCTGGTCATTTGCTTCTGTTTTGGTCAGCACCGATCCATTCAGATCCCCTGTTCTTGATATACAGTATCAAACACAAGCCAGGAAAAAATCTCTGTTCAGCTTCCATAGGCTCAGTTTGGATTTTCCCAACATTTTAAACTTGGTTGAAAAATAAAACTTCACATGCCTTAAGCTCCTTTGAAATACAGCCAGGCTAGAACTGCAGAAGCTGCAGCACTTCTACATTTGATACTGCAAGCTGCAGCCACTGTTTAGATATGAGAAAAAGCATCTCTCTGTAGTTCAGCAATACTTTATAATTCATGCAAAAAAGGACAGGTAGTACAGGAACATAGCACAGCTGTGCTGCTTTCCAAATTTTCCAACTGGACCTAATTATTTCATTAGCTTTACAGGGTAACATATTAAAAGATGATGAAAAATACATTATAAACAGCCCTACTTATGGATTAATACAGATGGTAATAAAACATGAGTAAAGTTTTACTGTTTCCTCTTTTACCTATCTCCTAATATAACCAACCAGGCTTTATCTGTAAAGGATTGTCTGGAATTTATGAAAAGCTCTGCTTAGTCTCTGGCTGAGACATGTGGCCATCAGGTTTTCTTCAGCTGAGTTTGTGTGTGTGTGTTCTGTGCAAGAAGCAATTACATTAAAGACGCAAAATAATGCAAATAAATTCACTGGCCACACCTGCAATGTGAAAAATTGATTTAAAGATAACAAGCAGTGACAATTCTGATTTGACAGGTACACGCCAATCCACATGTTGTCTTTGCCTTTGTTTTTGTCCCTCTGCTGATAGCTCCTCTCTTTCTCTCTCACAGTAAATCACATGAAGGTCACTCCTATGGATATATCCACAGCCTCTCTGCTCAATGTCTTCAACGGGAATGAGTGCGGAGCACAGGGGTCCTGGCAAGTTGGGGTTCAGCAAGACGTCACCCATACGAATGGCTGCATCGCGCTTGGCATCCGCCTACCTCACACCGAGTATGAAATCTTCAAAATGGAGCAGGACGCCCAGGGCAGATACTTGCTGTACAACGGCCAGAGGCCGAGCGATGGGTCCAGCCCCGACCGACCAGAGAAGAGAGCCACTTCCTACCAGATGCCTTTAATTCAGTGTGCTTCATCAGTACCCAGATCTGAAGAGTCACCAGAAGAGAATAAAATAAGGCTGTATAGCAACAGGGCACCGGAAAAACATCCCAGCACCCCAGCTTTTGCTTTGGTGTTGTTTATTTGTACTGTGTCATATTGGGACATTCTCAGCTAGAAGTGAAAAAAACCCTTATTTTTCATGACTACAAAGCCAGGATTCCACCCGACTGGGGGTTGTTTTTCTTCTGAAAGAAAGGGACATTTATTTTCTTGATGCACTTGAATGCCTGAGAACTGTTGTTCTTTTCCTTATTCCCCCTCCTCCTCGAATCCCAAACAGCACTCGTTTGATGTTTGTGCTTTGAACTTCATCCAGTCTGATCCCTGGCCTGACATGACTGCACAAAAGTAATTGCACTTTAGGACTGCAGACTTTGGGGGGGAGGGAGGAGGTCTCCTTTTATTATTATTTTTTAAATGCTGGGGTGAACGTTATGATCCTGCTTCAGTTGTTTCTGCCATCTTACCATTGTGGTACTCTTCTCCCCAACACCCAGTTTCTCATCAGAATTTAGCTCTGGGGAAGGGCTCGGTGTCGTGCCAGTACTGTGATAGCAACTTCCCCCTCTGACTTCACAGCTCTGATGTAGATATGTATATAAGGAGGAAACCCACAAAGATTTATCTCGTCATTATCTCACAGCTCATAACACAAAAAGAAACAGAAAATCAACAACTCTCCCTTCAGATAGTTGATACCTCCAATTAAAAAAAATATTCCAAGTAATTTAAGCTATTTTTACAATTATTACGTTGTAAAAATAACTAGTGGTTTAATATTTTCTCCTTCCATGTCCTTAGCTATGTAATTGCTTTGAGGTCTCCCTTTGTATCTAGTGAGTAGTTACAACCAAGCCCCCTTAAAGCCAGAGAGAAGCAGCACGTTTTCTGTCAGATGCACACCGTGTGGGTAAGCTGCCGATACAAGGCTGCAGGAACGACTTCTGTTTTCATATTCTTGAGGCCTTACATATTCGGCGTGCAGGATTTGTGCCTTGGATTTTGTGTCAGACAGGTGGACAAAGTAAAGAAGCAAGCGGGGTCTAACATGTTCCGCAGCCCTATTTAGCAGCATATTTTTAGTGATGTGACCTCATGTAAACAAGTAGAGGGTTTCAGCAGCAAGCACACCATGACCCCTAGCAGAACAAGCAAGCAGCTGGAAACAGACCCCCATCGGTCTGATGGAGGGAGACTGGCCCAGTCTTACCAGAGGGAGGAGCAAGAGTTGCACAAATGCAGCCACATCCTCCCTTTTCTCCTTGCTGGGCTGTCCCAACACATACCATGTTTCATGGAGCTTAAATCAGCATTGGTTTGGGGAGACACTGCTGGGAAAGTGGATAGGCACAGCCCTCAGAGAGCATTCTTCAACAAAAGAGTGCCCTGGAAACCCTCAGGTTTCTCCCCGTGGCAAATATATCCTTGTGTGCACTGACGTGAAGCAGAGCAGACGCTGGAGACAGCAGGGGAGATATTTAAGGCTAGCAAGGAGGTACATTGATGAACCATGCTCCCCTGCTTTAGTGGGGAGCAAGGCGAGGGCATGACTTAACCTTGTGGCATTTGGGCTGTGGCTTTCACTGATATACACATGTGTTTTGGCTTGCAGGAGGAGCAGAAACCTGTGTAAAAAACATAAGGAGTAAGGTCATAGCATTTCTTCATCAGTATCAGCAGCTTCTAGCTGCCCAGTCCAGTACTATGTGAGAAAAAAGCCTTTAATGTGTTATTTTCAGCATCATGGGAAAAGTATGTCTTGAATGAAGGTCTTTCAGCTTTACATAAGTGAGTCTCCATACTGTGCTATAGCAAAAACATGCTTTGAAAATACAGTGACAGCATGGACCTTGGTAGCAAAAACATCAGGGAAAAGCCATTCAAGCAGCAAAATGCCTATGTTCAGGCTCCCTACCTCCTCGAAGTCCATGCCTTCTTGACAGTTTTTCCAAGCTGGTATTAGCCTTGGATGTGAATTTTCTCAGAGTTGCAACAAAATTGCTTCACCTGGTTTTGAGACAGCAGGAGGAACAGTATCATAGGCTCACTGCCAGGTCAGATCACATCTTCCACATTTTTTCCTCAGACAGATGAAAAATCACAGAAAACTCATTAAGAGTCAGGAACAGAGCTTAGAATGGCTCAGTAATCACCAGAGAAAGTGTTCATCCATCCATCTGATATCAGATCCTCCTTCAGCCTGCTGGAAGGAGCTGAAAGCCATGACCATGATGATCAAGCCTTATGAACAACAGCTGCTCTGGTCAGCATTTCTTGATGGTTTTCTGCTCCACACAGTCAAACCTACTTGAAGAGTCAGTTCCGGATCAGTTGCTGGTAGGGAAGCATTAGGAGCAGAGTTTTAACTAGAGGGTCAAGAAGGAGACACGATGCCTCTGAAAGAGACACTAGGAACCAGGATGGAGTTTGGTTTTCTCTAGCTAGACTTGAGTTTTGTATTCAGCAGACTGACACCAACATATCTCCAACCAAGTTACTAGCTTCGTTTCTGACTTCTGTTTGAGCCCTAGTGGCATGAGTGAATTCACATCAGTTTTTATTTCTGAGGATGGGTTTGGCAACAGTTTCAAGAGAAGGACCTGCCTAGTTCTTACCTCTAAAAAGCACATTCATGGCTCAGCTGTTTTGACGACTTGCAGAGTTACACTAAATGCAGACATGACTCAATGTACAAACTGGACAAGAACGGCATTTTTTTCTTTCCTGGCATCTAGAGATAGTTAAAAAGGAAGTATTTGAAAAAGGCCTTCATAATGCATTACAAGAAATCTGACTGAGGACTCCTCTAGTTTATTTGTAATGTTGACCAGAAACATAATTTTATGATCTGGGTTCTTAGCATATGCTGCACCAGGTTCCCTCCGTGTGCCTATATTTTTTTTCTTTATTTTTCTATTAGCCAATCAAGTCAAGTTGGACAAAGATGTAAGTCTTCAGAGTGCATAGTTTATTTGCCAGTCCGTGTTCTCTGCAAGGCTTCTCCTCCATTACAGGCATAGAACTAGGAGTTAAGCTTCCTTGATCTTTTGGTTTCACCACACACTAAATTAACTGCTGCACAGCACTGCATACATTTGTGATACAATATATTCCATTCATTTTATTTCTCCAACCTGACCTCATGCGCTGGCAGCCCTGGCTGCTAAAGTTAAACCTCAAGTGGTTTAGCAGTGGAAGACCTACAAACTGAGGGATCTGTCCATACCAAAATGCAGAAGCTTTAGAAAAATGAAACAATTAATGTTGGTACCTTCAATAACTACCAGTGTTGCCAGGACAGGGGAAGCTTTTTCCCTCAGTAATATCCTGCTCAAGGAGCCACCTGACAGAAAAAATGGTAACCTGCAGTAGTTCTTGGGCAAATTGTTTTAACAGGTTCTACTTAAGAAATAGGCTAAAAGGGATCAGAAAAATCAAAACAAGTGTTCTTGCTCTGTTTCTATACCGTTTACATACTGTGCCTGCTGCCCTGGGGTAGAATGTCATTTCTACAAAGAGAAGTCTGTATTTTAAGATATAACGTCTGTCTTTCCTGAGTTGGAGTGTGCTTGCTTAAAGTGCAGGATTTTTTTAAAAAAAAAAACTTTTTATTTTTGTAAAGTTATAGAAGATATTTTTCTTCTCATCTATGTTCCAGATTAAACTGCCTGGGAAGTTTAAGCACTTGTTGAACTATTGATTGAAATAAAAAAGCCTAACTGAAAAAGTAAGGATTTTTTTGCCTCCTATACATGGCGGTTTTCTGTTCTGTTGACTTTCTACCTGTAAAAAAAATGATAGATGTCTTGGAAAGCGATAACCAAAAATCCCTCTGTTGAGTAATTTGTGCACAGCAAAGCTCATTTCTTGCTATATACACAAGAAAACACACCACTAGAAACAGCTCTGATGGATACAGCTGGGATGACGGGTTTCACAGAACATCTTTGGGTTCTCTGAATAAAATGGGGGCTGGAAGTGTCCAGTGAGTAATGATGGTGTTGGCTTGCAAGGAGAGTACAGTCAGAGCAGCTGTCTCAGGACAAAGGGTGTGGTTCAACAGAAACCAAATATTTTTCACAAATGAGATGTAAGCAAACAAACCAGCATTACTGCTCTGCTATTGCAGCTCACTTGTTTTAAGGGCTACAACCTGGGGGAGGGAGCAGGGAGGGATTAGAAAGGACACTTCTTAAAAAGGAAGAAAAACCTGAAAGGAACCAAGAAGGGAAGGCAAGCCACAGGATAACAAAAGCATCTTTCCTCAGTGCTGTGCAGTTTCACTCTGCCTCACCTGTACACAGAAAGAGGTGAAATGCAGTCAGTGAGACTTCCACTACCACAAGCGTTGGAGTTGACCCATTTCTGAGTTTTCAGAAATGACTCAAGAGATCCCTGAAAGATGAGCTCGGTTTTCAGGAAGCATGCCCTAAATTACAAGGTACTCTGAATGCAGTAGCCACAGCCTGTGAAGAAGTGGCCTCCCTTCCACACAAAGCAGTGGTTATGGATTAATCCAGGCATAAATAGATTCTACATGGCATAATTTACTCACTCCTGTCACAACAGGGAAGGCTAGGTAATAAAAACCAGCACCACTCATTCTGAATTTTATAGTTTCATTAATTTTCCATAATTTTCCCTTTTACTATTGGCCAAGATTTTTTTCTTGGCCACTAAATTGGCCAAGATTTTTTTCCTTCTAGTCCTCTCCTCTACTGCAATCACTGTTGATTTTTAAAATTTCTATTTGCTGCCAGCAATAAATAAGAAAATTAAGAAACAAATTTCCACTCCACTGCTGAATCAGGCAAAACCAAACATGGCTGTGAGGATTCCAACCACAAGTTCCCTCAATAGCTAAGAAAACAGTGCTGTTGGCCTGAGCAATTATTTATCAGGTATCTTCTCCCCACCCCTTCCTTCTTCACAAGGCCGCTCCAGGGCACGGGACCAGTCCATCAGATGGATTCTATGGCGCTACCAAGCCCTGAGGACAGCTATTAATTCCTACATGACTTCCAGTAATGGGAACTGCCTGTGATTGCCATCTCAAAGCAGGCAGACATGATTCCCAACATCCTTTTCCCAGGGGAACCACATCAATCCTTGTCTGCTGTCATTTCTACGACAGTCTATTCGAAAACAAGAGAGCAAGCTGCACAGGACAGTGCTGTCTTCAAATAAAGAAATTTTAAAAGTTGGGGAAAAAAGTTTACACTTGGAGTCGTCAGGCATTCAATCTCCTAGATTAACTCTGTTGAATGCTGCAATTCCACCCACAGAAGCAGCCCAGGATCAGACCTACTACATACTTTAATCCAGAGGACAGATGCTTGCTAGATAGACACAAGCATTATGAATTTCTTTAAGTGCCCAACTGCTGGACCACTTTTAGCACCAAACTGTAGTCTGAAGACCCCGAAAGATATAAAAAAATATATTTATATGTCTGTATATATGTCAGTATACCAAAACAATACACAGACATCAGCTTTATTAACTGCTAATATACAAAGTAGTGGTTAACAGTGGACTGGGTTACTATATGACTTTACATTGTACCATGTTTGTAGCTGCGTCAGTGTCCTCTAATCCATTTTCCTCCTTTAACTGCTCCTAATTTTAAAGTTACTTTAAAATTGCTAATTTTGAACGCAGTTGGATGCAGAAAGACTTCTTCATTCTTGCCACATGGGAGCCATCTTGTCCAAAACCCCCTCCTAAATGCACTCAATGCACTCTGAGCGCCACTAACTGCCCTCTATAAGGCACTGCTGGAAACAACCGCATCACCCAGCAATCACAATTAACAGTTTCAGCAGTACAAGCAAGAGACGCACAGAACTCCCCAAGGATTCTGCGACAGAAACGAGCTACGATCCGCACCCCCCGCCTCCGCGGCGGGACCGGAGCCGACAGCGCCGAGGGGACATTGCCATCTGGCGGCTACAACCGGCTCAACAGCCTTTCCTGTCAGCTTTCCTCCCAAAAAACACAGCGGTAGTACGGTTAGGGGAGCGGGGAAGCCAAAACCAGGCAGGCTTTAAGGTTCGGTCCCCTTTATCGAGAACAGTAAGCAGCAGCGTTTAAGTTAAACTGAGGCTAGGCATGCTTGCTCTTGGCCTCATTACAGCAATTAATTTAAGACCACCTGAGAGGGTAGACTAGTGACAATGGAGCAGAGGAGCACCAGCAAGGTAAGAGGGTGACACCACCACCTCTCATGAAAGACAGAGGATCATCAGAGCCTGTGTAACTGGGCAGATTAACGGGAAACACGTATTGGTCCTGAAGCCAGTTTCTCTACTGAGCCCATGGTTTTAGCATACAGAAAATAAAACACACATTTTTTAAAGACATTTTACAAGTCTTCCCTGAGGGTCAGACTAACACTACAGTTTCTTTCCACGTGTTTCCATGCTCTCCTTACCAGAGGGGCATGCCATCCATGGGAGCGGTAGCAATAAATCACAGAAACTAGACTCAGAAGAAATCTGAAGTCACACTTTCAAGAGTTAAGAAGCGCCAAAATGAAGCTTTGCCCCTGCAGCCTTCACTGCAGCCCCTCCTGCATGACCAGCATCCTTGCATGACCATAAGAGATACCGGGGAAATGATTGCATGGTCTAATGTACCATTTCTGCATGTTTTGTTTTAAATTAATACTAGAAGGAAAATACTGTTACTAAATTGTAAACCTTGCATTGCTTCAACATATTCCCATCTGTCCAAAACTGTATACATTTTTGAACTGATAATTGTAATGAGATATATATACACACACAGCTCACACACAAGTACTTTATCCATGGAATTACCAAAATTTTTAATGAGGAGCATCACACATTCACTAAAACTGTTCGAAGAGTAAACTCTCAAATACACTATATATGCTAGAAAACATTGCTAAATTTTGACAGCCATTATAATTTTAAAACTAAGATTATTATTGGCTCACCCTGTTATAAGAGCGAGCACTTTAGCTTCCATGATTCCAACCAGAACTAGGTAACAACTATCAATGTATCAAACTACATGAAAGGGAGCATACAGGACTCAGAGGCCATCAGGCACGAGACTGGGAAGGATTTCCTATAAAAATAATTTATAAAAATCTAAATTTAAATTTCTTAAATCTGAAAATGCTTCTGCATTGACAGCTGAGATCTTTCTACTTCACAAAAGCAGTAGCAAATACTTCTGGATGTTGGCAATTCACCTTGTGTCAGCATCCTCCTATTTAAGCCTCCCATTTCTCTTTGGAGGTCTCAAATTAATACTTGCAGAGGCTCAGAGTGCACTTAGGAGTGAGTTTTGGGCAAGATGGCTCCCGTCTGGCAAGAATGAAGTGTTTCTGCTCCAGTTGCCTTCAAAATTAGCAATTTTAAAGTAACTCAAAAATTAGGAGCAGTTAAAGGAGGAAAATGGATTAGAGGCAACTGAAGCAACTACAAACATAAGATACAATATAAAGTCCTATAGTAACCTGTTCACCGTTAACCACCAGTTTGCATATTAGCATACAGGCACCCCAGAAAGACTTGTGTTCACAAATCAGATGTAAGTATTAATGTACACAGACACACAATTGTTTTGCATAACCCTATTATTCTGCCTGCCCACAGAGGAATTAATGTTTGTGTGGCTCAGCTAACGAGCCACACTGCATGCACAGAGCTCCAGAGACTCGGGTCATGCGTTGCTCTTTCTCTGCTGCACTCTCAGAGCAGTAGCCAAGGAGCTCAGGAGGCCCCTGTGCATATGCCACCGGTTACGTGGCTGAAAACATTTACTTTTGATTAGCCGCTTCATTTCTATGCCTCTAGTTCCACAAATGCAACTTCTATATACCTCTAGAAGTAGACTTACAAAATCACAATTAGCTTTTTTTTTTTTTTTTAAAATCGCTGGTCTAAGAGAAGCTCTGAGCTCAGTTACAGCTAGTCTGAACATCAGACTCCTCCTCCCATCCATTTGCATAGAATCATTTAGGTTGGAAAAGGCCTTTAAGATCAAGTCCAACTGTTAACCCAACACTGCCAAGTCTACCACTAAACCACGTCCCTAACCACCACATCTACTATCTTTTAAATACCTTCAGTGATGGCAACTCAACCACTTCCCTTGGGCAGCCTGTTCCAGTGCTTGATAACCTGTTCAGTGAAGAAGTTTTTCCTAATATCCAATCTAAACCTTCCCTGGCACAACTTGAGGCTGTTTCCTCTTGTCCTATCATTTGTTACTTGGGACAAGAGACCAACATCCACCTCACTACAACCTCCTCTCAGGTAGCTGTAGAGAGAGCGATAAGGTCTCCCCTCAGCCTCCTCTTCTCCAGGTTAAACCACCCCAGTTCCCTCAGCCACTCCTCATAGGACTTGTGCTCTAGACCCTTCACCACCTTCGCTGCTCTTCTCTGGACATACTATCACTGAATCATTAGCATTTCTGAAGTGCTGGAGCAGAGCAGCCCTGAAAAGTGAGGATGCATACATGCAGGGTTACGCTTGCTTCCAACTTTTAGCATTTCTCACCCCGTTATTTAGCAGTTTTCTCGCATCACCTCCTTCCTGCCCCCACGTAGATCAAGTTCTGCTCCCACCCCACACACTCTCCACAAACTTACTCTGGTGACAGCTCAAGTTTTCCCCCACCATGCCTACTAACCTGAGCTCCCTTGTAACCCGCTCGTCTCTCACCCACACTGCTGACAAGTGCTGGGCTACTGTCGGCAGCAGCGAGGCTGTTTGATCTTTGTCCATGCTGACAGCTTGGCAAGCACGCCAGCACTAACTGGTCAAACAGCAGCAAGCAGGACAGGTATCTTTCCAGCTCATTGTGCAGGCTTGCCCTGGATGGGAGCACCAATTTAAATGTCTTTCATCTCAGCTCTAATTTTCCTGTAATTGGAAGTAGTTGGTATCTGTGAAACATCCACCTCTCTATCAAATGCGGCTTGAATTAGATTTCAAATTCACACAGGGGGAAGCAGCACAAAGATGCTGCAATCACATAAACCTTGTCTCTTTAAGAAGTTAAGTTTTTCCCACAAACACGCAGACCTTCCCTTGCCATTGTAATCTGGTTCCTGTGGAGGCAGGATGAAGAGATAATTTCACCTAATCAGGAAAGCAGTATGTTCTGATTTTCTTGAAGCTGGGACATGAAGTGAGAGGCCCAGACTAAAGTATTTCAAGGCATTACACAATAAAGTGAAGTCTGAAAGCAGTGCCGTGAAGTTGAAGTCTGCATTGGAAATGTGAGGTTAGACAATCCTGGGCGTGAATACAATGAAAACCCTTCTCCTGGCATTCTCCTGTTTACAAGATGGGTCACCATGTTTAAGGCTTTGCACCCTGAGACTGGAAAGAAATTCCCACTCCTGGAGGCCACAGCAGTCTCCAGCATATGTCTGAGGAGAAAGCTGCACAGACAGACCTTTCCAACAGCCCAGCTGCACTGGGAAGACCATCAACAAAGCCACTTCTGAAGCAGTCCATCTCGCTCTTCTCACAACCATCTCTTCCTACCATACTCCCTTTTTCGTCAGTTGACACCAACCACTCCTGAGATGTGGGACAGGTGTCTCATTTATCATTCCAAAATATTAAACTAACCTGAGGCGATTACAGCAATCAAGGAAAATTAGTCACCACATGAGCTCCCACCTTCTATGAACCACTCCATTATCAAAGCTGCACTCTTCAGTATCTCCAATTACAGCCCCAGAGGGCTCGCTCTCTGTTTGACCAAGGGTTCAAGTTTTGTTTTCTACAGACTTTCCTCCTAAGCCTTTCAAAAACATGGTTCTATAAACTACTGTCCTACATAATGATTTAAAGCAATGCCTCTCAACCATTAAGAAACAGAGCACCATCTTTATAATTACTAGATTATCATTATTAATAGTTTTCAAACCAGCCCTCATATCAGTGCAGAAGTATACTGCAGTCTGAAAAGTAGTAATATCAGCGAAGCATTTACTAGTTTTGAGTGAAAACACATCAGTGGATTTAACCTCCATAAAAGTCTACTATTGCAGGAGTCAAACATGTTAAGGTTTTAAAAAAGTGCTTGGCTCTTCTGAAGAAGTGCCTCCAAAATTCAGTGTGTAGCTGTCTATCATCCGTATTTGGACTATCAAAGCAGCAATGGAAAAATACTTTGCCAGTCCTGTGGGCAGAGCAACATATACCACCACTAAGAGGGTAGTTATACAGATTTTGGACTGTTTGCTTTTACTTGAAAAGTACAAACAGCACTAGCTGCACATAAGTTTTGCTACACAGACACACTTTTATATTCCAACACCACAAACACAACATGCACAAATATTTAGCGTCATTTTTTTTTTTTTATTCTCTCTACTGTCTTTAGCAGAGGCCAGGCATTATAAACCCAATGACCACAATTCACTGTTCAACACCTCTCTAAACCATGTTTTCTGCCTGTTTAGGAAAAAAAAAAAAAAGACTTGGGCAAGGCTCAAGGAAGGCTTGATAAGAAACAGGATGGAGTATGTGCTGCAGAACAGGGACTATGCCTAAACCATCCCTCTTCCTAATAGTTTGTCTCAACGCTTGTGCCTCAGTTTCCCCAACTTTAAAAGCCAAGATAAGCCATCCTTACAAAGCAGACTGAGACACTCACGAAGATTGCTATTTAATTACTATCCACTCTGAGAACACCCTAGACACTGATCACCAGTGACAATCTCTCTGAATCCACCTATGCATGTGAACCTGCATCAGCATTAGTAAAACTTTCAAGAACATCCTGAAATAATTATTCCCAGACTACGACAATTAATTTTTTTTTTTTTAGGAACTTGGATGATAAGCAGACTAACTCTAAAAAACAACACAAAAAAACCCCAAAACCCTCCCAAAAAACATCACAACACTTTTTTTCTTATATGTAAGTTTAAAAGGTAAGAATAACTACTTCAGGCACCTTTCCATTAATTTTTCATTTATGTCGAGTGTCTGAGATCAGACTGCTTAGCTGTAACTATAGCTGTCTGCCTCATGCCTCTCTGCCTGGATACTGTAACATCCTTTAAGTCTTTTCTCAAGAGGGAGAGGAAGAGCAGCATTCCACCACTGCCAGCAACAGAAGTAGCTACTCTAAGAACAGGGATTCAGTACCCTGCTGGCAGTGTCATCAACATTACATAAACTGGTACCAAGCTTTAAATAAAATGGCACTGTAACATGGTGAGAGATGCTTATATCACGATTTAGTTAAAACATAATCTGTAGGGGATGAAACAATAGATTTCATCCAAAGCAGTTTCTAGATCCAGTTCACCACACAAACACATAAACCCTTGTCCCAGCAAATGAGGAACAGGCAGTGACCTTACCATCTAGCAGGAATGAGAAAGCCAGATAAAAGATTAATAATCAATTGTTTTGCTTTTGCACAAGACCTCATTTCTACATAGCCATTTGTCACTTAAAGGGCAAATAAATCAAGGTGACACCACCACTACCCTCTGCTTATGCAGTCCAGTCAGAATGAACAATTCTTCTTAAACATACCCAACCTGCATACAAAAAAGAAAAACACACCAGACCAACTTTGATCATATACTTGGTTACATTATTTGAGTGCCCCTGTAAAAGAAATTCAGACAGGAAATAAGGAAACTGGTCTCATTTAACAGTCATTAGTTTCAGACCTTCCTACAGGAACTCAAACCAACGTGAGAACCATATCCTGTATTTAGGTCTCACTCTTGTCCAACATTTAAGTGTGCCACCAGTCTAAAGCTGTCACAGAAACTAAAGATCAGCAAACACGGAGCCTCCCTGGCAGCAGTGGTCAGTGCTACACATGGATGTGCCTTCCAGGGCCCACCCCGCAAAGCCATGCAACAGGAACCAGCGTACCAAGCAAAGCGGTGAACTGTTATGTTCACAGCAGTGTGGCTGAAGAGACGAGCTACAGAATTTCAATCCCACCTGCAAACACGAAGAGCAGGGCACTTCAACACTATAGTAAATGTTTATTAGGGTTGCTCTGTAACTGCGTAGCTCTCATTCCATCTTTTGCCACTGAAGCAAGTGTTTGCCCTGGCAAGTCAGTTCAAGCATAAATACCTATGGACTCCAAACAGGAAAAAACTCTTTTGTCATGATGACTATTAGAAATCTGACAAATCACCAGCATCCCCGGTGTTGCCTGGATTCAGGCACCTGCTCTTCCCTCCAACACAGAATCTTCATCCAAGGCAGCTTCATGCTATTTACTAGCTGTATCTAGAAGCAGGGCAGTTCCACCACCTGTGAGGTGGACTAAATACACCTATTCAGTATCAGCAGACTACAGTAGTACAGAGTCAGGGTTCCAAAATAAAAAGGACACTACTACATTTTTAGTAAGTTTATTAACACTTCAACTTTTAATATCTTTGAAGAAGGCCTGAAAGATAAGTTTTGCTTATTGACTTTGTCTTTTCCCCTTTGGCAAAATGTCACCTTCCACCTCCTCCCTCCACCCTCCCTCCTCCCAAGAGGATAATGAAGTTTCAAGATAGTGTTTGGTTGCTTCTTATACATAAATTGGCTTCAATCACAGCAGCAGAAACATGCAAGCCTTGGCAAAAGTGTTTGTCAACAGCTTTTAGAGAATGTGTAGAAATGCACAAATAACTTGTGCATTGATACAGATAACTTCTTAGATGAACTTCATACATATATATCTACCTATTTTAAGTGGGTTAAATTTGGTGCCCAGAATTACTACAGAAGCTGTATCCTCTATTTAAACTAGGATTTCTTTTTTCCCCTGAACCATCATACTACCCTTTTTTAAAGTGCTATATTCATAAAAACTTTTAAATACTATTTTGATACTGTATACTTGTTCTACCTTGCCCTTTTGAGAAACCAGAAGACCAAGCAGCAATGCATATTTAACTGAAGCTATGCTTTTACCCTCACACAACTTTATGGGCATCATCGTCTGATCACATCACTAGGAGCAGTGGAGAGACTGTATTTCCCCATGCTTACGTACACAAGTAAGCAGGCAGACAAAGCAAGAAGTTCTAACCATTTCAGGAACAAAGACAAACAATTTAATCCATATTACATAATTCACTGAATACAGTTGATCTCATCCAAAGTGACTCCTGAGAGCAAAATAGTTTTAGCATTACATTTTATATACAGCTATGAAGGGATTACTGGAACCAAGACAGTCTCCTTATACCATTAGTAAGTACACTGGTTACGAGACCGCTGTACACTTTCACTTTGAAGACATTACTTAAACCATAACCAAGCTTTACCACCACCTGTTTGTTATTTACGAAAAAAGTTGTTTCAATCTGATATTATTATTTTCACCTTATTTCTGCTGCCAGACAGCAAAACCTGAGTCAGCTGCATTGAGCAATGACTCCCTTTTTCTGCTCTCAAGTCCTGAAAGTGCTAGCTACCCTTGGAAACCTCCATACACCATGCTGTAAACATTTTATGGTCTTCCAGAGGATTTTTTTTTCCACCGCCCTTCAACACAGGAATGACTGCTCCGGCTGAAGCAAACTACATCCTGCACACTATTGCTTTCGTTATTTTCCACGTAATCAGTTTGGAACAGGCTATGAAAGTTTGATGTGGCAATGTTCTGTTAGAGGAAAAAAAAAAAAAAAAAAAATCAGGAGAATTACACCATTCTGAACCAGCGGAACCAAAATAATCAAGACCTTAACATAGTTTTTCCAGTCACCGGGATGGAAGGAGACTTGAATGCAGACACTGGAACAAGTAATTGAAAACATCTGTGCTTGCATGCTTAAGTGAAAAGATAAGCAGTATTTGCATTTTCTTCATCATCTTCCTTGCACATATGCAAGACTTTATAAAAAAGTTTATCACAGAGCAATGACAGAACATGATGTAATTATAATTTTCTTTTTTTAAAAAAAGCACTAGAAATCAAAGGCAACCAAGATAACGTACATCTTCTCCAGAACATTTTTCTCAGCTACATAAGGTGTGCATACACCAAGGTCTAATACACTTAGCTGCACCACATCAAGTCAAGCTGTCCAAGAGCACACACAATTTTGCTTACAGAAGTATACCCCTTCCACAATTTTTCAGTTTACAAGTAATTCCCTGTATTGGATTATGCTTAGTCAGAAGTACAGATAATGTTTTGTTCCAATACTACTGTTTGTTTTTATGACATATTCAGAGATGAGGCAAGACTGATTAAGTGCAGGGAAGCATTTCAGACCCCCAAAAAATGCATTCTTTAAAACTTAGCTATACATGGTTAACACAGGTAGATCTGTCAAGAATTGCATAAAAATTATTTTCATTCTCTAAAGGCTCACTCAGCAAATACCAACTCTTCTGCATCATGGAATTTACTATGGGTGTCTGAATGATTCAACTTGCATTTTTTGAGTATCTGCTAAACAGAATTACAAACCAAGTTAGTATACGTGAATTAAGTACCCTTATGAAATCAAAAAATAATGTTGACTCCTGGAAGACACCCAGAAGATCCACAGATGGAACAGAAGGTTGATTATTACACTCCTGAACAATCCAAGCAAATTGTTAATATATTGAAAACATTCATGTCTGGTAATTGTACCTGCTGGATATCGAAATTACTCTGTCCCAAAACATCCTCTCTGTAGCTGAAAGCAGCCAGAAAACAGTTCAATTTTTTAAGAAATGGAATGGAAACCTTTCCCCCCCCCCTCCCCAAGCTTCAATTACAACAGTCTAAGCCAGAGACTTAAGCAAATAAACTTCAAAATAGCCATTTGTTACAAGTAGCAAATTACCATGAACAATGAACTTGTTAGGAATCCCTTCTAAGAGTACGACACACACAAACAGGCTACCCAGCAGAAAAATCTGTTAACAATTTTATTCTTTTGTAATGTTAAATATTATGGGACAGGATTGTAAGGATGAAGAACTCTCGACAATGCCTCACAAGGAATAAGAAAAATGCTGCCATGATATTAGCAAAGTAAGGTAAGGAGAAAATTTACACAGTAAGAGGCACCATTTCCCCCAGCATACCTCTTGTCATATTCCTGAATGAGTGGGATTAGCAATCTAATAAATCATTTTTCAAGAGGTAACAGCAACAGATAAAATTTTAAAGGATTATTAAAATAACATTTACAAGACTCTGAACAATTTTTGAATTCTTATTAAAACCACAGAAAGAAAGAACAATTCTTTATTTATGAATTTTCATAAAGGACTGACTGTGCAACTGACACCTGCTATTGATGACTTAATATACAATTTTGTCCAGTAGCCGAACAGTTTGTCTTTTCAGATTGTGTTTTCTAACCGTGCGAGATCATTAAAGGCAAAGCCTGTTATGATGCTGTACACAAAAATGGCCACTTTTGGGCCATACTACCAATGAAGTGGTAGGTAAACAAATCTTTTTCTGGCCAAGAAAAAAAAAAAAAAGGAAGCTGCATTTTGCATGCTTCTCTCACTCATTCTTTCTACAAGATAAACTTCCCTAGAAAGAATCCAATGAAAATGGCTGCAATTACAACAAGAAGCGAAGGAAGAGAATTAGAGCCATTATCTCTGAGGGCCAAAGCTGTGGGTGATCCAGATTTATCCGAGTGCGCTACCTTTCTGAGCCTCAAGCCTTCATCCTGAGGGGGGAAAAAAAACACAGATGGAAAAAAAAATATTTATGAACACATCTTCTTTACAATTGTAAAAACTGAAGTCAAAGGCCAAATTTACTAGCGAACATTTAAATAAAGTTTTAAAAACCCCAAACATTACACCACATCAAAAACACCACATCAAAACATAAACATAGCAAACCATAATATTTCAAGTACAGGTAATCATCTTGTCTCTCTCTTTGCTCTGGTTAAGAAAGATTCTGAAATTCTTGCTAGGTGCAACAAAGAACCCTCCTTTTACATACTATGCGTCAGAATTAAATAGCAGTAATTCCTTACTATTAAGGAGAAACATCTGCTTTGTGTAGAGTGTTTCTCAAAATGTTCCAATGTCATCAGAATTACAGGTGTGGAGACATTATTTCATGGTTCTTTAAAGGACTACCACAGCTAATGAAATTGACAAATATCCAAAAGCAAATACATAGAAAAGTGACATGAAGTCATGTATTCACTAGTGACAGGTTACTGAAATGGCACCTTTACATAAAAATACTGTAGTGTTTGCTTACCTCCTCTGGCTAAACAATAGCTCTTGTTCACTAACAATCCGTGATACTGAATATTACTACTTTGGATCTCATTCATTATTCTTAATGAATAATAATGCAGTCCTGTTAAAAGCTACTAATTCAGTATCTGTGATTTAGACTTAAAGTAACCAAGCCCACCTTAAATAAGACCATTCCATTTAAGAAGAAAATTAAGTAGCTTCAGTATCTCATTCACGACAATCAAAGTTTCAATCACTGAGAATTTCAAAATATACAGTATGTACAGGAGAGTAAAATCGTATTACAAATCAATCTTGACATTCTAATGTTGTATCTACTTCCTGAAATACACATCTATTGGCCTAATTACAAACGAGACCTTTCAATCAAGAAGAGTGAAGCCACTTCAATATAAACACGGAAGCAGAACTTACTCTCAGGTGCCGATTTTCATCCGTCAGCTTCATAATCTCTGCTTGAAGTCTTTTGCACTCCTCCACTAGCTTCCTTGTTTCAGTATCATTAAGTGAAACACTATGTGGTTTTGGCATCGGTCCATCCTGCTTAGATGTGTTCAGTACTGGGGTGGGTTTGCTTGCATCCATATCATTCTACAAACATTAAGAATGACTTGAGAATTTTACTTACCTAGAGAAAAATCATCCACAGCTTAAAATTGAAACAGTCTGGCTACTAATATAGTTCAATGAAGTTTATATTTACAGTAATCTGAACAAAAGACTTCTCTTACCAGTTCAATTCTGCTTGGCTCAAATATTAAAAAACAAGAGAAGAATGCACTGTTCACATTTGGTATTACATGCTACTGAGACAAAAATTAATATTTTAGCTACTTAACACTGACCCAGCAGTCATTCAAATCATGGCATAAAATACACCAGACAGCATTTAAACTTGAGGGAAAAAAATAAAAGGAAGAAAGTAATCCTGCAATAGTAAGAAACAAAACAAAGTAGAGAACAGGTTATGTCACAAACTAAAAGTATGTATGGCACAAAAATTTTGCACTTATACCACCTCTTACTGAAGGAGAATAAAGTACTGCACAAACACAGAATTTAAGTCTCACAGCATCTCTGAAATACACATTACTAATTTTGAATACAATTGAAAGGCCACATAAAAAGCTGTGAAAAAGCCAAAAATAAAACTAAAAATCTAGTTCCCACAGCTCTGCTCAAAATATACAATATTCTTCAATAGACATTAATAATATAGTGGATTCAGCTGTATAGCCCAGATTACCATTCGTAAAAACACAGCATTCACATGGCAATATACTCAGAAACAGCTCATATTCAGATTCAGGCTTCTGTACTCCTACTTGCTCGGCTACACAGCTATGTCATTTAGACCACCACCATAGTGCATCCTTCATAAACAAAGTGGTCCAAGGTAAGTACTAAATGTAACAGAAAACCTTTTAAAAAGTAAAACACATACATGTAATAACAAAGCAACTAAAAGATGCAAGAATTTCTTCAGTTCCTATGCAAGAAGCAGTTATTTGGTCTACAGTATCTACTTGCATTTTACACTTTTTGCAATGCAGCCATAGATAGCTTAAGAGCTAGATCCTGCTACTCCACACAAGTACTCCTAACTGGATTTAAAAAGACCAACATATTTATATCATGAGTAAGCAGATCAGGATCTGTTGCTTTTTTAATTGATTTGCCAGCTGAACTGAATTCCTTTAATAGAACTGAAACATCACTTCAGCTGTTTGACCTCACTGACTAGTTTCTTCATGTCAATCTTCCAGCTATGACTGGTAGGCACCTGAAGAAAGTGGCTGCTGATTGGAGTGAAATATTTGTGTCCTAGTGTAGGTATATCCTGAGGTGGCAGGTGAAGCTTACTCTCAGGACTTGGCAGATTTCTCATTGCCAGGTTTAAGGGATTGACTAGATCAACTGCTAAAGCAGGGTTTTGCAACCCTACGCTGCTGCTCAGAAAAATACAAATATTATGTACAGTCAAAACTATGAGGATATCATGTTAAAAAAAGTACAAAAGGAGGTAGTTTCGTATAATCCACTACACTTCTCTCACTACATTATACATTTTATTAAATTTAAAAAAACACATAATTTTTCTAATATCTAATAGGTAATTTAATAAGAGGGTAAAAACCACAAAAAGTAGACAACTAAGTGCCTTAATAAACGCTAAAACTGTAAAGGTTAAGCATTTAGCACCCACTTAGGCAGCTTACACCTGAATAAAAGGCTGCATCTCATAAAATATCCTTTAAAAAAAAAAAACCACCACACACCAAACAAACCACCAAAACACATTATACTGACATAGCATCTGAAAAATAACTTTACCTTACACTCCAAAAACTGTATAATGAGTGGTTGCAAAGACAGCTACTGGCCAGCTAGCAGCCTTCACAGAGATCCTTTATGCATGTAAATATTGAGATAGTTTTTACATGCAGGGATTCGTGCCACTTTCCCCCAACACACCTTATAGACTACTGTAAAAATTGGACAGTACTAAAAAGAAAAGTCAAATCCATGAAGTGAATAAGGTTGTTTACAGAAATCCTACTTTAGTGCTCTAATTCACAATGCTAAAAGCAGCACCAAAAAAAAACCAACCCAAAACAAAACCTAAACAACCCAAAATACACGCTATTAAGATTCCATAAATCAGAATTTCAAGTATGAGAGGAAAAAAAAAAAGTTAATGCATAAGAATTTAGTCATACTCTGCAAAACTTCTAGGTAACTGGCAATTAACTATTATTCCAAATATCAGGCAACACAAAACAGACATCTTCAGTCTATATACAATGAAACTGTCATCTCCTACACAATTGGAATAGATTTTGTCTGAAGGCAAGAGCATGAAAGAGGTAATGGAATTTACTTTTTTTGTCTGGTTATCTCTTTACCACTATCTTACAAAATGCATTTAGGATTCCCAAAGCATGCATTAACTTCTAATCAGTACTTCCTTTTCTGATTCAACTGAATTAGAAACACCATTTTAAAATTGAAAAGCATTTAATACTTTAAAAAGCAAATGATACAATGTACTTTTCACTGTATGCAGTATTGAAGATTCTTTTTTAATCTGACAGTAATAAAATGCTAAAGCAAATCAATAATAAAATTAATGAAAGGATAATAATTTTCGGCACTAGTCTCCATTGCTGGAGGTTTTTAAGATGCAGTTGGACAGGCTGCTCCCTTTCCAACACAAGGTTGGACTAGATGGTATTTCAAGGTCCCTTTCAATCTGGACTGTTCCATGATTCTATGAATCCTTGAAAAGTTATACACTGAACACACCTCCTGTCTAATTTAGTACAAATTCCTACAATCCATTTAATCAACAAATCAAATAGGTCTAAAAAAAATTCAAAACAAATTTCTGTGAGATCCTACCAGTCAGTGTAGGACAGTTTCTTACTCTTTTCTTACTTACCAGTTTATCATTTTCATTGGGCATTTCAAACACACATCTCAATTTGGAGTCCATTAACTCATCAGGTTTTGCTTCTTTCCACTAAGACAACAATTAATATAGTTACTTAACATGCCAGACTCATGCAAACATCTGAACAGTTCATACGCTTGCTCTTAGTACTTGCCTCCTACACAGCCTAATACTGTCCTTACCCTAGCAGCAATTTTCAGACGTGCTTCCGAATAGCGGTTTTTTGCTCACTTTGACTACTGCAAAGTAATGAAAGCTACAAATAATTAAGTCTGGAAACGAAAATGAGTAAACTGAATGCAAGGATAGATCCAGAGGTTTGCAGGTGATAGGGAAGCGACAATACAGCAGTTCTTTTAACAGACAATGAGGAACAAGTACCATCTGAGTTGGTTTAAGAACAAAGTTCTAGCCCTTGGTAAATGTCCCATCTTGGAAGCACCAATTTTAAACAGAAGATTGAAAGACATCTTTTACTGACTCTATATTTAGTTCCAGAGTAAATTTCTTTCGTTCTTCATATTTTAAATTTTTAGCCACTTCCTCCTTTTACTGCGTAATACATTACAATTTGGGCCTAGAGAATTTTTCAAAGCTGTTTATAAAAAACATTTTAAATTCTAATGGTTATCAATATATTTAAATATTTGTGAAATATGCTGGAATCTCCCTGCTCAATGGACAATTAACTTTCAAAGCATACACTTCATGTGGTTGCCTCAGGCTCAGAGACTCATCTGAAGACTGCAGCAATTTTTCCAACAATAGGTCCTCTGAAGTTACCTCAGAATTGCTGGTTTAACAGACTAGAATATTCAGGCTTTCCATAACATCCTTCCTTTTTTTTTTGTTCTTTTTTTCAGTGGCATTAGTTGTACAGTGACTTTAGCTACCAATTTTCTGCAAGATCTGTTTGTCAGTATTCTATACTTGAACACACTAAGGAAGATTTGAAAGGTATTTCTAAAGGGGATTTTTATATCCTCACCAAATAGTTATGCTTCACTTACCACACATAGCCAAGAGCTATCAGAGCATATTAAGAAAAAGTAAACCTGACCAGCAAGGAAGAGATGTTAACTTTCTAGCTATATGTCTCAAAAGCTTAACAAAATCTAAAAACATTTTCCACTGTTTCCAGTGAAGAGTAATGCCACCACAGTTTTTGCCTTTATGTAAGGGGACAGAGCCTAAACCCACAGTGGTCTAGTGGATTTCAGTGATTTATAAAACCTCATCTTCATCCTTTGTTTCACCTCTCCTCCTCTGCCTTGAGTGAGCATTGAACGTACCTGTGTAAACTCAGGCATTCCTCAAAACAGTCTCTAGAGACAGAAGGCTCTGCATCATTTCCCTCCACCCTAATATACACGCTTACGTCAGTCCACATACACCCTAAAGGGCATGCTTTGACAACTGAAGGCTTCCTTCCAATTGCTGCCAGCTTGTAATGTCAGAAACAGGTGTCTTTACTTTTGAACTAACAAGCACAAACCTAAGTATCTTCTTTCTGAATCTTTCATCAGACCAATCCTGTCAAAGAACTGAATCTACATGTTCTATTAAAACAGAAAATAAATCTATCATTTGTGCTGTGTTTAGCCATTTGCTGTCTCGCAGAGAGAGACATATCTTAGTTTTCCAAATGTTCTAATTCACTTTAATCCCACTCAACATTTCACTTAAAATACTTTTCAGAACAAATGCACCCATTTCATATAGATTCAGACTTGTTGTTTAAATATACTTGATTTCTTCAAATACAATCTGTTTATCCCCTTCAGATTAGTTGCATATAAGGTACAACGTGCCTGTATTTTAACACTGAACTGACTTTACCTTAGACTCACTACTTCCATTCAACCAGTTCACTAGGCAAGTTCTAAGAATTGAGCTTGTATTTAATATTAAAAACTCTGAATCACATATGGAAGTCATTACTTGTTTACAGAAAACCCAATTCTTCTCCAAAAATAAACCGCAGAAACATAATTCATTTACATTTAAGCCTGAATTTTTAAGGACAAAAACCCAACAGTCATTGTACCCCATTTTTACTTACCACTGCTTCCATATCTGAAATATTTGGTGGTGCATAGGTTGTTTGTACCATAAACTTGTGTTTACTCTTCTCATTTGGGTCATAGTCAAAAGGCTGCAGCATTACTGTTCAAAAGAAAAAACAAAGCATAAAACTCTGGTTCTTCAGCTAATCACTGTAACAAGCATGCTATCCACTTCAGATTTGCTTCTCACCGAACAGATACTGAAAGTTAAAATACAAAGGCAGTGTTGAAAGTAGAGCAGATGTACACTGTAGCAACAGGTACTGAAAGAAAAAAGTTTTTCAGTCTGGTGTAGCTGACATGATTATTTCCATAATTACTATAGCTAGAAGGCATTTCATATACACAACTATGAACAACCAGATCCTCCTGTAAGACAAAAAAACCCCCAAGCAAACACCACAGAACTTTTCTTTGGAATAAACACATTTCATGATTAAGTGAATGCAAAGTTAAAGAACTGTAGCACACACGACTATAGTTACTCAGGGGAAAAAGAAAAAAAAACAAACAGGAGAGAGAACCTACCTCAGTAGACCATCAAGCAGTGGGGCAAGTTCAACTGACTTCTAAAGGTGCATTAATGCTGGGAGCAAAACTACTAAAATGGTTCATTCAAACTACTGTTATTATAGAAGGTGAAGCTGCCTGGGGCTTTAATAATACATCCACTTTCAAACTGAGCTCTTTAAAAAAAATTATAGTGATTAGTTATGTACTAACTACACTACACATTTTACTCAAGTTTTAACATTCTTAACCATAAGTCCAGTCTAACAGTTAACATTTATCCAGAAGTACTCCACTTTATTCTATTGCAAGTTTTGGGCCTCCACCACATTTTATCAGTGAAGAAAGAGGGATGGGATTCAAAATCAAATTCCCTGTAAAGGCAGCTTTAAGTGAAACATTTAAGTAAAACTCATAATACCCACTCCTTGCATTTTATCTTATGTATTTTCTTGCTGAAATTTCAGCTTTCAACGTACTGTAATGCACATTTAAAAAAAAAAAAACACCTTCTGGATGAAAACAGACATTTTTGACACAACATAGTTTGTCCTACAAGTACCAGAGGTAGAGTATGCAAGAGATTTGGACTTTCTGAATGACCTTTTTCCTGTACTTTCAGCTTTCCAAAGTTGAAAACTGTTGGTCAAGAACAGAAACTCATGTTTCTGAAGTTATTATTTTGAAATGTTCACAAGCTCAGTGAAAAAAATTACATCACTAACAGTATTTATAGCCTCCATTATTTCTACAGCGCTACAATACTTTTAAATGAAAGATTTAATTAAAGAAGCACAGTACCTTCATCCATCCAAGTTGTACAATGCCATCCACGAGCAGACTGTGTTTTTACACCACATAGCAGTTGTCCAGGTCACCCTGGCATCACTATTTTTTGTGTGGTTTCTTTAGTTCAAAGGGACTGAAATAACATGATGTGTGTGATACATACCAGGAGATTTGAACTTTTATAGGATATAGCTCCATATCCAGGGGCATAATATAAGGGTTTGCAGAAATACCTGAATACACAATGTTTGTTACAGTAGTGTTGGGGGCCTACCAAAGCAAAGAGATAGATACACAACCAGCAGAGTCCACCTCCAACTGTAACATCTGTCTGAAGTGGACTCTGAAGCAAACTATCATGCTCACCCCCTTGTCTTCTCTCAGAGACAATTAGTTGCCTTACTCCAGATGGGAGAACAGGACCACACAAATTATATTTATATGTGTATATGGCTACACTTGCAACTTGATCTACCAGAGGACAAGGACTCAAGAGTGAACTGTACAGATAAATTATTTGCCAGTGTACATACACTTTTCTTCCACAGAATGGGAATTCTAGTTCAGTATATCTTTACACAAAATTAAAGAGAAGCTGAAGTAGTTTCAGATTTAAAAAAAAACCAAGAATTACATTTATGGAGTCCTATCAACAGGTATCTGTATATTTATTTATTTTACAGCAATGAAAAAGCTAGAGCAGAAATACTGATTTAGCTGGAAAAACACAGTCTGCTCTGAACAATCTTTCCATATATACCATATACCAATTCAGTCTGTAGACTTCAATACTGCTACAACAATTCATTTATATTTTCCATAATTCTGAATCTTCATTATAGTTCAACATGCTTCCCTTCACACAGCGAGTAAATTCTTCACGGTAGGACTGAACTGCATTAGTTTATTTTATAAAGTACAATATCAAAATTACTAACTTGGCCTTTCCAAATTTACTAGCACCTATGAAAATAAATTACTTCTAAATTTAATTACACTGCCACCTAACTTTAGGCCTTAAACACTAGTTACAAGCTGCAGGTGTTTGCTACAGGATGGTTTATTTTTTTTTCCTTAAATGTTACATACAGCATAATCAAAGGATAAGTGAATAGTCTGAATCAGGTATATTTTACAGACAAAGCACATAAAGGAGTTGCAGTATTTGACATGCTTTCAAACAGTCCTATTTGGAAAGGTTTAAAAAGCCAAGTTTCCTTAATCATTGGTCTCACTGTGATCCAAAACATAACTGATCAAACTAAATGCTTCTTTCAGGTACGGATGCTATAGCAATTTATCTCTAAGAACTGTTCCATCAACAGACTACTGAATAGCACACAGTACTTCAGTTTTCTAAAGCCAGGGGAACAGATGGAGTAACCTGAAAGCCAGCTTTCCATCATCAGAGAACTTCTTCACCTGCTGGCAGAATTCCTGGATAACTAGTTAAATAAACTTTATGTTCTTTGACCGCTCAGTAACAACTGAAAAACTGACTGAGTTGAAAAGCAGCAGAAAAAGACAATCCACAAATTCAAAGAGTTCTTCAAGCTCCTCATGGTTTTAAGTAATCATGGAAAAATCTCATTAATATATGAAGCCACAGTTTTCAACATGTTCTTGGAATCCCTGAGTAGTCCAGAGATCACACCTAGGGGAGCTGCAACGAACAGTTATGAAAGCAAGCCTCTTATTAACAGGCCTAGGAGGGCTTTATCTCCACAAAAAAACCCAACCTTAAAGGGGTCTGAAAACCAGAAGGAAGAACAGTAACAAGTAACAGTAACAAGTTGTTAAGGAAGAAGAATAACACATTATATTCTGAAAAGAAAAATCAACAACAAGCAACCACTGTTAACAAGTTAACAACAAGCAATAAATGATATAACAATAGGTAATAAAGGGCATCAAGGTAAAGAATAACAGGTCTTACCAAATTAGCATTTTCTGAAAAAAATGTATAAAAATGGCTGAAGAAGGTTACCTTGTGATTCACATTTGAATAATAAACAAAATGCTCATGGACTTCCTTAAAATGACTGTTGCATCATATAAACAATGAATTTAAAACTTGGCTTGACTCTGAATCAGCACAATGCATTTATACAGGCTGAAGACAGCTAACACTATCAACATTTAGCTCTGAACATGGAGTTTCAGCTCATGGTATCCTATGGTGTTTCTCTGCACAACAATGTGAGAGAAATCTATTTTTAATTATACGAAAGATGAGTCAGCACCAAAAACATTCCGTTGAGGGATTAATGAGATAAAGTGGGTCACTAGAAAAATTATCTGCGTACTTGGCTTACCAAGTGACCCAAAAGAAATTATATGCTTAAAAACAAAAAGATGAAGCTGACATTTCTGGGAAGAGAACTTAATTCTGAAAAGCACTGTGGAATCATTGTAACTAAACTAACTACACATGAAAGCATCTTGGGGTCACTGTAGTTGAATAACTGCATGAGAATCCAGTAATACAGAAAAAAGGAAAACAAAGATTCCCTGCTATGCAAACTGAAGATTTGAGTAGTATGACACACTTTCCCTTTATTGGTGAACCTGAGGCTGAAATGTTGTTTATAGCTCCAACATTGCCTCATTTAAAAAACTGAAATATTCAAAGTATTAAAAAGATGATTTGTAACTATGAAAACACATTTTACAATAGGCAAGTGACATACTTCAATCTATTCAATTCCCTGAAAGTCCAGAAATATCTTGACCGTGATGCATGACTATACACAGGAAAGATCCCTGATACCAGATCAAACACACAGTTAAGACAAAATGGCTGTAAGTTGAAGACGGAAATAAAGTAGGCTTGACTCTAGAATACTGAACCAATACCCAGCAAAAAGATCTTTCATCCACAAGATGCTGGATTGTCCATGGTAAGCAACACTGAAATTTTATCATATCAGTACAATATCATAGAACAGTACAATATCAGAACAGTATCACAGAACAGTCTGGGTTACAAGGGACCTTAACGATCATCTTGTTCCAACCCCCCTGTCATGGGCAGGGACACCTTCCACTAGTCCAGGCTGCTCAAAGCCCCGTCCAACCTGCCCTTGAACACTGCCAGGGAGGGGGCATCCACAGCTTCTCTGGGCAACCTGTTCCAGTGTCTCACCACCCTCACAGGAAAGAATTTCTTCCTTATCTCTAATCTAAATCAAACCTCTTGCAGCTTAAAGCCATTACCCCTCATCCTATCCCTACACTCCCTGATAAAGACTCCCTCCCCATCTTTCCTGTCGGCCCCCTTTAAGTACTGGAAGGCTGTTACAAGGTCTCTCCTGAGCCTTCTCTTCTCCAGGCTGAACAACCCCAACTCTCTCAGCCTGTCCCCATAAGGGAGGTGCTCCAGCCCCCAGATCATCTTCATGGCCTCTTCTGGACCCGCTCAAGCAGGTCCATGTCCTTCTTATGCTGGGGACCTCAGAGCTGGACACAGCACTCCAGGTGGGGTCTCACAAGAGCTCAGCCTGCTGGTCACACTTCTCTTGATGCAGACCAAGATACGATTGGCCTTCTGGCCTGCAAGCGCACACGGCTGGGTCAGATTCAGTTTTTCATCCACCAATACACAAGTCCTTCTCCACAGGCCTGCCCTCAATCCACTTACCACCCAGCCTGTATTTGTGCATGGATCTGCCTCGACCCACATGCAGGACCTTGCACTTGGCCTTGTTGAACTCCATGAGGTTTGCATATGCCCACCTCTCAAGCCTGTCAAGGTCCCTCTGGATGCCATCCCTTCCCTCCAGTGTGGCAATCGCACCACACAGCTTGGTGTTGTCAGCAAACTTGATGAGGGTGCACTCAATCCCGCTGTCCATGTCACCAACAAAGATGTTAAACACCACCCGATCCCAACATTGACCCCTGAGGAACGTCACTCATCACTGCTCTCCACTTGGACATCGAGTCATTAACCACAGCTCTCTGAGTGCGACCATTCAGCCAATTCCTTATCCACCAAATGGTCCATCCCTCAATCCATGTCTCTCCAATTCAGAGGCAAGGATGTCATGCAGGACAGTGTCAAAAGCTTTGCACAACTCCAGGTAGATGACATCAGTTGCTCTTTCCTTCTCCACCAACGCTGTAACCCCACCATAGAAGGGCACAAAATTTGTCAGGCACGATTTAGCCTTAGTGAAGCCACGTTGGCTGTCACCAATCACCAAAATCCTTATCTTCCACGTGTCCTAGCACAGTTTCCAGGAGGATCCACTCCGTGATCTCGCCAGGCACAGAGGTGAGACTGACTGGCCTGTAGTTCCCTAGGTCTTCTGGTTTTCCCTTTTTAAAAATGGGGGTTATGTTTCCCCTTTTCCAGTCAGTGGGAACTTCACCCAACTGCCACAACTTCTCAAATATGATGGGTAGGGGCTTAGTTACTTCATCCGCCAGTTCCCTCAGGAACCACAGGTGCATCTCATCAGGTCCCATGGACTTGTGCACCTTCAGGTTGCTTAGATGGTCCTGAACCTGATCTTCTCCTACAGTGGGTGGTTCTTCATTCACCCAGTCCCCACCTTTGCTTTCCGCAACTTGGGCAGTGTGGTTGGAGCACTTGTCCATGAAGACTGAGTCAAAAAGGTCACTGAGCACCTCAGCCTTCTCCATATTCCACGTAACCAGCTTTCTTATTTCCTTCCGGAGAGGGCCCACATTGTCTCTGGTCTTGCTTTTACCACCAATGCACCTACAGAAGCTTTTCTTGTTGCCCTTGATGTCCCTGGCCAGATTTAGTTCTTTCAGGGCTTTGGCCTTCCTAACCTGATCCCTGGCTGCTTCACGGTTTCTCTGTATCCCTCCCAGGCTACCTGTCCTTGCTTTCACCCTCTGTAGGCTTCCTTTCTGTGTTTGAGCTTGTCCAGGAGCTCCTTGTTCATCCACACAGGCCTCCTGGCGGTCTTACCTGACTTCCTCTTTGTCAGGATGCATCGCTCCTGAGCTTGGAGGGGGTGATCCTTGAATATTAACCAGCTTTCTTGGGCCCCTCTTCCCTCCAGGGCTTTAGCCCATGCTACTCTGCCAGGCAGATCCCTGAAGACACCTCTCCTGAAGTCCAGGGTAGGGAGTTTGCACTGCGCCCTCCTTGCTGCCCTCAGGATCTTGAACTCCATCATTTCATGGTCACTGCAGTCAAGGCTGCCCTTGAGCTTCACACTCCCCACCAGCTCCTCCTTGTTGGTGAGAAAAGGGTCGAGCATAGCAGCTCTCTTTGTTGGCTCCTCTGTCACTTGGAGAACGAAGTTACCATCAATGCGTTCCAGGAACCTCCTGGATTCCTTATGTCCTGCTGTGTTGTCCCTCCAATGGATATTGGGTTGGTTGAAGTCCCCCAAGAGGACCAGGGCTTACCAACATGAAGCTGCTCCTGTCTGTCTATAAAGGGCCTGGTCTGCCCAGTCTTCCTGGTCAGGTGGTCTGTAGCAGACCCCCACTATAATATATCCTGTCCCTGCCTTCCCTTTAATCCTGACTCATGAGCTCTCGGCCAACTCCTCATCCATGCACTCCAGCTGGTCACTGACATAGAGGGCAACCCCCCCTCCATCACATTCTACAGATCATATTAGGTTAGAAAACTGGTATCTCTCCTTTAAGGAAAGTTACTATACATTTTTAATCAATCATAAAGTTTTCCTGAGTTATTCCTTGCAACATTTGAACATATCACCTGAAGATTCTTTTAAACTTCCCAAAGGGTGTAAGGATATGAATCTGAAAAGCTCTGAGGATTGCCCCGTGTTTCCATTTTGCTTTGCTACAGCTCTCAAAGGGTTCTATAAAATCAGCTTTCTAGACTTGGGAGATCCTGGAGCTCACACCCCTATTGCCTGTAATCTCTATAACCTATAAAACCACAGCATATAAAAAGAGGATTCCCCTCTCTCCAAGTTGGGAAATATGGTAGGTGCAGAGAAATAAAAGAGTTTCTCACCTCTTACAGTCACTGGTTTGAGAATCCCCTTTATTCTGGAGATTCCTACCTCAAAACGATTGGGAGAATGACCTACAAAGATCATTTACCAAATCAGAAGACTGATACCTAGTCATTTCCCATTTTCTTGAGAACGTCTACTCCCACAATTACTAACACCTGGTCTTTCTGACATTGTACAGTCCAGTATAGGATTGGACCATTATATACAACCAGCTATCAAAACTCTGTGGATTGTCAGAATGAAGTACATAAACCAAACCTACATGGAGTTTCATGCAAAAAAAAGAAAATATTGTCTGGCTTCAGGACTCACACTCTGCTGAAAATTAAGGATTTTTTTTTAATCCCCTTACCCAAAAAACAAAAACACAATAAGGAGAGAGTGTCTCTACAGTGGAACATACAAGATTTCTTTTCAAGTTTAAGGGCTACAAACTGCTCCACCTACCTAAAAAGACAGAAAATACGGGTTTTTTAAAGCAATTTAATGATTACCCCTTCACATATACTACCGTGATAAATGGAAGAATTATGAAACAATAGAGTCCAGGGACAAATACTATGGTCAAAACAACTGGTCTACAATTGTGAATTTTTTTTTTTTTTTAAATGCAATGAACCGTCAAATGTTAAACTTTAAACACATCTGAGCAGTCAAACAATGCCCTACTTCATGATATAAAGCATGAATATAGAAGTCTGAAGGCAAAGGTACTGTTAATATCACTGCCCATTTCCAACTTTCTTTTCCTCCTTTTTAGAGAGCTGCCAATAAATGTGACAAACAGCAAATATTTCTGTATGGAAGATTTGTCATGGATCATTGCAGCTCTACATCAAATTGACATTGCCCTAATGAAGAAGAGGAGTTTTTTTTTTTTAAAAAGCTGACAAACTTCATACAGCCTCTAAGATCAAGCATTAGGGAACTTTGTGAAAGGCCTAAAAAGGTCTAATGCACAACTGTACATATCTGTTTTTACCTGAAACAATAACAGACGATCCTGGATCAATAATTCCACTGTTCGGCCTCACACAGTACCGACGAGGTGCTGTGGTCTTCACTTTGAAGCATACTTTTCTATCTGATGGATTTCGTAGTTTAAGATTTGTAGTTACTACATCTGTAAAGGGACCTGAAAAAAGGTTTGGTTTTTTTTAAATATGCATCTATCTCTGGGAAAGAAATCTGTTTATACAGTACAAATTACTCTTAAAATATAACTTGATGGCAACAAACTTCTAAAAGCAAGTTAAACCTTACATCTGTCAAGCATATATACTGTTACATGCAAAGCACACTCTATCACCTTAGTTCTAATAATACACATTACAGCAATCAACAAATAACTCTTAAATAGTATTACAGACTCAAGCTGCTAGCCCAAGAAGTTCATACATACATATGCTAATCTTACCAAATCATTCTTAACATTTCAAATACCTAGGAGGTAATGGTCATATGCAAAAGTCAATTTTGCTCAATTTTAATTTAGGAGTAGAGGCAACATATGCTTTGGAACTCTTTCAACTGTTTAAAGAAAGAAAAGGCGTGATATTGAAACATACTACCGTTCTTGAGATTTCAACTTCTGTTGCACTTCTGAGCTGCCACAGACTTGACAGAAACAGACATCAACCTCATCTTTTAAAATAGGCAAGGGAGATGATACTCTGTTTATGCATATACTCTAACTGATCCACAGAAAATAAGCTGTAGTTGTCATATTTACATATTCAATGCAGTGTATTCTCTAAATTGTGTTTATGTAAACCATCAGGATAGGAATTGCATCTAAGACTGGATCGGACAACAGGCATAATTTCAATGTCAAGCTGCAAAAGCACATCTTCCAGGAGAGATCATCTTCGTGTGATGCCATACAGTAGCAGCACAAAAAGCAAGTAAGGTTCACAGTGTTCTCAGCTGTGTTAATCTCCCTTACGCTTGTGTCATCTGAAAGCAAGACTGCACAGGCACTAGAAGAATGTATCTTAGAAAAAGGAACTTCACATGAACAAGAAATTTATTCAATAATATTTCATGTGTACATTAACTTAAGAGCCTTCAGTTCTTTAAAAAACACACATTAAATTACTACAAAATAATTTTCATCAGTATTGAAAACATGACAGCTACTCTTTCATTAAAAAAAAACACAAAGAAAGCAAACTTTAGATTAAATTGGATGAAAAAATATATGTGATATGAACAAGTGGCAAGGTACAATAAAACCACTAATTGCATAAGACAAAGGAAATCAATTCTTTTCTGAACACTTTATTCCACAGAGGTGGCAGACTACTCTGAAGGAAACTGTACTGGCCACTATCAAACATGTTACTACACTAGAGGGCTCACTATCTGACCAGTGTCTTTGCTTCTATAACTCTCATTCCAAATCCTTGATTTTGAGAGAGTGCTAAACAGAGCCTTGACACAAAACACCAAGATACAAATCAATAAAGGACTAAAACGTGAATTGCCGAGATGTAGATGAAGATACATGTGAGCTAGGTTTACATTCAATGAGACTCTTCAGAGAGAACAGGAACTGTTACTTGTCTGAAACTTCACTTCTAATCTGCTTCATACAGTGGATGAAATAGTCACTCCTCTCTATCCAAGCAAACGTGACACAGCCCCCAAGAGGAAGATTTACAAAAATACTTCAAAGTTTCCTGCCACTTGCCTCTTGATGCCTCTTGCAGGATCCAGTTGCATTTACTTATAGAGTGATCCAAAAATAACTCCCATCACCCATACCACAAGCAGAACTAAAATCAGGCAGCTGAATAATCCTCTAAATCTCAGACTGGTGATACACTCAGAAAAGACCAAATATTTATTTTTTCAAGCTACACAAACATTTTTGAGGAAGTTATTCTGAGAGCTTTACTAATAACCACTTAGGCATTGCCTTTGCAGTGCCCAGCGGTATACAGCACTTGAATCTGGCTTTCAAAACTGTGCGTTGTTTTCTTTTTAATTCCAACTCTAGACAACCTGAGGAGCTCTGCTTATCAATCTTCTCAACTACTATTACTAAGGAATCTTTGCTCAAAGGAAAAAAAGCTCAGTTCAAAGGCTCATTTTGAAAGGCACAGTCATCAATAAAAGGAGCTATGCTATTCAAAAATAGCTTATTTAAGACAAAAAAAAGCAGTGAACTTATAAACTGATGATAAACTGTTTTTTAAAACTTTTTAAAAAAGATGTTCTGTTTCTTTTGAGACATGAAAAGTCCCTTCATGCCTGTCTCCTCAAAGTGCATAATAATGATAGGATTCAAAATACTCTTCAAATTATTCTGATATTTACTGTCAGTTCTAACACCACAGATAATTAAAAAAAAAAAAAAAAAACCTGCTTTTGTTCCCCAGGTACATGAATGCAGTGACCTCCTTTGCATTTCCTGAATACTTCCCAAAAAAGAGCCTTTATCTCAGGGACATTTTTTAGTGTCAGATATTTCTTTCAGAGTGGACTGAAATCTTTTTTAAGGTCTAAAGCACCCTTCTGTCACCTGCTTTCTAAAAGATTTAAAGAAAAAAAGATGTATAAAGCCTCTCAAGACTTGCAACCATGAGATTTAATACATAGCGGGTAACAAACTGGTGCACAAAAGGAAAAGATGACTGAATTTCACTGTTTCTGCAGAACCCAGCTATTTTGGTAGTCAGCACCAACAGACAGTACTGATCTGAGTATGGACAGGAAGGAGCAGACACAAAGATAGTAAATCAGAAAAATGTATCTATTACCATTCAAAGGAGCTGCACGAGCTAAAGTAGCATGACATATCCTTCAAAAAAGAAACCATGCAACAGCAGAAGAGGATTCTGGAGTTCCCACTCACACAAACATAAATACCACTACCGTCGGGGGAGTGCAGAAAAAAAAGTACAAGCTGGTACTAACAGCCTGAGTGCAAAACCCTAAATCATGACAGTTCCTTGCGAAAACCAAGAGAAGTGGGGGGGAGAGGGACAACCAGGAAGGAGAAACGTTTTAGGCCACGCCACACAGGCCACATCTAAACAAGGAAAAGTACATAGATGGACACAGGCATTCTGCACATGCACCAAGATGGACAAATGGATGCCAACTCCATCTCAGAAAACACAGCTACACTAGGACAGGCTTATACTCTCAAAAAGAACATCTCGCTGCTTGCATGGCAACCAGGCCAAAGATGGTTTTTATTTGAGCACTTAAAACCTCAGACAGGCTCGTGTCTAACTGTACCTACCACACAAAATACCTCATGAGTACTCATCTACTGTTGTTTGCCAAATACTTCCACCATAAACTGCTTAAGACTATCTTTCATATTTGCACAACTTATGACAATGGACTTCTAGATCTACAACTAGGGTTTTCAGAAGCTGTGGTAATTTAATAAAATCCTCAAGCTATATTGATGTAACTATGATGTCCAATGACAGAAGATCGTTGCTTTATTGTAATTTCAATCTAACAACCTCTGGGAGTCAGAGCTACTTTAAAAGGGACAGGGAGTTCAGCAACCCACTTAGCCGTGTAAGTTCATGACACCAATTACAGCATCTTCCTAGAATAAAAATTGTGAGAGTGCCAGGTTATTCCAACTGTTTTGAATGGAGCAGTGACAATCGATGCAGAGATCTTTCCTGGGTTTTTGACTTATGAAGGCCTTAGAAAGGAATGACAAACACCTGCCTAACCACACTCAGAGATACTAGAGATCTCCAAAACCATTATGTACTGAATTTCTATTTCGGCAATCTTACAGTGCAGCCACTGTAACACTAATGTCAGGGTTGCCTCTGGCAACTATGCATCTCGGACTACAGCAACTAGTGGGCAGATTCTGCACAGACAGCTTCCACTGCTGAAACACAGTGCCAAGTTTCCTGGCTTGCCACAGGCTTGCCAGTTACACTGCAGTAAAAACAAAATGCTATGTATTACTGAATAGGTAGGACCTGTACAGAGATCTTTTTGATCAACAGTGTAATCTTCTCTTCAAATTCAGGTCTCCTTCAGTTCCTTGGCTCCAAAAGTCAACTTCCTACCACCTGGGATGGTCAAACATAAGGGAAAAAATTACAACTTGAATATGTCTTTCTAGAGCGGGAAGGAAGAGCTTAGACAAACCTCAGCCTGTGGTATCCCTAGGAAAGTTGAGATCACTGTTAGTATCTCTAGCTGTTGGTAGTATGGAACAAACAAAGAACTTCTGAGAAGTGGACAGGTTTGGTTATCAAGAAGCTCCATTCAAAATTACTAAGGCTGCCATAATGTACACACAGAGCCTGTCACAGAATATCACCTCTACCTAAAATTGGATAAGAAATTATCATTTCATTAAATTACATAAAATCTTTGATAATTAGCAGGCAGATAACTTGTAGAGTTGTACAAAAATGAGCATGCATTATTAAACAAATTCAACAACATTTTAGATGAAACGCTTAAGTGTTAAGTATATTGTCCCCTTTGATTTAAGACACTGAATTGTAGCTGTTATAAAAGCTAATACCTAAGCCGACTCTGCCAGAAAGCACTCTATTTCATGCATGGAACTAAAGTTTATTTAAGCTGTAAACTGGCACAGTAAAGTGAGATATTCAACCACATCTAAAAACAATGTAAGTACACATTTAAAAAGTACACAGACTGGCAAAAGGAATCCAAACTCCTTAAGACGTGTAAGTTACAGTGCTAACTTCAAAAACTATTGGGATTATATGCTTTAAGTGGGATGCTTTTTCACAACTGCTTCATCACCTCTGAAATTCCAAGAACACTTGAAACATACAGAGCACTTCAAGGCATCTTTACTGAAACAAACTCAGGCAGGGTAGTTTTCTTTCAGTGCATATTCAAGTCAGGCTGGGCAGACAAAGAAAGATCATTTACTGCATTTGCCAATTTGAGCCCTAATGAAAGATGAAGGAGTTAAAAGTCAGCAGGATAAAAACTAGCGGTAATAATATAAAGCCAGCAAGACAAATTTTGAGAAGTAACTGACTTTTACAATAGACCTGACAGGAACAGAGTAAGATCTCCATCAACTCATTCTGCTAGAATTAGAAGTAACAATGGAATAAAGGCAAATTAACATAGCCCCATGTAATCGCCATTCATACAATGTAATAAAGAATTTTTAATTAGGCCAAAATGTAATTGTTTTTCTTTCCCATCATTTGACATAGCAATCACAGAATGGTTGAGGTTGGAAGGGACCTCCGGAGGTCATCTGGGCCAAACCCCCTGCTCAAGCAGAAACACCCAGAGTCAGTTGCCCAGGACCATGTCTAGACAACTTTTGAATATCTCCAAGGATGGAGACTCCACAGCTTCCCTGGGCAACCTCTGCCAGCACTCAGTCATCCTTACAGTAAAAAAAAAAAGTGTTTCCTGAAGTTCAGAGAGGACCTCCTGTGTTTCAGGTTGTGCTCATTGTCTCTGGTCCTGTGACTGGGCACCACTGTAAAGACCCTGGCTCTGTCCTCTTTGCACCCTCCCTTCAAGTACGTGTGATGATGAGATCCCCCTGAGCCTTCTCTTCTCCAGGCTGAACAGTCCCAGCTCTCTCAGCCTCTCCTCATAGGAGAAGTGCTCCAGCTCCTTCATCAACTTGGTGGCCCTTCACTGGACTCTCTCCAGTATGTCCCTGTCTCTCTTGTACTGGGGAGCCCAAAACTGGACGCAGCACTCCAGTTGTGGCTTCACCAGTGCTGAGCAGAGGGGAAGGATCACGTCCCTTGACCAGCTGGCAACACTCCTAATGCAGCCCTGGATACCACTGGCCATTGCAGCAAGTGCACATTGCTGGTTCACAGTCAACCTGGTGCCCACCAGGACCCCCAGGGCCTTTTCTGCAAAGCTGCTCTCCAGCTAGTCAAGAGCCCAGCCTGTACTGGTGCCTGGAGGGGTTGCTGCTCCCCAGCTGCAGGACTTCACACTTGTTGAACCTCACAAGGTTCCTGTCAGCCTGTTTCTCCATCTGCCAGCAACCTCAGCACTCATGAGTACATTCCATTAGGGCCCGTGGACTTCGGTATATCCAGTTTACTTAAGTATTCCCTGACCTGATCATCTTCCACCACTGAAGGAAAGATGTCTAAAAATGAAAGACCAGTGTTCTGCAGCAAGTCAAAACTACCTTGACTGTCAGGTAAGAAAACTAATCTTAAAATATACACAAAGCACTTAATTGCTCCAAAAGGAATTTTACAGTGTTTTCTGAAAAAAACATAGGTGACACAGCTGACACAAAAGACAGTGAGAGGAATGCTGTTTATTTCCATAAATTAGTTTTAAGAAATTAATATTCAGACGTCTGTGAAAACAATCTGAAGAGAATCCATAACATGCATAGCCAATGAACATAATTCCTTCCTCTCAAAGTATCAAAACCATGATCATTCAAATACCTTCTTCAACTGGAAGAAAAATTCCAACTCTTAACAAATCACCTGTGTTAAAATTATTCAGTCTATGAAGCATAACAGCTTCAGTTTCAAGGATTAATACTTCAACGTTATAGGTCTCAATAATCAGGGATAATCACAGAATCATCAAGGTTGGAAAAGACCTTGAAGATCATCCAGTCCAACCATTAACCTAACATTGACAGTTCCCAACTACACCATATCCCTCAGCGCTATGTCGACCCTACTCTTAAACACCTCCCGGGATGGGGAATCCACCACCTCCCTGGGCAGCCCATTCCAACGCCTAACAACCCGTTCTGTAAAGAAATACTTTCTAAAGTAAATCAGTGGATAAAGGTACAAAATTAATAATACCTACAAATAACCATGCCCTCAGGTAGATATCCATATATTAGAGCAATAATACAGAATCTTTCACTTCTTATTCTACCCTTGAGAAACAGTTATTAGTTTTATCATCAACCTGCACGTAAATGTCAGAATGCAAAAAAGGCTTTATAAGACAGCTGACGCACCTCAATGTCCACAGCTCCTGAAGGCTGATTCTAGGCTAGCAATGTTTACCAAGGGTAACATCAAATTTTATCTGAGTTCCCCACAATGACATGCTGTCTGCATCCATGCTGATGGTGTACCTGTCAAAGATTTTTCCTTCTCTTCCAAAAAATGCTGAAACAATGCCCATTTTTTAATCCTAATAGTTCATCTTCCCCTGTCAAAAGGCCAAGCAGAGCCTATATATGGCTACACATCTCAACAGAGGTGACTGTGTAGATGCTGGCATGAATGCTTTACCGGGGGTGGTATAAGAATCATAGAATGGTTTCAGTTGGAAGGGACCATAAAGACCACCTAGTTCCAACCCCCCTGTCATGGGCAGGGACACCTTCCACTAGACCAGGCTGCTCAAAGACCCGACCAACCTGCCCTTGAACACTGCCAGGGAGGGGGCATCCACAGCTTCTCTGGGCAACCTGTTCCAGTGTCTCACCACCCTCACAGGAAAGAATTTCTTCCTTATCTCTAATCTAAATCAAACCTCTTGCAGCTTAAAGCCATTACCCCTCATCCTATCCCTACACTCCCTGATAAAGACTCCCTCCCCATCTTTCCTGTCGGCCCCCTTTAAGTACTGGAAGGCTGTTACAAGGTCTCTCCTGAGCCTTCTCTTCTCCAGGCTGAACAACCCCAACTCTCTCAGCCTGTCCCCATAAGGGAGGTGCTCCAGCCCCCAGATCATCTTCATGGCCTCTTCTGGACCCGCTCAAGCAGGTCCATGTCCTTCTTATGCTGGGGACCTCAGAGCTGGACACAGCACTCCAGGTGGGGTCTCACAAGAGCTCAGCCTGCTGGTCACACTTCTCTTGATGCAGACCAAGATACGATTGGCCTTCTGGCCTGCAAGCGCACACGGCTGGGTCAGATTCAGTTTTTCATCCACCAATACACAAGTCCTTCTCCACAGGCCTGCCCTCAATCCACTTACCACCCAGCCTGTATTTGTGCATGGATCTGCCTCGACCCACATGCAGGACCTTGCACTTGGCCTTGTTGAACTCCATGAGGTTTGCATATGCCCACCTCTCAAGCCTGTCAAGGTCCCTCTGGATGCCATCCCTTCCCTCCAGTGTGGCAATCGCACCACACAGCTTGGTGTTGTCAGCAAACTTGATGAGGGTGCACTCAATCCCGCTGTCCATGTCACCAACAAAGATGTTAAACACCACCCGATCCCAACATTGACCCCTGAGGAACGTCACTCATCACTGCTCTCCACTTGGACATCGAGTCATTAACCACAGCTCTCTGAGTGCGACCATTCAGCCAATTCCTTATCCACCAAATGGTCCATCCCTCAATCCATGTCTCTCCAATTCAGAGGCAAGGATGTCATGCAGGACAGTGTCAAAAGCTTTGCACAACTCCAGGTAGATGACATCAGTTGCTCTTTCCTTCTCCACCAACGCTGTAACCCCACCATAGAAGGGCACAAAATTTGTCAGGCACGATTTAGCCTTAGTGAAGCCACGTTGGCTGTCACCAATCACCAAAATCCTTATCTTCCACGTGTCCTAGCACAGTTTCCAGGAGGATCCACTCCGTGATCTCGCCAGGCACAGAGGTGAGACTGACTGGCCTGTAGTTCCCTAGGTCTTCTGGTTTTCCCTTTTTAAAAATGGGGGTTATGTTTCCCCTTTTCCAGTCAGTGGGAACTTCACCCAACTGCCACAACTTCTCAAATATGATGGGTAGGGGCTTAGTTACTTCATCCGCCAGTTCCCTCAGGAACCACAGGTGCATCTCATCAGGTCCCATGGACTTGTGCACCTTCAGGTTGCTTAGATGGTCCTGAACCTGATCTTCTCCTACAGTGGGTGGTTCTTCATTCACCCAGTCCCCACCTTTGCTTTCCGCAACTTGGGCAGTGTGGTTGGAGCACTTGTCCATGAAGACTGAGTCAAAAAGGTCACTGAGCACCTCAGCCTTCTCCATATTCCACGTAACCAGCTTTCTTATTTCCTTCCGGAGAGGGCCCACATTGTCTCTGGTCTTGCTTTTACCACCAATGCACCTACAGAAGCTTTTCTTGTTGCCCTTGATGTCCCTGGCCAGATTTAATTCTATCTAGTAGGGCTTTAGCTTTCCTAACCTGATCCCCGGCTGCTCGGAGAATTCCCCTGTACCCCTCCCAGGCTATCTGTCCTTGCTCCTACCCTCTTTAGGCTTCCTTTTTATGTGAAACAGGAATTGAAACCTTTTGCTTGCCAGTCTGATGGACAAAACACAGGAATACAATGGAGTGGCACTTCAAACAGACAAAACAAACAATTTGTTTTCTTACATTTTGTTTCTGGATCAAAATTTCGTATTCACTCCAGCTTGTTACTGACATGTTGCTAGTCGCCAAAAAACAGTAAAAATGCAATAAGCATCTATCTCAATGGTAAAGTACAGCCACAGATGATTACCATGAATTCTGGTAAAGATAACTTTATCTACTTTATATATTAGATAAAATACCGGCTAAAAGGAGATTGTCCTGTATTTACTGTTAAATATGACAATGGTTTGTTTAGCCTCAACAACAACAAAAACCACTACTAATAAGATGGTATAACATGGAATAAGTTGTCCAAATATATTAATGCTTGTATTTAGTTTAAGCTTTAAAACATAGCAGTCGGTGTCCAGCTCAGTCATATGTCTACTCTGGATATTTTTCCTATCAAAAGAGTGCCATTACTGAAGAACTGTCATGTTACTAACCTCAAAGGCATCTTTGTAACTCACCTTAACCTCCACATTATTATGAATTCCTTACTTGCAATCTAGCTTTATTGGGATACACTGTTATTCTAGCCAAATACACATCAAGAGCATACTAAATTTGGTGGCTCATAATTCTACCAGGATAGTCTTAACAGTCTAATGATAAAGTATTATTCATCCCAAAGCACTCTCACCACAGAAATAACAAAAGCACTAGAAACATTTTACTACTGCTAAACATGAACATTTGAAACAGGAAATTATCCCCAAAGTCCTAAAACAACTAAGTAATATGTAAAAGCAATCGTTCAGTAACATGCAGTATTAACAATTTAGTTCAGTAAGGGCTGTGTTATAAACCCTTCCTGCTGGAGCAACTATTCTCTTTACTTGAATAAGGTAGGATACCTAATCAATTTGATAATTACAAAGGCTCTTAGATTTCAAAGACTACTAGCAGATTTGAACAACAAAACTAAATAAACAAGTAACTTTTCCCTTTCTTTTTCCCTTTAAACTTGCTTTGTATTTTAACCTGCTATAGCTTACAAAAGGCTTCAGTGATGCTGAAAAGCCCAGGTCTGCTGTTTAAAATATTCAAATATTCAGCAGCTTAAAATATGTATGCATCCTCAAGTACAAAATTTCCAACTGGATACACCTTTCTGATCTGAATTGCAACATAAGATAATCTTCAAACTCTATAGCAGTAATGAGAATATTTGTAATCATCTCAGATGACAGCTGTAGTGGCACAGAAAATCAGTCTTTCCACAGAAGACCTGAGCAAAAGCTGTTACTTAGCACTTTTCCCAGTGTGCTCCAAGAACCAGGTATCAGAGGCCAGACTCAAACATTAAACAGAACACCAGAGCTTTTGTGATTTTCACCAGTTTCCTTGCAAGTAGTATCCCACCAGTGTTAACAAAGTAACTTTAAAAGTACATCAACTTCACACTTCTCCAAGTGTGGACAAAAGCCCAGAAAGTTCTTTCCAAAAAAACCAGTTTCAGGCTTTTGGCTGTTAGACAGTGTCCAACCTCAGCACATAACACAGAGCCCGGTCTAAATAGGCTTATATATCAGACATGAAAATTTCCTATAGACAGGTCTAGCTAATACTGGAATATCTCCCAAAGACACAAACAGCTCGCTTCAGTTTCAGGGTGACCTTTCATTCTCAGAAGCACAGACTACAGGTCTCCATCTACCAAATCTCCGAAAGCCAAGTACAGCATATCCTACAGTCACTCAGGAAAACAAACACCTGCTTTAAATAAAAGCTGCATTCCATCACAGTCTTGTCACTCAGACAGGATCACAAACTCCATTCCCTCACTACAACATGGTACTGAGCCGAGCTAATGCAGCCACGCTCCCCGGGACCACTCAGCTCACCGCTGTAGAAGCGGCTAGAGTTCTAACTTGAGCTGCAACATGGAACATGTCTAGTAGATACCCAAATTAAAAACCAAATGGCTTCTACTTTCATTGGGTCTACTAGATTTAGCGGCCATATTAACATCATACTGTTAACATGTTAAACATGTTGAATCAACATCATACTCCTATGAATTATGTCTACTAAGTTCACCTATGGAGCAGTTACTCCTATGTGTATGATTTTTAAATTTATGAGCATCCCTTCTTACAAAGAAAAAAACATTTAACGCATCTCAGTCAAGCTATTCTAATGTCTTGGAATGCAACATGACATACCAGCTTCTATCTTAAGTACATAATTAGGTATCACCATTGTCCTACCAAACTTTCAAGAACATTCACAGAATCACAGAATCAATTAGGTTGGAAAGGACCTTGAAGATCATCTAGTCCAACCATTAACCTAACACTGACAGTTCCCATCTACACCATATCTCTCAGCGCTATGTCGACCCTACTCTGAAACACCTCCAGGGATGGGGACTCCACCACCTCCTTGGGCAATCCATTCCACTGCCTAATAACCCGTTCTGTAAAGAAATACTTCCTGACATCTAGTCTAAACCTTCCCTGGCGCAACTTGAGGCCATTCCCTCTTGTCCTATCGCTTGTTACTTGGTTAAAGAGACTCATCCCCAGCTTTCTGCAACCTCCTTGCGGGTAGTTGTAGAGGGCGATGAGGTCTCCCCTCAGCCTCCTCTTCTCCAGACTAAACAACCCCAGTTCCCTCAGCCGCTCCTCGTACGACATGTGCTCCAGACCCTTCACCAGCTTCGTTGCCCTTCTCTGGACACGCTCGAGTAATTCAATGTCCTTTTTGTAGTGAGGGGCCCAAAACTGAACACAGTAATCGAGGTGCGGCCTCACCAGTGCCAAGTACAGGGGTAAGATCACTTCCCTGTCCCTGCTGGCCATGCTATTGCTGATACAGGCCAGGATGCCATTGGCCTTCTTGGCCACCTGGGCACACTGCTGGCTCATGTTCAGCCGGCTGTCAATCAACACCCCCAGGTCCCTCTCTGACTGGCAGCTCTCCAGCCACTCCTCCCCAAGCCTGTAGCGCTGCTGGGGGTTGTTGTGACCCAAGTGCAGTACCCAGCATTTGGTCTTATTGAACCTCATACAGTTGGCCTTAGCCCATCGCTCCAGCCTGTAACCTTGTTAACATTGTAACCTCGTGACCTAGGAGAAGCCTTGTAAAGTCCATATGAAACAAGCCATTTTGTAAGATGGTATCTGATGAACGTAAAACTATTTTTTCCCACATAATTTTTAGAAGGTTGGTTCAAACTGACATAATTCAGATCTGAAATTCAACTGGTTTCTAATGATCTGAATACATTCATAGCCACTTGATGCTAATTCATTTTTGTTCCAATCCCTACCCTTTAGCCTACACAGCTTTTCTTTTCCCCAGTGCTTACCTCTTCTGATATATTTATAGATAGCAATCAGATCCCCTTTCAGTCTTCATTTTGCCAAGATAAACAAGCCAAGCTATTCTACTTCACTTATGTTAATAACTATTTTTTTTTGCACCATTTCCATTTGGGTTCATTTTCTCTGACTAGGTGTTGCCAGGGATGCATTCAGATAAAGCTTCATCAATGCCATAAACCTTGGCATTAATACTTCCCTCACTATAAAACTAATCTCATATTTGCCCTATTTCACACTCACAATAAACCTGTGATTAAGTACCAGTCACTAGTTTTACTTCTTTATCACTTCCAACTAAAATGAGAGAACAGCAGTTCTATTATAAGCATGCATCAAACACACAATTTTTTTTTTCACGTTCACCACATCTCCTAACTTTGCATTACCAATGAGCTCTACCAGCACAGTCCCACCCACACCAAGGTCATTAACGAAGATTCTAAACCAAGTTCAAACACGACACTGGTCCATCCTTTAGAAATGTCCTTATTAAGCCTCCAATAGCCCAACAGCTGTGCTGCAATTTATTTTACAGCTTATCCCTTCTCCACCTTAGGTTTCTCCAGTAAGCTCTTACCTGGAACTTTATTATTAGTTTTGCAAATGCCTCTGTATCAAATAATCAATATTCAGATCATGGAACAGACCCTCCTGGAAGAGATTTCAAAACATATGGAAGACAGGGAGTTAGAGACAGCCAACATGGCTTCAACATGGGCAAATCATGCCTGACTAACCTAGTGGCCTTCTATGATGGAATGACTGCATCAGTGGACAAGGGGAGAGCTATGGATGTCATCCACCTGGACTTCTGTAAGGCCTTTGATACAGTCCTCCACAACATTCTTACCTCTGAATTGAAGAGATACGAGTTTGATGGATGGACTATTAGATGGATGAGGAATTGGCTGGGTGGTCACATCCAAAGAGCTACAGTCAATGCCTCAATGTCCAAGTGGGAACCAGTAACAAGTCATATCCCTCAAGGATCCATACTGAGACCAACGAAGACTATTCAATGTCTTCATCAATGACATAGTGGGATTGAGTGCACCCTCAGCAAGTCTGCAGATGACACCAAGCTGAGTGGTGATGTTGATCGGCGTGAGGAAAGGGATGGCATCCAGAGGGACCTTGACAGGCTTGAGAGGTGGGCATATGCAAACCTCATGAAGTTCAACAAGGCCAAGTGCAAGGCCCTGCACGTGGGTCAAGGCAATCCCCAGTATCAGTACGGGCTGGGAGACAAAGGCGTTGAGAGCAGCCCTGAGGAGAACTTGGGGATACTGGTGGATGAAAAATTGAGTATGAGCCAGCATTGTGTGCTCACAGCCCAGAAAGCCAATCATATCCTGGGCTGCATAAATAGAAGATGGGCCAGCAGGTCAAGGAGGTGATTGTTCCCCTCTACTGCACTCTCATGAGATCCCACCTGGAGTGCTGTGTCCAGCTCTAGGGCTCCCAGTACAAGACAGATGTGAAACTGTTAGAGTGGCATCCAGAAGAGGGCCACAAAAATGGTCACAGGGCTAGAACACCTCTCCTGTGAAGAAAGGCTAAGGCAGTTGCGGTTGTTCAGGTCAAAGAAGAGAAGGCTCCAGGGAGACCTTATTGTGGCCTTTCAATATATAAAGGGGGCTTATAAGAAAGATGGAGAAAGACTCCTTACAGGGCCTGTAGTGACAGGACAAGGGGCAACAGAGTTAAACTGAAAGAGGGTAGGCTTAGATTGGACATTATGATGAAATTTTTTATGATGAGGCTGGTGAGACACTGGAACAGGATGCCCAGAAAAGCATCCCTGGAAGTGTTCAAGGCCAGGTTGGACGGGGCTTTGAGCAACCTGATCTAGTAAAAGATGCCCCTGCCCATTGAAGGGGAATTGGACTAGGTGATCTTTAGAGGTCACTTTCAACCCAAACCACTCTATGAGTCCATGAAATGATGTAATGACATGCAGTAAATCCAGTGGTAAGATCAGACTTTGTTTAGGGGATACACATAGAAGAGATGAAAAATGAGACAGAGAAAGAGAGAAGAGGAGGTCTCAGATCAGACTGGCACATTCTACCCAGGACTCTCATGCTGCATTTTATTCCATGTTCCATTTTCCTTCACATCTTTAATTATTCTTTCCTCTAAGGCTTTGCACACTATCGAGGTCAGACCTATTCAAGCATTGAAGTGTCAAATTAATAATTACTCCAAGTGAGACCACATTTTGAGAAACACAGGAGGGAAAAATTCTGATGTGACTATCTTTTTAAAATTCAGACAAATAACTATTTTTCTTTTTCTTTTCTTCCTTACTCATGTTATTAAAAACCAAACACCTGAAGTCCTACACCAGGATAATATTTACCAAACTATCTTAACTCTCAAGATCTTGTTCATAAAGAAATAAATTGAAAATATTTAATTTACATAACCATGTATTTCTAAACACTTTCAAACCATAAAATGAAATATGACATCTACATTGCCAAATAGTTTACAATGCAATGAAATAACTGCATAGGATATAAAACCAACAACACTAAGAGGCAAGAGAAGCTAAAGAGGCCAAGATTGCTATGCAAGGTAGTAAGACTTAAAGTCTTAAGGAAAACAAAATTACTAACATTCTAACTTGTGTTTCTGCATTTTTAACAATACCACATCAGAAATTATCTGAGTGGAGTCATTTTGCCAATCTTTTTTTTTTTTTTTAAAGAAATTAGCTTATACACACTTATCTGGCTCATCTGACAATAAAAGCCTTGTAATTTGACAACTTTGACACTGGAAAATTTAATACTTCTCTAATTAGTCAGTGATTTTTTTTTTCCACTTTACACACAGCAAGTTCTCTCCAGCAGCCTTTTCCAACTTGAATTTATGGCTTGTAAACTGAGCATGTAATAACCCTTTAATGACTGATGGTCACAAAAATCTGGTTAACAAACACCTCCCAAAGACAAAGTTGGTTAGAAAGTAAAACATATTCACAAACCACAGCCAAGCCAAAACAGGAACAATTTATAATACCACAATGGACAGTCAGTGCACTAAATATTCAGGCCTATTAACTGATGCATAAAATAGCTCCTTTTGTTCATGGTAAGTTTCTACTTTTCAACTTGGCCTTGAACAATGGTACAGTGTTCCTGTATAATGCAGTATTTTTTACAATATTAATAATGATGTATCACGGTGATCTAGAACACTTGCTCAGGCTATCAACAAGCAGAACGAGTAGGCACTTTATACTAATTACAATGTAAAGGTGAAGCTTTTATACCAGTGACTACACTAGACATACAAGACAGTGAGGTTTGGACAGTGTTTCTCTGTTTAGTGAAAATGCGATGTTAAGTAAAACAGAGTTCTACAAATTGCAGATAACAGACAAAACTTCAAAATCTTTCCTGCTGTATACCTCTGTCATCACAGGAAAATTCTCCATTATTGAATCTTAAAACAAATGACAAATTATGGGTGCCAAAATATCATCTAACACCTACAATATGCCTGACTTCACAGATCAATACAACTCCCTTTTTATTAGTCAGTTTTAAATGTACTGTAACATTGTGATAGACGTATGTATTAACATAATATCACCTTGTAAGCAACACCTAGTAAAAAAGTTATCTTTCCTTCTCTTCCTCAACACACTCCCACCAATCATTTTGTGTCTCAATTTTCATTAATACCTATCATGAAAAAAACAAGTTTTAAATACCAACAAATATCATATTTAAGCCAGGACACAATGGATAGAAGTACACATATATAGGAAGAGTAAACAATTCCAGGAATCCTTCTTGGATTTTTTTAAAAAAGAAAGTCAAAGACTACTTGTTGAATACTGAGTCATTCTATGGGATGTTCAATCGTTGTCATTACACAATACTCAGACAGCAAAAACATCAACTTAAATGGAATCATTTCAAAGTACCAAAAAGCCAAAACTGTGCTAAGTAATCACAACCAGGTTTTCTCCTCTGCACTCCTACTGTTTAGTTTCAAAAACGTTCTTGAATGAAGATACCAGAAAATTGACATCCCAATCGCCTTTTTCTAACCTATCTTAGAAAGCTGGGACATCACAAACTTGCTGGTACTCTGAATAGTGAAAACAGGAGTAAAATTTGACATAATCAAGACACACACAAATAAGGCAGTAAGATCCCATCTGAGGACTTCAAACCCTGCCTACACTAAAAGATATCCTGGGCCAATTCTGGCAACAGACCTTGAGGGCAGGGGATGCATTTAACGTTGAGCTATTTTTACCTTCAAATTCCACCTTCTCGATTTGCAGCAACACATAGCCTGTGGCTTTCAATGTTACCAATGGCAGTGCAATGATTACAAAATAAGCTACAGCAATATTATTTAAAAGGTTGTTGAAATCTCCATTTCAGAATGAGCCATATTGTGGCTAACAATCCCAGATTATGAAACAGAATAATCAGAAATTAAACATCATCTGTTATACCGATCTCTCCCAGTAACTCAAACCATCAAAGGGAAAATTTGCTACATACAGACATGCTCAAAAGTTGATTTTAGTCTACTTATTTGCTGACTTATTTCTGGCCTCAAGGTAATAACAAAACAAAAAAAAGGAAAAGGGTGCCTCATTATTTTGAGACATTTACAAAGGTAACATAACTGGATTTCACACACCTGTAAGCAAGAACTTCAATAAAGGATATCAATTTAGAATATTGAGATACTTTTATATTGTCTGACTATTGCTAGTCAGAGACCTCTGAATCACATTAAATTCAAATTCTGAACACTGTCTACTAATCCTGCAAGGCTCATCAAATCAACTAGAGCTGATTTTCAATTAGGTGTTGCAGAAGCACGTCTTATGACTGATGTAAAGATTTAGCAAAGGTTTTTTAAAAAAGGACCATCATCCAAGACCAGCTTAAGTACAACTTACTTACAACTGCAAAACTGGCTTCTTTGACTTAAGGAAGACCAGGTTTCCATAAAAATGCTAGAAATCTTTGAACTGAAAACCAAGTGCTGCCATTTAACTACACAACTGTTTAAAAAAATTATTTAAATTTATTTACTCACAAGGAACCAATTCCAGATTACCATAACTTTCACTAAACTTGAGCTACAGACAATTATATGCGTGTCACATGAAAGACCCCCGTAAGAAGCAGCATATGTTCCACCTTTCAATTAGTTGCTTTTAAGTGTCTCATGTTTCAATTCTTCCTATCCAGTCCTAAACAAACCCAAACAACTTCAGATCTGAGAAGCTAAACAAAATACATTAGACTAAAATACAGAAGAAAGCTAACCTACAGGAGTAATATGGCTGAAGACCTGGATACCAGAACCACAAGGCAAATTCTCATTGTTCCATACTGAGTCTCTGACAGTGGTATTACCTAGTGTATCAACTGCCTCTCAGTTTCATCACTTTTAAGTACAATTTTCCCCCTTGTTACACTTGCGCAACACTCTGAAAAGTACTTATTTGTTTTGTGGCTTTCCTCAGGTATTCCTGACTGTTCCAGAACCCAAAGAAACCTAGCTATCATAGAAGCAGAGGGAATCAACCATGACACAAAACGCTGTTAATGACTGAAATTTCTAGGAATGCTAAGTACTATAAACACAGTATTCTAATCTTTTGGTCACCAAAGGAAATATGTAATGTGTTAGCCACCATGGAACATGTTCTTTAGACCTCCCTCTGAATTGTGTGTAATAAAATTCAGGATACATGTATTATAGGCCTTATTCTTGCTGATTGAGTAAAGTAGATTAAAAAAAGAAAGACAGTTTCATTAGATAATGATGAATTTAAAGCCTTGTCAACAACTCCTTAAGATAAGTCCCATGTACTTTTTAATTTAAATCACTGTTTGCATAAGGGCATACTAACACATTTCATTGTTACCCTAAAGGTTAGCAAATTCATTATAAGTTCCTGAGGCAAGAAAACCAACAAAACTATTTGTCCAGTTCAGATGTTTAGACTTAAACTGGGTCTCTGTTATATACACATCAACAGTTTTAAGTCAATAATAAGAATAGATAATTGCCCCAATAAAATACCTTTAAATAACCAGCTATGCTGAAAAAAATATACACTTTAAGTTGTATGATTTTTCCTACACTAAGTTACACTTATTCTGAGTCACACATCCTCTTACTAACCAACTACTTTTTAAAAGATAACACTCAGAATTCCCTTCTGCCAATACTGTATTCTTCAACGCAGTGCTTTAGAACTGAGATTGTGGCCCACAAACCTTTTTAAACACCTCAGAATAATACGCAATTAGAAAATATTGAGAGTGCACTCAATGCTCTCTCAACAGATAACTCTTTCTAAAGTATATTACTGTAATAATATAGTAACAGAGAATGCTTTCCATGGAGTATTAAGACTGCAGTCTCATTATGCTTCAGATTTTGTTTTTGCTTAGTCTGCTCTAGAGAAATTTTCTTAATATATGCATTAGCCTGAAACCAAAGTTTATGCCTAAAGAATACAAATTTCATGCTCTAAGTACATAAACACACAGCACAGTAAAGATCACTGACTGACAATGGCTTCATACAGACAGAATTTCTAATCTAGTATTTATTCTATATTCCCTGTATCAACATTTCGTTTCATATCACATAAATAAGGATTACTTCCAGCTTGAAGACAGCTCAACATTTGAAAGCTTTGAATTAGACACAGTAGCTTTTTAATTTAAAAAAACAAAAAAAAAAAAAAAAACCCCAAAAAACCCACATGCATTTTCCTCCAGCCTGTTCTTGCAATAAGAATACAGCGTATTGAAATCTGAGTGCGGCAAGACCTGGCAGCGTTTTAACAACACAAAACAGAAAAAGATAAGCTCCCGCTACGGTTTTCACTCTATGAATGTACAATTTAAGAATTTCAAAATTGAAGCTATCAAGAAAATACTGTATCTGTGATCAAATCAATTGAAAACCAAAATCTGTCTGATGGATCAATAAAACAAGTATAGTTTGTTAAAAATCTCTTAACCAGACTTAAGCTTTATTTCTAAAAGGCAGACCAGGCAAAGGTATTTTGGGGGAATACAGTGTTCTTCTCTAACATAAACATTAATTTGTTCTAGCTGTCCATTTAAAGATTTTTACAACATCATAAATTCCACTCTGTCCCTCTAAAATAATGAAAAATGAGTTTACTAAAAATGGAAAATAAAATATTTATAGGATTAGCCAAGTACATGTGCTGATACTAGTCACAAAATTTAGAGTGTAAGTTCAGATAACATTCACAGCTTTAAAAAAAATCTAATATTGCTGATTCTAAACCTGAAACCTTCTGAGATTTTTCCCCATGCTCCTTACAGGCATAAAATATAATTGCAGGATACTACTGAAAACTACTTACTCTATCCGGCTTTTCTTTATGCCCTTACCTTTCAAGGATCACTCATCCTTCGAAGAGCCTTCCTTTTCACAACTATCTAACTTATTAGCAAAGAAAAACCCCCACATGGTAACAGCACTAACTGGGACCTATTTTGACAGAAGTATGTCATGCCGGTCACAGTCATGCGGCCGGCCCGCAATACCCACTACACAGAAACTTCCGAAACACACACATTCCTTTCCCTCATTCCCGGGAAAGGAGTGAGCTGCCTGTTTACGTACCGAGAACCTGCCTGCAACGCGACAACTTGGGGGAACGGGCTGGGGGGGGGGGGGTGTCATTTGCCAGGCCAGCGGGCCAGGCTGCATGGGGTAGAGGGTGCGAGTGAGTGCCCGCACATCGCCTACTCGCACACTCCTGGAGTGATGGCGCAAAACCGCGCCATTCCCCGCGGCGATACCGGCGGGGGCCGGGGCTGGGCTCCGACAAGCGCCCGCAGCCGGCCCGCCGGGGCGCAGGAGGGGGAGAAGGCCAGACGTGAGGCGAGGAGCCTCGTGAAGTGAGTTTTCCCCCGCCGCTCCGTAGCACGGCGGCGAGGCTTGATCGAAGCTTCGGGGCCTCTCCGACCCGCTACAGCCAGAGGCAGACCTCACCGAGAGGGACCGGCGGGCACGCAGACCCCTGCGGCCGCAGAAATGACAGCAAAGTAGCTCCCCCTCCCCGGGCCCCGCTCCTCCAGGGGCCGGCCCTCCCGAGCGGAGCGGTGACACGGCAACGGCCGCGCCGGCATGCGGGGGGAACACGCCGGGGGCAGGGGACGGTCTGGCGCACCGGCGGGGGCCGGAGGGGGGCAGGCGGCCCCCGAGCGCCGCGCCCGGCACCCGCTGGGGCCGCGGACACGCTCTCGAGTCCCCACGGGATCCCAAGATGGCGGCGGCCGAGCCCGTTCACCGGCTCGGCGGCGCCCCCCCCACCCCTCGACGGACCCGGGCGGGCAGGGCCCGGCACCGCGGCCCGGGGGAGGGGAAGGGGGGGAACCAGGCGCCTGGAGGCGGCCCGAACACCGAGGCGAAACGGTAGACACCCCGCCGGGCTGGGCCGTCCCGCCGCCCCCCTCCCCCGCGCCGGGCTCCCCCTCACCTTTGAATTTGAGGTCGGTGGGCGGATCGAGCACCAGGATCTGCTCGTGCTTTGCCAGAGCCCCGGCGGCCGCCATCTCGCTCGCTCGCTCCGGCGGGAGGAGGAGTGGGGGGAGGGAGGAGGAGGAGGAGGAGGGGCGGGAGGGGGAGGCCGGGCGGCGGCGCCGCTCCCTCGCTGTGGGGCGGGCAGTGGCTCCGCGCGCTGCCGGCAGAGCGCGGGCCGAGGGCGGGCGCTGCCGCCTGCCGCTGCGCGCGCTGCCGCCCCGAGCCGCGCTCGCCGCCCTTCCCCGCGCGACGGGCTCAGCGGCCGGCCGGCAACGCCACCCCTCCGCGGGCACGAGGGCGGCGGAGGCGGCGGGGGCCCCCTGCGCGCATGCGCCCGCCCGCAGCTCGCGCCGGGCGGCTCCCCTCGCTCCCCTCCTCCTTCTCCCGCGCCGGCGGTTAGAGCGAGACCCCCCGGCCCGGCCCTCGCAGCCACCGCACCCGCTGGAGCCGCAGGAGCGGAGCGGGGAGAAGCGGCACCCCGACCCCTCCCGAATGCCCCCCGCGGCTGGGGCAGAGGCGGTGGGAGCAGCACGCGTGCGCCGCGAGGCGCCGGAAGAGGAAAGGCGCCGCCGGCTCGGGGCTGGGGCGGCTGCAGGGCGGCGGGCGGAACTACCGCTCCCGGCGTGCCCCGCGGCTGGCGGGCGGGCGGGCGCGGGGCGTGCCGGGAGCTGTAGTCTTTGAGGGACGCGGAGGCGGGGAGTCTCGGCGCGCTCCCCTCAATCTCGGGCCTCGAGGGGCTGCGGCGAAGCGCGGCCCTCGCGGCCCAGGAGTGGTTTGGTCGGCCCATCCCTCGAAGCTGGAGGAGGGAGGGCGAGCGTGGGTCCCTGAGGGGCAGTGGGGAAAGGGAGGGAGGCAAGTTGGGCAAACGGTCTCAAACGCCCCGTGGCCGTTGGCAGCTCTGGCTCGGGTCTGGGCTGCTCATGGATGAGGCTTGAAGTGTTGGAGCCAGCTCCCCGCTGCTGTCAGGTACCCGTGACGGTTTGGCTGCGGCCCAGCCTAAAGGCAGCTCTACCACCCTGCCAGGCAGCACACGGGCTTCAAGGTGGATGGGCCTGGATCTCAAACAGGACTGGAAAACTGCCAAAAACTCAAGTACAAAAATTGTTGTTAGATATTAACAGGGAGTATATGTTAAGAGTATTAACAGGGAGTTAATGCTGAGAGAGATTGGGCTCTTGTAAAACCTGAATGAGAAATGAGCCATTATTTATTAGTAGGCAGGAACACGGGGTATTTGCCATCCTCTCACTTGGACTTTTTGTCAGACACAGTGTTTTCAGAGTAGGCCTTTTCATTAATACCATACTTTCAAGCAGATGGTGCATCTTGGGATATTTGAATACACCGGTAACAAACAAACAAGAAAAAACAGACTGCCAAATCCATCCGAACCCTGATGATTCCTATGTTCTAAATCTACTTCTGAAGAATCTACTGTAAGATGTGCAAGTCTTATGTTCATGTGAGGCTGGAGTACAGGTGATGGAAATGAAGTCGGATTAACACATTTATTTTTCCTCTCTTGCAATCAGGTGTAGGTATGCTAAGAACACGTATAGGGACATAACCCATTTGAAAAATACGTCCTAATAATACATTGAAATTACTTAAATGGTTTACCTTCAAAATCAACTTACCATAGTAAGACTTGTGGATCACATCATTTCTTTGGTGAATACCTCTACCTCAGCCCCAACCATGAAGGAAGCGTTTTGAAGCCATTTGGCAGGGGAGACCTCTGAGTAATTTAGGTTCAGGCTCTGCCTTGGCTCCAGCAGAGCCTCCACCCTCCATTTCAGCTGCTTGCCTCTCCTCCAGGCCTGCCACCATCATGCCTGCCTACTTCAGCACTTTTCCCCATGCCTCTCTTGCCAACAGCAAATATCCATCTGACTTTTAATACCATCACTGGCTGAAGAAGAAATAAGAGAGAAGTGCTCTAGAAAAGTACTTCAGAGCAGTCTTACCTGATTGGAACTGGCTTCAATAGGTGGAGTTACATAGCATATATGTGAAAATGTCGCTAGAGGTCTGCAACTACTCTGGCTGCAGTTTTCCTGCTACAGACTTATTTTATGATGCACATAAAACAGCATCTTAAATTACATCCTTTATTTACAGTGCAATATTTAAAGTTACTGTCTGGTGGTCTGCTGGACTTCGTTAGCAAAACCAATGTTCCACTCTATGCATTCTTACTCTTCGGATCTGGAAGATAAACTGGAAGATAGAGGGGTTTTTTCTGTCCTAGTATATTTTTTCCTTCTTCTGTTAACATGGACACTTACTCCATTACCTCCACTCTGTTCATGAATCCATCAAAGATTAAGCCATGGTGTACACCTCTCAGAAACCGTAATTCAGCTCCAGAATTACCTGGTGATTATCTGCCAGAAGAACTTTGTCTCAGCTTGCAAAGAATCAAGACATAGGGAACTGCTGCAAAATACTAAATGGCACAAAAGGTTCTGTCTTTTCTCTTTTTAATGGGGTTAAAAAATAACAGTAACGAGTACAAATTCAAAAGAAGCTTCCTCTATGAGGATTTGGAAGACAGAAATACCTCTGTTTTACAATTCTTTTATACATCTCTTGTATAAGAAAATCTGAGGAGAACAAGAAGTTAAGATCTCTCCTTAATATGCCAACAGGTCTTACAGGTTTTCCCATGTGTGTTTTTCGGTGCAAACACCTTGTTAGGTGTGGTTGCACGATAGATATAACTGACATCAGGGGATGTGCATGGGTTGGGGGAGGACTGAGTTAATCCTTATCACCAGCATATGGAGAGGCAGTGAAGGAACAACAGGGCAGAGCCTCAAGCTGTGGCTCACAGAGGGAGCATCAGAGCATCACTGAGGCTGGAGGGGACCCCAGGGGGGGCCGTAGTTCAATTCCAACTCAAAGCAGGGTCAAAGCCGAATTCAGGCCAGGTCAATCAGGGCTTTGTCCTGTGGGGTCATTAAAACCTCCAAGAACAGAGATTTCACAGTCTCCCTGGTCAGCCCGGCTCAGTGCTTGCCTGTCCAGCTTCAATCTGCTTGTTTTGTGTTACAGTAATGGCAAAGTTAGTACATAAACACTGAGTGGGTGGCTTAATGGTAATTATGTATGAACATATTTTTTTTAACGTAGTCTTTGTAATTTGAACACATTGAGAACCTTAATAATGCATTAATCTGTTTTGTTGCATTTAGTGTCATTTCTGATCTAATGCTTTTATTTCATCCAGACTGATGTCATTTTTTTATATTAAACACCACCTGTGCTGTTGATCAGCAATATCTGGCAACCTTCTTCAACATCTGATTCATTTCGTTTTAACATCTCATAGCACAGTTCAGGAACGAAATCTTGGATCTATTGCAGTCAATAGAACTCCTCTCACTGATTTCGGTGAGATCATGATGTTGTTCCAGAAGTGACTTTAATGTATTCATCACTGCTTGCAAAAGGATAACATTTGCTTAATCTGAGGTCAACATTTGTCCTGTGTGTTTTGTAGATCTTCATGTTTTTCACACTGTGAATTCAGTATTGTTGTTATAATATCTGAGTTTGGAGATGGTTTGACATTTTTCAAAACTGTTTGCCGTTAAATATTAAATAAGCTCTCTCTATACCTGACAAGTAGCAGACTAGATTCAGTTTCGTAATAGCGTTTTCCACTGTTTATTATGCAGTTAGTTTATTCAGTCCCACCAATTCTGAACTTGAAAATGTCTTGCAGTAAAACAATATCACAACTTTCTTTGCGATTTCTTGGAGTTATTAAGACTGTCAGAAAAAGCAACCAAGTGCCGCATTACTTGTCGTGTTAATGGGAAAATTCCAGATCTCACTCAGTGAAGTCTCTCATGCATCCTGCACTGCTAAGTCAGTGAATATTGCAAAATGCAAAGGTACAAAGGTAAGAGTATTTTTTAATTTCTCTTTAAGGGAATACCTGGCCTTTTGGTGCTGCTGTTTATCTTCTGAAATACAAAACTGTATTCATACAGCAGGCTCTAGTCATCATTTACTAACGAGTAACTAACTAACGAGTTCCATATATAATTTTAGGCCCACTTGTTAAATTGTAAAGCAAAGGTAAAATTGCAGTCCGTGCTATTATTGAAGATTTATGGCATTATTCAAATGTGGCCTCAGATTGGAAAAGTAGATCTTAGTTGAGTATCTTCAACTTTGTTCAACTACAGTGTATTTCTTTCCCTAGTGACATTATTATAAAAACAGAATGCATGCTGAATGTTCAAGTAGAGAGAAGCTAATAATACATAATGGCATACTTATAAATAGCTATAGCATAAAATTTGATGTACTTCTCATATTTTGGACCTGATTCTGTTCTGCTGAACACAAAAATGCCCTAGACCTTTAACTTAGGAACAAGACAAAAATGGTATCTTGTCTTTGTGGTTTAAAGTAGCATTTAAAGAACTGAATGATTCCTGAGTCAATTTCAAATGTGCTAAAAGCCATTAGTCCTTTGATAAAGGACAAAGTTATTAAGGAAGTGGATTTTTGAATACTGTTTTCAAGAATTGGTTCTTACAGTTCATATGCATTCATGAGGGATGTAATGAGACAATTCAATATAAAAAATATGGAATATGTGTGTATGTTGGTTGTTGTTTGCTGGTGTTGCATTTCTAAAAATGCACAAATACTTTGCTAAAAAGTAGCCAAAAGTCAAATATGCATAGGTAAATATACAAACATAAGTACGTAGTTGAAAGTCACCTCCAGAAGAGAAAAACTGTCTTAAATAACAGTCATAACCTGAGAAGTAATTCTGTGGAGACAGCATGATGGAGCCCTGTGATCATTGCATCTCTTTTCCAATCTGATATTCTTGCAATCAACATCATGGTCTTTCTCAGCCTTGGTTTGGAGAACTCACCTGTCAACTGGGATTCAAATTTTCCCTTTCATTTGCTCTGTTAACACACATAGCAGCTCTGCAGTGCTACTTCTGCTCTCAGCATCTCCCGAGCAGTCCCAGGAAGCCCTCAAATTATATTTTAAAATTATGCCTAGGTTCAGTTCTAATCATTCACAAGATAAATAGGAACAAATAATGTTATATCAATGTGTGAAAGACAAGCATTTTCCTGAGACTGTGCATGACACGCAAAGTGCTTTCCTTCTACTAAGCAATGCGAAGACCTGCACTGAAGTGCTGTGTCCAGTTTTGGGCACTATCCTTCAGGAAGAATGTGGGATAACTGAAGGGATTCCAGAAGAGAGGACCTGTAATGACTAAGATCCAGAAAACAGGTTGAAACATGAGAACAGATCGAAATACCGAGATTGTTTAGCCTAAGGAAGCCATGATTGACTCACATGTTCAGTAATAGTCTTCAAATACATTAAAAGCTATTGCAAAGAGAAAGAAAATAGTCTGCTCTCATTTACTCTGAATAGGACAGGAAGTAATGGGTGTAGATTGGAGCAAGAACTGATCTAGAGCAGATATGAACAACTTTCTAAGAGTAAGGATAATTAACGAAAAAGTTTGCCTGGAAATGCAATCTATGGAGTCCCAGTCACTAACCTTTAAGAACAGGTTAGACATCTGTTGGGAGATAAATTTAGTTGATTCTGCCTTGAGATGTGACCTCTGAAGTCCCTTCCAACCCTATGAGTCTATCACTGTGTAAATTCCAGCATGCTCAAAGATTAAATTGATCATCCACAGTGGAAATGTCCATTCCCCAAGGTCTGAGTTACAGTCCATTAAAATCAGGGGGAATTTTTCCAGTGACTTTAATAAGCATTGGATCAGGCCCTAATTGAGTGTGTAATTTGGAGCTGCGTATGGAATTTGGTCCACAATTCTGTTAATGGTATTTGCAAATGAGAAGAATCCAACTCCTTTTCCCAGGGTACATTAGTTTGCAATGGTTACAAGAGAAAATAAACACACACTGCTGAAGCAGTGCTAGATTTTTCTTACAAATTTGAGTAGAACTGACTGAAGACAGACACAAGGAGAAGATCTCTGGGGAAAAATTAGCAACTTTTCTCAAGGAAGAACATTTTAGATAGCTATTTTTTGCATCAATTAAGCAGGGCCAGACAGAAAGAGACAGCAAAAACTATGTTAAAAATACTTTAAAAATAACTAGGTATCATGAACGTGAGAATGAAATGTTTGTCTCTGCTGAAAGATCAAATTAGCGGAGAGCCTGAAAATGGGCAGAGCAAAAGAAGGGGACACATGGAGAAATTCAAAATGTCAGTGGATTCAATTGACTGGTGCATTCAATTGACTGATGAGGACATATCCATTCCTCTGTAATCTGTTATCAAATAACATAAAGATTTTCCTCCACTCTGAATGATCAATTAAATCACAAGCACTTATGCCAATTAACTCTGCAATTGCACGTTTATGCAATCCAGAGGAATACTAATATGTATAAAGTTAAGAGTTTGCAGATTTGCAAAATCATAGATCCTGTGGGGATCTGCAGACACTGCTTTTGTGGGTTGTGTGTATCTCCTGGAAATTCTTTCTCTGTTACCCTTGCCTTGTGGCAGGAAACAGGCAAGTGCTCAAAACGCTCCTCTAACAGATGCAGGAAGCTAAGGTTACTAATATGGGGCCAATACACACATGAAAGATCTTTGCTTTTGATTAATTCATTATCTCTAGGAGCAGAGACACAAGGTTTCTAGAATCATCTCCCCACTCTGGGTTGTTTGTTGCAGGCGTGTCCTGTGTCTGCACACAATCTTGAACACTCTACCTGAGAGATCATTTATGAAATATTTATTTACTTTGCATTTGGGGAAGAAAAAAAGAAAAAAGTCTGCATAATATTATTGATGGAATCTTTGACTGCCAAATACTGAATTATTTATAGCTTAATTGTACAAATGATACCCATGGGGATCTGTTAGATAGCAATATGCAATTGATACACTGCGCAAAAACAGGGATGTGTCTTTCAGACTTTGTTCTGGGTCACCTTAAAACAGGTATGAACACTTTGCAAAGGGAAAGCTAGAATACCTGACAGCATTTTTGAAGTTGCAAGGGGTAAAAAGGCCTGCAGAAAGCCCCATGTACCAAAGATGCTCTGACCTGGATTACCCCATGCGGGACCTTTCCACTCCCAACCCATGTGCGCCCATCAGCCAGTAATCTATCATGCTGTGCGCAGTTCCCGGATGCTCCCCTTCCTTGTGGGCAACCTAGTCCCTTCTGCCCTTCAGCAGGTCCCACCTACACTATGGACACTGCAATCCCGTGCACGGCTCTCCACCTACAACGGTGAATATTTACCATTCTCCTCCCCCAATACCAAGCATTAACAGGGAAGGTTAGGAGAGTGCATCCACTCACCTGCAACTTTGGTCCTATGCCTACATACCTGTTACAGACAAACCTATTTTGCTGTTTGGATTTTTTTTTTCCCCTCCCTCTCTCCTAATCCACATTGCTCTTGCCCCTCTCTTCCTGCTGGCTAGCAGACAACCAGGCCAGAAAGCTTCCCCTCCTTTCACCTTTAAATGAGGCAGGTGTTTTGTCTCCTCCTTTGTCCCTAGTATGAGAAAAAAATAATTTAAGAAATTAATAGCAATTTAATAGAAAACCAGAGCCAGCCACTGCAAACCTGGAATGTGATTTTTTCCTGTGCCTGGGCATTCCTTGCATTTTTTTCCTTCCCCGAGTAAGGCAAATAATAGAAATGAGGAAAATGGGAATGTATAGTGGATCAGAGAGTAGTTTCTATTCATTCACCCCCCTCCCTCTCGGGGCCAGCACCAGAAGCTTCAGAGACTCCCACCATAAACAGATAGGGGATAGCATCTCTTCCACATTGAAACTCATCCTATTTTTAAATACTAGCTTAAGGCTTAAGATCTGAAGCACCACGTTAAATACCCTTATGTCATTTTGTTCTCTTTGTTCTTTCCTTTCCAGTAATTTTGGTGTCATTTGCAAAGCTATCAGCAAAGAGTTTATGTTTTCTTCCAGATCACCGATAAAGACATTGAACTGCGTTGGATCCTTTGAAGCTGTTAAGTAACCCATTAGAAGAGAGTAGAAACATGCTGATGTAGCTGCTAATTGGTTTGCAGAGCATTTGATACAGGTAAATTGATTTTGTATAATACTGCGGTTTTTTAGCAGGTTGTCATGCAGGTCTACATCAAATGATTTAAAGTAATCCATGTGCATTAAGACAATACATCTACCTTAAGCAACTGCATTTTAATCTTGTCTTATTGCTTGAATGCCCCTATTTTCCATTAAAAATATATTGATTAACATTACATAGGCTACTACTTATGAATTAATTTCTATTTGTCTTTCATACTTGTCTTTATTAGTATTTTGCCCAGAGTCTATGTAATGCTTGTAATCATCTGAACCCATCACATTTATTTTTTACAGTATGCCACATTCACTTTTTACCAGTCATCTGAAATTTCCCCTGTGCACCAATATTTGTTCAGAATGAGTATGAATGGCTCTGAAAGTATCTCCACCAATTTTTACCATGCTCTTGGGAGCATTCAACCCTGAAGATTTAAATGTGTTTTGCTTTCACTGATGAACATTCTCTCACACAAACAGTGAAAGAGAAAGAATTTCATATCACTTCATTATTATAAGAGTAAAAATTCAGCTTTTCAAAGTAGCTTAGTAAAAACTGTGCTTTCTTATCCAGAAACTAGTCCCCAGGTAAATTCAGTTTCACTCTTATCAAACACACAAAAGAAGTCATTGCATTTTGCTCTTGCTAGCTATTCAGAGACAATACCATTGTGACAGAAACAGGTGAGCTGAATTTTGGCTTATGCATCAGTAACAAAACTTTTAACCAAGTTAAAATATTGAATGTTCAGTCTTAGGGATGGCTAAGCCAAAAAGATCACTCTTTAGGCAATTTTCTCATTCTAAGCTGAGTTTCCAAGTATGGTATGTAATCTTCAGCAAATCTTAGGAGGCTTGATCTGGATAGCTTTGATGGACAGCAAAGCAAGGAACTGCATCATTACATTTTTATTAAGTAACATTTTAAATCTGAGAATTAGGCTCTTCCTTAAAAACTGTCATGCATTTGGGAAAGCTGGTGTATTCCAATGACATCACACATGATATTTCTTCACAATTTTTGCCCTTTATTGAAAAGTGAAATGAGGTTTTAAATCTTAAGTTTGTCTCTTAGAGGGTGAACTGTATAGAGGTTTCACAGAATCACAGAATCAACTAGGTTGGAAAGGACCTTGAAGATCATCCAGTCCAACCATCAATGCAACATTAACAGTTCCCAGCTACACCATATCCCTCAGTGCTATGTCGACCCTACTCTTAAACACCTCCAGGGATGGGGACTCCACCACCTCCCTGAGCAATCCATTCCACTGCCTAATAACCCGTTCTGTAAAGAAATACTTCCTGACATCTAGTCTAAACCTTCCCTGGCACAACTTGAGGCCATTCCCTCTTGTCCTATCGCTTGTTACTTGGTTAAAGAGACTCATCCCCAGCTTTCTGCAACCTCCTTGCGGGTAGTTGTAGAGGGCGATGAGGTCTCCCCTCAGCCTCCTCTTCTCCAGACTAAACAACCCCAGTTCCCTCAGCCGCTCCTCGTACGACATGTGCTCCAGACCCTTCACCAGCTTCGTTGCCCTTTTCTGGACACGCTCGAGTAATTCAATGTCCTTTTTGTAGTGAGGGGCCCAAAACTGAACACAGTAATCGAGGTGCGGCCTCAGCAGTGCTGAGTACAGGGGTAAGATCACTCCCCTGTCCCTGCTGGCCACGCTATTGCTGATACAGGCCAGGATGCCATTGGCCTTCTTGGCCACCTGGGCACACTGCTGGCTCATGTTCAGCCGGCTGTCAATCAACACCCCCAGGTCCCTCTCTGACTGGCAGCTCTCCAGCCACTCCTCCCCAAGCCTGTAGCGCTGCTGGGGGTTGTTGTGACCCAAGTGCAGCACCCAGCATTTGGCCTTATTGAACTTCATACAGTTGGCCTTAGCCCATCGCTCCAGCCTGTCCAGATCTCTCTGCAGAGCCTCCCTACCCTCGAGCAGATCAACACTCCCACCCAACTTGGTGTCATCTGCAAACTTACTGAGGGTGCATTCAATCCCCTCGTCTAGATCATCAATAAAGATGTTAAACAAGAGTGGCCCCAAAACCGAGCCCTGGGGGACACCACTCGTGACTGGCCTCCAACCGGATTTAACTCCGTTCACCACCACTCTCTGGGCCCGGCCATCCAGTCAGTTTTTTACCCAGCAAAGCGTGCGATCATCTAAGCCTCGAGCAGCCAGTTTCGCCAGGAGAATGCTGTGGGAAACAGTGTCAAAGGCCTTGCTAAAGTCAAGGTAAACTACATCCACAGCCTTTCCCTCATCCAATAAGCAGGTCACTCTGTCGTAGAAGGAGATCAGGTTTGTCAAGCAGGACCTGCCTTTCATAAACCCATGCTGACTGGGCCTGATCATCTGGTTGTCCCACACGTGTTGTATGATGGTACTCTGGATGAGCTGCTCCATCAGCTTCCCGGGTACCGAAGTCAAGCTGACAGGCCTGTAATTTCCTGGATCATCCTTCCGACCCTTCTTATAGATGGGCGTCACATTGGCCAGTTTCCAATCTGTCGGGACTTCCCCAGTCAGCCAGGACTGCTGGTAAATGATGGAAAGCGGCTTGGCGAGCACCCCAGCCAGCTCCTTCAGCACTCTTGGGTGTATCCCATCCGGTCCCATAGACTTGTGTGCGTCTATGTGATGTAGCAGGTCACTGACTGTCTCCTGGATTGCGGGGGGATCGTTCTCCCAGTCTCTATCATCTGGCTGAGGGGGCTGGATTCCCTCAATACAACTAGTCTTGTTATTAAAGACTGAGGCAAAGAAGGCATTAGGTACCTCAGCCTTCCCCTCATCACTTGTTACCAAGTTTCCTTCAGTATCTAGCAGGGGATGGAGACTCTCCCTGGTCTTTCTTTTGCTATTGACATACTTATAGAAACATTTCTTGTTATCTTTGATTGCTGAAGCCAGATTAATTTCCAGCCGGGCTTTGGACCTCCTGATTTCTGTCCTGCATAGCCTCACAGCCTCTTTGTAATCACTGAACAACTCATTTGGGCTACTGACTCAATTCTAACAAATTTCAGTAACAACTTGTTGTAAAAGATTGGACAGGATGGGAGGGCTTCTGGCCACATTATGACTGACCCAACTTCTGATTGTTTCAGCCTGGATAACATTTCATTCTTAAATGCAAGCAGAAGTAATTTGTTTGATGAGATGACCATAGCAACATCTATCAGTTATGTGACTGTTTTTCTAGAAACTAGAACAGTAAGGTTTACCCAAGATGAGCTTAAACAGACTTTTGCACATTTTCAGTTTTCACTGTCTTGGTTGCCTTTGTATGAGTTGAGTAGCTAATAAAACTCAACACTTCATTGTGTCATCAGCACATACCAGGTGACATCATAAGGAAATATTTTCAGTTGCCTCACAGGAAAACTTAGAAATGCACAAAACCACCCATAAAGCCTGCTCTCATGTGAGGCAATACAGAAGCCAGTTATGATGAAAGCGATGGAGTTGCCATGGAGGCCTGACAGTCTGGTAATTCAATATATACCAAGGCAACCTCAAGCCTCAAGACTTCAAAGCCCTGACCCAAAATGCTCTTATTCAATGGCCTCATAGAAGGACGGGAGTTGAAGAGAGGACAGATACCTAAATTGGAAGTATTTACCCTGGTGGGAGAAGGGAGACTGTTTATACTCCATCATAATCAGTCAAAATCTCACTCTCCATAGACCAGCTCTGAGTACAAAAGACATAGCTAAACGACAACTGTGACATTATAGTAACGGTTCTGTACAAAATTGTAGATGACTGTCAAATTTGGCAGAGAATGTTTGCGTCATCTCATCACACACTTTCTATGACGTGGTTGCATATGAAATCAGATAGGCCACCTAGCTTGAAACACAGCTTGCTTACATTTCCAGCACGACTCGAGGATACCAAAAGAAAATCACAAGTTCCTGGACTCTAATTTCTTGCCTGAGGCTGGCTGGTTTAAAATACATATTGAAATTATCTAACACCCAGGATTTAGTTATGCCTTTGAGCTCCCACTAAGTGGAAGGAAAATTTCCGATGCTGGTTGAAAATGGCAGGGAACACATCTTTCCTCAAAAGTCTCAGGAAAAGGGGACTTCTCATGGGAATTCTGACACCATTTCACCAGAAAAGCTATCTTTCTTCAAAAGCAGACCTGTCAGAAGGTAGCCTCAATAACTTCAGGCTCTCCTGCACTACCAGAGACATGGGCTAAGCCATTTTGCCAAATAGCTAAGTAACCACCTTCCCAGAGCTTTGAAACCCATAGCTCCCAGACATCCTCACCTCACTGTCACTGATGTGATATGAAACAGACTTCTCAGAGGGAGGCCCTCCTTCTAATCTGGTAGTTGCTTCAGGACCTGTAATTTTTTAAACCATGTCTATCAGACAAGGAAGGGTGCAATTTTCTGCTGTGGTATGCATCTTTCACTGGTGACTGATTCACAGTGAGATTAGACAAGGTGTCTGAAAGCCATGCCCGCTGACAGTGATGACTTGATGACTCAAATCTTGTGGATTTTCTAAGGCATCAATTTCCTCCTGAGAAAAATAAAATAAAAATCCCCCCATTTTATCTTTCAGTGATGGATGTTGTGTTATTGTAAAGCCTTTATACTCCCGGCAGCAATACTTAAGTACATACTATATGCTGTGGTTAAATCAGTCAATGCAAATCTACTTGGATACATTTATCACCACCTCATCCTTTCTTCCTAGTCTTCTCTGGAACAATTTCTCCTTTTCATGAAAAACTACTCATTATTCCAAAACATTCGGCCAGAATCAAGCTTCATGAAAAGCTAAACCATGCAGGTAGGGTGGCTATGTAAGTGCACTGGAATGTATTAGCCAAAGCTCTTTGTTGAGGGCTCTAACTCAGTATCTGGTGTGTCATGGAGCATATGAATGGGTATTGTCTTTTATTCAGTGGACTTTGTACTATGTAAATTCAGGCATACCCACAGGTAAAGATACGGTATCATTTTTTACAGGTGGAGTCTAGGCACTTGATCCACTCTTAATCTTGTAATTGTTTATGCTCTTTTATTAGTTAGGGTTCTGAAGTAACAACGGTGTTAACATGGCTGTGCCATGAAATGCATGTATATGCACTCTTTGACCATTTATAATGTGATATCCTTTTTACCCTGAAATCTTCTATTTCAGACACCATTTTTGTTCCTCCTCTACCACCTCAGCGGGGTTGTAACCCACCACAAAGACTGTCTTTCAGGGTAGGACATCATCATGTTGTTTGTCCTTCTCTTCAGTTCTAAACATTACTTCCCCTCTTCAGAATTTTGTAATCAATGTGACATTCTGGCCTTGTTCTCATTTCAAGAAATCTATTTCCCCTCCAGAAATTTCACCTCCTAAAACATTAAAAAAAAAAAAAAAAAAGACTGGTGAAAAACTTATTAAAAAAAACCCCAACGTTTCCTTTTCTGGTATCTCTGTCAGGAGAAAACAAATTTATCTGTTGAGAGCTCCTTCCTAGGTCATTATGAGTTCATATTTCCAGCATATCTCAAAAGCCTCCTTTCAAAACTGCCAAGAAACTGAGTCACCTCTGTTAGTAAGGCTTCTGTCCTCCTTACTGCAACTATGGGGAGAACCATCGGTGTTAAAGGCTGTGCCGTGGGAGGAGAGCTGTTTAGGTGCCAGCAGGTGGTTCAGGTTGCCACCTTGAAAGCAAATTTTCCCTGAGAACCAGGAATGACCTACAGAGTGTGGTAAAACTCAGAAGTAAAATGGTATCTCTGAAGGGAATGATGCCAAGAAAGCTATTTCATTGTCATTTGGGTTCCAGACTGTCTCAAGAAATAGCACAGAAAAAGTCTTTATTTTTAACATCCTTCTTTCTTAGGACTCTTATTAAATTCCTACTACACATTTTATGTTTTTTGGTAAATATCTACAGTGCAAAATTGTCCCACATGATGAGTGATGAACACAAACAGGAACTTGGATATTGGGTGGTGATTCTAGGTTTGCGGATGACTTGATTTTTTGCAGAGCTAGAATATTGGAAAGGGATTTTGAAATCCACTGTGTCATCCAGATTACATCCATTGCTCTTTCTTGCTAAACCTCTGTGAAAATTCCCAACATATATTTGTCAGCAAAGCAGCCAGATTCTTTGAAGATGACAAGAAGCAGGGATTTCTTTCATAAGGTGCTTAACCTACATTTCAACCTTATTAAACAAGCAAAGAGAAACTGCTACTATCCTCTTATTAATTTTCTATTTATTTTAAGTCAGTAACAGCAATGCTATCACTTGCCCCCCAAGTCATGTTATATTGACAAAGAGGAAGGAACGTGATGTTCATTTTCCTCAAGGGCATCTCTTAGACATGTAAGCTGACTTCCTTATTGATTGGTACTTGTCAATATGTAATCAGAAGCATAGGGATTGTCTCTCTCTTAGTCTGTAACAGATCATTTCTCCAGAGTATTCTCTACTTGCTGTAAGGGAACAAGGGTTTAGTTGTTAGGTATTTATCTTCTTATTTAAATGTGTATTTTACTGTCATGGAGGGAGCAGGAATGGCACTGACTAGGTAAAATAAATGTGAATTAAATGGACTTCATCAGAAATGCATTTTTGTTTTCTAAAATTCCCAGAGTTTGGCAATCAAAGGCTGAGTGTTTCATCATAAATAAGGTGTGTCTCAAAGAACTTTTGACAGATGATGGGAAAGATAAAGACTTGGGTTCTTAGGGAGGTTTTGAGAAAACAAGGTCAGTACTTTTCAAAGAAAGCTTTTTTTTTTTTTTAATACTTCAGGGAGTCTCAGGGATAAAAATGATTTCTGGCTGGAGTAATTTAACAGCCAGAAAAAAGAAATCCTTCCCAAGATGATAAATGTTTGATACCTAACCAGAAGCCTCAAAATTCTCTTCCACCCTAGTGCTAGACTTTTCTGCACTGAATAATGACATCTTATTAAAAACTTGTTAATTGGTGTGACACTAAATGCAAGTTAGTACAGGCCTCTTACACTTCAAGTTCTGCCAGTGTACTATCTTCAAGTTTTCACAACTGCGTTACAAAACAATTTCAGTAACACTTTAACACCGTACCCATTGAAAGCACAGTGATTATGAATGCTAATACCATGAGCCTGTCCTCATATTCCTACAAAATACACAGCAGTGATAGAGATAATGCAAACTAATCTGCATCAAGACCCACTTGGTAGTATCAGAAACACAGACCTTTTGCAGTAAGGACTCTTCTCAATCGAAAGACAGGAAACACATGTGAAATAGATTTTTCAGACACAAAAAAGGACTGTATTATGCTACATTATGCTCTTACTTATTTCTTCTCATCTAACCTGGTAAATAAGGTAAGCCATTGATTTCACAGTTTCTAGTGAAGAGTCTTACTTTTGGACAGTGAGAGAGCATTTAAATCAAGCAATGAATTTACCCCTGTCCAGCTGTTAAAAACTAGATGTAATCAAAAGCAGATCTTATTAATGATCAAGAACCCCAGTACACATGAATAGATTCTATCATTGATGCCAAGTCCTTAAGGACTAACCTGCACCAATTAACGGAGGATACTTATAGCCAGTCTATCCCCCCATGAGTGTTTTAACACTTTTAAGAAAATTACTCTGTAGCCTTATGTAAAACATCATCGAGGGAAAAAAAAAAAATCCCGCATCTTATTGTTTTCCTTTCAGGAAAGGGAGGCATTTCACAAACCTGGTAGTAGCCTAAACACTTTTACAGATTAGGTGAGGGGGTGGACGTATGAAGCAGATACATGGACTATTTCATCAGCCTTGCTGTCCTGATTTCAGAACAGTGCTCCGGAGATCACAGCAGGGTGTCCTATGATGCTCTTTGCAGAAAGACTGAAGCTGCAGCCGTGAAGATTTTGAAGGCCAAAATGTCAAATACTTTTCCTTAAGTACCCTGAGACATAACCTTCAGTCTTCAAAAGGAAAGCAGAGGCGGTTTATTTTCCAGACAATAGTACAGCTCCCCTCTCATTGCTAAATTCAACTCTAAACTAACCTAAAGCACTATAAGAATGTGCTTCCAAGTTGTGTAAAACATCCCACTGACAATGCAAGGACTGATCCATTGAGGGGCACAACTCTCTTTCCACACTGAAAGGAAAAACAGCGTTCACTTCTGATTTTCCAACACACTGGTAATAGTTAAGAGGGGCTTTCCTTGAATTGAGTAGATCACCTTTTACCATTTACGGTTATGTACCTGGGCTCACTTTTATTTACACATAGCTGGAGATACGTAATTTTGTCAATGTGATTATAAATGTTTTAAAGCAGGGAACAGATCCTGCTGGGTGTCTTCAAGCAGTAACTAAACTCATAACCTGTGTAATCCCATTTGAAATATTGGTTTCTCCTTACACAGAAAAACGTTGTTCTGTGCTGTTATCTGATTTACTGTGCTTCTTGTGTACTGGTGTGCACTGAATTTATCATGGTAGTTAGAAAAGCCTTACTCCAAAAATCTGGTTTTCCTTAAAAAAACACCCAACCCTTTATTCATAGTCTTCATAGTTCTGCTAACAACTTTGAAAATATGAGCTGGACAGTGCAAAAAACTTCTGGTGAGTTTAAAGACCTCTTGAAACAATAGCACTAAGAGGTATGAAACACTGCATACGTCTTAAGGGAGTGTTAATTCTTAACTCCTAAAGGCAACTTCAAGGGACATAAAAGTAGGGAAAAAAAATTAAATGTATCACCAAATTAAAAACATACAAAAGAGGAGGAGTCTTATGAGCCATATTAGTCATGGTTGCTATTGAAAGCAAGTGGTAATTGTAAGCTCACTTTCTACTGACAGCTACTATTCTAAATTTCCAGTTGATACTGGCCACTCAGGTACCTCTCTTCTAATGGATAAATCAAATAAATTAGCTAAGGGCTTTTCAGATAATCTTCTTCCGGTTTTTGAAAGTTCACTTGCACTGCAAGATCCCCCAGGAATGCATTCAGTTTCTGCTACAAGGCCAGCCACACGTTTCAAGCCGTATTTAAATCCCAGGTAAGCAATCCACAGACTGCAGACAGCCCTTTTTCAAGAGCAAACAATGTGAAAAATGGGACCTATTTTGTTCTGCTTTATTGAAACCAGAGACATCCCCAGATCAGAGGTATTTAAAAACATTTATTAGCGTTAATCATTGCAGGTTCAATAAAACACAAAAACTACATTTTAGGGAAAAAATATTATTAGGTATGATACAATTAATATGTAAAACAGAAGGTAAAGTATTAACAGATTGCAGCATCCCATACATGAAGCGAGTGGGTCCAGCCCAGTCAAAGCCCTTACATAAACAAAACAGAGGAAGAGTACTTAGCAGGTGATTTTAAACTGACAATTTATCACTGACTCTGGTTTAAATAATTAAGGGTAGGACAGTAAAATATATCATCATTGTACTGAAAAGGTCTGATTATAGTCAGAGTGCTCACATGTATAATCTATCTAGTCACGCTTATTACCACGTGACATGAAGGATTAGTAAAGACAAGGGATGACAAGTAACTTTTCTAGGTATTGATACAGACCCATGTTACATTGTAGCACTTTAGATAGACCTGCTGTACCATGAACAAAAAAAATCAATTTTTTTTTTTTTAAGTGTCACTTTATTAATTCTGAGTCCCAATTCTTAGATAATAATGGCCTTTTAGATTTCTCAGTCTGTAAGACAAATTTTTTCTGTAATATGCCATTTTCATGTGTAAGAATGGCAAGTCAACAACTGTACCTATGTGTATCTCCATCTTCTTGCTACCCTTGATCCGTAACTTTAAGTTCATAAAGGTGAAATGATCATTAACAAAAAAAATGTACTTACAGAATACAATGTGCAGTATATGAGAACCAGACATAGTGAAAAAACACTACATGTCATCATAACAATATAAAACTGTACTTATATACACACACATATGCAGAGCATATATGAAAACTAGTTCCTTCATAATCTTGTTTCTAAACTAGTTCATGACAAGCCAGAAAAACAAGTCACGCACAACTGGACAGTCACAGTCTTGAGTCACGGTGCAAACAAGCTCCACCAAACATCCTTAGCACTGCAGCCTGTGCCTCAGTCCTGATGCCAGCTCTCTTGAGAAAACCAGTCTTGGACAAATCCAGCACCAGCTGGCCAACCTAGAACTGCAGTTATTATTCTCATTATTCTTATTATTAGAGCAGATCAGCTACAGAGACAGGTGCTCCTGTACAGTAATTTACAGAATCACAGAATATCAGGTTGGAAGGGACCTCAAGGATCACCTGGTCCAACCTTTCTTGGCAAAAGGACAGTGTAGACAAGATGGCCCAGCACCCTGTCCAGCTGAGTCTTAGAAATGTCCAATGTTGGGAAATCCACCACTTCCCTGGGGAGACTATTCCAATGGCTGATTGTTCTGATTGTGAAAAACTTTCCTCTTGTATCCAACACTCAGAATCTCCCCAGGAGTAACCTGAATTTGGCTTTTCACCAGCCATTAATTACTGAGAGGAATTCCAGTTGCTGCTGAAACTCTGGACTCTGAGTTTGGGGGGTTTTTGTATGTCATTTTTACTGGCTGTTTATGAAGAGTGGTGGTACTTTCCAAGCAACAAGCAACAGAAGGAAGCAGAAATCATTAATTTTACATTTGAAAATCATAATTTTAAAAACAAACCATTCCCCCATTTGAAGAGGCAGGTTAAAACTGCACTTTAGCTTTGATGAACAACAGAGAGGCAGCATCACTGTCAAAGGCAAACCCTGTCTTCAAAAAAAATGTGAGCTGCTCTGCACAGCACATTGGCCTGTTATTTTTTCACCTGTGACTTCAGAGTTCCCTACTGAAGCTCACCGTAACCCAAATCTCAAGAACTTATACAACCACAATCCTTATTCATTTAAATCCTTTTCTTGACTAAAAGCAGAGTGGGATTTAGATTTGACCCACCACATGCAAAAATATCTTTGAGCCTACTTAGCCAACATTTGAATTTTAAAATCCGCCAGAGATCCATTGTAACAACTTCCAATTTTAAAATAGTTTAACATACAATTCCTAAACCTGTTCTGAATCACATACAGCTCAATGGTAGCTGTGAGACCTGGTTGTTTAGGACAATATCCCATACAGATCAGCATCAATTGCCAGTTCTAGCATAAACCAGAGTATACAAGGTACTCACAGAATTGTCTTATAAAGCTTTCAGACATCTCAAGTAAGGTTTAATGTTTTGAGATGTCTCATTAAAAAAAGAAATATGGCACAGATGTTTATGAAAGCTTAAAAATCAGTTATGCATAACATATGTGGAACTAAAATTTATGACACCTTTAAAAAACTGGGTTCAATCTCACCTTGCTTTCTTGGTAACAGGTCTAGCCTTTTACTGGGTTTTATTTAGGAAGACCCAGATCTCTTGCAGCATTAGGTCACAGATCCCATAAATTATATGAATCTGTGATATCAATAAGTTTGATCTTTCTTTAGTGATGAAGGCCAGGTTAACCTCTTCTTCTAACAGCCAGGTGAAAGAGCCAGGCACACCTGGCAGACTTGCTTGGATGGGATGTAACATCCCCTGAAGGAGCCTGTCTCCCTCTCGAACTATCAACAATGCTGGTTGCTCAATTTTCACTTACGTAACCCCAGATTATCCAGAAAATAGTTGCTGCAAGGAAGCAGCAACATGAATCATATATCAGCACAGGTGACAACTGGAAGTTTACCCGAAATACCCTTTCCCATGGTAGGTGTCCAAGTCTGTGTATTATACAAGGGCATATTTTCAAGTATGAGTGCTTTCAAAGGAGTCCAAAATATCTGAGAAACGGATTATATGTGAAAAAACAATGCATTTTAGATTCTTAGATAAAATCCAGTGGGACATTTCCCACTTATAACTACTTCAAGCCCTCTGAAGACAAAGCAACTTTCCCATTGATTTAATCTGGCTCTGTTTCAAGCCCTAATAATTAGTGCCACTTTATCAAAGCAATCTCATAACTAAGCAATAAGGTCTGGTTTTTATGTATAAACACAGAAACCCGGCTCTAGCGTGACTGTTCATGATTTATTGTGGAAAGTTGTTTTTCCCTTTTGTTTGCTTTTCATAAGTCCCCCAACAAATGTGCAGTGAGGTTAATTTTCCTCATACAAGAACAAATTAATGTTGTGGAATGCAGGCTAGGCTTTGGTTCTGAAGCCTGCATTTCTTACCCTAGTTCCGATTTCCAACGAAATTGATGAAGAAAATAGATTTGGATTTTATCATCTCAGTCACACACATTCATAAAGGATGGAAGTGGAGAACACGTACAGTTTTACATTATTTCTAGTTCATAACCACCTATTGGATTTTTCTTCTACACTGCACCAAGCTTCAAAGATATCACGCAGTGGGTCTTCCATACCACATCGCCACACAACAGAGAAGACTACTCCACAAATTCACGGAATTGCATTTGTAAAGAACATTCTGGTTTGTTTTATTAGATTCCAGCCTTTAACCCCAAATTATATCGTGCTTTTAAGCTGTTTTTGTACAGAAATATTCTTCAAACTTGAAGACTTCTTGGAGCACAGCAGTGAGACCATGAGGAGTGGGGCACTGTGGCACCCTCTCTTAGAAATCAAGGAATTGGCATCTTTGAGCAGAGACAACTTTGGTCTGCGGCACAGATTGGGAGGAAACCTAGTAAATAGTGGAGATTAGGCCGACATTTATGTTCTTTTTACAATTTCAGTAATTAACAAAGCCTTGCAAAGGGAATCAATTCAGGCAAAGCACAGTGGCTGCATCTTCACTTCTTTCTGGAGCAGACTGGAACTGCATGGGGCCCAGCAGTCTCCTTCATGACAACTCCTTCTTTCACATACACAGCACCTCCTGACACAGATTTTGACTTCTAGCCTATAAAAATTGCACTCACTCATCCTTTGGATCCATTTTTTTTCTAGTTAGCAAATTCAGTCCATTTCTTGCTGATGTTTACTGAAAGTAACAAGATGAAGCTACAGATTTAGAAAAATACTGAAGCAGGGTCCAGCTAGAAAGATGGCAGAGAAACTGTAAGCCAAAATTCAGGTTTTAGGGGTTTTTTGTCACCTTATTATTACAGAGAAAACACTAAAAACATGCCAAGTCCACTTTGCAATGTAAGATAAGTTTTTGCAGCAAATCTAAATTTTATATATAAAAGGATCTTTTTATTTTTTTAAAAAAACAGTCATTGGTTTAAATAGAGAATTGGAGTACTTTGACATTGTAATTTTGACAGGATATTAGAGAGGATTTTCCAGCTAGGTTTCTCAAAATCCCTTTGAAGTAAAGCTTTCTGCTTCTGGTCCTTGCTTTATTGCTCATGGGAAGTATCAAAATTACTGCTTTCAAGATAAAGAGCCACGTCACAGAGATCATGAAGTCCTTTCTCAATGAAAAAAGTAAATGGTGCTGTTTTTCAAGTAAATCTAAAAAGATCAAGTTGGGTCAGCAGCACCGCCTACCCGTCTGTGAAGTCTGCTTTCCAAGTTTGATTGCTCCATTGTTACTATTTTCATGAGGATCTAAGGGTGGAATTTGCCGACCTGAAACACATGAAGAGACAATGAATTCAATTTTCCTGATGTAGTAACAACACATGCAGGTAACAGAACAATTCGGATTGCATAAGAACTACATTTGTGAAACTTCACCAGAAAACAACTCTGTCCTGTGTACGCTGAATCTTTTCCCTTGCATCCTGATTATGAAAGATTTTCACATTTTAAAAAAATATGAAATATGGCTATTGAGAATGCATGAAGTACACTGAAACGAAGTACACTGAAATTATGTTATCCATGTTATCTCACTGAGCACCTTACAACTAAGAAAGATAAAATTCTCAGCTTTCTCCTAATTCCACTTAAATGCGAATGGTGCTAGTTTAACAAGATCTTGCCTGTCCTAAATCTGCATGGCATTTAGTCCTTGTACACTCGAGTTTTACAAAGTGCTGTAACTAAACACATGCTGCCTATACTTGAAAAAGAAAAACAAATCTCTTCTTTTCATTGAATCCCTCCCTCCTTTGAGGGGTACCCGTGTCTTTCCAGTTGACAGCTTTGATTACTTAACACCACTCCCTTCCCCCCTGCCCCCAAACTCTCCTGACCTTTTAATCATCTTATGGGGTGACTATTTTAAGTGTTTGAAAGAAATGCAGCCATCACAGGAGAGCTAAAGATTTCTCCCAGGGGCAGAAGGCACTGCTCCAACTCCCTCCCCTGTTTGCCCTTTCAGTACTGCTTCATCTTTTGTCTAACTGACTTCCTACTCATGGACAACATACAATGTGCTTAATAATCAGAATGGAAAACCAAGATCCTCCCAGGTCCAGTCTATCCTCTGTCTCTGGTGTGGGCCTGGCTTTTCCATTAAACCCACTGTGTGATCTCCCCATCAGTATCTTGGGAGTTTACAGTCATGGTAAGGTACTTTCTCATTACCTTGTGGGTTTCCTGGAAATTTTTTCTGAAGTTGAATCTACTGTCTATGAATTACTCCTTGTTTTACTATTACCCACGTTAAATAACAAGAATTAAAATATTTAATGTTTGTTTGCTATATGTCACTTTCAGAAAGCATAAAGTTCCTATGAACAGCTCATCATAATCCAGGTGGATTTTATAGTTTAGATTTCCCCATCCTTTGCTGCATTTACTCACAGCTCTCTCTTGCCAAATGTTCTATGAATTATGTACCTATGTTGAAGCCTGAGTCCTAGAAATTGCTTGGGGGAGTGGTTGTGGGAGGGTGAGTTAAACGCATTCAGGTAAAATCCAATCACAATGAAATCAAACACCAAAATTTAATCTGTAAAACTTGTCCCTAAATTACCTTTGGTCAAGCCCATCAAAATTTCACCTCTCTTATTCAGTCAGATCCGAACAGGTATGTTATACAACAAAAGTGTGACTTTTGAAGCAGGTAATCTTGGGTGTTTGTACAACTGAATAAGAGGGGGAAAATTCCTCACATTACTAAGCTAAAGATACTGATCCAACAGTGAGAAACAGGTATCTTGAGGGCTGAAGCACGTATAAGCACTGACATTACAATGCTGCACTCTATTCAAGTCACTGAAATATCAACTTCATACCCTGCTTACATTCTGTTTGGGCTTCATGCTTATAAGTGCCCTTCCAAAGTAAAATAAAAAGCAGAATGGGCGGTTATAGACACAGCTGTTACATGCATTAGTTCTGTAGGCTTTGTTTGGAGACAAAGAGAATCCACTAATTCTTAAAACTCTAGAGAATATGAAGAACGTAGTAGTACCTGTGACAGGCCTTCCAAGAAGGTAACGCTGTTGTTGTAGAGACCTGCAGAGAACTTCTGCATTAGATACCTACTATTTCCAAAGTGCTTTCAACTCAGTCCCAGCTAAAATAAAACCCAGTCGATCTGACTCAGAGCACAGTGTAGCTAAAACAACTGGAGTTTACAGACACAGTTTCCATAACATACCATAAAGCAAATACTCTCCAAACATCTGGTTCTTCTAACAGCAAGTTTGGAAGAGGAGAGCTTTAACATGCAAATTAGCTTAACTTTTATTTTAGAAGTCTTCATTAAACAATCACATTACCTCTATTTGTTTTTCATTCAGTGTTTCATATTTCTCGTAAGTTTCAAGTCTTTTCTACAGTACTCTTGATGTGTATGCAAAGAAGTAGGCAAACTTATCTTTGGAGAAAAAACATTGTAGGCTTCAAGGTCAGCAAGCACTTTGTCCAGTTCAGACCAGGACACAACATATCTGGTTAAGAATCACCTTGATTTATTTCGTTTCTCAAAACAATAAAAACCACACAGATAACAACTATGAATAATAAAGAGAAAAAAATCTCTAGACATAATATTTGCTGATTAGTTATTTTGGCCTTTGAACTTAAGTACTGTTTGTCATTAACTAGTCATGTTTTCTGCTGTTTGGATACCACACACACCCCTGAATTCAATACAAGGAAATAAGCCTTTGAACAGTCTAAACTTTTTTCAAGTTTGAAAATATTTTTTTTAGTAGGTGAGTTTTCTCTCACTTATAATTTCTCTTATTACTAGATTTATTAAACCATCAAGTTAAATAATTTTAGTTTTAGCAACAAGACTTATCCCTGCCCAAGCAGCTTTTACCATCTGATGTGCAGCTGACAGAAGTAACTCTCTTGGAGCATAAACTCAGTCCAACACCTGAGAACCAGCTCCACAGCAAATGATACAGTCATTTTTCACCAAGGGTCAGGGGAAGTGAATAAAAATAATCAGTCAGAAATCCGTCTGACTGATTGTCTCTCCCTGGGCCTTCTTGACAGCTAGTCTCACAGCAGACACTGCAGCAGCGAAAGGTTTAAGCAGCAGCAGAACTAAGGATGAGGAGTGAAATACTGAGCCTGCATCTACGCTTTCTGCTTCTAAACCAGCTCAATCACTTTTGGTACCTAAAAGCACTGTGATTATCTCATCATGTCATTCAGCTCTTGATAAATAGGGCATCAATATTGCTGACACCAACTCAAATATAGCTAGCACTGAGTCAGGATCAACACAGGTCATAAACTGAATTAATTTCAGAAAGTACATACTCATTTAAAATGTGTATCTCGCTGGCATACGTAGTCTCTGTTCCAGAGCAATAAAAAATATCCCTGTATTAGATAACCTACAGCACTGTTAATTTATGCTATTTCTTTCATGCAATTGATGTCAGCAAGGAGCAGTAGTGCTCTGACATCCAGTCTTGCAATTCTCCTGCTGAAGAAATAAAGATTAAGGCAATTCCTCTTCAAACCAAAGACTGCTCTGTTGAGACAGAGTCAGATCAAAAGGTCCATGAGAGACTGAACTCATCTGTTGCTTAACTTAAAGACAACAAACTAGACCACAAATAGAGTCTTCTATCCATTTTGCAGAGCAGGACACAACTAGCCAGCTTGCCAAAGACCACCAACAGCACATCTTAGGATTCCAGATGAAACAGGCAATTGCACAGAGAAAACCAGATGCACATATATTTATCTAAGAACGCTGTAGCTGAACTGGTGAAATGAGGAACTTAGGGATATATTATTACTGAGACAGTATAGAAGTCCCATATGGCTCCCATTGCTGATATTTCTATGGAGTGAGGTCCGCCAACTGCAATTTAAAAATTAGATTTTGCACATGTATTAATTAAATACCTGATTATTTGGTTTAATTTCAATAACGTTCAGACCATGTTTCACAGATTTTGTGCCACACAACTGTTTGTAACCATGCACCTCTACACATTCATGCAGAGGTCTTGGGTGTCCTCCATAATCTCATTCCAGTAAATACACCATGATGTGTAAAATAATAAGCATCCCAAGAGACTGCTCAAATGTAGATTACAGAAATTGTCATGGTTCTGAAGTGAACCACCCAGGTTAACAGGTGGGAAGCACTAAATCAATTGCATCTCCTTTCTGGCCAGTTTGAGTTGGGCTGAGGCAGTCCAGGATGAAGGTCAGAGTCTTCTCCAATGCTTAGTAGAGTTCCAATTCCTGCTATTGAATCTGGAATTTGTTAATGTAAAGAGATTAATCAGCACTCTGGGAGTTGTGGTTCTGAGAGTGCCAGAGGCAAAGAGATTGGGAAATGGGAGGGTGGGACAAGAGGTAAACAAAATGGAAAGGGAGAAAAATGAGAACTGGAGCAGGGAAGCAACAGAGATGGCAGGGACTGGATGACAGCTCTGCAAGCAGAACTTGAAGAAAGGCAGGTGGGGATTGCTCTACTGCAACTGGAAGCAGGATGCATCATCACAGTAATAAAATCTGCTCTCTTCGTTCTTTTTTGAATGCAATGCTCCAGTTATAAGCTGTGACACTCATTAGCTCAGAAAAATCAGGCATGGAGTTGAGCTTTTTGGTTGGTTTGTTGGTTGTTTTTTTGTTTGGGTTTTTTTGGTGGGTTTTTTTTTTTTTCTTAAACATGAAACCTGTTTCATCATAGACCTGTACAAAACTGCTTGAAAAACTTCAAGCCTTAGAGCTGAGCATAAGGAAAAAAAAACCACAACAGATTACCAAGCTGACAAAGGGACAAATACAACAGTGCACTGAACAGATACTTGTTTAGTGTGGGAACAGATGTGATGTGATCAACATGAGCTGGCACATCCAGATGATGAAATCCAAGTCCAAAAGAAGCACAGTCCTACTATCTAACACAACGATAATTCTACTAAGGGTAAGAGGTAAGACATCACGGTGCTACATGGTGGCTTTCTGCACACTTCTCCCATCTGTTCTCTTCCTGAAAATCACATACCACTTTATTTTTTTAGGGGGCTGGAGGAAGGGGAGATTTTCACCAGTGCAGGATGCAAAATCCGTTTCACTCTGCCCCAGAGCAACAGCCTGACAACTGCCGCAACTAAGGTGAGCTTTTCTCAAGGCTCACCTGAGAAAAGGCAGAATTCTTCTTCAAGTAGTGGTACAGCAGCTATACAATGGCCAGAACCTCCTCCTAAAATTGCTAGCTGTATCACAGCAAGGTGAGCCCCTGGAAAGAACCACAGCCATCTGTGAAGGCATGGCAGAATGAAGCAAGCACATCTTATCCAAGAGTTTTGTCATTTGCATACAATACTTTCTGCACCTGTAGGACTTAAAACAGTCACACTACTTATGTCCCCAAATCCTTTCATCCTTTGAAACCAGTTTCACTGGTATTTTATAAGTTCCCCATGTCTCTCACATGGATTATAAAGCTTGGCCCACTAGTCAGTCTCTAGTTTCTTTTTCTCGCCTGTATTTGCAGTGAAGCAGAATTTCCCCAGTTGACAGAGATGACTGCTGTTTACTTCATGTTGTAAGTTTTCATGAAAGGTAACATGTATTTACAACAAAGGATATTGCATAACTAAACATAGTTAAGTTGCAATTATTTTAACACTCCTAATAGCATATCTAACAGCAACTCCATGCAAGAAAATAAAGCCTTTTTTTTAAAGCAAAAGCATAGATTGCTGACACTGAAGTTCTTGCTGGGGGAAGCAGCAAAACAACTAAATTATGCTCATTTAATTAAAATGTGCAGAAAAAAAAAAGATTTAAATCTTACATGCATCAAAGAACAGAATTCCTAATTACTTTAATTACTAAGAGATCCAACCGTGATTTGAGGTCCTGCTGTAATTAACTTTGGGCTGTTTTGGTTTATTTACTAGTTTATGTTGAAGTGCTCTCCTATGTTTGGAGAGAAATATAGGACCTCACACATTTAACTTTAGGAGTAGTCCAAAGGCCAGTAAGTTTTGCTTCATTCCTTGAAATTTGAAAGCAAGAGGAGAACTATTCCTAGAATACAGGGAGCATAAACTGTAAAAAAAAAAATATAATCTCAAACATAAGTTAGGGCAATGTTTTTCCATTCTTTCACAGGGTGTTCAGAGGTGAACACCCCCTACAAAAAATCAATTATGAGCTTGGGCTGCCTTAAAAATGGCATATGTGAATTGCTTTGTAACATAAATGTACTTGCTTTTCTTAAAATGTATTTCATAGACCTCTTCAAAGTAGTTCACAGATATCCACAAATCAGCAGATGACAGGATGAAAACCACCATACTCATCACTCCCAAAGCCTGAATATTGTCCATCTGCAATTTCACTCATCCAAGTCCATCTGAGTCAGTGCGGACATCGAAATTCTGTTGGAAAGGATCCCTCCCCATTCCACGGACAGATGTTTCAAACATTCCTCTCTAGTTTGTCCAGTATACAACTGGTTAAACTGTAAACTCTAGAGATTGTGTTTGTTTTTTTTTTTAATCTCCCAGTATTTCTAGGAAACAGGTATTTGGGTTATATTAAATATTCAACACATGAGCTGCTGGCAAGGCATCAGAAAAATCAATAGCTTCATACATTTATAACGAAGCATTTACCACATGAAAGGTTGTATCCCGAGACAGAAACTCTTTGTTCTAATTAGGAAGCCTTGTCTAGCAAGAACATCCTTATCTGGATTTTTAAACATCAGTCTGTCTCTCCTTCTCATAGTACTAGAATCAGTAAGACTGAGTGTGCTAACAGCTCTTTACACACTTTCCACAGAGTGATTCTGATAATCTTATTCATCACTTCCCTCTCACTCTTGACAGAAGATGCTGAAATGCTTCAATCTTGCCCCCTTTGGTAGCACACCAATCTCCAACATTTGCCAGACTTCAGAAAAAATAATGCATGCCCATCATTTATTTTTTTGTTTAAGCACAAGTTTCTTTCATATTTCATTTGGCTAGGTATTCTTCAGCACTGCCTGTTTACCTTTAGACCTACTAATGCAGATTGGTATTAACCTGGGAGGTACAATCTTGGCTCTATCATTTACAGAGGATGGCTTTTATGCAATCTTCTCTTTCATATCTGGGTCACCTTCACACTAAGGTAACAGGCAATACACACAGGCTGAAGAGAAACAGTTGGGCGTGTACTAGATCTGAATAAGGTAACTAAGGCTTATCTGAGTCCGAGAATTGCAAGGGTGTGATTGCTACTAAATGACAATACACTTGGGGCAGCTTGTTTAGTCATTGAAAACCAGCCAGTTCTAATAGGTAAGCTGCCTCCCCAGGCACAAGCAGTGGTCAGTGGACTAAAGCCCCACAACCAAGAAGGCACGATACAGAACTGGTATGACCCCTGCACAGGTACAACTTTATGCTGTATTATACTGCTCTCGTATAATACATTCCTGGCATTTTTGCTGCTGCTTTAGTATAAACCAGTGACAGGGAGCCACTGTGCTTATTCTTCTAAGGCTAGGAATACAAAGTTAGTAACATTTGATCCTATGGGCACTCAGCTATTAGAAAAGAACTACTGGAACACATGAAAAACCACTACAATCTTAAGCCCTTTTTATGTCAAAAACCTTTCAAGACAGACATTGGGAAAAATTTAGCCCAAGTGCAGAATACACAACTGTACTAAAAATACCCTTTTCTTGTTTAAGAGAAATAAAACAGCCATGTGATGTTTCACAATCACAGCAAGCCTTCATTCAGGCGCTGCTAAACGTAACCAGGGTAAGTGCAGTGGCTTGCCATCTGAAATCACAGGGGTACAACAGCCAGCCAGGAGCTGCATTCCATCATGCAGCTCAGTGAAAACTCTCCAGCACAGAGAACACCAACTTTGCCGACTCTTGTGGTCAGTCTGCCTCCTCAGCCTCATTTGCCTGAATACGACTGCAGAGTTCCTCTCCTGACAGATTTGCCCTATCAGCAAAAAAATCAGAAACTTTTACTGATTCTAGTCTTTCACATCTTGTATTTTCTTAAGAAGAATTAAGGACAATGGATTTGTGTTGAGACTGTGTTATTAAGACATCCCTCAAAGCAGTCAAATCCTCAAATCCTGAGAGAAACTGATTTGAATTTTTTTTTTTAAATAGTGTAATATAATAACCTTAGAAATGAAATGATCTGTCTATAATCTCTACAATTTTGCCAAGATTTATCTGGTTGTCAGCAAAACATCCCAGTTCCCCTTTTATTTTCCACCTTCTTTATATCATTATGTTGAGTAAGTTTTTTCCATTATACTATTTCACTCTGCTCACAACATTTTCCCTGGAAAAGAGACAGTTGTTAGACACCTTAGGAAGGAAAAATGATTATGTTAAAATACCCCTGGGAAATGAAAAGCATAAGCAAGCAGGAGGTAAATGTTTTAGCTAAATTAAAATGTAGTCTACCCTTTCTGTTTGGGGTATCAATTTCAACAAGGTTTTTAACGGAGAAATTCTCCTCACATGTTGAAACATCCTTCCAAATCCAGGCTGTAAAATAGGTAACACATACAGTCTACCTACAAGATCCAAGGTAAACAGAAGTTGCCCTCTCCCTGTTCAGAGGCTGGGGAGCTGCACCATGCCCTTCTACGGCAGCACAAAGAGAAGGGCACAAACTCTTGGGCAGCGTGAAAGCAAAACTAAAGCTGCAGCATGACTTCCAGGACACGACACAAATAAAATTAGTCAACAGCGTAGGAGACATGGTCTCAGAGGGACTTCATACACTTGAAAAGGTAGAAATGCTGCCATGCAACTTGGGCATAGACAGACTTTTTTGGAAACTGCACAAAGTCCGAAGTGTAAAACATCAAAAAGTTATCCACACCCTCTGCCCTGTCACAATCATACTAATTAATTCTCCTGCTAATTAAGCATTTTTCACTTGGTTTCCACTATATTTCTATAAACATCCACTACCAACTCTCTTTCTCTCCGCTGACTACTTGATAAGGTCACAAGTACATCCACCAAGACCAAATATTTCTATATATAGAAATAATTGCCTGTGGAATTACGTGCACTTGCCTGGGTATCTAGTTCATACTAAACTTAATTTAGCTGATTTTCCTCGTCTATTATATCCTTTATTAGGGACAGTGTATGCTGCCAGCTGCAGCACTGCCTATCAAAGACGGAAACTAATTATCTAATTACATGGCAAGGATGAGTTCCTCTGCGAGAACATTCGCAACCATCAGACGCAGACAATCAAGTAAATTATCACAAGGAAGAACCAGTTCCTCCAGACAGCCATGTTACACACTCCTCCTTTATTAAAGGAGATAAAAGAAAGGTAGCGTATTCTAGGAATATCATTTCTCATTAACCATTTCAAATACATCCCATGCAAGCAAAGTAAACACTTGAACGGTCCCTGTCTCAGGCAAAGTGTGGTAGATAATATGAGCTGATTATGAATATGTGAAATAAAATAAAATGCTTAGGAAAACAACGTTGAGTTTCTGAACATGCTGTCTCCTAGGCCTCTGTATCCCAAAACAGGATTCAGAAAAGAAGGAACCACCAGTAGTAGAAGAGGATCAAGTCATAGAGCTCTTAAGAAATCTCAACCCATACAAGCCTGAGGATGCAGAGGGAGCAAGCCAATGTCAATACAAGCCTGTTCTTTATTATCCCTATCATTCTTGAAAGGTTGTGGAGAATGGGAGAGGTCCCCTATGACTGAGGAAAGGTGAATGTTGTTATCTGTCTTCAAAAAGGGCAGTAACAAGCCATGGATCTACAGGCTGGTTAGCCTTACTCTGCTTCCTAAGAAAACCACAGAGCAAATCCTCTCAGAAGATGCTTCTGAGCACACGAAGGTGAAGAAGGTGACAGGGACCAGTCAGCATGGACTTACCAAGTGTAAACCATCTCCAACCAACCTGGTTGCCCTAAATGATACTATGACTGGATCTGTGATTGAGGGAGAGCACTGGATGTTGTCTACCTTGACTTTAGCAAGGATTTCAATACCTTATCCTACAGCATCCTGGTATATCCAAGTTGGGATGTTATACCATAGACAGGCAGACCGTTAGCAGTGTGAAAAATTGGCTGAATCATCAGACTTAAAGGCCAGTGGTTAACAGTATGTATCTACCTGTAGGCCAGTTACCAGTGGAGTACCTTGCTTAATACCTTTTATCAGTGGCCTGAAGGAGGAAAAAATATGCACCCACTTCAGCTCTCAGATAATAATCAACTCAGAGGTGCATTCAGTACCCTTGAGGGCAGGGCTGCTGTTCATAGGGCCTGAAGTGCTAAGGCTTGGACAACAGGCCCAAGCCAGAGCTGACCTGTAGATGAATCCTGTATATTTTATAACTGATAACCATTGTGCTAGTAGGTATTGTAGTAAGCTACAACAACCCACTTATGTTGATGTAAAAAGTGCTAAAGTGTTGAAATACTGAAGCCTGAACAACAGGCCCTGAGCTGAAGCTGCTAACTTAGCATGTAGTCATTAATAAAATATGTAAACTCACTACTGAAAGATGCAGCTTAGACAGAATATAATCAGTAGTGAGGATGAAAGACCAAGAGAATGTATCCAACTTTCCTTTCTCAACCTTGTTCAAGGCTGAGAACCCAAGTATTTGGCCTTGTTGGAAACTCCCTTGGTTTCCCCCCCCAAGCCCTGGCCAGGCTTTGGGTGGAATCCAACAGGAGAATGAAACCAGAAATTTTCCGCTCAAAACAAAGGTGCCAGTTATTCTGGCTTGCTGATCTCTAGTATATAAGGCTGGGCCCGTTTGCAGCCACTTTGGATGCCTCACCTACGGGTGGACGCACCGCGTAGGATTTCCCACTTGCCGGGACTGCCTCTCCAAATCCTCGCTGTAACCGGGGCTCCCCAGCGACTGTGGATCTGGATGATGGTAACATATGCAAGTGGTGATGTATCTTTCTTCATCACTATTCTCTCTCTCATGTAGTAATGATTTGATGCATTACCCTGCATTTTCCTATTTGTTTGCTTTAAGTGCATTATTCTGTCTTTCCTTACTGCATGTTTTCTGTATTACTCTGTTACATTATTTAGCTATCACTAGTAAAATACACCTACTCTTTTCACTCTGGTGTCTGAGTTTAATTGGTATCCTTAATCAGCAAAACAGGGCCTTAGGCTGGAAGGAGGAATGGGCCAACAGGAGCCTTATGTGGTTCAGAAAGGACAAATGCCAAGCCCTGCTTGTGGGAAGGAAGAGCCCCGGGCTATGAGAGAGGCTGGGGACTGGCTGCCTGGGAAGCAGCTTTGCCAAAGATGACCTGAGGGCAGCAAGCTGAGCACAAGCCAGAAGCACGCCCTGGCAGGAAAGATGGCCAACAGGATCCTAAGTCATACCAACAAGAGCCAAGCCAGTAGGTCAGGTGAAGTGGTTATCCCCTTCTAGATATAGTCTAACACAAGCTGGGTAACGCATCCAGTTCTGGGCCTCACGATACAAGAAAAATGTTGACAAACTGGCACAAGTTCAGAGGAGAGCCTCAAAGACAGTCAGGGGGCTGGAGCACTTGCTCTGTGAGGAGAGGCTGAGGAAATGGGGCCTGTTCAGCCTGGAGACAAGATGGCTCTGGGGGACCGCAAAGTTGCTGTCAGTACCAATGGGGAGGGCTGCTAAGAACACAGAGCCATGCTCTTTACTGAGATGCATCCAGGACAATGAGCGATGGTGACAGTGAACTGAATCAGGAGAGGTTGTGACTTGATACACCAGGGAGGTGCCGTTGTGAGGACTATTTAAACACTGGACTCAGCTGCCCAGAGAGGTTGTGGAACCTCTGCTCTTGGGCCCAGTCAGACAATGGCCTAAGCAACCTGGTCTGAATTCACTATCAAGTCTGTTTTGAGCGGGAAGTTGTACGAAGATCTCCCGAGTTCCCTTCCAGCCCACAAGATCCTTCGCACTTGCAGCCAGAGGCCAAAACTGGAACCCCTAGGAGACAAACTGAACAAGACATTTTTTTTTCTCTTCATGAGGAATGTCAATCTCATCTTGCTTAAAAGACCTGGAGAGAAAATATTTTTTTAAATGGATTCCTCCGCAATGACTGTTTTCTACTTATCATAGTCTTCCAGGCACATTTCTCAACATTTAAGTTTTTATTAACATGATGATAAGATCAGCAGTATTGCCTCTACAGCAGGCTTGGTCTGAAACAGATGATGTGACCCAGGTCAGGATTTATATATTTATATATTTTAGAAGAAACAGGCTTACCGCGTAACTACTATGTTTTACTCTGGTATATTCAAAGTCATTCTTAGCATACAACTACGTAAACACCAGCCATACTACAACCCCTACTGGATTTCTTGTTATCCATGGGAAAGAAGTTTTTACAGCAGAAACAGACAGGTATTTTCAGAAGACCTCCAAACCATCACAATTAAATAACTAAACAAACAAACAAAGAGAGCATTTACTTACTTATTCCTTGAAAAAGTTCTTCAATGTTAACAGCATTCTTTGCACTGGTTTCAACAACAATTGCACCTATAGATTCTGCATATTCTTTGGCATCCTTCACAGGAACTTCCCTACCAAAAAAAAATTTTTTTAGATTTATAAATAAAAGAAACCAAATTTCAAAAAAATAATTTAATTTTTGGGGAAAAAAAAAAAGACCTCAAACACAGTCTAATCAGAAAAGCATTAGCATGCTTTTCTTTCCTGCAAAAGTAGTACTATCTTTCTTCTTTTTATGGCATTTAGATCATCATATTCAAAATATCGAAATTTCACCAATGATCTATTTGCACATTACTTGGACTTGCTGCTGAAGCCATGCCTTGAAAGAAGGAAGGTATTTAAATGACAACACCACTTGCTTTTTTTTAAAAACTTTACCCTGATAAGAAAAGCATTAAAAAACTAGAGAGAAGATATATTAACTCTGCTGATCCAGGCAGCAACCAGCACGGTCCACACCAAGTGTTCAAACAAGATAGGGTACTACTGTTGTGGAAGAGAACAATAAGAGCATCATGTGTTTGTTTGCAAGCAGCAAGAAAACAAGAGCAATTCTGAAAGAAATATGAAAGGTACCAACTCCGAGCACACTGGCAAGAGCAATCTGGGCGTGCCAGATTCACTGGAGGAAGACCACCATTCTGTGCCATGTCACCAGAGGGACACCACCTTAAAATCACTGGTAGAACGTCCTCATTTTGTAGCCAATACTTCATATGCCAAAAGCTGGTAAATACAGTTTATAACATGCAAAAAACCTCTGCTTCAGACACAAAGCAAGCCCCATGCTGACCTTTTATCTGCCTGAGCCAGGTGGCAAAGCTAAATCTGTCAGTGTCCGCTGCTATCCATAACCACAGCTGTTCATGATTTTTGAGCAACAGCTCAAAATCAGAGACTGAACACGCTAACAGGCACCCAAGGTACACCCGATCACGGAAGCACATGTTGAAACACCAGGCTGCCAGCACCATTTTTCTTCCAGTTGTTCGATACATCAACTGGTGTGTTTTGGGTAGCTTTACAGCTGTCTGTTGCATATGAAGAATTTGCAACATCTCCTTCACCCCACAGCTTCGATGTACCAATCCAGAGACTCCTAGTACAATTCCCTCCTAGTATGAGTGCCTTGGACTTCAGCAGAAGGTACCTAGGTGGGAGCACAGCAATGCAGTTTCACAATTAGTTTATGGAGGTATGTATTTTAAATAAATCAGAACTGCTGCTCATGGGAAACATGCAGAGAGGCAGAGTAACTGCCCTATTTATTATAAATAGTTTTCAGAAAATTAGACTGCAATTCCAGCATCTAGATTCAGAGCTTGTTTCCATTACTTGCTTCTTTGTATTACATGTCTTTTTATTGTGGAAGACACAGGGGAGGCAGCATTCTCCTTCCTACTTCTGAAACCTTGACCTTTATTATGAAAGGTACCACCATCTGCAGATGGGCCTGGAGATAAGAAAAAAGGAACTTAACTACGTAACATAGTATTCAAACAACAGTAAAGAAATTTGAGAGCATAGGGTTATGCAATGAAGACTTTCAACGTGCTGTAATTTAGATGAGAAAGCAAACTTCAGGAATCAAGGAAAAGGGAAAACAGCAGCACATGACAATATTCCAAGGAAGTGTCACAAAACTTCTCAGCCTTTTCTGATGACATTTCTAAAGGAAGCCTATAAACATCCACAGCACACGGGCAATAAGCATCATGCCATCCAGTGCTGCCGGCACTGAGAAGGCTGCATACATCAAGTGGAGTTATCATAATCTGGATGTCAACATTGCTAAGATGCTACCTTGTCAAAAAGAAAGAGCGCTAATGCTTGAACTCTAAGCCAAGAGGTGAACACGTGCGAGATGGGGTAAAGAGGGGAGAAGGCAAGAACCATCAGTGGAATGCTGAGAAAGTGTTATTCCAGGGTTATGGGGAAAGTTAGAGGAATACCTATCCTCTGAAAGATGTCAATTATTTCATTTTATCCTTTCCAAATCATTCTATTGATTCAATCTCCCTTGTGATTTTCTGAATAATCACTGAATAAAGAAATATTCTGGATGCATCAAGGGAAGATCTGAGCATGAAATTCTGCTGAATTCTCTTAACCAAAGATCTGGCAATTTCCAGTGAACACAATTTGTTAAGAAGGTGCACCATATTTTTAGGGAAGTAAACACTTCTTAGTTGATATTATAACTATGGACTTCTGTAACACTCAAAAAATATTTTGGGGAGTTACAACATTTTAACATTGAAGTCTCAGCTTGTGTCTTTGAAACTACTTTTTAATTACCTGTCAGAAGGACAGGACACATATCAGAACAAAAAGCCTATTACTATTACTTAAAAGTATGCTAAACACTGAACAGTACTAGAGTTGACAGTACTGTAACAAAGGTGAGGATTTATACTAAACAAAATTGCTTGTCTACCTGTAGAAATTCCTTCAAAGTAGAGAAGAAATTTACTTCAACAGAGTGCTAAAAACTGCTGATAGCCTATTAACAACACTGAGAAAATCAGCATGACCCCCAAGTGTCCCAAATCCATCTTGGTAGCTCAAAACCAAATTTTAGATGCTAAAGGAGGAGGGCATCATGGTCAATGATTATGAGAAATAGTGTCAGTCTTTTCCCAAAGGAAGATAATCGGTTCTTATTGCTTCCATTCATTCTCCCTTACATTATCTCCCACAGTTATAGAGAGCAGAATCAAATCAAGTTGAACCAGATCAGCTTGTATCTATTCACGTTGGTCTTAAATGCAGCTGTGTCTCTGATATTCAGCAAAACATCTGCCAAAAGTTCTACAAATACAAAGAGAGATGCCAAAAATGCGTAGAAGCAGCAGCTTGCTCCTGTGTGCTCACATCATCTTATTTTTAAATTCTCTGTGCCCAAAGGCACATGTATTTTCTACTCATTGGAAACAATCTGGTAAATTGGTGACACATTTCACCTAAAATCATTTCTACTGAAGTAAATCTGAAGACATAAACCAGCCAGAGAATGCATACAGCTGCATGTATTGCATAAACAATGAGATTTCTGGAAAAACTGTGAAAACATACCACATACGAGATAGTCTGCTATTTTTCCACCAAAATCTCTTTAGCTGGACATCACTGAATGACTTCAGAAAGAAAAAAGCATGGGGAGTGCAGAAAGAATAACTGCATAAAACAAATATTCTCAAAACTATTCATAATTATGGGGAGAAAAAAGCCTCCTCCAGAACATTTTGTGCATGAAGAGCTGTACTGGCTGAACAGGAGCAAGAAACAGACAATCAGCAATCAGTAAACAACAGGTAGTGCTTGAGAATAACACTGTGGGAAGAGCACAGCCGCTCTGTGAGGAACCCCAGTATTCTCACAACCTTACTGGGGTGCAGGTTTTTCTTCATGTCCCGAAGTTAACCTGTCTCTGGCAGAACAGCATTTAAAAGCTTGCTGCCATAACAAATGCTACCAAAAGCAGGGGGAGGGCTGGTTATGGATTCATTTGCAATTGGTGCCATTTGTCACAGTCTCCAAACTTATTACCCTTGATTTAATCAGGCAATTGTATTGCTGGGAACACTTGAGCAATAAATTTGAAGTGACTCTCAGGGCAACTGAGAACTCTGATTTGTGCTAACCCGTTTTTGGTTTTATTTTTATAATCATCCTTTCCTCTTTTTTCTACTTCATATTTGGAAACCTTTAGTTTTGTCTTACAGGACTCATTTTCACCATGTTGACAAGCATACCACAACATCATGTAGGAGATGCCAATATACTACCTGTTTCCCCAATTCCTAGCCCAACAGAAGCCAGGAGTCTTCTAGCATCAGGTCTTACAGATAGCAGTGTCTCACAGTTTTGTGTTGGTTCATGGCTGACAGTGGTGGGGGATGGGGAGGAACAAAAGAAAAAAAAAAAAAAACAAACCACAAAAACCACACAGGTCCAATCCTTGTATATGCCTTGATTCAATAAAGCACTGCATTACTCACTTGAAGTTACACACATGCTTCAGGGCTCTGGTGAACCTGGGCCAAAGTAATTATTACAAAACAACAGGAGGATCATATCTGAACAACCATGAGAGCCTATGAGGTCCTAAGAGGAAAGCATCAAATACAGCCATTGAGTCTGTACTCATAGTTGAAGCAAGAACCGGCAGAGTCATGGACTGACACAAAGGATCACTATCGTACAGCAGAATGTGCTTCCATTTCCAGAAAAGCTGTTGCAAAGCGCAAAGCACAAGTTCTCAAAGTTTCTCTGTGAATAACATTATTCTACCTCAGGCCCAACCTTCTATCTTTCCATTGCTGATTTTGATCATCACTTAATGCATTCTGCATCTTTTAACACAAATGGAAGTAAAAAGAAATATAATACTTTTCCCTTCCCAGTGATTCAGCCGCTAAAGGGTGTAGATTGTACAGATATGCAGTAAGGGCAGTAAAAGAGACGTTAAAAAAAAGTACATAATTCAAGTTGTGCTGCTGCTGGTAAGACTGTACATTGATAGAACCACTGGTGTTAGGAAAGAGTCAATACAGCTGACCAAAATTATATACTGTTAGAACAACGAAACAACTTGGTTACCTGAAGGAAGGAAACAATATAGTTACTGCAATCAACGCAACAACAAAAATGGATGTATTACCTGATATCAGAAAGATCACATTTGTTTCCAGCGATGGCCATTACAATGTTTTCAGGACCATGTTCTTTTAGTTCTTTCACCCATTTCTTCAAAGTATGAAATGAATCCTAAGTCAGAGAAATAACAAATAAACTAACAGCCTAGTCTCTGTTAATGTATTTGCTTATTTTTTGAGTTAGAAGAACACAGCTTTGACAGTATTAATGCAATAATAATTCTATAAATCAGAAGACCAGAAGAAGAAGATTGCTGTAAAATGTAATCTGCTTTTCAAACTTTAGGTCAAACTTCCTCAAATTAATTCTTGAACTCGGACTCTCCCCCCTTTGCTCCCCCCCCCCCCCCCCCCCCCCCGCAGCACTGAATGTCTTCCTTAAATTTGCAGTGATGAAGAAACTACCACAGCTCTTTTAAGTTTGGCTAGGGGCTAATTTCCTTCACTTTTAATGTGAGCTTAATTTGTCTAATTTCAATTTCTGCCTAGTAGATTATCATCTCAACCAGTATCATATTTTTGGTTAACATCCAGGAGAGCTTGCACAGGGACCTCTCTCCTGCCTGGCTGCCCCCCAGCATTTCCAAATCTGTGACCTGGTAAACCTCTATTAGTCATTATGAAACCAAAAAGACAGGTGACAATTCACCTGGCTTTTTCCCCTCCAAGTACAAAATTCAAACAGTTTTTGATGTTGCCTATTTTAATAGTAAATTTTCTAGTCCTTTAATGAACTAATAGCATTAAAATCACCTTTGTTCCTACAGATTTCAATTATAACACATGGTTGAAATTATTACTGAAACTCAAACTGAGCTCCCAAATATATTATAAATCATTTTTTCCCCTTCAGAAATGCACATAAGAGTTGTGTCTAAATCAGCAATGGCTGTATCAGTACCACTGAAGGGAGAACACTATCAGGCATTTGGGAAAAACACATCCATTATGCTTTAATGATCAACACTGAATATTAAGCATCAAAAAGTGAAATACACATTGACCTTCCTCTTCTATTTTTCCCTCTTTATTCTGAGAGCTGTTTCACATAATCTTGGAGAAAGGCTGGCAAAACAAACTTCTATTCTTACAGTGCATTACAAGATCAACTGTAAGATATTTACATTAAAAATAAGTATCAATCCAGCACGATTCACTCTTCCTCATCTTTTCTTGGCAAATTAGAACAGGAGAACAGTACCACTGTGCAACAGCGGCCACCATCATCCGCCACACATCATTACACTAATGCACTGGAGAATCAACCCAGCCTTCTGAACCTAGTAGTAAATAATTCAGTTGGAAGGAAAGGAATAAAATGCTAGTGAACTGTCATGACCATCCATCCATTAATGCCTCCTCTAACTCAGCTTTATCAGCAGGGTTTTCTTTCAAAAGCAGTGGAAGAGGCATTCAGCTAGAACCTCTTAGCCTCCTCTGCCCAAGAAATGAGACAGAGCAGTTTAGGTTCTGAAAATATAATTTTCATTCCAAATTAATAATGTTGAGACAAAGGTCAGAGACTTATTATTTCATTACTGCTTTCAAAGTTAAGATATGAGTCGTGCAATGCAAACATGAAATGATATGCTTAGTTAAAAATAATTAGGTTTAAAATCAGTAATAGGCAAACAACTGAATTTCTGTTCAGTTGATAAAGCGGCCAGCTGCTTTTTGTGGCAAAAATTCAATTCCATACCGAGAACATAAGTGGTAGTGGTGGGAGGGGGTACTGCAGGATATTATCCTGTCTACTTAGCCAGAGGAAATTCAAAGAAACTTTGACAAAACGAAATCACCAACCTTTTGTTTAGATGAAATTTAAACAATACAGAAGAAGGACTTATTTTTCTTAAGTCAGCAGGACTCCTCCACCCAAATCTACACAAACTACCGACTCATATAAACCCCACTGACATGAACAGGGATTAACATATAAATACTTCTGCAGTTGTGGGTTTTAACTCCAACTCTGGCCCAAGCAGAGGAGCTAACACAGGCAAAAAGCATACAGGAGGTCTTACCTGTTTGGTGATATCATAAACTATCACGGCTGCTGCTGAACCTCGGTAGTACATTGGAGCCAAGGAATGAAACTGTTAAAACATAATCATCCCCCCCAACAAAAAATATCATTAATAAATCAGAATTATCACACACTTTGTCAGGTCATATGGCAGGATGGCCATGGTGGGACCACTGACTTTCTTTCATCCCATAAAGAACAGACTTCTTCAGCGGTTGCCTATCTTTAGTTTTCCTTAAATACCAAGGAAGCGGAGCTCCCTTATCTCCTGCTGTTCTTCATCCCACTGGATTTACACGATCAGCACTTACAGGTTCAATGCATCTTTTCCATTACAGGGCATAGACTCTAAGGACAAGTTTTGACATGAAGATCACCTACACTTGGAGGTCTAACCAGACAGCATATAGGTACCTTTCCCTGGCAAACCGCAACATTTTGCCGTTGTAGTTGTAACAGACTGGATCCAGCTTGGGTTTGAGTTTTATAAAACACTGAAATTGACTTGGATAAAATTAACTTGTCAGAAAACTCTGAACACCTGTCATGTTTACTCATCCTATACAATGACAGATATTTTGAAAAACATGGGTTCTTGCAGCTTAAGTTACTATTCAGCTTTTTGTTTCAATGGAAACATCCTTTAAGAAAAAAAAAGCAATAAATATGTTTATTATAACAACAGCTTGCCAATGAACAGCATAATTTTTATAATTTACCATGACTAAGCAGCTGATTTAGAATTTCAGCTTATAATTACACAGAGAAAGGAAGTCAAAAAGCCTTTCTGCTGATTCAACTAAACAGTCTTAAGCAAACCAAAAATAATCTTTCTTGAAAAATACATTTAGTCTCACTATACTTGTGCAGCCATTTTACAAATTTTTATTTGTAAAGTGATCTGCAAAAGCTTCATATAAAGCTGCAGCTAATAATTGAGGCCAACTCCTAAATCAAATGCAGGGTATGAATCTCACTGCCCCCGAACATGCATGGATCCATGTGTTATATTGCACACCTCTGCAGATTTACTGGACACATCTTTTTCTCAGGACTGTACTTACAGAGTGAGCATTTAGACCTAGCAGCCTCCACATTTCTTGCTGTTTCACATGCAATGTATACAGCCAGTTATTTGTAAAACTGTTTCATTTGCCAGTTTCTAAGCTACTTCTCACAGATCACACCCTCCAGCTCAAGGTCGACACTTTCTCTTATAGCAGTAAGGATGCACAGCAGCAGTGACAGATGGTCAAGTGCTGAAGTGTTTTAGGGAGCGAGGCAGGTGGGAGAGCTCATTAATAAGAGAAAACAGCAGGAAAGAGCAGGAGAAAAGAAAGAGGAATCAGTCAAGAAACGTGGTCTAAAGAAAAGGGATCAGCCAAGTTCCTGAGGGAGTTGGGTAGATGCATGCCTTCTGGGCTTTTAGTGTGTGACTTTATTACTTGCATGTTTAGTGTAATAAACACTTTCCAGAATTTTTAAACTTCCAGATCATGACAGAAATTTCCAGTGTGTTAGAATAGACTAGACTATTTCAGTTGGAAGAAACCGACAATGATCATCTAGTCCAACTGCCTGACCACTTCAGGGCTGACCAAAAGTTAAAGCATGTTATTAAGGGCATTGTCCAAATGCCTCTTAAACACTGACAGGCTCGGGGCATCAACCACCTCTCTAGAATGCCTGTTCCAGTGTTTGACTACCGTCTCAGTAAAGAAATGCTTCCTAGTGTCCAGTCTAAACCTCCCCTGACTGGACGCAACTTTGAACTGTTCCCACGTGTCCTGTCACTGGATCCCAGGGAGAAAAGATCAGCACCTTCCTCTCCACTTTTCCTCCTCAGGAAGCTGTAGAGAGCAATGAGGTTGCCCCTCAGCCTCCTTCTCTCCAAACTAGACAAGCCTTAAGTCCTCAGCCGCTCTTCACAGGACATACCTTCCAGCCCTTTCACCAGCTTTGTTGCCCTCCTCTGGACACACTGAAGGACCTTCACATTTTTCTTAAACTGTGGTGCCCAGAACTGCACACAGTATTCAAGGTGAAGCTGCACCAACACTGAATACAGTGCAATAATCACCCCTTTTGACCGGCTGGTTGTGCTCTGTTTGATGCACCCCAGGGTGCAGTTTGCCCTCTGGGCTGCCAGGGCACACTGCTGACTTGTATAGAGCCTGCACCTGACCAGCACCCCCAGATCCCTTTCTGCAGGGCTGCTCTCCAGTCACTCCTCTCCCAGTTTATACTTGTGCCCAGTATTACTCCTAGGTGCAGAATCCAGCATTTGGAGTTGTTAAATTTCATCCTATTAATCACAGCCTAATGCTCCAACCCACCTAGATCCCTCTGCAAGGCCTCCTGTCCCTCAAGAGAGTCAACAGCAACTCCCAGTTTGGTATCATCAGCAAACTTGCTAATGGTGCATTCAACTCCTGCATCCAGACTGCTGATAAATATATTGAACAGAACTGGCCCTAGAACTGAACCCTGAGGAACGCTGCTGGTGACCAGTTGCCAGCCAGGTGCAGCCTTTTGAGATTTCAGCCAGTTCTTCACACAGCACACCATGAACCTGCTCCTCCCACAATTGTACAACTTGTCCAGAAGAACAGTGTCAAAAGCTTCACTAAAATCCAGAAAAACTACATTCACCACCTTCCCTTTATCCAGGGTGACCTTATCACAGAAGGATATCAAAGTAGTTAAACAGGACTTTCCCTTTCTGAACCCATGTTGACTATGCCTGATGATTGCATTATCTTTAAATGCCTTTCACCCAGTATAACCTTCTCCATAATTTTTCCAGGAACTGAGGTTAGTCTAAACAGGTCTATAGTTCCCGGGATCTTCCCTCACATGTTTCTTGTAAACTGGAATAACACAGGCCAGCTTCCAGTCTGCAAGGACCTCCCCACACTCCCAAGACCTTTGGTAGATGATCGAGAGGGGCCCTGCCATAACACCTGCTAGTTTCTTTAGAACTCTGGGATGAATCCCATCAGGCCCCATGGACTTGTGAACATTCAGCTGATACAGCTGGTCCCTTACAATTTCAGTGTCCACAAATGGAAAGTCACTGTTCACACACTTGTGATCCTCCAATTCAGGGGACTGGGCAGCCCAAGGTCTATCAGGATTATTAAAGACTGAGGCAAAAAATGCACTGAATGCCTGCACTTTTTCTTCATCCCTAGTCAGATGACCATTTTCAACAAGTATCAGTCCAATGTTTTCTTTAGACCTCTTCTTAGTATTAACATACTTTAAAAAGCCCTTCTTGTTATCTGAAACAACACTGGCCAGTTTCAACTCTAATTGAGCTTTGCCCTTTCACGTCTTTTCCCTGCACAAATGAACCACAGCTTTGCATTCTTCTTGCAAAGCCTGACCTCACTTCTAGAGATCATACAGCGCCTTTTTCTTTCTGAGCTCCATGAGGAGTTCCTTGTTCAGTCAAGCTGGTCTACCCTGCTTGCTTCACTTACAGCACAGTGGTATTGACTGTTCCTGTGCTTCTAAGAGGTGGTTCTTAAAGACTGACCAGCACGCGTGGACTCCTAAGCCCTCAAAAGCAGATTCCCACAGTAATCTGCTATATAGCTCCCTGAATAGTTTGAAGTTTGCTCTCCTGAAGTCCAGAGTAGCAACTCTGCTGTCCTTTTTTCTCATTACACTCAACCATTTCATGATCACTGTGGTCAAGGCAGCCACCTACCATCACATCCCCCACAAGTCCTTCTCTATTCACAAACAGCAAGTCTAGGAGGGCATCTTTCCTAGTTGGCTCACTTAGTACCTGTGACAAGAACTTATCTCCTACAAAATTCAAGAATTTCCAAGACCTGCTCATCAACATGTGTGTTGCATTAAAGTAGCCTGAAAATCAGGGACCTTAATTGTGGAGGGTAGATCTGACCTTTCATGGTGTATGCACACTCCTCCCAGTCTGTAAACTCTGGAAAAAACATATCCTACACACATGCTGATTTGGTTTTAATCTAGATTACATGGTATTCATGAATTTACAAAGACCTCTCAGATAACAGTATCACGCTTCACAGGAGCCATGCAGTTAAACTCACATGCTTCAAATTCCTTCAGTACTGGCCCAGAAAGCACACTGAGAACCTGTACATCATCTTGGGAATTTCTCTCCCTTTTCTTTTGACCAGGTGACAAGAACACTTTCCGTAACAGCTGTTTCACTGAATAATATTGACAGTGTTAGGGCCAGAAAGTAAAAATAATCATAAAAAACAAAACAAAACAAAAAAAACCACCCAACCAAAAAAAAAAAAAAAAAACCCAGAAAAGCAGACCTCTCTCACTGGATCCTGGTCAAGTAGAACCAGATGCAAACTGTAACCAGGATGCAAACTGCCGTTTTTTGGGTAGGATTAACTTTCAGCTGGATTCCCAAACCAGCTTGTTGTGCATGAGATAAGTTCCAGGCTCGCTCAGCCAAAACGAAAGGGTGGGAAATCATGGCTGAGGAAAAGGAGGAAGGACAGGACCACTAGAAGCCAGATTCACCTCAGTTTAGACCCCACTCAAATAGGTCTGCACTTGCAGTACTTTGTGCACATGTCTGCTGGTACAGTCTACTGTCATGGGCAGTTTTACTCTTTTTTCCTATAATAGAAGCAATAATAATTTTGAATTAGTGTGGGTAATATGCAGAAACAAAGAAAACTTATATCTTTGGAGATTAATCACTTCAACAGTGCGTTGCATTTCAGTAACAGAAATGCTAAACAATGTCAAACCATGCTTGACCTGCTCCTTGTGTCAAGAAACATAAAAAGCAGTGACCAGAGGTGCAGCACGCAGGAGGAATGCAGTTCCTCTGCTATTTAAGGCAAAATAAAGTACTTAAATATTCCAATTCCTCACAAGCTTGCAAAGAGGGAGGGCAAGACCACAGTGAGCTAGGCTCAGAAAGGCAACTGCCTTTGAAAGGCACTCAGGTTCAGTAGCTGTTGTTAACAAACAAGTATGACCTCCCTACTCTACTCAGAATCTATTTACTTGATCAGCTGACAGGACAGTTATTTCCTCTTTCATGACTCTACAGTAATATTTTAGCTATAAGGCCTTTTAAGAGGAGAAAACATTTTGTCCATGTTTGGGCATGTAGCTTCAGAATTTGGGCTTTTTTAGTATCAACTGATAGATTTCATCTGGCATATAAGTTTATATTCCTATTTGGATAAACCTGACACTCAAGATTTCATATTTTACATTGGACAAAGTGACCAAAATGGGATTACAATGCATCTTAACGTAACTTCCTATGGTCTGTGAGGAAAAAAAAAGTACTTTGAAATTGTTTAATAACAACTGAAAGTACACTAGTAACAACTATTATCAGTTATCACAGTACAGAATATCAAATAAAACCAAAATTAAATCCCCTTCATCATTCTTTTGTGCAGGCTAATAACCAAACATGATATACTATGTCCCCGTCATAAGAAATCACTGTTGTCCACAAGAAAACAGGAAAAGACTCTTTGCAACACTGAATAAATCAAAAGGGGTTGAAAAATTGTAACTCTGAGTAAGTTTCATGATCTAATAATAGACTCTTAACGAACATGTTTTATGAGCATGGCTTTTCCAATATCACAAACATACTTGTAAAAACATTATGCAAATAATTATATTCGATGCTTTTTTTTTTTTTTTTCCTCTTAAATCAGTGCCCAAAAGAACAGTCCTCTTGAACTTTTTCCTGGCCTAATTACCTAGAAAAAGAGAGTCACGCAAAATTAATTAAAGGGCTACAAAATACTAATGTGCACATTTTTCACCTGCCAAGGACCAAATGTGGGACAGATGCCCAAAACAAGTGACACACAAAAAATCATCTCACAAAATTAAATCTCACAGGACTCCTTCTGTATTATAAATTACAATGTCTATAACCTTGATTTTATAGCTCAGTATTTCTGTATCCAGTAATTCCCAAGAAAATTAGGAGAAACAGGAGCAGTTCAAGCTTTGGCATGAGAACAGCTCTGCTTCTCAAGAAGGGGCACCTAAAATGCTTGAGTAGCGAGCCATGGCTCTGCCACATGGACACCCAGGTCACAACTCCAACTTGCCGGGGAGCCAGCCCCTCTGTAACCCACCCCCCCAAGAGAAGTGCTCTGGCTGATGTCATCCCTACCTGCAGCCAGCAGCAGATCACATCACCTTGGGCTAATGGGGAAACACAGACCCAAACCAGTCATCTATCAGCTCCCACCATCACAAATAACCACACTGCTAACTCAAGTCAAAAGCTGATCATGGTCCAGCCTAAAATCATTTTGAGTTTTCTTCCATGATATTTTTACAACATTGTATTATTTTGACAATTAATAAAATTCTGAATTCCTAATTACTAAGTTACTTGTAATTTACTTGCACCTTGACTTACTGAAATTCAAGCATCAATGCTTGCCTTCAGCTGAAATATGAATATAGAGCAGTCATGCAGTCTTAACTTTGCCAGTCTGCTAAACCAGGCTCTTTCAGTCTGAAGATAAGGTAATGAGGAAAAAGCAGGGTCTAATTGCTTTTCTCTGTGCCTGGTCCAGCTTCAGTTTGTCTTTCCTAATTGCTGGTGACCAGGTTTGTAATGCAGCGCTCTAGACGTAACCCAGCCTTAACTGCACTTTCCCCAACACGTAAGACATTTCTCATGGCTGCATCATACATACATAATCATCTTTTAAGCATTAAAAACATTCACAGGTGGCTTCCTCCTCTGTTTCCAAAATCACCTACAACTTTACAGCATACATTTTTGTTGGGAGTCAAAAGGTACAAGGACTTGCTGCTTTACTACTGAATTTCATCCCCACTGTTTCCCACTAGTTTCCACCATAACCCCCTAGGAACTGGGAATACCTCCCACCTTTGTATAATGAGTATGCTATCATGAGCAGCTCACCTACTATGGAAATTTAGAAGTCCTGTGCCTCTCATTCAGTACCCACAAAAAGTTTGCCTATTTGCAAATACTGATGCACCTCACTCATCAGGCCCATTCTGCTTCTGTCGGGATTGATAACAACTTGTAAGGCTGAGGACACTAAACCATGCAGTGCAATAGTTAAGCTGTAGGAGTACATTTTCCAATTCAACAGGTACAGTCAAGCCAAAAGGGCCATTCAAAATATAAGAAACTTACTTTACAAAAGACACGCCAAAAAACAAAATCAATGACTTGTGTAGCTTCATGCAGACTTTTACGACTCTCTTCCTTAGAGCACGCCACACAGCGTGCTACATACCTACACAGTTGCATAAGTACTGGCGAAATGCTAACTGGATTCGGAGCACCTTCATACTCATGCTCCTCTACCAACACGTCCACTTTGTACTTGCGGTTCATCATCTCTGCCACTAAGGAAGAAGAAGTGAAGCCACATGTGCATTATGAAATTTCCTCTGAAAGCAGGTCCCCTTTTTCTCTCAGGATCCAACTAGAAGCTGCCCAACCTTACAGTTGTACAGTCCTGCAGCACAGAGGACAAATTCAGTCTTAGGTGGTGCAAATGCAAGTTCAGCTAACCAGAGTTGTTCTCATTAATTCCAGGAGTATTTTGGAATTCTGCAACCCCTCATCTGGCCATCTCACTGAAGTCAACAGAAGCTTTGACCTTGCAAAGGGCAGAAAAATGGAACCAACCAGCCATTAAGAAATTTACCACCTATTTAAGAGCTCTGTAGTATTTTGCTTTCTGTTTCCTGTGCATCTCATCATGGAGGGGTATATTTGGTCATAGGTAATGCTGTTCACATTTCCTTTGTACTAATGGTACAGAATGGGGAAGAAGAAAAAGCCACACAATAGCCATATCACAATACTTAGAAAAGAAAAACAAATTCAAGGGAACACAACATAAATCACACCCAAGCTGTGGTAGTAAAAGTCTCTTAACCATGTCTAAACCATGCTGGCTTAGAAAGCAAAACAAAGGCCAAATAAATACAAAAATAAAAAACTACCACTCTTGCCTATTTATATAGAGGCTGACAAATGCTACTGAAGACAGTCTGGATTCATTCAATCTGCCAGGCACACCAGGGAACAGTAATTCATGTCAGCAGCTCTTTGCACCATCCTGTAGTGCTACACCCCAGTGCTGGCTTACTGCCACAGCAGAGCTGTCTCTTCCAAACTCCAGAGCCAAGAGGAAAAGAAAAAAAACAAAACCAAAACCAACAAAAAACCTTCCACAACTCCTCTGTTGGGTTGCTTTTACCATCCTAGACCGCAAAGAACATCACTTGGTCTTACTGCAAAAGGATTAGAGATCTGCCTACAAGCACGGCTGGAAAGGGTAAGGATGCATAAAGTAAGCAGAATCAGACCAGCGCTCAGCAAGTGTTACGCACCTTCTCAAGTCACAGGCTGAATTCAGCTAAGATTTTTCCACATGGTGCCTTTTCAAGCATCTGCAGGTGCACAGCAGCACAAGATTTGCTTCCTGACAGCTGTAATCATTTGACTAGATTTCATTCCCATTCTTGAGGAGATGCTCTGACTAAGTATGTTGCATCTGAGTGGCCAAAATCAAACCACCTGGCTCCTCTCAAGGTCAGAGATCCTTACACTTTCTTTATCTGGGTGCCATTAATGGTAAGGACAGCCACAGCTTCTAGCTGTCTGCTAGCCACTTACATGTGTGGGCAGTGACATAGCTCTGCAGCTTCCTTCCCCTTCCTATTATACACACTCACCTTGCTAGATTAGGACTTTTACAGACCTTGGTTCCCTCACTCCGCAATCCATTCCCAGCCCCTCTTGCAGGTGATTTTGGGTGTCCTGTTTCTCCTGTCCTTGGTCCTTCCTGCCATGCCACCCCCACAAACCTCTTCAGACCCATTCCCAAACCCACCTGAAGCACATTCCTCCTCACACTTTGGCTCCTGTTCCTATAAACCAAACTGTTGAGGTTCTCACAGTGAAAAGCATGGTAGATCAGTGGCAGAAACATATTACTACCAGCCTGTTTAGGAGAGCTGCCTTAACTGCTTCCGTGGATCAGGGAAGCACCCATGAGGGAATAGCCAGAGGTTACCACCACTGCTCCTGCATTGCACAAGCTCATTGAAGCAGTCCATACACCATGAACAGTACCTATTCCACAGCTTGGGAGCCTCCACTTGCCCAAGCCTGGGCATTTACATGTCACCTTGTTCCTATCACCTTCCAGGCAGCAGCTGCCAAACAAACAGAAAATTGGGGTGTGGAGAGAAGCAAAGGCAAAAACCAGAAGTGTGAAACACATTACCCTGACACATAAGCTTCTCTCACAAGCAGCAGCACAGGGAGGGATACAAAATTCCTAACATTCTCAGCTGGCAAAGAGCAAATGGAAAAATGTTACGCATGAAAGCCACTATCAGATACCATTTAGCATTTCATAACGTGGAGTAGTTTTCCCTTCATGACTGAAGACTGAGATTCCAGTTCTCAGGATTCACAAGCTGAATAAATCAGGAGAGATCTATCTGTCTCCAACCTACAGGTATTTTTTGCTAGTTAAATTGAAGAAGATATATACATAAAAATGAAGATTTTTCTCAAATATGTAAGAATTCTTAAAGCAAAAAGGAAAACATTTTTGGATAATCTTTTGGAGGTATTTTAAATAACCAGAAAACAAATCTTTGCAACATCACAGAAGTGACTTGTGCTTAGCCCTTCTGAAGTTTACAGTCATTAAACAAAGGGTGCAAAAGACACTACACCTATTCTGCAGCTCACTGTCAAGCTACACATGGTAGAAGTTTGCTGAAGCTTAAGAAAAAGCACATCCATGTGCATCTCTTAAATGATTTACCATGCTTTACGCTCACTCTAAAAATAGTAAAAATAACATATTCACTTACTAGCTCTAATGCCACTGATGCTCTCACAAACGCACATGCTACCAAATCACCTGCTGACCTTTGCAGCATGCAAACAGCAGCTCACTACAGGAAGGTCCTTACACCACATACAAGGAACCACCTCCACACTGGACTAAGCTGAGGGTCAGTCATCAGAGTCACCTATATAAAACTGTAGAGCAAAATTCAGGCCATGTCTTGACTGCACAAGTAATTCAAGTCATTGATAGTTGCTGTAAACTCCTCTCAGGATAGTCTGGTTTCAGAGGAAGCATCCATAAGCTCAGTGATTAGATTGCTCAGTTTAGGCAAAACATCCCAGTCAAGACTGCGGCAAAGACAAGTCCTCCCCTCAAGGAGCATTTTCACCTCCCACCTTGTGACACTCTCTGAATCAGCAGGACAACTACTGTCACTCAGAAAAGAGGGGACTATAAATCACTGTAGGTATCTCATCAGTCAACCTTTTCCAGGAAATGGAGCAGTTTAAAAAAAAAAAAAAAGCCCACAACTCACGGTAATTCCTACCAAGGTTTAAACTGGGCTCAAGTAATTGAGGTTCCTTCTATTAAACAAAATTAAAAATCCCAGAGTTCAACACAGTAAATTTTAAAAGGACAAAGACAAATTTTCCTGCCCTAGAAACATGGCCCTCAGGCTCCCTAACTATTTGCTACAATATTCCTCAGCTGGCAAAATGGAAAGCTGGCAGCCACCCAAGGTATTCAGACAAAGCACTGCAATTAGAAGCTACTTAGAGCACCATGAACCAAAATATATGCTAATAAAAACATCATTAACTAACTTGTGAAGAGACTTCTTAGGGGAGGGAACCTTTGCTAACAGTAACATAATTGTTGTGCATTTAAATCCTGGAGTCCACAGCAACAATTTAAAGCTGATGGGGGAAAAGTGAGATAGGGAAAAAAGTGACATTTGAAAAATAGTGGGGTGGAGGGAAAGTGACTCTGAGAAACAGAATAAGGTGAGCTTGTCTGATAGCACACCAACACAAAGCAGCTGGGTCTGCAAAGACCAGTACTTAGGCACAGAAAAGTAGGGGGATTTTCTTAAGTGTGCTGACAGTTCAAGATGCTCCCTATCCAAAAAGGGAAAAAAAAAAGAACATGATAGAAGGATTAAAGAAGCTTTCTCCTTTTGTAATCAAGTACAATGTGAATTTCCCACACTGAGAGCAGCTGGAGAGCCATGTACCCCTCTCCAGGGTCTCCTCCAGGAAGCAAGCTGAGCATTCACTCCCATCAAGGCTATGATTGAAATGCTTTTGATCTCCATTTTTTGCTGTGTTATTGTCATTCTACAGAAGTGATGTTTGCTTCTTATCTCCCACAAAATGGCAATTCTAGTTCCTTTTCTACTCTGCCTACAATTCCAAGTTTTCTGACACAACAGAAATATTGTAACTATCATCCATATGAATTAGAAGTTATCTGTTCTCCATGACCAACTTCTGACTGGTTGGTCTGTATATTAAGGTTCTTCAACTAACTCAGCTGTTCCTACAAGCTTTTAAACCCAGCAATGACCAGCATTTCTGAAGGCTTGCAACATTACAAGTGGCTATCTGAATATCGATTTAATGCCTTAAGGGGGTGCTGAGTGCTTCCAGCTGGCTTCTCTGAGCACCTAGGACATGGCTCCTTTTCAGAAACAGCCACGTGAATTCTCAGCTTCTCCCAACTGACTGAAGGCAGCCAGGAGTCACACGGGTTCTCACAGGGCACGTCTTAAATAAGGGCTTACAACTAAGATATTCAAGAATGGTTTCTCTAAACTCTCCAAGCTGGCAGTTCCCCAGTTTGTTGTCCAGAGAAACTCACAAAAAAGGAGAAATTCATGAACGAGGATCACAGAAGTGCTGCTGCTGCTGTTTCCGCCTGCCCACTCTACCATGGTTAAGGTTTGAGCTTAACTTCCATGACATAAGTGAGGCTTCAGTTAAATCTGACTCAGGGCTCTTCTGCCGTGAAGGCTCCATGTCAGCACATAGACACAGCACCAGCTGGCACAGCTGGGGAAGCACAGCACACCCCAACTCCAGAATAAGCACTCGCACGTCCTGTGCTTGGCCTTGTGTTTAGGAGAACGAAGCCAAACAAAGGCAATGTTGAAAGAACAGGAAGCCCTAAACAACGCTATCAGCAGTATAGACAATAGACAAAACTTCCAGACTTTAGCAGTGGAACATAAAGCCTCAACAAAGAACATGAGAAGGACAACAGCTCTCAAACCAGAAACACCGCTTGGAAGACATCTATTAGTACACTATGAAAAACATTAATAGGCCCACAGGTTGGGGTAGGCTGGAACCTTTGGGTCATTACTATTGTTCAGAGGGTATCAAGAAAGAAATTAGCAGGGGGAGACATTTGTTCTTGAATAGCAGATCAGAAGCAGCAACACAAGACGAGGTAACCAGAATCCCAGATCAAACTAAAGTGAATAAGCTATTGAGAAGCATCATGTGTCTAGCTGTAAAATGGGGATGTTCTAGGACAGAGAACGACCTGGAACAGTACGGACCTCACCTTAGAAAACTTGTCTGTCTCAGTACCTAGGACTCAACATCAACTCTGTTTACAGTATCACCCCAGTTTCTTAGAGTCCTAGTGAAGGATTAGGAATACATTGTGCAAACACAGAAGAAAAAGATGGCCCCAGGCCTAAAGAGGTTATAATTCATGATTACACATGAAAACCTGTAACATAACTTATCTGTAATAGATTCTGAGAAATTTAACATGGTTTGTGGTGGTCACTGCTCATCATTGTTGGACACGAAAAAAAAAGGAAAGCAGATGTTTGAAAAATGATGAGCCTAAAAAAAATTGAGAGGAAACATAAGGGACTAGATGGGAAGGATGGATTTTGTGTCCAAGAGTCAGAGCTCAGTCACAGATTTCCTGCCTCAAAAGAGGCATCATTTAGTTCAGTAAATACGGCTTTATTAATATTCACCTACTTTAAAAAAAAGCTTTGAGAGTCTTAAGACTATGTGAGAAAATAGATTAATACTTATATCTAAATGTCAAGAACTGAGTTTTGTGTGCTGAAGAGCTTAAGGGAAAAAAAAAACAGACAGCAGAGTGGGGCACTGAAGGAAAGAGAGAGAGAGAGAGAGAGAGAGAGAGAATAAGCAAGGAAACTCAAAGCATGGGAAAGAACACTGAACCTTTGCTACCTCTTGCAATAATTAGCCAGTTATCAGCTCCAGACCATGCAGAAATGGAACAAACAAGACTTAAGGGAAGGAATTATGCTATACTTCAAATATGTTTTTCAAGATCCATTTTCCCATCATAAATAACATACTGAGTTGCTGAAAGTCAACAGATTTCATCAGGGCCACTTTACATCATGCTGCACATTGTAAATAAAAGCAGAAGCATTTCCTGCACTTAACAGCAAAAATCTTCATTGCCCACAATTCACATACAAGGTATGGAGAATACATGGGATATATCAAGACTGACATTACAGCCTGTATAAGCATCTCATTTTACCCCAACCTAACATGAGCATAGCTACATTTTTCTATGAACAGGAACAGTGAAAATTCACAAGAAATTTTGAAGATATTTTAAAATGTGTGCATGGTTTCTTCCATTTCTTTCAAACTTCTCAAGATAAATCTGGGCATATACTAAGAGAACTCTACAGTTCTACAGCATATTACTGCATACTACCACCATCGAGGCTATTAAAAGAAACAAATGACCAATCAGGCTTACATACAGTCAGTAAGAACTAATGCCCACAAACTCTGTTATGGCTTTTTTGAAAATCCAAAGGAAAAGCTACTTAATTTGAGTAACTCACTTCACACACTTGAAAAATCAAGATGAAAACCCTAAGTGGTTCAGGTTGCCAGTGCTAATTTCCAAAATAGTAACAGTGGACACAACCTGTGCCCATATTCAATGTCCCAACTCACCACAACCCTGGAGTCACCACCTAAGCTCAAACCACCTGCCAGCCCATGTGCTGGAAGTCAAGTGCTTTCCAATGCCAACAAAAGCTGCCACACGTAAACCCAGTGAAACCAGTGGGGAGCTGGAGACCGTGCGGGCACTGCCCAAGGTGTCTTCAAGAAAGTGGCTGACAGTTCACACCAGGCTAAGTGGTATGGTCAGCCTCCTCTGCATTTTCCTCACCTGTGAAATGGGAACCTATACACTTGGTGACTGCCAACCACCTGCTTCACAGAACCTTGCAAAGATTCGGTAGGTTTATGCTTACAAAGTCTTCTGAAGATGAAAGGTTTAGAAAAAGTATGCCAACACATTAAAAGAGACCCGGATAACAAAGACATACTGCAAAGTAATACTCACCCGTTCCTGACCAGCTGTGTCCCAGATCAGAAATTTATGAAGCTCATTCCCACAAGGCACAGTTTTAGTCATGAAGGATGCTCTGAAAAGGAGGAAGCAACAGAAATTTATAACGTGACAGTCAGTCTGAATATGTAACCTAGCCAGTTCTGCTGGGTTAGACTGCATATGGGAAACTCCAAAACCTTGATAAAATGCCTACAGAAGTGAAAGTCTCCCTTTTCTCAGATAAAATATATACCTATATACCTATATATGTATTTTAAAAGAAGGGAAAAGCCTCTGAGGTTCAGAGGGCATTTCTGCATGGGCCCAGGAACACAAATTCTCCTGCTGCTCACACGTAGCTTCTGCTGCTAGCTAGTTCCATCTTCTCAGTGACATGGACTTGAGAAAAAGGCATCAGCCAGCATCATACCAGGCAACAAATGCGCAACTTTTCAGTTAAAGGCAGAACACTGGATCACCATGGATCAGAAAAGTCACCTGCTGGAATGCATGTGGTGAACAAATGGAAAAAAGTTCTTCCCACTCTCAGCTCAGATGAAGAAATCTTCATGGCTTCTTGTATTTTTTGTAGGAAATGAAATTCGTCTGTTTTCACAGTGCGATTTGTCTTGTAGGAAAGAGGGTTACAAATTTATAGGTTTTTTCCATATTACAGCATTTCAATTGAAAGCTGGCTAGGAGAGACTGCTAAACTCTGGCAGATTTTTTATTTCCCCCATCCCACCTGGACACTGCTGAACAATTTCTGTTGTGGTAACTTTTTTCCTGACTCATAAAGATGCATTTGATACGATACACTGTCATTACAAAAGCACTGAACAATATATGACTGATTAAAACATTTCCTGAGAATGATATACCAGAGGTCTCCTCTACAGCCATCTGCAAATTGCTCGAATTTAACAATGGTACATTGCTTATAAAAATATTGAGGCAAAATATGTGCATCATTTTCTCTGGTTGTTTTCAGGGTGTGTGCTTTCAGTTGTCACTCTCCTTCTCAAAGCATTAAGCAACACTTTACAGCTTCAAAAACAGGAACTTTAGAGACACAGCACCTACTGTAGATTGCAAGGATTATATATTTAAAACATCTGATCAATTTGGAATAAAAATAAAAATCTTATCTATATAGAAGAGTAATTATCACCTGTGTGCAAGCTAGCCATCACTTCAAATGGAAAAAAAATCCCTTTAATTTTCATAATTATGATAACAGAGGGAAAATATTTTTCTATTTGAGCAGAAGACATTTATTTAGCAACAACAACTACTTGGGGAAAAATGCCGATGGTGACTTAAAAGTAAAGAACCATTCAAGTTCCCATCAATTCCTTCACTGCAAACAAGTGCCCTTCAGTCAGTAATGATATTCATTACATGCTTCCTTTCTCTCTGTCCATTTTTCTCTATTAATTACATTCAGGAGTCCAAAATTGTCCTGGAACTTCAATGGGCAACTTCCAGCTGAGACTCCTTCATGCATCGAAAGGCAGAGCTTTGGAAAATATCGTCTAACCCTCTGAACAACACACAGCGATCAATACCAATACACAGACGTTTTAAAACAGCTCTAACACACAAGTCAGATCAGCCTTACCCACCCAAATTACTCTTTTGTGAACATTAAATATTATCTTCCTTTCCTGTAAGAGATCAAGAACTTTCAAAATTTTTCAGATAATGTTGGACGTGGCAGATTTGTCCCTAAGATGTTAAAAGAAAAAATTTTGGAATCAAAATCAACTACAGGCTTCTGATGGTCTGACACATGGAAGCTGGACAGTTTTTAAAGAAGAACAGGTATGAATTAATTATACTTAGTTTAAATTGCATTGTCCCTATTTGGAGAAAGGCAAGATAATGTGGCACGTCCTAAACCTAGATGAAAGTATGTCCACAGACAGGAACAGACGCTGCCCATGTTCCTGCCCAGCCTGGCAGGACACACAATGTAGGTACATTAAGGGCTCCCCATGGTTCTCCTGCCATTACTCAGTTATGGGGTGCCCTGATCATTGTGCAGATCACGGTCTCACAGGTTGTGGGGTTTCAGTTCTTTAAGCTACATGGATCAGATTTGATACCTCATGGACCAGTGGGAACTAAAGTGATTTTAATCCTAAGGTCCTACAACCAAAACACAAACCTAAAGTGCGAAACTCTTGACAAGACAAAAAGAAAACGTCACCAACTGAGTAAGATATCTAAGAATCTCTTAGTGTAAGATGAATGAAGAAAAACAAAACAGAACATATGGTCCTATGGTCTTATGACCAAAAAAAAAACCTAAAGTGGAAAACTCTTGGCATGACAAAAAGAAAAGGTCACCAGCTGAGTAAGACATCTAAGAATCTCTTGGTGTAAGATGAGTGAAGAAAAACGAAACAGAACAGCTGGAAGTCAACAGCCGTGCACAACACAAGTCCATACAACGTGGTTCTAGGCCACCCCAGAAAAGAGGATCTTTCAAGAGACACCATTCCCAGGAGGAGAATTGGCAGAGCTCTGTCAGCCTCTGCACAATAGAGTATGCTGCAATATAGTAAGTTTAGGGCCCCTCTGTATTCCCAGAAAAGGGAGCGCAGAGCAGACCTGGTCTGGGGCAACCCCAGACTCTCTAAACAGGCGACATGAGCTGAACAACATTAAAGAAGAGTAAAGAGTTGAGTGAGATTGGTAAGACGGAGAAAAAATTATATACAGTATTCAGAGCCTTTCAAAGTAAGGAAAAGAAAGGAGCTCAGCAGAGGGCAGCGAGTTAAAAAATATATAGAAGTAAAAAATGTATTATGCATGGTACTTACCCAATAGTAGGACTAATATTGTGATCAAAGTGGTCCTGGACAAATCGACAAACAATGCTTGATTTCCCAACCCCAGTATCCTGAAAATAAAGAAAAGCATGACAGTGAGTTCAGGAGACCCTAGATACCAATTCTTCACCTGAAGAAACAGTCAAATATTAATTTGTGAAATTAAATCTTCTCTACTGGCAAGTAGGGCAGGTTAAAGATTTCAAAAGAACAGCCAGCACATGGATTATTCTTTTCAAATGTCAGCATCGTGAATGGAGCTCCCTGGTCCTCTTCTCAACACTCCCTTCTCTCCAAGCCTTCTTTTTTTTGGGTGGATTTTATACTCCTGCTGCAAAGACTGCAGTACTTCAAGCATAGCCATTTACATGTACAAGAAAATCCTGTGCTTTCAAACACATGGTAAACTACCCCGCAAAGCCAGAGAAACAATTTCATTCAGGCCCATTGCAAGGGTAGCCTGATCACGCTTCCAAAACAGATTACTAACATCAACCTTTTAGTAGACAGCACTAACTTAGTGGAACTAACTTTTAATGGCAAGACAAGCAAGCCTGCTTGGTGGAAACTTTGCAGAGGCTTCAGGTGGTTTTGAAAAGGCAGGAATCCAAAGATTTGGATCCCCAGAGATGTGCAGCTATCCCTGTGCAGGTTGTGTTACCAGAATGCAGTGAAACAGCATTACTTTAAATGCAACACAACTTGCTCTCTACAATGCAATGTGGCAGGCTGCTTTCATTTGCAGCAATAGTCTTTTTTTTTTTTACCCCCCCCCAATCAGTAAGGAAAAATAACAGCAGCACAGTACTGGAATAAAATTCAGAATAACTGGGGGGGGGGGGGGGGTGGGGGTAGAAAGCTTGACGTTTTGCAGAAATACTATTTTAGGCATTCACAAATATGAGCAACTTCCCCAAAATGCAGTATTTTTCGGTTTGCCTCTGTTATTTCATGAAGCCTTAGACGGTAGGTAGAAGAGTTTAAATTATACAGAGAATTACAAAGGAAGACGAATAGCAATATTGCTATGTCTACCACAGAATTGTAAAGATCCTCCTTAGAGACAAAAAAGATGCCAGGAAATCGATCCTGACCTTTCCAAGACATTAACAATGACAGCTCAGGGTCCAACCCAACCCATTAAAAAGTCAATGGAAAGTTTTCTATTAATTTCATTGGAAGTGATTGCAGAACTACCAGATTGCACCTGGTAGTTCCATTTGTATCCACATTTTAAGACACTTGACTAATTTACACAAACTTCTCAAAAACTACCAAGACAAGAGAATACAGTTTGTTGAGAGCACTACACATATAACTACATATTGAAAAAAAAAAAAAGCAGCCTTTGCCCACACATAACTATATATTAAAAAAAGCCTTTGCCTTTCCTGCAATCAATTTTGCAGTATTTTATATTCTTTTTGAATATGAAAGAAAAAGAATGTCTGTATTTAGATTTCCTTTCACCATGCTTAAATGAAACTATCACCACTGCAAGTGAAGTCTTTATAGACAGTGCTTACTAGAAAACCATCATTTAAACTCTTCTATTTAATTCAAAGCTGTCCTTAGTCATCTTAAAAGCCATAATAAATGCTCATACTACACAGACGATTGTTTATCTACTGTGTTCAATCAATAGGAAAAAAAGATCAAAGAGAGAAGCAGTGTTTAAAACCAGCCCCATAGCCTTTGATCAATACCAGCGACACATCTTGTTGCTATTCCCAAATTTTGACTTCATTATGGATTCCAGCTGACATCTCTATATAATTACTAGACCAGGATGGCAGAACACTTAAAAAAGAAAAAAAAATAAGCTCCTCTGTGATGAAACTGAGGATCCAATTATTATTCCGGACTTTTAATGTTGTGGAGAAACCAGAACTACCACCCACTAAGTGCGAGGAATTACATTTCCCTCTTGTGGGGACACAGTTTCTGCCACCGTGTTTGAAACTAGACATTGACTCCCATGACCCAATGATGCTTAAGTTTCACGTACCTCCTTCAGCTCCCTTGACGGGTCACTCAGAAGGGCAACTGCAATTACAGCTCCTGAGCAAGAGAAGACCAGTCTCTGGCAAGGACACGACATCCACAAGTGTGGATTAAAGCTTAGCTCATTTTCCTGGAAGCTCCTACCTCTTCATCTCTCAGTTCGTGGTTCTTACTAATGTTTCACGCTAACGTTAAAGGAACTTTCGAAGTTTCTATTGCTCTCGCAACAAGCACGGTTCAACTTAAGCATATGTCAGGCACACCAATATCGCTCAAGAAGCTTAAATGCATTCTTACACTTTACTCCTGGGGTTGCTTGGACTACCGAGAGGGCTAAATTTACCCCTGGTGCAAGCTCAGTGAAACCAATGGACGTGGACCACAAACGAACCTGTCTTTAGGATGACCACTGTTGCAGCCAGTGGCCAGTGCTTTCCAGGAGCCAGGCAATTTACTGCACCAAGGGGTTCAGTTGAAACAAGCCCTCCCAGCTTCTGTTTTGTTGCCTGGAGGATACAAACAGCCAGCTACCAGAGTATAATTAGAGCACAGAGGGGAAGGAAGTAAGAAAGAAAACACTTCCCACTTAAGGCTGTGATTATCATTCCATCACAGGATTTGAAACTACTTAGACAGTTTTCAGTTCACGTTACCATACCATCAAACAAGACACTCACCTGCCTGAAAGCAAAGCAAATCATGGTGCATGAACACTGGACAACAACTTGAAAACTTAGAAATCTTTTACTGCTGATAGACCTTATCTTTTATTGACAATAGGGAACTATCTTTCAGGTTGATCTCACAGAATTCAAGGAAAACATGATTGCTTCAAAGAAGCAGAAAAAGTATTCACTTCTCACCAATGCACTGAAATTAAACCTCCTTGGTAAGGCTGTACAAAGCTTTCCTGCTACTATCTGCTTTGTCCTTTGCTATAAGGTCTCCCTCTAAATACATCCATTTTTCTAACATCTGACGGGGATGATCACCCTTGTTCTGTTCCTTTTTCTTCAAAGGATTATAACAGACTCGTCAAGCCACATGCCTGGGTAGCATTCAGGCATGCAGATGACTTATTTTTCAGTTCTCAAATTTCTGCTTTTTGGCAGCTTTTTACACCCTCTCATCTGTTTTTCTTTTTTGTTTTACTCCATGTTAGTGTACATATAACATCAAACATACACCAAGGAATAACAAGGCTTATGTAAAAGGTCATAGCAGTATTGAGCTGAGTGGATTGGACAAGTTTCAGAGACTGAGAACATGTCCTCAGGAGTTATGTCACACTTTAGGGACCACATCCTGCAATTCCTCAGAAAAATCCTTATCCATGGGAAATCCAAGGGCTTCAGCACTACACTGACTCATCACGATCAAGAGTATACCACTACATGAAAGGAGAGGCAAGAAAGAAATAAATATAATTATTCTGAATTAAGGTGTTCATGATGCATTTGATGAGTCACTCATGGGACCAACTGCATGCTTTGTTTTTCTTCTTCTTCATAAGCCTCATAGCACACTTACAAAATATCAGTTATAAACTGCACTGTACCGAGATAAGCAAAAGGGGTGGGGTGGTGAGGAAGGAAAGGAGTAGAAATGTAATCCACAGTAAGTAAACCGCTATTAGTTCACCAGAAAAAGTAACTACAACTTCAGAATCTCCCACTGGTCAGCAAAATGGATATGGAAATCTGAAGCCATATCAGATGTTTCTGATAAATACAAGGAACCAATGCAAGCATGACTAATTCCTGATTTTCACCCTTTAACCCTGAAGAGATGTTCCCTATTCTTCTAAAATACCTTACCCACAGATTTAGGCATGAGGAATTTAAGAGCACGAGGATGGAGAGCAGCACGCCACAAAAACCAGTGCTTCCACCCACACTTCTGCTCGCGGAGAACCACCGCACTTGGCTCTTCTCAGCTCACATTACTGTAAAGGAGATGAGACTGTATTTCAAGCCAGCAGAATTACACGATGCTGGCAACTCATTTGCAGGCAAACAACAACTGAGCTGCTGATTATTTCTGGCTGATTTGCAGCAGCATAGAAGAAGATTTAAGAAAAAAAAAAAAAGAAAGCAGAAGTTCAATATGAGCAATATATTAAAAAAGAAAACCATTTTCCCATTACAAATAGCCAGTTGGTATATTCCTCTGTCCATTGTTCCAGATGCGTTTATCCCGTCAGAAAAAACTAATGCAGAAAAATTTAGCTCTTTAATTTAAATCTGGATGTCTCATTTATATCTTTGCAAAACCATAGGGCCCAGTCATCCAAGCACTTTTCCACATTGAAGGGAACTATACTATCTTGTAAACACATCCCCAATCAGGACATTAGTCTTTAGCTTTGATGTAATAGCTTTTAACAGATTCAGATGGGTCAAGCCCTATTGTGCTGAGCGAACTACACTCTTCATGTAAATTCTTTTTTACATCTGAAATAGGATAAATGTTGAATTCACAAAAAAATCCACACATATCATGACTGATGACTAAACAGCATCCCTATAATTATGCACACTGCTGCAAGAGCTTTTTTATTCTTGACTACACAGAATTTTTCTGTGCTATGTTAACACATAGAGCTTTTTTAATAGATGTAAAATTAAACCATGCAAAAATCCTTTTATGACTCTAGAATTTTGGAAACACAAATAAAACAAGAATACTAGACGGCACTTCACATGAGGAAATGACACACTAAGAATGAAGATACTGAAGAAACTGCCTTCTGTCCTCCTACTTGCAAAGTAAGAAAAAAAAGATCATCTGGCTTGTAACCACCACGGATCTCATGACTAACTTCCCATTTCAGCTTTAAAAAAAGGGTTGAGATACCCTGGAGGCGGGTGCCACAAAAATCTGCATTGAGAAGTAATGGAGAACTGACCTCTATAAAATAGGGATCCAACACATGGCTCCTTCGGAAGGATGGAAGTTTTCCCATCAGCTTAGACAAAATCAGGATTCAACCCACAGTATTTCAATTTGTATAAATTTTTACAAATTAAAAATGTCTGTCTCTCCGAAGCATTTCTCATCATAACCAAGATTCATTGAGACACCATCTACAGGCAGAGGTCTCATTAAAACTGACTGGGTTTAACATGGGTCTTACATATCAGAAGAATGACCAAGTGCTCAAAAAAAGCAGGTAAAGCAGATGTCATTTCAACAATAATATGGGAAACATTTGGAAGTGATAAGTCTTTATCCTTTCCCATAAGCAAGAAACTAATCCCACGGCTCATGTGGCTTCCACTGAACTCAGAAGGACTCCCAACAGGAATGCATCTGCCCCTCGGGGCCCGTTTGCGCTGAGGCTCCCCAAAAGCTGACCTGCTAACCACCCCAGCTGCAAAGGCACCATAAGCGTTTGGCAGCTCAGCCCTTCCTCAGACTCAGCCCTTCTCTTGATCCCTGATCAAGAGAAAAAGAGTATGATTGATGCAGTCAGGGTTGATTTAGTGTAACTCCCAGGCAGCCTCTTGTGGCGCAGCTTCTTCATCAGGCATAGAGCTTGAATTACAAAGCTGCTCACACCAATGAAAACCCGAGTTCCAGGCAGAAGGTAATACTGGAGCCTACCAGCAAGCTCTTCTGAAGCTTTCTTCAGACTGGTTAGCATCAAGATGTGCAGTAAGTGCACACACCAGAAATAACCATGGCCAAATCTAATGATCTTCTCAGTGCACCTTCTGGTGAGATAATGCTGCCTCATGTCACCTTTCAGACACAGAGAGCAGGGGGTAATAACAATGCTCAATCAAATACACAGAACAAGGGTACAGTCAAAAAGTTGTCCCACTCTCCTGGAAGAGGATCTGCTCAGAGAAGAAGCTGGCTGCTCCTGACTATTAAGAGAAGCAACAACTCCTGGCTCCCTGTCACACATTCATGCCACCGGACAAACTTCTTGGCTCATTCTTCACTAACTGAAAAATAACAGCCAGTTTATGCTCAAGATTTCCCAAGCTAAATTCTCATCTTTGTTACACCAATTTGACCCTTGCCAGTGCTACAGTAGAGAGGAAGGAGAGGTCCTTGCCTTGGCCAGTGCAGAACTTTCATCGTGGGAGTAATTAAGATGTACAGATGAAAACATCTGTATTGGTATGAAGTTTGTAAAAAGGAGAACACTGCCCTTTATAATCAGTGTATTTGATATTTTAAATACCAAAAAAAAGGCACTCAGAATCTCTGCAACTGGCCAGGCAAATCTGAGGTAGAAAGACATGGTTTAAACTTTAGGGGAAGAAAAATAATCAATGAGTCTTACAAAAAATGCAAATGCAGAGAGACCTTTCATTCTAGTAGCTCTGTAAAGCGCAGCTGGTTTTGACTTGGCAGTTGAGCTTCTGCACATTAAAATAGCCATTCTTTCCACTGTCAGAATTGGCCATGCTTTAGTTTCTGATTTACAGTTGAATCCCCCTGACCCACTCCCATTATCCCCAGCAGGACTTTGATGGAATTTGAAAATTCACAGCAGCATAATCACATCGCAGCATTGCTAGATGGTTAGCATTTTGCTAGTTATCATCAGACAAACCGCTAGGCCTGCACCGTAAAGTATTATTGGGCTTTTGCAGAAATGTATGCTCAGCTCTGGTCAAGCCTGGTTTCTAGGAGGAACATCAGTCCTCAGGCAAGGTCTGGCATGCAGCACTGAGATATCCAACCTGCATCTTCCATGCTTTCTGAGATGCCAGTTCTTAACCCAAAGGCACGTGATGTGGCAAGGCTGAGTGCAGGATTATGGCTGTCTTTTAAATTCCAGTGGAGACAAAAAAGCAACAAGCTGAACAACAAAATAAAGCTTTACAATTTGCAGCCTGCTTTAGTCCTCTATGCCTGCCATTAACATTTTAATCATTACTCAGACCATCACATGCAGACAGCATTACAATACTTTCCATGTCTTACTAATCCAGTTACAGCTGCTCTAGAAGGCAGTGGCAGTCGGCTTGAAGAGCATCTGAAACTGGCTTTGGATTTTTAGCAACCATATGAACATACAAGGAAGAGTTATGCACAACAGACTCCTGATCACAGTTTCCAAGGGCAGTATTTTAATCCAAGAACTACTCTACCCAATAAACTTTCTGCTAGCCTTAAACACATCCTTCATCCTTCCCTGTATTTGGGTATCACTTACTTGTCTAAAAACACTGCTGTAAGGAGAATACCTTTCAGGAGACCTGGGTTCAGAGACACCCCTGGGACTGAACTGAACCTGCCAAGTGTCAGGCTTGTCCCAGTGAAAATGCAGCCATGCACTGCAGAGTGGTGTCTAGGAAGAAGTGCAAATAGCTTCTCACTGTATTCAGTTTTTCCATCTGCAAGATGTATCAAGTGAGCAAATCCCACCACTGCATAAACGTACAGATGAAAATACAAGAACAGCTCTTAGACTGACACATTGGCTCTTAGCCACTTCATCAGCACAAAAATGCCTGAGGCTTCAGCCTGAACCACAGGGATGCAGGCTGAGGTGCTCTGAAGCCTCACTTCTGCGGTCAAAAGAATATGCATCTCATTCAGGACACAAATAATTTTTGCAAATTTCAATCTTCATTACAGCCCTGTACAACGAGAAATAGAGTATCTCCCCTGTGAGCAACATGATTGTTGGAGAAGATCCTTTTCCTGTTGATTTGCTGGGATCCCCCTTCCAGAGCTACAGAACTAGCCCAGGGGCACACTTGCTTCCCAAAGCAGCGGCTTGAAACTCCCTGACAGGCCCTTTACCAAACAAGAAGTCTGTCATGTTTTTCCTCCCTACCTCAACACAACCACCTTCAATTGTTTGACTTTCTTCATTACCAAGACTGGCAATGTACTTCTGCAATAAGAGCTCCAAACGACAGCAGACATGGCCTTATGCCCCCTGTGATCTGCAAAGAGTATCTGCAAAGGTCTGGCAGGTACTGGGTTGCAAAGCAAATTCTTGAAAGGGAAGAACTGGAATCACAGTTGGCCTCCAGGAGTGTCAACGTGCTATCATGTACTTTTCTGAGTGAAGGGTATTTGCCAAATGAACACCAACGCTCCCAGTGAGTACTGGAACAGAGTTCCCCAAGATCCCAGCACAAACACACAGATCTCAATGCAACTGTGTTTTGAGGGAGAGGATTATTCTGCAGTGTTTCACTTCTTCAGTAGGAACCATCACAGTTTTTTTGGTCATCTGTCCATCTGTGAACCTTGCAAGAATATCCGTCTGCATTTCTGTTTGTTGCACACCCTTCCCTAAACTCATAATATGTGGCAATATTGGTATCTTTTAATCAGTCGGTATAATACTCCCATAAATGGTCTGTGCCAATTCTTCCATGGTAATATACCCTACATATCATCTCTAATTGCTAGTGTAATTTCAGGCCAATGCTGGTGTTGTGGAGCACAAATTAGCTACAGAATAAGGCTTTTATCTCTGGTGTGCATTAGAATTAGATTAACTGTAATTCCTTCTACAAGTAGGAAGTGCCCCGCTTGCTCTCAGAGACATTCTCGTACCCTCAACTAGGTCACTCTTGTTATATCAGAATACAATCCTTCTTCCTAGTGCTGTAAGGACTGCAATTGGCACAGGAATTCTTGGCGCTATCATTCTCAGCTCACTAGCTGTTAAACAAAAATAACAATTACTTCATTTTACACTGTAACAGCATTATGGGGATTTACATCAGTGATAGTTGTAAAGTGTTCAGACAGTAGTGGCATAGAACCATTTAAGTGCCTTAAGAGATAGTCAGGTGCTGAGTTTATTTGTTTGGGATTTACATGCATCTTCAATATCCCCTGTACATTCCTAATAGCCATTTTAAAACAGAAAAATATCTGCTGGCCGGGGCTTAATGCTATCCGACCTCCTGTGGTGGCTTGACTCTGTCTGGACACCAGGGGTCCACCAAAGCTGCTCTGTCACTTCCCTCCTCAGCTGGACAGGGGAGAGTAAATATCATGAAAGACTCGTGGGTTGAGATAAGGATAGGGAGATCACTCACCGATTACCATCACAGGCAAAAGAGACTCAACTTAAAGAAATTAGTTTATTACCAAACAAATCAAGAGTAGAATAATGACAAATAAAAACTAAATCTTAAAAACACCTTCCCTCACCTCTCTCTTCTTCCTGGGCTTAACTTTACTTCCTATTTTCTCCACCTCCTCCCCTCCAGTGGCACAGGGGGATGGAGAATGGGGGTTGTGGTCAGTTCATCAACCGTTGTCTCTGCTGCTCCTTCCTCCTCAAGGGGAGGACTCCTCTCATTCTTCCCCTGCTTCAACCTGGGGTCCCAACCATGGCAGACAGCCCTCCATGAACTTCTTCAGCATGGGTCCTTCTCACAGGCTGCAGCTCTTCATGAACTGCTCCAGCATGGGTCCGTTCCACGGGGTACAGTCCTTCAGGAACAGACTGCTCCAGCATGGGTCCCCCATGGGGTCACAAGTCCTGGCCAGCCAACCTGCTCCAGCATGAGCTTCTCTCTCCATGGGGCCACAGGTCCTGCCAGGAGCCTGCTCCAGCACGGGCTTCCCACAGGTCACAGCCTCCTTCAGGCACATCCACCTGCTCTGGCGTGGGGTCCTCCACGGGCTGCAGGTGGATTCTGCTCCACCATTCACCTCCATGGGCTGCAGGGGCACAGCCTGTCCCACCATGGTCTGCACCAGGGGCTGCAGGGGAATCTCTGCTCCAGCGCCTGGAGCACCTCCTTCCCCTCCTTCTTCACTGACCTTGGTGTCTGCAGAGTTGTTCCTCTCACATATTCTCACTCCTCTCTCCAGCTGCTGTTGTGCAGGGTTTTTCTCCCCCCTCTTAAATATGTTATCCCAGGTTGCTGATGGGCTTGGCCTTGGCCAGCAGTGGGTCCATCTTGGAGCCAGCTGGCATTGGCTCTATCAGACATAGGGGAAGCTTCTAGCAGCTTCTCACAGAAGCCACCCCTGTAGCCCCCACTGCTACCAAAACCTTGTCACACAAACCCAATACACCTCTGAAAGTGTAACTTGTCATCTGATCCCTTCTCTCGATTTGTTTTCCTTTAGTCCACATTAGTTAGCAAAACATGTACAGTGATGGCCCATCTGCTTCACCTCAGAGCTGGATGTGTCTGCAGTCCTGGCCACCTCTCTGGTTCTCAACCAGTCACTGAAGCCAAATGTCTGCTGCCAGTTTTGGCTCCCTTACCAGCGTGATTATTCAGCATGTGGTTTCCTTTCACACACATCCTGCACGCATTCTTCTGTGGAATTAAACTCGGGCCTGCATACCTACTCTGGTATCTGCCATACTTGGAGCCAGGAAACGCAGTCCTACTTGTCCTGCCATTTTGTAGGCTTCTCTGGAGTTAATAAGTTCTCCGTATTCATTGTCACAGGTCCACTGCTCTCCCCCAGATCCCAGCCCAGTAATCTTTTAGAGACAAAAAGCCCTAATGCTCGTTTCAAATACACTTTCTTTAATGCTAATGTCTGTATAGTAGCTAATGTTAGCAACAAATTCACTTCCCTACAGACATTCATATATCTGTATATGTAATATTATATGAAATCAAAGTCTCTCCTAGAGTGTTTCCAAGATACTTGGCATTATCCCGCTATCATAACTAGTGCTCCAATCTCAAGCTCTTCATGCTGAGTTGAAGGCATAGAGAGACGCAGCTACAGCCTGAAGAACTTCAAGATGAGTGGACCAGCCGTATCTTCCCTCCTCTTTCTTCCTCTTGGGAAGAAGGCAAGAGACGGTGCTGGAAAGATGACCTAGTCAGAAAGGAGCTATCTTTCCTTTGTACATAGTCCAGTGACTGACATGGCATTAAATCAGCAGTAAGGAACAAATCCTTGTTTTACATGGCACTAGCAGTGGGTGGCAGGATTAGCGGTCAGTTAAACTATCGACTACCCAAGAAATCACAAAGTGGCCCACGTGGCTGGTGCACATTTAGTCACCCACTGCTTACAAACAGTGATGCTCTTCTGCAACCTGCCAACTCTTTTGTGTGTATGGGAGTTGGCATGGGAGTATAAAGCAATCTTTATTTACGAAACAGGGGGCTGCGGAGGGAAAGGGAGAACAAAGAAGCTTCCTTCAAAGCTATTCTTTAAAATAACTCCAATAGAATAAAGAAATAAAACCTTAAGGCAAAACAGAAATGTAAATTGATGAAGAAAACAGCCTGTGGGTCAGTACTCCAGCTACCTCAGTTCCTTTCTCTGCAAGGTGACTCAAGAACAGCAACACTGTAGAATATATTAAAAAAATAACAACAACAAATTAACACTGCAGTCAACCTAGCTCTGGAACATCCAACTTAGCAATTTTTTAAGCTCATCTACTTCATTCAAAAAAAACCCCAAACCCATACTCTAATTCAAATATATACGCTTAATCACTGCATCTTATCATACAAAATGCAAGCTAACCACACCGCCATGCTAGCATGAGTGTGGACAGCAAAGATAAGAGCCTTCATTCGTTATTAATATTATTTAGAAACTGCTTCCCCACATCAAATTACCACCTAGTTCTCTGTGTCTTTTTTTACACATTTCCTTCCCCTCTCCATGCAAGTTATCATATTCAGAACAGTAGCTGAACTGCTGAGAGAAATGGAGGATTTTAAATTGAAATCAAAGAGCAGAATCTCAATCAATCAATTTCTTATGCCCTTGACAGCATGTGGTATGGACGGCTGCAAAGGAAGAATTGCTTAGCCTGGTGAAAATGAAGACAGGAACTTGGTGTTTATTTGCATTCCTTCATCTCAAATTGTGGCTTTTGGAGGCATTAGGTATTTGCTCAAGATGCTGAACTTGTTTTGAACTGGCTCTAAAGTTTCACGTAAGAGCATGATTTCTGTAAAAAGCACCTGCAAATAAGGTGGTATCAATCTAGCTGACTAATAAGATCAGAGGATGAAAGGAGAAACAAGAGGAGCACCTTTCAAGGGAGCAGTCACACACACAAATCTCCTTTGGAGTAGCAGCACATGCCAATGAACACAGAAAAAGCCCTCCCATTGGATGGGGGGGGGACACCCAACAGTGCAAAGCCTGAGGACATCCTTAGTGAGACTTGTTTGTGCTTTACGCTACAGTAAGGCAGCTTTTGAATACAAACAGTGTGATCACAAGCTGTGTAGAAGCAGTTCAGCCTTTTTTGGGACCTCAATGTCAAACAAGACACTGGGTGATTAAGTCACAGGGAACAACTTTGCTTCAAAAAAACTGACTCAAGACTGAACACATGGCGAGAAGCAAGACCCCTTGCTACCTGACACAGCTGCCCACCAAAGAAAGCTCCATCACAAAACCAAACACCATAAAACCCTTCTACAAAGGCTGGACTGCGCTGCAGTGCAAAGAAGGGCATTTAATTGGGAAATAGCACCACCTGGTGACTCCTGGTACTAAGGGAGAAGAAAACGGCCAACTTGACCATACTTGGACAGGAGGAAAGGTGGAAGGAGCACTAGCTAAATTGCTCAAGTGATTTGGGAACCAAGAGCCTGGGCAAAGAGGGAAAGAGGATTGCATGATGGAGTTACAAGAACTAGACAGGTGGGACAGACAGAGATGGAAAGAAGAGCGCCTGAGCACCTTCCCTTGGAAACACAGGAAATCTCCCACTGTTGTTACCACCTTTGGAGCTCTGTGTAACAACGAGTGGTGTGAACGCAGCAAAGGCAGCTGCAAAAGAATGTCCATATCTCACACGTAAATCACTATTAATGAAGCAAGAAAGGAAGAAAAACCTGCACCCAAACCTGCACAGTATCAACAATGTTGTACATCACAGAGGTGGTTTTTTCGTTCATTTTTAAGAGACCTATAGCTGTGGGACTTCATAAAGTCACTACCATCCAAACCAGAATCATACCTCTAATTGCCTTCTACTGACCACTGAATCATAGATCCTCCTGACCAACACGTAACACAGACCAGCAGGTAAACCTACCCTGCTAGATGCCCTGTAAGTGATAAGAAAGTGTATTATCTCACACTGCATGATATGCTCTCCCACCACTGCAGTTCACCTTAATGACCTCTCCCTGTTACTGGCTTGCTCATTTCCCATCTGAGCACCACCACAGACACTTACGTATGATGACTTTCATGTTCACCACTTCATTTTTCAGGTGTGGAGGAGAAATGAAAGCTCCGGTTTACCTACTGTGGTGCCACAGATGGGTGGTGGTCACCACTCACTGTCCCCCCTGCCAACAAAGTAGGAACCAAGAGCAAACTTAGGAGATCTCTCCAGCATGTGAAACCTCCACAGGGAGGAGCTAAACAAAGCTGAAATAAAACAAAGCAAATTGCAAGTCCTGATTGAATGACTATGCAATTTTACCGACAGCAATACTTGACTTTGACAACTCCAATGGTCAGAGTTTATTTTCTGGACAAACTTGGGAGACCTCTTAACACCTGCACGCTTCCATCCTTTTCCTACCCACTCTATCTCAAAATACACATGCAGTCATAAAAATCCACTTGATATACTACTCTTCCCACAAATAAATTCCTGTTAAAAAAACAGTAAAAATCTGTGTGAATATCTGCTTAGGTATCCTGATAATCAGCCCTGAACTTGAAAAATTAAGGGATAAGTGTAACGAAGTAACTTACAAGTCACTGTACCTCACAGTCAATGAGTATTGATTGCAGGGACTGTTATCTCTATTGGCCATATGTACACACACCAGCATAACAATCTGGTTAAATATCATTCATCATCATTGTGCAATGCAGTGATGAGAGAAACTAAATTCAATTTTCAGACTAAATACATAAATAACCCAAGGCTTTCATAGTTCAGTAAACACGTTAGGCAATAGCATGATGACAAATGTTGGTTTCTGAGTACAGTTTGGCAGCAAAAAATGGGATAAACAATTCTGTGTTATTCTTTCCAAACCAAATTCTTTTTCTAAGTTGAACCTTGCCCACAAATATTTGTAGCAGCTGAAACTTTCAAAACAATGGTACGACAAGGAGATAATCTTTGACCTGAATTGCTCTTTGACACAAGTTTCTGTTCATACTCCAACACCCTGCCTCTTCCGTTGTCAAATCCTATCATTAGGGGCCATAATTTCAAAATACAGGCTTGTTAGTGTCACTTACTAAATGGGGGGAGGGAGGAGTATTTTATATATCTGTCACTACATAGAAGATACTAAAAATCTTCCAGCCAGTCTGGAATTGATAATCCAATCCAAACATTGTTGTTTCATATTAGAGATTGCCTACAAATCCCAACAAAATAATTTTTTTTAATAAATGAAGGCAGTGGCTCTTATGCAATCATCTATATGCACATCAGGTAGGTACAGCATTTGAGGAAATGGCTCTTGGTGTTCAGTTTACTATTTCAGTAATATAAAAATAGTCCAGCAGTTGCCCGGAAGATTTGTAAAAGGGCTGAATTACCTTCAAATTTGCCATCCAAACTCAGTACACAACTCAATTCAGGGCTCAGACATTCCCCTCCCAATTTGTAACTACTCCACCTGCAACTTATTATTGCATTTCATACCAAAGAGAAAGAAAAAAGCCACATAAATTAGAAGTGCCAACTGAAACACCAGTTGAAAACTTCAGCCCTGGAGAAAAGAAAGCCTGATCCCTTCTCTCTTGCAGCAACAAGCCACAGAGAGGAAGGAGACAGAGTTTCGGGAGCAACTATATAAAGACATTTCCCCTAACAAATGGGAACCAGCCTCATGGCCCGGCATCTTTGCTCCAAACTAGCAGAGCCCTCGTATAGTGTATGTCACCTACCAACAACCAGAGGCAAACAACTCTTCCTTGCCTCTCCACTGGCCAAAACCAGCCAGGCACCAGCACCCTTGAGTGATTCAGGGAATGCCACACAGGTGGGACAGAAACTAAGGATTTCGTTCCTGGTTTTATTGCTAAAAACTCTGTCTCTGCTTATCAGTTCCTTTTAGCTGACACAACAACCTACAAAATCAGCAGTCTTGGATGACCATCAAAGGTCTGAGGTAGTCTCCCTTAGCAGCAGCAGGCTAAAGGCTTGCCAGCAGCTAATGGCACCTTCTTATGCAGGCTGCCCTTAGAATTTGCCAGCCCACCTGCATCCTTTGGAAACCTGCCTTCATTAATCTTCCAGAGATATTAAAATGTGTGCCTTCCCCCATGATATCAGGGGAAGAGGGCGAGTTGAGATACTGGAATTTGCCATTATTTGTTATCTACAGTTAAAGGTAGATAACATGTAGATAATGTACCTCTACTTGGACATTAAATGGCATCACGGAGAGGTCTAAAATCCTTAAAACTGAGGGTTTTCATTTCCTGAATTGAGGTGTAGGACTGGGAATGGACAATCAGAGGTCTGCATAAACCTAAATCTGTGTTAAAATTTTTTTCACCAAACTATCATGTTTAATTAATTTAGATTAATAGTGATTTCATGTTCATTTCACCTATTGCCTGGATCTGAAGTTCTCTGTAATACAGTAAACATCACCACTTACTTTAAACAGAGTCATATAAGAACCCACCTAGTGCTTTCCCCTCTGTCACCCATGCAAGTGAACAGAAGAGATAACAGTAAGCACAGTATAATAAAACCCAGGGCCTGAATTTTTTATCTGTGGTTTTACTGTGTGCTGCTGTGAACTTACTGAGAGTAAAGCTGAACAGGCTCATAAATGGCAGACATTATCAGCACAAGGCTGTATCCCTTAAGCAGTTGACTTCTTTAACGTTTTCACCTCCCATTGATTTCAGCAGGAATGAAACCCAGCAGCTCCTAAAGCTGGTACCACTAGTGCCAGGGAATTCAACTTTTTAGGGAAAAGCCCTTTAAATGAGCAGGAACAGGTTTTGTTGCTGTTAAGGCACCTTCCTCTCTCCGACACAAAAAAACCAATAGGAAATAAGTATCTAACTTACAACTGATTCACAGAAGAAAGTTTTGATTCACCTGACCAATTTTTCCTCATCTTCACTCACAAATCGGAAACCAGAAATGGTCAAAAGCGTACTGACTTTGCAAATCTCAATTGAAAACATGCTGGGAGCATTTCAAGTGGCAGTGCTAAACCATGAATTTTAGTACATTTAAGGACATCTCCTCAAGGGACAAGAATAGCTGGGCTAGAAGAAGAGGCAATTTGATCTTTCCCTCCAAAGCAGAAAGAGACTGAGCCATGCAGAGGATACTGAGTCCCTCTCAGGGCAGGCTGTTTGGGTGGTAAACATGCTTTCTGTGCCACAGCCCGAGTGCTTGTGACTGTGTGGGACTGAGTCCAAAGCTCCTGCAGACCCCAGACACAGCAGAATGACAAGCACAGGGACGTCTGACAACATCTCAAGTAGCTCATGAGATCCTACAATAGCCTCACTTTCAGTTACCAGATCTGCAACAGAGCGTTCTTCACTGGTCAAAAGATACAGCTCAATTTAATGCAGTGTAAACAACAATTCTGCAGGTTCAGCTGAACAAGTGTGTTTTGAAACATAAATAATGCTAACTAAGACAAAGCTACAGCTTTAAAAGAAAAAAGGAAACTGAAGGCTAAAACCAAGGGAGAGGTTTTTTCACCCCACCTTATTTTGTACGTATTACTCCCTTTGCTGTTTTGTTCTGTGTGATTTTCTGTTTCCTTATTCTCAGCATCTCTTTCCCTCGTTCCTTCTCCGACTTGACCCCAACGTTCCTCATTCCCTCCCACCAGTCCCCCCACAAAACTCCCCTAATGCTTTCCCTCAGTCTCTCAGTTTCAGTCCTCCACTTCTTCCTCCTCTGTTCGTCTCTTTTTTCATCACTTTGTTCTTCCAAATTCCCTCTACTGACTTTTATAGCCCTTTTTCTACCGGTCATCACTTAAACTATTCCTGAAAAACTTTTTAGGTTGTAAGGCTATCACTCCTTCAGACAAACTTTTTAAAATTTGGACTTATTCTACAGGTGCCAAAGGTTCACTCACTCTCTCGCCACACCAGCCTAAAGGAGAAGGCAAAGCTGACCATGAAATTCTGGTTCAATTTAATCACCTGACCAAATAAAGCACCACCTCTAAAGAGCCCACCAGATCCTGAAAACCAAGCAGAGGTAAAACTGAGCTACTTTATCTGCTTTTAATGTTAAATGTCAGGAATCATTCAAGAGCTGCGTTATCTCAAATACTTCATTTACATAAACCTTTTATCTTTGTCCTCCACACAGGACTACACTCTGATGCATATTAAAGTATATGCTGAGCTTTAAGCTTGGGACTCAATTTAGCCCATTCAGCAAAGGCTGAATGATGTACCCTGATACATGGCTGAAGAGGGATTATTACCCCAATGCTTATAATTAAACACGTGTTTAAGGACTCGACTCTACAAATTAAGGCTTCAGTAACACAACCTTGAATCAGCATTTATGTTATCTGATTGTATACAACCACCGTTTTTGTTACATAAAATGTGTTCCAATTGTCTGTCTAATGCTTAGGCATGGGTTTATTCTTTTCAAGCACACCCTGCGGGGGGGGGAAAAAAAAATATCCAAGGTGCGGGTGGGGCGGAATATCAAAGGACAGAACAATTGACTCTGAAGACGATTCACACAAACTACAGTCTGTTGCTGGAGTTATAACAGTTGAAGACATTAAATATAGGGGACAAAATTAATTCCTTCATTGACATTCAAACAAACTAAGACAAAAACAAAGACCAACTCTCCTTGAATTTTTCACAAGAGAGATATCATCCAAAAAAAGAAAAATGCTACTTAAGGGATAACATAAGAAAAAACCTTGTTTGTAGCACACTCAAGAACTGAGTATCCTAGAAGTAAGATTGTCTGCATAGTATTGCAAAGATTGAAGTCACCATCGATTATGCACTATGAAGGACTTCTGGCCTAAATGTGGTTGGAAGCTTCCTGTTCATATCAGCTTTAACAAGATATACTGTAAGTGTTGCTTTTATGACTCTTAAAATAGACCCACTTATATTTAGTATGCTAAGGAAAAAAAAAAAAAAAAGATAAAGAAAAAGAGATAACAGGCTTCGTATCCAATAAAGGGAATCTGTTCTTTCTCATTTCCCAAATCCCTCCAGGAATTAACCAACCACCAGATTTATCCTGCCACAAAGTGGAAGTGTGCCTTTACAGACTGGTAGCGGTGTGTGTCAGTCAGCAAGAGGGTTTTGGTTTTTTTTTTTAATTAACAAAGACTGGCCTAAGCAAACAAACACAGTATTTGCTTCCACAGATGGCAGAAGCTGCTTGAGATTAAAATTGTGACAGTGCGTAGACAAACACCTCAAATTTTTCAGTTATAATATGCTTCTAGCTCCTAAACTACTAACCATAGCGATAATGTAGTGGTTAATGTAGATAATCAAGTAGTTAAAAATGAATTAAAGTCCCAACAGCCAAGCTGAGCCTTGGTGTGACTCCACATCACATTCAAGGGAGTTGTCTCTGGGATGCTTTTCACATCAATCTTTGGGAAGCCCGGTGATCCCCACTACAGCTTCTCTGCATTGGCACACACCAGATGTTGACCAAATACCTAAGGATTCATCTCTGCCACTGAATCCCCAGCATCAGCCTCACAATCAAGAAATGAGCACGTTTGGAGAACACATGCAATGGCAGTCCTAGAGATGAGGTACCAGCTACTGATTACAAGCATAAGATAGAGAAAGTTAAAGCTACTCCAACGCCCGCTGTATCTCACAGGTCACCAGTGAGCATGGAAGGACACGTAAATGACTTCAGGCATGACGCGCCACTCCGGAGCACACCTTTGCTGATGAACCGTTAGATCTTATCAACACCTATTAAGTTTTGTTTGCTGCAGAATTAAATGGGCCAAAAAAAATTAATTTTTCAAAATTAAACCCACTTTAGGAACCTCTTTAACTCACTTTGGCTCTGTAGACAGGATTTAAAGTAGAGGTAAATCTGCATCAGAGTCCCTAGCTGTATGTGAATTCCTGCAAGAGGCTGATGTTTATCATTTTATAAGATTGCTCTTACAGTTTTTTATAGTCCCCTGCAGTTGTGCTAGCAGAGGCTGACCAGTCCAACCGGGACACTCAATGACGTCTGCAGCATCCTGTCACTCTGCTGACAAAGAAGGAAATAATAGCTCGGGGACACGAAGTATTTAGTAGCTGGATTTCACGCACATGTACTTCCCACTGCAGATGTTGCCCAAATAAGAACTTATTCTGTCCAAAACAAAAAGTGCAAAACTGTAACTGCTCTACCCTCTCCTCCAAGAAATAGAAAAACCACACACTAACTAGCATTTATATATAAAAATAGCCAGGCAAAAATAAAAAGCATTTGTTCCGCTGCCTGTTGTTCAGCTTTCATGAGCAGCCCTGAGAGGCTGGAGACCATAAATCAAACCATTGGCATCTGCTTACACAAGGCTGTGCTCCGAGCTGGCCTCCCATCCACCTCTGCTGGCGGCTTTCTAAAGCTTGGATTCGTCTTCTTACAGTGATGTTCAAAACTACAAGCGTTCATTGGAAGGGTGTAAAAAATGTTTCCGAAGAAAACTGCAACATGTCCCTTTCCTGGCGTATTACAAGTTAAGTTCAGATGGAATTTAAGAAATTTCCATTCACCTTGGCCCTTATGCCATCATCCAGTCTCTATGAGGTAGGTAGAGCGAAGAAAAATATTGCCATGAGAATAAAAACATCTTTTATTCTCGTTTACTTCAGGAGCATGTGCCCCATGGCAGCTCTCACACACCTTCCGGCGAGGGGCTGCAGAGTTATATTCACACAAGCTGCCTGCAGGCTGAGAACATGAGTTAGTGGGGGGCACAACAAGCCCTGACAAGGAGCAGAGCACTGAAAGTTTGCTCTGCCCTGTCCAAAGAGTGTGGGATGATCTAACCCATCAGTGTGATTAGCACCAGATGGAGGTAGGATTTTCTTTTTTTAAATATTTTATAATGCAGCCAACCATCCAAAGGAAGTGGAAGGGAAAAAAATAAACCAGCTTAAATCTGCTGTAAAGGTTAGTAGGCTAAGCATTTAGAAATACCAGGCCATGTAAACTAGAAGGAAAAGACCAGGCTGCTCACTAGCTCGTAGTAGCTTTCAAAGGGAAAGTCCATCAGAGCAAGAAACTCCAGGAGAGTTTGGAAGTGGCAAGGACTCCTTTTTCTCCTCCCCTCACAGGCAGGGCCACTACCCCAACTGCCCAAAGACCAGCTGTTCCCACTCGTGTCCTCCTGCCACCCCTGCAGAAAGCTCCAGGGATGCCAGAGCAGCCCACGACCAAGAGCTTCGGCCATGCCCGGGGGGCTGCACGTTATGGCCCTCCATACCAGTTGCTGTGGGTCTGGCTCACCCACGGGGCCGCAGAGCTGGTGGGGAGCAGCTGAAGCCATGACCCAGAGTAGGAAGCACTTGGCTATTAGCCTGCGTGCCAGCATCCACGGCACGGGTGAGGAAACCAAGGAGCTGACGAGGGAACAGATACTTATTGAATTGACATGCACTGCCAGCTCTGGAGACAGAAAATGACTGTTGCCCTGAAAATGAGATCCTTGGTGCTCGCAGCTTTACAGATGAGCTCTATAAAAGAACGAGACCAACCCTGAGAAAGACTGAAATGCCTGATGGGCACACTACCTAATGTAGCTAGGGCAAATGCATTTGTTCCCTTTGATGTCAGGATCCAGTAGACCAGATTAAATGAACCCATCTAGTTTCCCACCACCTTTCCTGGCCCTTTTGGAGGGTACCTCTGTGTATCCATCCATGTGTTGGGCATTCAGGTGGCCTGAGAAGCAGCTTGAGGAAAACATGAGCAGAGGAAGCCCCAAACTTCCAGATGGAGGTGGAGATGATGGGAAGGCGGTCAAACCACAACTCCAAACTACAGCCTCCATCAACATAGGCTGATAAGCCACTGAAGCTGAGGAGAAACAAGTTGCCCTGAACTTAACAGCTTGTTTTCTGAGGCAGCATCGGAACTGTGGGGAAGGTGGGGTCAACAGTGCAAACCTGCTAAAGCCAGCTGTGTTCCATTTCAATGCACCCCTCTGTCTTCCCCCTCAAAATCAAGGTGTAATAAATGAAGAAAATCGTTCCTGCCCTCATCCCATCTGAACAGGGATGCATCTGGGAAGTACATGGTCAACAACAGACGCCTGGAGGGTCTAACAGCCCTGAAGACTGGGCAAATGGCATTTGGAAGAAGGAGCAGAAGAGAAGGCAAAAGAAAAGATGGATGTTTTTGAGCAACCAGAGCAGAGCTGTGGCTCCAGTCTCCCTGTAAATACTTCTCTCAACAAGGAGTTAGCTTGAGAAATTTTAGAAAGAGTTTATCCAGCTTGTACACCTGCACTCTGCAGCACCCATATATCCAGCTCAGACACAGCCCAACGTTACCAAAATTTACCAGTAATTTATAAACACTACCATATGCAAAAGCCCTGCAGGTTCAGAGGCCTTTGCCCATGACCAGCTCAACTAATGCCTATTTTGCCACTTCCTGAAACTGCACTCTAACTCCAACACACCCTATCAATAAGGCAAATTATCACCTTGGAAACAAGTCATACCATCAACCAGAGTGTCAGAAAACATACTTTAAATGAAAATAAAAAATGGCCTTTTAACATGGCTTGACTTAACCCAGTTAAAAGGAATTGCCTGATGAGAATGAGAGAGTTTTTCTTTTCCCTGCACGTTTTTTTGCATGCACACGTTTTTTTCTGGTTGCTTCACATAGTCTGCCTCAGCACTACTTCACTGAGTAGGGCTAAAACTGCTGTGTTAAAAACGAGTTTATTATGAATTCAACATCCTTATTTTCATAGAAAGAAAGAATATACTTTTTTCTCTGAATTACTGAAAACAAGAAGTTTCACAATTTTTCAGCCAGTACTAAGAAATCAAAAAGAGGGACTGAAGCAAGGGATTGGAGAAACCTAAACAAACCCCAACTGGTAACACTATAAACAAAAGAAATAAATACAATTTGAAAGACAGGAAAACTACAGCCTACATATATAGGATTTCTGGATGATAGTCACAGCAGGGTCTCATTCAACAGGGAAGTTACAAGCAGCAGCTGGGACCAGAGAGCCAGTTATCAGCAGATCAGAGCTGATCACTTGCAGCTAAGTCTCTTTCTCTACCCAGCTGATTAGTTGCAACAAGCTTCCCCTCCCCTTCAGAGGCTCTGCAGCTACTGAAAGTAAAACCTGCTTCAAGTTCTGCCTTCTGCGGCTTCAGAAATCCAGTTTGGTTCTGCTGCTGGAAACAAAAGCAGAATGTGGCCTCCGCACTCATTTTCCCTAGAAGGATTTTCAGGTCATAACCCCGTCTCCTCATTTTTCTAAGCAATCCCACCCAAAACTTTTGGAAGATACGAGTAAATAAAAAAGTTTCATAGATACACCAGGAAAGCACTAAGACCAAGGTCAATATGAAATCCTGAATTTTGTTAAATTCTGGGAAATATTTACATAATACATATTTAATGTCTACATTGCAAAAACATGATTGTAGCATTTAAATAATTTATAAATTAATAGAGAAAGGCTAGTTTAGGCTTCTGAACATACTTGTTTATTGATACAAGAGAAAAGGCATTTCTCACTTGCTATGTAACTGGATTTTTATGGCGTATTTTTCAAAACAGTCTCCTTCAGTATCCTGGTAGTCTGTTCTTTTGAATGGCCAAGCAGGGCAATGGAGTATGGAAGTGCTATGTGCACACATTAAGTGCAAACTTCAGAGTATTCTTCACCAAGGAAGACTAAGAAAACTGTTGCCCAAGGAAATGAGGCATATGTAGTCATGCTAACTATGTGTCTGGCTGTCTGCCTTTCAGTTCCCATGGCCTTAAAATCATTGTCCAGTTTTACATGTGATTTGATGTTTCACTACAATGCAAAGAAGTAAGTGGCTAGGAGAGACACAGATGAGGGCTCCTTTGCTGTAAAGACTGCAATGATGGACACTTCACACCAGTGTCACCACGAGATAGACAGCCATGCAAAGTCACGATGCAGAAATTTCTCTCATGATAGACTTACTTGTTTACATAATAAAACACAACTAAAATGAACTATTAACATAGGGGAAAAAAATCACTTGTCAGTCTCTGTTCTCTCAGACATTTTGTGGACAAAATTTTAGAAGGTATACATTTACTCCACCAGTACTATTCTTTTCACTACCACCTTTGTCATCTGCACTACTCTGGTCCCTCTTGTTCTGTTTTAGGCTACAGCACTGCAGCTGTTGATGCACACACAGTTTCTGCACCTGTGTAGCGTTACTGTCTTCAGCAGGATGCTCATTTTAACATGTAGACCCCCTTGCATATTTCTAGTGAGAAGAAAGGTCCTTAACTGGTACAACTCATCCAGGGGTGCATTTTTGGTTTTAACAGCAGTGCTCCTATTTGGGTTGGGACATCCGGGCACTAAGAGCATTAGTAATGACAAACATTTTAGAGCCAAGAGAAATAAAACTGTTGTCTTTTATAAACACCAACACAAACTAAAAGATTCTCAGTCACAGGTATTCATTGTAATAGCTACTTAGAAAAGAAGTATGGGTACGTGAGCTTTGCACTGAAACATGTGACACATGCGTGCATATGCTCTGCTACAGGAATTTGTTCTCCCAGAATCCAGATGTCCATTATCATGACATGAAGATAAGAAAACCAGAGAGGTTTTCTCCTTAAGAAAACTATTATCATGCTCCCAATTACTCTGAATATCAAACAATTCTGAGCTCAATTCCACAGCCTGCATATGCAGACACTGCACATCAAGGTGCACAACATCGTCAAAGGTAATAAACTGTTCTCCATACCTAAGAATTGGGATTTACAAATGTAGGCTTACCAACTTCAGACAGTATTTTCAGACTACTTGCTAGCAGAACACATGCCAGCAAGTGACTTTTTATTAGCAAGAAAATGGAAACACAAACAGGAGGGTGAAGAAATGAAGTCTCAGCCAAGGAAGATGTATGCACCAGGTTTGGGAAAAACTTTCTACAGTAAGAGTAATTAAGCTATGGGGCATAACCCTGGGGAGAAGATAAACCTTAATCATGAGTTTTTTTAGGAACAGGTGAGACAAACATATGTCAGAAAAGTTATAAGAGGAGCGTTAGGGTCAAGGGATAACCTCTGAGCCTCTTCCAATCCTAACTCCTTTGGTCCTATGGTGAACAGTCACAACATAAAAATGTAATGAACAAAAAAACAAAAGGTAATGGAGGTCACTTTTTAGATGGTAGTTAGCAAGCCACCTCCCAAAGTCTGAAGGGCTGTCAAAGTTTCCTCAGGAAGTGACAAAGACAAGAAACTTCGCCTTAGTCCTAAACCTGGCAACCACTTCTGCGGTTGCCACACACAATTATGTCAGGACTTGGCAGAGAGTTGTAAATCACTCCGCCAGCCCGCATAAAGAGAATGTCGGGAGCCAAGGCACATGGCACTCAGCAGCCACAGCCAGATTAGGAAACCAGGCAGCCGCATGCCCGGCCACATTACAGCACCAAAGCACGGCTCAGGAACACACAAGCCCCCCTCCGCCCCTCTCTCCTTCATCCCCTCAAGAGGGTGCTCACTCAGGAGAGAAACATCACGTAAGTCAAATGGGAGCTGCACTTCATTTCACTGCATAAACTGAGCTGCAAACTTGCTCAGCCCCAGAAGCTGGTGGCCTCTAACACAGGGACAAATGTTGTGAACAACCAACAGACTGAACCAAGAGACCAGGAAGAATCTGGGGTGACAAGACAGGACTCATGCTCCAGTGTTTGCACTTATGAAGATGAATACCTTCCATGTGCAGATACCTCACTACCCAGCAGCGATAATCTATGGGGGGAAGTAGTTTAGTAGCCGGCTTAAGGCCACTTGCACAGCAACATACTCAAGAGAGCTATTAAAATTGTACCTCGGTAGCTGTGAGGCACTGACCAATCAGGCAGGCATCCTGGTCCTGCCAGCCCACCAGCAAGCTGGAATCATCTCTCCTCAAAGAGCACTGCCTTCTGAAATTCATGAATAACAAAGCTCCACCATCAACAAAGCCTGCCTTCCAAACTGACTCACCTAGCCTTGAGCTGCCCCTCGAGCTGTTGTTCTCTTGCTGGTGTCTCCTTCAACATCTACAAACCCCACGACCATCCATCCCCTTGTGCTGTACTCCAGGCTGCTCCAAATCACTCCCATCACACCCACAGTGAGTTTAAAAAACCCCAAGATACTCTGGAGGAGGAGGAAGTGAAATGCAGATACCCAAATCCCATTTTTTTTAGATTCATGCTAAAAATCACAGGCCAGATTTCCTCCTGGCAATGGGGGGGGTTACATCCAGGAGCCAGTAACTTACTCCCCATCTCTACTGCAATGGCTTGGAGCCAAACACTGGCCCTGGAGTACTGGGCTAGCTTATAGAGCTGGCAGCATGGAGCACAACTCTGGTTTCTCCATTCCCCTCTCACCTAGACCTTCTACAGTCAAACAGGTCTTCAGGGTTTGTGGAGAAGGTGTCTTTGAAAACATCATGCCAGCTGCAATTTTTCCTCATTGGGGAATTCTGAGCTGGCGGAAACAGCCCAAGCACAGGCCCTTTGCACAACTGAGGGCCACAGACCATCAGCGATCCTCCTGTCTGATTTAGAGGCACAGCCTAGGGCTTTGTTCAGAAGTGGAAAAGGATGCAGGTTTAGAAACCAATTTAATCCCTATTCCTAATAAGGATAGGAACTCATCTGGGGACCTGGACATGCCAGACTTGACCAATTATCAGGGGATCTACTAGATACAATACATTAAGCTACCAGGTCCAGGACCTACTGAAAAGACAACTGTCAAGATTCCTTTTGCTAGGTGTGAAAACGTATTCTGAGTTGCCGTCTAGCTTTCAAACAGATCAGAAGACTAATGCCTGCACTTGTTCACACGAACAGGTACAGAGTTTGTCTGTTCTGGAAATGTGTCTGAATTTCTTGAGGGGATTTGTCATATGAAGGATTCCTCTCTTTTGGGAAGACAGAGTGTCAACCTCCATGGTAAATGAGATGTCTGTGATCAGAAGTAGGTGGTTTTCTAGGATTATACCCTATTAAAACTCAGGAAGGAATATCTCACTAACTACTAGGCGACTATAACTACAGACACATCTTCCCTAAGTGTTCCCACTGCCACCCTATCATTTTAATGAATCCACAGAGTAATTGCATATTCCTAGTAACACAGAGCTCCTTTATAGGTAGGTTTCTTTTCCTGTCTTAAAAGAAGTAAACAATTGCCTTGCAAAACCTCCAGTACATTTTAATGTTACAAAACAGCAATAAATAATGGGCAAGAGGAATGTCATTCCACAAGATACTTCATCTCTATAAAATTACAGGATTTTCTGCTGGGGAAGAAAAAATAGAGACACATCCACATATTCTACCACAGACTCCTCACGTTTGTATAAACCACATTTATTTTGTCTCTATGCCATTTTAAAAGTTGAAGGCAGGAATTCTAACCAAGAAAGGAGGAATGGTCACCGTCAAATACTTTGGGTCAAACTCTCCAGTGCCCTGGCACCACATCCTGGCACTTACTGCAGGGCAAGGTACCCACTCCTGCTGGGGTGTCAACACAAACCAGAGAGCACTGGAGTGTCTGTATTTGTTTGTTTTTCAAACGTTCAACACACTTGTACTGCATGAAAGAGAATTCACTCTAAAACAACATCCATGCAGCTTTCCTGAACGTTTATGGAGATGTGGACTTAAAAGCAGCCTAACTCGCACCTGTTAATTTGAGATATTTAAAAAAAAGAAAAACTAAGTAGTGATGCTCTGCTAGGAACTGTCAGAAGAGGTGGCTCTGTTCTCCCAGCGGTGTTTGTAGCCGGGTGAGCGCATTTTGCTGCGAAGTTCCCTGCGTGCAGGGCAGAGAGGGGGCAGGCGGAGCCAAACTGCAAAGCTAAGCACATTGCTGCTCCAGATGTGAAACGCACACAGGGGTTCGCCAAAAAGCAAAAGGAGAAAGAGCAATGGCAGAAAGGCCATTCCTCTAAGGAACCGAGCGAATAAACCCAGGCCAGTAATTAAGCAAAGCACCGACATGGCACGTAGGTGACACAGGGCCGAGAGGCGCCCGGGAGAAGGAGCCACCCGCAGTAACGTCTCCGGGCGGGCAGCGCGCTGCTACTTTCCTCTCTTTCGCTTCCCACCATTGTTGCCGGGGCCGGGTGACGAGACCTTAAATTAGCCTCTCCGCGGGGACGGCGGGCGGCGAAACCCTCCTGGCCGCCTCGGGGGGCTCCGGCACTGGAGGGAGACCAGCCGGGGGCCACCACCGCCTCCCGCGGCCGGCGGGAGCCGGCTCCCCGGCGGCGACACCCCCAAGCTTGGGACGGGCTGGGGGGAACCGACACCCCCCGCTCGGGAAGGGCTGGGGGGAAGCGCCCCCTCAAAAGAGAGCCCCTCGCTTCCTCCCCCCCAGCCCCATACGCCCTTCTTACTTTTAAAAAGTTCAAAACAAGATAAAACCAAAACAAAGCACCGGAGGCCGGTGCGCGGCTGCCAAGCCTCGGCGTGGAGGAATCCACCGCGGCCGAGCTCCCCCCCACCCCGGGACGAGGAGACGCGGCGCCCTCCGGGAGGGACGGGGTGACGGGGGGTAGACAGGGAGCGCTCCCCTTTTTAGCGAGCACCCCATCTCCCTCAGCCCCCACCTGCGGGGTGGGAAAAAAAATAGGGGGAAGCGACCCCCCCGAACCCTCCAGGTCCCCTCTACTCACTCCAAGCAGACACACTTTCAGCTCGCGTATCGCCATCATCTGCCCGCGGCCCGGCCGCTCCGCATCCCCCAGCGCCCCGCCGCCGCCACCACTCCGCACTGCCCCGCCGCGGCGCGGCACAGCCCCCGCCGGGCCGCCCCCCCGCCGCCCGCCGCCGGCGGTCACATGCGCCCGGCCCCGCCTCGCCGCCGCCCCCCGGCCTCGCAGGTCGCGGCTCGGGGGGGAGCACACGGGGCGTTTCGTGGCGGGAGGAGGGAACGTGCTCGGTGCTGCGCACCGCGCCTTAACGCTGCGGCCCGGCGCGGGGAGGCGGCGTGGAAACGTTCGCTGCTATGAGGAAAGTAACCGGCGGGAGGCTGCACCCTGCGCGGGGTCCTACACACCGCGTGCTGCTCGAGGCGGGATTGGGGCCGCTTTCGGTTGTGAAAGGTCTGAATTTTTTTTTTTTTTTTTTTGACGACTTATGCACAGAAAACATTTAAAAGACTGACTCCATTTTTACCCAATCCTAGTAATACATTGCCACTTTTGATGAAAACAGTCAACTTCGGGTTGATAGTAGGGCTGCACCCCAGGCATCCCAAAGTTATCCTCAATACTACATTACACCTAATGTTAGGACCAGGCCACCGAAATCAGGAAGGGGGGTTTGTAACTACTCAGTAGCCAAAGTCCTAGAATTTATGGAGAAGAGTTGCATGCTACAACCCTGGGAAAGCAGAAGAACATCATCTGCCAGGCATTTTAAATCATAGCCTCTGCTCTACTTACAGTTTTATTTTCATTTTTTTTTTCCACTAATTTATCAGGTAGAATTGCTGAAGGGAAATGAAGAAAATCTTGATTAGTCATTGTGAGATTACTGCCACGTCATTAGGAGCCTCCTGGCAATAAACGGTTGTGGCGTTCATTATGTCACTAATTAGTTCCACATGGGGTCCTACACTCACACGGACAGGCTGGAAGAAGATGTTTGCACTCTTCCAGAGCTCCCAGATCCTAGGCCAAGGAAATGCTTGGAGCAGAGCAGTTGTTATCCCCAAGGAGGAAAACACAAAGCATTTCTAGTGGAGTATTACAGCCTGTCAGGAGAGAGAGTATCAAAAGAGAGAGATCAAAGAAGAGGCTCATCAGAGAGATGCTTGTGATTTAATGAAGCTAGTCGTCTTTTTTTAGGAGAATTTAGAAAAGAGAAAACACAGCAGGTTTTCAGACAACCAATAGAGAATGTTGCTGGGATTCTGTCTGCTCATTGCCTTTCCACAAGAATGCATTATACAATAAAATCTTTCAATAAGTAAATAGGATACACTCACTAATATAGAACAATTACAGTTTGCACTCATAGCACAGCTAATTTAAAGCAGCTCGACATTTCAGCCAGTAATTATTTCTACAAATCAACAGGAGATAGGAATTTTTAAGGTTTTACACCATCCCACTTCATCCTGTCTTTCAATTTTAAGTCTGAGTTAAATGTTGCTCCTCTCCTCTAACTTTGAGACTTTTCTACTGTTGAGGGACGGAGATTCCTGAGATTCACAGACAGTGTTATGGTTCAGGATCACCTTTTCACAAATGCTTCTTTTTTTTTTTTTTTTTTTTCTTTGGTCACATCTTTAAATGTTTCTGTGTCTTTCATGGATCCCATTAGTTACCTATTCCTTTTCTTTGATCCTTTTGTAATTCTTGAAGTTTGGGAATTTTTGCTTGTTGTACACATGAAACATTATACCAGCTGAATTAATTTCAGCAAGAAACACTTGAGTTACATTAGATTCTAATCTAATCTACATTAGATGGTGAATTACAAAAAGAGACTGATAAGTGGCGCACTGTATTAAAAGCTGTTCAGTGTCACAAGCACAGTTTGAGGGCTTGTCTGTAGGTGCGTTCAGATTAAGCTACAATGCTGTAATGGTAATGAGAGCACCCACAGAACAGATTAATGCACTTTACTGTAGGTGCATGGATTCTGCAGCTTTAACCGAGGCGCCTTAACTTTTGAAAGCCTCTCAATGCAGGCATGCACTAGAGTACAGTCAATAAGGTTCCAGTCTGGGAGAGCACTTGCTTAAGCCTGTCCATTTTCGAAACAGTAATACATCCCACCGACTTCACGCTTAATTGCTGCCTTGAGTCAGTACCACCATGATATAAAACAGTGCCTGAGAAATTTGCCCAGGAAAGAGAGTCAGATTCCCATCTTTCTTCTCATCTGGGTAAATTTCTTCTCAAATACACAGTTGTGAAACAGAAGCCCTCACTAAAAAAGGTTAAAGCCCAGACCTCAAAAGCTTACTTCTGAAGACAGCAAATAACTAATTAGCTACTTAGAAACAAGCAAATTGTTTAAAACAGTAGCACGAAGATGACCCAGTGGAAGCTGTTTAGGCTGAAACAGCAGGAGAATGTTAAGGAAAGGCAGTTTTACTTGCACAGGCAAAAAGTCTGAAGAGCCAAACAAAAAAAAGAACAACCAGAGGAAAAAATAGCCTATTGTACTCATTTAATCAAAGAGTCTAGAAACAAAAAAAAAAAAAAAAAGGAAAAAATATCCCCCAAAATTAGGGACATAAGAAGAGAGAAAAGCAACAATACAAACAGACATGTGCTCCAGTATTAAAAAAAAAACTAATGACGTTCATTCTTCCAGGAACTGGCATAATCCTTGTGTTTGTCTGCATGCAAGACACTGTGGTCAGGAAAACATTTTTGAGGAATTGGTCATGTTGCAGTGTTTTCAAATGGCTGGTTAAAAGCAAAGGAAAACAAGTCTTTGCATCCTAAAGGTTTTCTTTTTTTCCCTTTTGTAGCATCTTATTCAAGGAATAATTACAAGTTTTGAAGCAATAATTTACCTCAGTTCTTTCTACCCAACTGTATTTTGCGTTTGGGAAATACAAAGCCAAGCGGCTTTGTTTTTCAGCAGCCTTCCCTTAGAGTTTCAAGTAATCTGTTCTCTCCTCAGAAATAATATCTTTCAGTTTCCAGAAACTGGAGGAACCAGACCATCCTTTAGTTTATTCTAATTTTATAACAATGTAATTGCACTGATCTCAAATTAATTACTCCTTAGTGTGAGAGATTTAGGGCCTCAGAGCTGGGCTTAAGCCAGCAAGATGTGATCTGGCTCAAGGTGTTTCTGAGTGTGATAATTGGAAAGTTTGTACAGGCCTGTCTCCATCTGGAAATTCAAGGTAGTACTAGTTGCCTGGGGAGGGTAGGATTGATTCATCCTTCACTTCGGTGGTTTTTTTGCTTACACAGCTAAAGCAGGACTATCCTGTCACTCACCCTAGTTTTTTCAGTGTAACACCACTGCTTTCATGTAACAGAGGAAGGAAGACAGCCTCCTGCTTAGAGGCACAAGGCCAGGAGTACGGAAGACTGGCCTGTTCTCCTGCCTGCAGCGTTGCCTTGCTGTGAGACCTGGGGCTGGGTACCTGACGGCGCTCTGTCCCAGTGTGTGGCATTCCAGTGGTCTGGGGCAATAGTAGCTGGGGCTGCTGCTGCTCTCCTCTTTGCCCCTACCGACATGTTCCTGCCCCTCTGTGGCTCATGATGGTAGATATCTAGTCCTATGTTTAAAAGTTTTCTGCAACCTCAGTCTCTTCCTCTCTAGAAGTGGAGTAGTGGTATTTATCTAGCCTGTATCAGTAGGAACTGGATGCTTGTGAGGTGCTGGCAGTGTTCCCAGGCTTATGAAGGCATCTGCCTTCCTCCTCCTGCTTTCTCTTTCTGGTGAGTGACCTACATAGAGAAAGATCCGTCAAAGACCCTGATGCTACCCAGCTCCTGAAACTGCTGTTGTCTGTCCCGAGCACCTGATGAGTTACTTCCTTTCTTCCACTGTTGCTTTCCCTCTCGATTTCTTGGCAAGCGTCTTCCTCACACAAAAATGTTATCCCTCCTCTTCACTGGCAAGTTCAATCCAGGCCCTCCTACTATGGGCTGCCATCCCAGCTCTTATTCCCAAGGCACAGAGCAGGAGGCAAGTTAACTCCACGCTGCCCAGGGAGAAATGCGTCTGCATCCCATGGATGACACAAACATGCAGTACAGTAATGACTGCCGCCACAGAAATTTCGCTGGTGCCTGCCCAAGAAACTGCTAAAATCTCTTAAAAGGAAAGCAGCTGCCGCTGAGCAAGCAGTTCTTCAAGCAGGAGGAGCAGCTTCCAGCTCAGACCCTAGATCCCTTGCAAAATCCAGTGGTTACGAAATGGCTAAAATTCTGGAAGATGCTATTTTTTGTTCATTTGTTTACTGAATCACCACGAAGGTTAGAAAAGGGCTATCCTCGAAAGGTATCGTGAGACTCCTGAGGCATGAAAACAAGAAAAGTACGGGAGTGACCTGGTGGAAATTGAGGGCCTGATTCCAATTTCAGTCACATAGGTCTTAAGCCATTGCAATTTTTTTTAACTTGAGTGGGGTTATTCCACTTTATTTCACATGCAAAAAGTGAATTAGGCCCTTCATAGCCCACTGGTTCCAGCATTAATACCAGAAGAATCTGTGGCTGCCTGTTACTTCATTTTATTGTAGTGCTGCTTCATGTTTTAACATCTCTTGTTTGTGGCATTTATATGGTCCAGTCACTCCCTCCCGAAGAGAAAATCTGCTGGAAAAGGTTAGAGGGGAGTAAACCTCTGCAAGATACTACTTGCAGCTTCACTGCCAAGTACTTTGAAAAGCGGCATTATTGCTCTTGAAAAAAAACCTGGGGGTTGTTTGTATAAAGCTTACTGGCATGTTTCTTGATAGGCCTTCTAACAGATGCACTGTTCCTAAAGTGCTTGGGAAAGGTTTTTGGCAGCATGGATGCACGTTTGTCAAGAGGGTCAAATTTACTCACTGGTTCACTGTTAATCCCCAGGGCAATCTCCTATCGCAGGAGAATGGTAGTGAAAAGTAATGCATGTTTTCTCATTCTTTGCAAGTGATGTGCTGTAGCTCCAAGCTGGTGACAGCACTACGTTTCTCCACTGAGATTGTTCGATGGGGAAAGAATCAAAAATGCTTATAAAATGCATAAATGTCTTATAACTGAAAAACAGAACCCAAGGTACAACTTGAGACCGCTACAAATATATAGCCGATTAAGCACCAAGAAAGAACAAGAACTAACTAAAGCAAAATATTGTCTCAATTAAAAAATAGACATAAATTGGCCTTAGATGGATTTGGACAGGAAGTTAGGAGTAGGGCTTTCCAAGGCTTTGGAAAATTTTTCTAATAGTAGCTGTCAGAGCAACAAATGAAAAGCAAACTAACTTAAAGGTAAAGCTTGATATATGTAAAAAGAAATTTGAGATGACCTGAAATACCACAAGTCAAGATTCAGTGATCCAACAGATCATTTGTCTATTATCACTAAGTAAATTTGCCAGTCAGCACCAACTGTTCAGCTTGGACATCAGGCCTGATGTGTCACAAATGAATCAAGTTAGAGCTCTTTCTGCTGAGATTGAAATCACCAGTGTATTTCATTTAGTCCAGCAAAAGCCATCCAGCTGCTTCAGCTTGTGTATTACTTTGAGCCTGTCTATTACTTACACCAGATGAATTCCTACAATCAATTCCTGATGAAAGCTCCATATCTTACTATCAATCTTCTTTTCCATATGAACCTTATGAAAATACTTGTGTGAGCCCACAATGCTGGACAAGTCCTTTGTCATGTTACATTCCATACAAAAATATGCCTGATCATGCAGGTGTTTGCAATGTAAACACCAATCCAAACAAAAGGTTGTTGTGATTTCATGTACCAAGACACAGTTCAAAACAGGGGGCTCACTGACCATGGGAATTCAAGGTTGCAATTCGGTGGTGTCCGTAGCTATTGTAACATGTTTCATTTTGCAGGTCCTCTCTTTGGGATGCCAATTTTGAGCACAGTTTGAAAAGACAGAGTGATGATTATTATGAGTGAGTCCGTGGAGGTGATATGAACTGTCTCAGTTTACTTTTGGTGGTGCTGACATTGGTTTGCTCCATTCTTTTTATGCTTCTGGTATAGCTGATACCTGTTAGTTGCTGCTTGAAAAGGGAAGGTAAAGATCAGCTTCACGCAATTATATGTTGTCTCATTGGAACGATAATGAGAGAGAGCTCTACTTCAACATGCAGGGAGACTTTACAGCAGGACAACAATACCTTCTTGCCTTCCAGCTCACTGCAGGAGCAGCCTAGTGAGGGTCTCATTGTAAATTACAACTGGATTTACTGAATATTAATGCTGTTTCCTTCTAGCAGTATATTCCACGGTACACTATTCTCATACAGAGTAGTGTAGTATCTAGTGGTTAACTTTGCCCAGTTTACCACCATTAGCATTGTATGGGGTGAAGGAGCCTGTGTTTACTACCAAATGAAAGGAGGGCATCCACAATTCTCCTTTTAATTAAGCTTAGCCTTGTAAACTATGAAAAGAGTACTATATTAAGGCCAAAGTTTTATTGTCAAGCAAGCAGGCTCCTATTGTGCATAGTGCCAAGGAGAGATAACAGGGCTCTTATATTGTCAGAAATTTGTCCTGCCAAGTGGGCATCAGGTTTGTCTAAAACATGCCCAGTATGTGTGTGCTGCCAGCCAGAGAAGGTTTGAACATCACATTGATTTTTCTCATTAAATCCTCAGGCAGTGAATGCACATTGATAGGTGCTTCCTCTGGTTACAGAAGACCCAAAGAGGGATCTTACAAACAAGCCTCAAATGAAAATTTTCAAATGAAAATGCATCTATCCATCCTGGCCTTACAGTAGTTTAGGTGGTGAGTAGGATGTCTGTAGCCGGCTTCTGGTATCACTTGTGTCTGTTTGTCTGCATCAGTGGAACGGGGTGTTCATTCTAAACAATCATGAGGCAACTGAAAAGGAGAAATTAAAATTCAGTTGTAAGTCAGGTGGTGACTGAGGAGACTTATCTTGTGGACTAAAGTTGATTCATTTATTTAGATTTAACAGTGAGAGGGTTCTTTGCAGTCCAAATAGTACATAGAAAAACAATCTGAAAAAGAAATCTCAGATGGAGAAAAATCTGATCAAGAAATTCTCATCAATCCAAAAAATCTCCTACAGCATGAAAGATAGAGTTCCTAACTTTTTTTTTTTTTTTTTTTCTGTTTCTGCTATGAATAAAATTTTTGTGTGTTTGAATGAGTTTAAGTCTGAGTTTGGGAGTGTGACCTGTCCTCTTCCCACCACCAGTCTAAACAGTCCTGAAATGCAGAGGATGTTTGATATAAACTCCAAATCCCCTTTTGGGTCTATGTCCTTTCCAAGGACAAATTAACCCTTAAGGAAACCTGCAGTTCTGCAAAATTCTCACCACACATTATTGCTGTTATGATCTCTGTATTTTTCTTTTCAGGACAAGTCCTTGTTTAATATTTATCTCAATTTCCATGTACTTCAGTGGTAGTACTGCCTGTTTATGGACTTCAGAATTTGCCTCCAAGATGGATAATCTGAGTTTGTTCAAACCTAAAAATAAACACAAAGTCTGTATGTTTTGTTTTGTAGGTTTTTGAATATTTATTAATAAAATATTTTATAAGGGGGAAAAGATGCACTACTTGATCAACAGCTTTATTTTTCTAATGAGGCGTAATAATACAGTAATCTCTTCAAATAAACAATAGCTTGTCAGGGCCTTGAGTGCACCAACAGATGGTGATTACCATGACATAGCTAAGCTAAGAGACTATCCTGAAGAGCAGAAATTGGAAAGATGCACAATGCAACGTATTTTATCAGTCCCGATTTTTTACCCTCCCCTTCAATCATTTTTTGTGGTTTCTTTAAAGATGATCGAATGGTGATGGGTGCATCAGGTCCAGAGATCCTGAAGTACACTAGGAGGCTCTAAATGTTATTTTTCAGGGCAGTTAAATGCCAAGCAAAGTTTTGTACTAAGGCTGCATTCTAATGGTATGCAGACATACCTTCACCAAGTAGCAGGTAGATTAGGAAATCACATCTCTCACCTTCACAGTTAGAACAATTTTAAGAACTGATGAGAATAAAATAATAGAGCAATAATTGGAAAGGTCAGTTGTGAAGGTATAGTTTGAAGAGAACTGGCACTAGTTAATCTGCAGTAATGGAGTCAGTAAAGGGAAGATCTATCTGCAGGACAACCTTAGAGAGAAGCTACAACAGTCATAATCTTTCTAATGATATCAGGAGGGTGATAAAATGGATTAGAAAATAATTAAATCTGACACTGACAAAGGCAAAATATCATTCACTCAAAACTCAGAAGGAGTCAAAAGTCTCATTTTGGTGTTAGGACATAATAAAAAAAAAAATCTCTTGGTTGAACTCTTGAGGTCTTGGTTGAAGCCTGAGTTTGAGATAGTCCTGCTGAAGCCAAATAAATCCTTTCAGAAGACAGGTGGCTGGAATGGAGATGTGGTCCCCAGCCCCCTGATCCAGGTGTTCATCCAGGTTAGCAAGGGAGGAGCTTAGTTCGTGAACAATTTGGACTTTATTCGAGCTACTGTAGTTCACTGAACTTCTGGGCATGTGTCTTGATTGTAATTCCTCTTCTGAACAAGCTCAGATGAACTGCACCTCGATGAGAATATCCCCTTTGGCTCCTACCCAGAGAATGGGAGCACTTGGGCATCTGGGTGACCTGGGTCATAGCGCTTTCTTGTGCCTGCAGAACAAACAGCAACCTGGGAAGTATGGAAGTCAGACCTCTGGAAATAGAGAATTTGGGGAGCTGGGCCCCAAATGATTTGCACAGAGGATAGGGAAAAATTGAACTCCCGGCTGGCTTTCTCCTGCAGGAAGGGAAGGTAAACGACACTGTGTGAGTTCAAAGACTTCTATCCAAAAGCAAAACTGCCTGGGTGTGTTATCCCATAGCAATAGCAAGTTCATAACATCTTATTTATTCCAACACAGGAGTGAGGAGATAAGCATCCCTTTGAGGGGACACCTATTTACACCTATTCTTGGGCTGGTCACCCAAAAAATAAGCTCATACTGAGGGCTGGTTGGTTTGTTTATCTAGCCCAAGGGAAGAAGTAATATAGGCAAGTAATCAGGGTTAATGTACGTATGCTGTGTTAGTGGCATCTAAGGAGATAAATGTGGAAGAAAAAAGTATGCAGAGATTTTTGAAGATAAGAACATGTAAAGCCTATCTTAAAGCAAGACGTGCTGCTCCCAGCTCTATCTTTATGAAAGCTCTATCTCTGGATCAAAGAAACAAAATCACTCTAACAGCTTGTTTTCTCAAGATAAGCCAAATTTTCACTGCCTCTCCTCTCACTTGCACTGGCATGCTGTACACTGCATGCTTTTCTGTTTGCTTACCAAAAGGTATCATGAGATTATTAATGCGTATAAACTAGAGCTTTGCAAGAGAAAGAACTTCTTCTTTATTCTCAAATTCCTAATATCCTGAAATTTTTCTCCCTGACAATGTTGAGAATGGTACAGGTTAACTTTTATTGGGTAGGTGAAAGACACTACAGCAAGCACAGCCTTCTATTTCATCTATTTCTCACTGAGGCAAATTACGAATTAAAATCTTCCCTGTATATTTAATCTAATATAAATCTTAAAGTACATTTGAGTGAAAGGATGTAATATATTATTTAAAGCTCATCCATTAACCTATGGGTCAATAGCATTCATATCCTTAAAAATCCATAGTTGATAGGAAATTTTGAGAACTATATAGCATCTGTGGAATATTAATTCTTTATACATAGGTCTTGAAATGTCAAACTCAAAGGCAGAAAGCCCTCTGGAAACATTATATCTGCACTATTTCCTATACTGAATCCTTTCCAGCACTGGGATCAGAGTTGGTGCCTTTCTTTTAGCTCCTCTCAGCCGGAGAGTTCGCCTTGTCCCATCTGCCTTTGTTTCGTGGGAATGTGAGTCTTGCAAGCTACCTCTTCTTTGTAAAACCCTTCCTTGTGAAACAGCGTATCCACAGTCTTCCTTTTCCTAGTTTTCTTTTTATTCCAGCATGCTGGCCTGCCTCACAAATGCATGGATTTTGCCAAAAAAGGCAGTTGGGACCACTGTAATAACATCATTTAGCCACTGAACCATACTGAGGCATTGAAAAATGGCACCGGTACCGTTGAAGCAACGAGAAGATCTGTCTCCTCTGGCTCCCTGACGTACAGCATGCATACGCTGCGTGGTATGGCACGTGCCGTGCCATCCTCTGGGTATGCACAGAAGCGGAGGTGTTCTGCTGGTCGGACCATGACATCCCTCAGCCTTGTGAGGCTGTGGGGAAGCACAGCCAAGCTTCCAAGGTGGTTGTGCCCTCCAAGTGCATCAAAAAGGAGAAAGCAGGGATAAGAGCAGACTGCTCTGATCCTTGTTTAGCAAGCAGTATAAAAAAAGAGAGATAAAATTCTTGATCAGGAGCCAAAGAGAAATTAAACATAATATATTTAAACAGATGTTTTATAAATGTAACAGCTTGCTTTTTAATAATTGAACTCCAGACAACATTATCACCTATACCAGTATGAAACCCTCTAAGTAGGACTCAGTTTCCCAGTGTTAGAGCTCCTTGTTCTCAGTACGAGTGGCTCCTTAGTCTCAGAAACAAAATCAACACTGTGGTTTTCAAAATGCTGCCTGGAAAGAGATGTGAACAGGAAGAGTGCAGAGAGAGTGAGGTATATGCATGCAAATGTACAATCATAACAAACCTAGCTCAGCAGGCTTATGGATGCTCAATTAATAGCAGAATTGTATTTAAATAAAAATGTTGCAGCCACCCTGTTAGAGAACTGATAGAATTTCCTTCTGTGTTGGAACTGCAGACAATGTCCCTTTAAATCAATGTTATTTTTATTAATTTTATTCGTTTTCCTGCCCTTTACTCCCAACAAGTCTGACTGTAGTCTCATTGCCAACGGAACGTCTGAGGGTGAACGATGCAGCTTTCTCATTTTACTTTGATATTTTCACTGTTCACTGGAATAAATGACACTTGGAAATATACTGAGGTTCTCATGGGCTAAATCCATCTTTATTCAGAAAGAAGATTTCCTGTATGCTGTGCTTGACAAACATATTCCACTAAATCATTACTTTGATCCCACCCACATTCCAATACCACTGTGCATACTTTGTCTGACTTTCTTTATGAATCACCCAATAAAACACACCCAGTTCAAGATATTATTGGCAATGCTACAGTCTACATACATTAAATCTCATTTTAAACAAAAACCTTTGAACCTGAAATGTTGCCAGTGCTCGAATCCAAGAAGATGTCGAAATCGAGTAATGTAAAGCTTCTTAATATATCTGACACCCTTAAACTGTTCCCACAGTTAAAAAATATTACAGCTTACATTTGCACCACAACCAGGCACCCAGTGGTTCAAGGCCCATATGATGGTAAAAAAAAAAGGAAATGGTCATTTATATATCGAGTGAGCAAAGTTGATTTGGAAATTATTGAGACAATGAGACTAGCCAGGAGTTGCTTTAGCACTGTAATTGCCCTTTCACATCTTAGGTAATTTAATTAAACAAATGAACTATTTTTGGACCAGACAGCTCTTTAAACTTCTGATACTTGCTATTACAAACCATCTGGCTGTGTATATTGTCAGATTTCATAAATCATACTGTATCACCACCTTCCTCAGAGATTATACATGAGTTTTTGTGTTTATTTGTATCCTCTCTAGTTTTCTGTATATTTATTTCAGATAAAACACTTTGTTCTTTGGGTTTCCTCCCAGTTCAATAACTGAAAAGTTCCGTGTAGAAACTGGCACATGTCAAGAACCATCATTCAGTTGCCCTCCTTATTTTGGGTAGCTTTTTGGTGGTTGTTTCCTCTGTTATACAATCCTTGCTCATAGTCTGTAGATCAATTTCCAACAGTGTAAATAAGATAGACATTGAGTCCTTTAGCATATTCTTAGCCTCCACTTTTAAAGGAACAACAATTTTGTTTTCAATTATTTCTTCAGTGAATGGACCTCTGCTATATTTTGCATATATTTGTCTGGTTTCCAAATGCCGTTGCACTATCTGTCCATACGTCTGTCTGGGCTCAGTGCTACATGAACTGTAATTACACAGCTGCTGATTGAGTTGGAGCACAAGCAGAATGAGTTCACATCTGCCCTCAAAAGACTGTACAAATACACACATCTAAAGACCGACTCCTCCAAAGGTCTAAAATACACATGTGTAACTGACCCTGCAACTCAGTGTGCTTCCTACAAGAGCCAGGGTTATCTAAACAAAGAGTTCTTAGGATGTAACCCCTTGACTTCTTCATCCCTAGCATTTTTTAGGATTGACAGGTCCTAGCAATCGCACAGACCAGGATAACAAGCCATGTCCCAAAGTAATCATTCTCCTGACATGCATCCCACTGGCACCTACTACCCTTCAGATCAGCAGAAAAAGAGCTTAGCTGCCTGCGTAGGCATGTACCCAATTCTCCCTGACTAAATGGATTACACTGCTGTTGGCTGAATAGGGTGGCCAAGAAGACTTCCAGCAACCTAGTATTCACATGGGTTGTGAAACACTTACTCTCAAATCTGACCTAAGCCCAGTTCAAATCTGAAAAAGGTCTGCAGACAGGTTGCCAGACTCCACTTCTGCCAGGATTTAGTTTTGTTTCTTTTTTGCTTTGGAAACATGCAATGTGAGTAGAAGAAAACAGTAAGAAGGTTCAAAAACTGTCGACAAAAACAGAATTAAAAGTGCTGTACACAGCAGCTTGCTGAGGGGCATTCAGGATGGAGAAGCAAGAGGGTGGGGAGAGCTGGTGCTGTAGGAAGAAGAGAAAGGATCATAGGAAGGGACCAGTTGGAAGGATGTGAAACTGATGTTGGGTGACAACCACCAAAAGGAAAAGCAGGTTTGGTGGGAGTGGTAATTCAGTCCCATTTGTCCCTCTGAGATTTGTTCTGGAATCTGAATAACTCATCTCTGATTCAGAAGAAGAAGAGTGTGAGCTGATTGTATGTGCCAATATCCAAGCAGACCTAGAGAGATGCAAATTTAAACTCAGTAGACCAGGAAACGAAGGAGTGAATAAATGCAAATATATTAATCTGAAAATCAGGTTAAGATTGCCAGGCAGGAACTCGTTGTGTGGGGAAGGGAGACTCTGTGGGCTGAGGAAAGGCTTGAAGGTCTGGCTGACTCAAGGGCGAGTCTAACAGGGAGGCAGGATCTGGCCTGGCATACAACTCAGAGCTGGCACATTAGGAACTATGCATTAGATTGCTACCTGTCATATATGTAATGGCATCAGATAGCAAAAAATAGCACAGAAGATTTTTTTGGGGTGTGTTTTATTTTATTCACTGTTTTCCACCTCAGGCCTCAAGCAGTATCCGGCACATCACTTTGCTTCCTTTGTTCTCTGTTTCTTTACCTGTAAGATGTGAATAATGATATGTATTTCCTTTCAAAATTATTTGAGATCTAGGATGAAGGCTTGGGGGATATTGGTATCAACTACAATAGCTTCACACATATGTGGTTGCTGTAATTTCTTGAAATAGCCAAAACTCTTTTTCTTCTCTCTGCTCAAAAAAATAATAAAAAAAAATCAACAGGCAATTCAGTGAGGAAAATATTCAGTTTCTGGTTGTCCAGTCTCATTTCCTTCCAGTATGTCGGTGAGACACAAACCTTGGAGAACCAGGAAATCCAGAGCTGAGGTACATGGGTAGAACCTGAACTCTGCCTTGTTTGATCAGTGATTCAGTCTTCCCATAGTGTACATATGCATGACACATGATTTCTGAAGAGCGTCTCAGAGCTGTAGCACAGCTCTGTTAAAGGAATACCTGTGTGCAGGTGAGTGCTACTGAATGAGGAATCCTGTACGTATGCTGCACTTAAACGCTGAGACCCAATTCCCTGAAACAGCCTCTGATACATTAATTCTTTGTCGTCTTTCACAGTGAGCTTGGGCACCTATAGGATCAGATACAGACATTTCACTTGCCTGCTATAAAGATCACAGACCACCCTCATGCAGTGTCTATAGCTAAAGGAGTTGGAGATATCACCACTGGTAGTGGTCTTAATCACAAAATGAGGCATCAAGACTTGTCTCCTGATTTACATGCCTCTCTTCCTTTTGTCCACACAGCTACCATATTCATGCCATTGGTGCAATAGATTTGCTTGCAAATTAATGCCAAGAGCCATTGCAAGCTCCAGGTGCAGCCTTCGTGTTGCACCAGGATGTACCTCAGTTGGGTATTTCCTAGTTTTCAGAGGTTTGAGCATCACTTGAACTTGCCACTGAATTTGTTGCTGTCCTGGAATGACATGCGGAACCTACAAGGCAAACTTAACTTCGTATTAACTAAGCTCTTTGTCAGAAAATTTAGGTGTTAATTTATTCATGGTTGGCATACTAATGTGTTTACAATCCTTCTGTGAGGTCTCCAATGGGAGCAGTGACAGCTGGACTCTGATGTTAAGGTTCACAGGTAGTCACCAGCTCAAGCTCTTACCCAGGAAACAGTGAAAATTAAATAAAACTGAGTGGTGCACAGCCAAAAACTTTCACAACTACAAGGCATATATAAAAAATCCACTTTTATTGGAGGGAGATAATAAGAACAGGAATAGCAAAGGGAAGGAGAGAAGGAAGGAAAAATGGAAGGAGAAGAAAGGAAAGGCTTCATGACGAACACCTATTTTTAGCAGAAATGCTTCAATATGAGGTACATTTTCAAATGCAAATCGACTGTGTCCCAGGCTTCAGACATCAGTTTTTTATGTGTATCCATTTGTATTATATGTGCTTATGTGTGTATACGTATCTTAATCTGTGTATTTAGTCACAGACCAGTATTGGATAAGCACTCCATAAAGAACAAAAAGATGGTCTATACAGTAAAGAGTGTATAGTTTAACCATAAAGCACAACATATGTGTGCAGACAGAATCCTGGGGGTGGACAAGAAAACTATGAGTCAGTATTACCCAAGAGGATAGGCAGTTGCCTTGGTGCACCAGCAGTATAACCCCGATATATTTTTTGGTAGGCTTTACAGGAAAAGAGAGTTTTGCAAAGGAATCTGAAGGAGGATAGCAAGATGGCTGTGCAGATATTTATGGGAAGCTCTTCCCACACATGAAGGATAGTCTGGGAGAAATGCAAAGCTGGTGGATGTGTGGACATCGAAAATAGGCATTGTTGTCTGATCAGACTTGCTTCTTCACAGCAAATGAGAGAAAATAGATGATAATATACTAGATAATAATATAATAGATAGTTTGGGTGATTTCTTGGGGCTGCAGAGTGTTTGAGCCTGAGAAGTTTTGACTGAAGGAATGTCACTAATCCAACTACAGAATAGCATCCTGCAAATACATCTAGATGGATGTTGGGTATCTTGTGTCTAACTTGGTCATTTGTGTAGGTTTGAAAGGATTTATGTAGAACTTTATGTAATTATTTATACTATAATGTATTTATACTATAATGTCTTGCTGATTGCTGTGGGCTTTTTTGAGATACATCATGTAGATGGCAATACAGGTGCCTTTTATCACATGCAAAGTATCTTGCCAAGGAGTCATCCATCTGTATCCTTCCATCCATAGCCTTGGTTTCCACCTTTTGTGGTGTGTTTTTGCATGAGAGAGTGTGCGAATGTGAGTTTATTTCTTAAGTTTGTATTTCTCAGTGCCTGTAAGGCTACTCAAACAGATTATGAGAACTCCAGCACAAAATCTGCTAGAACGTTTTGGCAGGTGCTATATTACTTGCTCCTTAACACGTCTCGTCTAATAAAACAAGTCTGTTATGAAAATTTTCTTTCATAGTTAGATATGTTATTTTAGAATGGCAGTTCATCACACTGTCTGAAAGAGTCAGCCTCTGTCCTACACTTACAGGGTCTCTGTCTGTCTTGCTTGTGACCAGTGACACAAGCCATCAACTTCAACTTTGGATCAGGCCCTTAAGGACTACCTGGAGATTTAAAGGCCTCCTGAGGCCAAGAAGTTCAGAAATATCTGGTAGCTTATTCATTAAACGGGATTTTGCATTGTGTGTTGGCATGAAGCCAAATAATGTATTTTTTCTCAATTATTTTTTCCTTTCCATGCCTGTGTTACTGTGGGAGCCAAAGGTCTTGCCACAGAGTTTCTACTCACAGAGGAAGAGACCTTTCCTGATGGCTGCTAGAGATGGTGCTGGGACCAACCATGCCCAGGGAACACAGTCTGATGTTCTGTGGGTAACACGTAGCAAAAAAAATTGCAGTTCCTGAACAATTATAATTTGTCTTGCAAGGCTAAATCACACTGGTCGTTGTTATCTGTGCTATTTAAATACCACACAGTCCTGCTTACAGAGAAAGATCTAACCACGCAGATAGGAAGATCCAAAATTCATTTATATGTATTTATGTTAAGTATGATCTCTTGCAATCATCATTTTACCTTGCTTTATAGCATAAATTGTTCTTCCTCTCTTTAAACAAATATGTACATAGGAATAAAAAAAATCCTGAATACTCTAGAGACCATTACATATGGGGCAATAATTGATGGATGATAATTAACGCTATTAATACACTTTTAAGAGCAGTAATTCTGGTGCATTCCAAATTATAAACCCAGTTTTCATAGATGTATCTCATTAAGTTTCATTTCTCATTCTGATGATAATAATAATAGTCAAGGTAGCTTTGATGCCCTCAGACCACAGTAACCTATGGTAAGCGTGCATCAGTGCCTCTTCGTAAAGGGTTGGAAAAAGGAAACAAACCCCTCAATTCTTTCAGCAAAACAAAGCACATCACATTTTAGGCTGTTGCCATTGAATCCATTGCCAGGACGCAAAACTGGGCCTTGACTGCGGTGAAGGATGCAGAGCGGAGAGAAGAGAAAAATTCCTGGAAATAACTTGTGGTAATAAGAGGTTACGAAAATGTGATCTTCGAGTACGCTTCATTTTTCTGCTCTAGGTCTATTGCTATTACAGCCAGCATTGCCAGCGATTTGTGATGTCAAATATTTCCCCTGAATCTTGTCTTAAATTACAATGGCAGAGAATAGAGTGGTCTGTATAACTTAGTCATGGTGAATTTACTTGATTTACTCAGATTTTGAGGTTACATACCTGAATAAATGCAAGTGTTGGATCATCAGTATCCAGTAAGCCCTAGTGACTTGTCTATTGAATGGGTATGAAACAGGGCAGAGCTTGTTCTGTAGGATTGTAAGGAAAGGTATGTCTGCATTTTAAAATAAGATTACACATTTTCAGCCACTATGGCAAAGAGAATGAATGATTATAGAGATTTAATCCTTGTCCAATTTACAAAATAAAAACAACCATATGATAAAAACCAGTTTACAAGACATGCCGTTAAATATTCAGTTAAAAAGAGAGCTACCGAAATTGCATCCTCTTTTGAAAAACTAGACAAAAATAACTTATTTTGCTTTTCTGTGTATTAACAACTTCATCGATTATTACTGAGACAAAAGTTAAGACTGCAGAGACTCAGATAAGACTCCCCGGTAGCATCAGTCACAGTCCTTTACCAAGTGCTCTGGGTATCAGCTAATTAGAGTATTTGTTTTTATCCAACCTTTTTAATCTTCCAGTGTACAGTGGAAAAATCAAAACAGTTACATGACAACCACCCCCAGCACTGACCATAAGGTTCAGCCAACGAACAAGGCAAACGGTGGGATACCTTTGCGTTCACGTACAACCAAACCATTTATTTTTACAACAAAAAAGTACACAGCAGCCACGCGGAGAACATCCCGTCTTTTTAAGCCGCGGGTTCCCAGCCGCCGAGTCTCGCCAGGCAGCTCACACGAGGAGGGTGCCCGCGGGTGGCGTGGCAGGGCCACCGCCACCGCTTTCTCCCGGCGACCCTGCCGCGCCCGAAGCCCCCTCTGCGGCCCTTTTCCTCTGGAAGCGGCCCCACGCAGCCCGCGGTGAGGAGCACCTCCATGGCGCGGGCCCTTCCGAGCGGCGGCGACCCCGCAACGCCTAAAACGGGGCCTTCCCGGGCAGCACCGGGAGCGCAGCGCGGCCGGGCCTCAGCCCGGGCGGCTCCGGGCGTGAGTCAGAGCGAGGGGCGGGGAGGCGCGGCCGCCTGTGGGAGCGAGCGCGGCCCCGCCGGGTGGAGGCGGGGGCAGCGTGTCCGGCCCAGACCCCTCCTCCCGCCTTCCTCCGCCCGCCCGCTCCCTCCTCCCTCCCTCCCTCCCTGCGCGACTCTCCCGGGGACGCGGGGAGACGCCGCCGGGCCCGGGGCCTGGACCGCGCGGGGCCTGGCCCCTTCCGCCGCCCTCCCTTCAGCGCTCGGCCGCGGCTTAAATGTAGCCCGGCGCCCCGCGGGGGGCTGCAGCAAGATGGCGGGTAGGTAGCGCCCCCCTCCCCCTTCCCGCACACGCCGCCTCCCCGGTGAGGCGCCAGCCCTCCTCTTCCCCCCCTTCCTCTCCCCCGCCCCGGCTAAGGAAGCGCTTCCCGCCGCTGTCCGGCTCGGAGCGCGGGGGGCTGCGGGGCGGGGGGGGCACCGGGCGCAGGCTGCGGAGCCCGTTAGCAAGCAGCAGCGGGGGGTGGGGGGTGGTGGTGTGGGACCGGCCCCGCGGGCGGGCTGGGTCACGCGTGGCGGGGTGCTGCGGGGGGCCGGGCGCGTGGGCACATGGTGCGTGTCTCCCGCAGATCTGTCGTTGCTCCAGGAGGACCTGCAGGAGGAGATCGACGGATGTGAGTGGGGCCGGGGGGCGGCGTGGGGCGGCTGCCGGGCGAGGAAGTGGCTTCAGCGGGGAGCGCCCACGGTGCATTGTGGGAGGCGGCGGGGGGGTGGGAAGGGAGGAGGAGGAGGCCATGCTCCGCGCTTCCCTGTGTACATGACACGCACCCGGGCGCGCGTGGGGCAGGCTGGGCTCCGCCGGGCTTTCCCGCGTGGGAGCGGCGGCGGCGCGCAGCGGGGTGCGTTGGCCGGCGGGAAGCGCGCGCGGAGGGCGGGGGGGGGGGTGCTGCGGGGGTTCCGTTAACGGCCGCCGCGGGTCGGCGAGGGGCGTCGTCCCCTCACGGCCTGGGCACGGGGGGGGCCGCCACCGCGAGGGGAGAAACCTGCCGGGTCGGAGGCTGCAGCGTGTGGGTTGCTTGTTCCTTTTATATCTATATCTATTTTTTTTTTCATTTTTTTTTTTTCTGTGTCCTTCCCCTCCCTCCCCCCCCCCCCCCTCAGGCCCCCTCTTCCTGACCCTGATGGAGAGATGTGTGGAAAAGAGTTAAATGTCAGGGTGCAAATTGCAGAATGTGGCTCTGGTGCAAAATTACTAACTCAGGGGTATGAAGCCTGGCTGGGCAGACTGTAAAATGTTACTCAGGTGAGAAGGTGTCTGTTGGTAATGTCAATACCGAGGGAGCTTCTTGGAGGCAGAGGAGGATAAATTTTGGGCGGAAAGTGAAAATGGAGGCGGAGGCTGCTGGTAACGCAGGCGTCTGCCTCGCAGCCTGCCGTGGGCGTGCGGACCCTTGTTGCTGTCTGAAGGTATTTTGTCTGACGTGCAGTCTGCACAGCGATCCACTCACCAGGACTAGATTGCAGGAGAAAAAGCTTTCATTTTATGCCTTACATTTTTAGGGGAGTGTTATTTTAACTTTTCAGAATTTAACTGCAAACGTTTTACATCTTTTTCAGTTTTTGCGATCTGATGTTTAAAAGGCTTTTATCGTGCGTTGCCTTGCACAAAGAGGAGCCTTTCTCTGAGGCTTCTTTTTTTTTTTTTTCAATTCTGCTTGCTTGAAATTCAGATTGATAGAATAGCCGTTTGAAAACTTTGTGTGATTACAAGAGGACTTTCTCAGAAATGACACACTTTTTTAAAAAAATCATAAGTGTGGTCTTACATTTCCACTTAGATTATGATTTTTCGTGACAGGAGTTGAAGATATGAGTGTAGTCATTGGAGAAGTGATTCTGAACCTGTGGGTTTCTGGTGATGCTTTGAATGTTATGGTCTTGTCTTTAAAAACATAATGCATGCGTGGAGATATGACTCAATCCTGATGAGAGCATCCTGAAGGCAGCAGCCATAGGAATCTAAAAATTTGAAACCTCATTAAAAATTACTGAGGTTTTGATGAAAGTAGATAAAAGTGAATAGCTCAGTACTTATGCGTGTTATTTTAAGAGAAAAAACAGGAATCTATATGAATCAATGCATACTGTCTAGGCATAGTTCAGTCACACAACGTCTCCTATGGTTCTAAATTTTATGTGGTTTTGTTCTTGTGAGGTGGGTTTGAGCTAAGGAAAAATAACACAGACCGGGGAGACTGTACCTATCTAGTCAAAAGCGCCGTTTCATGTGCAGTGGTATTTCTTTGAAATAACTATGATTCGTACCTGTGCACAACAGGTCTCATGCAGTTTATGAAAGCGTTCCCATTGATGCATTGTTTGGGATTACATTTCATGGTTGCACATATGAAACAGGCAATGTCAAAAAAAAAAAAGACAAAAAGCTGCAATTTTTGCCTGGCTGTGTTAAGCCTGAACCCCACCCTACAATACCTCTCTGTTGTAAATATTTGAAATATTTACAGCTCTTTTGAGCAGTAGAGTTGGACACTGGTTTAGGGGTGTATTCCTGAAGTAGTAATGCAATTGTGAGAAAACTGGAAGTGCTGGCAGCTTTTATGCATGTGTGATGCTGCCAACTGGTCTCGCTATTAAATGTGCTAAGCTATAGTTAAGGACAAACAAAGAAAAAGATGTGCGGGCATACCTGTAGTCCTGGTGGTGTAATTTAGGAGGAGAAATTAGGTGAATGTAAATTAATATGAATGATAAGAAAAAGACTGAGATGGGATCAATTGATTGTCTGTTTTGGAAAGTAAACTATGTAGTTTTCAATAAATCTTTGGGCTTTTAATTGATCTGGTATCAAACAATAGCAGAACATCTATGAGGTACGCTGGAGAATCCAGGAGTGATAAGAGTAGATGCATGGGTAAAGCTCTGGATTGAACATCTGAAGCTGGGTCTCTGGTTAGGCATATGGTTTAGAACATTTTAGTAGATTAGGCGTTCCTTTGTATCATCAGTGAGTCTAGGTTTGATTCTGAATCACAAAATTGTTTGTTTTTATAACGAAAATCTACAGTGTGATTCACCATTTTCTAATATGATAAAAGTACAAAAGAAAATGAAAGAATCATTAAGGTGACTAATAGATACCTTTTATTGGTCATGTTCTAAAGCAGTAGGAGAAAGTCTTGGAATTTAGCAGCAACTGGGCAGTGTTGTTTGTTCAAAGTAATGAACCAAGCATCTGTGTATCCTTTTAGATAACACAGAGTTAAGAACAGCTGGTTTATGATCTTTGTATTTAAGGTCTCTGGAATTAAGTATTTTACTGGAAAGTTGGAGTTTAATCAGCAACTTGTACAACTGTACAATTTGTGCCTCCCCTCATTTATTGTGCCAACTCATTGGATGCTAAATAACCTGAAATATAAAAGAGTAAATTATGATATCTTTGGACTACTGTTTTAATAGTTGCTTGTAAAAGAAAGTTTACCTTTTCCCAAAGAGAACTTGATAAATATTTAGGTTAAGTGAAACATTGCTGGATTTCGACAGAGAGTTGTAAATCTGCTTTTGGAGTAGTGGAGACCTTCAGAATATATGCTATGGAAGGCATTTATTTAAAAATTGCCTTTTGTTTATTTGTTTAAGAGGTCAGAGATTACACAGGAGTTTTTATAAGAAAGGCTTTTAGAGAGTGCTTGATAAACCAGCTGGATTGACTTTTAAATAATTAATTTCAGCTTTGGTTTGCATTTCTATTTTGAAAGCTTCATATTATTTTCTGCTCTTGGTTGCTTGGTAACCACTGGAAAGCTCTGATTCTTTTTTTTTTTTAGGTTAATGCATACTTTACACCTGATGGTAAATTACACAGATTATTGCTTTAAGTAGTTACATGGCTTGGCATGTGGTATTTCAGTACGTTTAGCTAATAATTTTGATTCTGTAGAGTAGCTCCTGATGTCAGAGGCTATGATAATAATTAAAGAAGTTCTGGTTCTCCCATATTCAGCCAGTGCCTTTTCCTTGTTTGGTAGTTTGAAGTTAAAAAACAAAAAAAAAAAATCAGTGAACCCCTCAAGTAAGTGACATACCATTTCATTTCATTTGTGTGAAGGTGAACCTAAAAGGAATCCTTGCGTGATATTCATTAAGGCAAAAAACCCCAAACTCCACCCTAAAGGCAATAGGGTGAAAATTCAAAGTGGAAGCCTGCAGAAGACTACCCATCCCATCTGGCTGCTATAAGGTGGCAAAACTAAGGTAGCTGGACAGTTACCCATCACACTACCTGGACTATCGGCTTCCTTGATATTTAGTCTGAAATCTTCCACAGTATATGAAAAGAAGTCAGGGAAAATTTGGCTTTTGTTCAAATCTTTGTTTTGTGCATACAAAATCAAAATAGAATAATGTAAGCTTAGCATAGCTTAGTGTAAGCTAAGTATAGAACAGAAAATAAGCAACAAAATTATTAAAAAGCAAACACGTGAAGTTGTAGAACTACATATTGCTGATGATAAATAAAATGTTCTTTATGACTTCCTAGATAGTTTGTGTTCCCCCCTGCAGCTCTCCCCCTGGATGTTTCTGAAGATTGAAATGATCATACAGATAGATGCAATCAAACCTACCATAATGCTGACTTCTTTCAGTCTGTCCATTGATGTGTGCAGGATGTGTGTTCTGAAAAATAGAGCCATCTGTAATTAGAATTCAGGTTGTGAAAAAGTATAGCTCTATTTAACTTGGGATTTTAATTGTGATTTACATCAGGAGAGAAAAGAAATGTTGATCTAATAACTGGTTTTAATACTGTTTTGCATTTGTGTTTTTTGAAAAAATGTTTATTATTGATAACTGGCAGTTGCATTTACATACAGCTTTTGGACTTTTGATAGTTGCAAGTACTATATGCATGTTTTGGTGATTATGTAGCTTTAAGATTCAGCTTTAACATGTTGAAAAATGATGAGTGATAGTTACCTTTTTCTGTACACTTAGTGTTCAGATGTATTACCTAAAAATGCAGAAAAATGGTATTTTAATATCTAAGCATAGTTTAGACAGTTAACTGAGTTTTTATAGATGTATATCCACACCCCTATGTGTAAACTTGTTTTCTTTAGTGTAAGAGTTTAACCGTATTATAGATTTAAAATTTAACAATAAGGTGTTTTTTACAGCTAGCAAGTCTAGTGTTACTGGTTGGATTTTACTAGTGGATTAAGCAGTTCTAAAAATTAAGAAAACCCCAAACCAGTAGCTATGATCTAATATACCTCCGTTTTTAGTATCGAGTTCTTTTTCATTGATTGGAAAGGGAGGACAGATCCGTCTTGCCTGTCCTCTCAGCAGCTTCTCTGAGTGAACCAGTTATTTAGCTGAGCTCAAGAAAATACTCTGCATATTTGCAGATGTCAAAAGCTGGTTTATCATTGATGATATGTTCTTTTTTTTCCCGGTGATCAGCAAATCACCTGGCATTAACAGCAAGCCTGTGTTGGTTGAATGCTTTTAATGAAATTATTCTCTTAGACTTTGGGTAGCACAGAGATGTCTTCCCAAATAGAAGTTAATTTCAATTTAATTTTTTAAGAGGGTGGGGTTTTTTTATACTTAAAGTCAGAAGGTGTTTTTATTTTTTCCTTTTTAATAAAAGCAGTCTGTATTTCCTTGTAGAGTCAAATCACAGTCACAGCTTGATGCCATGTTGTAGTTCTTATTCTCTTGCATTGAATTATACTGGCATAACATGCATTCAATATGTTAAAATTCACGTTCCCATTCCCACAGCTGTACATAATGGTATCAGAAGTTTTTGCATTGCAATTCCTTTGCCACAGAGCAAGAATTAGCAAAATTCGTTATGCTGTTGGTTGTTAAGTATAGACTGCAAGTCAGGTCACTTCTTAGACTAAATTTCCAACATAATGTTCAGATGCCCTGTTGTAGTATTGATCTTTTGATCCTGTCAGAGTCTTGGCTCTGGTGAAAGAGTACTCAGTTTGAGTTACTGGGTTGATGTTTCAGTAGTCTGCAATCTTTAATGTCTGTGTTGCAAAAAATAACAACAGATATTTAACAGCAGACTTTCTGTAGTGCTTGGAATCAGTTCTCTGGTGTGACTGAGATTCTGTTCCATTGGGAATCTAATAACCGGTTTTTAATGCTAATGAAGTGTACTTGTTAAGTCTGTTGTTTCCCCTGGAGATCAGGTTTTAACTCTCCTGACTCTTCAGTTCATTTCTTTGTCTTTTAATGTGGTGATTGACCCTCATAGAAACTGGGAGACTCCAGGTGGATGGCTGAGTCCCCATGGAATTCTGGTTTTAGCAGTCTCAGGTGGGTAATGGTTAGTCTTTTTTTCTTGAGCAACCTCTTAGGATCCTAAAGAGACAGAGGTGGTGTGAGGAAAGAATTGTGCTTGATTTGATACAGGCTTCCTCATGCAGCTGCACGTGTTTTCTCCATTACACATAGCAGAGGATTGAAGAAGAGGTAATTTTCTAGGATTGCAGCTTCCCAAGGCCACTTCTGATGTGGAAATGTGCTTTTCACCAGCCACCTTTTATGTTCCTGTCTCTGGCAGGGAGCCTCAATTAAGGTTGCCAGCTCTTTTTTTTTCCTTTTTTTAAATTTTTTTTTTGTCTCCTGATTTATCTCCTAGGGCTTCAGGTATTTTCCTCCTTCTCCCTTTCTGTCCCACTTGGAGGAAAAAAACAAAAAGGGGAAGGAGTGAACGGGTCAGGAAGGAGCTGGAAATTTTAAAAATCTTAAGCTTAAGATAAGAGTGAAACCTTGGTGTTCGTGCAGTTGTCTCTGACTGCTGACCTATTGTGGAGGTGGCAGACCACAGCATGTTGAAGATAAAATGCCTTTCTTTCCTGTGTGTGTCTTTTGCTGCTAAGACTTATCCTCTGTGTGGGCAGGAAGCGTTCATTGTAAGAGTAGTAGCTGCAAGAGATGACTTGTAACAGTAGCAGAACTGGATGAAAGGATAGCTTCTGCTTTGAGAGCTGGAGTAACAATTCTGTCTTCAGAAGAGTGGGACAGTGACAGCTGCCCCTAAAGGAACACAGAGCATCAGGGCTTCTCCTTCTGCTTTAGAAGGTATAGCATAAGAAAAATGAATGTGGCTTTTTCTTGGTTTGGGTGCAATGCTGCGGTTCTCTCTGGCAATAGGGTGTTAAAATCTTGTCCAATGTATAGGTTGAACGAAATATCAAAATACGTTTGTGAAGGATGTTCATTCACAACAGCAAAACAACTGCACTGAGAGTTGAGACTACTGGTTTGGTTTTTTTACTGTTTTTAAGGTAAAGAAAAATGAAAGTCAAATGGTACAACAAATATGCATTATTCTGCAATACAATTTCCATAAAAGCTAAATACCTTAATGTATAAGTGACCTTCCATATAAGCGATAATGCAGACTGTTGGAGTGTTTTTCTCTGATAAACAAATCTACTTAGGTATTTTTTTTTTTCTGGTCTTGTTGCCATAGTGCCTGAACAGTTCCTAAATATTTGAATGGAAGAGACACCACCTTTTCCTTCCTCTCCAGCCTGCAGGAGGAATAGCTTGATTAGTCTGTAGGGATACTTGCTTGTATTTATGTTTTCTTAGAGGAAACTCTATTTTAAGTAACATTGACATTAACACCCATGACTGCTCTTACTTTTTCTAAGAGCGAATCCACTGCATTGTGCTCAATCTTCTCCCATAGACCAGTTTTATACCTTATACTGAACATGGACAGGAAAAGCGTGAAGACTTAATTTCTGCCTCTGAATGCTCAGGAAGCTCAAAGGGTTATCCCACCAAGAGTTTTGAATGCTGTCAGACAACGTCTTGAGTGTTGTTTGGGGTTTAAGTGGAGAGAGGAGAAGTACAATTAGGAAGTTTGAAGGGATTTATGTTGCAAAGCCATGTGTTATAGATTATGCATGTACTAGTCATAGAACTTGTCTTCTCTCTAACATTTACCCCTAGCAAGTGTGTTTCAGTTACTGTGATTGAACCAGTCGAAGTAACTGCATAGTGGAGCAATGCTTGATTCAAGTGGAGCAGTTGGGTTAGTAGTTATGACATAACTCATGGTGTCACATCAGTGTTGGCAGAACTAGCACAAGCCTTTGGAGCATTTGAGCTTCAACTGCTTGCTTTGTATGCTCTTCCTTCCAGTTAGTCCAAGGTTTAAGCATGTGTAGTTTGAACTTGATGTTTTTGCATGTACCAGATACCCAGTTAGGGAGCAGAACTTGAGCATGACCCCAAGCACAGTGGCTGCATGTGTCCTGTCATGGTAGGACCAAGGAGAACGTCTTGAAGATGGAAGTGGGATTCTCTTTGTAGTGCTACAAAATTCTCAGTCATTCATGGAGTCAATCAAAAACCCCACAAGCAGCAGTGCTCTGCAGAGAGGGTAGATACCTTTCTTTGACTATAAGGAACTTGTAGAGAAGAAAAAAGTACCTTAGAGGACCTTCCTGCTTGCACTAGCTGATTCCTGCTTCGCTTCAGCCTCATTCCACAATTCTAAGTTGTATGCAGTTGTTTGGAAGGGGTAAAAGATGGGGACTTGAGTGCCATGGTGATGGGTGTGACATGCACCCAACAGGAAATCAGTGGACAAAATACAAACTATTGATTGTCTTACCTGGTAGCTTGGATGTCCTCTTTGTTTCAGTTTCCTCTGGACCAGCTTTTGTTGCAGATCAAACTGTTAACTGGTAGAAGGTACCTTCCACTGTTGTGCAAATAAGTGACTAGTGAGCAATATGAGATAGAACTATTCCTTTGTTTCAGAGCAAATCAGGATTTTCAGTGCTGTTTGTGTATGCCTGGAAGAGACAAACTTGTCTGCAGCTGTATTGCTTAAAGAATGTTGTATCACCCCTTGTTTCCTCCGATGCTTGATAAGAAATGCAACTACTTTGTCATGCTTGATAACTGTATCTTTTTTTGAAGGCCTTTGTTAAATGAAAATATTGTCTTAGTCTGTTATGTTTAGTTTAGTGGGTCTTTTAAATTTGCTGTGCCATACTGTGTAAGTTCTGTGTGTAAGAAGCTGCTGATTTTGATTCCTGCATCTTTCTTTCATCTGCTAAATGTTCCTCTCTCCCCAGCTTTATTTTAAAGGGTTTGCTCTGCCCGTGCTTCAAGCTATTGGCAAGCTTTGCGATGAAAGTGCTACATAAGGGCTAATGTGGTAAGCCTTGCTGTTAGCACAGCAGCTTTTCATCAGAGCTGTTTTGTATTTTCCCCCTTATCTTCCTCGCTCCTACCTCTCTGCTCCTTCTCCCCCACCCCCAAACCCATTCCCACCAAATTTGGATTGCAGACAACAAAGTCTGTGTATACAGGTGTGGTAACTTCACATTCATAAGAGGCTCAAGGTAGATGGTGCTCCCATGTTTGAGGGGGAAATTTAGGTGAGAGACAGAAAGGGAAGTGTGGTTCTTATTTCTGCTAATATAGTGGAAGGAATGGAATCTAAGATGATTACTTGCAGATCCCTGTCATAGTTTTGTTCACTTGTTTTTAACTTTGATGAGTAAAATCACACACTGTTCAAACTTGCATTTTTCTCTGAAAACATTTGTACTATCAGGGTAAACTTCTGGCATCTCATTTACGTTTTCAGTCTCAGACTACAGCAGGAAAATGGACATAGTAGATTTTAAGTACTTCTTGGAAAAATCAACCCCCCACTTTCTGATGATGGTATCTAGGATCACCAGTGAGTGATACCTGGATCGGGCAGGCAGGGTGGTGGAATTCAACATGACAAACACATTTTGTAATATTGGTGTAACTGTCATCACAATAGCTCTTGGTTAATGTTACTGAAGCAGCACAGTAAATCTGTGGTAGCCAATGAAGCTGAAATAGCGTGACTGACGCTTTGGTCTGTCATGTCACTGTGGAACCAGAACTGGAATATAGTACAGTATAAAAGGGTAAGAGTAATGAGTTCCTAACTGTGGACAAATATAAATGTTTAGCTTCCATGCTTGTGCAGAAGTGGATTTCTCTTTGCAGAACATAAAGATGCGAAATGATACTTCTTATAGAAAACGAGATAGAATTGAATGTATTTACAGTATTGAAGGGCTGAGAATAATACTTGTATTCTGCAGAAATCTGAATATAAGGTGAATTTATTCTTTCATAGCACAGAGAACAGTAACTTAGAACAAAACTTGCTGCTATTATTTTGTGATTACGATATCAAGTATTTGGGCTTGTAGGACTACTGTTTCTGTTTTACAATTAAACAGAATTACTTGCTGGAACAGCAGAACAGAACAAAGTCCTTTCTGGATATAAGTGCTGCATTAGCCTGAACATCCTTACGGTAACAGTTGATGTAGGGCGTAGTAAATAGCCTGTACTACAGTTGAATAAAAATTAGTCCATTTTACTAGAGATATCTGTAGCAACTGCCATAGAGACTTCTTAACAGATCTTGAGAACACTTTGGGAATGCAGAAGATAAAATGAGAAAACTGTAATATTAATTGGAAATCTTTAACCTTTAAAATTGTTTGTTGCTCAGCTTTCAGAAATGAAAATTGCTCATTTTTAGAATACCTGTCATCTTGTTACTGAGTTTCCATACCAAAATGAGGGAGACTACGTTTCTGCCATGGAGCCCATATCAAATACAGAAGAATAAAAAGAATACATGAGACCTTGCTACTCACCAGTCTATGGTGAAGAGTTGTTCATGCATTATTAAATAAAAGAAGAATAGCAATTTTTTCAAAACACAACCTTGTGCACCTGTCTGTAAAAGGCATAATGTGATCAGGATCAGATTAGGAAGGCCAAAGCCATGATAGAATTAAATCTGGCCAGGGACATCAAGGGCAACAAGAAAAGCTTCTGTAGGTACATTGGTGATAAAACAAGACTAGGGACAATGTGAGCCTTCTCTGGAAGGAAATGGGAGACCTGGTTACCCAGGATATGGAGAAGGCTGAGGTACTCTGACTTTTTTGCTGCAGTCTTCACTGGCAAGTGCTCCAGCCAGACTGCCCGAGTCGCAGAAGGCAAAGGCAGGGACTGGGAGAATGAAGAACCACCCACTGTAGGAGAAGATCAGGTTCAGGACCATCTAAGCAACCTGAAGGTGCATAAGACCGTAGGACCTGATGAGATGCATTGCGGGTCCTGAGGGAACTGACGGATGAAGTAGATGAGCCACTACCCATCATATTTGAGAAGTTGTGGCAGTTGAGTGAAGTTCCCACTGACTGGAAAAGGGGAAACATAACCCCCATTTTTAAAAAGGGAAAACCAGAAGACCTAGGGAACTACAGGCCAGTCAGTCTCACCTCTGTGCCTGGTGAGATCATGAAGTGGATCCTCCTGGAAACTGTGTTAAGGCACATGGAAAATACGGAGGTGATTGGTGACAGCCAACATGGCTTCACCAAGGGCAAATTGTGCCTGAACAAATTTGGTGGCCTTCTACAACAGGGTTATAGTGTTGGTGGAGAAGGGAAGAGCAACTGATGTCATCTACCTGGAGTTGTACAAAGCATTTGACACTGTCCTGCATGACATCCTTGCCTCTGAATTGGAGAGACATGGATTGAGGGATGGACCATTTGGTGGATAAGGAATTGGCTGGATGGTCGCACTCGAAGAGTTGTGGTCAATGACTCGATGTCCAAGTGGAGAGCAGTGACATGTGATGTTCCTCAGGGGTCAATATTGGGACTGTTGCTGTTTAACATCTTTGTTGGTGACATGGACAGTGGGATTGAGTGCACTCAGCAAGTTTACCAACAACACCAAGCTGTGTGGTGCGGTCAACACACTAGAGGGAAGGGATGGCATCCAGAGGGACCTTGACAGGCTTGAGAGGTGGGCATATGCAAACCTCATGGAGTTCAACAAGGCCCAGTGCAAGGTCCTGCATATGGGTCAGGGCAATCCCAAGCACAAATACGTGATGAATGGATTGAGAGCAGCTCTGCAGAGAAGGACTTGAGGGTGTTGGTTGACAAGAAACTCAACATGACCCAGCAATGTGCGCTTGCAGCCCAGAAAGCCAACCGTATTCTGGGCTGCATCAAGAGCAGCGTGGCCAGCAAGTTGAGGGAGGTGATTCTCCCTCTCTACTCTGCTCTCATGAGACCCCCACCTGGAGTGCTGTGTCCAGCTTTGGGATCCCCAACATAAGAAGGGCTTGGACCTGTTGGAGTGGTCCAGAGGAGGTCTGCAAAGATGATCAGGGGTCTGGAGCTATGTTTTGGATTTTTGCTGAAACTGTGTTGCTAAGAGAGATGTTTTAGTTACTGCTGAACAGTGCTTACACTGTGTCGAGGCCTTTTCTACTTCTTACACTGCCCTGCCAGTGAGTAGGTTGGAGGTGCACAAAATAGCTCCATACAAGCTGCTATGAAGAATTATAACTGTCCCAGCCAAAATCAGTACACTTGTGTTCAGGGGTGTGTTTTGCATTTGTAAAATTTACAAAAGGTCCTGTGGTACCTGGGCAAGTGCTCGAAGTTGAGTGGAAGGCAGAAGAGGGCTGAAGAGGCAATACTCGGTTAAGACCTTTTTGATAGCTTTTTTGGGATAACCTTTCAAATGTAGGGAATGTCAAAGTGACTTGGTTTAATAAATAATGCAAAGTATGTTCTTTATGCATTTTAGATGAGTGGTTAGATTGTTGGCGAATCATATTTGGGGCAAGTTAAAGACGCATCCACTTGAGGGGCTTTGTTAGAATGGGAATTCTACTGGGCTGATGCCTCTTTTCACTTGGATTGGTGTCTTGATGTTGAAAGTGAAAATGAATATGTAAGATAACTGTAACTACTTTAACAGAACTGTGAAGTGTTCATGTGTTGATTGATTTTTATCACTCCTCTCTTCCCTATTGGTATTAGTGGTGTGTTTATCAGGATGCTGCCATTTGAATGATCTCTGTTGTGACTATGAGCTGAGATGCTGGAATTTATAATGTTGCTCAGCATCAGTAGCAGAGGCACATCAAGTCCAATGTAGTGCTGAAGTTAATTTTACGATGCACAAACACAGCAGAGTCAAATCCGCACACCTCACTTTCTGTTTGAACTAGTAGGACACATCAAACAGATAAGTTGTAAGCAGCTGCTCATATTTTTATCATTGATATTTACATCTGGTATAGAGTGAATTTAGCAGTTTCGTTGACTTAACTGGTTTCATGAGGCAAAAATCAGAACATTCGGTTCACTGAATCAGAAGCATCAGACATCTAGTCAACTTTGGTGCATATTTATGTGTTAAGACATAAAGTGAGCAGTCACCATGTTCCATCTAAGATATCATCTACATTCGACCACTCACTGTAGGAGCATTAGGAGAGAATAAATGCAGGAGTCAAAGAGAGGAACATGGAATGTAAAGTTGAGGTTCGGAGGAGAGAAATGAATTAAAACTAGTGGTTGTGTTTAACGGTCAGCATTTTTTATAATTCATGTATTTGGCTAAATAAAAATAACTGGTAACAGTAATTATGTTGGTATTTTGACATAGTTTCTTCAATATGCTTTGAAATTTATAGTATGATCAGGAGACTTTAAAATAGGAAAATAGGACCCTGTCTCAAAATTAATTTCACTGAATATTAGTGTGATGTTTTTTCTCCCCAGTTGATTATGTCACAACTTAACTGTATTAATTGAAGTCCTGTAGTTTAGAAATTGATCTGAGTGCAGTGGTTTGGCTCCCTAGTGAAGGGTGCAATTATAATGATGCAAAAAAACCCCAACCCAATTAATTTCCTGAAAGGAGTATCTGTGTAACTTCATGCGTGGATGCTGCAGAATGTGTTTGTTGCTGCAAAGTGTGTCTTGAGTCCTCTGTCCTCTGATGGTAGGAGTTGCGTAGATAAAATGTTCCTTTGAGGAGCAGCTGAGGTCTTTAGGCTTGTCTAGTTTGGAGACAAGGAGGCTGAGGAGTGACCTCATTGCTCTCTACAGCTTTCTGAGGAGGGGATGTGGAGAGGGAGGTGCTGATGTCTTCTCCCTGGGATCCAGTGACAGGATGCATGGGAATGGTTCAAAGCTGTGTCCATCAGGGCAAGTTTAGACTGGACATGAGGAAGTATTTCTTTACTGAGAGGGTGGTCAAACACTGGAACAGGCATTCTAGAGAGGTGGTCTATTGCCCAAGCCTGTCAGTGTTTAAGAAGCATTTGGACAATGCCCTTAATAACATGCTTTAACTTTTGGTTAGCCCTGAAATAGTCAGGCAGTTGGACTAGATGATTGTTGTAGTTACCTTCAACTAAAATAGTCTAGTCTGTGCAAGAAAGGTGCATGGCATAACTATAAACATAGGAAAACCTCTGGTTTCAGTTGGATCAGTGGGTTGAATTAAAGGCCTATGAACTTGTCAAAGGATGTAGCCTGTTACTTGTTAATCTAGCATAAAATCCTTCCTTGCATTGAGGGAATTTTTACCTTTCTCCCAACCTTTCCTGTGAAAATAAAACTGATTCTTGCAAAAAACCCAAAACAAACCTAAAAAACCCCAACCAACCCCACAAATTCAAACAAAACACAGGTTTGAAACAGTTGTGTAAACCTGGCATTGCTAAGTGCTTTCCCTTTGTGCTGCAATAGCTTTCTGCAGCTGACTTTTCAAGTCTTCCCTTCCTCCCTCCCGCAGTTTGTTATCCTCTACCTTAGGTGTATCCAAGAACACTATTTCCTCTCCCCAAATAGCTCTTCCATCTGCTTTGACTTGCAGCTCCTTGCACGCTTTTTTTCCTTGCCCCATCTCCCAGATTCTTCTTATGCACTTGCTCTTTTCTCATCACTTCTTAATTTGATTTCTGGCAAGGATTTGATGTCCTATCAGCAACTGCAGAATTTGGACCCTCTTTCAGGGATGGGATTTATTTATGACCAATTAAGCAATGTCCATTGATTCTCTACCTAGAAAATGGGAGAAATAGTTTATTGGCAAAGGGATGCTGTTAACTCAGTTTAGGTCTAAAAATATTACTCTTCTAGAGAAGTTTGGTGTTAAATCTTTTGACATTAGAAATACGTTAAGGAAGACATTCAGAAGATGGTAGCTGCTTGTGTATTCTGAATGTTGAAGATAATGATTCAATGTCTGATAACCAATTTATGTAACATAGCTACCATAATTGTATGGAAGGTAAGAGGAGTATAATCTTTCTTCTTTCCTTTATAGAGTTCACTTTAAAAAAAAAAAAAAAAATCATTGTTGGACTTCTAGATCTCTTTTGTCTTCTATCAATCTCTGTTTGCCAGTTTTCAAAAGGCTTTTCAGAGAAACTTGTCTAGGCTGAAGAATAGTTGTAGTATACTGTAGTGTTGTATTTTCAGGAGTAAAGCGGGTGACCTGGGATAGTTCTTGCAACTAAATGATTGCATTTGCAGGCTAAGGTGTGTGCTTGTTATGGGACTGAGTTTTTGGGCAGTTTAGAGGGCATATAGAAGCTAAAAGAGGTCATAGTTCAAATTCTAATTTTTCAAGCAGCTCTGCAGAGTAGGGATGGACCCCTTTTCCACTTCATTGTGGTTCCATGTTGATAAAGGTGTCTGTTTATATAAAGTTCCCTATTGATATACTGGTTAATAATTATGCAGTAGGTGAGTTGTACCTATTTTATTTGGTAGTTGCATATAGCAGTACACATCTGAACTTTTTAACATGCTTATTAATTTAAATTATTTTCTTTTTAAAAAAACCTTTTTTTTTTTTTTGTTCTGTTAGATGATGATGTATAAACTCTTTATCTCTGGGTTAATTGCAGCTGTGATTTTAGTCTATGTGTCCTCAAAAAGCTGCCTTTAGAACTAGCTAAAAGTTATTTGCTTGATAAAAATATAAGGTATAAAAATACTGTTAGCTAAAAATATCATGAACCTTGGATGTTTAGTGAAACTTCATATTTGGGAATTTAGAGAAAATTACTCAAAATCCATTTAGTCCAATTTATACATCATCAATCACTCTTGTATAGGAGAGGCTTTGTGAGGGTTGCAGAAAGCTAGGGGGAACGATATAGAGCAGTGAGTAAATGTGTTGTCAGTGGGATCTTGCCTAGACTTCTGTGTTTCAGACCAACAACAGACATCATTTTAGTGTTAAACTACTGTGATTATAAGGAATATTTCTGATGTCTCTGATAGTTGGTGTGGATGACTACAGCTCAGAGTCTGATGTGATTATTATACCTTCAGCCCTGGACTTTGTCTCACAAGATGAAATGTTGACGCCTTTGGGAAGACTGGACAAGTACGCTGCAAGTGAGAACATATTTAACAGGTATGCTTTTTAATGTCCCGTCTGGCTAACGGTATGCAAACTATTCGTCTGATTCAAATCTGCCTAAAGTTAATTTCCCTGAAATACAAATAATTCAAAAAAATCGAACTACTTCACAAAATTCTTCATTTTCCACTCTTCTGTTTGCTGATACTCCTAGTTACAGAGAGCAAAAGATTAATGATAACAGAAAAACGTTTACTTATCTTTTAAGCAACTCTAGTTCAGGACTTCTTGAACCTTTTCATTAATTGGACCACATACTTTTAGGTTTTTTTGTGGATGCTAACATTCCTGTTGGCACAGGAATATAATAGTAAACTGTATCCATAACTGTGTGGAAAGTGACTTTATAGAAAATACTTCTTGGAAGGTCAGGGGAGGATAATGATCAGCACTGTATTGCCAGAGGAACCCAAGAAATGTTCTTCAGGATCATCCTCATCCACAGTTTACAGTTTGGGTGTTGCTGCTTCTGGTTATTGAAAATAAAAAACTGCTAAAAGAAAGTCTTGTCCAGTAATACTGTGGTCTGCATTTCCCGCTTTTTATTTCTGTAATGCCACTGAGCTAGTTTTTTTCATTTAAAAGTACAGGTATTGTCTGTCTGAAGTACGTTACATACCCCCCCCCCCCATCCCCTGCACACAGGTACTCTGCAATAAAGAAATTCAAAACCAGCATTTATTTTAATTGTAACTGTAAGCAGTTACAAGATCACAGAAATGCATAAAATATGTTAAGGTTGAGGTTTTCTGGTGTTTTATTTTAATGTAGTTTAGTTTGGACTCCAAATAAATATTTAATAAAGCATGTTTGCTTTTATGTTGAATTCTTCAGTAGTATGCAGAAGATAAGTCTATGGTCAACCACCACGTAGGTTAGTCTCTCTTTGTTCATGATCTCAGTTCTGTAAGAACTTAGTCCTGTGCTTAACTTTAGTCACGTGAAGTGTACTTAAAATTCCGTACTACATGTATGAACATACCCCATTTGGAAGGTTTTCATTCTGATTGAACTGAAGCTAACAATTATAGAACGGTTTCTCTTATTTCCTGCATAAATCTGTATGCATAAATTAGTTCTGAGATGTCTGATTTCAAAGTTTTCTGTTTTCCTGAAATCCAAAGTTTTTTACAATTTGAGATATGAAATCAGCAATTTGCCAACCAGGAGAGAGTTTTTTTTGTGTTTGACTTTTCATGGGGAGGGAGGGAAGAGAAGCCTTTAGGGGGCTATAGGTGATAATTTTGTAGTAAAAGCCAGTACAGAGGAGAACAAACTCAGAAACTCAAGTTGAGTGGCTTGAATTTTAAACATGAATAGTGGTCCTAATATTTACTTGCCTGTTTAAGAAAAAACTCTCTCTGAGTCTCAGTATGGATTGCATGGGGTGTGGGGCATGCATAAGCTTGAAATCTTTTTGATGACGCTGTCCAGCTTTATGCATCCTGTGCTTGCCTGTGCTTTCTGCAGGGGAAGATGGGTGGAGTAGCTATAGTTTTCCCTGGATTTTTTTTTGTGTTTGCTTCTTTTGGGGTTTTTTGCTGGTATAAACATGTTGTTTAATTCTAGCTCTCTTTGTAGGCCTACTGTGTAACGTAGCATAAGAAAATATGGGATATAGCATACGATAGCCAGTAGTGATAGAATGTAAGTAGCAGTTATATCACTTACAGTGATAGTGAGTAACTATTGCAGGCAGTTTGTGATGGTTCAGCATTAGTCAGTCTCAGGAATAATTGGAGAGATTTTTGCTAGATAGACAAACTGGAGCATTTCATAGGGAAAAGGTAAGAATAAGCAACGTAAATGTATTCTGATTTATATATCTTAGTATATTCACATCCAGTGACTTATGTGTAGTTTAACATTATATTACAAATGAGTTAATGTTTTGGTTGTTTTTGTGACCTTGAACCTGCATTTTTGTGGAAACTTCAAGTTATAGATGCCCAAACCCTTGAAACATAATCATTGAGCCTGGGTAAATTAGGGTAAGATTTTTATTTTTTTTTTTTCCTTTAAATGAATGAATTTGCTTTTAGTGTGGGTTTTTTTTTTTTTAAATCTTTAAATTTCATTTTCAGTATTTCTCTTTGCGTTTTGTTTTTATTATAATTTTCTATCTGGTTAGTCATCTACATATGTATCATATTTGCAGTGTGTGATTATACTGAATGATTAAAGTGAAGTGATTTTTAACAATTGCTACAAAAGCCTAGTCTCCTTTGAGTCAATTCCTTGAGCACTCGTGATTTCTCAGCTGGTGTCTGAAGGCCCAAGCCAGTTGCTCTGAGATGGAAATGGATCTGTGTCTACATCCTAAGAAGTTTTAGCAGATCATGATTTGGAACTTGCAAATAAGAATTGCTTCTTATTTTAAATATGTATGATTTTTGACAGGATGAACTGAAAAAAGAGTGAGGTAGGGAATCCTTTAACAGCTTTCGAAATGGTGAAAGGAGCTGCTGTGTGACAATTTTTGGCATGTTACTGTCTACATCCTCACTCTTAAGTGTTGCTGATCGACACCACAGATGTTGTCTTAGTCTGAGAATGGAGTGGAATCTGACACTTATTAGAATAAAAGACCCCTCTTGTATCTGAAGACCAAGGCAAGTGGGACTCTGGTTATGGTTTCATTAATGAGGAGGCAGCCTCCAGACCAGATTTGAGAAGCATCTCTGGCCATATGCCTTAATAATCCAATTTCATATTGCAGCAAGAGTAGATGCTGAGCAGAAAGCCAAGACGTCACCCTGAAACACAAGGTCTCCTTGTGTCTGGTAGCACTGGTTTGTGTGCATGCATGCATGGATGAAGACTCACTTTTTGCTATTTGCTTTAAAAAACAATTGCTGGTGCAGATTGGACCGTAGCTTCTGTCTCTTCTCATTTTAAAAATCCTCTGTGGGTTTTCCTGAGCTTTATTGCCATTAACTTGCTTCCATTCCTCATTAAGAAGGCTCAGAAGTATGCAACACGCACCAATAGATCTGTTCTAATAGTGAGGCAGTTCCTGAACAACAGACCCTTCCTTCTGATCAGCCTACTTTTTGAGGAATTGTTGTTGCCCTTTCTCTTCAAACCAAAGCAGATCTTGGCAACAGACTCTCATTCATCAGTATGATCAGTCTTGGCTATCAAGACTATACCTACATATCAATGTTGATATTTTTAAGCTATTCTCTTGCCATGCTCCTTTGTGTTCTGAAGTACTACTTTGCTTTTCCCTTGGGAGAATACCTGATGTCTTTTGAAATAGCTTTTTTTAAAAAGTTTAACTTCAAAATACTCATAGAACAGCACTCAGCAGTAACTGAGGATATATTGGATCTCAAAGAGGGATTAAGCATAGGTGTGTGTACTCCCATACAGTTTATCAGTAGCACTTTGGCTATCTACAGTGTAGCTAAAGATTTGGCCTAAAGCATTCTGGGTAACTTGTCTCTTTTGGCTAAAAGATATGCTCCTCTGACTTCAAGGCACAGACATGTGGTTTCTGATATGGTCAGTAGAAGGTGGCCTTCTTGCTTTCTAGACTCGAGGTGGAAGAGAGATTGGCATCAGAAAGCAGACTGTACCACGTGTGACAATGAATTATTTTAATGTGGTTATCTGATTCCTGACTCCAACAGTTGCAATATAAACTTTGGTTTTACATGTCTGTGATTCTGGAAAATAGTCTAGAAGGCTTTAGAATATATGCTCTGTTTCGGGAACTGAGAAATCAATTTATTTCCAAGGAATTAAGGGTAACAATTTCTTAAATGTATCAGGGCTATACCATAAGCCTTTCCAGTTCTCCACTCCCTTTTGCAGAGTCAAGAATGTAATTTTACTGTGTATTTAGAAACTAGGACTTGCATGCAGAAGGTACTCCCACTAAAACAGAAGAATGCTGTTTTCATCCCTCTGTGCTGTAATGCACGTCAAAAACCTAAGACAGTATGTATGGTGGGATGTTGTGAATCTTATCAAGACCTTCCTGAAGTGTAAGAAATTCCCTTGCCTTATTTTAATTTAGTATGATCAGATTATAACCAATAGGTTAATAGAGAATTTGGTTATCCACAGCTGCAGGATTTTTTTTTCCCCAGTCACTTTCCTTCTGTCTATGCAGCCTTAGCCCAGTGTAAACTTTCTCTTTTTGGGGTATTTGTTGAGTACTGACAGTAAGGAAATGCCAAACTCATACCAAAGCCATGCAGGTGAAACTGGTGGCACTCATTCTGACTAGGACACTTCTCATCAGTTCAGGATAAATTAGGTTATTTCTCCTAATCTGTAACTCTCCTTTCCTCTGTTTTCATGTTCCAGTATTTCTGAGCCCACTGTATGTCAAAGACTAAAATTTAGTAAAAATGAAACAAACATCAAAACATGGGGGTTTTTTTGCACAGATTGGCAGATATGTGCATACCAAATAGATGACTTAAGTTTAACTTTCACAATATAGATCGAGAAAGTTTATCTTGTAAGTGTACATTAAAATGATATAAGCTGAACTACCAAAGGACAGCATTTTCCCAAAGCACTAAGAAGTCTTAATCACTTCAACAATACTGAATTGTACCTCTGTGTATTTAGCCTTTCTTCTCAAGAAGGGTACAAAGATGTTGATTTCAAAATTAGGAGGTTATTCAGAATACCTTCTGAGATTGTTCGGGGAAAACAGTGCCAAGCTAAGTTACTACTGCCAATACTCACTTAAACATGAAATGTCATCAAATCTTGATTTAGAAGTTCTGCAAAAATGGGAGAAGAAAAAATTATCTTCTCTCCTCTTCTTTCTCTTTTTTTCCTTAACGTATGCTTACTATCTAAATGCACTCCTTGTGCAGATGAACTCGTTTATATTCTATAGTAGAAATTTATTTAAAGGGCTAATGATGGTGATTAGTACACAGTAATTATACCACTTAAGACTCCCAATATTGATTCCAAATAAGGTCAAAGGAGTATATAAAAGGGGTTTGAGCCAAGCAGAGATATTTATAGCTCTTCTTGGTGTACATTGTTACAAATCCTAATTATGTCCATGCATGCCAAGTCTTCAAAATATCTGTCCCCTGCATGTGGACATAAAGGCAGGGTTTTTGTAATCTATTCCCATTTTATCCTGCTGCTAACTGTGGTGAAGTGTACCTACAAGATATCCTAACTATCAGCTTTTCTGCCATCAGACAAGCTCTCCCCATGCATTCTCATGAAAACTTGAATTTTGCTAATTATCCTCCACTTCTGCACGTAATAGCTGAAGCGCTTGTACTGCATGCTACATTCCAGCCTTTGACCTCTGCCCTTTCTCTGGCCTGTAAGTTGTTTAACAGATAAATAGATGCATTGCTGCTTAGATGGCAGTTGTATACCATAGGTACGTATGGTGAATAAATAATTTTCTTTGAGAGTTCACAGCTGTAGGGTTATTGATTTGAAGCCTCACTTGACAGAGCAGCTAGCAAAAGTCTCTTTGGACCTGGAGGAATCAGGTATGAGATCTGATGGAATGGGCAAGAAGATGCAATTCTGTGAGTTGTTGCAATGAAGACAACTCTGCTAGTACTGAGAATGTGTAAAGGTAGAGTTCTTAGTGGAGCTTGGTATCTCATTAGAGGCAAGCACTGCACAAACCCAAGCCAGTGGCAGGAAGGAAATGGCAAGAAACCATTAATCCTAGCCCCAAGTCATGCCCTGATAACCAGGAGTAATGTATAGTGAGAGAATGTATGCCATTGAAATCATTTACATGGTCAGCATTGACGTTGGTGAAGTAATTTCTGTTACATATGTACTTGAAGGAGTCTGTACTTGAAGTCTGATTCCCTGTTAGTATGGAGCTTATCGGGATATGTCATTATCCCTAGAGGAAACCTGCATCTCTTTTTCCTTCTCAGAGGAGGTATCTCCTTGCCTCTTGAGCATGAACTATGTCTGCCTATTTTTGGTTTTTCTGTGTCTAGATCAGACAGGTCATCCTTCAGAGCTGTTGCAATTTCACAAATGCTTACCTGGTACTTCCCTGGCAAGTTGCTGGGCAAGCTACTGCTTGCCTTATGTTATGCTACTATGCATTGATAGTTCATTGCAGTCCTTTGTTGTAGGCTTTTTGTAGCTCAATCGCCAAGGCTTGCATAAAAAGGAAGCTCAGACTGATAGAGCACTGGGGACCCAGGCTTACTCTCCTCTCCAGTAAGCAGAGCATGTTGAAGCGTGAGCTTGTAGGGCTCAAGTCATTCTGCATTAGTTGCCTCCATGTGGCAAATGCACAAGGTAGGTTTAGCTCTGTGACCTATGTTTGCACCTTGGAGGCAAAAGAATAATTTTGGCAGATTGTTGGGGATAGTGGCAGAGCTAGGTCAGAGCCTGTAATGCTTAGAGGACATGAGTGGACATAATCTCCCAGAACACTGAATGGATGGAGTTACGAGATTACCCTGTCATTACTGTCTACACAGTTAAGTTTTCTAAAGAGAGCTTAGCTTGCCCTGTTGCCTTTTGTTGTAATGCTTTTTACCAGAATCTGCTAAATGTAAAAGTAGATCCATTGATTCCTTTACAAGCCAAAGTAGGAAATGCCATCTGGATGCAGGTGGGGGGCCATCTTCTATATTTAGTCCAGGGAAAAAATTGAATGTCCCTTCTTAACTTGGAGTGGATTTAATAACTAAGTCATATCTACTTCAGGCGAGGATTTGTGGTTTTGTCTCTTCCTCTTGAGTAGAAGGTTTGTGGCCTTCAGTTTACAGGTTGGCTACTTCTGCATAGCCATCTGTCCAACTCCAGGAACTAGTAAAGACTTACTGTGGGATCCAGCCACCACAGTTCAGGATACTGCTAACAAAGCTCTGTGAGGAGATAAGTCTGCTCAAAATTCCCAACATAGCAGGGCACTATTCCATAGTCTCCAGGAGCCAGTTGGGATGTAGTGCTGTTTATTCTGGTTCCTTACTTGCTGAAAGCAACTCAGTGGGTCGGTTGACTTGTCTCTTGCTTTCCAAGATTACGTTTAATATGTGGGAGACACACGTGTCCAAGCAGGCTGGTTTATGAAATATGCTTCATCTGTTCCTCTTCTCTTTTCAGAGGTGTCCAGCCCTTTAAAAGACCAAGTCAACTCTGCTTCTAGGTTAGTGTGTCACGTAGTCTGTTTCCCTTTATTAGGATTTTGTTAGCTGAACTTCCAACTGCATGTCAAGATCTCTGCTGAGAGGTGTTGCACTCTTCTTCTACCAAGTTGAAAAGAGTGAGGGAGAGGAAATTTGTTAAAGGCAAACAGTTTTTTGCAGTTTGTTTTTTGGAGGATTTTGTTCATCCGTGTGTTAAAACAGTTTAGTTTAAGATAGTTTTGCAAGTGGTCAGTGTGAAATGTTTAAATTACTAATTTTCAGTTTTAGAAATATAGAAAAGTCTTCTTAGCTTTGGGACTTCATGAAAACCTACTGTATTTCTCTGCATGGAATTGTAAAGTTCTCAAGCTTCCCCCATACACTAGGAATGTCACCATCTGTTTCTTACCAGTTTGTGACGATCACTCACATTCACCATTTTTAGTGAACATGATCAAGTTTAGCTATGCTTCTGCTCTTGTCTACAGCACTGTTGTTTGTCAACAATGCTTATATCTAGGCTACATCCTAACAGTGTTTGTGTCAATCAGTTCTGGAAATATCTGGCACTTGACTCTTGCTTCAGCATTTTGATAAATTGCTTTGGGGCAGTATAAGAGCTAGAAGCATGTTGAACGCTGTTCCTTGGCCCATTCCGCTGTTGGGATAATCCTGCTAGCTCTCTGAACTGATGTGCAACCCACATTGTCCCAAAGGGTGGAAAAAAAAAAAAGTTACAGCACTGCAGGCTGTTGTTGAGGAGAAAGGTTGATTGCTACACATTGCCAGCTGTATTGTTTAAAAACTTAAGGTTTAGGGCTCTCTAGGTAACTGATGGGTTTTGCACCATAGGCTGCAGCAGAACCTTAGAGGACAAAGCCCCAAATATTACTATATCTTGTCACTGACAAGTTAATCCTCAGAAAAATTTCTCATACATTAGAAGTTGTAACTGAGTTGATTCTGACTTGTTGCATATTTTCGTAATGTTTCATTTTCTACTTTGCTTAATGTAGGTCCCAAGTGCATATGTACCAGTGCATTTTATTTTCACAGTATATACCCATTGCTCTATATAGCATTTGAATGAAGTTTAGCTTCTAAATGTCACTGTTGGTATGTAAATCTTTAACTTGAGTGTTCATGCTTTTGTTTGTGAAATAAGTTAACAACTGTTTAAAACTGTTCTGGCAATAGAGGTGTTGTCTTGCTTTGTATGGAACAAGATAGGGAATTCGGAGGTGGGAGTGAAGGGCTGACACTGACTTGCTAACATTCAGCTCCTGTTTGCCTGCTTGGCAGATGATTACTATTTTTCATCTTTGTGGCTGGTTTCTCTTATCCTTGTAAACCAAAGGGATACTTTTTAATGTTACATTTAAAGTTAACAGTTCTTTAGGATTATGCCAGGTAAGAGAATTAAGAATTCCCAAAGCAGGACTAACTAAGTTTACTAAGTTAAAAGTGAATCTATGTAAAATTTTACTGTTTGGTTTAAGAAACTTTTATGATTGTTCAACTTCTTGGCTGTACTTCTGGACACAAATAATGCTAATTTTTAATCTTTCTTGTAAACTAGGCAAATGGTGGCTCGAAGTTTGCTGGACACTTTGAAGGAAGTCAGTGATGATGAGAGAGATTGTATTGCTGTGTTGGAGAGAATCAGCAGATTAGCTGATGATTCAGGTAGGTAGCATTAAACATTTTACTGGGTTAATAAGGAAAGTCAGAATTGCTGAACCTGTGTTCAGCACAGGCCCAGTATGTTCTTTCTTGTCTTCAATATTCGAAGTAGGCTTCTGCAAATACAATAAAATGCTGTAAAATTTCCTTTCGTTAAATCATCCCCCCAAAGATAACTTTTTCCTGGCTATTTTCCTCAACAGAATTAGTCTCCTTCAAAATGTAGGATTACCACTTTCCATCAGAACATTTTTTGAATAACTTTTATTACGTACTTTAGCTACTCAGCAGTTCTACATTTTTAGATTTGTAGATAGATTTCTTGTCTTGAAAAGAATCTTGCAAAACGTGTGCAAAACTCCTATTGGTTTTGATAGAATTTAAATGCTGAAGCTGTTTGCTTGGTCCCTTTTGGGCAACAATTTGTGAAGATAGGAGAGGCAGCAGGAACTGGTAAGCAAGATGCAGGTACAAGTAATGAGTAAGGGGGCTCTGTAGATACAGAGGGGCTTTTGCTCATGAATATGTTGAGGCTACTGGGTGTTTGGAATAAAAAGCAATGTAGGAGAATAATGACAAACAAATGTGAAAGAAAAGGGGTGCTTAAAAAGTGCCGTGCGAGTGGATTGAAGGGAAAAATGGTGTGGACAGAGCTGCAACAGAATTCCAGGTTGAAGATGCTCTAGAAAGAATTAAAGGCTTGATTTCAACATAGGTAATACTAGTTGAAGCACCAGAAGGAAGGCTTTAGCAGCAAACCATCAGAGAAGATCTGAAGTTCATTCTTTTGTCATTGTAGGAGTGCTATGGAGAGAAACTTGTATTAAATCTTGTATGAGAAGAAAATGTTTCTTCTTTTTAATGTCTGTTAGTTTCTCTCTCTTCTGGAATTGCAGAACATAATGCTTTCCAAGGGCAAAAAGGTATTTTGTGCATTTCTGTTATTCTGTCATTACTGTCTTCATTTAAAATGTACGTTTTTATTTTTCTGAGGGGATGTCCTAGTTTAGCTGGGAAAAATAGCCTGTTGTAAGCATTACATAATTGTATTGAGAACCTCTCCAAGTATTCTTTGAGGGGGAAAAAAAAGTCACTATTCATTTAATATTAAATGTGTCTTTAATTGAGAACAGTGGTGTGCTACTGTTTCTAGAGTGCTTTCCTAGCAGAGCTCTGCTTCTGAAATCTGTATATACAGTGCTTGTTTGTGTGATCATGTTAATAGTTTTGAGCATCAGAAGCTTTCTGAGGCTTCAGCTTTGAAAAATAGGGCTGATGTGTCCAGGGGGAAACAGCCTTGTGCAGCAACTTTGTAGCCTTAGGCTTTTAATTGGTGATCAACTAAGTGTGTCAAATGGAAGTTTGTTTAGGTAGAAATGTAATGGAAGCCAAGAGTTCAGCTCAAATCAATTTGTTTCCTTTAACAAGGGTGGAGTACATTTTTAGTCAGGGTTGGTATTTTCTTAGCGTCAGTAAAAGCAGCATTTCAGGCTTTTCCTGCATTGTAGAAGTTGTCTCAGATACGGCAAACTAGTAACACTGGATTCTGCAGCTGCCCCACAAATTAAATTTCTGCAAACTTAACTGAGTTTTGTGCCTCGAGCAGTTGCAGTATTGGACTTCACCTGTTTCTGTAAGACAGGTTATTAGAATATCCTTGTGTCTTAAACCATGTGAAAATTCATTAGGGAACTAGATCTGATTTGTATCATCTTAATATATGTGTTTGACTGTTATACAAACAACAGCACAGTGGTTTTTGTTTGGCTTTTGTTTTGGAGTTTTGGTGGGAGTTTTTTTTGCTTAAGGCTGCTATTACTAGACTTGTTTTTAATTTTTTTCTTATCTGATGCTTTTTTCCATTTACAATATTTTTTCCAACTTGTTCTGTAAAACAAAAAAATAACTGAATTTAGAATAAGAAAGCATTATAAAAGTATGTGTGTTTTGACTTGCTTGGTTAGAGCCAGGTATCTGTATTGTTAGAGCCATCCTGGAGTTAAGCCTTCATGTTTAAATGCGTAAATAAATAAAAATGAAAACAAACTTGGGAAGTCAAACTAAACTATGTATAGGTCTTCTTGTTTCTAACAGGTGATACTCATTAGTCTTATGCCTGTTTTTTAACATTTGGAGGAAGTTGTCTTCTCTTGTCAAATCAAGTCACAGAAAGTGAGGTGTTTGGTTTTTTTTGGCAGTAGTTGGTATAATGAGGCTTGACTTGAAGCATGTATGTGAGGTACACGATGTCCGTGCTCTCTTGGTGCTACTTCTGTGTTATCCAAAATACAGGTAACAGCAGTGAACTAGAAATACCAACTGTCCTAAAGTTGCCTAAGCAGTCCTCTGTCTCGTTAATACTTTGTAACTTCAGAAGTCCTGTAGTTGGGCTGATGTTTTTCAGATGTGGTCTTTGCTTGAAAAAGAAACATGTTTAGGTGGGTTTTTTTAGGGTTTCGTTTGTTTTAATTTTTTCTTTGGGTTTTTTGTGCCTTTTTTTTGTTAATTTCTTTCGGTTTTGTGGGGGTTTTTTGGGTTTTTTTATTTTTTTAGTAAATTGGGGCTACAATGAGACAGCCATTTCTGTGTTTGAGAGCAAGAGAATTTCAAAACAGTAATTATTTTTATTCTTCCTGTATTGTGATAACACTTTAAGAAGCTAAATAGCACAACTGAGATGACAAACACTGCATTAATGTGAAATAAAAATTAATCTTTACTAGAAAAAGATCTGTGTCCAAATATATGATTGTAGGATAGAAGGCACAAAAAATCATCAGACTGTGGTTTAGTATGATTGACACAGATCTTGACATACCAACTGGCTAGCAAAGACCTAAATTTTTGGAGGCATCATTGCAAATATCAGCTCTAAAACTATTTTCAAAGAACCGTTGACAAAAAATTCTCAAAGAAATAGCTTTTGGTGGGAACTCATTTGGACTCTTTGAGTAGTGTCTTATATCTCTAATTTATGAAAGTTTCTTTGGGGGGAAGAATTAAATATTGTCTATACCTAAAGAATGCTAAATGATGTTTTAACATCTGTCAGCAGTCAGTGTGCGGGTTGCAGGTGGACAGACAGACTTGTAGTGAAATGTACTTTGTGAAGGAGAGTTCTGACTACTGTTGTGTAAGTGCACGTACAGATGATATAAAGTGGGTCTTCTGACAGGGCAGTTGGGACTTTTTCTAATGAATTAGTTCCATGTTACATGTGGTTTTTCAGCCTTAAGATCACTAGTACTGGGAAACAATATCTACTTCAGGTGATACTGGAAATGAGTTGCTTCCAGTGCTGACAGAACACAGGAATTGCTGTGCCCTGGTATCACGTCCTGCTGTGTGTAAATGGCAGCACAGAATAGCTGTTCCAGTGGAGGAAACCCATCAGCGGCAGTTGGGGAATAATATGCTGCCTTCAACCCCCTGACTTGCCAAAGACACTTATTCTCCAAATCTCAGTTGTTTGGAAGGCTTATTCAGTGTTTGTCTTCATTGCTGTATAGTTGGGTGCTACTGCTAAGTCTGTGATTTAGCTGTGGGGTTTGGGTATTTTTCAGTCATTGCAAAGTCTGGAATTCCCTACTGTCTTTGGTAGTGAGTTCCCTAGAACAGTTACAGCTGACATACTTTGTATTGCTTTTGAATCTGCTTTTTAATCACTTTGTAATTTCTCTGTTTCTTTAGGGATGTTAGGTATGGCTTCCCACTTAGATGTTTTTATGGTGTCTTTGAACCTGTAGAAGCCAAGAAGCAGCTTGTCATAGAAGCCCAGTGCTTGGCAATGTTAATTTATCCCCCATAAACGCTTGTTAAGAGATAAAATGCTTATCTTAGTGTTAAAACAGTTGGGCCTTCTTCATTCTCAGATGTAGACTAGCCACAGACTTACACGAGCTTGAACAAGGGCCTTATGACTGTCTTTTTCACTTGAGTGAATTAGTATAATTCAAACTTTTTTGGTGCTGACTTGTGAATGGCTTATACGATACAAGGCTTCATCATTGTACATGCAAGTATGATTAACTGGCTTTGAAAGTTAGCCTCAGCCAGGATTACTGCATTATTGGCATTTTACTCAGTGCGCTTGCAAGGGGCACAAGAAGCTTTAAATCTTATTTCTGAGGATTCTTTTAGAGGGAGAGTCTTAATTTCTAAATATGTATGGTATTTTAGTGTACTGTGAAATAGATACATGTATGTAGCTTTCTAAAGAAATCATGGGGAAAAAGAAGGTGACTTCCTGAGGACCATCACTTATTTGTTGAATATAACCAACTAGAATTTTTTTCTCCTGAATGAAAAGTAATCTCTTTACTGCATAGAATCGGTTGTGAATGCCATTTGCAAAACAAACTGATTTTAAAAACAATTATTAGACTAATTGGTCATTAAGTTTTGAAGCTATATAATCAGGCTTGATGTGGATGGCCTCACAACCTTGATTACTTAATAGCATCTTAATCAGTAAGACCATTTCAGTTACTGCTGTTGGTATAGTAAGAGATGCCAACAATACCTGTCAAATAGCACATATTACAGCATTGCATTTAACAAAATCTTCATATTTAAGCAATATTAGTGGGAATGCTAATATTTGCCTTTCCCAGGTGTCCATAGCTCCACCTGTGTTTTCTCCCTTCCTGCATCTTCATGTTTCCACAATTTCCATACCTCTTCTTCCACCTCCTGCTACACTAAGAATTTTTTCCTTTGCTGGATGTGATCATTTTCTGTCTCTCCATGCATCTGATGGATGACTCATGGTGACTTTACCCTCTCTCATTAGTCTGTATTTTACTTCTCGCTCTGTCAGTCAGTAGTGAAGTCCATTTTTGGTTAGTAAGAAAAAAGAACCTGACTACTGAAGCAGCACGTGTGTCAGACACGTCAGTCTTTCTGGTGGACTCCTAAGCTAAAAGGGACATGCTTTGGTTATGGTGTATTTTCACTTGTCTAGATTATCTTTTGTCTTCAAAAAAGGTAGGAAAGTTGGAGGGACAGATGAAACAGGAAGTGAGAGAGATTGAAAGGGAAAATATGGATGACATTAGAGGGAAGAAAAGAGGGGATGGGAAAGTTCTATTTGGGAAAGAAGGGAATGGGTAAAGTTTGAGTTGATAAACTGTAGAATTTATTTAAACTTTGTCTTTGATCATGCAAATGACGTTCAGTTTGAGTATAAACGTGCATACAAATCCAGTACTGTCACCGTGCTGTTGGCAGATTGGCATTTTAGTATGCTGTGGACCTTATATTCAGGCTGAATATGGAAATGGGGACCTATGCAAGGGGAATGGCATGGAGGTGTTTTCTGCACTTGTTGTTTCTCTCTAGCACATATAAATCAATATTTTAATTTATGTTTCAGCAAATTTTTTTTTAAAGAATGAAAGTGTAAATGCAAAGCTATGCGCTTACACCTTTACTTCTTACTCACAACCATTAATAAAAACAAATATTAATATTGTTAATATTCAGGTGTACACAAAACATTAATCAAAATTATTGGTTAAAGCAGTATTAACATCACTAGTAACTGTTCTTAATATACACTTTTACAACACACAAACCTTACAGCCTCTCACAAATGTACAGGGAATTGACTGCTGCTTGTATTCCAGAATGGGCATTTGGGATAATGAAAGCTTTGCAGAATTTCTTCTAAATACTGTACATTGTTGCAGAACAAGCTATTGTGAAATAAATCTAGTTGTGAGCTGGCTCTGGAATAATTACTTCATCTACAAATAACTGTTCTGGAGCAATTAATTGGTATTATACTGTGCAGCTCTGCAATAATCCCCTTTTAATTTTCAGTATACAGTTAACTGTGGTGCTTTACTTCATAGCTGAAGTGGAATACAGAGTGAACTGAAACCTCAGCAGGGATGAAATAAACATTACACATTCATATAGGAAAACTAAGTGTATGTGCTGGAGTAGCTAAATGAGTATGTTGGCACTTTGCTTACATGAGAGGTAGTGTCAAATTCTAGGGGAAACTGAAATGTGTTTTCATTGGTGAGGAAGGAACAGTTAATTATTTCTGTGACTTTGGAGTCAGTTTGGGGTGTTGATTTAAATCGTGATTTGTGAAATAGCTAAAACTGAAGCTTGGCACGTGCAGATCAAAGTCTGCCCAGGTTCTGGAGATGTTGATTGGAATATATTGCTGGTTTCATGTGGTCTGGACATCGAGAGAGGTAGAACTGCGTAATTTTTATTCTGGCAACTTCTTTTAAAAGTTATTTCACAAACAGAAGAAATGGAAGTCTTATTTTCAGTATAATTCTGTATCTAGAGAATACACAAGACCTGACAGAATGAAATAAAGTACTAATGAATGAGAAAGAAGTATGAGTTTGCTTCTGAGATCTAATTTTTTATATTAATATTTCTTTTCAAATTCTTTTGTTTTGATAAGTTGCAGCTTTTTTCTAGTAGCCTGCTACTTTAAGGCGTAGATTTGTACCTTCAGGAGATAGTTTGAAAAGAGCAGCATTTAAAAAAAACTTCCTCTGCCAAACAGAAAAATACTGTTCCAAGCAAATGTTATGGAGAACCTAATTGTACACAGTGATATTCCAGAGTGACTAAAATAGAAACTTTCAGTCTTGATGTGAAGCAAAATTCTCCACCCAGATTTTGTTTATACTGTGTGCAAGCCTGATCCTGACTGTGTTGTACAGTGCAAAAAATATATAATACAGATGTATTCCCCAGCTGGATGAGCTTATGCTTTAAGAAGCTATGTGTAATAATTTTAACTGATACTGCCATGCTCTGTTCACTGTGGTGATGACCAGGCTATAAATTTGGTTATAAACAACAGAAAAGTTTAAACTGAAATAGCAGACACTGTCATGTATTGAAGCCTGCTGAAATCTGTATTTGGAGCTGCCACCTGTCTAAGCTGAAGACAAAGCTGAGGAATGGATGAAGAGAATGAGAAAGCGCTGTATCTTCAGTAGGAATTTTTGGCATTGTTGCTTGAGTCTTTAGGAAACATAATGCCAAAAAAAGCTCTACTGTAACCCCATCAGACTGCAAGATTAGGCTCTATTCAGTACACACTGGAACATATGCTTCAGCATTTGGAAGAATTGAGCTCTTATCTAAATTGGTAAGCTTAAGGTTCAGGTTCTTGCATAGCAGCAGTAATTCCTCAGAACAGCACAAATGCCTTTTTGATAGCGAATTATGGTGTTGCATTACACAGCTCATTACATACACAGTGCTCGTTTGTTTGTTGAATTGACCTTACTAAGATTGCAGAACCATGTACTGAAAAGTTAGGGAATGTAAGAACTAAGGTGACTTTACAGTTCTAGTTCATTCCTGGGCATGAATTTTTCAAGTCTTTAATTGCATCACCTCATCTGTCTGTGTTTCTCACAAAGCCAGAACTTGCTTAGCAGCTCAGGAAGAAGGGGGTCACTTTACATGAGCAGCTCTTCTGTGTTGTCAGGTGGTCTGGCTGCAAGTGCTGCATAATAGGCAAACCCTGTTATGAAGAAAAAGGGATCTTATGTTTTTGGTACTCATTGCTGTCTTACTGGAGTGCTTCATTTAGAAATTTATGAATTCAATTTCACAGCAGACCTAGTCAATTTGGGGAGAGGGAGTGTTGCCATTACTTTACCAGTGGGTGGGCAAACTGTAGAGGTATCAAAGTCAAAACAGTCTGCCCATTTTGAGGGCCTAGTGTCTGAAGCTTTATATGTAGTTCCTGACATGCTTAATACAGAGCTTTTGCTGGCTTTGACTGCAGTGGTGGTATTTCTTCAGCAGTGAAGACACAGAGTTTAGACTGCAATCAAATGAGTAGTGTGCCAGAATGAAGACTCTGGCTTGAGCATTTTGCACAGTTTCACACTAGGCAAAGGAACGAGTCGGGTTTCTCATCATTTTGCTTCTTTCACTCTGTTTTGATGGTAATATCACAGTAAGCAGTCCCAGTGCCCTCTCTTACCATCACTTGCTTGCTTCCATCATCAGATAGTTCTGCTACTTGAGGAAAATGTGTGACTGCACGGGGAAACCAATCTAAGTGCCAGTTCTTGCTGTTTAATCATGCTGCTGTGGTGGGGCAAAAGCTGCATCAGCCAGATCAGTTCTTTGATATGGTTTGTTGTCTGGCTGCACGAACAGTTGCATTGGCATAATGGAAGCTGCAAGGTTTGGGAGAGTGGGAACTGCCTGAAGCAAACTTGGAAACAATTTAAGAAACAGTGCTGCCAAACATGCAGTCTTAGCCAAATTTATCTTCCTCACTCTCCCTCCCCTCTGCCCCCACCTCCCAAGTCATCTTCTGTCTGCTGTAAGAAAATGAGGCAGGAGTCCTAAGGAATGAGAATGAGATCCAAGTGATAAGTGTTGTGTCACAAGCCTCTTGTACCTGTAGATCATGTCCTGGGCATGTCTTGAAATAGCAGCCTTGTGGAAAGGTGGGAGCGAGTCCCTCCGCCCTGGCATTGGGCCCTGGTTCTAGTTTCTTGTCCAGCAAGTTCCAGTCTCCCTTCCCTTTAGTTGCTAGTCTTACCTCCTTGTCACGCACCTCCATCCCTCCTTGCACAGCCTTGATGGTTCCTCATTCTGCTCTGTTTCCCATCTGCAGCCTTTTCAAAATAATTGCTCTTGGAGGGAGTCTGTGCAGTGATGGCTTTCTCTGTCTAAAAACGTGCTCGGCAGGGAAGGACTCTTCAGTTTGTAGTTGCTGTACTCTCTGTCAGCTATGGGGCAGGTGCTTTCAGGGTGTTTTCAAGGCCTCTTAGCCACCTTTGGGCAGGTTTTCACACAGACAGAAAAAAAACATGTTGAATTGTAAAAGGACTTCTTTCTCTGACACATTTCAAGACCCTCTTCCAGGGTGAAGAAGCTTAGACCTTCTCAGATAAGAGGACCAGAATTCACCGTAGGAAGAAAATAGATGGTTTTGCCAACTTTAGTCTTGAAAACAGCTGATCTGCTTTGGTTGATGATGATTTCCGCCCCCCCCCCCCCGCCCCGAAAACCTTATCCTAATGAAGAATTGCAGTTTATCCTATCTTGTGTTAATAGTAGGAGGTGCTGCAAGCTCCCCATAGAAAGCTAGACTGAAATTAGAAACTTAAACTGAGGATGGTAACTTTGTATTCTCTATGTTTTTTAGAAAAACTGCAAGTAGTATTTCCTTTCTTTGCATTAATATGATATGTAGAATTTAGCTTTCAGAATTAATGATCTTATTAACTATTATGCTTGTCCTGTTTACGGGTGCTTACTTTGGTGAACTGTCCTGTTTAGTGCTACAAACATAGCATTTTATCTGTTCATTTTTGTTAATTCAAGTCGGCTAAAACTTGCACATAGTTTGAGTAGTCGTCTTCAGGATCTGACTTCTTCAATACAAACTTCAGGATGTGTGTATTACTTATGGAGTTCCACCTACGCATGTTTCAGAACATCTGAAGTTGAAATAAAAAGGCTTTTGTCCTGTGTGTTCCTGTTAATGTTTTGGGAAGAGAAACAGAGCGGATGGGAGACTTTTTTTTCTTTATTGTTATGAACAGCTAACCTATTCAGTATTGATTTGTCTGGGATTTAATTTTGTATCTTGAAACTTTGTTGGCAATTCATAAACTTTACAGATGATTTTGGTATGTTTTTCTGTAGGAAAAGTAATTTAAGTCTGTAGTCAAAGAAATAGAGCCTATAGGCATTTGATTACTTTGTGTGCTATGATCTTTTCTGTCCTCAGTGAAGAAAAGACTGCATACAGCATGGTATTTGCTTTATCTTTGTTTTGTTTTATTCAGGCCCAAGTTGTCACTTGTCACCAGTGTTCAAGAAAGCCAAGTGGTGCATGCATTGGCCATGTTAAATACAAATGCAAATTACATGCTTCTATCTAACAAAAGGTTGTATTTTTAATGTATCATGTTAATTCCAAGTATTTCAAGGAAGATGGTTCTGGTCATACCGTTAAGATCTACCTGAACAATTCATAGGTAAAAACTTAGTAAGGCATGTGTAGCCTGTGGACAGTATACATCTTATTACTTAAAACATTGTAAATCAAATTACTGTAACTTGAGAGTAGTTGATGGGTTTTTGTTATGTGTGTTTATAGGTAACAGTTCTCTAATGTAACCACATATGTCAGCAAATTCTGAAAGGACAGAAATACTTAGTTCTGAAATTACTTTTTTTTTTTTTCCTTCCCTGTGGATGAGTGGCCTATCCAGCATGTGGTGATGATGTACTTTTAAAATTGAAGCTTTTTTAATATTTGGAATCTAATCCACACTTGTATTTATTTTCTTGCTTCTCCTCTCATCCACCAAATAGATGTGCATGTTCTGTGGGGATTAGGATTCATTCAAGCAGTGCACTGTTTCCTGAATTTAATAAGTGAATGAAATATTTTTTTAAATAGTCACCAACTTTGAAAAACATACCTGAAATGTTTAACAGAAGCAACTGGAAAGATGCCGGACCTTTTCTATCTGACGAAAATATCAGTAGCCTTAAAAAGCAAAGAATGAAAAAGTATTTGTGGTTATGGCTGCTTGTCCTGCTCAGTGGGATCTTTGCTGCCCTGAGAGGCTGTGGCCAGGAGTCTCCCTCAGTTCACTTTTTCTCACAGTGGTACCAATTTTGTCTTGACTTTCTGCTTAGCAGGTTGCTTTGAAGTAGGTGGTGCTTATAGGGAGTTCAGACAGCTTCTGATATAACATTTGGTGGCTTGCTCTGTTATACCTCTTGGCTTTTCACTGAGAAGGTAGGACCTGTATTTTTAGTAGCTTAGCAGTACAGAGTGTAGTTGTACCTGGTTTTGCAAAAAGATGGTGCTTGTCAAAATGAAGCTTGACATGAACACACTGCCATGAACACATGAGAACATACTTTGTATGTAAAAAGCTTATTCTGACAGTATGATTGTGAACATTTATTGTGGCTTTTTTGGTTTTATTTTGACCCTGACAGAGCCAACAGTACGGGCAGAACTGATGGAACAGGTGCCTCATATTGCTATGTTCTGTCAAGAAAATAGACCTTCAATACCATATGCTTTTTCCAAATACTTACTGCCTATTGTGGTACGATACCTCGCAGACCAGAATAACCAGGTAAGTGTCTTTTACAAATAGTTTATTAACTGGTTGAATATACCTGGTATAATGCTAAATTTAAATAATTTAGCATCATACAAGTCTGTAATATTTCAGGGTAAAAAGATTTTGAACGGACATGAAATACATGGTGCTCTGAACTTCAGTTAAAGAAAATTTTCAACTTTTTTTGTCTAACGTGATCTGCTCTCATTTGGGGCCATTTATCTGGTATTTTATATTCATGGACAAAATCAGTCATTTTGATAAGCTTACATAATTTAAATTCTGACAAAAAGGAACAGTAGTCATGAAAAACTGACTCCTTGCTATAATTCAATTTTTTAACACCGTTATGTACCTTCGCGACTAGTTATTTGTGTATTGATCCAATAAAGCTTTTGGATTGAATTTACGTGGTTTGTTTGTGTGCATTTATGAGTTTGCCTAAAGCTTTCTTCAAGCTTCTCTGCATCATTTCAGATTAGGGTAATCCTAGGTGGTACATTATTTTAAGTATTTTAGGCCTCTGAGTTTGTCACTCTTTTCTTTGCCCCTTTTGATTTTCCATAATTAAAAGTAGACACCCAAACCTATTTTTCTTAGTAGTAGTTTTGCGAATTCATGTATAGTACAACAAGCATACTTCTACTTGATATTCTCTTGCTGGCAGATGCAGCAATTCTTTTCATTGTTTTAACCTCTGTTGATACTTCATAGTTAATTTGGCTGGTTTGCTCTGAAACAAAGATCTCAAATGTGTTTTCAAAATGGCTGCACTGCAGTATATAGTCTCTTTATGTAATGTTTTCTCTTCTGGTGAAATTACTTTTTTTGAGAGGCAGGGGTTAGCCATGTATGAAGTCAATTATTAATGGTTATCTTGGTTTTGTACAGTCCTACCTTTTTTAGATGGGACTAAGCAAAATTGTGTCTTAGAATTTAAAATACATTTGAAATAAGCACAGTTGTTCATTGTCAGCCAAACTTGTTAATCTCAGAAAAAGAGGATTTGTTGAATAAAATTCACGTTCCTTAGAACTTTGTTACTCCCAAGTTACTCCCAAAAAGCAGTAGTTGTGCTGCTTTTCTTTATGTATCGCATGAGCTTTGCCATCACTACTTTTTTTGACATTGCTGTCTGTGTTCTGGGGAGCATGTAGGTGGACACTTTTATAACGGCATTGCCTTAGTTTACAATACACAGGTGTTCTTGGCTTCAGACATAGTTTGTTTCAAACATGATGTGTTTGCAAAAGTGCTTTTGGAGCACTTGGCTTCTTGCTGAGTGCAATTAGTGTAGGTGTGTGGTAGTATATAGGTACAGCTTCCAAAATACGGGATGCATATTTAAATAAACCAAAAAACTCCCTTTGAATTCTTTGGTTCAATTTTTGTCATCTTATGATAGGTAAGAAAAACAAGCCAGGCAGCATTGTTAGTTCTCTTGGAGCAAGAACTCATAGAGAGATACGATGTGGAGACCAAAGTGTGCCCTGTTCTGATAGATCTGACAGCTCCAGACAGCAATGATGATGTGAAGACTGAAGCTGTGGCTGTAAGTAACAGCAGTACCAAATCACACAGTGTAATGTTTGCTTGAATGCTTGATATTACAGTGATGGCAGTGTCTTTTCAAGTTGCACATCGATGGAGCGTTCAAAAGAAAAAATTATATTGGTGTCCATAACTAATCTGTAACTTTTTCCATGCTGTGTTACACTGAAGGTTAGATTTAATTCAGTAGCTTATACATTGTCAGGGAGAGGCTCATCCCCTGCACTTCGGGTGTGCTGACTCCTGCGATATCCTCAGATGCGGGAAACTCAACTGTGTGGTGTTTGGCTGCTGGCTGGGTTTAAACCATGGCATATACGCTGTAAAGAAGACCCAGCTGGACAAGGAAGCACCGAGGATTAATTTTATCGACTCCTAAAGCATCTGCTATTGTTGGTTTTTTTGGTGTTTTTTTTTTTTCTTTTAGTTTTTTCAGGTTTGTTTGTTTTATGGAAATTTAAATTCCATATGTGGAAAATTTCCATCAGTGGAAAATCTTTAATGCTTGAATTTGGTTGGTCTTTGCTGTATGTCTATTCTCTTTATTGATTTTGTTTTATTGGGCAAAGTAATAAGCATCTGAATTGATTAACTCATGGTTGGTTGGTGGTTTTCTTTTTTCCATTAGACACAACCTTAATTTAAATTTATTATGTGTCAAATTAAAATAGTAAGTAAATTAATAAATTAATTTATAAAGGGGAAATGGCAGATGATGTATGTCCTTATGTTTCCCTTGAATTTTTGCAGTTTATGTTGATGCTTCTTGCTGGGTAACTTATTTAAATTATTTTTTTTTCTTTTTGTTTGAGAGAGACCTCATTTAATTTTTCACTTTTGTGATGTGGCTGGACTTGCAGATAAGTAAGCAGGCTGGGCACTATTGTGCTTGGCACCATATTTCTAGTACTTTTTTGAAGAAGCTTACAAATACATAAGGGAATAAAATTTAAAGCAGAATTGTTTTGCCTATCTTCATTGTTTAGAAGATACTGGAACTTGACAAAGGTTTCTGTAGCTCACCAACCCCCTAGAAGTTAGAAAAATAATAATTTGTTATTACAGGAAAAGGAATTTAAATAGTTCTACTGATGTGATTAGGAAAGTTAAACATAAAATTCTTTTAGATTACTGTCTTTGAACGTTTTAGTAAAAGTCAGAATGAAAGAGCAGTTAGAGGGAAAAACTCCCTTTATGATATGCTTTTTCAGTAATTTTATGTTAGGGAGTTGAATGTGCTCAATATAGTGTATTGTAATTCATATTTAAATCATATAGAAGTTGTATAAGTTACTTAAGCATATTAATTGTCAATAATTATCTATTAATTATAAATATATATTTGTTAAGTATTGGAATAGTGAAAGAATCTTGTACTTGGTTTAGTTTTCTAAGTCTGTTTGGTAAGATATGAGAGTAATTTCTGAGAGTTCAGTTAATCTCCATTAGTTAAGAATTTGATTTAGTTTGAAGGACCAATGTCTTCTGCAGCTGTGTTATATCTCGATAGGAGGAGGGTGAAAAGAAAAGAAAAAAAAAGAAAAAGGTTTTGCAGAAGCAGCCAAATCTTTTCAATTCAAAAAATGGATTTTTTCAATATTTTTCACAATTTTCAATAAAATTGTGCATCAGAATGAAAAATAAACATAAACCTCTTTGTAACTGACATGGAATTGTGTGTTGTGCAAGCATCCCTGATTAGTGTCTGTCTTGCCATTAGATAATGTGCAAAATGGCCTCCATGGTGGGAAAGGACATCACGGAAAGACTTGTTCTTCCTAGGTTTTGTGAGATGTGCTGTGACTGCAGAATGTTTCATGTTCGTAAGGTATGAATTATCACCATCTGGTCTGGATTATCTGTGAAAGGAGTGTCATGAACTTGGAACTTGTATTTCACTAAATGATTTTTTTTTTTTTTTTTTTTCTGCTAGATCCCATTTGTGACATGTATAAAAGTAACCCCATAGCTTTCATTGTAGCTCACATTTTGACAGATTTTTATAGTTGTCACTGAGGGTTTTTTTTCCAGAGTCCCTACCTTTATTATCAGAAACAAAGAATCTGTTTATCCTTATGATTGTGTAGGTAGCCATGAAAATGTGAACCAGCTGTAACAGAGCTCATATCTCTGTGCGTAGATGGAATTAAAGATGCTCATTAAGATGAAATAAACCAGTACTCCATCATGGTATTTAGGTGCTGAGGCTGTGTTTTGGTTTCACCCTGCCACTGCATATTTTATTTTTCTTGATAACTGTTTGTATTCTTTAATTTGACAGTACTTTGAAATGCATTTTATCCTCCTTCCTTTCACTTAAGTTTTGGGGTGTTTCTTTTGTGATTAAAAAAGGCTGATTAAGCTTGAAATGAAGACGACAATTTTTAGGGTTGTGTTTTTTGTTTTTTTTAAACCATGGGGACTGATGGAATGGGAAAGTAGCTGATAGTGAGTTTGTACTGAAACCTGTTTTTATGGTTTTAAGAGCTGCTTATTTTTTTCCTTTGACTTTGTTTCCTATATTAAAACTATGGTCTTAGTGGTTATTTCTTGCATTTTGTCTGCAAGGTATGTGCAGCCAATTTTGGAGATATCTGCAGTGTGGTTGGGCAACAAGCCACTGAAGAAATGCTGGTAAGACATTTCTTAAAGGATTTTTCTTTTTTTTTCCCACAAGTCAGTAGTGGAGCTGGGGGTACAGGGTACAGAAAAAGGGGAGCTGAAATGATTAGACAACTACTACACACCCTTAGTAAAGAGAGACTAAAAAAGCCGTGACTCTTCAGTTTTTCTGACATGAGACTATGATTGACATTAACAAAATCTTAGAGACAGTTACTATGAATACAGAACTCTTCCTTGCCAAGTCACACAGTCTAGAGCTAAGGGGTACTCAATTCTAGAGCTGGCAGAAGGGTTTAAACCAGACTGAAGAAAATACTTCAGGCTGTGGATGCAGGGAGTATTTGCAAGTTCAAAAATACATTAGGCAAGAAGTAGGCAGCAATATGTCTTCTAATGTCCATAAATGTGACGAGAGATTGCAGGTACAGGAAGAGTGTGGGGGGTGTAGACTGCTAGAAGTGGCGAGGCTTATGTGGTCTCTTTAAACAGCATCACTTAATACTCCTGTTCATCGATTTTAATCTTTTAAAATTAGTTTTCCTGACTCTAACAAAGCCTCACAGCCCTCCTGGGAAGAAGGGAAGGAGAAAGGCAGAGAAAATAAATGAATCTGGGCAACAACAAAAGAAGTAAAGGGAAGAGATACAAATTCAAAATGGAGAAGCAGGGAGCTGAATGGAGCAATGAGCAGAGGATCCCTTAGTGGTGCCACCCTGGCAGGTCCAAGGAGCTGATGGATGTTGCTAGGTTTGGAGACGTAACAGGGCTAGGGAGCAGAAATCGGCCTGGGATCTTTCTTAAAGCTTTCTCCTCTTGGGGATGTGACCAGTGAACTTGTTAAGGGCCAGAGGAGGTTGACAAGTCAGTGCCATGAATTAGGGAGGAACTTATATGGAGAAGAGTGTAAATGCAGGCATGACTTCAACAAGAGGATCTGCAGCCTGATGCAGATGTGGTATTGGGACAGGTAGGCCTAGTGTGACCCTCAGGGCATTTTTTTACATTCTTACAGCATTTGCTGCATTTTCCTTTAGGTACTGTGTGATTCAAGCCATCTGATAATGAAGTATCATTGCACAGATTTAAATCCCATATGTTTCTTGATTGGGAATATAAATTGATTTCTCTCACATAAATGCCCTCTTAGTGATATGTGTCATGAACTTGAATTAAAACCTTGTAGAGGGTGTAGTTAAACTATGAAATTAAAAAGTGGTGTTTATTTAATGTGAAAACAATAACATGTGACTGGATGGTTGGGGATCTCTTTCCGTAACAGGAAAAATGCCATTTTTCTGCTCTTTTTAGCTTATTTAAAAAAAAAAAAAAAGGGGGGGGGGGGCAAAAATCTGAGTGGCTTTAGGTAGAACTTAATTTTGTAACATAAATGCTCTTTTTAATCAGAAGCAAATCCCAGAAAACTTTGCTGCAGAAAGTAGGAACAGCTGAACATCAATGATAAACAGAGCTGTACCAACAGTCGTCATATACCACTCTGCCTGTTGCAAGCAAAGGCAGCCATATGATGATGACCAGAATGTCTTTGACTTCCTCACCTGTGCTCTGTCCACTGTTTCATCCTTACCATTACTGTTTCCAAAAAAAACCAAACAACTTCAAAATGCTTCAGTTTTATTAGTAAAACCACTGCTCTGTTCAAACCGATTTTCTTTTGCACCAAATGCAGTGTTTCTCTCATTGCCCTCGTCCTGTATGCAGTTCAGGACCTGCTTTGTAGTGTGGGTGGTGACAAAGACTGGTAAATCTGACAATGAGAAGTTTAGGTGGAAAAAAAAAAGGCTTTCTTTCTGAAGATGATCTTCCTTTGCATTTCAGTGAGAATCTTAACAAAAATCTGAAGTGGTCTCTGATAGGTAAAATGTTAATGCACCAGTATTCTTTGTGTTTTTGTTCCTTTCAATGCTAACTGCTTTAAAAGAATGGTGTAGAGATGAGGTTTTGTCTTACAAAAGGTTTGCTGGGCTTGGGGATATTTTTGGAGTTGAGTTTTCTGAGGATTTTTTGGTTTGTATATGAATCGGGTTAGAAGGTTAGTACTCTTTTGCTATTCTTCAGACAGGTGAGTTTTCCTTATCTGTATCCGTGAGTAACATGAGAGCAACTGATTAGAAGGGTGGTGCTACTGAATGTGTGTTCCTTGTCTTGCCAATGTTAAACTAATGCATATGAGTATGAGGGCAGAGAACCAGATGAAGGAAATGAATGTGAAAAAAGAACTTGCTTTGAAACAAGTACTGCTTGTTAAGATTTGCAAACTTACTCACTATGTTCCTAACAGCTGCCGAGGTTTTTCCAGCTCTGCTCTGATAATGTGTGGGGAGTTAGGAAAGCCTGTGCTGAATGCTTCATGGCAGTTTCTTGTGCAACATCACAGGAAGTCCGGAGGACAAAATTGTCAACCCTTTTTATTAATTTGATTAGTGATCCTTCACGATGGGTAAGAATTGCTTTTTATTTCTTGAATAGCTCTCATATTTAAAGGATTTTACTGCGATACTCCACATAGAACGTCTCCCCATAGGTGTGGATAACATAACTTGTTTCACGCACCTCAAGCAAAATTCTTCTTGGACTGCTTAGGTTGTCAATGGGTGTAGAGAGTCCCTCGCATTTTCACTGCACCATGTAAGAAAAACTGTCAGTGGGATAGCTTTTCTTAGCTACAGAACTGTCTGTAACTTAGCACTGCTGAAAATCATTAACAAAACTGGAAAATTAGAAGTGATTTATTTGTATTTCTTCAGGTTCCCTGTCACCACCTCCTTTTTTCGGGGTGAGTGGGGTGGTGGTGTTTGCTTTTTGGGTTTGGTTGGTTGGGTTTTTTGTATGGTGGGGATTTTTTTGTTTTGTTTGTGTTTTTTTTTCTTGAAGATCTAATCTTCAAACCTTATTAAGTCTGTTACTGAGCAGACTACTTCTGAGAGCCAAAAGTAGATCTTTTGCACAGGAGCATGAACTCTTGAATCCTGGGAAGTCATGCAAGTTGTAGCCCAGCAGCATTAATCAAATAATAAAAAATGGAGGTAGATAATTGTTGCGAAGAGGAGAACAAATAGTAGGAGAAAGGAGGAGCAAATGAGCAACATGGACAAATAAGAAAGGGAAAGAAATGCAGAGCTTATCAGTCAAACTTATGGTAGTGAAATGTCTGTTCACTGCACAAAATTTTTCCTTTCAAGTTGTTAAAATTTTCAACTGAGCTGTCAAATTTACCTGCTTCTACTATCTAAATAATTGAGATTTCTATGGTTGTGGGGAATAGGCCTGTCAACTTAGTTACCTGTGGTTTAACTGGTTTTTACCCTGCTTTTTTTTTTTTTAACTTAGCACCTTACGTATACAGCTGGCTGACTCTTTCCAGACAAGAGCCTCTGCTGTAGTGGCAGGTGTTTGTTTCATAGGACAGCAAGATTGATATATAATTTTTTTTTTTCCACCTTGGACCCTTTCCACTAGGTCCGTCAAGCTGCTTTTCAATCTCTGGGGCCTTTCATATCAACTTTTGCTAATCCATCCAGCAGTGGCCAGTACTTTAAAGAAGAAGATGGTAAAACCCCAGAAGATTGTGGTTCTGCACAGGAAAACAGGTAAAGAATTTTCTAAATCTACAAATTATTTTTTCCTCCTTGTTTTTCTTCTGTATGAACTGCACGTTAAGAAAATTCACTTTCCTGTATAAATTATTTATCGTGGTAAATGGAAATATCTGGACTTCTCATCTTACTTAAGACTACCAGAATTTTTAGTTACTTACTAAAAATAAATGACTATTCAGTAACTTCAGATGCCTTAGGGTATATCTTTTGCGATGAAATGACTGACCTGATAGACAAGTGAGGGCAGTGATTATAGTCTACCTAGATTTCAGTGAGGCTTTTGCCATGGTCTCCCATAAGATTCTCATGGAGAAGCTGATGAAGTATGGGCTGAACGGGCCGACAGTGAATGGCTGAGCCCAGAGGATGCTGATCAGCAACATACAGTTGGAGGCCAATAGCTGGTTGTGTACCCCAGTGGGGTCACTATTGGGTCCAGTCCTATTTAACATCTTCATTAATGATCTGGATGGTGGAGCAGGGTGCACCCTCAGCAAGTTTGCTGATGACATAAAACTGGGATGAGCGGCTGATGTGCCAGAGGGTCGTGCTGCCATCCAGAGGGGCTTCAGTAAGCTGGAGAAATAGACTGGCAGGAATCTCTTGAAGTTCAACAAGGAGAATTGCAACGTCCTGCACCTGGGGAGGAACAACCCCAGGCACCAGTACAGGCTGGGGTCTGACCAGCTGGAGAGTAGCTAGGCAGAAAAGGCCCTGGGGGTCCTGGTGGGCACCAGGCTGACTGTGAACCAGCAACATGCTCTTGCTGCAATGGCCAGTGGTATCCAGGGCTGCATTAGGAGTGCTGCCAACAGGTCAAGGGAGGTGATCTTTCCCCTCTGCTCAGCACTGGTGAGGCCACAACTGGAGTGCTGGGTCCAGCTCTGGGATCCCCACTATGAGAGGGCATGGACATACTGGAGAAAGTTCAGGAAGGGCCAGAAAGATGATGGACTGGAACACCACTCCTATGAGGAGAGGCTGGGAGAGCTGCTCAGCCTGGAAAAGTGAAGGCTCAGGGAGGGTTTTATCAATGTATACAGATACCTGAAGAGAGGGTGCAAAGAGGACAGAGCCAGGCTCTCTTCAGTGGTGCCCAATGACAGGACCAGGGGCAACGGACCCAAACTGAAGAACAGGAGGTTCCCTTTGAACATCAGGAAACACTTTTTTTTACCGTGAGGATGACTGAGCACTGGCAGAGGTTGTCGAGGGGGGCTGTGGAGTCTCTGTGTTCCAAAATATTTAAAAGCCACCTGGACACAATGCTGGGCACCTGGTTCTGGGTGGTCCTGCTTGAAGAGGGGGTTAGGCCCAGATGACCTCCGGAGGTCCCTTCCAACCTCAGCCATTCCGTGATTCTATGAATTATTTTTCTATGCTGTTAAGTAAATCTAGTTTGATAAATAGTAAGCTGATAGTATGTGTGTGAATTTTCAAGAGCATGTGCTTGCAACAAGTATATTTTGGTTATTAAATGTTCATTTGCTTTGGTACTCAACAGTGAACAAGTCAGGACTAGAGAAGATGTCACAACAGAGGATGAGCACAACAGGACAGAGGATCTGTCTTCACATGTTGATAACGACAGTTTTGGAACAAAACTTGAAAATGCCATGGAAGATCAAAATACAGTGTCAAATAACTCCCAGAGGGAAAGTGATTTCCAGACTGAGTCATCCTTCCATTGCACTTTGTCTTCAGAATCTTGTGGGGAAATGGCTGATGAGAATGAGCTAAGTTCTCGTTGCTGTACAGCAGGTCTGCGGGAGACTGGGCTGAATTCACAGGAAACCTCTCTTTCAGAGCAGGAATTGTATAACTCTTTCCATTTCTGGAGGACTCCACTTCCTGAAATAGATATTGATTTCGAGCTTCAGCAGACTTCTGAGATAATACTCGATAGAGAAATTCAGGAACTCGCTATGCCAGTGTCTCCAAACGTTCCTATGGCAACAAGGAAAGAATTGGAAGAAATGATAGAAAATTTGGAACCCCATATAGATGATCCAGATGTTAAAGGTATAGTAAAGATAAGCGTCTTTAGTGTTTGGAGATATACATATGTTGCTTTAACAGTTTGGGCTTTAACCTTTCAGTTGTTTTAAGTCAGAAGTACTACTTTCTGCTGGTCCTCAAAGAGATTGTATCTGTTTTGATTTATTTGTGAAAAGTGGTGATGAACTAAAAGAGAACTTGCATTTATGTAAAGATGTTTAAGGGTAGTATAACTCCTTCCACAAACTGAATACACATACAGTTAGCAGTATAAACTTCTGACTGCATGTTTTGACAGCATAATCAAATAGATCGTTCAATGGCGTAAGCTGTTGATTGGGAAATTAATTTGAAATTAGCATACTTGCAAAATACGAAGACAGATTAAATTCTTTTTTTTAAATATTGAAGTGTGATAAATGGTTTTTGTTTTATGCATTATCCATTTTATTTTTAATGAATTAGTCTTCTCCATTTTTCTGCAAGGTCTTTATTATTGCAGTCGCACGTTATCAACTTAAGTGTGCCAAGTTTGTTGGGTCAAACTGAGAATTGATTCAAACTCAATTCTGGAACTGAACACACATCTTTCATTGTAAAAGCTCTTGAAGGGTGGAGAAGGGTTTCATAAGTATGACCAGCTGGTGGAGCAGCACCTCAGAGATACTTCCTGGGCTAAAATGCCTTGGCTATTTCACACGTACCTGCTGGATATACGTTTCTCTTGGTATTTGTATAATAAATTCTAAGGCATATCAAGCTTGACTGTGACAGTCCAAAAGTCCAGAGGTACCACTAAGGAAAAAGCTGTGTTTATCTGGAGCTGAAGAATCCCTAGGGGGAAGCATGCCTCTCTACCAGAAAAAGTAGGAAGGAAAAAGAGGGGCAAGCTTGGAGTGGGTAAAATATTTTAGAATAAACTGATGCTGCTTTCAACTTCTCTTTGTTGTTAGTAGGTTGATATGCTAATAACTTTTCTTCAATCTGTTTTGGACTGCTTCTATTTGAACTACTGTGAAGTCAGCAGATGAAACTTTGTTGCTTTAGGAGTGCTTTGGGCACTCTCTAAGGGAAGAGAGAAAAAAATTTCAGCCTTGCTAATGATCTCAGTCTCCACATAACCCATCTCTGAAGCCCGCTGTTAAAACTTGCCCTGCTATTTAGGTTTGTTTTATAAAACCCTGTTCTGACCAGTTGCAGAACATACCTTAAACACTTTTAAGGAAGACTTATGTAGGCATATATCTGTATGTCCAGAATTGCCCTGTGTTACATGGTTGTTTCTGTCATGTGTGCATGTCTTGTTTCAGAGTAGTTCGGGTTTTTTTTCTAGTGCTCTTGACTGGTTGTCAAGAGGTTTTCTGTGCAGTTGTTGACTAGCACTTGTGCATTTCAGTAGAGAACTGTTACTAGGTTGACAATGTGGGTTCCCAGTGCCCACAAGTTAGGAAAGACTTGAATTAAGGTTATCAGTGCCATTTATTCTAATTTGCGGTAAGTGGTCTTAATTCCTGAGTCACCTTTGTATTTCAGTCAGTACTTCTGACTTGGTCAAGGCTGTGTATTGAAGCCCCATGAAACACACCTTCTAAACCTTGTACTTTTTTCTTGCCTGTATTCTCATTATTCGGTCTAAATATGAAATTTAACAACATGCCTGTTTTGATTTGGTAATGTTGCTATTTTAATTTTACACAAAGTGTGTTGAGGCATAAGGAAATTGAGACTAAAACTGATAGAATAGTATTTATTTTGCATGCTTGTCTCAAACACCAAAGCACACATAGAAATGGTGGCTATCCAGACTTTAGTCTCAGAGTAGCTGACTTAATGCCTGTGTTTTGGACCTTACACTCCATAAATTGTGACAAGAGGGAGGTAGACTCCCTTTGGGAGTGATCCAGATGATCAGAGCCCAGACTGCCTCTTTGCTCATGTCAATACCAGGAATAATGCTTCCATCTTTACCATCTAAAGCTGTTGTTGCAAACTGATGGTATAAATATTCAGTCCAAAGGCTGTCTTAATTTGTTAAGTTCATAGAAATTTTACAAGACTTCTTAATTTCGCAAATAGTTTTGTCTCCAATATATGTGGCTTACAACTGTTTGCCAAACAGCCCTGGTCCCAAGTAGTGCTTAGGGTCTTTCCCTGCCCTCCCCATTCCTCCTTGCAAGACTAGCCATTACGTTTTTGAGTCTTGTACTGTGAGTGGACTGGTTCTTAACAGCAAGGACTGGGCAAGCTAGGAATTTTTTTTTCCTCTTTTATTTCTCTCTTTCTTTTTAAATCCCTGTGACCTTTTTCTTGCACTTACTTTCTTCATTGGTTTGCTGTTATCCAAGTCCTGGATTCCTGCTTCCGTGCCGTGCCTCTGTCTTTATCGCTGCATTCCCAGCCAAGGGATGGGAGCGGAAGATGCTGTGTTCTCTGTGGTGGGTAAGCGGAGGCCTACCATACTGAAGAGCTCCCATAGGTACACATCTTCTGGTTTCTATAGCAAATGGGGCAAGCATCCTAGAGACATCACAAGATGAAGTGGGGATGAGTTAGCAGAAGTGTAATTTGGGAGTGAGACTGTAGTGTAGGATGTTATGCATGTGTCAGTAAGGTTAAGTTGTTCAGACAACCTTAACTCTGGCTGTACCTAGCCTTTCAGTGCTTGACTGTGCAACTTCAGCATCCTTCTCTTAATATGTTTTGTTTTGGATAATATTTTCTAAACTTAAAAAAGGAAAAAAATTAATACCTGTTGTGCGGAACCATATTGGCCAGAGTCATTGGCACGGGGTTTTTGAAGGGTCTTAAGATTACACTGAATTTTTATTATTTGACTCTGCAGAATAACTGGTGATGGTACCTTCATGGTACAGTCAGCGGAGGTTGATGATTTCCATTTTGGTAGTTGGTTTTAGAGGCAGTCCCTGGACAGCTGAGGCAGATGTGGAGATTTGGTACTGGAGTTCAACTGGCAATGATTCTTTGAGTCAGAGGAGTACAGTTGTTTGTTTTTCCCTGTGCTTTGTGTTCTATATGCATCTATAGCAACTACTATACCTTTGTACCTCTATCCCCTCCCTCTATATGTACTTTCTCTCTTACTTCCTTTTTGTTTTCATTTATCTCCCTTTCTGGATTCTGCATTCCTCTACTTCACATATCTCACCTCACCCTTCTATGTTGTGTGAGGTGCTACTTCTCTCACCTGCTTGCATCATTATAGCAGAAGTATTGAGAACAGAACAACTCAGTTGTTATCTAAGGGGTACCTCAGCATACCATGCCAAGGGGAAGGATCAGTTGAAAGGAAAGGCACTGCCAGCTGGTACAGCCCAGGGTACAATGTGTTCAGTGCATACCCCGATCTTCCAGACATCTTGGCTGCCAAGCACTAATGGGTTACTGTTTACATACACAGAATGAACTGTTTGGCTGTGTGGATTTTTTCTCCTGTTTTTGTTTGCTTGTTTTGGGGGTTTTTAGGTTTGTAACTTGACTGTGTCTTCTGTGTTTCTGTAGTGCACCTCCCTATCATCAGAGCAGTTTCCATTTCAAACTACAAATCCTTGCTCCAAGGCATGGAGACTGATGAGGTCTCTGGCAAATACAATATTTTAACAGTGGCCAGTAACCATCATAGAAAATACTATTTTCCATAATCTCATTCTTAGAAAGGGGTGAACTGCTCTAACTGAATCTCACTCCCAAAAATCTTTACCTTGAGGCTTTCGTTCCTTATCTAGCTTGTTGCCAAAAAATCTGAGTAAGGGGTAGTTGAGCAGTCAGCAACCAAGATGAAGACAGCCTGTCTCCTCACAGACAAACTTGACTGGCTAGCAAGGCTACACAAGCTATGTAGAGTTAAGCAGTGGTATGTAATGCCCGTCAATAACACCTTTCCAATCCACTGGCCGGACATCCTGAGGTCTTAAACTGGGGGATGGAAACCTGCATGTTCCTCTGAAGTATGCCAGCTCTTCTGAAATTATCACAGGGTCTTTATTCAGGTCACCTTCTTCCAGCTCACTGAGGCTGCTGCTGTCTTCACTTACTTCAGAGGTTGCTTTTCTTTCATCTGATGTCTTTATTTCTTTACTTTTATTTCCAGGGATGCTTTCTTCAGCTTTATTTATCTCCTTATGTTCTGCATAGAAAGTGATAAATCATGTAATGTCAGCCTTGCTTAATATTATTTGGGGGAAGAGAGAAAGCCTGACTTGCAGGTTACTGGGGCTAACTGTGGCTTTATGCCAGTTACAGGCTGCTTTGCCAAATGGAGACCTAATAGGAATAAACCAGCCCAAGTGCAGGGTAAATTGATCCCATTCCCTTATAAAAACTATGTTTATAAGTTAGGCTGCTAATGCTGCCTGCAGTAAAGTCTTAAAATATATTGTTAATGGAACAGTAGGTGAGGAGAAAGTGGAGAAGAAACTCCTTATTTTTATGTTTTAATTACTTGCATCTCCGTACACAATTAATGCAGCCCATAGCTTTTGCCTCTGAGTAAGAAGTGTGGGTAAGGAAGGCAGTTCCTTCAGAAAAAAGAAGGGAGCATGCCACTTAAAAATATCAGTGTCTTCTAGTGAAACATCAGGAGAAACAGGAAAAAAAAACCAAAGCATATTGAAAGGACAGAAACTCCTAAGGACTGGGAAATTTAATAAGGCCAGGTAAAATGTGGTTCTGAATTTAGAGGCTGTGCCAGTTATTTTAGGATGCAGGTGCAGTAGCCAAGAGTAAATAATTCCTTGCTGAAAAAATCTTACCTGAAACAAAAGTCAAAGGAAGAAAGAGTTAATTAGCAGGTAATTTAAGATCCAGTGAACACTGACTTAATATTACCAATTCAATACGTGGGTTCTGTGTTATGCACAAAACTGACTTTACACTCCAATTTTTACTGAAGGTAGTTGTGAAAGCTAGTTAGCCAGCAGATTCCCTTCCAGCTTTCCTCTCAAAACCTTGCTTCCCAAGAGCTCTGAGGCATTTCTCTGTCATGTGTGAGAGGGGAGCCCTATCCTTTGCTTGTAATGGTTTTCTGGAAAAGGTTGCCTGTCTTGTGGCTGTAAGGAAGATCTTTATGGAAAATGGGGAAGAGCAGCAGCAGCCACCTCAGTCAGGAGGGTGTAAGCACAGATCTTGGGACTGTGTCACTGTGTAATGAGGTTACCAGGGGATGTGCCCTGGCACCCTGAGCCCAGGATGGTGAAGACAGCTGGGTTAGAATGCTGTCTCAAGTTTCAGTATCTTTGAGGCAGCCCCCTAGAGCTGCGCACACATATGCACATACTCACACATGCACTCTCTTTCTCTTCCTCCTTTACTAAGCAGTCCACCATTCTGGAGCCTCCCATAATGACTGTGCTTGGCTCTTTTCTGGCTAGGACTTTAAGATGTTTACCGACTTCCCATCATTCATCTTTCAGTGAATGATGGCACTGGAGTCACCCTTGCTGATGGGACCTATGGAGAAGCACTCAAAGAAGAAAGATGGCACTTGCCAATCAAAGAAATCCTTGGGAGTTTGGCCTCACCTGTTCTTCATCCCTATGTCTTGGGATTGTAGTTGACAAGAAGCTGAGGATTTGCACATTTGTGTCATATCTCCTCTAGGGCAGGCAGAGGAAATCAGGATACCTGTGGTCTCCGTCCTGTTAAGCTCCTAAGCAAGGGTGGTCCAGGCGTGCAGGCTGACAGTGGAGCGTGGGTGGGGAATATGTCTTGGAAAATTCCCAATTACTGCTGTAGATACCTTCACTCCTCTTACTGGAAGTAATCTTTGGAGCTCTGTGTAAATACATATTCAGTGTTGAAGCAGTATGTGTTACCTAGTCAGGGTAAGCTTTCTGGACTTTTAAGTGAAAATGAGAGGAGCATACATTTTTCATGAAGTTGTCTTTCATGAAAGAAGTGTTTGTGAAAAATGTCTCCTTGATGTGCAGCAGAATATAATTATTTTTAATTTTCTTGTTTGACTTCTCAAATGAGAATAAACTTGAAATCAGACAGACGTTTCTTGCCCTAGTAGGTGCTCTGAAATGACCACCTACTTTGGCTGATTTTGCGGTGATTTATTTAACTTTTAAGTTTTGGTGGAATCTACTAACCTTGATCTTGTTTATTCTCATGGGCCTTAAAGTACAGAGGTTTATTGTTGAAGTAACACTTGAAGAGTGAGGTCATAGCAAGCTTTTGTTAATATTACAAATTGTAAAATTCCTATTTTATATATTTATATACAAATTATATATTGTAATTATAGATATGTATTGAAACTGTATTTTCTAACATAATGTGTTTTATAGTGGAAGTATTAGTATGCTGTTGGTTTTGTTCTTCAGTTTCTAACTTGCTGTGGTTTTTCCTGTTGAGGTGAATTACAGTAATACAGCAAGAATTTGGCTATTCTATCAGAAATTTGACACAGTTACAGAGATAGCATTGCATATTGTAAGGAATTATCTTTTACTCCTGCTCATCAGACTCAGCCTAGAAACTAATGAACCTGTAGTATGTTATCCAACTTTTGCTAGCCAAGGTTGTGCCAAGTTACAATTTTGCTTCTTGTAACAGATGTATTGGATATCTGTTTCTTCTGTCTACAAATGAGTCCAACTTTCTTTGTTTAATTTTTGTTAATAATCCTATCAAAAAAACTAGAGGGAGAAATGCAGATTTTGTAATTTGTTATGGTAATGTGGGATTAAAAGCAAGCATATGGTTTGTTGTTTAACTTCATGGTGAGCATTTAAGAAACCTTGGAAAAGCCAAAGTCTGTAAGGAACAGAGTTTCTAGGTGGCTGGGTAAATTTAATGGGTCAGGAGATTACTTCTGCTTACCTTCTTGGAAAGAAGTAGAGGAGGAGAGAGGCAGGGTAGATCACTCTGCACTGAATTCTCTGTTGCTTGTAGCTAAGATTGACTCTGATACCTGATCTGCTTAGGTCAGGCTATATCCAAGGAACATTCCTCAGCAAAGCTTTTTTTAATTAGCAGAAAGCAGAGCAGTCTCAGAACTGCTGGATCTTTTTCAAAAGAGTGGATGGTAGAGTGTGAAGTGCTAATACTTTTGATGAATGAGAAGACATCAAACAGTACAACCTTCATTATTTGTTTGGAGGATGCAAGGAGACTGAAGTATCTTGTCCAGAAAAGATTTACTGGGGCCTAGCATCTTTCTATAGAGATCTTGCTTTAGAGTTGCTATAAAAATGTAAGGATTTAATGACCATATATAGAGACACAGCCTCTCAGAACCGAAATCCTTTCTGTAGGAATAAACCTATTCTCAATCTTCATTTGAATTATTTTTCCCTTCTCTCTCTTATTCCCACCTCCCACAAAAGACCCAGTCAATAAGTTAATATTCATGTGCTGTTCCGCCCCAAAGGCTATTTGCACCATTAATATGTACCGAGATTCTTCAAGAACTGATCCTGCCATAACAGCAGTCTCTTACTCCTGGGGTTTTTTTTCCACTCTAAAGACCAATTTCACTGAACTGTAGTGTGGTTGAGCACTGTAGGAAAAGAGTGGAGTGTTAATCTGCCTTACATTTTACGCTAATTGTCCCCAGTTTGGAATTTACTAACAGTCAATAATCTTAAATTTGTACCTCCCCTATAGTCCTTCCACCATCTTTCAGTTAATTAGTCACTGTCTAAAAGTTGATTGTGGACTTGCTAAAAGTTTACTGCAGTTCAGACTTTCATGTATTTCTCTTTCATATGCTGCAGCACAAGTGGAGGTGTTGTCTGCTGCACTCAGAGCATCCAGTTTGGATCCTCAAGAAGAGACAATGGCCAGTGTCAGCAAGGGAACAGACTCACAGACTGAACTAACCATCAATGACCGACAAAATTTTAAACCTATACTGGGTGATATTGTGCCTTTAATTGGTGACACTGTTGAGGTAAGAAGTGAATTTTATACTTTTTTTTTTCCCCATTAGGATTTCCAGGGCTCCAGTAATAGAGCTGTATTTTTGCATTCATGCAGTAATTGCAGCCAAATGCTTCCTACTTTTGGCTAGTGTGACATTCAAATTTGTTGGCTGGTATTGAAGTGCTAGCTACTAAATTAAAATGAATTACGTTGGGTGCCTTTGATTTTGCCAGTTGTATGCTTGTCCATGTAAATTCTTGAAATTGTTTCTGTTAAAATCTGTTGTGACTATCACATTTTAAGATGTTTTAATGCTACTGCAGTTCATTACTGTGAAATTGCCTTCCTTAAAACAGAGCCCTACTGATAAATTGAGTTCAGGATTGCAGTGTAGGATTGGACTGCTGAAAGAGAAAGTGGATTCTAGCAATCAGTAACATCTTAGTTTTTTTGCACTTGCTTCTTCAACACCCCACCCGTCTAAAGTCTGTGGCATTTGATAGTATTTTCTGTTCTGTTCTGTACTGTGTATTAGGCCAAACCCACTATGTTCACTGCATATAGTGCCACAAGCTCTGCTGGTATTAAAAGCTGTAGCTATATAGAAAGCTATGGTTCCAAAATATGCTCCAGAAACCCACAGCAAGTGATTCATTGAATCAGACTACCTAAATATTATTTTCAGATGAAATTTTGATAAATGTCTTTGAAAAGTCTAGGTGGTGACATCAGTCCAGTGCAAACATTTTCAGCCTTCTTTAATTAGAGCAATGTTTCTAGGTGACATTTAATTAACTTTTCACCTAAGCTGTTGGACTACCATGTAGCCCAAAAACATGTGGGGAGTGGAGGAATGTGACATTTACTTGAATACTGCTGTTTATACTCAATCATAATTTAACGCTACAAATGTGATTGGTTTGTTTCAAAATAGCAACCTGTCCCCAACTCCTAATGTCAGGTTTGATACACTTCTTTATCATAGGATCTGTTGTAGTCACTCCTTTCTAATGCTAACCTGTAAAATGCAGTGTAAATGTATCCTCTGTCCTTCTAATTTTTGGAGGTGATGAGGGTGGTGTTTGTTCAGAGGGACCTGTCCTGCATTTTATTTCTTTACAGAGCATGACTCTGACAGAAAGTTTAAGAACCTGTCACATTGCTGGTATATGTTGGTTTTGCATGTTACGGTTTTACTCTTTAAAAGGATGCTCTTAATCTGTCAGTTCTTTGTTTGTTACTGGCACTGAATCAAGTCCTCATTTTACAACTGAAAAGATGTTATAGAGGTGACTTAGAATTTTGGAATCACACTGTGAGCTGTTGAGTGAGTGGACTGTTGCCTGTAGCAGTAGAGAGAGCTCTGATTTTCACAGATTTTTTTTTTTTTTGGTGGTGGGTTTTTTTTCTCCTGTTGTGGTGGGGTTTTTTTGTTTTGTTTGGTGTCTTTCATGTTTTGTTTGTTTTTAAGTCTCAGCATAACAATGTGTCAATAGGGTACTGGACAATTTAAAAAAGTCAAGCTATGACATTTTATATTCAAAAGCAGTCTTCACAGTTCTACACACATATCACAAAGCAAAATCACACTTTGCTTCTCCTGCAGCTGCATTGGCTCCTGAAGCAGTTAATGCTACCTGTTAAAGAGAGATTCTCTATTCAAATGAAAATAAATGCTGTAATAGGATGAACAGATAAGATTTTGGGACGTAGATGAAGCTTGTTTCTTGAGGATGAGGATAGCTGTTTTATTTTTCCTCAAGAGGCACCATTTTTATTTTCTTTAGGTTGTATGCTCTCTATAAGGTTTGATAAATGAATGTAAGCCTCAAGTAATCCCCCAAGTTGTATTCCCAGTGGATGGGTGTGGGAGTCCTCTTTTTTTGGTTGGAGGTGAAGGGAGGGAAGAAAAAGGAAACTGGACTAAAATCAGCTCACTCCTGTCTGACACAAGTGCCTCTCTTTAAGAAGAGGGTAGATTCAAGGAGACTGGACCCTTAAGACTGGCTTTTTCTGTCTTTGGGCCAGCTGCCCTGTCAGGAAACGCCAGCACCACTTGTCCTGGTGCTGGGGGGCTTTGTGTGCAATCCATGGCACAGAGCAGGGATCTGTGGAGCACAACCACGGAGCTCTTGTTATGCTGCAGCTAAAGGAAACCCCACCAAAGAGATTCGTAAGGCCATGACAGAGACTTTCCATCTCAGGGGTGGTGGTTCACTGCTTTGGTATGGAAGAAGCTTTCACGCTAAACCCTGCTGAATTTTTATGTCCTGGCTCTCTGCAATGCTCAGTTCAGTGGGTACGTGTTCCATGGAAAAAGTACAGATGGAGGACTTCATCTGCAGGAATAGAGATACTGCATAGACTTAAATACCAACGGATGCTGTGGTTCTTCTGTACTGAAGCTCTTCCTTTCTGAAATGCATATTTGACTTTAAAAGTGGCTGGGTAAAATTGTTTCCATCTGTGACTTCCTTCAGTATATTTAAGTTCAACTTAGTTCAATCAATAAAGTATTACTTTTTTTTTTTAAAGTTGGCCTTTTAGAGCTGGGGTAGCAGAGACTGTGAGATTGAGTCTTTTCATTTTTATTGTTGGATGAGAATGGATGACTAACCTCTGGTCTCATGCACCTGGGCAACTCATGGAAAGCACTGTGGCTAGGTTGTGCTGGCTGCCTCATAATTTCTTGATTTGAAAAAGATCAAAGCTGGTGACTTTCTGGCAGATACTGAAAATGATCTTTTTTTCTGGAAAAAAAAATGCTAAAAAGGAGTGCAGAATTACTGGCAAACTAAAATCCTGCAAAGATGGTTTTCAAGGAGTCTGGAGGTTTTGTAGTTGGAATTGTATGCTGCTGTACACATTTAGTTATGGAGTCACTTGCAGGTCTGTTCCTTCCATGGTTCTTTGACACCTTCCTACTGCTGCTTGATAAGCCTGATGGGTGACTTGGGCTGCTGTGCCAGCAATATGCGATTGCCTCACAGCTCTGCCTGTTCTTTATCACCTGTAATTATACCTCAGAGACTAAAATTACAATCCAGTGCTTAGATGAAAGCAGCTCATGGAAGAGAAAAAAGCAACTGTCTGAAGTCAAACCAAGGAAGACAGATGGTCTGGAGGCTTTTTTGAAGAAGTTTATAGTTTGCTGGAAAATTCTCATTATCAAACTGATCTAAACAGCTGGTAGAGTAGGCATGTTCCCCGTGTGTGTGTGTTGACCCTGAGAGCTCACCCTGCAGCATCTGTGAATATCTAGCACAAATGCCTTTGTCCTGTTCTACCACACAACAGCCTGATCTACTTTTCAAATATTCATCACGTACTTCTGGAAATTCACGGCTGATTATGCAAAGTCCGTTGTAGTTGGGGAACTCGACTGGTATAGAAAGTGACAGTGCACCTCCTCAGCAGCACAGTTTATCATAGTGTGTGTATCAAACCTCTGCTGCTCAGTTCTGAAACAGTCTCAGTCCTTACCTTCAAGGCCCAGCTATGTAGCCAGGATGCTTGCATGATTGCTAAAAACTCTTTTGATAGAACTGTGGGGAAAGGGTAATGACTGGTGTCAGCAGCTATGGTCTACTAGGATCTGTATTATAAGGTGAAGCTCATCTGTAGAGAAGATTATAGAATAATCACCTCTAGGAAAGGAGCAACAGCATAAGTCTCATCAGTTTCTACTCTTAAGTGTGAGTGTGGCTTTGTTTTGACCTCTTTCTAGCACAAATGCAAAGCAGCAAAAATCCAACAAAATCCACTACAGATGTTTTCTTATTTTCCCTTCAGTGGAGTAGCAATGTGACCCATATGGTAGCTACATTTTCCTTAATGCAGTATCAAAGTTTCTCCTCTCCTGTGATTTTTATTCCCTAACAACCAAGATGGAGCAGAATGAGAGGAGCCTGTGTTTGAAATTGAAAGCAGAAAGATTTATCTGACAGACCTTTTGATTTCGGGCTGTAGCAAAATTGTATTTGATATTAAGACATATATTCCTTTAATCTAAGAAAAAGACCCTGAGGTGAGGACAGCACTTCTTGATGTTGACATTTGTTTTGTATTTAATCCTTGAGTGTATTTTGTGTGACCTTTTTTCTTTTTTCATAGAATATGGATTCTACACTTCACTATATTCATAATGATTCAGACTTGAGCACCAACAGTAGTTTCAGCCCTGAAGAAGAAAGAAAATCCAAAGTACAGGTAAATGAGTGACTTCTACTTTTCCTACATGTATCAGATAAGTGGAATTTGTTTGTGTATGTGGGTATTTCTTTTATTTGTTTCATTCAGTCATTTCTGATGTAATGTAGTTTCTATTAAATATGGCAAACCTCTTAAGTAGTTTTAAAATATTCCATGTTTCCAGAGATAATGGCTTAATTCAGTAGTTGCTTCTGTTTTAATTATGTATAAGAGATGACAGTGGTTTTTGACACGAGGTAACAGTTGTTGTAAACTTCCAGGCTCTTGTTTCGTTTGGTTTCATTTTCTACAGAAACTGTCCTGTAGTGGAAATCAGGTTATTGAGGAAATAGGATTTTTTGTTAAATGTTTTGAGCAGAACTGCCCTGACCCCTGACAGCCTTTTGCAGAAAATTTGTGAAAGTGTTTCATTAAGCTTGAACTGTCTCTGTTATTTGTTTCCAAAAGAAATTGAATGCTTGTTGTTACATAGTTCAGTATTAAGTGTGCCACCCTGCTCCTTGAATGGGAGCTTCAGTCCCTCTTGCTTACATGAGCTGAGCTATTTGGCAGCTGTGTTGGGGAAATGCTCTTGTGCACCCCCTTGGGTAGAGTCAGTGCCTGAGATAAACTGACAACAGCTGAAGCAAAGAGGTTTTCACATTTTAATTCAGATGCTTTAATTTTTCTCAGTGGAGAGAAGGATTGGTCTTCACCAGAGACCTCAGTCCCTGGAGAAGCCTTTTCCTTCCTGCTGACTATTTAGGGAGTTTGGAAGCAATATTGAACACACTATACTCTGCCCTCCTCTTCCCTCCCTCACCAAGGCATTTTAATTGAGTTTTATTCTCCCGACCTCCCCAAGATTTTGAGAGGAATAGGAAAATGAATCCTGCAATTTGCTGTTCTGCCTATTTTTATGGATGAGTTAAAATGGCCAATTTGCACAGCCTGAGAGCCTGTTTGTTTGAATGTAGTCTCTTAATTTCCTGGTCTGCCTAAGTAAACACTGATCCACCCACTGATCTGTTACATTGGTCTATATATTTTCAAATAGCCCCCAGTCACATCATTGTTTCTTTGGAACTTTTTGGTGGAACTTATGAAATACAAAATCATTGCATTCTTATTAAGAGATTGTAATTAAATAATACTCAGTAGTTGTGGGGAAAAAAATGTTGTTCTGACAGTGTGCCCTGGAATTTTAGTAAGCCTTATGACAATTTATTGAAAAGAGTGTAAACACTCTACCCTTTTCTTGCTGTAGGATGTTGTACCTCAAGCCTTGCTGGATCAGTATTTATCAATGACTGATCCATCTCGCGCACAAACAGTTGATACCGAGATTGCCAAGCACTGTGCCTACAGCCTGCCGGGTGTGGCACTTACACTGGGCAGACAGAATTGGCACTGTTTGAAAGACACCTATGAGACGCTGGCATCTGACATGCAGGTAAGCTCAAGAAGCTCTGACGGTGAATGATCTGAACTTTTATGATGTGACAATTAATAATCTGCACTTATAGAATGATTTCTCTTGTTTACTGGGTGTTGGGTTGCTCTGCTTTTTATGTGGAGGTTTCCGTTGCTGATACTAGTTAGTTGCATAATGAATTAAAGTGTAACGGTTATCTCAGAGGAAGCTGGGTGTGAATGTGAGGAGAGGTCTCCGATCTCCTGTGCTCGCTTGAGATCTTATGGCAGTGCTTGGGATTCTCATAGGGATGAGAATTCAGGCTGTGCTGCTGTGCGTGAGCAGACATGTGCCCCTGCAGGCATGTCTGGAGCTCAGTGAGTCAGCCTCACACCAGGCCTTTTGGTGGCCTTTTGGTGGCCTTTTGGTGCTGCATCCAGTTAGTCATAAGGGAATAACATCACTGTCACCATGCAGCATTGCTGTTTTAAAAACAAATACTGGAAATAGCAACATTTTCCTTGTTGTCAGGTGGTAAGGAGGTGGCTTTGTGCACTTTACTGTTGGCTTACGGTTGTTTCCTAGTTGTCCCTTGTTTCCTTTTTTGGAGATGCTCTTTTTATTTTTTTTAACATTCTCAGACTACTTCACCTCTCTTGAACTTGCTGCTTGCTATGTCAGAGCAGCAGTTCTCAGTGATAATGTAGTGAGTAATTTTATACGTGGCTATTGCTCATGTTTTCCGAACTCTTTTGCAGCCATTAAAAGCAACTAGCTAATAAATTTAAAACATAAGTAAAAACAAATTACCCTGTATTCAGAACTGTCCAGTTTATCGCCAGTCTAATCTGAATTAACGTTGAATCACTAAACCAGGGCAAAAGAACAGTACCTATGCTAATTGGAAAGTGCTGGCTAAAGAACAGATGCTATTTTATTTTTTAAAAGACTCATTTGAAAAAGTTACTCCATTTAAAACCCCTCCATTTAGGGTGAGTAGAAGCTCTACTGGTCCTTGGACCGCTGGGCACTCAGTGTGGGTGAAACTTAACCTATTATGGAAGTTAAAATATGCCAGCTGAAATATTGTGGGATAAATATCTTATAAGTATATATATTTGTGGGATATATATCTTATAAATATATATATATATATATAAAAATATCTGGTTTATAAATTAAATGAGTGGGAGAGTGGTAGTATGGAATTAATTTACCCAAAAGAATTTAAAGGAGAGAGTAATGTGTAGAAGAGTACTGATGTCAACAATACTATTTTCCTCTCTGACACCTGCAAAATTAAAATATTTTCATTACTTCTATTTGCCTGGTTCCTTGATATTCAGGTGGAAGAAATGATACCTTGAATGATACCTTGTCGTCCTTTTTTCTTTTTTTTTTTTTAATTTCTAATTTAATTTTCAGTTGTTACATGAGACATTGTTGAATGTATTTGTAAATACAGTAGCTCACTGGGAGTCCAGCTTGGATACTGATGCTCAAGTTAAAATAGAGCACTTCAGATGATACATCAATTAAATCCATTTATTTATTTATGTTACAGTGGAAGGTTCGGCGGACACTAGCATTTTCTATACATGAGCTTGCTGTCATCCTTGGAGATCAGCTTACAGCTGGAGATTTAGTTCCCGTCTTCAATGGCTTTTTAAAAGATTTAGATGAAGTCAGAATAGGTGTGCTTAAACACTTGCATGACTTTCTGAAGGTATGTCTGTGTTCAACTCTGCTCAAGTGCGATTATATATTTTGCTTCATTTCTTTGTATGCACTTGCTTTTTTAACATAATACCGGTATAACTCTTTGTGGGAATCCATACAGAAGTCTGTGGAATACTAGAGTATGTTTTGCAGGAGATCTGTGTTGCTGATACTTTCTTCTCTCTGAAGAGCCTGGTTTGTGCATGTTTATTCAATCTATAGGTGCCAGTAGATGGTATTAAGTTTTTTGATGGCTCTAAGCTCTCTGCGCAGCTTACTTTTCAAATTTCTTTAGGAGTTTTTCCTCTAACTGCCTCATTTGTGGAGCTGAAAGACACAAATCATAAAACCTTTAAAATCAATACTATCTTTAAGGCTTACCCCTCTTGTTTCCTACAGTAAAAGTAGAAACTACATCAGATTTTGCTTTCAGTAGTGTCCATGTGATTTTACAGACGTAAGCATGATAGGGTTTAGCCCAGGAAAGCAACACTATTACTAAAGATTTTTTTTTTTAATAAAAGCAAGTGTTCCAGTGGTTGTATTTTAAAGCTCTTGTTCTATCTGCTGATTGTAGCCTACATTTCTTTATGTAAGTTTATATTTACTGTTACAGCTTCTTCATCTTGACAAAAGAAGAGAGTATCTTTATCAGCTTCAGGAATTCCTAGTGACTGATAACAGCAGGAACTGGCGTTTCCGTGCTGAGCTGGCTGAGTATGTAGTTTTATGGATGCTTGTTTTTATTGTTGTGGATATTTAAAAATGTTAAAATCATAGAATAGATGTTTTACACTGACATTCTTCATTTTTAATTAGTGGATAGTTCTTACCCTCCTCCACTTTTCCCCTTGCTTAAAAATTCCCAGTAGTTGTATATCACTTAGAATATTTGAAACCTGAATGTCTTTTTCCATCACCGTATGTTGAAAATATTATTCTTCCATTAAAAAAAAAGCTGCCAAAAGAGGAGAACACATCTGGTTGCTCTTGAAGTCAGTAGAAGTGTTCTAGCAATTTGACTTGAAGTTGCTGTACTTGATGAGTAGGCTAAATTCATGACCATGAAACAGAGGAGATCAAGATCTTGAGAGGAGTAAAGAAAGTAGTAGAGTAGTGACCTTGGACTTCATTCGAGCAGACTTTGGCTTTTTCATGGAACTGGTAGGTGGGCTTCTGTGGGAGGCAGCTCTGAAGGGGCAAGTTGCTCAGGAAAGCAGGCAGAAGGGGCTTATGAAATTCAATAAGGGACAGATGCCACGTCCTGTGTGTGGGAAGGAAGAGACTCTGAAAGGCACTGAGGACTGGCTGCCCTGGGAGCAGCCCTGCTGGAAAGGCCCGGAGTATTGCAGAGGACAGTGACCTGAACACGAGTCAGCCGTGTGTCCTGGCAGCACAATCCTGGGCTGTATCCACAGGAGAGCAGCCAGTATATCGAGGGAACAGATCGGCCCCCTCTAGTCAGCACTGATTAGATCTCATCTGGAGCAGTGCATCTATACCAGCACAGGAAAGATGCTGATAAACTGGAACACGTTCAGCAGAGGGCTGCCAAGGTGATCAAGGCTGCAGCACTTACCCTGTGAGGAGAGACTGTGTGATCAGGGCTCCTCTACCAGGAATGATGAAATGAGCACATAGTAATGACTCATTACAGTCTATCTTTTGAATTAAATTTTGAGAGACTAGTTTAACAACTGATTATGATGTCATGATGGTTTTGCTGCATTTAAGTGTTGTTTTGATTTAGTAACTGCAAATCACTTACCTGTTACTGCTGGTGTGGAGATGTCCAGTTGGCTCCTTGTAACATGTCATGCCACTTCTTTTGACACACTTTCTACCATTCATGACACATACTAATGTCTGCAACCTTAATCAGCTCATTACAAATTAAAGAAGACTGATAATTTCTCTAGTTGTCCAGTATACTCTGAAGTAGAGGAAGTTTATTGGTCTGATAAATCAGTGTACTTAAGTGACCGAGAATACTTATCAAACCAAGTCAGAGTAGTTGCTTTGTAGCTGTACCTGTGTTATGTGTGTGAAACGTCTTTACAAGGTACTCAGATGTATGTGCACGCTGCGGTGTCACTCACAGTTGGATTGCTGTGCTGGGTTGTACATGGTTACCAGGATCTCTGTCTTGTAAATGCAACTTTGGTTCCCTTGCCTCCCCCCTAGTTTTTCATTCTTTGAGCTCATGTGGCCCTTTTCCATTATTGTGAATAAGTGGCAAGTTAAAATTTGCAAGTGACCCATTGTCAAACTGGTGGCATTGAAAAACAGAAGATTTTACTTTTCAGTAACTTTATTAGGGCCACATTGCATATTTGGCAAGTGCTGTCATATAAATGATCATGTTCACAGTTAAAGCTACCTTTCTTCTTATTATAATGTGCTCTTGTTTGGTTCTTCTTCCATCTTGTAGGCAACTGATCTTGCTTCTAGATCTGTACAGTGCCAGAGACGTTTACGACTACTTGCGACCTATCGCTTTCAGCCTCTGTGCAGACAAAGTGTCTTCTGTCCGTTGGATTTCTTACAAGCTGGTAAAGCAGTCTTAAGTAAATTCAGGATTTCAGACTTCTGAGGGTTGGTGGTCAGAAGTAATTTTTGTATTTTTTTCCCTTCTCATTTCTTCAAGGTTAGTGAAATGGTTAAAAAGCTGTACATGGCTTCAACATCAACCTTCGTGGTAGACCTCATGAATGAACTTGTTGAAAAGTTCTGTAGATGCCGCAAATGGTCTGGTCGACAAACTTTTGTCTTTATTTGCCAGGTGAAATGTCTTTTTGTTCATCTTTTTTGGTTTTGGTGGGTGGTGATGGTGGTAAGAATTAAGGGGGGGATAGCAACTGAAACTCTTCAGCTGTATACTGACATTGTTTTCATGAATATTTGAGAACTTTGTTTCTAAGGGAATAAATTTCATGGCTGCTTTCTTCAGTGTTGCTCTATGGATGAGCTTGAATGCATCTTTAGCCTAGCATATTAACATCAGGTTGTCAAATCTGATGTTGAATATAAAACAAAAGCATAGCAAAATAATCCCTGAGTTGGGAAGCTGCTTTGTTACTCAGCGTAAAGTGATATTTTTATAATATGCTGCAGCAGCCTACCACTTTTTTGGGTTACCCTTTAGAAATCAAGCACTAGGAGTTGCCTAGACTCCTTCTTAGCCAGCCACTGCAGCTTGGTCAAAATCAACATATTCTCATCAAAATAAGCAGAAGAGTTGAAACTAGCTAGGGTCCCAAGGAGATGGTCACATTTAGAGGCTGTAGCAGAGGTGCAGACTGGGAGCCAACATGACTGCTGCCCAAGTGGGACAGTTCTTTGAAGTATTTGGAGAAATGTGAGCATTGAGCTTATCTAGACAGAAACATGTTTGGGTACAATGGATGTTTACTGAGATGGACCATTCTTGTTTTAATATAGTACCTAGTTAAAACAAAGACTAAATCAGTCTTGAAAAGGATTGGAAAGGTCTTAGTGGACACTGGATACTACCTACTGTATTCGTGTTATGGAAGTAATAAGATGCATTAGCTCTGAGTATGTGTTGGGATTTTATCCTCACTGTGCTGAAATCTAATGAAATTGCTTCTGTCTTCTTGCCAGACTATCAGTGAAGATGACTGCCTGCCCATGGACCAGTTTGCTGTACATCTGCTGCCACACTTATTACACTTGGCATCTGACAGGGTTCCAAACGTTCGAGTCCTACTTGCAAAAACATTAAAGCAAACCCTTTTAGAGAAAGGTTAGTGGCAGAAAGAGTTGCAGTGTGTTGACTGCGTATCTTTTTGTCCCTCTGCTTTCCTATAGTCAGCTGGGAAAGAAGAAACAATATCAGATGTGGGTCGCTCTTGCTTTTGCAGTCTCCTTGGTGTGGGATGTTACCTTGGCTGAGATAAAACCATGAACCTTGTGGTATCAGAGCACTGTTGTGTAACACTGAGGAAATAAGAGTTCTTGCTCATGTGCCAGCCTGTTCTTTTGGTATCATTTTCCCTGACTGAGCTAGTTTGTAGAGGTGTCATCAGGGCACAGAAAGCACAAATGAACAACTAGCAACTGTGAAGTTGTTGAGCGGTGCTTTTTATTAGGTTAAAAAACCCCATTCTGTTGATGTTCTGTGTAATAAGAATAAGAAAAATCCTTCCATACAAACCCACCATCTGTTTTCTCACTGGGGGAGAAGAGATGGCTGCTGTTTGTTTTTTATATTTAATGGTAGCAGTGAGAAGAAAGTTTCTCTGGAGTATCTTTAGGGAAATTAGACATGCAACTTTCAAATTGCAGACTTTGCTTAGGAAAGCATCCCCAATGCATAGCAGATGCCAGAAGAGTCAGCAGTGCTCAGAGTCCAAATAGCATTAGCAATATTATGCTATTTTGTAAACCAGCAGAGTGTCCACACTTGGAATACTTCATCCAGTTCTGGTCACTTTCTCAAAACCATACGCTGGCTTGGGGACTGCTGTTTCTAGCGTAGAAAGCACGAAGAAATGCAAAAGGTTCGAAACACTGGACAACGCAAAGGGTGCCAACACAGTGAGAACTAGGCTATTGCTGGCTGTCTTGTGCATGCTGGAGACTCTGGGTAAACATATGTAGATAGTTAAGAGGGATCAGGTGATGTGCAGTAATTTATCCTCTGTTAACTGTGCCAAGGCTGTCACCGGTCTTCCTGTTATCATGTAGTATTGGTATTTCTGGTTTTGTCCTCATTATTTTTGTGTTCCCCACCTGCATGGTACACCTCCATTCTGCATTGCCACTATGTAAGCTTATAATACAGGTAGTCCCTGCCTCAAAAGGTGTTGTGAATATGATTAGGGATGGTAGATAGATTATGAAAGGCATATTTAAAAAATAAGTTCAGAAGTTTTTAAACCTCAGATCTACATTGCCCTTCCTATGAGCTGTTTGTTGCTGCTTTTGTACAACTTGTGTCATGCAGTTTATGAAAACTGTCAGATACTGGAAGTTTTATTGTTTGATAATTATTTGTCAAGCCTGCTAGTGAACTGGAATGGCCATGGGTTTGTGATACCTTCCCCCCATCGCAAATATAGGCATGCTCCTTCTGAGTCTCTTGCACATATTTTTTTCTTCCTCTTTGGTCATGGAGTCTGTCATGCTTACTTTTATACTGAAGGACTGTAGAAATCCAGTACTCTAACAGCACTGTTAGAACATCCATGCTCTGAAACATGGAATGATTTTTTAAAAATTGAATTCATAGGTATATTCAGAAATGTATTGTGTGCCTGCTCAGATATTCCAGTTTGATGATACTATATGTGTGCATTGTCTCCTGAGGTGTTGAACCTCATGATAGTATGCTGAGGTTTGTGTTGAAGTATCTGCAGTCTTTTCTTCCTGTAAGTCTTGTGCATTTTCTCTTACAGAATATTTTCTAAATTCTGCCAACTCTCATCAAGAAGCTGTGGAACAAACAATTATGGTGCTTCAAATGGATGATGATAATGATGTCAAATACTTTGCAAGCATACACCCTGCCAGTACCAAAATTGCAGATGATGCCATGAGCACTGCTTCATCAACTTACTAAAAAGTTCTCAATGTTGCTATAATTAAAAAAAATTTAAACAAACTATCCTCAAATGCTTCTAAAATGGTTGATCTAGGACAACCTCTTTGGAAGGAGAGATTTCTTGCCAGACTTAACGGGTGGATGTTATCTAAACCTGATACCGGGGATTTTAAGTCAAGAAAAAATAAACATACCTGTGTCAGCTTGACTTTAGAAAAACACTGCTCAGAGGATTATTTTTGCCACCGAAGCCTTAAATCTTCTGTCTTCCTGAACAAATGAAACTTGAATTGGCAGATCATTTTCATTGTAGAAAGGATGTGATTTCCAGAGACCTGCATTGTTTCTCCTGAGGAGTTAACTTAGCAAGTATTTTCTGTAGCAACTGATAGATGAAATGGCCAGAAAGGCAAATTTATACCGGGCTGTAAGACCTCCAGTATTAGCGCTAAAAGTTTTTATCGTTCAAGGACTTGATTTGTGTGCAGCTGGGCACACCCTTAAGTGGGAATAGCTTTGATGTTTGTAAATGGGGAAAAGTAGAAATTTGGATTTCTCTTAAGGGCTCAGTGCTAACACTAAACTAGAATTTGATTTTAATCCTTAAATGCAGCATATTGCTGTACCCATTAGCAGAAAACTTTGCTGAGTACCTGTGTCCTAATTATTTTCATGCTGGTCATGACCTAAAGGAAATTTATTAGCACATGTACTTTAAGTCAGGTATTTTTAACTTGATCATGATCGGCTCTGAGGTGCAACTTTTTCTTCATATACTGTACATATCTGTGAGCCTCCTTGGAGTGCTGCAGTCTTTAATCATGTTGTTTAAAGCTGTTGTGATACAAGTTGTTCTCTACTTGTCCAAATAAAATTTATTAATAAGATTGAAAGCAATCTTGTGACCTTTTTAAGACATTAAAAGAATAAGTTTGACATTTAAGTGGCCTTTTTTTTTTTTTCCTAGTTCTTTACACTTTGACAACTATTGCAGGGGGAAAGGGTTTGCTTAATGATTGAAGAATTTTGCATTTTGAGATGGAATATACTACAGCACAGATGGACTTTGGCTCTGTAATTGAGGTTTTGCAAGATTCTCTTTCAAGCATCCCTATTGTGCTGGGGAACCTGTCACTCCAGCGTGAAATGGCATCTTTGCTGAAGTGGGTCTGAATATCCACCTCGGTCCAGATTTACAGGAAACTCTGAGCTCAGACTGCCCTTAATCTGCTGTCAGTCCATTGACTGCTTTCCTCTCATTTAAAATGACTGATACAGTATCTCCTTCTGTGTCTTCCAGGGGCAACTTGCTTAAATCACCTTTCCTCCAGTCTGCAGAACCTGAAGTGTGTGAAGCTTATTTTCCCGAGGAGGTAGAAATGGCTATGGCAGCTTATCTTTGATGTATTTTAGCAGAACATTTTCATTTATCAGCCAGGTGCCTGATACCCTGGCAGTTCAGCCTCAGGCAGGTGTGTCTTTTTTTTTTTCCCGTTTTCTTGGGAAAACAGATTGTTCTGCAGTTCCTTTTCTAGTAAACATGAAGTTGCTATTTATTCCCCAAAGTCCTGCTTTTTTTACTACTGGGCATGGCCATGGAGGTGGTTAAGATACAGAGTCATCTCTGTCTGCCTTGAAGCTTGGTGGGCTTGGGTTTTGGGTTTTTTTTAGGGTAGAGGTTTGTTGTTTTGGTTTGTTTTTTAAGATTTTTCCTTTGCTTGTCCCTTTTTCTTCTAAAAATCATCTTAAAATTTGAAAAGGCAACTCTATGTCAGAAATCCCTGTAGTACAGGTAATATTCTCATGAGGTTTTCTGTTCCTCTTTTTCTCCAACAATTGTTCAGAAATTACGTGCAAATCCGTAGAGGAGTAGGCAGTGTGACAGCACTGTGTCTGGGTGACAGCAGATGGTCAGAAAGCAGCGAGCTCTTCAGGCAGGAGGATTTCTGAGCTTTCTCTGCTGCCATATGGAGAGCAACTAAAAGTAACTAGTCCTCTCCCAGGCCAGGTGAGTCCCATTTTAGAAATATACATTGAAGTCCAGTCAATTCCTGCATTTTTTTGAGGGTACATGTATCCCTTCACTTGGTTTTTTTGCCTCAGTGTAATGACATTTGAGTTGTAGTTGGGTCATGTGTGTGACTTCTGAGGAGAATGGGATCAGCCCTTTGTTCAGACCAGAGCATGCTTCGGGTCATCTTCTAACTGTGAACAGAGTGCAGTATTCACTGGAGGAGTACTGGGATTTAAAAGAAATCCTAGTGTTCGGAGTCTAGAACGAACACAACCCAACATAATTCTGTTACTGTACTAATGCACTGTTCCACTAACTAGTCCAGTAAAATGGAGTGTTATATCTGATCCCTTTAGGTATTTTCTAGTTATTTAAGGGTAAGACACCTTTAAGTTGAAAAATGAGAAAGATCTTCCAGATGTTTTATTTCTCTGTTCTGTATTTCTTCAGTACTGGTGCAGGCCTGTGAATTTGAGGGAGAGTTTGTGGCTTTTCCGAAGGAAGACTGAGTGTTTTCAGTTGCAGAGTGCCTGGATTCCCCTGACGTGTAACAAATAAAGATCATCTTCAGGGAAGAGGAGAGATAGCTGTCTTCTCCTTTTTCCTTCACCCAACATGTCATGGAGCTGTCTGCCTCTTTTCCGCTTCATTTGGCGATTCCCAAGAAGTGAAAGGGAAGGAAAGACCTGCTTTATTCTCCACATTGCTAAAGAGTGTTTGATCTACAGCCTGAGGGATGTGGTCTCTGTTGCTTAACTCTGCTAGGGAATTTTCTCATGCTGGCAGTGTTAGCGATGTCAGTAGTTCAAGCTTCAACTTGTCCCTAAGGATATGAGGTTTGGGGAAATGTGCGTCTCAGTTTGGAGTGGTGAAAAAAGAAGCTGTTTTTTCTGTGGGGCAGTGTCTGGGAATGTTGCCAAAGATCCTTGTGAAGTCCCTTGTGCGGGTCTCCCCTGAAGAAGGATTGGAGCTTTGTGTCTCAATTCATTTCTTTTGGTCAGGATTTCTTGAGCAGAAAGTGAGGTGGCTCCCGAATCGTCCGTCATCTGTTGGTCCACGGTTTCCCAAAAGCCGTATCATGGCTCTACCCCTGCTTTCCTGGTAGAATACCAAATCAGTCGTTTACAAGCAATTTTCATTGTTTTCCATTTAATCTCTTGGCTCACTCATCTTGGAGCTTTTTTGTGGGAAATCCCTTTTTTCCCATGTCCTGGTTACAGCACTTGTCTGCCTTTCTCTCGCTTGCTGTTTTCACAGCAGGTTCTCTGTCTTCGGCTGTTTCTCCCCAGAGACCTGTCAGAATTTGGTAGGGCCGTTTCCTCATCCAACTTTCATGCAGATTTCATACCAATAAAACTGGCAAATGTCTGGAACCCTCTGGAGGGCGGTTTGTTTTTAGCCAAGACATCACACATCACTGATGCTTGGAAACCAGTTTTTGCTGTTTTGAATGTCCCAAATACCTGCTGCACAAATTCCTGGCCCTGTGGACAAGACCCTATGCCCATGAGGACTGTGGAACAGCAGGCTTGTTTCAGCCCAGCTGAAATAAATGTTTGCATGGGCTTGGCAACCCTCCTGTGCAGGTGTAGATCTAGCCATGATGGTTTTCATGTTCATGGATCATGCCCCCTCAGTTACTTGTTAGATACTTGTTAGTGCTTGTCCCCTTTTCTCTGCACTGTCAGGGGTGGCTGATTTGGATTGGTAGTGGATGGGCAGAGAGGGGAGAATGGCAAAGTCTGTCCTGTGGCTCAGGCATACCCTTAGGCTTTGATTACCCGGTTCCTACCTGTTGGCAAGTTCGTCTTGTGTTCCCTTGTCCTTTGGTGTGGAAACTCGTGTGCAGTGCTCATGTTTTCTGACCTGATTTCAGCCGGGGGACTCTCTGTCTTAGTAGGATGGGAAGAGGAGTCTGAGACAGGCGGGTGGACAGAAGCTGGTTCTCTATTCCACTTGTTCTCTCATGTCAGTTCTCCCCTCTCTGATACTGATGGGAAAGGCTCGTCTTCCTCTCTGTGCTGGCATTCAGACAACATGGAAAGTACATTTAAAGTGATTCATTTTTTCTTTATATGCAGAATTAGGACATACTGATAGACTGCCTTAAAATATAAGACTGTGACAAGAAAGCTTATTTAAAATGTGCATGATCTTCTCCTCCCACCCCCAAGTGCTTTCAGACTCTGCCTTTTAGTTTTAGTTAACTTTCAGTTTACTTTTTACTTATATCAGAAAAATACATAAAGAGCCTAAAGTAATGGGATTGGTTTAGGGTTCAATCGGTGTTAAGGTTGGACTACATGGAGCAAATTAAAATACACTGTGACTTGCAGAGACAAGTAAACAGATGTTTAAACATCTTGCAGCCCTCGATTGTGGTCTGCTTGAAATACCATGACCCATTTCTGCAGAGCTGTAGTAATGTTTATGTACGGGAAATGTTTTAAAAGGATTTACCTGCAGGTGGTTTTGAATCGTGACTGGAAAGTGAAGGTACTGAGCACACTTCTCAGCATGTTTTTTAACAAGGCTACTGAGAGGAGAGGTGGCACTGTTTGAACATCAAAAGAAATTTCAGTTGTGTTTTTTAGTTGATCCAGGTTTTCTGTGTAAGGAAGAACCCAGATAAACTTGGTTTGAGTGAGGTGATAACAGAGGCTCAAATGGGGGGCTGGGCCATTTCTCTTGTATTAGTCATTTATTTCACAGTTATTTCTTCTGGTCTCTTGACTGAGGGTTTTTTCTTTTCTTTTTCAGTCACCTTCTGCACTCTTGTGCCTGACAGGGTTGTTTCCTATAAGCAGTGCTGTCAGCAGAGGTGTCCTACCCCTGTCTATCTCAAGGCCCTGCACTGATAAAACAGTGGCTGACAGTACCAGGTGAGGGTGCAGTGGCAGGAGCTCATCGGGACTCCCAGGCACACCCCTCTGACTTCCCTAATCGTCTGCTGAGCTGTAGTTAAGCCAGGCTGAGCTGTAGCTAAGCCAGGCTGTGCTGCTGGCTCCCTGCCCCCTCCAAAGGGGCTTTAGGCTCTGGGTGAGGGGGGCAGCATTGCGGGTCCTCTTCTGGACCAGGGAGTCCAGCGGGGGATTTGGGAAGGGGAAGGCCCAGCTCGTAGTGGGTTGGTCTCTCTGCAGTGGCCTCGGGCTCTGGAGGAGGGAGCGGCCCTGACAGGGGAGGCTGTGGAGGAGCATCGAGGAGTATCTGGGGATGAGTCAGTGACAAGTCAAAACGACTTGAGGAACAGCATTAGAAGTTTTAGGATGCAGCGACCTTTAGTCTCGACCCTGATACCTGCCCTCTGTTCCCCACAGGCCCCGCTGTCGGATAGTTAGAAGACATTGTAGAAGGGCTCTCAGCTACTGTTATGGCTCTCGCATAGTCTGAGGTTTGGCCGGGGCAGGTCCGGGGTGTGCCAGCAGGCAGCAGGGGCTGCTCGCCCTGCCTCAAGCCGTAACTGCTGTATTGAGAACTCCTGTGTTTTGCAGTTCAGATGGGGAGCTCTTCCAGTGCGTGGGAGTGGGCTTGTCCGGTTAAAATCATATGCTTTGTAACACAATCCTTTGGCCGACCTTCCTGCTCCCGCTGTTAAGATACTTGTCAACAACACAGGAAACTCCAGATGAAACTTGGTACCAGTCCCTTGTGTCCAGGCGGGTCAGCAGTGGAAGTGCCAGCGCTGAGCCGGAGGCACAGATGCCACAGGGGTCTGTTCTGACCGGCGCCGCTCTGGGTATCCGCGGCTGCGGTGGGATGGAGGGGGATGGAGGGGCAGTGGGTGGCTGGGGCTGGTCTCCCTGGGACAGGAAGGACTGACAGCCGTTCTCTGGTGTGGAGCGTGGTGCCGCTGGCTTCTGCTGTTGGGAGTGTGTTTTAAAGAACACCGTAGAGAACTTGTGCTGTTGGGTATAAGCCACATTTGATCTGAATGAGGCATTTTTCCCTCTGCAGATGAAGCATTATGAGTCAGAGGTGCATGCTGAAAAATGAAAACCTGGACAGATTAAGCTTGGTTAAATCTCTTTTTGGCAGAGATAGAGGTTGATGCTTTTTATTTTTTTAATTAAAAGAGAATAGTCTTACATGGTCAGGTGTAAAATTCTTGGCTTCAGTACACAGACTTTAAAAATTAGACTTAAGTCTGACGGGACACCGAGGTGAAAACGAATCCCCCCAGTGTTAGTATTGGAATTAGTGAGTGGAGGTGGAAGCTCCCTGTACAGCTGTCCTTTATCTTCGTCCTAAAGGATGATGAATTTCTGGAACCCCTTACAGTTCCCTGTAGGACCCTGCTACACAACAGTGCTTTCAAAGTACCTCAGTACACCAGAGAGGAAGCCTTTCGGAATCGTACCACAACAGGCGGCCTCTGCTTCTGCGGGAATGGAGCTGAGCCAGCACTGGAAACCTGGTGTGGACAACGCAGAGCCCAGGAAACCTGGGGGGCCAGCTGGGATCCTGCGAGGTGCTAGATGCAAGCTGATGTTTTTAGACTTGTGGTAGGGACGTGATCCGAGAGGAGTACTGCTCAGTCTTTCAGATCTTTTTTTTAACAAAGTAAAAAACCCCACCCTGTTCAACTAACCCAGCAAGTAACAGCTCACTTGAGGCTGCTTGGTGTGCAGTGTCTGAAGTTGGCTCACTGGGCAGTTGCAGTATTTCAGTTCTGGGTGTAAGAGCTGTCACGTCTCCAATTAAGATGCGGGTAACCTGCTGCTGGCAAAACCCAGGCTTGTGTCCTGATTCAGGCTGGCGTTGTAGCCCCTGGGTCTTGTTTATACGGTGCTCCTTGCTCCCTTGGGCTTCTGACTGACTGATTTGACAGAACCTGCTCCAGACCTGTGTTGAAAAGGACTATAAAAACAGGTAAGGGCCGTAGCTGTCCCGTCCCATCATCCCCCACCTTCTCTGAAGCAGTGCTCTGTGGTGGAAACGCTTAGATTTTCAAGAGGAAATCACAGGAAGTGTTAAGTCCAGAACAGCAGATTTGATGTTGCAGGCCTGTTGTTTCTTCATCCCGGTAAAGGTGAGTCAGTTTGGTGAGTCTGACAGAGGTTCTGAGCTGTGTTGTTGGAAAAAGTCTTATTTTAAGTCACTTTAAATGAGACTTTGATAAATTGGTTGTTCAACATGTGTGTGCACACCACAAAGGCAGCCTGCTTATGGGAGGCAATCGCCTGAGCGCTGCAGCTCACAGATTTTGCTGTAAGGCACTGTCCATTGGTAAGGCAGCTTATAAAGTGATGTGAACAACATGCTTAGATTATGGTAATTACTTTCCACCTTGTTTGAAATTAGTTTTAGCTTTTTCAGTTAATTATTTGCAACTGCTGCAAGTGGTCTTCAAAACCACTGCTGCTCGTGTGGCTTTTTCATCAGAAGTGCTGCAGGTGCTGCCCTTGGTGGAGCTCTCCAGGGTGGGAGGAGCAGCTGCTGCCTCGGGGCGGGGCAGAGGCTGGGCCCCCCCCGGGGCTGTCGGCAGGGGTGGGGGGGTGGGGTTAGGGGGGTGTGTGTATGTATGAGAGAGAGAGACACAGAGGCCTGTGCTGTGTTTTGAAACTAAATTGCTGCTTACGGTTGCTACATTACTGCCAGAGCAGCAATTCCACCCCTATTGAAGACTCCAATGGTGACACACTTGCAGTGTAAGGTTACAGGAGAAAAAATGGTGTTCAGGTGTTGGAAGTAATGATGTGAATAAACGGTTTTTACCTTCACAGCTGAAATCTCTAGTAGTTGTAGAGAAACAAAGTCTTAAAATCTTCAATTTGTTCAAATTAAACTTGATCTTCTGCTGAGTTACAGAAGCTTTCTATGCACACAATGTTCTTTCAGAGGAGCTACTTAGAAGGCCTGAATTAATTTCTCTTATAAACTTCTCAACTGCAAGTAGCTACCCAAGAAGAATGGCTGTCACTTGCACTAGAAAAAGATATTACACATTATGAAGTAGATAAATTAGAAACTACTTTCAAATGGCTGTTGAATTTATTTGCTTGATAAATACAATCCTAACAAAATAAAAGTTAACCAATATTAAGAGATTTGTCTGAAGAACATTAGAAAAATCCATGACAATTCAATAGGAATTAGTGTGAATTAAACAGAAAGTTTAAATATTGCCAGCAAATACAAAATGTATGTAACGAAGGCAAGGGAGAATGCTTTAGTTTATATTTGTCATCTGACCACATTTTCTGTGTTTATAAACTTTTTTCCAAATTTTAAAAAAATACTATGCTGTTTTCTATAACATATCAAAGCATTATTTGTACAAAATCAAATCATGGCCAATGATTCACAACAGTGCAATAGATAAAGGATACAACCACATCCAACAGGTGCTGAAAATAAATATCCAGATTAAAAAATAAGATAGCCTATCTGCACTCTGTGGAGTTTGCTGTCTCTATAAGGAATTGATGGATGAGTCTCATGAGTGTATCATCTGAAACATTAAATGGCCCTTAAATGCCAGTGTGGCTGGAGGCTTGACAGGTAGGAGCAGTAAAACAGCCAAACCAAAAGCAAGTCCCAGGGGGTGGTGGTGGTTTTTTTTTAAACAACAACAAAAAAGAGGCTATTGCTGAACCCCCAGTGCCTCCTGTTGGCATTGTTCTTCAGGTTTATTTGGAAAGCACAAGTGCCTTGCATTTCTGCAGAGGGAAATGCTATATTGCTTGGTCAGGCAGATCTAGCTTAAGTGGCATAACCCATCCCCCTCACTGCCTAAAGCATCCGTCAGTGGCTTTCTCAGAGGGACTGACACATTCAAAATGGATGAAGAAAAAGCTCTTGGCTATATGGCAGCAGTGTGAACAGAGCCTGCCTTAAACAGGTATGATGAGGGCGGTTTGTAAATGAGTAAATGGGTTACCTACATCACTAAAAGACATAAACAGCTCTTGAACATTTCCATCATACAGGGACATAAATAACATCTCTCAAGTTTTTACATTTATTCAGTACATCTCAGAACAAAAATGAAGCTTAAGGGCATGTTAGGTAAACACGATACCCCGCAGTCTCCCAACTTTTCAGCCAACCCAGAATAAATTTAAAGCTCCCTTGTATAGAATCTGCATCAGAAAGGTATCAAAGGCACAAGCAAGAAGTGACTAGGTTAATAAGCAGAAATAATGGTGAATGAGGATGAATAGATTCACAAGGCAAATAATTAGTAACTGTGGGTGGGGTTTTGTTTATTTACTGAAAATGAGATCTTCCAATTCTGCTCCAGTGAATGTAAATAATGATTTTGGTTTAAAAGAAAACTGTTACTGGATTATTTTAAATCACCTGAAGGAAACCAGTCTTGAAATAATCTGATACTAACTGGAAAACTCTTCTGGCCTCTCCAAACTCACCTGAGTCTGATGAGTAGAAGCCACAAGTATTGGAGACAAAAGTCTCCAGGGCTTAAAGGAAAAGTTTCTTTACAGAATGTACACAGCCAGCAATAATTTGTGCAGTTTGACTCAAATTACAGTAATTTGCACAGTTCAGTTGATTTTATGCATATCCAAGGAGCCGGATCAAATTGGGGTTTCTTTCCTGTCTTTACTTGGCGATGGCTTGACTTGCTGCTCCTTGCTCGCTTTTGGCTGCTCTTTGGCTGCTTTTGTCTCCAGGACACTGTCTCTTTGCTGCTGAGAAACACCCCCGCGTTTTTCTGGCTCCTCTTCTTCCTGCACCTGCTGCTCCGATTTAGCTCGCTGCAGCAGGCGAAGCTGTACTCGCAGTTCTATGATGGCCTCTCGCTCCTCGTGAATCGCTTGGTTCAGGTGATTGTTCTTTATCTTTTAAATAAGGAAAACAAATGTGAGGGCTCCATCCGACAAAGAAGGGGAGTAGCTAGGGGGGCCATTTCGCATCGCACAATGAAGCTCTGCCGTTAGCCCAGACGTTAGTCCAGCAACCTGGACTTGCACACAATGGTGATTTAAAAACAGGGCATGTGGGTGTTATGCCTAGGCCAAACAGATGCGAAACTACCAGTCTGCACATGTGCAAACATCTCTGCACAGACTCAATCAAGTAACCACTGAGAAGAGGAGTGCTGTGTAATGCTAAGACTCAAATCTTACCTCCAGTTCTTCATTCTGTCTCTGCAGATCTTCAAGGATGACCTGCAGTTCCTCCTCATCTTCACTCTCGCTTTCACTCTCGGAAGAATATTCCTCGGTTTCGCTTCGGCCGTGCTGCTGGCGACTGAAAGACCAACGACAAACTCGGATTTAAACACTTCCGGAAGTCTGCCAGAACTGTAGCAGTGTAAAAGAGTTAACTTATATCCCCTGAATAATCTGCAACAGTTTTAAAAACAAAACCAGAATTTCCTTTCAAAGCTTAATTTAATAAACCAGTGATTTCCTAGAGGGATTTTTTTTTGTACATAGGGTCCAGTTTCATTTAGATCATAATTCCATTGTTACCCTAACAGAAAATATCCTGAAAGGTCCAAAGTTGCTGAGATTTCAATAAGAAGAGGTGGCTTTCAAATATGATGTTCATAGGGTGAGTTCTTAAGTGTAGTTTAGAGTATTGTTTCCAAAGAGCATATATGTACTTTTAACCAAAGAGTGCTCACTTGGTGAGGGCTCTGATGTAAGCAGTCTCCCTCTTACCTTTGTATTTCAGCTATTTCTGCTCGAAGGCGATCTATTTCTTCCTTCTCCGAGGCAATCTGTCTCCGCAGGAACTGCTCCATGGCCAGCAGTTCTTCTTGTTCTGTTAAAATCTCATTCTCCTGCAATGACCCATTAGTTCACTTAAAGCTCTGACTTTATGTTCTACAGGAACATACGGTAAGTATGACATGATGCTGTTCTCCGAAATACTTTCAATAGAAGTGGTGAGCATGCCTGCTTTGAACTCTGATTCATCAAGACCTCAAAGCAAATGTAAGTTCAAACCCAACGTCTGTTCTGAATCCTCAAGACGATCACTGTACTGAATAGTTGTGGAGATGACGCACCGAGTTCTGGCATGTTTGGCTGCCTATTTCCTTAAATCACAGGGGAAGGTTCTGGCTAACCAGTAAAATAGCTAGAAAAACTGAATTATAAAATACATCTTTGAAGATGAATATAAGGAGGAATGTACAGTGGAGAGAGAAGATCAAAGCTACCGAGGGAAGCAAAGGAAGGTGAAAACGAAACAGTTGCCTTATTTCCTTTGATCAGCAGGAAAGTAGTTAACGGTATTAAAACTGGTTAGATTTGGAAGTGCTTTCTAAGTACATTAACAACAAAGGCTACTTTTTTTTTTGTTGTTGTTGCTGCACAGTGTCTCCTTTCTGCTGTTAACAAGAGCTTACTCAGTTTTGGGTTCACTCCTGCAGTCAGCATTCCTTCCCTGCTTTATTTACCATTAAAACAAAGCCTTGTGTTTTACTGGACAGAGAGAGACCCCTTCGAGCCTTCAATTTCCCATTGCATTAGAAGGAACAGAAGAGTGTTTAACAATATGGAACAAGACAATACCAACAGATGAAGAGGTAAAAGTGCCTGCCAGCTACCTGTGCAAGAAGAATATTTATAACTTCCTCATTCTCATTCATTTCTTCTTTGGAGACATCCTCCTTTGAAAGGCTAGCAATTTCTTGTGCAATCTTTGTTTCACACTCCTGCCAGAGAAAGAGAACAACTTTTAAAAGGACAGCTTCCCCAGTCACTCTATTTACTGTAAAAAAGATTTTTTTTGAATGCATTATTTTCTGAATTTAGAATCACCATCTTGGTTATCTTGAAAGTTTTCAGCAAGGTCTGTTCCTTCTCTGGGACATATGACAGTTTAAAAAAAATGATTCTGAAGTTTGTTAATCTTGAGTCTTCCAGTAGTTCCTCGTGGTACTCCAGGACACATTGTTTTAAGCATATAATGAATACATGCTCTATTAAACACTAAGTTTTTAATTGCCTTTTTTTTTTTTTTTTTTTTGGTAAACAGCTGTGAAGGAGTGTGAAGATCTTGCTGTCCCTAGGGTCAGCCACCTAACCAGAAAATGCAATTGCTCGTCAGCCATGTAAAGTTAAGATGAAAAAATCTGCAGTAAAGATTGAAATGTGGTTTGATCTAACTGAGTACCTCTGCATTCTCACAAATTAAGGATCCATGATTTAGATGTTTGGTTAATAAATAGAAAAGTTACCCACCTGTCTCTTAGCTTCTCTTAGTTTCCTCTTAAGAGCTGTTAAAATTCTTTGCACCTCCCAGAGTCTCTCTTCTTTGGATAAGTCTTTTATCCCTGCCTGCAAGTCTCTGTGTAAACAGTTCAGTAGGAACTCCTAGAAATATTGCCAAAGAAATCAGTGTCTTTAATGTATCACAGCAGGGCAGACTGAAAAGAAAAATCTTTTTGGCTTCTTTTTGACTTGGAGTTCTGGTCTTCAAAGCTTGACATCAACCACCACCAAGTGTTTAACACACATTTAGCACATGCTCTAGAACTAGCTATAGAGCAATATTAAAGAAACCACACTCTAACACATTGTCCTAACTTTCCTCCCTTGATAAAAGTATTGAACTACATAGCAAAGCAATCCACAAAAAACACTGCTATAATCATCACAAGACCGTAACAACTTTTCACACATGAAATGGACAAGAATATCACCACTCTCTTTCCAGTGGTCTCCACTGACAGGACAACTGTGATAGAATTAGAGAGTATGTTACAAGCTTATGAACATTTACAGCTGAATGTATAAAAGCCAGGGCAAAGATAAACAGAAAAACACTGAAATAATTGCCAACCTGTCGCCTGATTTCTTCTTTGATGCTTTCTTGTGTTTCTGGAAGTGCTGGCATTGTTGCCATATTTGACCAGCGAAGAGGTTTTGTCACCTGCTTTAGGGTCACATTCCCAAAGAACTCTTGAACATGCGTAAAAAATACATACAGGACACGGTTGCTGATCTGCAAAGAAAGGACAGACAAAATATTGGTTAAGATGATTTATTCACATCATCTTTATCCGTGAATCATAGTATCTTTCTCTAGAAACAAAAACAGCCTTTAGTGTGCTCTTCTTTGAGTTGTAGTTGTGTTAGTTTGTTCTAAGAACTTAAAATCTGGATTAAAACCAATACTTTAAACAATCAAGTGCAGGCCTCAAGGAATCACTTCACTGTCTCTCTTACCTGTGTATCTATCCAAAGCATTTTCATGCTAAACTCAGAATTTTCACACGTCTTAACCTATCCCCATTATTTTCATCACTGATAGATACAGAAATGTATTAAATCTTTCTTTTTACTCATGTCAAGGGAGTTCATGACAGCAATGGAGAGAGGGAACACCAACCATACTGCAGTATGGATGGTTGCTGGCTACCTTCTCTCTCCTCCCTCAACCTCTAAGTATTTTCTACAACTTCTCTGTCAGATGATTTAATATAGTAGAAAAAGTAGTTTGAAAGGAGCTGCTACTGTCTTCCTTGTTTTAACATGAGGCAGAAGCAAGTATTTGTTTTGATACTCTACCTTCCTTTAAAATTCAAAAATTTATCCTGAAAGAAAGATTAGTCACTACCAGCATTTTAATTGTAAAAATCTACTTAACAAAAAACATGATTGGGCCTGCATTGTTTTACATTAATTGTTACTTCTTTTGTTAGCTACAAAGTGTCTGGCACAGCAAAATAGCCAAAAATAATACCCAGCCCTTTGCTACTGGGCCTCCACCTAGACTCTTAATTATAAAGCCAAGCTCTTCTAAAGTGTGGGTTTTCTTCTAGAAGACCCACACCCAATAATGACATGTTTTCATTATGCACAGGACTAATTCTGAGCTGTATTTAAATAAAATATTTCCAAGATGTTTATTAAGGAATTAATCAATCCAGAAACCACAAAATCTTACTGGAAAACTAAGTTGTTTTTCCCCAGCCACTTGACTGCAGACACCAAAGCCACTATACCAAAGTTGTTACTGCACCAGGAAGATCTATTTGCAGGACAAGGGTTCATTGGCTTGATATTAAAATGAAGCAACAATATAGTCTCCACTAAATTATCACTGAATCAAAAGCCCACAGAAATTGTGTATCTGCATGAATTCTTGGATGAATTCAACATTCAATTACTGCTGTTCACAACAGAATTAAAACCCTGACAGCAGTCTTTGTAATACTCTCATAACCACCCAAATATCAGACCTGTAGTATGCAAGCTCACATTCAGAAAGTCTTTGTTCCCCCTTTCCCAGCATTTTAGGTTTCCAAGAAATAAAGAGAAGTTGGAATTTAGCTTAACTGTATCAGATAACACCTGATTCCCACCTGCTAGAGAATTCCTACAAAGAAGTCTTTCTTGGGCTGAAGTTCTGCTCTAACCCTTGCTGTGTGGTGCACGTACCTGGACAGTAGGGCTGAGCACTATAGAAATATTCTGGATGTTCATTTTTGTTTCCAGTTCCTTTGCAATAACATGGTCCATATGCACAATCAGCCAAGAAATTAGGAGATGGTTACACTCTGGCAACTCTTTCAGCAACCTCTGGCACTCCTGAACTTTCTCAGCTTCTGTGCTCTTTCCACAAGCATCTTCAAAGCGGGGCATTAGCTCTTTGGTAAGCAAATTTTCAGGCAGTTCTCGTAGGTACTGCTTCAGCAAGCTGGCTACTGTATTGGGCTCATATTCTTCCAGGTTGGGAGATTCTTCTCGATCATAGGCTGCTTTTAGCTCATCAACTTTTGATTTTATTCCTTAAAATATTTAGATCAAGAATTAAGAGAAATCTTCAACTGTAAATATATAAGTTATATTAAAACATTTTTTTTTGACGCATTTATTTCACCTTCCTTACCATTTAAGGTCACTGAAGAATAGCTTTGAAACGTTATCCACGTGTAACAAAGTTAAAACGATGACTCAAAATTACTTGATCACTGCTTCTAAAAGCAGTGATTTACCACTACAAAGCAAACACACAGCAGAACCAAAGTTTTGAATCAGACCTGGCACCAGCATCCCCTTGCATCAAGGACCATAAAATAGGTGAGGAAGGGCAGGGGAACATGGGATCAACTGTGGATTTGCATTCAGTGTCTTTCATGCTGTTCCATTATACAGCCCTAAGCCAAGCAGCAAGTATGTTATCAACTCAAATATTGTGCAACAAGTTCTACCTGTAACAGCTTTCCTCTGTCAAAACAAAACCCACACTTTTTAGTTTCAGATTTCCTGCTGGCCCTCCTCAGCAGAGGAATCTCACACAGGACTCTTGATTTGAGGCACTCCATGAATAAAAGTGTGTTCACACAATTATTCAACCCAGCCAAGATTTTCTGTAAGGTGGTTTTGTAAGTCAGTGACATTACAATCTTCCCAAACTCAGGGAAATTTCATTCTTAAAGCTCAAACACACACTTGAGTTACACCGACTTAATGCACTGCCATGGCTTGGCTCATACACAATAAGCAAAACTGGGTGCACTCGGCCCATGAAAAATGTCAGGTAGAATATGCTCGGTTTCATGTCCAAGTTAGCCGTTCATCACAACGGCTGGTAGGTTGTTAAGCCACTGCAATTGTCTCTCTGAGCTCTCAATTTAAACCATCTTACACACACAAGAGGGTGCTATTGCACTGGAGAACACCTAGAAAGTACAAACATCAAAAAAGAGTTAGGGAAAAATTCCCACAACACACAGTGTCTTGCAAAAACACACAACCAGAATGTTCCAACAGGCAAGATGAAGAAACTGCTTAAGCTGCTGCGGTATTTATGCATGCCTACCAAACACCATGCAGATCGACAGCATGAAGACAGCTTAATGAAGCCTTTAAAATCGTTTGATTACAGCTTAATGACGCCTTTAAAATGGTTTGATTACTGTTTTACAGTGCTAGGCAACTTGTTTCAAATGCTTTTCCTCAAATTCCTTTTCTCACTTGTTCTTAGTCCCTTAAACATACCCACAGAAGTACTTACACAAGTTATACTGCAGATGCAGTTCACAAATAAAGGGACTGTTTTGTTTAACATGACTACAACTGATGTTTCATTTATGTAAGCTGGTGTTACACAATTACCATGGTTAATTAGCCTGCTGTTGCTAAGCTTAAACAGTGAAACTTGCATTTTCTGCTTTATTAGTGTATTTGCTCAAACAGAAGAAGCCTTTAAGAAAAAAAAAATAGAAGTAATTGGAAAAGCATTTAGTGGGACGCTTAAGTAACAAAATGGTTATATCTCATCTTTGCCTTTGCCATGACCTAGCATTGTATTTCTAATGCAGAAGTAAAAAAAATACAAGCTGGCCATACTAAAACATTTTATTCATCGTTACCATCCTATCACAAAAGGCCAAACCAAGTGTATTTTTACTGCTGTTAAGCAGTACCACCAGATTAGCCACTTTTCTGGTACTTCAGACCTACGGGTTTGCTTAACTTCAGCTACATGATTATCTTTTGGATAATTAAAATAAATGCAGCTATAAACAGAGTCTCTAGGTGTTGAAAATGGTAAAATAATAAGAAAATTACAAGTAAAGACCTTAGGAACCTGCATGTCAGTGTGCCCAAAGTACCTGAAACTCTGTAGATGCCTTCACATTTCATGCCATACTTCTCTACGTAATCTATACATTCACGGAAAACTGCTGGCAGGCGGATGCCATCATACATCATGGTCCTGTCTACTGCATCAGACAAAGGAATGCCAAACACGGGTCTGTGACTTGGAACATCCACTTGAGGTATCTCTGTCTCCTGAATTGGCTTTTTCTTTTTCTTCTTCTCTTTCCACTGTTTTACAACATCTGCTGCAGTTAAGTCTTTTGACTTCTTCTCTTTATGCTTGTCTTCCTTATGTTTGTCTTCCTTGTGTTTTTCATCTTTGGGTTTCTCTTTTATTTTAAAATCCTTTTCCTTTTTTTTGGAAAAGCTGGGTTTCTTGAAGACATGTATTCCCTTGGACCGCTTCAACTTTGAAGGACTTTCAGCTTCATCACCGGAACTGTCCTCTTGAAATGCAGCATAACCTTCCGCTATTAGACAAAGGAGGAGAAGGCAAGAGGACAGATGTAAGTCTGTTCAGTTTCTAGATACCATATTATAACAGGGAAAGAACAAGAAGGAATATGTAAGGAGAAGAGAGAAGCAGCAACATGAATTAAAAACTAGCACCTGCCTGGCTCTTCAGAAGGTTTTCTTTAGTTGTTACACATTTTAAGTGGACAAGGATTAAAACAAGGTTGCATAACCATAGCAAAGATAAGCCACACAGCTCCTGAATGATCTAAACAATTAATACTTTATATACTTACTCATAATGGCAATGTCCATCTTATGGGCTAGTTTCCCATCTAATAGTCAAGGAAATGCAAAATAAAAACAACTGTCTGGCAACTTCTCTATGTTCCTGTAATCAACGGTATAAGAGTTGCTGTTAAGGATCGTCTACTACATACACATAAGTCTAACAAACTTCTATTACGAACAAACCAAACTTCAGCCACTTAACCCCCCCAATCCCTTTCCAGAATATTATGAATTTTAAGATAAGTATGAAAATAAAGTTTCATCCTCTAATAAAATGCACCCCCCAAAAAAAAAGCCCAAGCACACTTACTTTTCCACTAGACGAATAAAACAATTCCACAATACCTGTCAGTGAAGGTGGATATTTGCCTTAAAAAGCATATGCGAGAGCTTCAAACAAGTCCCTGGGCCAAGTATGCTGCTCCAGCAGCAAAACACCAAGTGCTGTCTAGAAGATGCACCAGTGCTTTTATTAACTACGCCTCTGCAGCTAGCCCTGCCTATCCTTCAGGCAAGACCAAGGAAATCTTTAAAGGTGGATTACAAAAAAACCCACCACAACAAAAACAACCCACAACCAAACCCAACAACATACAAACCGACGCAACTTCCAAGTCAATTAATTGTTATTTTACATACGCAGTTGTGGAGGAAGAAAAGCAAGCCTGGAAACTGGTCAACAAAAACGACATTTTACATGTCATTTGCACCAGCCAGGTTCCCCAAGGCAGTGGGCAGCAAGCTCTTGCTTCAACGTGAAGCCCCCATTATACAGATCCTCTTCCACTACCTCCGGGCAGTACCTCTGCCCGATTGAGGAAGCACACTGACAGCCAGGTGCTCTTCCTGTGTGAATAGTTTTGGGTGGTAGAAAATTACTCCTTTAGATTATAAGAAAGCACACCATGGACGAGATTATAGGCTGCAATTTTTACAGGTGAAAGATCTTGTGCAAAAGAAACAGGGGACATTGTCTTTTATTCTCCCAATTCTAAACCATCTTCAACTGCAGAGTTTCTCAACATTATTTCAGCACGTCCAATGAGCTGTCTGTATTTTGAAGCCTCCTTGCCTGCTCTGTAGAAGGTAGCTTTTAATAGTCAAATAAATATAAGAAATGTATTAAAGCATGGAACTGCCATAAAATAATTACAATTGTTTGATGAGCTTGCCCTTCCCATCCTGGACTCTTCCCTTTCCCTAGGACTACCAAACATGCACTTTCACAGAAGACAAAGACTGTAGCACTGCTCCTGTCCAAGTGAATTTTAATATAAAAATGCAAACGTTAACTGGAAGACAACCAGCAACCAGGTCTCATCCTCGCAGTTTACTGGCTATACCATCATTCACTCTTTTTGTAAACTAAAACCAGAAATGCGTAAGGAAACCCACAGTGCATAAACTAAGGATTCAAATCTCACTCTGATACAGAGAGAACTGCTGATGCACCAGTGATGGGACAAAGGAGGAGCACACATCACCACGGTGTTTTGTGAGAGTGAGATGGGGCTGGCAGAGAGTTTCAAGACGAGGTTCACAGATGTAATTTCCAAGCAGAAAGCCAGATCTTCACCAGAGCCCACAGCAATCTGCCCTCGATCTTTCCTGCTGGGTAGCTGTAACAGCTCCCAGTCGGACAGCGCAGGGCTCTCACGCACACACGAGGAATAGCGTCAGGGCGTTCTCTGGGTTGGCACAGGGGACCCGAGCTTGGAGGCTGCCTTCACCAACAAACAGAGCACCTGCCTTACGTGTCTCAACACCCCACATTGCAACACAAATCTTGGTGCTCTTCTAGATCTGTGGTAATGTAACACCAGCAATAGCACATTACCGAAACTGGTATTTCTTGACTTCATGAGAAGACATGAAGGAGCAAGTTAAATACAAAACCAACCTATTTTAATTTGTCTCACTAACCTAAGACAACAAATTTTAGAAATATAGACTAATTAGAGATTCACAGAGAATCTCCTGCCCATCCCAAGCAGTGTTTTGTATGTCTTTCAGAATAACCCAATTTTCTTTACCATACTTCTGGTAAGAAAATTACTGTATTCCTTTCACCTGTGACACAATATATTGAAAAATAAACAACCTAAATTTGTACAGAAGAAAAATTATCAAAAGCACTTGACAAATCAGGTAATTTTAAATGTGGAAAGAAGTATTACCTACCGTTAGTAAACTGGTATTTCTGTTCCCTGTTTCCTCAAGACTTCTAGTACTAATAGTCTGCATTTTCCCAACACTCTAATGTATGGCAATGACATTTTCCTACACCTATAGTAGACCAGTACTAATTTAATAAATACTCCAATTCCACCAGCAAAATGACTGCACTGCCAGTTCCTTGCTCAGGCTTCGTTAGACCTTCCACAATGCCTTCACTGCAGTTATTTTAAATGTGATGTTGCAAATATAGTTCTTATCTTACTGAAAATTATGAAAATCCCCTTTAAAAAGTAAAAGAAAATAAAAAAACCAGTGTTACTTGAAAAGATCTAACTTACAGGCTTAAAAGCTTTGTCATGCAGTGAGGCCACTGTTTCTATCACTCTGCATACTTGGGAATACTTCTCATTTCCTGCACTCTCACAATGAAGCTATAAATTCATGCTATAACATTTATTGTTAACTGAAAGTACTGCATTATTGAGAACTGCAACTTACCAAGCCTACCTACCACAAGATACATTTTGTGCTTCCAATCTCTGATGAGTTTTTAAGTCATTTATACCTCTGTATCAGATTTTTGTTCCCTGGGGAAATTTGCATGCATCTGTGATTAGTTCACTGAAAGAAAACATGGATCACTAGAAGAATTAGTAGGTCAAATATGACTATACCAACTGATGTGCAATGAGTAGCATTAGTTATCTAATTTCAATTTGTCAGAAGATATGCCATCAACCTGTATACCATTTCTAAATAAAACGGTAAGACAGACATGGATGCATAATGAACTTGGGGTAGATGGCTTCTATCTCCTTTCCTCACTCACAAGACGTATTATTAGAAACTTCAAACTTACAGACACTACCAACACTTAACTATCCAACTTTCAGTTAGATCTGTTCGGTTTTTGGGTTGTTTTTTTCAACCCACTGATAGGAGCACAGCGTTCCCAAACAAATCCCACATTCAGATTACTGCGCAGACCTATGCAAGGAGAACAAATGAAGCTGAAATATGAAACTTGCCTTACTTTTTTGATTTAAAATAATTACTAGGACTGAAAGGCAAACTTTTAAACTGTTTGCAAATAGTACTTTGCTAAATAAATACATAGTAATTTGTCAGTAGAATAGGATGTAGCAACACCGAAAGATAAACCTTGATATGAAGAGCATCTAATGCATATCATGGGTAGAGAATTCCAGTAACTGCTTATTCTGTAGACCTGAAAACTACATTCAGAGCTTCTCCACACACCAGATCAGTAAAAATATTTTGTTTGCAATAGCAGCTACTTGGTTATTTTGTAGGAAGACAATGGCCTCCTTACAATTTCCAGTAACCTCCCCCTATAGACATGTAGAATCCATCTCCATTAGCACTCTGCACAGAAAGGAAGGATCTTATGCACAGAGACAACTCATCATGTCACTGCTCTACCTGGAACAGCTGGGAATACTACCAGAGCTTTTGCACGGTTGCCAAACATCCATATTGATGATACGTTCCTGAGCAGATATTATTTTGGATCCCTTAAGATGAGAGCACAGGCTGGTATCTTCCACTTGGTAGTACCTAGCAGAGAGCTGCAGGTTGCTAGAACTCCACACAAGGAAAGCAACTCAGGGGAAGAAGATAAAGGTTAACACCCATTTGGGGACCAAAGATTCTTCAGAGCAGGTCCCCAAGTTAATAGAAGGAATATTCTCGCCCTCATCTACATCCCAAAAGAATCTATGGGAACCATCCTCCCCACCCAACACATTAGGGATTCAATCTTCAAAAAAGATTTCCTGAAAAATTCAGAAGAGTTCATACCAATAATACTGCTGTCCTTTCACAAGATAGTTTAGTTCACAATTCAACCAATCCTCCATTTTCCCAAGAACTATATAAAGAAAATGAAAATTATTATAAACAAGAAATCCTAGCTACATATTGAACCCACTCTGTCCAATGATATCAATCTCAGAAGTAAACCAAATAAGCAGAGTAAGATTTACAATATAAAGACTCTCTATCTACAGAAATTCTAATGAGTAGAATAGCTTTTTCTTCATAAGTATTTCTTACAATCTTTTTCTTTTGCAAGGAACTGTGTATTTTATGAATTTATCAATACGTGATTACTGACAGGTGGTTAAGCAATAGTTTTTTAAAAAAATCAGTTACACTGTTCACCATCTCACATAAACCATTACGGCTTAAAAAAAAAATAATCTATTTTTGCTCTCCTGCTGCCACAGTACAAGTTCTTGAATGGACAAGGGAAGTTTTGAGTCAGAAAACAGATCTGAGTTAAAACTCTTCCAGTAAAAAGAAAATTCATTTTTATCCCTAATAAATCCCCTGATCTAACTCACTCTACAGCTAACCAACACTCAGTCTGTCACGGAGGAGTGGAGAATAGAAATTAATGGCCGAACCATTTTTCCAACAGCTGACATTCCACATCAAAAATAAAATGAAATATTGTTTTTATCATCACCAAAACATTTTTAGCACTTTTTCCCCACTTGTGTTTGCTGTGTGTTAATTGCCATTAACCTGAAAAATATCCAATGATTATATTAACTACATAAGAAAAAAGATCCCTTGCTAGCATACAAAATGCTTTTCTGATACAGGTAATAATACTGAAGCTAGGAGTACATTGCTCCCACAAACAGGATTTACCTGAAAAACTGAGTAACCTTGAGATATTTATCCTTCCCTCTCCACATATTCTCCTGATTTTCAAGCATTTCTGAAGTTTACATTTAGAGTATTATCAAAATACTCCAAAATCTTTGTAGCATTAAAGTTACATAAGTTTCGGGAGTTTGGTTGACCTTGACATTAATTCACTAATATTGTACGTTCCACAAACATTCACTCTGTCATGATTTAGTGTCAACACTTGTCTTTTTCCCATTGAAATGTTCAATTATATTTGTTTAAACCCAAATTACATGACCATAGCAGGTTGTGTATTGTCCAAAAATCACAGCAGGTAGCCAGAAAAGTGAAAACAATATGAACACATGTAATAGAATTTCAAAGGTGGAAGAAACTGAAAAATCAAAAGTATGGAAGGAATAACAAAAGGCAAAGCTGGAAGGGGAACTCTTAAAATCAATCATGTTAAGCAACTGTAAAGAACCCTTGTCATTCACATAAGTTAAATGTCCATTCAGGGTATATTTACAATCATGACCATTTTTGGACTGTACGAGATGTACTGAAAGCTTTGTATGTAACTTACTCTTATATCTGAGTGGCAATTATATGACATACTTATATTAGGGCTAAGAAATGCTGAAAATGCTTTTTACATCACAGCTGCAAGAGATACTTTGATTTGTCCTGTGCTTTGCATTTTTATGTTTTTGAGGATTTTTCATACCTTTAAAGCTTCTTTTAAGTACCAAAAATTGCTTTGCATCAGCTATAAAACATGTTGTAATCTCTTGCGGAAGAAAGCAGTTATAGTGCTAATGTGCACAGACCTGCATGTATTTGCTGAAGAAGCATTTTTCCTCTTCAGCCTTCAGTTAGACTATCACCATGAGACATACCGAATTATACCACAAAGCAACCCACACTGTGTATAATGCTGACCTCCAACAATTCCAAATTTAGAGGAGTCTAATGTGGAGTTATAACAGAAAGCTGATTTGTGAAGAGTAAAAAACCAACTGCTAATAGCCTGAATTTAGACCTATCCAATCAATACCAACTTTTCATCACCAGTCCAATAATCTGTATTAGGTTAATGTTGTTTACATTGGAGAAAAACCCTAAGGAACCACTCTTCTTAAAACCTGTAGAAATTTAAACTGTTGATTTTAACTTGAGGATAATATATTTTTGAGTTACAGTATTCTTTAGGCACACAGTCTTTAGTTAAAATAACAGTCCTAAAGTACAGTAGAAACAATTCCTGCATTCCAGGAAACGGGTTTGATTAAAAGCAGCGCAGTGGCAGCAATTCTTAAAGAGTAATTATTTAAATATGTGCATGCATATTACAAATAGTCACCATACTCATTCTACCAGAATATTGTGTGCTGTCTTAATGGTTTTGACCTTCCAAATTTCCCAAGTAAGTAGCAGCAAGGTACACTGGCATCCAGAACTTCCAGGTATCAGAGACACAGACATTATAGAAGAGGAACATTATTTTGAAATTTTCCTAAAACAAGTGTCAGTTTAAAAAGTACTAGTATTTGGGCTGTGATATTTAGGTTTCAGACTTGGACAGCAAGGATCTTTCTAATACTGAGAGTGCTCAGTATCAGCTTAGTATTTCCAAGTGCTTTGTTCTTTCAGAATATGTAGAAAAACTCTACTGAATAAAAACTATTTCATGTTTCCAAAATTTTTTGCACAAATCTAAAGGCAGGAAGTAACATTTCTGTTGTTCTGGAGGAGGGGTACACTTTTTAAATTAAAACTTCCATTCTGGACACTGATACACTGACAAGGAATGGATTCTTTAGTCAAAGCTTTACTTTCTTCTAACCTTTACTCTGTCAGTTCTAGTAAATTCAGATCTCGTTGTTGGCTTGCACATTTTTGAACTCTGCAATACTACTTTGGCACTGCTGAGGAAACGGCATGATCAGACTAAAGTGAGAAGCTAGAGGAAAAAAAGGACACAGATTTTATTACTCCTCAAATAATGGTGCAGAGTGCACATGAAAATTTGAGACGGTATACAACAGCAGTACAGCAGACATAAGGGAAAAGGGTTAAAGGTCTTAAAACTGACTCTTCCAAATTTAAAAGTATAAAATTCTGGTCAAACCTACAGTTTTATTTTAGCTAGCACCTCAGCTACAATTTCAAAAAGCATCTATTTGGAAATATACTTGGAAACCTCCACTTAGAATGTGAACAGATAATAAGATTAGAAGAACCCCATGCCAGGCAATTACCAATGCACCGTTAAAGGTTTTGGATAAACATGTTTATTAGTAACTCTGGGCATGTGCTTGGCACCTGCAACCGTGCAACAACAAAAAAAATTTCCACTTTTTGGTTAAGGTGTGGGTTTCTTTGGAAGAGAAACAGGTATTGCACAAAGCCTGTTTGTACAAGGTAACTCCCTTCACACCTAAACAAGTTTAAAAAAAACCATTGGGAATACTAAGCAATTTTGAGAGAGAAAGAAAGAAAGAGAGAAAGAGAAATTATAAGCATGAAACAAGAGAAGTTGCCTACTCACTTCTTTTTTCTTTCTTCTTAAATTTTCCTTTCTTCTTCCCATGCTCCTTTTCATCATCAGACACTATATCTGGAGGCTCATGCAAGCTGTCATGAGGTGGTGAAGGCTCACCGGTGCGGTACAATCCAGGGAACTTTGTAGGACTGATTTCTTCAGAGCTGGGAGTACGAGCAAGACCCCCACTGTGTTCTACCCGACGGTGTTCACTGGGGCTGCTAGTGGGAGGCAGGAAGCACTCAGTCATTCTGATTCCCTGATATCAAAGTGAAATCTTCTGCTACCTGTCCATCACACCTGCAGCAGGGGAAAACAAAAAGAAACCCCACATATTTTTAAGCAATGGGTTTCAGAACACCTTGTTTAGAGCTCTATCCTGAAAACACAAACACCAATACCTTCTACAATGAATGTTCCGACTTATGTCAAGACACAGTAATAAACCAGGTCCTAAGCTCAGTGTTTGCAGAATCTCTCCATTAACTCCCAAGCCATATTAACATAATAAGAGAGCTGCTATATTAGCCATTTATGCTTTATAAAATATAAAACATTATATATTAAGTATCAGAATATTGTAACATTTGAAATAATTCTTAAAAATTTCACAGGCAGCTTGCATACTGATTGGTAATATTTACTACAGAATAGTTAGCTAACTTTAAATTTTTGACATAAAATAGATTTGTCTGGAAGCTCAGAGTGTTTGTGAGCACTGCACTTAAGGCAAAGATCATTTTCATCTTTCCCAAGCATATTTTATAGATGCAAATAAGAACTTGCCTAGCCTGTTGCAATAAGGGGAAAAAAAAAAAAAAGAGTTAAAGCAAATCCATCTTCTAATTACGCTAACGCAAATTAAAGAAGGTAGAAAAAGAATGATTAAGTTTTTCTGGTATACAACAAAAACTTCACATTTGAAGAGGCTGTATCAGGTCATCTGCATACAGATGCTGGTACATTGCTTGCTTGAGAGCTATGGCCAAATAAAAGCTAATATGAAAACTGCTGAAGGAAACCAAAACAAATTCTCAGCAATGGAACTCGTAAGCAAAAAACTCTTCCTAGCACAGATAAATTTCAGAAATTCCACAGAACAGATATGTTGTATGGGACATCATACTTCTGGAGTCCACTTTGCTGAATTTGGCCTCTTGTGTCCAAATGGTCACCCTCAGATGAGCCCTTCTTTCAAAGGATGAAACAAACACAGAAATAGAGCAAACCCCAAAAATAAAAAAAAAAAATCAATTAAAAAAAAAAAAATCTATTTCCCACACCCACTGGCCTACTTTGATGACAGGTGAAGTCATGATTACATGCTAACTTTAATCCAACTTAAATCTATGCTGCTGTGTTGCTGCTGAAACTGATCTATTGGAAAATGGACAGAAAAAAAAAAAGGTTTTTTTTAAAAGCTACATCGGTTCCACAGCCTGGCTCTCTGTGCAGCCATGTAAGTGCCAGGGCAAGCACAAGGAAGGCTGAGAGTTGGGGGAAGGTGCCCTGTTCTACAGACTTAGTGATCAAGGTGGCTGTGTAGCTACGGCCTCAACAAAAACAAAATTAAAACATGTTATAAGATTAGACACAAAAGCCATATTAAACCTATTTCCATGGGTATTTCAGTTATGACAAGAGAATATCCAGATATAATAGCTACGGCTTCTGCACTAGCCTTTGGACTCTGCAGTCACCTCTGGTACTCCTGCTATTATTGAATGCTGATGTATAGATCACAATTAAGAAGAAAGTACTCAACCCTTTGCTAAGTTAGGCAAACAATCATAAATTACCCAGTATTTTATAAAATCTCATTCAGGGAAATAAACGATACAAACTGGCTAAGCAGGAACTCCTGATACTCATACAAATCAGACTATAACTTCTTATTCAAAAGCAGAAAGCCTCTTTAAAAGAGAAAAGCATTAACATGAGACAGCCATTTTCTTTTTTTTTTCTTTTTTTGGTCATGCTTGTTGGGTTTTGTTATATTTTGAATGGATATCAAACACTCCACTGCCATGCTAATTTGATACTGTGTTTAAACAAGTAACTGGCATGCTCAAACAAGACATTTTAGGAGAAATGTCCAGGTATCTAAAGCTTCAGACTTGCAGATATCAAAAAAGGTCAACACTTTCAATTATATAAGCATTTTCATTACCAATGACACAGACTGGCAATACTGTTGCATCTCATCTGAGTACCAGAAGGATCTGTAAAATTCCTGCACAGCACCTGTTAGTATTTCATCATCAACCCCTCCAGCCCACCCCAAAAAGAAGAAACCAAAACGCCCCATAAAAAGCTGCTAAACAACAGACGGTATTTCAATAGTAACTCATGGAATGAAATTAGAAGTATTACATATAATATTTTTAAGCAACAGGATGGACCACACCTACAAGTCAGTCCATGTCTAGAGTGGGCAAGATGGGCAAGTGTACAGAGGGAAAGGACAATGCCATTGCAAAGGCACATCACCACCACCCTGGAAAATAAGGACACACATTGCTTTGCCTCTGGAACCGGCAGAGATCCTGGGATGAAGCCTGACTTACCCTGTACGTTCCACAACACTCCTCAGCAGTGTTACTCAACTCCCGGGGTCTCATTTACAGTTGGTAGAATACAGAAAAGCATAACATGGAATTGTGTTTTGCCAGGTTAATAATTATAAATCTGTTCAGCTAAGTGGGTTCTGGGGAGGGTTGTTGGTTTTGGTTTGGGTTTTTTTGTTTTGTTTTTTTTTTAACTCTCATCCTTCAGTTCTCTGTATGCAGAACATAGGGAAAATTTAATGTCTGTATGAAACAAAGTATCTCACTACAGGAGATCACTCAGAGTGCTTATGGAAATTAACAGATCAGAATTAGAATAAGGCACAGAGTAAGACACAGAATTATGACGAGGAACAAAATATTCATGAGGTCTTTTAATACTGTTCATTCTTTATTCTGGCTGAAGTAGAGACACTGACTAAAAATAAACATAACGATGCACATTTGTAAATGCAACAAATTAAGAGTGCACTTACATTTTGTATTATTTTACAGCTTTAAGAAAGCATTCTTTTCCTATATGCATAATTTCCTAGGCCTTTAAATAAGGGGGAAATTTCACAATGCTCGAATTCTATCAAGACTTATCAGCAGAATCAGAGCCTTTAGGCCTACTGCAAAAACATCTTCCACTTTTACTAATGGATGGCAATGTTAATTGGCCATACAGATCTGTACCTTTCCTCCAGCTTTTACAAATTTTTGCTGACAGCAACAAATGGTGGGACTGAAAAAATCATGGATCCTCTCAGCATTTTGAGAAGGAACATTTCTAACAGGCTGATTATTCTGCCAGCTTCTCCTTCTCAGACTTGACCCTTTCTTCCCAATCTGTTACTGCTTCAGTCCTGCCTCTCCCCTGCAGCAGCACCTTCCTTCAAATTGCTCTTCTTCACCTATGCAGCTCTCATCTGTCAGGAGATTTAACAGCTCACTGCTGCCACGTGGGGAAGGCCATTCTACTCCCCCCATTAACACACACCCCCAGTTCCAGTAGTTTGCTCTTCCAAGACCCCTTTGTGAGATGATTCAATCTGCTAGCTGCTCCATCAGGCTTCTGCTGCTGAGCTGGCTCGTGGAAGAGCTCAACAAGCACTAAACATGGAAAGTAGCGGAGTGGCAGAACCGTGATGACAGGAGTGCAACCTCCCTCTTTGGGCAGGTCTGTTGTGTGATACTGTGCGCACAGCTTCATCTCCCCAGATTTCACTTCATTCTTAGTATTTTCCCTGTAACTTCAGGCTTTGATGTCTTTATCACCCAGTGCCAGTACTCCCACGGTTCCTGTCTTGATTGATTTCTTTTTCACCCTCAGTATATCACACACAACATGTTCTTCATCTGCTGTGGTCTCTGTGACCCAAGCTCAGTCTCCCACTTTCCTCTCCCCTTGTTTTTTATTCAGTCAGTTCCTACTCTCCTGCTGCACACTGCTTCCTTGCAGATAAAGTTACTCCTCTTCTTCCTCTGTTTCTTCTATCTGACTAGTTATCAGTTCCTGTTTCCTCCTGGATGTTCTACTCTGTTGCACGATTATCTATCTCACCTTGTCCCCATTTCTCACACTGGCACTCAGTCTCTCTCTAGTATCACAAGAGTCATCTTCTTACGGTCTTCTTTGTCTCTCCCTAGTATCACAAGAAGTCATCCCCCTTACATCTCCTTACTTCCCTACCAACAGCAGGCTCCTTGACTCCCACCAGTTCTCGTTCACTTGACATTTGATTCTTCTTCCACAGGAGCCACGAAGGCTGTTATGTGACAGCATCAGAGAGCTTCTCGCAGTTCAAGCTCCTCCTCAGACTTAGCTACTCTTTTCAGTACTCCCAAAATGCAGCTGAACCATCCTGAACCATCTTCCTGCTCAACATGGAGTTGAACCTTCAGAATAACTGAGCGTCAAAAATAAACAGCCTTCACCAAACATGTGCAGAATTGTCACCTCTCCTCTATTCCCCAAGGAAAGACTAAATTTAAAGAGATTTTAAACATGGAAAGCAAAAGGTACGTCCTTAACACAAAAACTCCTAGCCATCACGTCACCACCATCTTTCAAGACCATACACCAAGTACAGGAAGGTGGGTTGGGGAGAGGAAGTGAGATGCCTGCATGGGCAAAATAGTATGTTTTTCCTATCCTAATTTTTGAAAATAACTCTCTCCTACAAAATTCAGCCTGAGCTACATAGCTAGTAAGTAAAAATTAGTATTAAACAGCTGAGGTTTGGAAAAGACATAGAAAAGTGAATACAGAGAGACAAGACAGCCAACTGTAATAGCTCTCACTTATTGCAGTGTGTCATCTAAGTCTGCACAAACACATTAAAGAGAGGCACAGTCTGAAAGACCAAACTCACAGCTCTTTCATTCAGTACAGAAGGCTCCATTATTTCTGTTTTGCACTGAGTCTGTACTGTGACTTTGTGCCTTGTAACCAATTGCAACAGCAGAAGCAAATTAGAGCAGGTGATTGCATGCACAGATGTTATTTTGTAAAGCTATTGGGCGGAATGAAGGACATGGAGAATTTTTCCGCAACAAGCGTTATGCAAGACCACATCTGAAGCATGGTGGGTGTCCCCGGGTCATCCCATTTAGTCACAAACAGACACACTCTGAAAATCGGGGTGTTACGTTGAAAATAATCCCAAGAAGTCAGTAATCAAAGGATAGAGGCAGAGTGGGAACCCTCATTCAGCTACCAGACCCTGCTCCATCACAACTACCCAAAATCAAGACCCAGAACACAGCAGTGCCTCATCATCATAGGCAAAAAAGAAAACAAAATAGTCCAAAAGATCTGGACATATGTGAAGAAACTGATGTTACTCAAAGAAATGAAGCACACTGCTTTTGGACAAAAATTATCCTAGTAACAAGCATAGCTCCATTTTGGAAAGTAATGAACCATAAGAGGAAAGAATAAAAACTATCACTCATGGTCTAAGCATGTCAAAGCACTTCAGAAACTATGAGTGGTACTCCTACAACTGCTGAGATGGTTGCAAAAGATGACTTGGAGATGAAAAGACAGAGTTAGAAGTTATTTACCAAGACTATGCAATGTCTGAGACATATCTAAGTTCTGTATCTTGCTCAGTCTACTGCAAAGTGTGGGAGGCCATTAAAACCACGGTCCTTCCAAGAGTAGAGGATGCTGTTAAATACATCTCAATTTAATCATCTTGTAACTACTGATGGTTGTCAGCTACAGCAACAGCTTTGGCAAAGAACAAAGTTTTTACTAGCTTAAAGCTAATAAACCATTTATGTTTTACTCAAATTGTTCTGAGGTTTTATTACTGCAATAAAACACAACAGTTTAAGCTGTGTTTTGAAATAAAAGATGCATTTTTTACAACATACTGAAAAGCTTAATACAAAACACTGCTTTCACTCAAACACTTCTTAAGACTGAAATGCTGCCATGCAGTTAAATAGCAAAATGACAACAGAGGCCATCTATTTTACTTAACAAGCAGTACTCAGGTACATAAACAGTGCCCTTTCCTTTCCTTAATAAGGCAACATGGCCATGAAAGGAGAAAGAAAAGGGAAGTGCTTCATGTAGACAGGTAAAGCAAGTTTAAAATTTCACAAGTCATAAGTAATCACATAAACACGGCATTAAGTAACTCCCTTGTGAGTCATGCACTCTTCATAACTGGCAAGAATTAAAGCCTCAAGAAGGGCCTTCACAAGATTTTTTGAATAAAGAGAATAAAATACAGATTGCTTAGCAGCATTCAGCTCCTAAATTTAAGATTACTTTACAGAATATGTGATGCTATGAGAATGTTAGAAAATTTACTTTAAAGGAGAGTGTGTAATCACACAATTCCAGCCCCATATGTGCAAGCTGTACATTTTTCAAAAATAATGACAGCATCAGATCAGCTCTAAAAGTAACAAACAGGTTTGTGTGTTCTCTCATTTACCTGTAGGTGGATAAAGTCTGCCACAATTACAGTACCATTCAAAGTATTTCAAGATCTCCTCTGAGAGTCCATACCAGCTCAGAAGTAGTGATATACAAACATACAAAACTCCTTAGCTCTCAACAATCAGAGACCACATCCATATTTGAGTGGACTCTTGAAGGAGCCAGCTCACATTCAGAATATGTAGCAGTATCCAGGTTACTCCCTATTATTGCGGATATTCCAGCTCTTCATTAATCGATTCAGTAGAGAGCCAACCTTAAAATAAATAATTAAATACTATCCTAAACATTTCAGAAATTTTAGAAACAAGGTTTCCAATCATATTATGATAAAGTCTCATAATCACATGAAGATAAAATCTCCAGGTATGTGGCAGCATATGCTTTCCAGTTTGGTTCACACTTCAGGGAAAGCAGTATCACAGCCTCTAGTCTACAAATTCTGTAGAGCTCCATCAGGATGCAATTCACAGGCTGCTCCCAATAGACACCTTGGGGAAAACAAAACTTGGATCCCCTGGAGAGAGACAAGTGTTTTGCTCCAGAGAAAGCACATGTGAAAAGAGATCAACCATAACCACATAGGAAAAGCCCCTGTCCCATGACTCTGTCTCCTGCACTGGCTATGCTGTCACACCACCTGCCATAACATCCTACTTCCCTGGTGAGGCACGCTGTGACAATTTACATAGAATCATAGAATGGTTTGGGTTGGAAGAGACCTTAAAGATCATCTAGTTCCAACCCCCCTGCCATGGGCAGGGACACCTTCCACTAGACCAGGTTGCTCAAAGCCCCATCCAACCTGGCCTTGAACACTTCCAGGGAGGGGGCAGCCACAGCTTCTCTGGGCAACCTGTTCCAGTGCCTCACCACCCTCACAGAAAAGAATTTCGTCTTCACACCTGATCTAAATCTGTTGCGGTTTAAAGCCATTACCCTGCTGTCTGTTCTGGAGCAAGCTAAAGCAGGTAGTCTAGGAGAAAAGCCTCGGCACAAATCTTTGTTACATTTCAAATCTTGGAAATAACTGGCCAGCTAACAGCTGGAAAGAGTGCTGTTTAATTGTTTTACATTGCATGTTTCTGAAGTAACAAGCAGAAGGTCTGGACTCCGCATCATGATGCAGATAGGCACTGTAACCAGGCCAGACTTTTGCAGGAGTATCTTGACTAATCAGCTACCTGCATTGCAACTGCTACTGCCCAACCAGATAGTAATTTCCCCTTCTTCAAACTTCTTGGGAAAGTGCTAGTCCACTGTTCGGGATTCTCTAGTCTTACCCCTGTGAATCCTGCTCCTGGTTCCCATGGTCTTGTCACCACAAAGTAGCCCAACACCAATTCTTCCAGTAACCATACTCAAGCCTGGTACACTAGTTCCCCACTCCATGGTCTAGTCCCACTGCTTCCCAGGCTTAGTCCCTCTCCATTAGCTTCTTCATTCCCCTCTCCTGCAGTCCAGTTCCTCCACCACCAGGACTGTACCTCACCTCTCTCACAACCTCCTCCTCACCACACAGGTGTTCAGCACCTAGACCTGTGCAACTTCAGTTTCACCATTCCTCTTCTCCACACCCAGTGCCTCATCTAACCTCACCTTTTGGCTGCTCACTGTTTCCCAGCTTTCCCTTGCCACCTTCTATTTCTCCCACACTCAGTTCTAATTAAGGTTTCTGAAAATTATGGTCCACACATAAGCAAGGAAATCTGGGAGGTCTTCTCCAGTGAAATTTAGATTTCCCCTCTAAATTACAAATAGCATTAAAAAGGTTTGCCTGACTGTCAAAATATTTTTTATTACAGCAAAGATATGTTCTTCCCTGCTAGCTCAATTCTCAGAAACAGTCTGAAGGATTTGGTTAGTGCTTTTTGTTTAAATTTTTAAATACCAGCCTAAGAAACCTAATTTTTCAGTCCAAATGAAAATGTGGTAACTTTTGATAAGGGCAGAACTACAGAGAGCTGAATTGAATAATCTGAAGTGTCCTGCAAATGTATCAAACCCTTCTATACTTCTGAAAAATGCCACATTGCACAACATACATAATACCCACTATGGCTTAGACTGGCTTTAGAATTATTTCTGGTGTGACAACCTTGTCCCTTTTCTCCTGTCCACCTCTCCAAATTCCCACTTGCGCCAGCACTAACACTTGTAAAACAGCAAAGTTTTACTTTTACCACTTAACAGAAGAAGGGAAAATGCAATAAAAGCTGTGCAGTTTACTTTTTTAACAATCGCTACAACCATAGTATCACTTCAGGTTTTGTTTGCCCTCAGGACTATGCGAGTTTTATACAATTCAGGTTTTCTGACAAGTCTTTCGAAGAGTTGTCTAATCCCTAGTCACCAAAGGTCTGCAGCATGATGTACAGCAATTGATGATCTAGCAAATCAAGACTAATTTTTATACTTTTATCAGTTCCTGGGCTGGGTTTACTTAATTACCAATTCCCCTTATCAGAGATTTCAACTACGACACCGTTCAGTCACACTCCAGTACGTGACCTCAGCCAACTTGAGAACAGCTGTACATTCAGTGGAGTCAGCTAAAAAAAACCACCACAAAACCCTGAGCAGTTGAGCTACAAATCCTGTTAAAAAAGCAAGTGCTAATCATCAGAGTGAAAAAAAATAAAATGAAGCAGAAGAGAAACCAACGGATTTGGCATCAAATATTTTACTGGAGTTTTAAGCATTTGTTATTGTTTCAAGAGCATCTACAGACTAACCATGACAGATCACACAACAGAGAATGGAATCTAGTTTTCCAGAGCTCTGCACGCTCAGCTCCATAGCCCGACTGAAAAAATCTAAGGCTATATATAGCCTAGTTTTGGTTTTTTGTGTTTGATTTTTTTATTTTTTTATTTTTTTTAAAGAGTGAATTAGCTAACGCATGCTAAAATACTAGAAATGACAAGGGTAAACAGCAAATATGAAAGACACTTTGCTTTGGATTTGACACTCGTAACAATCTGGGACATGCCTACAGACCAGAAACGTGTAATATAACACACTGGCATTTCTTTAACAGCAATAATTCACCTGGCAAAAGAAATAGCAGCAGTAGAGATGGTGTAACACATCATGAGGCTCTTGCCAGCAGGTAGAGTTCAAGCTCTATGGAAATCTTGGGAACATACTCAGTTGACATGTACAGGCAGACACCAATGCCGTTGTATTATCATCACCTTTATTATCCATGCCAATTACAACAAAACCAGAACAGGTATGCCCCCCTACAAAGATCGCTTAACTTGTGTCTGCTGGTCTGTCCTTTAAAAGCCACTTGCTACACCTACGAGCATACTGAGTTCAGCACAGACGAAGCCTATATACATACAACCTAGCTACATGTCAGCTGCATAAACCTGTTAAATACATAGAGGAAATGACAAAGAGCGCACATGCTGCACAAAGGACTGCATGCTGAATCCAGACAGTGTCGCTTTTTAATCCATTATTGAGATACTATCTTTTAGACTGGATGTAGAAAAATCAATTAGAAGTACCATGCTTCTTCACTGAATTGGCTGAATTGTGATCATTATTTTATTCATAGAATTTTCAAACAGCATTAAGTTAATTTTACAGAAGTTGCTTCATAATCCTTTAACTGGGAGGTCAGCATTAACGGTCTAGTTTACCAAAGGCAAAGAATATTCAATTACAAGGCCTTATCATTCCCAGAGTATATTAATGACACACAAACCTTTAGGGTTAAAACTGTGAAAATTAAGTCTCTTGTGCTTTACATTGAATTTTTGCCACCATGTATTGAACACAGATGAAGAGATCTATAAATTATAGGCTGTCACTTGAGCTGACAACTCCCTAACATAAGGAGAAACTAACAGCAGCTTTACTTGGATCTCTCATAGTGTGATACACGACACAGATGATCGGTTTCCATGTATGATTTTTTTTCATGTTTAAAACCCAGCATGTTCCAATGTAACACAGGCAAACCATACCCAACTTTTAGTGAATATCAAATTAAAACAGAACTATGATGGTTGAGATAAAACCCATTCTACTGTTACAGCAGAAAGAAGAAAAGACTTTGATCTAGAAAAACTGTTTATGTAACAGCTTCTCTGATTATTTTTAGTGATTATTTAATAACTATGTCTATCTCCTGATTGTTTTAGACATAGTTATCAAATAATAGCTATCTGCAGCACCTTTGTTTTTGGCTTAAAGAATCCTGTATATTATCAAGCTAACATCAGTGGCTACTGACCTAGAAACCCAAGTAAAAGGAAAGTCTCCCCTTCTGCCTTCACCAGTTGTTTTATTAGGCCCATACTGAGTAAAATCAACTGGAGATTGGGTTGCATGTAAACATTTTCTCACCTTAGCTATAATGCACAGGAATATAATGTTTCCATGCTCCCAGTACAGCAGTTTTTAGAAAAGCCTTATTGTACATGCAGTTTTACCCACCAAAAGATTTTTTTTCTGATGTAGCTTATTTCATTCAGAGATCTGATTTGAGCTGTGCCAAGAAAATAATAGTTTTATTGATCCATGTTACACCTATAGCAGTGCCACCTGCTGGAATAGAGGCTGATGTCTGTCAAATTCATGCTATATGTAGAAGAAAATTATCTTTTTTCTTCTTTTTTACCATGGTATATAAGTTTGCACACAAGAAGAGGACTATATAATCTCCTTTTTTCAGACATATTCCCATCGATGCCAATGACAACTCTTCATCAAGACCACAGGAAGTATTTAGCCTTTCTGTAAATGTCTAAATTTTTAGTTATTTTTTTCAGTACCATATGTAGAGTTAGGATTAACAAATTCTGTTTTCCACCTCTGCCCCAGATTCACTCAATACCCAAGGGGAAAGTCAATTTAAATATTTATAAATTCGGTAGATTATTAATTACGATTAACACCACCACCTCCAGGGATGAGATGTTGCAAAATGTCACGTGTGCGAACACTGAAAACGTTCACAAACACATCCAAGGCAAGGTGTGGCACCACCCAGCTTGGGGCGGCAGCTGTCTCCCGAGCTCTTCTCTGCAGCAAAGGGCTGGGAAGCAGGATTCTGCCTCCACAGCCAGCAAAGGCTTCTTCAGAGGCAACAATGGGGAACACTGATCACTTAAATTACCAATTACTGAAACAGCAGCAAAACCCACAAGTTCACAGTATTTGTCTTCTATGCCAATTTACAGAGCCAAACAGCTTTGCAAGAAAACTTACATGAAATACCAGCTTTCTAGAAAAATGTATAAACATCCTGAGAATTTAAAATTAAATTCACATACATTTTCTGAAGCAAGTTTCAGCTCAGTCTGTGGCACCTACTGCAGTAATTTTTGGCAATCCTATGGCTTCAGAGCATCACAAAAACCCCCATACCTTATGAAATACATACTGATTGCTGTTTTCAATTTACTTGCCAAATATAATAAAAATGAACTGAATAGTAACACAAATAGACACTAAAAATATGTATGCTTCACAGCTGGCAAAAAAGTTCAGTATCTGATAGCACAGGACCAAACAAGTTCTGACTGCCATTCCCAAATCTGTTGTGTAGCCTTGCCTACACAAGAAAAGTCATGCTGCTTTAAATAAAATTAGTGTAGGTAGTTTAATGGAAGCCCTAGTATACATAAGACAAAACAGTGCCATTGTCCTCCCCCTGCTCCAAAAAGAAAATAAACTGCCTCCGTCAGTGTAAGGCATTTTTAAGTGTGGAGAAATCCTCTCTCTTAAGTACTAAAAACCACCAAATGTAATTACCCATTGAAAATATGCATCTGTAACTGACTGTTCTAATGATACACACTCATTGTAAACTTCTGTGACATACTTTTTTTATCTTTTAGATATCTTCAAAGTCTGACTGAAATAGCATATTAAAAACTTACAAAAGTTTGTACAAAAGTTTGTACAAAAGTTATAAAGAGCTAGCAACCAAAAGAAGCCAACCATAATAGAAAACTGTAAGCCAGTTTTATAATAAAATAAATATCATAAAATCATAGCATACAAAAGGAGCGCTGCAGGTAATTACAACTTCCCCATTGTTTTTTGGTAGGGTATACAGATTTTGGCATATTCCAAGATACATTTGAGATAGTCATTGACAGAAAATTATTTCTTCTTAATTATCTTTGTCGAGGAACTTGGGTTTGAATCTACATCTTAGTATGTCAGTCACATGAATTTACTGAACCATCCAGACAACAAAGTAAGAACTCCATATATTCATCACTTCCTCTTTCAGCTGGAAAGTTGCATTTCATTTCCTCCAACAACTTCTGAAATCCTTTTCAAAAGATGACTGATAAAAACCCACCTGATCACCAGTGGTATGAGTTATATAAGTTTTGGAGAACTGCAACTCCAAATTTCAGGATTAAACCTTCAGAAGCATGACCCTGTGAAAAGATCTCTGCACCTAAGATTAGCTTGAAAGCGGCCAGCACAAAGAAAACTTACAGAATTTGTAAAGATTAAAACATCTAAAGAACAAGAAAAGCTAAAACCACTAGACTGAAATAATCCAAGGAGTTTCTGGGTAAATCTATTCATCAGTTGGTTTGCTTTTTTCCCCAAGCTCTTACATTTTCAGTCCATTCAATCAATTAAAAAAATCCCACCAAATATGAAAAGCTCTTTAGGCTATCTTAAAAGAACAGCATCTCCTTTGAAGACACCACAACTGAAAATTAAAAGAGGGTGTCAGATGATACTTTTCTTCAAATCCAATTAAAAAAAGGGTATTTTACGCTTTGTATAGATTAGCATTATGCTTTTATATAGCATTTTGTTCACAATATAAAAACCTACTGGAGTTAAATTATTACAAATATAGTAAAATATCTGCCAATTTAATTATCTTGCATGAGGTAATATTAAATTAATACAATCAATATTAAGTATGTGGAAGCCGTGTATTGGACAGAGAAAAACAATAACCCAGAATTATGGACTCTTCTAGTAACATGATAGAAAAACACTACTAATACCATGAAATGAGAGTTTCACTGCTGGCATGTTTAGCTTTAGAATTTACATTTATCAGTCAATGTAACTCATGCTAATAAAGATCAGTAAAAATGTATTTTCACTGATACCTCCAAAAAAATTCTGCACCTTGACTGGTGATGCTCATTTTAACCACACGTGGACACACTAGAAATGTTAAAGTAGCAATAAGCCTAATTACCAGTGTAAATTAAATGTTAAGTTTCACGTAAGTTTTTATAGAAAAAACATTAAAATTATAGCTTCTGACTCTTCGGTGTTACTCTATTTTAAGAAGTTTGGCATGGCTTTAAAGAGAAGTGATGTTCTTGCAGAATTCTTACTAAATTTTTCGTGAAAAAGAGAAGCTGCAATTTTTGTCCCTGCAATAGCTCTTTTTCCACAAGTGTCAGGTTAACGGTATTATCATCATACATTGTGTTTTTAAAACCCATGTATCCAGCCGAAGTGCTGATAGTAGCAGAAATCTATGTTCAGTCCCAAGAGTCCCTTTCTGCCAGATGTCTGTCTTCTAGCACAAAGCTCCATAATTACGCATAATACAAAAGCCCAGGGATCCTAATGAAACTGTAAAACAGGAAGTAAACTTATTGTGCTGACTTAAGCTAGAGCATAGAAACGTGAAATGTTCATATTACAGAGGACAAAAATGAAACAAAAATACATTTTATTTATACAGAACTATATGAATTGACTTGAGGGAAGAGTTACTCACTGCTAGAAAATGTACAAAACAACCAACCTGAAACAAAATTTATTTTCCTTAAAATAATTTTCAGTTTGGTCCAAACTTGCATTCTGATTTGGAATATCAAACCTTACCACCGAGCACTTGCTTCTCACTCTTCCCCTACAGCAGCCATCTGGCCCCTTCCCACCTCACACAAGCAGCCATCACTCACTCATCCCTTTCTTCCCTTGTGTGCCTCCAGAGACCAAAATAGCCAGTCTAAAAAAGCTCAGTTCCTTGTAAGCAAGAAGGATAATGAAGAAGGCAGTGTGGAAAAGAGAAATCTGCTCCTACCAGTTGCAAAGCTGCCCCTTCCATTGCACTGAAGTAGAGGGCAGCACCTACTCCTATGAAAAAGTGTTATTCCCCAGAAGCTAAAACAGTGCATCTCTGCACACTTAGGCAAGGTCTTCCCCAGCACTGTGGTTCAAGTTAGGCTGTAGCTGGCAAGAATCATTAAGCCATTCCCTGCTTCCTCCAGGAAGGACAGTAGCCCGGATGGAAGCAAGCCAGGGATTGCCTACAAGGTCATCCCGTAAATTAACCTGTAACACCAAGGATCGTCAACCTTTTAAAGAAATTTTATAGTTGCACTGATTGATTAAGGTTTAGATTTCTTCCCAGCACTTAAAACAAATGGACAGATGACAAACTATTAACAATTAAGGGTGCACCAATGAAGATGAAGCAACTTAGATCACACTCTTCAATTACTATTATATGAGAACAACTGCATGATTTAATTCTGCACATAGAAGACAATACTAAATTTGATTATTTAAAACTAGACATAACATTGTCTCTACCAATGTTTTTTTAAACTGGGCTACATACCACATTAATTCGCGCTAGTAAACAGCTCACTATATTCAGATTTACATTATTATTATTATTGGTTTAGCTACTGGTGAGCACTTTTTCTTTATTTATTTCTTTATTATTATAAAATTCGGTGTTTATTAAATAATTAGTTGCTATTTTTTAGTTAGGATGTTATGCCAAGCTGCTTCTGGAAGAAACTGGGACATGTTCATTATCTGTACTTTTGTTTACTTTACAGAAGCTACACAAGGCAAAAATACCAAACCATGTTCTCTAATTAAATACAACTTATTTACTTACTGAAGGAAATACTACTTGTAGGTAGTGAACTGATCACTCCTAAACATTGTGATCTCATTTTTTCGAATTGGTAGATCTCAATCTCCCAGACATACTCTCAATTCATAAATTAGACAAGAAAAAAAGATGCCTTCTGCTTTTTCAATGCACAACTAATAATTAACACTAAGGACCCCAGTTATATTTCCCAAATATTTTTAGTCAGACATATTTTGTTTAGGCATTAACTTTGTTTTTTACCTTCTTAATAAATTATCCACTGAAGCCACTGTACTGTGTATTTATCTTTTTCACAAATTATTCCCTATTAGTTCAAAATTGTCATAGCACTTTAGTGATGAAACCTAAATACAATATTTTTTCCTAGTACATTATCTTCAGTAATGGGACAGAATAAGCTATGATGTCTTTGGATATATCTGAGATGAGTGTTGCGTGAGCCTACTTACTGGATCACCACTCCTTAGCCAGGCAATTATATATCCCTTCCCACCCCACTTGCCAGCAGCTGCCCCAAGTAAGCAGTCCCCCACTTTCTACTGCAGTTTAAAGAAAAACTGGAAGCGGAGAGTGCCAGATCCCTGTTGTTATTCAGCTTCAGAGACGCAGGCTTGCTGTGGCTGCTGCCAAAATCAACAGCTCTTTCACTCTACTATACCTCCACAGCTTCAATCAAGTTTGTATTCCCTCATGTCAAGCTGAAAAGGTGAGCAATGGCTGGGATGGGAAGGATAAGTATGGACAGGAAAGGAGTCATACCCTTTCTTTTTCTAAAGTCAACCTGCAACCTTACCTTTCTGGTTTTGGCCATGGCAGGCAGAAAATGTAATTTTCACTTGGACAGCAATCACCTCTAAACACCACCACATCTGGGGATGCAGCTCAAGTGCAAGCCTCCCACAGGCTACGTCCAGACTAACTATGGACTCATTTGATTTTTGTTTTTTTCTTGAGCAACAATTTGAAAACTACGGTCCATGAGTCTCAGGGGAACAGCAGAAAGAGCTGACGAGTCCTTCAGGTGAAAATCTTAAGCAGGCACATGGCAAACGGTGACTAGTTTTAAGGGTAGTGAATCACTCACCGATTCAAAATAATCAGATGCTTTAGCTCAGATAAAAGTTTAGTAGATTATACAAGACATACAATAAACTGAAGATAAATGTCATTCAAACTTTTTCTGTAAGAAAACACAGCTAAAATATGTAAGGCAAGTGCCTAAATGGTACAACTGAGATCAGAACCCCAAAGTGTTAAATACAGTGCACATACACATCACTTTTGCTTTAAGTACATCTACAGAATTAAGCCATGCAGCTCTGAAGCAAAAATGCAGTTATTGTAATGCCAAGACAATATATTCCGGTATAAACATGCACATCTAGAAGCAGAAATAAGCTACCCTACAGAAGAAACTTTCTTCCCTGTATAACTATAATCACACCAGGGGTCTACAGTGAAACCCTTACTTTCAGGGAAAAAAAACCCCAAACTAAACCACAACACATAACATGCCCTCCCACCCCTGAATATACCTTAACTAAGAATAGTGCCAGAGTTGCACCTGGAGTATTAAAATTTGGAGGCAGCTATTCCTGTCTTCTATTTCAGATGTGGGAAGTCTAAAGAACACAACACATTTTCTCAAAGTTAGAAATGAGATCCCTAGAACAGGGAATGTAAAGTTTCCTGCTTCTCCGTAAGAAACACCCTGTTTTCGACCTAGCTACCTAGAACGTTACAGCAGGGTGTTTAGTAAATTTCAAACACTCAGAAGTAGTAAACCCTCAAAACCACAATAGTTTGGAAGCTTTTTTAATTTCTATTTTACTTCTCTGTAGAAAAGAGCCCCTCAAGAGTATGTGTCACAACAACTGTGTAACTATATTACATATGGACTGTACTAAAATGAACTGAAGAACCCGTGTGGCATCATTCATCAGAAGCTGTATACAACACCTCAAATGACATCAAAACCCAAATCTAAGGGATCTCTCTCCCATTTTTCTTTAAGCTTGTTAAATTCACGTCCTGCATTGTATCCAACAGAGCTTTAACATCACCCTTGAATGGGTGCATTATAGCAATGCTGAACATGCATGCTAAGCACTTCAAGCACTTTTCAGATAAGAAACAGGTATAAGAATGCAATTATAGCTGTTTTTCTGTGCTGGAACAAAAGACTTACACAAATCCATCTGGTTTATGCGACTGGTAAAAAGGCCTTAGCCTATTAATTTTTATTATTATTCCTCATTAAGGATGACCATTAACCTTAGGGACACCGAGGAGGGGGGAATCCAAACCACACCATTCTTATGAACAGATACTTTAAAATTACCAATGTGGATTGCTGACATTTTCTTTGTCGTTTGTTTTAACATACATCAGCACTTAAAAGTAAGATCTGCTTAACTACTCATATATCACACACTGACATATGAGATATGGTAACACACTCTTTCTAAACACCATTATTAGGTAGAAAACACAGCATCCTTAGAACCTGCTAAACACCCCAGATGCAGAAAAATCACAATAATGGTAAGAGTTTTCTGGTCCTTAAGATGTGACCTCTAGGTGAAGGTAAATGAATAAAAACCCAAACCGAAACCTCACAGTAAGCTAACCCACAGCCCAGCAGACCTCTAACCCGCGCCTCAGCTACCCTGAACCCCGCACGGTCCAAAGTGCATAAACGCTCAAGAAAAACGGGCGCAGGAGGAGCCTGGCGCCCACCCTGGGGCGCAGGACGCCCGCTCCCGTAAGGGCAGGAGGGACGACCGGGCCAGTCAGCAAAGCACACGGGCCAGATCGTGTCCCGTCCCGCCCCCCCCCCCCGGTGCTGCCCGACGAACAAGTCACCGCTGGGACGCGCGGCCTGTCCCCAGCGCCGCCGCCCCCCCCCGCAGCAGCCCGAGCCGTCCCACCGCCGGAGGGGACTGACACCCCAGCGGGGAGGCCGAGAGGGAGGGTCACCCTGGTGGGGGACAGCCGCGCCCGGGCCTGCCGAGCCGGCGCCGCCAGCGACCCTGAGCCGGGTGAAGCCGGGGGGAGGGGGGGGGGGGGGGCGGAGTCCCCAGCGGCCCCTCCCCTCCCCCAGCCTCCGGGCGGCTCGGGCCGGCCCCTCCCCCACCCGCCAGCGGCGCCCGGGGGGCGGGAGCGGCTCCCCGCCGCCCGTTAGCCACCCCCACCCCCCCTCTTCCCCACCAGCCCGGAAGCGGTTTCCGCGCCCCTCACCGGGAACGGAGGGGGCCGGGCCGGAGACCCCCCGCCCGTCAGGCACTAACCGTCGGGGTCCCGCTCGCCGGCGCAGCGGCTCCGCCTCGGCCTCACGCGCGGGGCCCCGCCTCGCGCCCCATCCCGCGCCTCCTCCGCCGCCGCCCGGCTCGCAAGGACGGCCGGGGAGCGGCGCGAGATCGCCACCGCGCAGGCGCCGCCGCCTCGCTCCGCGGCACGGGGCGGCGGGGGGGGAGCGGCCTGCGGGACGGGAGGCGCGTGCGCTGACGGCCCGCCCCCTCTCCCCGCTCGCCCGCGGAGGGGGGCGCTCTACGCATGCGCATCGCCGAGAGGGCGGGGAGGCGCGTCCCGCTCCCGCGCGCGGGGCATGACGGACACTGTAGTTCCCGGGAGGGGCCCTACCGGCGGGGCTGCCCCGCCGGCTCCCGCAGACGGACTACAACTCCCGGCGATGGGCGCGCCCCACGGGCACCGCTGGAGCCGCGGCTCGCCTGTTCCCTCGCCCCACATCTCCCCCGATTTTTAAGTCCCCGTGCCCGGCGTGGCGGTGGGAGGATAGTGTGGGGAGCTGGACTCGGCTCGGCTCCGGGCAGGGAAGGGCTGCCTGAGGGGATCCCGGCGTACGGCTGTCCCACGCCCCTTCCTGCTCCAGTGAGTGACCTTGCGGCGGGGAAAAACCTGTAAAATAACTTCGTAAAGTTTCTTGAAGCCGCTGAGGGCAGCCGGGCAGCGACCCGATTGCTCTTCTGGGCAGATTTACAAGGAAACGTAAGTGTTAGCAGTGATTAAAGCAGGGTATGGCTAAACCCCTGGCGAGATAACATTTGTAATTGTGGAAAGTCAGCAAACATGAAAAGCCATTAATGCCAGGACAAGAGCGGTCACAGCTCTAGAGAAGAGGTGTTTGCATCTGGCCTGCCTTCCGAATTACGTTGCTACAGCCTCCTGGGTGTGCAGCTCACATCGGAGCAGCCATCGGCTTCATCTTGCATAAGGGCTCTGACCTTGAATTGCTACCCGCTCCTCTCTGCCACGCTCTGGAATACACGAAAATAGAGAAACGCTCTGGATGCGACTTGAGGTGACCTGTGCCAAGAAACACATCTTCATCTCAACGTGCATCCTGTTTACAATGATGTTAAAAGGAATTTTGTATTCTTTGTCTCTTACAATGCAAGTTTCTGTTATGTTAAGCACCTGCATAATTTGAATCCTTTTCAGGATTCTTCATCAACAAGGGAATTTGTTTTAGTAAGAACCAGACCGATTCATTCCCACAGCCTCAGACATAATCCCTGGGCTATTGGACACACTAATACTGTGGCAGCGTGCCACCTGCTTCATTTATTCACTTGAGATTCAATGGTGCTTAGTCCCTGTCAAATGGGCTCTTTGTGCAACCTCCTGCGGTAATGTAAAAGGTCCCCCACAGGAATTTGTGCTATTCAGTAGAAAATACAAAAGGGAGGGTTGTAAACACTCCGATTAGTGTTGGAGCACAGAGATATTGTCTCCACAACATATTACATAACCACACCAGCTTCCAATTTACCTCCTCCCCTCCAGAAGAAACAGTTGAACAGCAAGGGCTTACTGGTGTATTTAACTTAACATCGCAGCTCATGTTTGGTTTGGGGGTTTTTTTGTTATACAAAGGCCATGTTACTTCTGGCAAGAGAAGAGAGAAAGGTTACTCCAGTAACATCCCACAGTAATTTGAGATGATTGCCTGTGAGGATCTCCACTTGAAGTGACAGTCGCCAGAGGCTCTCAGCTCCAAAGAATAAGTATTATCAGAGGCTGTTGCCAACACAAGTTCACACACAATGGGCCCATCGGTTAATGAACCCAGAATGAGTCTTCTCCCATTTTCTGAAGACAAACAAGTGATTGTCTGCAGTGCTGACGATACCAATTTACTGCCATGTGAAATACATTTGGACAACTCCTGACTTACAAAACTTATTGTGGTCTGAGGCCTACTTACACAGACCAAGGCACTTACACCCTCCATGCCCCACATTCACTCTGTAAATTCTTACTGCTTTAAAGACAAAGTCCAGCAAGGATTCTGAGGTGGCAAGCTCTCTGCTTTGAAATTCAGTCTTGCTGATGTACCTGAACCTCATAAATGTAATAAAATAATAATGGCGGGGAGCTTTAGAAAGCATTTTGTCAGGAAAAAAAAAAGGGAAAAAGGCAGAGCTGTGTTAATGAATGAATGAAAAATTTCTTCCCATTCCCTCTCTGTTATGCTACTACTTCAAGAAAGCCAGTTCTGGGGTTGAGTTTGTCTTGGAGAGATGGGAATCTATATGAGCTGTACTATTTAGACGCACTACGTAATTCTCATTAGCAATAAAGGAATACACAGCAGTCATGGAGGAGTAGCTTATGAAAGAATCGGGTTGGCCACATACAGAAACACACGTGAAACAATGAGAGCCTGAATATACAAAGGAAAGCCTAGAAGATTAGTTAATGCCTTCGAGGCATAAAGTACGTTATTTGTAAGAAGTATCACACAGTAGAAGAGAGCAAAAAGAACTGAATGACACTGAACTCTGCCTTTACAACTCCCATGAGCACTACTATGGAATCATACCATTTCAAGATCTTTGCAGTAAGAAGAAAATTCAAAAATACTTAAGCAATGAAGAGAATATAAGAAAACTCAGGTCTCGGCAGTCTTACATCTTAGATAGATTTGTCTGAAAGGAATTTACTTTGTTCCTTGCAACATTTTGTCTCTAAGTATGTTTTCCTGTGTGAGTAGCACAAATTTTAATGATGTACTGCTTGATGAAAGGTGTCATGCCAAGATCACGGGGCAAATCTTGGTAAAGGTGTTTTCTTTTGCAAAACCTAGCAGACATTACAATTAGCAAAATGTTAGGTTACGTGATCAATGCTCCTCTCCATGAGCACAAAGGAGTATAGTAGCACAATAGCAGGTGGGGGAACCCCAATATAGTACCCTGAGAAACGAGCCACTCCCTGGGCTGTCCCATGAGAGCCATCACTCTGAGTTGTGGGGGTTACTGCCTACAGGGGTATGGGACTCCTGGGACGTGGGGGAAGAGCACTTTGGGATGCCCCAAGACCTATTACAGGATTTGCAGCAGAAAGACCAAAGGCAGGGAAGGGGATGGATCAAGGTTGTTTGGGGAGGAACAAAGATGGAGAAAAAGAGGGATATGGAGATAAAATGGGCTAGTCAGCTGTAAACAGGTTGCTGGTCAGTACACTGGCGTGGCCATGCCCTGCAGGTACCTCATCACCACGGCCTGTCCTGTCTTCTCGTTAAACTCTTCTCCTGGGTGAGGGTGTGTCTGTGCTGCGTGTGCAGAGATAAAAGTGCCAGTCACTGGAGAGGGGACCACAAGTCATAGGGGCCTGCGTGTCTCAGGTGCCCATGGCTGGAGACCGGACCGTGTGCGTGTTGTGTGGGTCTGTGTGTCAGCGTGTGGTTGCCAGCAAACATGAGGCCAGACCAGCCAGTCAGTGGGATGGGAGGCTTGGGAGCCAGGTATCGAATCAGCCGTCATTTTGGGATGGATACTGGAGAGACCACAGATATGTTATTAGAGATACAAGAAGGTGTTCTTACATTTATTTTAAAGTACTTGATGTGAAAACCACTAAAAGTACTAAAAGCAAGACAGGAACCCTAAGAAATGACAGGAAAGCAATGTCATGTTATGGCCATTGTACTCACTCTCTTTGCAGGGTGTCAGTGCTTCTGTAATTTAGGAGCAACAAATGCCTGTGGGGAAAAACAAACAAAAAAACCCCAAACCCAAAACCCAAAGCAACTAAACAAAAACTTTCTCTACTTTTAGAGAAAGAATAACAAAAGGCCTTCAACCCCTTTTCAGTCAGAACCCCAAGAGGCTAGGGATTTGTATAATTTCTTATTATATGAATTCCCTTTTTTACTTCCCTTTAAGTTCAGTGATTTACAATTCTGTCCCAAAGGACAGTGATAAAACTGGCTGATGCTTTACCTGGAGAAGATTCACAGCCAGAAAAGTGTTTAAAACATGTTCTTAAATATTCCAAAGCACTTATGTAGGTGATGGTTTGCTGGTATCCAGATGTAGGTGAAATAAGAGCCCACAAAATAAATTATGATTTTTCTTGCAAAATGAGTAAGACTAAATAAAAACTTTCCAAAATGGATAGATTTGTCAGAAAGAACATTTTGACTGTTAAAAAAATCCTATTTTATTCATTTATGTAAAGAAAAAAACTTGCAACAATTTTAGTTTTGGAAAAAAACTGCTGAAGAATTAATTCTCTGTATTATTCCATCTGTCTAGATCAGTAACTTCTATAATATACTTCCTAGTAACATTTGCCCTGAGAAAATCTTGAGAAAGAAAACACATGAACCAGTAACGTCTTTTTATTAAAATACCTCTTAAAACACTCATCATAATAAAATACACTGGATGTTGCCGTATGACATTTGCATACATGCAACACTTACAACAAACTCTAGACAGCATCAGGAATTACAAAAAATAAGACAAGCCCCAGAAAGTGTGCATCCTCACTACCCACTCTCAGGCCATTACACAGACAACTGTGTTTACATTTTAATGCCATTCCCCACAGGGTTTCCTGGACACCTGTTAGGCCAGTCCCATCCCATCCCCCCCACTCCACACCCTTGCTCTTCCCTTAACTTGACCTCACAGTGAAATTCTGATGATGTAAATGGAGATGGTGTCACAGATCCATGGGGCAGCAGGTGCCTGACCAGAAACATCAGCTCTGTTTTTCCCCCAAGAAGATTCTGAACTACTATAATGTTTCCAATAATTTAACACGGCAAGAATCCGAAGCACGCTGTAGCCATGCTTACTGTATGTGTCCTATCTTGGTCAAGAACAATGATGCATCACCCTCCAGCTAAAAACAGTCACAGCTACTCTAACATATTCTTTCTCTCCATTCATTTTAAGAATCTCAAGCAGAAGAACAGATAACGTGAATTGTCAAATATAGGAAGAACAACTCCTTTGTGATAAGCTAAGTTTTTCTATTCACGTCTATGATTTTTTATCATTTACTTGCAAGTTTAAAGCATGAAGGTATTCCATTATCCACTAATTCAAAACAATAAACATTCATCTTTCAAGTACTTCTTTACAGCTGAAAGAGAGATGTAACGTTATTTCATGAGAGCAGATTTTTTAATTATTATTATTTCATCTTATTGAAAGAACTGTATCATGAGAAAAAAAAAGAAAAAACATTCAGGCAAGCTTTTCAACAAAATACATTTAAAATGACTGCTTTCATTTGTACATGGTACAGATAGACAGGTGTGACTAGAAAACAGTTTAATCCCTCTAGACTGAGGTTAGTGAGAGAAACATGAATAGTCAAATTCTTTTGTGTGTGTGCATATGCATATATGCATAAAAAATTCAAGAAGTTAAAACCCACATAGTTATAAATACCAAAAGCTGATCATTAACTACTCATACACTTTATTCTTGTACTTAGTACCATTATCAGTGGAGCCCTAACTGGGGCATAGTAACTTTTATGTAACTGTGTAACTGTCACCATACTAAAACTCTTACTTAGAAAAATGGACAATGCTCTGAACTCAGAACACCCTAATTTTGTGGATACATCTTCCCTTCTTCAGTGACAACATTTTATGGGGGGAAAAAAAAAAACACGAACAATTATGTTTTGGAATAAATATTCACAGCAAACTACTAAATGGGAACATGCTTGCTGCCAACTGCTCAAAACTGGTAGCCCTGTACCACTTGCTAGTTCATATCATTTCATTCTTCTTTATTCATTTAGTCATTAAATCCATAATAACCTTTCATGTTTCCTTTACTTGACTGAACATTCAGGGAGTATGCAACCCTAGAAAACAGTGCAAAAGGAGGGAGATGCAGCTGCACTTAACAGCTTTATTTTGGTATCTAAAAGAAGATCAAAAAGATTTTTTTTTAATATATAAATTATGCAACATAGGCCCCGATGTACTTACAGGAGCAGGGCAAATAAAACTTGGAAAAAAAGTGTCCCATACATAGTGTTTTGTTGGGCAGCCCTTCTAAGAAGTTAGGATTTTATCCATGACAACCCATGTGTTGAAGAGAAAGCTTTAATTTTTCTTCTTCCCCAAATACTATTTTCACAACAGAAGGCTAAGCTCAAAAACTGGAAGGTAAAGTTAAAAAACAAAACCAGAAACCAATCCCTAAAAACCAGTTCCTAAAGAACAACCACCCTCCTCCAACCGAGCAGCCATTTAATTATTTGTTGAACTTAGATGATGGAAATCTCATTGCCATATTCTTAAGGTTTCCCTACTCTAAACTAAAACATATAGTACTACATTCTGAAAACCAGTATAGTCAATATTTTCAAATCAAAAGAAAACAATCAGAACAGCAAGGATGAGCATGGCTGTACCATTCGAGCAGAAATAAAAAAAAAAATACTAGTTAGCCTTGCTTACATGAATAAAAAAAAAAAAAAAAAAAAAGAAAAACAACAGATTTTATACATCTTTTTCCAACTAGGTACATTTAACTGCAACTAGCAGGCACTCCACCAAAACGCAGTATTTGCAATCCCCATCTCTTTAACTGAGAGAGATTACTTTGGCCTCAGTATTACTATATTACAATTTTCCTGCTTCAAAACATGCAGTTCATACATTTTACAGTTTTACTGCCATAGTCGATGCATTCTGGCCCAATACACTCACAGCAGGCGTTGTGAAACCATCGGTATTTGGAAGCTCCCATGGACTCGCAAGAGATCTTGCACTGATGTATTGACATGCAGTCATCAAAATACACCACAGTACACATGTGTTCTAAACCAAGAGGGGGGAAAAATTTGTTTTAAAAGGTCTTAAAATATTTTTAAAGGTTAGTTAAAAATTAATTAAATGTGCAGCTTTTGAAGTAGGATTGCAAATCATTATGATTATGAGGCATAAGGAAAAAAAAGATGATAGTGAAAGCAGAGAGAAGAGGCAGAGAGCCAAGGTACAATCTATCAAGTTTTCAGTGTCTACAACTCAACCTGTTGTTTGCTCTCCTTCTGGATTAATTTATTTCTATAGTCACAGGCAAGAATGTTTTTGGGTTTTGTCCCCCAGTTATGAGGGTGTCCTGGTTTGGCTAGGATAGGGTTAAGTTTCCCCAGCAGTGGGGGGGGAAGCTCTAGCCGGGTTATTCATATACCATGCAGACCTCACGTCTTGGCGCCCAAGTGCAGGAGAATCGGTGAGCACATACGTTATGCAATCTCTCTGCTCTCGTTGCTGTATCGGTAGACATCTTCCTCTGTTCATTGTTATTACTGTTATTGTTATTGTTGTTGTCTGTTTGGTTGCTGTTGCACTGTTGTATTAAACCTCTCCTTATCTCAGCCCCGGGGTTTGTATTTCACTCCCTTTGTGAGGGAGGGGCAGCGGCCGTGTGGTCTCAGACCCCGGCAGGGACTAAACCACCACAGAGGGATACCTTCTAAAATGTAGGGATGGGCTAAGCCAAAATAACAAGCAGGCATGTGTCCTCTGAAGGCAGTATCAAGATACTACTTTCACAGTTGCCAGCAGTTACTACATGTTATCAAGAAAATCTTCAGGTTTAGAGAAGTTATTTAAAAACCACCAAAACCCACTTATTTAAGTGTAAACATTTCCTCCTCCCCCCCAACTCCACAATATTCTTCAGCCACATTAAATCACAGAGCTAGAGAATCCCATTTGCCTCAACTTGAAACTGAACACTATTTTCTTTTTTTTTTTTAGCAACACCACCAGCTTTACTACTAAGATTAAGGAACCCCTTCTGCCTAAGTGTTAACTTTATTCTTCTAACATCCATGCCATTACTTGAAATGCCATGAAGTTTGGCATTGCAACTCAAACTAGAGCTGAGGCATTCACCACGACTATAAAACAAAAACATCCCTCCCCAGTCTACTTCCAATTCTCCAAGCTGACAGATTCTACCGACTTTCTTCTGTGCTGACCGGGTGATTACACTGTAACTTTGTTCATCCTCCAAAGGACCTTGATTGCATCACATTTACCCCCAGTGTAACTTGACACACTTTGAGGAAAAGCACAAGGGAAAGCTGTCTGCAAACACGAATGTTTCACTCACACACATCAGATAGATTTGTGAGCAGGAGATGTCAAGGGGCTTTCTAGCCTATTACTACTTATGGTACATAGATCCAGGAGAAGCATACTGACCTACATTCCAACACAGATTAGAAAAATGTAATCCAAACATAAATGGTAAATCAAGGCAGTGGGGGTTTTTTTGAACGATTATGGAGACATGGAGAAGGGTAAGTAATGAAAGGACTCTCAGAGCAGCACAGTTGTTAACCATAGCGTTTATTCAGCCTCTTATCTGCGAGCAGCTCCTGGGAGGCTGAAGTGCACCAGAACCTTCCCTTCAAAATACTGGGGCCCCATAGAATAACAGCCTCAGTAGTATGCATATCTGATGGTAAGCTCTTAAAGTGAGGTCCAAAGGTGAGTTGAGGCCAGCAAGGGTCTCCATCACCTTACAAGTCATTAGATCTATGCAGTTGGCTTCCCCAGTACCAACAACAGATGATCTCTGTGGTGCCCATGCTTTTGGGCACCTGACAAGGGACAACACAACATACACTGAAGAGCACAATGTAACCAACAGCTTTTCTGTGGACGCATCCTCCTGCTTGACATCTGGAAACCCTGCCTACCCTTTTAAGAATTACCTTTTGTTAGAACAGGTGTGAGGGAACCCTGACGCCTGTCAAACTATTTTACTACTACCTAAACAGCAGCAAGAGGGTCACGGGACATGCTGCCAGCCCACTGAAAGCAAGAGAGTATTCACTGCTTTGTTCAGGCTCTGAACAGATGTACACATCTTGCAGACACCATATACAGTGCAACAGGCCATAAGGATTTTGGGGAGGAAGCACAGACCCATAGCTGAAGCAGTTTTCTGCTGCCAGAAAAGATGGGCTGTGAGTAAAACTGTAGTTGTCCAAGAAATCTTGGAGTACCTGAAGTACTGCTGGGAATGTCAACAAAGTACACTGTGTCTGTGAAAGTCCTGTCCAATTCCTCACACTTCTATTTCTGTGACCCCTTATAATAAAGCCTGAGGGACCACAACCAAAGGAGAGAGTTCTCAGAGAACAAAACCTCTGTCTAAAATCAACCTACATATCTACAGCTTCAGTAAGGACACTTTATTTACAGAGGGGAGGAAGAAAGAGCAGAATAGAAGCATATGCTATGTACCACATACAAAGAGTGACCAGCCAGGTATACACCTGAAGTGCTCAGCCAAAGCTGAAAAGTGGTAGGGAGATGCAGCCATCACAGCCTCAAAGGCAAGAATCCACCCAGACACTATAGAGCAGCTCCGCCATCTTACGGAGAATGCACAAGGACTTCGCAACATTTCATCACCAGCGACAAAAAGCTCAGATTGCCAGGGTCCCAGGAAGGAGCACACACCATCCATTCCCAGGAGGCCCAGATGTTCCCAGGTATCTGTCCCCCTCACTCCTCACAGGAGATTTTCAGTGGAAGGGTAGGGTGGGAGAAAGAGCTGAGCATCCAGGCAGCATTCCTCATGAAATCCAAGAACCAGTGAGTGTCCCGTCAGCCATCCAGTTCAGTGCTGGAGTGCAAGCACAGGAACCTTACAGAAGCCTAAGACATATTCATACTCTTTGTACCCTCTTACTTAATCCCAATTCACTCCTTTGATACCTTTTTAGTAGTTTTCTTCTCAAGTTTGACCTTAAATGCCATACACAGGGTCAATCTTGAAGGTGTCAGCTGGAGGCACAGAGCCTCTGCCTTGAAACAGGCAATCCTGGCTAATCCAGAAAGATTTCTTGCTGCAAAATCAGCTTTTGAGATGCCATCTCCACCTGACTGACCTAGTCTCTGGCTCAGCTTGAGGAGGCAGAATGACTCACGGCTCTCTCTAGATAGCAGTGTAACAACTCTTTAAAGAAACCAGAGTCCTCTCCAAAGGGTTGCCAGAAGTGCTCGCTGCTGTCATGTTGATCAGTGCACTCCGACTTCCAACACACAAAGGAAAGCCTAGAGTAGGTCAGGAAAGCTTGTCAGGAAAGTTGTGCACGCTCTGAGATGGTCTAGCTGCTCCCAGCACTTGCAGGTTGTCTTCACACCAGACAATGAAGACAATGACGAGTCCCCTCTGTGTCAGGAGACATCTGTGTTCACCTTCATGTTAACTTCATCTGTGACAGCCTCATCCATGTTAGTACCAGTTCAGAAGTCCTGGAGAAGCCCAGTTCATCAACTAATGCCTGCTGAAGCATGAAATAAACCTCTTGTGGAAGATGAGCCTGTGATTTCTAGGATGTAAAGATCAATGACAATGAACTGGGAGACTGAAGACATCTCTTGGGGGGAAACAAGGCTGGAGGACAAGCAGCACCAGGCCCATAGCCCTGGCAAAACCAGATGACAGCACTCAGGTCCTGTGAGACTGGTCTCCTCGGCCAAGGACCAAAATGGGAACCAAAACCAGACCTTATGAAGGTGGCAGCAACAACCAAGGACATCTTGACAGACTGGAGAGTGGAGAAGAAAGTTTATTTCCACCTGCACACAAGCCAAGAGGATTAGGTCCTAGAGGACCAGCCCAAAAATGCTGTGAAGGGGAGAGGACAGACCGTACACAGCAGGCCAGAGCCAGGAGCGATCTGGCTGGTTCCCAGTAGCTCTTGTAAGCAGCTGGAGGACATGCTCCGTGTATATGCTACCAAACTGTTTCTGAGGTCTCACTCACTCACCAGGTCTAAACAAGTCAGACTGGCCAGGGTGCACTTTGTTCATCACGGGACACTCCTGTTCCCTCCTCAGAGCGTCTGTGTGCTTGTGTAGAGGCTGAATTACTGAAAGCAGGAGAGTTCCTCGCCTCAAGCATTAAATCCCTCTTTATAGGCTGCAGAAACAGTTACACAGGGGAAAAAAATACGTATCTATAGGCTCAGTTGGGATCCTGGAGAGTATTTAAATTGTTTCACAAACCTAATTACATAGTCATCACTTTGCTCCCTCAGTGTAGATAAAAAGGATGTTACTTAGTGCAGTAACAGCTCTTTCATTTGCATTTTGCCAATTTTCACACAGTAAAGACTACAGATGCGAGGAGGGAGAAGGATGTAGTAGCATTTTTTTTCCCAGAGTTTCTCACCTTTTTTCCCCCCCTCAATTCATACTCTACAAAGGTCATGTGGGAGAAACAACAATCAAGTCTAAATTCCAAATGCCCAGAAGTAATGGACTCACGTTTCTATTAGGCTTTGCTATGATACTGTCTGTGCTGCAAGTGAGATCTGCATTGGTGCACTACGGATGAATTTAGCAACTCAGAAAAGATAAAACAATTCAGTTCTTGTAAGTTAAGGAAAAATGCCTATCTACAAGATGAAAAAACTTTCCCAGTCAATGACCCTGTATGCCATCTTTGAAGTTAAAGGTGCTGTGTAAGTTCAGTTGTCTGCTGGTCTGTTTATTGGTAGCCCTAAAAGTACTTTAAAAAGGTAACTGTCCATCCAGCAGCCATACCATTTTATGCCAATCAGAACTTATAAAAAGAAACATTTTTTTAAAAAAAAAAAAAAAGGCTTCTTAGAGTACCTACAGAGGTAGATGCCACTTTACTGGATTTCTAGCTCTACCTGGCTGGCACTGGAGGGGAGCGGAAACGCAGAGCAGATGCCATCCCCTGTGTCACCAAGCAGTGTAAGTCAGAAACCCTTAACTACAACACAGATTTTACTTCATCAGCTGCCAAAAGATTATCTAGTTCCCCTCTCTCTCTCGCCAACATCCTGTCATCATCTGAAACAATTAAGCTTATTTAAACATCTGAACTTGCAGTTCAGAGCTCTGAGGGTATCAACAAGAAGTGAAGCAAAAAGAATAGAGTATAAATGTAGCTATAGATGAATAATCATTGCAATCCTCTCTGAAGTAGTGGCTCAAATGCCAGAAACTACTGGTACGAACTACAGCAGCTCCAGCAGCACACGCATGCTTTGGCAGCTAAAACGTTAAAAGTCAATTCACAGAAGGAAAGGGAAGACACTCATTAAGATAATAACTAGGAAGTCCAAGGTCTGGCGGCTGGGCTTGCAGTAGGCTGGGGTGAGAAAGGAATGCTTTATATCCCACCGCACCCCACTTCCCCCCGGATCTACAGCCGCCCTCCTGGGGCCGGTGGCTTCACGCCACTCAGGCACAAAGCTCGTGGGTTCCCGCGGCTGGTACTGCTTTTCCCGACGCTCACCCAGTCGAGAAAGTCTCGCACCCTGGACCAGCTTAAAGCGATCCCTGCATCAACGCACGTTGAAATTAAAATCAGAACTGTGCTACATGATGTGACAAGGGGTGTTTGTAGGCAGAGCCTTTCCAAATTTTGGGATGTGTTCCAGAAGACAGCACACAGGCCCCTCTCCCTTTACAGGCAATGCAACAGGCTGCTGCCCGGCACACCATGCTGGAGTGAAGCATGCAAGGAGCCACAGAATAAGCATGAAATGGAGGAGGCATAGCACTGTAAAGAAAACAAAGCATCTGTGTTCCTGCTCACAGGAATATTCTTTCAAATCCCTGAATGTCATGGCCTTGAAGAAAACTGCTTAGCAAGTCACCTTAAGGACATCTCCATTTGCAAGATCTGCCCTTAAGCCCAGCACCATGTTTGGGGAGAAGGAAAGGGTAAAGAGATGGTCTTCAGTTTCTTCCACTGCAGGCTATGCTCATATTTACTGCAACTGAGCACCCACACATACACACCCACACACCCACCCTCTCCCTTTAGTGGTCTTCTAACACATGCTAGCTTGTTAAACCACAGTGACTTGACTGTGTGACTGAACTTTGCACGGGCAGACGCCATCAGACTCCAGCAACTTCCTGGGCTCCCTCTCTGTGCCCGTGCTCATAAGGCTCTTTAGCCCTTGACCCCTCCACCTTTTGGTTACTACTTCCCCAATGAACTCATCAAAACAGTATTAAAAACAATGCCAGCCCATGGCTCACACAGCATCCAACACAAGAGGTACAATTCCCTAGTTGTCCTTGCTTCCACCATAATAAACACCAACCGACCAACGCCAGCAGCCAACTTTTCTTTCTACCTTCTTCTGTTCTCAATGCTTGAATCATCCATGTTTTTATAAGCAAACTTTAATACGACTTCTGAAAAAGTTGCCTACATTGTGACAAAGAAAAGAGACCCCTCAACAGGCTTACATATTTAGATACTTCAAGAATAGGATTTTGAAAGCCATCTTCTACCTCTTCCAGTTCTTCACTGATCACTAAGATGGAGGAGGCATAGCCAACGATTACAAGAACAGCTCTGACATTTATTTCTGTTCTAAGTGTCTACTGAAGCCTGAAAACCAGTGGCATTTGGTAACTATTTCCAAATATAACTGTTATTTTTGGACTGTCATCATTCTAGTGAAAGCTCTCTCAACCTAATCTCTAATATGTTCTTAGTAAAAATGAAATGAAGGAGACTTTTGACTAAGAAAAAATTGCAGTGTTATGTATTTGTCTGTGTTGTTAAACTCAAAAATCCTCCACACCCTTGAGATGCAATTCAAATTCCAAGTTTAATCCAAAACTACCATTAGCCCATCCTGTTGGTATGGTAGTAAAGGACGGTCAGGGAACAGCCATCTGGGCTGCAGTACCTAAGTACAGTGGGATATATTCAAGATTGTCCTAAGCATAATTTTTTTTTCCGAGTATAATTTACATCTTTAAATACTGTAGTGTTTGCACACAGGGCTTTTTGTGGCTTGCCATTTAACATGGCTTTCTGCATCATTCTCATAATGGCTAACAAGCGTTTCAATAACGTCAAAGACATATGAATGAGATGCTTTCTGACCATCTGGTTTCCCAGTTCTGGAATTAATTTATTTTTCTAACATGCCTTAACCAAAGGAAATTAGAAGAGTTGCCATTATGGTCCCATTTAATCAACAGCAGTCCTACTCAGAAATGTAACTAGGTCAAAGGTTCACAATGGTACGGAAAAGCAGTGTGTCCATCAATTAGGGAATCTTTCATTGATAAGATAAAAGAGCCATCACAACAGCAACATATGGGGTTACAAATATTTAAAGTGTATATTGGAAAGGAAGCAAAGAATTAATTACACTAATAAAACATGCTCTTTTTTTCCCCTGTTAAGCTGCAATTTCACTATGAACTGTTTATGAGATTCTTTTAAGTCTGATGTAATGATTTGCAGGGAAAAGTATTTCAGGTTTAGTATGGAAACCAAGAAGCAGCGAGTATTTTTCTTATGCCACTGTTGTCACTACCTCAAACTTCTCATCTCTCGCCCCCCCAGCAAACAATATTCTGAAGTCTGTCCTCTAAACTGAAGGTAAGAATATAAAAACCTTGATACAAAATAAGAGGAATGAGTCCATAAGTTGAACCCCCACCTCCAAATTGCTTATTTTTAAGACTGTCTGTCAGATATCCCTTCTCAACATAAAGAGCGACCTTGCTAATCTTACTCAGGTTTACTATTTATGCTGGATTTTCTACAAACCATCCTTCTAAAGAGTTGAAGTTATGCCAGCTCAGACAAAAGAAATAAACATCTACTCTAGATACAATGGTTTATGGCATGTCGTTTTCTCAAACTCCTGAAGTCATGTGTTTCAGTTGCCTACCTCTGCACTGATACATGATTTGGATTCAGTTTTTGGTCTGTCCTGTCTCCTAAGATATAGGTAACTGCTTCAAAGTCAAAGAACATACCATGCTAGTGTACTTGAAATAACGTGAACAAACTGCCTCATGCCACAGGAGGAATTACAGAGTTAAACTCACATGGCTCAGCATTTCCTAAGATCATCAGACACTTTAACACCATCTTCCACGTGCCTCAGTACTTTTACCTCACTCCTTTTGTTACATCATGCTCAAAATTAGACTGAACTTTTCACAATTTTTTATGGGAAAAGAAGAAGCAAGCACAGACAAGCACAGAATATGCACTGAGAAGGCTCCTGGAAGAGACAAGAGGAAACGCTAGGAATTTAGACGCTACTCTCATTACCTTTGTCACTAGAGTAAGGTGCATGGACATTGTTGCTTGGAACAGAGACGTTCTGATGCTGTGGCTGGTTCACTGTTTCTAAAAAGGAAACGAGGTTCTCATGGTGTGACAGTTCTTCTGCCACAGGGAAGGAAACAATATTCCAGTTCAGCTGAGTATCCCCTTCTGTCAGTGCCCGGAAAAGGGAAGGAATTGGTTCATGCAACTCCTCGACAGTGCTCTTGGATGTTGGAGGTGTGTCACTGTAATTGCGAGGATTGCACATACCTGCAGAGGAATGAAACAGTAAGTCACACAGAACTCCCTAAACTCTTCTCCTTGAAACAGGTGTGAATATTTAGAAAATTAAAATTGCTTTTTTTTCTAAGCAGAATAGAGACCTTTCATATATATTAGCTCAACAGCAGAAGTTCCACCAAATACAGCAGGATGAGTTTTCTGTAACAGCAAGTTTCAGATCTTTGCAGACTTCCACAAAACACACCTGTGACTTGTGAGATCCAAGTGAAAAGAAAAACCTCATCTGAACAGCAGTTCATTTCCCTTTTTATGCTACCATTACAGTTTAGAATACGAAGAGTTCAAAGAAAGGTTTGTTTCCTCTGGGAAAAGAGACAAAGAACAGTATAGTTGATACTAGCATAAATCTGGCATGAAAGCTTACAACTGAACGAAGATAGTATCTTGACAAGTCCTGAGGTACATGAAACTTTTGATCACAATTCAAGTATTCGATCTCATCTGCTGCAGCAGTGCACTAGATCTTTTTAGTCATCTGCCAGAGATGCAAAGATCACTATCAGGAGGGAGCAAGAATCTGAACTTAGAAACAGCTGAGATAAACCTTGTTTTGCTACATAGTTGGAGTGGTCACTACTGGCAAAATGCTTATTTCCAGGTTACCTCTTCCTTATTTTTCAATGTCTTTTGTGGTATCTTTTTTGAAACCTTGTAGTCTTTTTTTCTCTTTGCCTCCTCCTACAAAACGTTTTTGTGATGTGCAATGCAGGTGCCAGTTTTTCATTAACCATTTCAACACTAACATTTATTACTAGCAGTGAAACTGAAGGGTTTCTTGATTTAATCTGAACATTGAAACAACCAAGATTAAAAAGAAAAGCTCTATCTGCATAGGTAGTTAAACTCAGAAGCCATAAAACACTATTGGAAGTCACCTGGCAAGAGACAGACAAATCCATTCCCCTCATGTGCATCTGGATATCATTTTGGACAGTTTCACAAACACAGTTTTAGACAGCTACAGCTGCAAAGCACACCAATCCCTGAAGTATCAAAGCGATATGGGACATAAGTGTTCAAATCTACCTGCCCCACACAACCACAGAAGCATCTCCTGCAGTGCAGATACAGTAGAACTCCAGCTTCAGAAATCATGTTTATCCAGAGCCTTATACAAAACCACAGTCTTTTCAACCTAAGTAGATGAATTTCGATAATGAACAAAACAGAGTGAAGCTCATTTATGACAATTAGCAGAAGATCTGGCAAATCTTAGGCAAGTGGTTAGCATTACCAGCATTTAATAATAGGAACAACACAAGAAGATAGTCTTCTCCTATAAAAAGGTGAGCCAAGTATTGGGTAGGAAAAAAAATAAGCCTCTCCTCCAAATACCATCAGGTCACACTAAAAAAATAACTCCACTTACACAAACTTCCTACTGTAAACAATTATTTTCCTACTCCTCTCAACTACATTGTTTTTCACAGACATTCCTGTACTCGCTCCTTTAACAAAAAATTCCTATGTCTGCATTATCACCTTTTAGTAAGTACTTGGAATACAATTGTAATAAAGGATGTCCACCCAAAAATTAATTAGGAAGATAAGAGTTTTGTACAACCACATCAAGAGATGTATACTTTAGTTAATGTCATTGTATTAATGTTGTGAAATGGAAACCAGCAAGCTTTTCTAGAGGCCCCCTCTGTCAGGTTGGATTCAGAAAATAAATTTCACTGATAAGAAGGACACACAGGAGAAAAATAACATCAAAGTTGTTTATTAAATTATTGCAGAATGTGTACAAGTTTTTGTGCCTATCAATGCAGTATGGTACCAAGAAACCATCGCTCATAGTTTAATGGCTCATTCCACAAAGATCCTTCCCTCTTACTATTTTAAAAACTATTTTAAAATAGTATTTTCTAAAAGTATTTTAATTATAATTATATTTATACATAATAATTATTATAAAAGAGTAGCTTTGGTTAAAACAATAATTAAAAAGCTTAGCTTATGAGCAACTGGTAAGGAACAAACATGTCTACATTACTGCTTTGGAATGTATGAAAAGATGCAGAAAAGGACTATTGAAATGATGGACGCAGACAAGCCTTTACGTGAGGGACTAGAAGAGCTTAAGTCAGAAAACCTAGAAAAATAGAGAAAAGAGGAACCTGTTGCTGTCCTCCTCCCCTCTGGTGTCTTTTTCTTTGTCAGAGAAGGGAGAGAACATCCACACAAAACACAGGGCATCAAATGAGCACCCATAAAGATAGTGTTGGAGGCTAGGAGGTAATTCCTGACCTCAGAGCCCATATGACCTGAAAGACACGACAACCTATCTGCTTTTACATTAGACATGATCAGCTTATAAAGAGACTTAAATATCAGCTCAAGTATCAGCAAAGAACTGCCTCCAGGAAGCTAGGTATGGCATGCACTCCTGTTTCCTCATTTGAATAAGGCTACAGCAAGGATGACCCTACACTGAAGAGAAGAATAGGACCATACCACAGAACCAACAAGGCACCCGCAGAACCATCAGGAGATGTTGTAGTTTACTCAGTACTGGGAAACTGAACCTGTAACCTCATTAACTTCTCTCCTGGGCAACGCCACGGAAAAGAGCAGCAGAACAGTCAGTAAGCTGCAGATTTAGAAAAAAAACCCCACACAACTGTGTGTGGACTTTGTTCTTTTTCTTCAGAATCCCAAGAGGTTGGTTCTTTCTCTCCCTAGAGACTGGCACACTATGCCTTGCTTTCTACTGCAGATAATGGTTATGAACTAGGGAAATAGCCTACTATCCTATTCCTCAACCCTATGAGTGAATATAACAGAGCACTTTAGTGTTACATTACAAAAAACAAGATAACACTGGAAGGGCAAAGGGGATGAGGAAGAAAGGAGAGGGAGGGAGAGAGAGAGAGAAAACTTTTCAAGGAGCCCAAGACAAAATAAAAAAAAGAAACTCTAGGGCCTCTTTCTAAATGTATAGCTTCCACAGGTGCAAGGCAATAAATACTTCATGCCATTGGAAAGACTCACACATGTGCAAGACCACACCACTCTGCTGCTTACTGAAAGATGGTAACACAAAGGTAAGCTAGCCAGAACCAAGCAAAAAGCAGGATGCCAGAAAGCATATTCACATCATGATGGAACAGGAGAAGCAATGGACTGCACTGAAAAGGAGCATTTTGACACTAATCACCTTCATGAATTCAGAGAAGACCCAGCCAGCCAGAGAAGCTGAGAGCAGGTACAACACTCAAGACACATCCCTTTCATAGAAGCCAGAAAGATTTTGAATGGCAGCAGAGGGAGACTTCCAGCAACTGCAGGAGAATGAAGCTTTCAATACATTTAAAACGAGAGAGAACTAGAATACGTTCTCCTTAAGCAGGGGCAGCATTCACTTGGAAAGATCTGGGCATTCTGAACACTACCTGTTAGCACTAATGCTGTTCTTGTTAAGACTATCATCTAATCCTACAGTAAGAACTTGCATCCCTCTTTCTTACCCTCCACAAAGAGCTCTTCCTGCAAATAAAAGAACAATGAAAACACCGGGCCATGCATATTTACTACTAGTCTCAAGGATTCACAGGGGAACTCGGACCTAAACTTGTCCCTGAGCAGGATCTGTCAATACGCTTTACAGTTAGAAACCTCCATAAAGCATCCAACCCCATGACGTAGGTGCTGTTTAGTTTCCTCAAGATGACAATTCAAAAAGGAGTTTATGTTTTAGAGACAAAATTAATGGTCAGTTATGATGACATTAACCAAGCAAAATCTGGACTACCCCCACACCCCCAACTCCATAGAGCAGATACAGCCTTCAAATGTCTGGTTCCCCACAGTAATTTATCCAATACCCACAGAATGAGCTGTAAGATGTTTAAAGCACAGATTCTGTCCTGATGTTTTACTTCTATTATAAGACTGTGAGCTCAGCATGTGGCAGGATGAAGCAATTTAAAAAAAGAAAATCCCAAAGAAACGCAAACTTACCAACACAGTCACAGCACTCATCCCAGAGTGTGCCTAGGCAGAGCATGCACTCCTTACAGCAGGAACAGTTCCCTTCCCCAGGGCGGCACTGACACAGCTCCTGCGAACAACAGAAACTCATTACACTGCAGCAATCCCAGATGTAACATGCTAACATGGCAGCGCAATTCTTCCTCAAGTCGCAACTCAAATTATGGCATTAAAAAAATCTTAGTACGCTAATACAGTGAGTAAATGGTAAAACAGTTTCAGCGAAAGAACCAACCTTGGTTTGCAAAAGGATCTTTTGCAAGGTGTTTTTTTTTTTTTTTTAAAGGTGACATTCTCAAGACAAATCTGAAGTCAGTATTTAAAAAGAGAAAAAAATTCTATTTATGGGAAAGGTGTGTGCACTTCTACATATGCCTGAATCTACAAGTTCTGTGAATGTTTTTCCCATCACAAGAGGAAATTCAAAGGAGGATGTTTCTTTATATATAAATAGTGCACGTACATTATAATTTATCTAAAAAAGGAAGTTACTATAAGCCGCATGTGCATACTCAAGAAGATACACACGATCACACCTATTCGTGGATTCTAAAAGGAACGTATTCGGTTAAGTCATCTGACCACAGGATTTTGTGCATCTCTGAATGCTTGTTACACATTGCTCTCAATCTGCAGAATTAGTGACCAGACTATTTCTGCTCCCTGTGGGTTCAGTTGATTCATTTTTGCTATTATGAAAACAACCTCCTTCCTCCTCCCCCCCTAAACTGCCACCTTGGGATACTTTCAACACTTCTGGAGCCTCTAGAAAGTGAAATGGTATGCATATGCATTTTTCTTTAACCGTTATTAATCTAGAAAAATGAAAAAGGCATGGAAGCAAGAAGACAAACCTTTCTCTTCAAATTACCTAAACCTGAAGGCACTGGTTTAGCAGTCCTGCTGAAGACATACACTTGTGGACCTCGCAGCATAGAAATAGCCTACATGGATGAAGGAAATCTAAAAACCAGGCGGTCTCCTTTGCTCTAGCTCAAATCCGTACTAGTAATTCCAGTTTGGCTGAAAGACTGTGGCTACATGACGGTAATATATAGGCTTGAATTACACTGTAGTGCAAAACGTGGACAGTCAAGAAGTCACATTTGGTTGCCCTGTCTAAGAATTTCATTTTGATGACGCCTGTCTAACTATCCCATTACACACAACTGGTGAGAAAACAAAATCTCGTTACTGGAAACACTGACCACAGGATCCTTCCCACCCCTGGCTTTACTGGAAGAGCCATCGGCAAATCCCTGCTACGCACCAGGCCAGGGAGATGACAACGCCCATCCCTGCACTTTGATCCCGTTCTCCAGAAGCAGGGGAGGGACACACCGTGGTGTGGTCAGGAGACGCACATGGACAGGATAGAAGGGCAGGAAGATGGTTTGCTGTAAAATTCTCCTAACTTGGAGTCACCACCCGAGGCTCCACCTCAGCTAACCACAGCTGGGTCAGGGACACTGCTCCTTAAAGGCAGACACAAATGTCACCCGCAAAATCTTGGAAAGAAGCCAAGGGGGTAAAATTCAACTTTTTAAATAATTCTTTGCTTGCTATTGTTTAGAAGCGTCAGGTAAAGGAGAGAGGAGGCATTTTTATACCAAACAGGAGCACATTTGCTAGGCAAGGCAAGGCACAGAGATGCACCTGATCGTGTACAATCCCCGTTCTCTCTTTATTCTGCAGCACTGGCAACTGCCAACCTCCGCAGACTGTCGAGTTGCACAGGGATCCCCCTCTCTCGCACCAACTCGCGCAGGCCCACAGAAGACTGAAGAGTGCATTTCAGTGGGGAAGGCCAGAGCAAGGTCTGGCTGGTGACAGGGCTTAAGAATACAGCAAATGAAGCTCCAGGGCTCCCAGTTCTCGACTAAACTAAAAAAATCCCCCAAACCTGCTGCAGACGTGGTACAATGTATTAATGCGCTATATATTCATTGATTGGTTATTTTTCCATTCACTTCATCCTAGATCACAAACCTTCTTGAAGCCAGCAAAGAAAGTAAATTCGCAAACTATTGTGTGTTCTATGTAATGCTGAGAAATGCTGTTGCCTGAACAGTTAAATGTGAACTGTTTGCCCTGCTGAGTGTTCGAGCATGAACTCCTGCGCCACATGCATTTCTGCAATATGCAGTCTTAGTAAGTCTTAAATTTTTATTTACAGATTGGAAAACTACCAAGATTTTTTTTTTACTTTTTCATCCTCAAAGTTTACTAGTGTCAGCTATTACTATGCTGTTTCCAAGTGAAAGATCAAAAATAAGCTCATTAATATAGTACAAGTTTTTTTTCCACAAGAGGAGACACCACAAACTTAGATGACTTATGTGAATGAATGACGCATTCTAAAATATTTATCTTACCCTTTGATAAACAGATTGTGTCAGCCTTGAGAATAAAAAGCCTGAATAAAACAACTTTAAAAACAACCATGAGTAAAGTACTGTTACCTTGGCCAAGTAATAGCATTAATATATACTAGCATTAAAAATATCCTATATATTTGTTCTTCAACACTAAAACCAGGCAAACAACTTTATACTTATTAAAGACATTGCAACAGCAACAAGCCAGTACATGGGATGAGGCGATCCTCCGTAAACTATTAAACGTAATGTATGAATCAAAGCCAGAAAATACACTAAATTTAAGTTGTTTCAGTTTTATAGAAGGGTATTCTCACAGAATTAAATGTAACCTTAAATTTTGCACTTGCAACATGATAAAAATTTTTTCTGCTTAGCATCTGCATGCGTAAGCACTACTTTGGGATAGAGTCATTATACCTACCAGTACTTTAACAAATTTATTTTTATAGGAAGGGCTTATGAGCAGTGTAATTTTCTTAAGGTTTTGTTTTTTTTTTTTAATTTATTTTTAAACTTGAAGGGGGAGGAAGGAAGAAAGAGCAACCTAATTAATTAGCCTTCTGCACAGTTCTTCAGCTCCCCCTTCTCAGAGTCTGACCGTCTCTTCAGGGCAATAACTGTATGTTTTTCCATATATGTGTTTGCACGTACATGGTTTCCCTAACCACTCTTGAGTCCTTCTGCCTGACTCATCCACACTGGATACTTGTACAGGATACATCTTTTTAAAAGAATGCTTACATGAGACATGGTGAAGCGAGGCAGAATGAGAAACGTTCCTTGTTGATAGCCGGGGGTGGAGAGGCGTCAGTGGAAGAAAATATTACTCGGAAGAAAATATTACTCATAAGTCAACCTGGCAACTTCCCAAGCTGAACTACTGAAGGTGCATCAGAGAATGTATTTTGCTAGGCAAGAAATGAGCTTCTCCGTCTAAAAATACAGCATTAAAAAGGAAGCAGGCATGTTTGTACAATAAAGATACTTCTGCTCCAGAGAACAAATAAAGATTTTTACAAGGTATTTAACATCTGCATTTTTTCAAAGCTTTCTTGAAATGACAGAGACTATTTTCTCAGTGCAGTGAGAAACAAGACCTGAAGGCATTGGCAACATCTCTGCAAACTGGAAGAGGGAGTGAAAGAAAAAGAGCTAATGTTTTTTTTCCTAGAACAGTTTAATAACAGAAAATCTCCTGGAAGCAAACCAGCCAGAACTGTTTTGTTAACCCAAGTGCCTTACGTACTACAGCTACAACATACACACTGAAAGTAGATTTTAGATGCCTAAGCCCTGAAGTTAAGGAGTGGTATTTATTTCATACCACAGGGCTAAAAAGTCTTGGAGATCCTTTCAAGCTGACAAGTTTGTACACAAGATTAACAGGAGGCGAAGGCAAAGATGAAGAGAGATTTTAATCGTAATGATACCGCACCAGCTGAAGTGACTGCAGGCGTGTAGCATTCGGGAGAGCAAACTGTATTCTCCGCAAATCAACCGCTCTTTAGAAGGGTCTGAAATCCACACCTGAACTATAGCACTATTTGTTTCCTACACATGGCAATAGTTTAAAGAGCTGTTGCAGATGAGACAGCAAAGCTCGGCTTCCAGCACAACATGGATGTACCACCCAAGCCTGACTACTGCAGGTAGCTCCGCACCGCAAGAACCAGCCTGGGACTCGCCTCAAACCCGTTTGCTATGAACAATTGTGGGAACGTCCTATCCTAGAGGTTTCTGCCTTCAAGGATTTCCTCCATGTTGCAAGGACACAATATACGCCTCCGCTCCACCCAGCAAATGTAACTGGCCTTCTCATCTCCTCCACACATGGAAACATCAAAACAACCGATGTGTCCAAGTCAACAACAGATGTGCTAGAACAAATACTGCAGTATGCACGCTGTGTGCAACCAGGGCTCAGTGGCCTACCTGAAAAGCAAGTTAACAGTTATTGCCTTCGATGCCCCAATCCCAGAGACATGGGAAGGAGTTACATCCAAAGCCTTCACGGGAACCAATTTTGTGGTCCCACTCTGCCTACACTCTCAAGCCTTATCCACAACTCCTTCAACAACTACCGGAAGCCACAACGTTTTTTCGCAAAGGCTAAGCTTACACAGAGAGATGCCTCAAGCTATTTTCTTACAGGCCTTTGCTTTCAGAAAAACAAAAAGTAGGCTATGAGAGCACCAATGAAGCTAGAGCCTCCAGATGTAAAAGGAAAGTTGAATGCATGAGCATTGTTGATCTCATGCTCTGTTCTGGATCTAACAAAATAAATATTTATGTAGGGACCACCCTTAAGCAGAGCAGCTCCTAAGGAGTGGCAGTAATGACTGTACTGACTTCTAGCCACGCTGGCAAAAATATTTATGTTAACCGTATGCTTTTTGAGAGAGCAGGTCTTTTGTCTCATTATGTGTCTAAGACAGGCAGCTTCTCTTTCAGCACACAAATGCAGATGACAAACATTCACACTGTGTTTGCTCCCCCAGTTGTCTCCGAGTGACATTATCTTGGTTTCAAGCCATGGATTTTGATGAACTAGAATAGTTATAAAAGGAGGTTAGGGAAAAATGTCATGCAATAGTCAAGCAAACTCACTCAACACAGTATTTTAAGTTCACATTTATCCAGAAGAGTTTAGAGGGGGGAAAAAAAAAAATACATGGATGTACTCTACTTCCATACCTACCCAAGAAATAACACGCACTTCACATACCAGTGCAGTGCTTCTGCCACAACAGCACTGAAGATTTTTTTTTTTAAAAAAAAGGGGAAGAAGAAAAACGACAATTGCTTTAAGTCAAAGCTTTAGGAGCCTTCATATCCACAGACTAGTCTGACCTGATCTGTTCTTCTATAAAGAATGAATACTGACTGGTATGTCAGGCCTGTTTGCAGGAAGAGAGCAGCCAGACGGTGAAAATAAACAGCGGTGTTCCCCCGTAATTGCACACAATTCACATGGCCTGGATTACTTTAGGGTCTCAGAGAACTGCATACAATTTTGATTTCAGGGAAACACTTTAAAAAGGGATTCCACACCACCTACGCAAAGTAAGAGGGAACACACCTACAAGTAAAGCAGTACAAGGGTCCCTCTGCATGCACAGGGCTGCGTCGCTACAGAGATGCCAACATAATTCAAGTAACACACAGCCGTGTGAGCCACCTCCATGCAGCGCTGAACCTGAGCCATCTTATCCCCAGCTGAGGAAGGACTCCAGTAGCACTAGCTCCACTTCTCCTGGGCTGTACTCTATTCAGGCTAGCTCATAAAAATAAAGTTTAAATGCGAGGTGTCTCAAGCTTGACTCAATAAAAGGTAAGTGATTGCTTGGGAAAGAGATGTCTGTGCTTTCACAGGTGGTGGACTCCATCAGTGGCACAGGAAAAGAAAACAGCGTTATTTTCCCTGTTATCCCCTTCATCTGGGCCAACAGCTTTCTCCTGAATCAGCAAATCTGTATCACTGCACTTGCTATTTAAGTGCCTCATACATCCAATGCCACAACTAGCATCTTATTTTTAAAGGTTTCAAGCCTAAAGGTGATTTGAAAAAACACAACAGAACTTGTAAGTGCATCAGTTTGTCACAGTGCACAATGCCCAACATACCAGCAAAACCACCGGTGTTGTCATCGAAAAGGTAAAGTCAAAAGCCTCTTTCTTGCTCCCATATTTAACAACTCCACAGACCATGGTGGGGCTAGAAGAAGCAGCAATTTTTGGTTTGGTTTTTTTTTTTTTTATTAAAGCAATGGTAGTGCAGAAGCCAGAAAGACAGCTCAGACTGCAGCCAGTCTTCACTCCACAGGATGGATCTGTGAATCTGGCAAGTATTTTTATTTGTAAACCAGACAAATTTTATACAGAAGTCAATGAAATGAAGTAAACATGGAAATGCTTCACGCCACTTCTGCATCACTTTTCAGACTGTGATCATACATTTACAGTAAGCATACTAGCACATTACTGGCATGTGATATTTGTGCTCTCTGCTACTGCATTTCCAATCTACAAAGAGGCAGTAAGAAACAGTTTCTTTTAAAGAAGCTGCAACTGACAAGATGAAGGCTCCTTTTTTCAATATGGAGTCAAAAAGTGTGCTTAATACACTGTTGGTAAATAAATACTTGGTAGATACCACAACTGCTTACAATTTTGCCAGAAAAGGCACTTTTCTGCAGCACACTGTACCTCTTAACTCCTGCTATAAGAGCAGCAACCTGTTTTTTTTCACTGCAGACAGCCACACAGTGCGTCAAAAGCAGCATCTGGATTTGAGTTTAACATCCATTTCCTAGGGAATTGCTTTGGTTTTGGTTTTTTTTTTTTTAGGTAGACCTGCATGCTTTCAGAGCTTGCTCATGACCATTAGAAGCCATAGGTCCCTTCTGATCAAAAAGCTTTTCCAAATGCACCTCAGGACTCGAAGACAAGTTAGGTGTTAGCTCTACTTGTGTTACTTCTCTCATGTGAGTTCTTAGGCATCTTTTAATCAACTGTACAAACCTCATGTTACGGAGAGCATCAGGCATCAACTAATGACCCTCTGCCTAGGCTGGGACAGATTGCAAGTTAAGGGGAACAGATAAGGGGAACACCTCAGACAAACACTGTAAGCACATCTGAACTTCTAGTATTGCAGATATCTTTAAAAAAAACCAACTGTTGCCCACAGAAACCTTTTTAATAAAACATGTTTTAAATTTTTGCTTGTTCATAATATCACTAATAAAGAATATTCATAATATCACTAGTGAAGAAGAAAGAGACTGAAAACTAACAGCATGACTGGTAGTGGCTTCTAACAATAACCAATCTATTAAAAAAAAGAAACATGCTCATATACACATGTACTTAATATTAGCTATTAAATGGTTGTTAATCTACATTTATATGCAGGAGACCATATTAACTTCTTTAAAAAGACACTATTTAACATAAAATAGCAGTTATTTGTATCACTGAATCTTTTCAAGACACAGCTTCGGGACTTTTTCCTAAATGCTTAAAAGCAAATAAAGGAAACAGGACTTGTACCTGTATCAGGCATTTACTGACATCACTAGCACATAGAGCCTTATTGCAACCCGTTGATGACTGGATCCACAGCAGGAACAGAAGGACAGTGACCGTAGGTGCTGTGACGTACTGCGACCTCATGTTTCCTGCAGGTGAGCAATTTTCACAAGTACTTCAACTAGCACTGAAAAAAAAAAAAACAACTGAAAAGGCTATTAGAACACAAGTTAAATCCTACTTCCCTTCCCCCCTGCAACTCTTTCAATAGGATTAACATTTTTTTTGGGGGGTGGAAAAAAAGGTTAAATTGGGGTGCTTAACAACAAACCCAAGCCCTCCTCCCCCAGCTAACTTGTTTATTTGAAGCTTTCTGCTATTTGCACCTTTGGATTAAACCTGCAATGAATTTAAGGTGAACAACCTCGAGTTTGCAATATCAAATATGATATCCTATAAGCAGTGATGATAAAAAAATGCCTCAGAAAACCCACCAATGAAGACCTGTAAATAATTCTGTAAATGCATAAAGCAGACAGAGAGGTTTCGTGTAGTATCTCCTCAGGCTAAAGGTACACACAGGTGTCTAGGACCAAAGCTATATAGCAACCTTTTAGGACGTGTAAGGTAAGTTGCCATGTCATCTTTAATGTAGACAGTTGTTTTCATACCAACAGTCAGATACCACACAGGCTTTCAATTCAATCACAAAGTTATTAACTTCTTTTTAAAAATAGACACCAACGTTTAAAAAAAAAAAAAAGTACCAGAGGCTTTGAACGCGGTGAACTTTCAAGAGCCACGCCAGTGACTGAAGTCAACCAGAGACGAGCATCTGCTACTTCAAACAGACAGAAGAACTGGGCTTGTTCAAAGCGTTCCACCTTTCTCCCTTTATGAAAACCCAGCTTCTCGGCAGGCGAATACAAATACAGCGTGATGAGCGCTGTGCCAGTGAGTTCTGACTTGTGCTTAGCATGTGAGCCCAGTCAAGAGGACCCTATTGCACTAGGCACCGTACCAATATGTAATAAAAGGCAGCCCATGTTTGGGCAAGCTTACAGTGAGCCTGTATTGTTCTCTTAGGAGGGGAAAAAAATGCTAATGGGGCACTGGGTTTCTTGCTTTCTGTATCTAGAAATGTTTTTCTGCTTTACGAACTCAAAAAAAGCCCACCCCTCTGTTACCAGTATCAGAACATGAAAAAGGAGAAAAACAAGACAACCTGCAAGTAAGGCACGATGTGGCCATTTCAAGCCTGTCTCCGATCAGCCTTTCTTACAATGATCATTAAATGCTTCTGAAATACGTGGTACACCGCCACCCGTACCCATGCAGGGAAGGGGGAGGGACACCACCACCCCCCCCACCCCCCGCAAGGCCCGGGGGCCACTCACGGAGAAGACGGGAGCTCTGGAGCTCTTCCCTCACAAGGGCGGGGGGGGGGGGGGGGTAATCACCGCTTACTCCCCCCGCTACCCAGAGCGGAGAAACTTTCCCTTCAGCTAGAGCCGGTCCAAACCCGCCGGCGGTCCCGGCGCCGCATCGCTCCGGCAAGGGGCTGCCCTCGGCTCCTGCGGAAAAGGCTCCCGAGGAGCGGAGCCGGAGCGATGCCGCTTCCACCAGCGCCCCGGGCTGCCCCCGTCGCTCTATTTTTCTTTCACCGACCGATGCTTCCCCAGACTTTTACCCGGCGCCCCCCCGCACCCCCCCCCCCCCCCCCCCGGAGCACCACCCCTGAAGCCCGCCCCGGCGGCACCGGCTCCCCCCAGCCCCGGCTCAGCATCGCTCTCCCGCATCGGTGGGCTCGCAGCCGAGGCGGTAAAGACCCAAAAAACCCCTCCGGCTCATCAACCCGCGCTCGGCTCCCCCTCCCCGCCGCAGCTCTCCGCCGCCTCCCGGGAGGCCCGGGCCCCAAAGGTGGCACTGCCAGGGGCCCGGGAGGCCGGTGACAGCCACCGCACCCCCCTGCCGAAGCGGCCGGGGGCAGGCGGGGCCCCGCACGGGGAGCGTCGCCGAAAGCCGCCCCTCCCGGCAGCGGGGGGCCCGGCCTCCTCCTCCTCCGGCAGGCAGCGGGGCGGCTGCGCCGAGCCGCACCGAAACTTTCTTTCCACAAAGAAGTAGCCGCGGCCCCGCCACCTCCTCCTCCTTCCCGGCCACCGGCTCCATCCCGCCGGCGCCTCCCCCCCCCTCCCTGCTCCCCGGCGGCTGGCTCACCGGACGGCGCCGCGGGCCGGGCACCCCCCGCTCCACCGGCGGCTCTCGCTGCTCCGGAGGCAGCGGCGGCAGCAGCAACCGCGCGCCTCGGCCCGCTGCTCCCCCTCGGCCGCAGGCAGCGCGGAGGCGGCGGCGCGGCCTCGCATCGCCCCGCCTCGGGGCACCGTCAGGCGCCAGGACCCTCCCCCCGCCGCCGGCAGCGCGGCCCGGGACCCTCCGCCCCGGCGGGCGGCGGCTGCGCGGAGCGGCGCGGCGCGGCGCGGCGGGGGAGGCAGGGGCCGGGGGGCTTCCCGCTGGGCCTTGCCGAGCGGGAGGGGAGCTGAGGGGCAAGGTGGGGGAGCCCGCCTGTGGGGGGGCTGCGAGGCGGCGGCGGCGGGAGGGCGTCGCTTCCGGAGTGCGCGGCCGAGTGTCCCCCCCTTCCCTCCCGAGTGCGAGCAGGGGGAAACTCAAGGGTCTTGTGGGGGAAGGAGTCAGCCCGGGGGAGCTAGGGTTCCGCCGAGGGGCTGCTGAGGGGCGGGGAGGGCGCCCGGGGCAGCGGCGCCGCACCAGAGGGCCGCGGCCAGGCGTGAGGAGGGAGAAGGGGAGCCGGGGGGAGCTGCCGGGGGAGCAAGCGGGCGCCGAAGGGGAACTCGATCCTGGCGATAAATTCGCGGGAGTTGTCCTGAGAGAGCGCCGGCGGCGGGGGGGCTGCGCCCCGCCGAGCAGGTGGAGCGGGGAGCCCCGCCGCCAGCCCGGGGGAGGGCGGGGGCAGCCGGCGGTGAGGAGGGGACCCCGGACAGCCCCCCTCAGGGCCTCAACGACGCTGCTGCGTGGGTGGTTCATGCTCCTACGTGCCAGACTCCAAGGGACCAAAGTATCAAGTTCGCTCCCCAGAAGAAAAAGGCGGGAGGAAGGCGGCTGGGTGCTCGGGGAGCCGGAGCAGCTCCCGGGCTTCCCCGGGGACAGCCCGGCCTTCGTCCCAACGCCTTGTCACTGTTCTTCCTATCATCCCTCCTCCTCCCCTCCCAACTCCGGGGAGGGAAACCCACTGCAGGGTGTCCTTAAACGGAGTAAACTGGCAAAAAAATGCACGGCTGGAACAAAGCCTGGATTCAAATCGGAGAAGCCAGGAGATCGTTGTCTAAGGGACTGAAGCACTTGGACAGTCCCCTTTCCTTGAACAACTAATTTTTTTACAAAGCAGTTGCAATCCAAAAAAACGCCCCAAAATCTGTTTTGCAGACCCTGATAATAAGAAATCATCTGTCCTTGTAAAGAACACACAGGCTAACCTTAAGAAACATGTGTCTTCAGATTTCCTTTTAAGATAGGATACTGCCAAAATATTTTAAAATTATCACCAAAATGTTTCTGCTGATGCTTCCAGAGGACGCACTTTCTGTTTGTTTTACACACTTGAACCGCTACTGCCCACCCCAGCCCCACGAGACCATCGGGGCTGTTCCTGCTGCCGTGCGGGGCGCAGGACTGCTGTGGCACCCCGACACCACCCTGCGCCCTGTCACCGCTGCAGCCCGGGGACTCCAACGCCCTGGCGCTCTCTGAGCAGGCACCGGGGTACCGCTGCACAACTGCGCCAATTGCCAGCCATAAATCCGCCCAGTTGTCTTCTCCATCCCCAGTACTTTTGTCACCTGCTTCTCTTCTAACAGGGCCAACACTCCTGCAACCTAGTTTATCTTTTCTGTTTGTTATGAAACAATCTCAGTTATTTGTATCCCACACTTCAAACAAGTCTGTATTAGGGTCTCCCCCTTCCTGATAACTTTCCTGTTACTTTTTATTACTCTTATGAAAATAAACTTGTACCCACTTACTAGTTAACATCATGCAGCTTTATCCATTTTTTCCCCTTGTTTTTTTAAGTAGATAATACAGATTTCTGTATTATTTTAGAATTTTACAGCTACCTTCAGAAGGATATTTTACTGCAAACAGCACATTTGCATTTTCCTCAGTACATCTTCAATTCTGAGTGATGTCAGGAAGATACTTCTATATAAAAGCAGGAACAACTTCTCCTCCCACAGGTACCTAACAAGTTAAGAGTGGAAAAAAAGTTACAGGACAGGAACTACTATTAATTGGTTTTACTATGCTTGCGTTACTATGACTTTATTCTTGATTGGAACCAGCAGTGATGTCCACACAGTCTCTTGTTCAATGCCTGTTCGCTCTCCATCACAGTAAAGGCACCCTGGGCATTCATACAAGCATAAGGACTAACTACTCTGTAAGTAGTTCACCTGGTAATTAAAAATCAGTTCAAACCAAGTACTTTAAATCTCTTTTCTGGGTAACCAGGTCTCTTGCCTAAGCTCCATTTCTTTCAGAAGTAAGTTTCACAGACATCAGATCCCAAGAAATGGACCTATTCCTTGAATAATTTATGGACTAGAGGGTAACAAATCTTTTTCATGAATATCTGTAACCTCCTACTACTAAATAATTAACTGTCTGATCATTAACAGTACCAAGAATAAAAAAGTGTTAAATTTCGCAACATGGGAATTTTTTTGTTTGTTTTTGAGCCTCCTTACATATTTCAGGAATGCTGATTTGATATATGTTACAACGTTAAGAAATTCCAACTAATAACATGACCAATAAAATTTATTAAACATTATATTTACAACTATTTACATATCCTTCCATAGATTAATATTAAAATAGACAATATACAATTTAAGAATTTTCATTCAAAGGCATTTTGTTGGAAAAAATAGGCTCTATTACGAGACCACCATATAAGAGCAAAAGGGTTTTTTTGTTTTACACAAAAATATTTTCAGTATAGTAAGTCATAGGTATGGCATTACAACATCAGACTAATATGAAATATGATTTTGTAAATATTACAATTGTTTAGGTATCAGTTATTGAAGCAAAGGAGTTAAGAGTTCTGTGAAGCATGCAATACAGTTCAGTTTCAATTCTTTTACAGTTATGGTGATGAAACAAGCAGCTAAATCAAACACATGCCATACAAAAAAGAACTGCCAACCAGGAACACACTACACTTAATAAAAACTACAACTTTGGTCCAATAAAACAGTAGACAAAAACAGTTTTACAGTTAAAATATCTATTTTATACAGGTTTGAACATTAATTACAAGACTATTTACATTTGCACAATATGTATAAAATAAATTATTTAAAAATGAAGACAATATTACATCTTTTTCCAAAAAGAAACTGTACAGTAATTTACAAAATATAATAAGATTAATAGACTATTTTCCTCCAAGTCTTACATTTTCTTCCACAGGCTTTTTCATCATTTTTCTGTGGGAGTTCAACTGTTACTGAAGTTTCATAATACAAAGCTTTATAGCAGATTTTAAGTATCATTTCTTTTTGGTGGCTGTTTTAGTTATTAACAGCTTCCAGCGCTGTTAACTCACCATGTTTCGTCATCTTTTTCAGCAATAAGCTCTAAAGCTACAGGCAATTTTAAAATATAGATAATGGCAGTTACTGGGAAACTGACTTTAAAATTAGCATCCATCTTCTGTGCTTGAACAAGAGCCCGTGCCACACTTCTCTGAAGGAACACCTGAATTACTGAGAAAGGTAGTATTCCACAGAATTAAGTGCTCCATCTTAAAAGAAAAATACCTTTGTGTATCACTGCACCTCCAATCTCTAGTTGTCCAAAGGAGAGGGTGAGCCAGAAGATGCTAATTGTCATATTGGTGTCAATTCAAAGTCATCATTAACATCAACAAGAGGAACATAAAACTCCTGAATTTCATAAATGCTGATAGATTTGTACGTAGCAGGATCAAGTTCTTGCAGTTTAAGCTGCCACTCCAGTCTCTGTACCGCATTTAAAGCCGCTGCTTCATGCTGCTGCCTCATCAAAAGGCACGTCTATTTTAAAATTGAGAAAGAAGTTACTTCAATATTTGAAAAAATACTGCAACAAATTTGAAAATAGAAAAAATATCTAGGAGACTCTCTGGTGATATTAAGTAATTTTCCAACTATGCATTTAGAAATTTGCAATTATTTCATTACAGTATATAGCAACAAAGCTTTTTTGTACTGCTAGACCCTCCTTTATGTCGCCCTTAAAACATCTACAATAGCCTATGATACTGCATATAAATCTATTTATTCACCTCATCTTCATAGTGACATTAGAAGTCTGTGCGGTTTTTTTTAAGTAGAAAGACAAAGAAGTGTACCTTTAATTTGTCAAACTTATCATCAACGTCCTGTAACCACGACATAAACTGTCTCGCATTAAATCGATCCCTCACTGATGTTTTGCTGTCATCAGTCTGCAAAAAAAATGTTATTCAAACTGTAAGTTATTTGATGATTCAGTTTTAAACATACTTTAAAACATGAAGCCTACTTTGTGGGACCTTCATAAATAATGCTTCAGACGGAAAAATAAACTCAGAATGAAAGTATCAAGGTATCTATGAGCATAAACATTGACCACCACTTTCACTGAGAGCCAGTTGCTCAGGAAAAATGGGTATTTTCAGATTCCTTTGAGCTATTTACCGTACTCTATTTTTGAAATTTAGAGTAGGAGGCTTAAAGATTTATGCCTTAAAGTCTTAATCAGTACAAGGCAGATCCTTCCACAAAATTGCTATCTCTCTGTTCTCTTTAAAATTCAGTAACAAATTAAATTAGTATTTCCACACAGAAAAGCAAAAACATTAAAATAAAGGAATGTTTAAGCCGCCTGACTTAACTAGCTACAAAAGTATTCAAAAGCAGTAATAAAAAATATTTTTTACAATCAAAATCCCCAAAAGGAGATAAAAAAAAAGTGAGCAGACATGTCTTATGTCCTGCTCAGTGAAATACTTATTTAAAAAAACCCTATGTAATAAGAAGCTGGAATGTCACATCTTCCCATCGTGAGAAACTTGATACTCTATAGATAGTCCTAAAGCCAGACTATGCCAATTTAACATTTAAATAATAATCACTAAATAGAACAAGCTGCTGTTACTTTTTTAGAGGAAAAAAAAAAAGACACTGCAGGAATTGTACACTGTAGCAATGGGCAAGGACAAAAAAACTGCAAAGACTGAAATCTCTAGAAAACAGCTGATATTTCAGATGTCAAAGACAAGTAAACAGGCTGGTTCTAGAAAGAGCCCTTAACAACACTGATCTTGTAACCCTGAACTGTAGGCATTTAGGTGAGCAGTGACCAGCTAACAGTCTGTTCACCAGAAACTGGGGCCTCTTTCCTCCTCCATCTTTGGTTTGGCCCCTATGACTGCAAAGCACTGTTCTTAAGGACTGCCCAACATGTGCAGCCGTAAAGGCAAGCCTCCAAAGACCCAGAAATCCCATAAAAACAGTTCTGAGGTGGTCATTTTCCTGCAACATAAACCAGTTCTTTGCTTACAAATCCTTCCCAGCTTTCTTCAAATACAAGAAAAGATTGATCAGAAAGGTTTCTTCATTGTATAACAAAATTAAGAGTTGCTAGTGGGATAACAGGCAAGTGGCAGAATGCATTACAACAGAATGGTTTCTTATGTATATACATTCTTCCCAAGAAGCAAATTTAAATCAAAGCATCAAGTTGGTAGTTTAAAACACTGATTTCAATTATAATAAAAAATATATTTAATACTTTGCTGAACATTATGTGCAGTATTATAATTTTCTAATAAAATTGCCACAGACTGAAACACAAAGTTGTTGAGGTAGTGAAGGGGAAGGAGGGGCATTTTACTACTGCTATTGTTATTATATAGAAAGTCAAAAAAGCTGCAATACTTGTGGGGGGGGAAACCACAACAACTTCTCCCCCAATAAAGATTCCTTTAGTTTCACAGAATTCAAATATAGAATCAGCTTATTTAAAATCAATTGTAAAATGTTAACTATAAAAATGTAAGTTATATGCATAACTCAGATATATCTCAAATTTCTAAAAAGCTCGGGGCCTCTAAATTAGGGCAGGAAAAAAGCAAAGGACATCCTGAACTTCAGAACTGATGATGATATCTGGACTGTCAACAGAAGAGAAAAATCTCATTTTTGCTCTATCAGTTAGATTTACTAAGGAAATGATGATTTAAAAATTTGTCGGTATAAAGCTTAAAATGGGAGAACAATACAGTCTCCATAAACTGCTATCTCCTGCTTGAATTACCTCGAGCATTGCTGTAGTTCTTTAAAGATGGGGAAAAAAATGCAGTTACAGACTGAGGAAACTGGAAGCTGTAATAATTCTGTAAGGGACTCCAGGACTAAAGTAGAATTCCACATATGTTGGAAATGGATGTTGGGCATTTTAAAATGAAACACCTACAATACATCAACACTTTTATTAAATCCAAAATATCAAACTTCTCCTTGCATTATGTGCTCCTCACTGAATCAGGTTCTGAATGCTGTTTCCATTTCTGTTAGGTAGCAGACCTGTTCACAAAATACTGACACCATGAGATTATATTCTCTTAGGAGATACAGCTGCAACAAACCTCTGAGTGGTAGTCCATAAAAGGTATGCAGATTATAAAGTACACTGCTCATTTTATGTTTTAATCGGACTAAATACCAACACTGAACATACGAACAACATGGACCTTGAGATGATTTCGAAAAAAATAATTTCATCTGGTAACATTCAACATTTCACTGTTGGTCATCTGTTTTTTATGGAACAGTTCTAGTGACTGCCTTATAAAGAGGAGAAAAGTATAATGCGAGTATCTCCACAAAACATTTCCAAATTTCACAAATCAATCTCATCACACACTACTGCATTTCAGTTCTCTGGACTACTGACAAAAATGATCTTATGTTCTGATAATCTTTTTTTTGTTGTTTAAGCTACCAGAATATGTTCTGTTTATGACTGAAATCTGATTTCATAAAAATCAGAGTAATGTTCTCATTTTATCCTTCACATAATTTCTAGAGGTAAAAGAAAACCAGACATGGTACAAAACAGAAAACCGGTGTACGTATATCCATATCCTCTTGTTATTGTACACCCAAATGAGGCCTAATCAAACTAACAATCTATAATGTGCAAAATCTTAATTCCAGACAAAACAATGACAATTTCAGTATGGGAACAAAATCCTCTCCTTTTGAGTCAGGCTAAAAAGACCCTTTTGTCTGAAATTCTGAAATCCATCTCTTTACCTGAGCATCCAGAGGCACATTATAAACCTCGGCATCCAGCAGAACAGTGCAGGCACTGAATGGTAGCGTTTGATTAGCTAGCGTTCTTGCTGCTCGATAATGAACACGTAGAACTTCTTGCTCGTTAGAAACAATCAGCTTTTCCTAATTGAATAAGACATCAACATATAAACATATATTTGGTAAATTAAGCATTTCAGTTTGATTCATAAAAATGTCCCTTCACTTAAACATTTCTTTTAAAGGCTTACACTCTTGAAGAGTGTGAGAAATGAGCTGGTGGGGGGAGGAGCAGCTGTTCATATAACCAAATCCAAAATTTCGATTTAACAATGCAAAGAGTGTTCCCTGAATGTCAAGACCTGAAAACACATTCTCCCCCACCACCACTGTTGGCTGAATGTCATGCTCACACTTTCCACTTAGTGCTACTGAGGCAAGTTCTATTAATGAAGAAGGTGAAAGATGAAAAGTGTAAGGAGCATAGAGTTAGGATATAGCTTTGTGAGTCTCGACTTTTATCCCCCTCTACTCAGCACTTGTCAGGCCACACCTGGAATACTGTGTTCAGTTTTGGTCCCCACTATACAAAAAAGATGTGGACAGGCTGAAGAGGGTCCAGAGAAGGGCCACAAAGATGATCAAGGGACTGGGAAGTTGACTGTGTGAGGACAGGCTGAGAGAGTTGGGTCTGTTCAGCCTTGAGAAGAGAAGGCTGCGGGGAGACCTTATCACCAGGTTCCAGTATTTAAAGGGTGGCTACAAAGAAGATGGAGACTCCCTTTTTACAAGGACTCCCAAGGAAAAGAGGAGGGGTAATGGGTACAAGTTACTCCTGGGGAGATTCCAATTGGACACTAGAGGAAAATTTTTCACAATGTGAACAATCAGCCACCAGAACGATCTCCCCAGGGAAGCAGTGGATCCCCCTACATTAGATATTTCTAAGACTCAGCTGGACAGGGTGCTGGGCCATCTTGTCTAGACCGTGCTTTTGCCAAGAAAGGTTGGACCAGGTGATCCTTGAGGTCCCTTCCAACCTGATATTCTATGTTTCTACGACCATATGATATTTGTCACATACTTGTCGTGACAGGCACAATGGCCAAGCAAACCGGAGCAGAAATGTAATTTGCAGAATAATTTAAATAATTTTTAATTATTTTTTTTTTTTAAACAACATGCAGAAACTCTGTAAGTTCATAGCTGGACAAAGATTCTTTCCTGAACTGAGACATACAGCTCACTTGGCCAAACTCTACTAATAGTTCTGTAAAGTGGATTTGATTTGAAGAACAGACTATTTGAGCAAAATAACTGAAAATATGCAGAATTTTATAAGACATGAAAGAATGTATGTGTGTCTTTACTGCTCTGCAGTATAATGACTCTAATTTTTATCAAAAGAAAAGAAAGTGGATTATAAAAAGCTTGGAAAACAGAAAAAGCAGCATCTTTGGTTACAACTAATTTCTTTTCAGTCAGAACTTGAACCATGTTTATGTTCTTTGTGCTTGTTATTTTATACCTAGCTTTACACTGAAATACCGAATTCAATAAAACCCCTCCCTCAACCGGTTTGTTAAGCCACACTGAAATCAACTTAATCAAAAAAACTACCACATCAGGTTTTAATGAGCCAGCTGCTTGTATAACTGTGTGGGAATCCTTAAGATACATTCTACGTGAGAAAGGGGTCCTGTCTGTGTCCACAAGCAATCTGGCTCACAATGCTGACAAGACATCTAAATCTGGGCTGCCAAGGAAAAAGATTTGGGCAACCTAAAAATAAAGAGTACTCTTAAACCAGGAATGTTTTCTCGATTTCTGTGTTCAAATTCAGTGAAGTCTACAGATGTAGCTCTAACGTAGTTTTAGGCAGTTTTTGCAAGCAGAATATTGCAAATAATGTTTTAGGCTTAGAGCCAACACATGTCTTCTACCAATACAGAATTTACTCTTGCTTCAATTCTTTTAACTCAAGTCAATTTGTTTCTGAAGTCTACAACCATTATTAGCTTTCAAAAGCACAGTCTGTAGCTTTCTTTGACTCCCCACTGCCTCTGGGAAAAATCTGGGCCACATCTTAGAGCAATTAACAGGAAAACACTGCTATCTTACTCATTTAAGTATTCTGCTAACAGTTGTCCAAACCAATTTTTTTAATTTACAAGTTTCGCCAATTCACAAATTTGGATAGAAGGCTGATTACTTCTAAAGCATTGTTAAATTGAGCAAAATATAGTCTGTCCATTGAAAAAGAAAAACCCTAAAGCTTGAAGTTGGGAAATAAAAAAAAAAAACCCAAAACTTTAGTCTTACCCTTTCAATACTGTGCTGTAAACGTAGTTTCATCCTTACAACCTCCTGTTGTTTAAATAGTTCCTTAAGTGGGTCTGACAGCGAGGGAGGTGGTGTAATCTGTGGAAGAAGTTTTATAAATAATGTAGTGAATATGTATTTAACATATGTTTAACATTGCCTATATGATTTGAGCATTTATGTAAAAAACAATATAAGCAAGGTATTTTTTAGGGAAAATATGAGAGTTTTGTACACTCCATTAATTATGTGACCTTGATCCATCTGCAATAAAAGGACTGAAGGATTCTTTACCATAAAGTTAATAAACCCGACTGAAACAGCATTTCAAACTGTTTAGTGCTTTTAACCAGTCATTGTCAGCATGTCATAGCTGTTCGTTAAAAGGACTATACATTGGAAGATAGTAAAAATTCAACTTGCTTTCAATTTTAAAGACTCTTTAAAGCATAACTGTTCATTTTGAGAAGTTCAAAACTGCCTAGCCAAATACAAGAGCAAAGTAAGAAAAACATTGCTAAAAAAATAAGTCACTTGATATATCTATACAGTGTCAGGGGCATTTTATATGACACAAAAGATAACTGACCATATTCCTAATCTTACAATCCTGCAGAACACAGGCAAGCACAAAAAGTACACTAGAGCCCCAGGCAGTGGCTTGCACTCCTCCTGTCAGTTATTCAAATAAGGTTTTTCAAAAGCTTATGCTTAAAAAAAAAAAAAAAAATCAGACTTGAGTGAGCTATCAACACTGTTACTGATTGGCTATACTCTAAGCATTTTGTGTTTTCAGTCAATTATAGTAAACAACTGCTATTACTGTGATGACTGAGCTGTATGACAAACACTGAAAAGGCACCTGGAGCCCTCATGGCAACTGCAGAAATCCCATGTTTCTTAAGAAGTAACTAATAAACATATTGGGAGTTTTAAGGCTCCACCCAAAGTTTACTTTTGTCTATGCAAGTTCTGTCTAACAGTTCAGCATGGTTTTTAGCAATTGCTAGATATAAGAGCATTGATATTGCTTTGGAAAGACTCATAAAAACTAAATGAAATACTGCTTACTACCACTGATACTCAGAAACCACAACTGAAATACATGCCTACAGGTATTATACTCTACCTTGTACCTAACACAAACACATAAATAATTCTATTCAGTAATATGGATCCTGCAACTGTCAAGAAGTAATAAAACCATTATGAAAATATGGACACACTGCATTACTAGTATCAATCTTGTGCCTATACACTTCAGTAGCAAAGTGATTTATCTACCGAAAGTTATTCAATTGTAGTTATCTTGGAAAATTATTTCAGGACAATTTTTTTCCCCAACTGGAAGATAACCAATGCCTTTGGAATTAAAGAAAATATTGAATAACTATTTGCAGTTCATTCCTTAAGCTGTTATCTGGTATAAAATTACATTCAACTCCTTCATGTTTCAAACGACTAAGCAAGATAGACTTCACTTTTCTCAATGAAAATGGTTTGGCTCCCAAACCAGTGAGTAACATTTATGGCATATGCCATTTTGTGTAAGTCATCAGTATTAAAAACACACACAACAACAACAAAAAAAACCACCCAAACATCTACTGGAATAATCTGTCTCAATCACAATAGGTATCAGCATGTTTAAACTTAGGCCGAGATATACTGCAGTCTAGTTTTGCCTGGAAACTTTGCATTCATGGCACAGTACAAACAGTGCTGTCATAGTCTTTTAATAAAATAAGACAAGATGCTTGTAGTAACACCAAGCGTTTATTTAATTACTTTTAGTGAACTCAAAAAGATCTCCCCAAAATCTCAGTGCTTCTGCTGACAGAGAAGCACACAACATAACAAGCACGATAAACAATCTGTCTGTAAATATTCTGAGCTTATGCACCTAAGTTATCCAGAAATAAAAATTTCAGAGTTGGCAAGCATCCAGATCACCTGAACAATTTCAAATATTATAAAAAGTTATTCCCTTGAATTTACAGACCGTTTAACTTTGCAACAGAAATAAGAATAAACCCTGTAGGAAATAACTGGAAAGCACTTAATAACCTAGACAGCAAACTTGTGTGGACTCTTATTGAAGCGTGTAGCCTCAGTGGAGCTGCCACGACACCTCGGCAGATCACGTCCCGACCCCAGCACCGCGTGACTCGGTGCCTGCTGTTGCCCACCGGCCCCACGCGGCGCTTCCAGCCACCAGCTAAAATGGCAGCCCGCGGCACCCCCACGGCGCGCGCCGCCCGGACGGGCGCCTCCCCGGCAGCAGGGGGCGCCCTGGCGCTGCGGACGGGCGGGCTGGCCCCCCGCCGGAGCCAGGGAGCCCCGCGGGCCTCTCAGCGCCGGTAGCCGCGGCCCCCAGCCGAGGCGGGAGCCCCGCAGGCCCTCGGAGCCGAGCTGCCCGAGCGCTACGCGCTACCGGCGGCACGAAGGGCTGCCAGTGAGGCAGCTACAGGCTCCTGTCATCCCAGAGATCACTGCTGCCCCTCTACCTTTAGAAACACTTGCCTCCACTCAGCCCTTCGCTGTCTTCCAAAACATAAAGCTAAAAACAGGACTGAGTCTGTTTACAGCACTTAACCAAAGTATGACTTTTTTCCTCTCTCCTTGGAAACACGGGGAGGAAGAGCCTCGGATCCTGAAAGTCTGCAAACAGGATCTGAGCAGCCCCACACCACCTGCTGGAAATCCCAACTTGTGATCCAGTGATGGATTTGGACCAAGGAAATAAACTTTCTGGTCCCAAAGGAAACACAAGTTAAAGGGTTCAAGGCAAGAATAGCCCGAGGAGTCTCTCAGAAATTCTAGTCAAAGCGACGGTTAGTAAAGAGACCACAAAAAGTGTGTAGGGAAAATATGAACACATATGTCGGTCTTGGAAGAACAGAGCATGAAACCGAGTGCCACAAGGAAAAGGTGACCTCAGTTTTTTGTATAACCAAAGTAAGTTATCAAACTAGCTTCTTGAGGGCCCAGACTCTATACAGAAGAGAGGGAAACAAAAGGGCCCTGCCTTCTCGAGTGTTCTCTAGTCCCAGAAAAGCTAGGCAGAACTCAGCCTTTCACCTCTTTGCTCCACTTCGCTCAAGGCAGCCATCGGAACAGGTTTGTTCAGTAATGGCTAAGGTTCAGGACATAACCTCACCATCTCCAACACATGAAAATCAATCAAGAAAGTTTCTTGCATGCTTTACATCCTTTATAACAACTACAACGTAACTCTTCACTCTGCAAACCTTCAACCCTCATTTGTGCCCATTACAAAGAAGAGCAATGCTGAAGCTGACTCAGATTCACACATGCACAAAATTTCCACAATTACTTTCACACATCCCTATCTATCTTCCCTCTCACCCGTGCCACCCAAAACAACTGGCCTACTCTAATGCTATAATACTTCATGCATTTAGGAAGTGTAACACCACTGAAATAAGCTTTTACCACTTCAAGTTTCTACAGCAATGCCAGAGAGACTGGACAGAATCCCTTTTACTAGAAACGTATCTGCTAGATAGCCATCAGAAGCTGAAAATTAATCAGCTTGGTAACTCTTCTCAGGAAGCAGTACAGATAAAGACAACTGAACCTCACAGAACATACTGATGTAGCAATCTGAAAGGCAATGTAGCTAAGTACAATTTAAATTTACTCTGTTAGAAGATTCAGATTTGTTTCCTTCTGTTTTGAACTGACCTGATACCTCCTATCTTATGTTTTGTATTTGCATTGGTGAGAGGGAAGCCACAGTCCATACAGCCTTAGGTGATAAGAGTCATAAATTACCGTATTTAAACATGGCTGTGGAAATCAAACTTAAACACACCATCTCCTGGTTCCCACCTACAGGATGTTTGAAGTTCATCAGATAAACTATAGTGCATCTTAAAAATTCCAATCCAGAGAACAGTATGTTACAAAAACTATTCCGAGTCTCAAAGTGTCAGAGCTAAATATATTGTCTTCACATAGACCTTCACACAGTGCTATCTAAAATACAGGAATAATTTAAGAAAGAGTAGCTACTTTCCCATAGCCTCTGTAAATTAATGAGGCAAAAATCAGGTTAACAGAGAATCATTAAAGAACCATGAAAGGAAAAATTTAAACAATCCCAACAGAAAGGTCATTTTACAGTTGCATATTAAATTACACAATATATGCATAACAACACATACATGCTATTAATATTCCACAATTGCAGAGAGACTAAGCATAGCCCTTATTTTCACATTGTTGGACAATGTGTACAGTATACAAACAAACATTTCTGAGCACAGAATCATCTCTGGTTTAGCAATACTTCTTTTTATGGTATTTATAATGGGAACTATTATGATTGTGATTTTTAATGGTGAAAAACTAAAATTGTTAAATTGCACACACAAGCAAGCTCTGCAGAGAAGTTAAATCTGAACTACTAATAATTTTTTTTAATGGTATATTTTTTCTGGAAAGAAACAAGAAATTTTATCAAAATTGTGTATTTACACAAACGACAGTAATAAGAAAGCATTTAGCTGCATAGTAGATGATTTTTCAGACAAAACTAAAATGCTTAAAATAGCTCCCTCTTTAGATTAAAACTCATGCTGCTTTCTTACACTTTACTCGGAAATAAACACCAATTTCCTAATCATTTATTTTGGCTTCTCAGCACTTTTTTTCTTCCCTTTTGCTCCTAACAGCCACCTGTTCTCTCTACAACTGCAGAAGATTAACAGTACCATGAGAGCATATACAAAACAAGTAACAGTTTAAAACAGCAGTATCACTAAAACATGTATGTGTGGGGAAGCAACCCAGAAATCTAAATGAGATAAAGATAACTGTAATCCTTCAAGTATGTATTCACGTTTTTATCAACTTTTTTTAGAGAGGGGTTTTTTTTTCAACTTCTAATTAAAAGCCACGAGAACAGGGAGCACGCATTCATCTCTGATATTTTCTGAACCTAATTTACCTACGAATTTGCACTACCCCACTACCTAAATTTATGTTCATGAACTGCAGAGTCCCTGTTATACACAGCAAGAGACAAGAGGAAGTATGAGGCAATGCTTTAATACCAAGTCAATAACCCTCCCTTTCTTATAGTGCCTACAAACATTGCCAGTTATGACAGGGAAATGAATTGTAATGCCCAGCTAGAAGATGGGCCAGGGAAAAATACATGCTGTGCTTCTCCACTTTCCGCTTATCCCAAATTAAGTGCTGAAGTGTGATGCCAAAGCAGTAAGTTGTAGCTTGGAAACAGTATGTACTTGACTAGCAGCTGCTATAAAAAAAAAAAAAAAAAAAAAATCTCTGCTTCTGGTGATATATACTATAGAAGCTGCAACAGCTACTGAGAAAGGAGTAACAGTACTTCAGAATCATAGAATGGTTTGGGTTGGAAGGGACCTTAAAGATCATCTAGTTCCAACCCCCTGCCATGGGCAGGGACACCTTCCACTAGACCAGGCTGCTCAAAGCCCCGTCCAACCTGGTCTTGAACACTGCCAGGGAGGGGGCATCCACAGCTTCTCTGGGCAACCTGTTCCAGTGTCTCACCACCCTCACAGGAAAGAATTTCTTCTTACCTCTAATCTAAATCTACTCTCTTGAAGTTTAAAGCCATTAACCCTCATCCTATCACTACACTCCCTGATAAAGAGTCCGTCCCCATCTTTCCTGTCGGCCCCCTTTAAGTACTGGAAGGCTGCTGTAAGGTCTCCCTGAAGCCTTTTTGGAGCCTAGAAAATTAGGCTGAACAACCCCAACTCTCTCACCCTGTCCTCACAGGGGAGGTGCTCCAGTCCCCTGATTATCTTCGTGGCCCTCCTCTAGAGCTGCCTGAGCAGGTCCATGTCCTTCTTATGCTGAACACAGCACTCCAGGTGGGGTCTCATGAGAAAACCCTCAGTGCACAATATTTCAGGTGTCCTCTGTTCCCCCATGTAGAACTATAAGCACAAAATCCGGTGTGCTGTGGAGCAAAGAAAGGAAGTACGATTCAAGTGCTACCATGATTATGCTGACTTCAAAATAGAGACCAGCAGAGACTGTGTTCTTGTGAGACACCTCGAGAGGCACCTCCATAGCAAACAGCAATATTAACTGCACTGAAGCCAATTATGTTGTGTTGCACAGACCTCCTCCACAGCTGTCATCAGGAATATGCCTGTGTCAGAACTACGCAGAGCTTAGAACTAAGCAAAAGTCCCTGAATTACGGATGTTCTTTGGTGAAAAGAAGAAGAACTTCACATTAGTAAATAAAATTCAGAAGACTTTAAATTGATGGATTACAAAAGCCAAGACACAGCAGATTACACCTGATGCTCTTAGAGTATTAAGGAGAATTGGAGATAGCTAGTAGGCACTCTCCTACTTAAAACTTCTGGCGCTGGACTTAATTTTTTGAAGCACTGCACATCCACCCCCCTCCAAATGAAACAGCTTTGAATAATTAGTTTTAACCAAATTATTTCCAGCAGAAATTCAGAGAAGCTCTCAACAACTGACTTCACTTTTGAAAGGGTAGACTTTACAGTAGCAAGTACTTTGAAATATAGTATTTGTCTGCGTGCCTTTTACAGGTGTCACACATGATGGTTTGTCTTGTAATGACTGTGAAACCACTGCTTGTATTTCCACTGAACAGGGCTTTTAAATACGATATTACTGGTCAATATTAATTTGACATATGTCAAATTACTATTTTCAGCACAAGTATTCAGAAGCAAGTTAGGAAGAATATGAGTTACAAAAATAAAACCAAAACGTGCCTTTCATTGTACTATATATTTAAAGACCATGTTACTTACAGTTGGGATGCATATCTTGCTCAAGGGATTGCCATCCAGTAGGTATGAGCCATTGAAGGTCACATATTCATCATAATATTGAGGTGCCTGAGGAATAACACTGCACAGTAATTTACGCTTCTCTTCTATTTTTTTTCTTATGTGCAAGTATTCAAAATACGGGTTTGCTCTCTCTGAACTGTATGGCTGAATCTCTTCAAGTTTCAAAGAATCAACAATAGCTGCCAGCGACTGCTGGGTTTTCTCCTTAGCCTGCAGTACAGAAGGGTTCACTTGCACAGGCTGAGGCACACGCGACACCTTTCTTTTACGTGGATGATGTACCTGAGCATCATCCTCTTCAGTTAATCTAATCCTTGCTTTCATAGATGCTGACGATTCAGACTCTTTTTCTGATGTCTGCGTGCAGCCAATAAGATTCTGCTTACCCTGGTTAGCAAGCATATTTGCTCTGTTCCTTGTAATTCTTTGAGGTACTTCTTGCTGTTCCACCTTCTGATCCTCAGCAATTTCTTCTTCTAGTTTAACTATCTGGCTGTATTTATGCACCTCTTCCTGTGTAATCTGTTGTGAACTATTTTCCAAATTAGATAAAGAAGAGTACTGTGGTGGCTCATCTGTCAACACATTTTCTCTGTCTGCAGTGCAGGGTTTTTTATTAGCTGATTCGTTTGTAATTCCCTTTGATATTCCTGAACTTAGTTCACAGAGATCAACATCGGCTTTATTATCAACAACATGCACTGAAACCAACTTTTCCTGTTGGCCTTTTTCATTTCTGAAGTCCGAAGTATCTGCTGCGTTACTATCCACTTCACTCTGAGCATTCTTACAAACAATTTTACTGAATGCATACGAATTTACGTTTAATTGTGAACTGCTATCACTTTCAGGAGTATCTTTTTCTAACGGGACTGTAGGTAAATCACTCACCCTTTCATAGCTCTGTGAAATATCCTTCACAGAGCTCTCAGAATATACAGCAATGGGTGCATCAGCCTTCTTAATGTTTGAAGGGAAGAAAGCATTTTCCAGCTCTCTGGTACTAGTAGCACCTGTATCTAAAGCAGAAGTTGTAGTTTGAACTAGATTTTGTTGTACAAATGATGAATCTTGACTGGTAATTCCTGGTAAAGAAATGTGTTTAGACACATCTGAGACTGGCTGGATAGATAAAGAACAAGGTGACTGTGAAGGCAGAAATGATGCAGGTTCTTGAGAATTTCCCTTAATTTCAGCATGCTGAGGCAAAAATTCAGATACCTGTTGTTCTTTTAATGACCTGTTTTCAGAATTATGCACTGCTGTAACACTGTTAGTACCTTGCTCTGATACACCATAACTAGAGCTGTTAAACTCATTGTTTAATGAATTAAGTCTGTCAAAAGGCACATCCCATGGTTTGGTTTGCTGAGTCACACCACTTTGACTACATGGCTCTAAATGCATGTTACAGTCTTCTGAAGGGCTCATCTGAGCAGTATTTTTAATAGTACTTGTACCCGTCGTTGGCTGCTTGCTGCTAACAGCTCCAGTTGGAGATGATGTAAAGTTTGACTGCAAACCTGACATACTACTTTGAAAATCTCTTTCAAGCACGCTACACGGTAGTTCTGGTTTAGGAGAAGTGCTAGCGTAAGTCTGAACTGATGGAAGAGCATTCTGATTATTTTCTTCTGATATTCGAGGCTGTTTGCTGTGTTCAGAAACAGCAGCAGGCATGCTGCATCTTTGAACCTCTACAACAGGTCTACACTCATTTAAAACCAGTTTAACATCTTCAACAGACGCTGATCTAATGTACGTTGGTGGAAGCCTGTTTGTGAAAGGTGGCTTAATGCGATCTGGCAACTCAGCAAGACCATCCGTCTCCTTTTCAAGAAGGGCTGGTGATTTGGCACTTGCCAAAAATGGTGATTGTGAAAAAGACATTTGGGAATCAGAACCTTCTAGCATGAAGTCTGAATCATATTCGACTACAGGCCTTGGAGTAGTTACTGTGGTATGGCAAGAATCCTCAGAGCTTGCAACTGAAACTACAGACACTGATCTGGAGCTCAGACCTGTCTTTTCACTTTCTGATTTGGGGGATCTATTTAAATTATCTAAAACCAATGAAGGCTTTATAACATTGACACTTCTCGTATCTACTGATTGTGATCTATTACTTGTAGCGTCTTTCTGCTGTTTTTCTTTCATACAAACATCAGGCAATTCTGAGCTCTTTGAACGAATCAGTTCTTTGCTTTTTACTTCAGCTAATGACTGTTTTGGTTTTTCTTTCATCTTATTAAGTTCTAAACAAGCACGGTTTCTTAAACGTTCCTTTTCTTTCTGTTTTATTTTTTCTTTATGTTTTCTATGCCACTGCTCTATTTCCAGATCTTTAAGGCTAAGCATTCTTTCAAAACTAGTTTGCATTAAATCATCATTGACTAATCTTTTTTCTTTAGGTCGAGCATCCTTTGGTGCAGGAGCTGGTTTAGGCTTAAGTTTCTCATGTTCAAGTTTCAGTTTAAGTAAACTACTTTGATGCAGTTTATCTTTATGCTTGTCTCTCTCTTTGTATCGGTCTATATCTTTATCTTTTTTATCTTTCTCTCTACCATCTGGAGTTTTCAACAAATCATCTTTCGTTTTTTCTTTCGAAGATGACAGCTTGTCATGCACTGGTTTATTACTTTCTGTAATACTGCATCTCCTTTCCTCTTGCATGTGTTTTGAGTTTGCTGCTGTTGAGATCTCCTTGTCTTTGGATTTATCTTTTTTTTCAAGTTCCTTTTCTTTGTCTTTAGTTCTATTCTTTTCTGATTTAGTATATTCAGATTCTTTTTCAGACTGTTTGGCTTTTCTTTCAGTACAGTGTTTTTCTTTGCTTTCAGCCCAATGTCTGTCTTTATCAGCCTTTTCCTTATCATGCTTCTTATCAATTTTTTCTTTATTTCTTTCTTTGTCATCGAGTTTTTTAAGAGTACCTGTGCTTTTTATTTTATCATTTTCCTTATGGCATCTTTCCGCTTGCTGGAAATTTGGCTTCTCTTTTACTTTCTCTAAATTTTCATTTACTTCTGATTTTTCTTTCTCCATCTTGTATTCATGTTTTACCTTTTTCTCTTTTTCTCCATTTTTTCTTTCTACCTTTTCAACATCTTTATCTTTGGCTGAGGTTCGCTTTTCAGTCTTTTCTTTATTTTCCTTTAAATTCTTTTCCTGCTTTTCACTATCTGTTTCTTTTTCTGTTAAATGCATGCTGGCTGCCTCATCTTTAACACCAAAGCAGAACAATTCTATTTCTTTATCTGCCAGCATAATTTCTTTTTCTTCTTTTGTGTCTTTTATTTTTTCATCCTTGAGAAACTTCTCATTTTCCTTTTTGTTCTTCTCTTTCTCTCTCTCCTCTTTAGCATTTCTCTCTTTCTGGAACTGTCTCTCCTTAACTAACTTATCTTCTTTTGCCACAGCTTTTTCTAGCTTTGATTTTCTGTCTGAAGATAGAGATTCATGCTCTATATTTAACAACGTATCTTCATTTTCATCACTTTTGAAAAAGTTCTCTTTCCAAAATTCTCTGTCAAACTCAATACTTCTTTGAACCTCTTTAACATTATCTTTATGTTTATGTTTTTCCTTCTCCCCATCCTGTTCCTTTTTGTGCTTGTCCTTTTCTCTTTCTTTGTGCCTTAATTTATGTTTTTTAAGTGTTTTACCTTCCTTGTCAATCTTTCTCAGAGTATACTCTGAATTCTCAAGTGTTGAGCTATTATCTTCCTCTTTAATTTTAGGACTAGATTTTTCACCAAATTCTAAGTGAAAATCTTTCTGATGATGCTTGCTTTTTTCTTTGTGCTTGCAAGATTTGCCACTAGAACTTTCTACTAGATATTCAGACTCAGTGTTGTGATCATACCGAACTAATTCGGATTGCAATGTTATTTCAGAACCTCCTGGTGATAAGCAAGTTTTGGTGTTTTCTTGCTTTAATGGTGTTGATTGCTTTTCACTTAATCCACAGGGATGCTTTGGAGATTTGCCAGCAGTGATATGAAACAGATGTAAAGAAGAATCTTCTTTTGGGGTAAAAGCCTTCTTAAAGGTTTCTTCCTCTCTGGTTTTATCTAAAGAATCTAACGCAGAAGTAGCTATATTTGTTACTCTAGCATTTTCTTTTTCTTGCTTTAGTTCTTGATTCTCTTTATTTTTGCTCTGATTTTTTACTTTCCTTTTAACTTTGCCTTTTTGCTTGTGTTCATTTGTAACCACGTATTCTTTCTTCACTCTTACATCAGAATTTGATGTCTCTGAAATAGAGCAAGGAGAGACTATCTTCTTGTCCTGAAGTATTTCTTCATCTGAACTTTCAGAACTTGAATACAGAACTCTAGATGATTTCTGCTTTTTGCTTTTAAATGATTTTGAAAAGACAACTTTTTCTTGTTTCACAAATAAGCTGTTCTTTTCAACTTCAGTCTCATCCTCTTTCCTTAGGTCTTTTCTAAGAATGTGTTTGTCATCGATCATTTTTTTCATTTCATCTTCATCATCATCTTTAAACTCATACTCATCAAGAGCAGATGGAAGTGGTGCCTTACTAGGGACCATCTGTTTGCTGTCATTGGCTACAGAGTCCTTTTCTGCTTCTGAATCAATATTCCCCTCTACACTGGAAGGATTTACAGATGGAGCTTCTTCAGAATCTAGTGAAAGAAAATCAAAAATTAGGTCAATATTGATGGGAGATTCTTTACACTTTAGTTTAGGACAAAATAGTTCAGTTCAGCAGTCATACTTCTATACAAATGAAAAAAGAAAAAACCACTCAAACCACACAATAAGCCTTCTCACTAGAATTAAGTTTTTTAAGAGAAAACGAATGGTCATGAAACCAAAGTGCTCCCCACACTGAGCTCTCACTCAGGTATGTAAAAATATTAATTAGCATTTATGTCCCAATCTAATTACTTTAAATTTTGTAACCCGCATCTATTATGCATAATTCCTGCATAACCTTTCTCAAGAACATCCTACTATGATGACTCATTCCTCTAGAAATTTATCAACTCTTATACTCTTTAACAACTAAACTATGTTCCTCCACGTGAACTATCTGGTCATGTTTCAACGGCAGATAAGCTTTTATTCTTAAAAGACAAGAAGTTCCTCATGTAAAGAAATTCCCTCATGAATCTTTATGCACCTTATACAGACAGCCTAAGTAGACTATGCTGTAATTCACTGCAACTGGTCTCTGCTATATGAGTGCATAGCACGGAGCAAGTATGTTGTACTGGAGGTCCTGGACTTCCAAGTCCAAAATGGAAACCTCTCAACTGTTCCTCAAATTAAATTTTAGGAAACATAGGGATCACCACCTGATCATATGAAGATCTAGAACTCCAAAATCTTTAAAAAGTATTTCTGGATGTATTGTTCCCTCCAAATAAGGTTCCAAGTCAAGTCTCTTCAGCTGAACCTCTAAGTTTGTTTTTTAAAAAGAACTGAATGTGGTAATATTCAGCACCATGGACTAGAGATTTAACATACTGAATAAAAAGTAAGAGAAGAGTTTGAAATAATAGTGTAAGGAAAGTGATGAAGCAATTTCAATGCATTAAAAGTTTGAATGAGGAAAAAAAATGTATGTTCTGCTGCAAGATTCCCCCTCATTTCCAGTAGGATTCTCTGTGGACTAACTGCCAGTATACAATGGTTAAGAAGACACTTACCTTGACAGCAGGCTTCTCCACTACTTTGTATTCAACAAGACAGTATCAACAAAATAGATTCCAGAAGTCCCTTATATCTTCTATATTATGTGTAGCACCCAGAACATATTAATTAATTCTGTGCTACCAGTTTTTTATGTATTCCCCTCCCTCTCTCATATATACATGCCATCATCTTCCTGCCTTAACTCTAACCACTCCTTGTAACTTGCCTGTGCCTTCCCTTCACCCTTTTCCTACAAGGTAGTTTCTGCTTCTCTCTTTCATGTCCCTATTTATTTTGCTCTTAACAGTCTTTCCCCATTGCAAACACATCAGAGAGCTTACTCCTTAATGACCAAAGGTAAAGCAATGGAAGTACAGGAGACGGATCACATATTCTCTAATCCTGACTGCTTGAGAAACTGCAGAGAACATTCTGCTCCTCTTGGAAACCAGCCCATGGAAACTAAGCAATACCCTACACAGACAACTGTTGAGGAATCAATTGCTAAATAGTAACAAGTTTCTATTATGCATATGTAAAAATATTTTTCTTAAGATTAATGATTTGGCTAAGCTTAAGTAGATTCTGTGGAGCAATGCCATGACGGTCCCTTAAAAAAAGAACTACTATGCACTGTATTTCAGGCTATTCTTCTAATGCCAAAAAAGTTTACATCATTATTAGCTCTACACAGGGCAATATGACTTTTTTTTTTTTTTTGCTTGAAGTATAGCGAAACCTTGAATAGAAAACATTCCTAGGGGGTTGGTTTTGGGGTCTTTCTGTTCATTTGTTTAGTTGGGTTGGTTTTGGGGTTTTTTTTATTGTCAGGGAAAAAGGAAATGATTTTAACAATCATGTGACAAGATGCTCTCCCTCATGTAACTTTCACAGAATGGCTGAGGTTGGAAGGGACCTCTGGAGGTTACCTTGTCCAACACCCCTGCTCAGGCAAGGCCACCCAGAGCCAGCTGCCCAGGACCATGTCCAGGCGGCTTTTGAGTATCTCCATGAATGGAGACCCCACAGCCTCCCTGGGCAACCTGTGCCAGTGCTCAGTCATCCTCACAGGGAAAAAATGTTTCCAGCTGTTCAGAGGGAATGTCCTGTGCTTCAGTTTGTGTCCATTGCCTCTGGTCCTGTTGCTGGGCACCACTGGAAGGAGCCTGGCTCTGTCCTCTTTGCACCCTCCCTGTAGGTATTTGTACACATTGGTAAGATCTGCCTGAGCCTTCTCTTCTCCAGGCTGAGCAGCCCCAGCTCTTTCAGACTCTTCTCACAGGACAGATGCTCCAGTCCCTTCACCACCTTTCCGGCCCTCCACTGGACTCTCTCCAGAATGTCCATGTCTCTCTTATAATGGAGAGCCCAGAGCAGGATCCAGCACTCCAGCTGTGGTCTCACCAGTGCTGAGCAGAGGGGAAGGATCACCTCCCTCGACCTGCTAGCAACACTCCTAATGCAGCCCTGGATACCACTGGCCTTCTTTGACGCAAGGGCATTTTGTGCCACTGATCACCACCCTCTGGGCTTGGCCATTCAGCCAGTTTTCAATCCACCTCATTTCTTTTATTCAAAAGAACCTGAATTGCTGAAGACTCTGTGAAAAGCAGAAGGAAAAGTTCCTCCCTGGCACTCGAGCAAGTTACTCATGATCAAGAATCTTTTGCTTCCAAGGAGATAACAGCTCTTTCTGTGCCCCAAGAGGTGATACCTGCTCCTTAATCTGCAGAAATACAGTAGGGGCCAAGAATTACTGCCTCCATGTAAGCAAGCTACTATCTGGTCACGTTCACAAACCAGTGATTCACCCACTGGCAGGGACTTTTTACTGACTAAGTGTAACTAAGTTACACCCATGTGAGACACTGATTCATCTACTAAGGGTGTGAAATAAGTGACTTTAGGGATATTTCCCCCCAAGAAGACCTCTCAGAAACCACTTTGTATCATAATAAATGTGCTACTTTCTCTGTATCTTTCTCTGGTAAAACCACCATTCCGAAGTAGGGTTGATTTGGAGAACGGGAAAGGCTTATTAAAGAGAGAGAGAGAGAAAAGAAAAAAAACCAAATCAGAATAAATATTGCAGATAATTCAACTGAAAGATTTGAAAACTACCTCTAAAACTTAAAGTGGAAAACAACCTTAGCAATAGCAACTGCTACCTGCAGCAACTCTTAACAGCTAACACTATATAAAAGATTAATATCACCTAACTTCAGGTTAACTAATGCAACTGAAGTATGCAATTAAATGGCTACTTTTACCTGAGCAACTGTCCTCATCATCAGAGATGGGCACCTCCCTTTTCAATAGCATTTCCAACTCTTCAGTTTCAGCAACATCAACCGGTCTCTCCCCATGCTTATTGGCTTGAAATGGATTTCCACCATGTCGAAGCAACAGCTTCACAATCTGCAGCATTAAATAAATTAACTTTTAAGTTTTCCACAACATGTTACTTGACCAGCAAAAAAACCTTCCATTGCACACAAAGTGTGGATAACGTGATACGCAATCCTAAACTCCTACCTATTAAATTGAGACTGCAAAGCAAAACTTCAGCAACTAGAATGCAAAGTCCAGGTATTGATAATCTGCTCATTAAAAGAGGTAATATAATAGGGAAGACTAAAGAAAGTTGTTCTGTTACACAGACTAACATCATCATAAAAATAAACAACAGTGGCCTTTTGTTCTTGCTGTTCTAGCAGTTCCTCACACAATTCACGTGGTTGCTCACCTACCAAGCTCTCTACTCCTCTGCATTCAATTCACCCCCTTGCTCCAGATTTTTTAGCACTTAACTCTAAGGAACAGGAAAAGTTTTTCCAAGTAGCAGTACTATTGGTTTCCACAGCATTTGAGAAAAGCCCTGACAGAGATCCAAGCATCTTATTGGAGGAGCAAACTACCCCCATCCCCAACTGAATACAATACAGCAAAACCATCAACTTCTCTACCATCAGGGGAAAAAAACCATTGTCAAAGCTACAATGATACCAAGGCCACCACATTTTCAGCATAGTATCCAGTATTAATTACTTTTTTTCATTCCTACATGCTAAGAGTGGGGAAATTCAGTAGAGTGTGATACGGTAACATGAAACTTCAGAATTTTTCTCATACGTAATGTAGTGAGATGGTCACAGATATGTATACTGATACCAGACCAGCAAGAGGTCGTGTTCTCCAAATCTCTACCACAATTTTATGCAAGTTCAATCTAAAGACCCAACTTTTGTTTAGATACCCATAAGAAACAGGTACTAAATAGTTAATAAGAATTTCACAATCAGATTATCATAATTATTTTCTCTACCCTTTCCAGAATATCGTTTCAAACTGAACGTCTTGTTTGGAAGGTATACATAAGGGATAGTTTCTATTTTTAACTTTATATAGCTGATCACACATGAAGTAATGAAATAAAAGAGACATAAAAGGAGAGCACAGTCATTTCTGCATCTAGGTTGCAGAAAACAAGAACAATTTCAGAAATTACTGTAAAATACCTGAAGTGCTCCATTTATCTTCTCTGCTAGGTTATTGGTAATTTTTTTTCAAAAATAAAGAATATATATACATCAATGCTCTATTTCAAAGTTCATGAACAAATATATAAAAATAAATGTAGGGTATACAACTTTAAATATTTTACATATATATAAAAATACTTGATATATATATATAAAAAGCATATTTTACCTTCCTATATGTACAGAAAGAAAAAAATTTCCCCAAACAGTATTCTGTTTGGAGACATTTTTCTTTTGAGAATTCTATACAGTAGAAGTCTCGCTTAAAACAAAAAGTCAATAAAATGTTTATTTATTTAAAAAGTAAAAGCTCTTAATACTGAAGAAAACAGATACTGGTAGAAAATAGTTGGCAACTGAAATAGGATGAAAAGCAAGATGAAACAAAGAAAAGCGAAACAACTTTAAGATGCCCCCAAACCAGCAGAAGCAGAATTATTAAACCATATGAGAGTAATCAGGACAGTTAGGATTTGTTGTAAAGACAGAGCATTTCAAGCCACTTATTTAGTCCTCTCCCACTCTCTCAGCAAACTCACATTTCTATGCCCACTACTAGCAGAATCATGAAGTGGCGTGTCATCATCCAAGCCCTGTGTGTTCACATCGGCTCCCGCTGCTATCAGGACTTTAGCAACATCGTAGTAACCGACATTACAAGCTTCATGCAGTGGTGTCCAACCTATAGTGAAGAGTGGTAAGTGTGAGTTTGAAAGGTCAAAGATTTGTTTTTTTCTCCTGTGCTTCTATCACCTTGAAAAATTTCAACACACACTCACACATAGTAGTTGGCAGGAAGGTAATGCCATCTCTCTGATGAACAACACACGCTTTATCAACGTTAAACTTCATGCCAACAAACTCCAAGTTTTACTGTGATTAAATTGAGCACAGAAATCACTAATCAAATAGTAAAAGACAAAATGTGACACAAAATCCCCAAGCTAAACATGTTAGAAATTCTTTGACTAGTGAACATTTGAACAGTGTTAGGTGTATATATATATAGAAACAATTTGAAAGTATTGGAAAGAATAAGTATGGCAAATTATCATAACCAGTGCTGCTTTAGAGCCACTGAACATGTAGCAGGAATCACTAATAACATTCAGCAGCTATTAGTCTAGATAGCAAGCTAATCATCGTCAGAGAACACACTCCTGATGCTTTCTAGAATATTAGTCATTTTTAGCAATTTTGATTTCCACATTGATAATCTGAAGTTCAGAGCTCATTTTTTGTAGCAGAGCCTCAACTGAAGATAACAATCAACCCACACAGGCTATATTCCTTACCTAAATCTCTCCTCCCCAACTTGATGCCTTGGACTTCATAGATGCCCTGAACTTCCAGCCTGCTGTTGATGCCTTCTCAAGGCCCAGTTTTGGGAAGGCATTCAACTTTTGTTTCCAACATAACCAGGGCAAGTCTGGAAGAGTTTATTCACCTGAATTCTGCATCTAACAAATAATGCATCTAATCAGTATGTCCATGAAGAGGAGGTACAAGAACCACCCCCTGATTTATATAATCCCTCATAGTAAGGTAACTTCTCATCTTCATGTCTCACTCAACTTCTCACCTGCCACTCATTAAACTAAAAAAAAAAAAAAGAAAAAGCTTCTACCTCAGTCAGTGGCAAAACACTTCTTCCTGATCTTTGTATACAAAATTTTCCCTTCAATCACTCACATCCAGCACTGCCTGGCTACCACCTCCTTCTTTCCATTTTCTTATAGTTTGCCTTTTTCCCACTCACCAACAATGATGATGCTCTTCTGCTCTCAGCCCTCTGATCCCTCTCTTCTTCCCTCTTATTAATTCTCTCTGTAATTCATTCTTCTCCATGTTTTACTGCTTTGCTTTTTTATCCTGTCACAATATCCAGCCTGCCAACTCTAGTCCTGGCTTGCTCTCAACATCTGTTTCCTTTACTCTTGTTCTCACACAGCAGTATCATTCTGGCAGATATCCCATGAGCAGGGTTACTTCCCCCATTACTAATTCATTTTCTGCTTTGTTCTGCCAATTTCTTAGCTAAAAAACTCTAAACTTCACTGCATCCGAAATTCTTACTTTGCTCCACCCATGACTCACTGCTCAAATCCTCCCCCTCTTCTTGACTTTTTCCTCTGCACAGGATTTTGAAGCTCAGCCACCTCTGCTACTCAATTTCGATTACCAATGGAAAAGTATCTCACTTGATCCCAAACATGTCCTCCAGAGTTCTGAATAAAGCCTCTAACAACTTGCTTCCCATCAATTCTCAGAACCAACTCTCAATCATTCTCCTCATCCTTTCATTGGTCTTTAAAATTAAGTATCTGTACTGAGTCAGGCTGGGATGAAGTTATGAAGTTAACTTACTTCATAGCAGCCCACAAAGTGCTGTGCATTGCATTTGGGGTTAAAACAGTGTTCATAACACACCAGTCTGATCCAAACTGACCAAAGGTGTATTCCATACCATACAATGTCATGGTCAGCAATAAAAGCTCAGGGAAAGGAGAAGGAAGGAGGGATGTTTGTAGTTATGGTGTTTGTCTTCCCAAGCAACCATTGTAACTGCTGAGGCCCTGCTTCCCAGGAACTGGCTGGATGTTTGTCTGCTGATGGGAAGTAGTGAATGAATTAATCTTTTTCCCTTGCTTGCACATGCAGCTTTTGCTTTTCTTATTAAACAGTCTTTAACTCAACCCACAAGGGCTTTTTTCCATCTTATTTTCTCCCTCTGCACTGTGGAGGGGGGGGAGTGAGAGAGCAGCTGGGTGGGCGCCTGGCAGCTGGCCAAGGTTAACCCACTACATCTCTTCTTGAAGTGTTTCTATTCTTGCTGTGATTTATATGGGTTTGACTTCCCTTGAACTTCCCCTGCCTTTTCTAAAATTGCTCTTTTCAACAAGTTCTCACCTCCCCTCTCAACTTCTCTGAAGATCCCCCTGGGTTTTACTTCTGCTTCCTTTTTCTTCCTTCTCTACAAATGAGTCCTGGGCAGCCTCATCTTCAAACATAAATTCAGCTACCCTCTGTACACCCAGAAATCACTCATATGTTTCTTAACTAAAATCAAGATTTTAGCACATCTCATTAATCTCTTGATGTCAAGTTTGAGCTGACCACTAATTGTACCATATAATTCTTAATTTCTCTCACTTGGGCCTGCTACCTCAGGTCATCTCACCATTCCCATTGAAAGTATAATTTTCCTTATAACCATTCAGACCCATAAACTGAGCATCTTTAGCAGGCTTCACTGTAGGTCTGTCAAAACTCTCATTCAGACCTTCATTATGTTTCTGTTTCTATTATGCAATGACTCGAAAAACTTGAAACTCCTAGTGTTGTCAGTTAATAATACCAGCGAGTATTCTCAATATTCTCTTTATTCCCTTGCGATGCCCTCAGCTCCCCACAAATTTTGTCACCTTTTCTTCAGCATTACCCTTTGCATTGGGAGCCCAGTCTTTCTGAACATCACCAGAAGCAACACGGCTCTTTCTCATACTTATTTCCTCACTTTCCCACGATCCACTTCTACTACGAATGCAAAAAAGCCAGCATTTAATGGCTAATGTTGAGAGGTAGAATATTAGGAGCTGTTCATTATGCTGTTATAATGTGCACTTGACACTTGTATTATTTTTAGAGTTGTCCTTGTATCTAAGGGAGAAAGGTCTACTGAAACCTGTCTTTTTATAAATGTCTCTTAGAACCCAACCTCACAACCACCTCTGCACCAATCCTTTATCCTCTGATTTAGCTTTCCTTCCACTCTGTTCCCTCCTCACTACCCCAACCCCCCACTATGCCCTAAATGTCTACCCAATACTCCGGCTCCTAAGTCTTACACCCCTTTACACTGGCTGAGAAAAACCCAGCAGGTACTTTGGCTTATCTCAGTACGTAAATGCATTTAATTTGGTGCCTGGCCAATCAACAGCTGGCAACTACTGAACTCAGAACTGCAGGTTCTGTCTTCTGTGGAAGCAATACTTTGGGGATCTCATATTTACTCTGCTGGAGATTTTTTACTAAATTGTGTGGAAACTTAACTACTGTGAGAGTATCAAAAGCAAAATAGGCAAAAGTTTGCCAGCAGGTTCCAAAAAATTATTTAGGAGGTTTTGCAGACAGACAGGCAGCACAGACATTTCCTTATAGAAAGGTTACTAAGCAGATACTAAGAAAAGTAAAGAAAGATACCAAATAAAGGATACTAAAAATATGGTACAAGTTACAACTTACCTTAAAGTTTATCAATCAGTGCTGGTATCACAGCAGATACTGGCATATCAAAACTAGCATTAACCTAGCAGGACTAGATGACAAGTGCAAGCTATACCACACCCGTACATTAAAGTGCTACCACCTTCACTGTTACTAAACTTTACATCTCACACAGCCTACAGACCCATTATCAGTTACTGACTTTGCCTAGTACAATTCTACAAAGTTCAGCAAGTGTGCACATATATTTATTTTTTATATATGCCTAGTGTGCAAAGGCCCTGGTCGCAACTGAAACATCCAGGTATTATTATACCATTCTAATAATATACTATGTACTACAGTGTCCTAGGTACTACCACTGCCATCAGAAATAAAAACATGATTTGAAATTAAATCACTGACAACTTCAGCAGTTACATTTGATTTGTACAGTTTAGAGAACATGTATCAACTTACCTGCAAAATCTTTTACATTCACATTTGCACCTAAACTGATTAGCTCCTTAACCTGTTTAACATCCCCTCGAATTGCTGCCATATGTAGAGGAGTTTCCCCTCGTTCATTTCTTTTGTTAACTTTGTCTTTTTGTCTTGAAGAGGAGCTTGAAGTTTTCTTTTGTGTTGGCGTTGTTTGTAAAGGATGATTTAAGGTGGAATCTACAACACAAGTTTTTTAATGGTCACCAAGTTATTTAACACTATTTTTACTTCATCTCATTTTAACAAATGTATTCAAAGACTACAGTTATCATTGAATAGTTATAGTTAAATGAAGGATGCATTTGACACTTCACATGTACCAACATAATGCCTATCTGCAACGTGCAAAAGGGTGTTTTGCACAATGTCACTATTTTTAAAGTGGGTTTCAACGACATATTAAGTCTATCCAAAATACAAGGTTCACATACTCTGGTATAAATTCTGCTGAAACAATACAAAGCATCACTGTGCTGATCAGTAACGACACTGCTTCTCTGTCCTCCAGCACACTTCCGCTGTATTTTTATGTAGCTGGATGTCAGTTTAAGGAATTACTTGTGCATTGTACTCCCTGCACCTTCTCAGTTGTGCCACCACAAATGTTTTTGGGTGGACTGGACAGTAAACTACTATTACTAAATTTTCTCAGTATTTTCTCAAAACTAAGGGGAGCCATAAAGCCAGATTTACACAAAAGGAGAAACTGCAGTAAGACAGCATGTATTGTATTCTTCTGGTAGTCTTTGGTTACAGGGAGTCAGTTAAAATATCATCTTCTGTAATTAAAGTTATTAACATATTTGACAGAATATATGCTTCTGACAAAAGAGTGCTTTATGAATATAAATATATACTGAAATAATAGAATTCTAGCTAAAATATTTTCCTTCAAACATTATTCTATTGAATAGTGCCTATTAATTAAAAGTGAAATCCCTAACCAAAGCAGTCTTGTTCTATTTCAGTAACAGTTTAAATAAAAGTATGCAATAGTTCAGGCAATGTTTGTAGAGGTTTGATGGAAAGAAGAGAACCTAGAAGTTCCAACTTCTGCAACTCTTATAATTTGCCACAGAGAGCTAAAGCGTATCAGTCTGCAGTTTCCATCTTCATAATTCCTTGAGTTTAATCTCTCAAGCAACTGAGAACAACATATCCATGGGCTAGGGACTCAAAGGTTTTCATATATGGGGTAGACTTCCCTGGCCAGAGAGACTAAAGAATATCCTTTTTACCCCACAAACTATTCCAAAGTCTGAGGAGCTTTTTAAAGATACCTACTCTTGCCATTAAATTGGCTTGCCTTTCTCTACATAGATTTTGTTTTAAACATAGCAGGATATGTAACGGGCACCAAATTCTTAAGGAAATGTAGCCACTCACTTTTAAACGCCAAATTTGTAAAAACATTACATGGGTAGAACATAGACATACATAAAGACTTTTAAAATACAACTGAATCAAGGTAAGTTTGAGGTTCTGAATTAAAAACAAGGTGTTTCCCCACTCCCACTAAATCCTATGGAGATGAATGATCCCGTTTCCTTCTAAATTAAAATCCTGCTCCAAGTGGAAGCAATGAGACAGCAGTTAAACTTCATGAAAAACAGAGAGTACTTCAGGTTTTAATTAATGCATATGGAACAGTGTTTGAGAGGCAAAAATAATCAAAGGAAGAAAAGAGATTTTCAGGTTTTACAGATATCATAATGCAAAGCTTTGCACATAAATACAGAAGGTCAAGAATTTTTCAGCAGATGTCTCGTCAATGCACAATAGAATTACGAATAATTTTAAAAAATTTCAATAAAAAAGCAAGGATTGTTGAAAACCAGCAGGGTTCAGAATACCGTTATTAGAACAGAATTAAACCAGCAGGAGGAAGAAAACTGTTAACTTCGTAAGATCACCTGGACTGTTGTCTCTTGCTGTCATCTGCATGAGAAGTGCCATCTGTTTGCGCTCTGACAGAGGATAACCAAAAAGAATGCTAACTGGTGTTGATTTCTTATTTCCAGCATCCTTCTTCATTTTCTTTTTTTCCGGACCTTCCTTCTCTGGAAATATTAACATTTAAAAACTCAAACTGCTGTTCTATTAGAACATTTTTCTAGAAATAAAACAGCTTTTTAAGGTATGTGAACTGGTGATTGGTGGCAGGTGATGAAAACCAGAAATTGCATCTCTAATTTGCTGCATTTGCATTAGTTTTGGTTACCTGTTCTAATCAGGATAATAAGCTACTGAGTTAAAGCACTTAAAGCTATAAGGAGGATCACTAAGAATTTCTAAAAGATGAAAAACCTGTTTCCCAGCAGGAAGACTATATATGTCACAACTTTAATTTTCAGAGAATCAAGTCAGGCTCTTAAAAAATTTTGTAAGATCAGCTAGTCAACTTTCAGCCTTGAATACGGGTCTGAGACTGTGCTCTACTCCACTTCTCTCTGGACACCATGTTAAAAATTAGAAAAGACTTTTTAATACTGGTATTTGTTAGGTAATTGGATAAAAGATTGTGTGTCTCAAACACATCCTGTTACTTCACCTTAGAGCAATTTCTTCTCCAAAATTCATATCCTTCAAAAACATACACCTATTTTATATACATAACTTATTTCCTTTTATGAATATTTATGGTAGTTGTTTAATATTTCATGTCCAAGTTTTAAACCAGGAGCTAAAATTACACATCTAAATAAACAGACCATTTCTAAAGCTGCTCAGTACCTACAAACTCCCACAGATCTTCAGACTGGTTAAATGTGTTCTGAAATCAGACAACTTTTTAATACCTAATGGATTTCAAAACTAGAATTTTATTTGTGTAATTTGGAAACTTTGGTCCATGTCTTCTATTCTTTTCAAAAGTTCTTCCTTCATTTTTCTGTATAAAGGTCTCCTAAACCAAAACACAGGCATTTAGATTAAAGTATGATAGAAAACAACTGATTTGTGATTAAGTAATTTCAACTAAATCACTTTTAACTGGAGCAGTATTTAACCATCATAACATCAAACAAGTACAAACTTTCAATGCATAAAATTTCTTTCGATACAACTGTTTTCCACATATCTCCCTACCTGGTCATTATTGTTTAACTGTATTTTCTAGACACATTATTAATTTGCATTTATGTGTAGTGAAGACCGTTCATCTTCTGTAATTATCTCATCTTTCCAGGCAACTGCTCTTTTTCTGTCTTAACAAATTCAACATTCTATATTTTGTAAGCAGCTTATATTACTTGCGTGTTAGATCTATAATCTCTTTTCTTCAGAGCCCCTAAGATTACTGCTTGGATGTAAAAGATGGCTTAAGGAACCTTAGTCACATATATGGTGACTTGGAATTAAAATTTTTTGAAAGAATTAAAAAATTTTCCAACCACCAACATCAAGAAGGAATGGTCTGAAGAGTAACAGATTCAATCAACAAAAATGACATCTCCAAACTCTGAGCAGATAATTCCCTTCGTTCTCTCCTTAAAAGCCCATGTTCAGTATTAGCTTTTCCAGAGACCCTGCTCACTCTACTGCAACCTCTCCTTTTGGAAGCTTCCCTACCAACCACATTCCCTTTAAGCAGCCAGTCAGGACTCTGAACCCTACAGTCACGAGTAAACCCAACTCACCCTCCAGGCTGGACTACTGACCACAAAGACAGGGACAGAATTCAGTAAGGATGTCTATTGCCTACTTTCTCCTCTGTGGCTGGCTGATGTGCTAACACCCACACAGCAAGCAAGAACATGAAACAAAGCCGAGATCTAAAAATTACAATGTGGAATATGTAATAAATTAAAGGGGGCAGAGGGGAAAGATGTTGGACTGATTAATCATACTCGGCCATACTAGTATGCTAGAATTTGGCTGGGAATTGGTTGAGGCTTGGTTGGGGTTGTTACTATTAGTTAAATAAACCTGGTTGCCACACTGACCTTTTTAATTCTTTCTGTAATAAGTTATTTCATCTTATTCTTACTGTGACTAACTACCATCTGATGAGGCACTGTTCATCCGCTTTTAGTTCATCTTAGTATTTTGGGCCATACTAAAAAAAAGAGTGGAAATGCAACTGAGCTACAGTCAAGGTTGGGGAAGAATTGTATTTTTATTACTGTCCGTATGATTATACTGGTCTCCCAGTTTCCCTTCCTAAATCTCAACCTTAAAACACCTGTATGAAAACTTCATTAAAAAAAAAAATTTGTTATCTTCAAGAGCAGAAAATCTTAAAACAGAAGACTCCACTGAGGCAAACTTCACTAACCTACTGCAGACAGCCAAAAATTAATAAAAATTACAAATTAGAAGCTTAAGTTCCTTTGAGGTTCCTAACCACGTACCATTCCCTTTTTCATTAAGCCCAAACTGACTCTTTTTGCTTTAGATTTTTTCCACTTCTGCCTTAGGCCCCCTCTGTGGTCCTCCTTGTGTCATTCATTTCCTCTCAACTCATCTTCTGCCTTCCTACCCTTCTCTAAATCCCATCTTCTAGGTTTGATTACATACACAGACTCTAGTAACACAATGCTGTAGAGGCACAGGAAGGCACATAATTAGTGCACATTTTGAATTCCATAATGACCAAATAAGAAATACATGATTTTACAGACTAAACAATTATGAGCAAGACTATTTTAAGAATGGAAAGCTACAGACCTATGTACATATTAAAAAAACCCTACAAATGTATCATCATGTTTAAAAAGGAAACAAGATCCCTTTTACAGAGTAATTGATGAGATTTTTTTCTGAACTACATTCATTTCATACTGCTGAATATCTAAAAATTCATTCAATATCCAAATCAACACTACTGTTCTATTGGTAGAATGTCTGCATAGGAAAATTTAAATAAAACCTAAAATGAAATTGTACTTTCCCATTTTCACTGCAAATATGCTGTTCTCTCTCCAAGGATAATGTACATCGTACCCTTCATTGACTAATTTACTATTTCCATCAAAACAACACATTTCAGTTTGTCTGGCATGATCTACTGTTTCTTAGCTTGTGTTATTTACTGCTCCTGATTCTTTTCTTGAAAAACACATTCATTTCCATTCTGAATTATTCCTTACAATTTTATAGCTATACTCAGTTTGAGAAAATAATACATCAAAATAAGTGAAATAAATTTTTTGGTGATCTAGCTTTTACCTTTTTACTATACTGTGTACTTTTCCAGGTATTTTTATCTGGTGGGTTTTAGGTTTGTTTGGGGTTTTTTAAAAATAATTTTGTTAGCAAAGCCTACTAAGTAAATGAGTTTGTTGCCATCTCACGTTTAGTATTGTCAAATCACACAAAGATCCTCCCCTATATATTCCAATGAATTCCAGTGGTGGGGCAAGTTATTCTTCTATTATTCTTTATTAACACTGTGTTTGCAAAGCATTTCTAGAGCTTACCAATTAAAAGTACCAAGAAAGAATACAACTGCTCTCACCAAGTTATACTGTAATATGCCCTTAGCACACAAAAAAAGGACACAATTTTATTAAAACTTATGTGAGACTTCATATGTGTTTTCAGTAAATCTAAACAGTTCAATACAAAAAATTAATATGATCAACAACAAACTAAAAAAAAAAGTCTCAGAACTAAAGCAGGTGCATCTGATAATCCATTTACTGGAGCATGTCCTGTAAGAGGCTATTGCTCTTCCCCAACAAGATCTCACGCATATGCCCTGGTTCTGAATGTACAAGTACAGGACAAAAGGGCCAGAAAGAAGCAAAAGGAAGGGAGTAGTGCACGTAGAAGAGAAATTTTTATACACGAAAAAATAAATAAATAACAAAATCAGATTGTAAAAACTTTTTTTTTTTTTTTAAATCCAAGGAAAACAACAATGCAACTATCGATAAAGAAGCTACACAAATCGACAGAAAAATTCTTATAAATTACTGGGAACCCCCATTATGCTTATTGCAGAATATACTGTAAGCTTTGTTTTCACTGCTCCAAGAATATCATCACACAGTACACTATATTTAGCAGGAGAAGACCAACTTCAGAACTTTAACTTTTTAGCTATTCTTTATCTTGTGGTAACAGAAAAGTTTTCACAGCTGTGTACTTGATGTTTATACAATTTGAACAGTTACAACGTCCCTAATAGAGGAATAATATCAGTTTAAGAAATTAAGTTTAGGTAGAATTTAATGTATAAAATTGACTGTTAAAGTCATTTAGGTTTCGGAGTTTTTGTAGATTTTAAGCATCTTCTTTTCAAAGTCTATGGAATACAACTACCTTCTTTTACATTCACTTATCACTTTTTGGTGTTCTTTAGCAGTTAGAAATAGAACATCAGGGAATTTCTTATTTGTTACTAAGAACATAAAAATCAAAACTCTTCAAGTGCCTTCACATTCAATTATCTATTAAATAACCTTCATAATATACATCCAAATCTATCAGGACAAAATTCCGTTTAAGATTTTCCTTTTGCAATGTAAGCTTTTCACCTAACACTTTAAAAAAAGGATTTAAAAATAGCTGAGTTATGTGAAACAGTGATTTAGGTGCATTTGAGCACTTACTTGTAGGAGAGCTTCATGAAATTCACTCACAGTACTTAAACGTACTGAAATGAGAAACATCAGTCATTAGCGATTATTTTAGGAGAATTTATGCATCACAGATTATGTCCCAAGGCACTCAATAACGTAACTTTTTTTTTTTTGATAAATTGTGAATTCCCAATCAAGTAATTTCTAAATGTTTTAGGAAAATAAACTATTAAATAATGTAACGTGTGGATTTCTCAAAACAAACCATGCCAAACTAACAGAATATTCCATTTGGTAAAATAATCACTTTAGTGGATAAAGGAAATAAAGCAAAAAGACCAAATTCAAACATCAGGGCTTATGATAGTCTGGTTTCATGCAAAACTCCTATCATAGTGCAAATTGTAAGGAATACCAGGATTAAGAAATAGGACCACGCAAAGCTAAAATACAAACTGCTTGAACTAAATGCTTCTAAGCAAGTTGTAAGATGGAGTGATATACAACAAAAGACTAATATACTTATTACTAACCACTGTAGCAGACAGGTCAAGACCATCAATACTGCATATGATGAAGTTAAGAGAGACAGAGTTATTAAGATGTGTGTGGATGTAGCAATGTGACTGAAGTTAAAGAGAAGTACACCATGATCGACTGCTGCTTCCTATCCCCAAAGAGAAAGATTAGAATGTGATGAAGAGACAAATCATCACAGTATACTCACAGTATACTATACACCGTAGAGCTATCAAGGTACTATTGCAATACCCAATTAATTAAGTGTATGGCATATTTATTTAACCAAACACACAAACAAAACCACCTCCACTTTCCTGCCTCTAGTCCAAACAACAGTTAAAGAAACTTGTAATAGTTGAACAATAACTCCAGACCCAGCAAGCAAGTGTGTAAACAGCAATAGCTCCACTAACCTCTTGTAACTATGGGAAGCACAAGTATAGAAATTATGTTACTATGATGTACACATACAACAAAAAGAGGTCAGTTGTTTCATTCTTCTGGATGCTAAAAGAAATATGACTGTGCCATGTTTGGACTTCCAAGACAGGAATTGAAGGGGTCAGAAAACAAAACTGAGATGCTACTACAAACAGAAAATCTGGAGAACAACATTTTCAAGGAAAGATCAACAGATTAGCACATTCAGTGTAACTGTAACTCTCGTTGTTCTTCCTCAATAATCAGCTGTGTAATAAGACTACAAAAAAAAAAAAGGCAAAAAAGCTCCTACATTTATCTTCACAATGAAAAGATTTTTCTGATCTGCAGTTATATTTAATTATTATGAAAAATTCAAATTTATCTCTTCATACTAATAAGGTGCAGAAAGCAAACAAACTTGTCCTTTGCAAAAGCAGCACTTGCCTGTTGTTCTTATTCTGATAACCACATCAGAGGTTGTTTAAAAGTAAATAAAGTAAATTAACAAAATTTAAATAATGCTATTTAAGTAGTCTAAATAAGTGATGGCTTCTCAATCAAATTATGGGTTTGGATTGGGAGTCTTCAAATCAGAGAATTTATTTAAAAAGGTATGAAAAATGCTTCTCCTTCTTCTACCAGTCTTAATCAAAGCTTGCGTGTAGAATCCTTCATAAGATTAAGTTATACTAGAAAATTTGCAGTATAAATAAATTTGACTGCAGTATGTATATATCATATTAGCTTTTTGTGGTTGCTCTGATCAAAGAATGGGGATGTGATAGCAGAGCCCTCAGTTTAGGATAGCAGTCCAAACCAGGACAGTGTAACTAATAGGCACACCCCTGCATTAAAAGAAACTGAGAACAGAATGCTGTTGCTTAAAGACAGGTATTTAGTGCCATTTCAGGTGCTGTTGCTGTCTTGCTGGCCTCTTCAGAAGGCCACAGGTCTCCCGTGACTCACTTTATCTTTCAGCCCTGTGCAGACTTCTCAGCTACTGCAGGCATCTCAACTGGCATTGGCTGACTACTTTCAGGCAACTGTACTTGGTCCTAAACACTATGAAATTATTAAGAAAGTAACCTAAAGGCTAAATCTCAAAATATTTATCACAAATTTATTGCAGCAGTTTCTTAGCCAAAACCACTGATTTAAATCTAAATTTAGATTTAGTCCAAGAGGACTAGAATTGTTCTAGACTCCTACGGGACGTGATGTTTGGTTTCAGTCTTGCCAAAGCTGACTGTGTGTAAAATTTACTTCCTGTATAGTTTTGTAGGAATCAAGTTTAAAAATTATTTCCTAATTAACACAATATTCAGTTTGGCTGTTCATGTTCATTATCACTTACAGTTTCTAGACAACACCTGAACCAAAAAAATCCCCCACCACAGAAAGGAACAACAAGTGGAATTGCAGGGGGCAATTTTTACAAAAATAAAGCAGAAAAGACAAAATCTTAGTTTATGAATGAATACTCTGGAGATAGAACTGAGACAGATCTAATGACGTAAAGCTCTAAAAATTAGGTATTCCCATTCTTTGATTGATTTGCCTTCCTAAACAGGATGAAACCCAATTATCATGGGGTTTCTACTATCAGCTAGCAACCCTAACAAGTATCTTGGAGATAAACCATTTATTAAACTATTAATTAAATCAAATTTTTAATCCTTTTAATGACTTTTCTTGATTTTTATTCACCCAGACACATTTTTAGAAGACTCTAAATCTTTAAAAATATTTGAAAATCAAACTCAATAGTCTTATCTGTTACAGAGAAACTATTCAGCAACGCAGTAAGAACTTTTTGCTATTCTGAACTCTGAAAAAAACGTATTGGAAGGCTATTAAAAATAAACTATGGAGAAAGAATAAAATACACCCTGGAACTGTAATTGACAGTGGGAAGAATGGAGTAGTACCAAATATTTTTTTTCAGAATCTTTTCAATTATGAATTGTATATACAACCTTTGGCCATTCCGCTAAAATACCACTACAGATTTTCACAAAGTATCAGAAGAAAATTGAATTTTTTTTTTTAAAAAAAACACCAGCACTGCTGTCTGATAAGAAGCTTTCCATCACCTTTTCTTTTTCCCCTCTGCCTCTGGTTACACTCTCATCTCCAAAAACTTACTTTCTTCCTTCCCAAGTACCATTTGCCATTCTCTGTCCACAGTTAGCAGGGAGACACTTCCATCAGAGGTAACAGTTTAGTCCAGTGACAGCAAACCTTTGCAATGTGTAATGCCAAGTTTGTGTCAGAAGTAGCACCGCATTTCATGATCACTCATGTCAGTCCTAATCCATGTCAGTGACAAACCTGGCACCAGTGTAAGTGGTTAATTCCCACTGGACTAATCTAATTGGTTAGGTACACAATCAGCATTACAAGAACTGTTTTTTCATCCTAGTAATGCTCCTGCCACTAAAGTTTCTGGAAAGCTTTGGTACCAAGTTCCTCATATGTGAAATGGGGTAGTTGCTCTTACCTCCTTACCTTCAGCAGTCATGAAATGGACAACAAGCTATAATGTTTGCTACACGGTAGTTAAAAACTGTATGCCTTTTATTGTTATATTAAGTATTTCTTGCCCCTACTTGAACTGTTTATTTCATCTCCCTGCTGCAACTTGTAACAAAAAGATTTTGTAGTGTGTACATTGTCTTTTTGTGATTACTCTAGGCATTTAGACATGCAATCTTATTTGTGGCAACTGTGACAGTAGATGCTATAGCAAGAGAAACACAAAAAATTACGTTACCTTACAAGATGCTGTAACAATGAATTATTTAAAGTTGATGGGGGTGGGGAGAGATGACAAAAGATTTTCAACACAGAAAATGTTAGATAAGTGCTAAATATTACTTCTAAATATATTTATTTCCATTATGAAAAATAGTTAGGGTCTGATACCAAGCAATAAAACTAATAAAGCAGATTCTGGGAGCATACTTCTAATTTATACATGGTCTTTTCAAAATCAAGTGGTATCATGAATAGTGTAAGAATCTAGAATTTTGTAGAACCACTGAAAACAGAGATCTAAAGCCAAGAGTACTATTTTGTAATCTATTTCAAGTTTGGATTTCATACCATATTCTCTTTACAGTAACAAAAATATGCATGTAATATCCAGGAGTCAAATCTTCTGCATGAAATCAAAATTTAGAACTATATACCTCAGCTCATGTTGATCTTGCATTTAAATCTAAGCATATTAAGGGAATTACCTCTTTAGTAATAGAAAATATTCAAATGTACAATGAGCAGTGTATAAGAAACTGTAGTACTGAGCCTCTGAGAAATTTGGGCAACATACCTTCGGGTGGCCTTCCAGAGGGCACAGATACTGTTTTGCTATCAACAGAACTACTACTGAACTATGGCATAGATAACTAATTACCTAGACTCAGAGATAGCTGTACTCTTGGAATATATCCAGATCCCTCCATCTTGATTTGAGAAGAGCCATGTTAAGAATGGTATTTTGAAGTCTTGAAATCAGTTTTAATAGAATATGCTTAAATTAGGAAGAACTACCAGCCTGTGCAGAAAAGGTATCCCGAACAGATCACAGGAGCTTAGACTGAAAGAAAGTTTGCTCTCCATGGCTAGTTTAGTTAGTTTCGTAACCTTAGCAACCTTTCCTTTTATATGGAAGACAGTACATCTACCAATCTTTCCCACTCTCCCTCCCCAAAAAAGGCTAGAAAGGCTGACAGCTGTGTCTCAAATCAAGGCACTTACATGTCTTTTCATCAGTTTACTTGTTTAAACAAATGGACTTCTAGAGATGACAATGAAAAGAAAGATTTATTACTAAAATAGAAGCAAAAGAATGAGGTTAGGAAACAACTGGAAAATGTAGATAAACTATGCTGGCATACTAGCTCTTGCTAATGATAGGATGAAAGCCTATCAAGACTGAAATGTAACAATCAGAAGCAAGCAAGCAACTTTTACCCTTTTTTATAGGGGAAAAAATAATCAATATAAAAACATAATATACAATTAATTAAATTAGGATGTATTTTACCAACAAATAATTAATTAAGGAAATAAAAAGGTTCTACCTGTGTCTGAATTGCGATCTTCATTTCTGGATGGACTAATAGTAAAAGGAAGTTTACGTTTCATGGAAGACTTTTCTTTCATCTCCTTCCCCACATCACTCCTATCCACTTTTGGAGTTTTGCTGTAGGATGCAATCTTGTCCTTGCTCTAATATAAATAAAAAGTATACTAAGTAATTTTTGCATAAAGCAGAATAGTCTTATAACGTATATAGACTGAAAAGACTGCTATGTGAGAATGTATGTGCATGCGTGTAAGTATGTGTATTACATAGTTTATTCAAAAAGTTTTAAAGTCACCTTACTAAAAATAATCAATGCCATTTCTTTCTTTTTAAAATTAGACTCGGCTGTGTTATTTCTACTTCCAGATACATCACTGTAGAACTGCTGTTCACTATTAGAGCCTTGATTAATAAGCAAAGGAACAACACAAAATGGACAAGAATTTGCTAAATTTCAACGACTAATCCCAATTTCCTTCCCTGACCATAACATAACAATCACATTAAAAGCACATTAAAAGCCCACACTGCAATTCAGACTGTGAATAGTAACACAGTAACAACAAAAAACCTCTAACAACCCTCCCCTGCCTCCACCCCCACCCTGTAATCCATCCATACACAACTCCCTTTCTATTTCCACAAGAATAATAGCATAGTGTTTCACTTTCTAAAGAAAAATTTACTAAGAACTTGGAAAATTCATGAAAAAACTTTTTAAACTGGTATCAAATTTAGAAAAAATACGTAGAATCTATTCAGAACTTTTAGTTGCATAAATGTGGGATTTGGGGTTTATAAAACATATTTCAGGATAAACAGAGAAAAACATGGATGGGCACAACATTAACTTACATTTGATTGCTTTGGTAATATAGGATGTCACAGTATGTAAAAGATACCAGGTTAGTGAAAAGACCACTTGAAAGAACCCTCTGCAAACCCCAACATTTTGGCCTACCAATATAGATGCAACTATACAGACATAACATTTTCTGTTCATTACATGCTGCAGAAACACATTATCCAGCTATCTTTGCTATCACAACTCCACAGCTTTATATCATTCTCAACAGATGATCAGATGAAACCACTAACAGATTTGTTTTCTAAAGGTAGAATAGGCACATACACTGATTTGCCAATCAGTGAAAAACAAAAGGCTGTTCCTTGGTACTTCTGAAGCAAGAAGTTAAAAGATTTATTCTGATTAGAAGAAAACTAGAAAAACCCAATTAAAGTTACTGTTCTTGAGGGCACCTTTCCTTTTTTTAAAAAACAAACACAGCTAAGAAGAGTATGTTGATTATATCATCTCACCCTCTGAGTTTAAACTGTTGCCAAAAGGGTAGGCAGAAGTCATTACAAAAAGAGCCTGAAAACAAACTCTACAATCTTCAGACAACAAATGTCTGTACCAGGGAAATCATAAAGAAGAGATCAGTCTATGTCAGGAGAACTCCTGAAGTAAAAGGTTGATGCTCCCAGAGAAAACCTAATCTTCCCTCAGTTTGGAAACCTGAAAAAAACCCCCAAGCCCCAAAAAACCAAAACACAGAATAAAATCCCCATACCAAAATCAAAACCAACTCTCCTCCAAAACCCCAAAGGAAACAACAAACACCCCCACCACCCCTGCCTTTTTCTTACAGGCTAGAACAAGAAAATCTAAAAATCTAAAACTCCTTAAGACTCCTCTAAGCCCCTGGGAGATGAAGTGTCTGTGCTATTCCTTCTGAGAGAAGCTAATCAATCTAACACAGCTGATCCTTTGCAAATGCATCTATAAATTGACAAGAGCAGATCCAAACTACATGAGCTCATTCTGATCTCTTCCACTACACACGAGTTTCCCACTTCAGCCTAATCTCAGCAAGAGCTCTCTCATCCCTTGTTCCAAACAATCCATTTATTTCTCATATGTACATATGTAAGTCTCCCACAATATAATAAAGTGGTAATAAAATTTTATTGCTTTCTCTAGAATATTACCTTATGTTAGGTCCTATGCAATAGAAAGGACCAATTAAAAATAATTTAAAAGTCCTAAGCAGGAAACATTGATTTCAACTTGTTCCACAGAAAAAAAGGCACACTTTTCATGGTTGGTAATCCTTAAAAAGAAACACTTTTTTTGATACTAATTAGGTGCTCACAAAGAGACACAAGCTGCTTAAATAATCTGATAGTTTTACATTTATTCTTATTCTTAAATTGTACATATGCATTACGTTAAACATTATGACATGTACTTTTTGATAATCACTGAGTATTAATTTTGTGATGATCTAATTAGGAGAGTTCAAAATGTACACTTTCAGATAAATTAAGATACATTGAAAATGAAAGAACAGGCTATTCTATACACAGAAACCACAAAAATGAGAGTATTTTGTTCCTTGGGTATTGTGGAAATAAACATTTAGCCACCATCAGTGGACTTTCCAACTCAAAAGTTGCAATGAACAGGGTGTTTGAGAAGTCTGCACAAAGTCAACGCTATTTAGTATTTTCAGTGACAATGCTGAAATAGAGATGCAATTAGATATACAGACACCATCACAACTGGGAGAGTGGGAGAAGCAAAGAGCACTGGCAAAGGGAAATTAAAATGACTGGCGAATTTGAAAAACAGTCTAAATACAAAACTGGAAAAGTCAGGATAAAATCAAGGTTCTACAAACTGACTAAAATCATTAAGAGTATAATCACAATACCCCACCTTAAAAGCCAGAAAACAGCCTTCTGGATTCAGCTTCAGCTAAAGGAAGGCAAGAGGAGGTATCAAGCCCTGCAGGTTAGAAGAGGTATTTTGATTTAAAGAGTGAGCATTCACTGTTCCAACTACTCCTGGTCACTGCAACAGCATGGAGATCTCTTTTTCAGGGTCCTAAGCAAGGTTCAAAATTCAGCATGAGTAGGTCTACATGTTAGTTTAATGTGATCCATGGAAGCAACCTAAAACAAGTTGATGTCTTTTATAAAGCAACCTGTAACTTAAAGTATCTGTGGACTTTCTAAAGAGGTTCATTAATCTAAAGTGAAAACTGCTAATCAAAACACTGAAGACATGCTAATGTTCAGATACATAAACTATTGCTGCAAAGAGAAAGGCATTACATAATCTCCATGTTCACTACAGTTACAGAACATTTAATGGCTTCAGACTGCAACAGGAGACAAGCAAAGGTTATTTATCCTTTTAAGTATCTAACTCTATGCCAGTCAGTATAATTAAGTATCAGAATAAACTGCCCAAGGAGACTGGAATTTCCATCAGGCAAGGCTTTAAAGAAAAGGTCTGGCAAACATCTGTCAAGAACAGAGTACAGCTTATTCTACTCTGGGGCAAATGGACGAACTGGATCTGCACGTCTCAACATTTAATGCATGCTTCACTGGAGGATGTAGTAACGAGGAAGAATTTTCTCTGTCAACAAAACCATACTAGTGTGCTATGATGAGGAACACATTTTTAATCTGTTCAGCAGAAACTGTCTCGGAAGGCTAACAAACAGGAGTCTGGACAATTTCTTGATATCCCATTGCAGCTCTATTGTCTGGTACTGCTACAATCAATGACAATACACAAAAGGAGACAACAGAGTGCCATATAATCTAGCAGATGTACTAAGCCCTGGGAGAATAAGCATTCTTTTTCTGCCTATCAAAGATAATTACATACTGAAGCATGTTCTGCATGGTATTAAAATCGCTTTGGGCACTATTGTTGGATTCTTCTAAGAACAGAGTTAATTCTTACAAACCCCAAATGTGTTTCTCCTTTGGACCACATATCTATGATCTACTTCCTGAGTTTCAGTCATGGAAGTTCTCGAGTATAATTAAAATTTCATTATGTTCTTATGTTTATAGAATATCTCACGCAAACACTAAATGTTCTATCTGCCGTACACACTCTTACAATTTTTTAATTTATTTTATGATCCCAAGATGAGGAACTGAAATAAAAATACACATACCTTAAAGCATATATGATATAAACTCAGCTTATTAACAGGAATGTTATTCCTAATGATTTTTTTAAGCTCTCAGAAGACCTGAACACATAGCTGATCCACACAGCTATTTACTGGTTGCTAGAACAGCATAAGCATTAACTTCCACTGGACAAATGTGAAAGATTAAGTCTCATAACAACAGTTACTTTACTACATTCCTCAGTCAACAGCTAAGAGTGCACAACCAGTAAGAGCTAAATATTGTATCAACTATGAAAGGAAAATCAAATCCTGCAAGTGTTTTTATTTTTATCTTAATATATTAACCATTGGAATAGTCTCACCCCATATATTTAGGCCATTACAGGTTTTGTTTTGAGAAGAAGAATGACTATTTTTTTTAGGGAGTGGTGTCTTTCAACATTACTGTTCATTTGTAAGATGCACTGTTTTGTATGAACATTATTTCACATTAGGCCTCCTCTGCCTACAATGCATCTATGAACACATAAGGGAAAACCAATAATTAAACTACCTATCTTCTGTTCATTTACAGTCATAGAGATTAAACTCCACGAGTAGTTCAGAGACATTTCTGCTTCAATAATAAGGTGGACACAGAAACAAGTTAAGAGCAAGTTTACACAGCAACGTGCATAAGTGGTTTGACTGTACTATTCTACAGAAAAAATAAAAAGTCAAAGCTACGCGTAACATACAGTTACTATTAGTTGTACTTAGTTGTACTAAGGACCACTGCAATTATCTGAATGTTGAACACCTCTGGGTCTTTTCATGCTAAAAGACACGGGCATCTCTGATGGCAGTGAATGGACACTCACTGGTCACACGACACTGAGAAAAGTGTGTGGACAAGTGGTATTTTCAATTAATCAAGACACCTCCATATCAAAATGCCACTAAAGCAAAAATTTTATTTTAGCTTCCCTTTCACCTTCAGCATCAGTAATTCCTTACATCAATTACATTAGGTTAACAAATCCATAACTTTTTCATAAAAAGTTCTAATGTTTCAAAGACTATTTTTTTAAATTAATGGTTGCATATATTTACATATTGAGAAAAATCATTATTTGCTTTACAGAAACTTCCACTACTTCCTAAAGCTATATCATTAAAAATTATCACTGTTGATTTGGCCTGCTCAATCTTTACTTCAGTTTTATGTTTTCATATGTACTACAGGTTTACCTTCATGTTTTTTGTTGTTCAAACTCAAATTTTATTCTTACCCTATTGCCTGTTGAATTTCAAATAATTTTCTAGGCTGAATCAAAACGATTGCATTTTGGCAATATTTTGTCTATTTTTTCTAATACGGGGGAAAGACTGCAGATTATTTAAGGGTCAGCTAAAGACTTCTGACAATCTCTTGTCCTTGTGTTAGAGAACAGATCGTGTGACTAAGTGACTAACATTTTAACCATGTATTCAGTCTTTCTCAAAAGCAACCAAACCATATTTATTATGCTAAAAAACTGAATACAGAAATATTAACTGCAACAATTAATTCTGCAATTTTATTTAGGATCTCACATTTTCAATATTACCTATCAGTTTATATCATGCAATCCCCAAACCAAACCGTACTTATTCTCATCTCACATCACAGGTTGTGCTAAGGTGGATAGCAAGCAAGACTGAACATAACAGTGCAAGCAGTTTATCAGCTTACTTTTTGGTATCAATGTAATTAGTCCACCATTGTGATTCCATATCTATGTCCTTGGTCAAACTTACATCTTCCCCTAGACTTGAATTTTCTAAGTAATCCTGCTTCCACTGGCATCTTAATCTCAAATACCAGGCAAGGTAGAATCTGATATTTATCCATATTTCTAATTCCTGCACTGGTGATCAGTCTGAACAACAAACAATTCCTTGTTAGAGCAACCAGCTAAGGACAAACCTTCACCCAAACCAATATGACAATGAAATGGTTTTATGTGACCATTAAAAATGGAATGTTAATTTACTCCTTTCTAAATCAAATCAAGATTTGCCATATTTCCTGGTGGTTAAATAAATGACACCATTCACTTTCCTGGTGGTTAAATAAATGACACCGTTCACTCTTCTGTTTCCTGGAAAAACTTAATCATAATCTTCTTCTTTAATGTTCTCACAACAGAGCTACACATCTCTGTTTCAGAAGATAGTACCTAACTTTGCAGAGATTGCAGGGTATGAGGGTTACATGGCTCAGCAGATGTAACTGCTACTGTTATTAGCAGAGAGGGAGCAGCGTATGGCCACCAGAGGCAGATTACTGGAGAGGAAGGTGTCAAGACAACCAGAAAATACTGAACTGGGCACAGGTGTCACTGATAAGGCAGTTCCTTTGGTAGTGGTTCCAGATTCAACAGCCACCCTGGAAACCACCACCATTTTTCTACAATCGCAGCAAGCAACAGGGAGAGGAGGTGAAGGGGAGTTAGAGGTAGAGAGTAGAGGAGGAAAAGGGGCCTCACAAGTAAACTCTTTATTTTGATTTTTTTTTTTTTAAACTCAGATTGCAGAGCAATTTGTACGTAAAATTCAAAGCCTAGGAAGGAAGGAAGTAATCGGCACAATAAAACTATGACAATCTATTTCTATACACTCAAACCTACAAACAAATGCATTCCAAGCATTTCAAGCCTTATGGTTAGCAAAGAAACAGGGAAAAGGAAAACTTAAAAACTGCTACATTCCAGCAAACCCACTAGTTTTGCTTTGATGAAAGTGAACAAAGATGAAAATCCATTTTAATCTCTTACAGATTTTTAATTTTTTTTAAAAAATATAAACACAAATAAAGCTTTTAAAATTTGACATGTCAGTTTTCCTAGTATGAACAGCTACTGATTATGTCTTCAAGATTCTCCTTGTCAAAAAGTTTTTTTTCAGAAATACTGAAGTGTCAACATAATGAGAGCTAATAAAGCCAGAAAATATTTTTTAGGTTATTTATAAATAAAAAGACAGTTTTTAATACCACTAAATTTCACTGCAATAGCCTTCCGAATATTCTTGCTGCTTGTAGGCCCCACATTCCCTGCCTTATCCAGTACTGAATGACACTTCAATTAACTTGACCATATCCCAAACAAGAACAAAAAAAGGAAAACCCAACAATTTTTCATCCCTTTACTAGTGAGCCAATTTCCTTTCCCCATTTTACTTTGTTATCTTCCTTTTCTTATCTAAGTCGTTCATCACAGCTAGCACAAACAACTACCTTTGTCTCACTTTACTGGGATGCATAAAACAAAATGGGAAGAGACTAAAAAGTCTGAAGTTTTCTACTAATGTTTTTGGAAGACAAACAGTTTCAAGTAGATGCTGGATCTTCTCATCTTTTCCTGGTTTTTTCTCTTCCAGTCTTAAATTCATTCATTAAGTGGTCTTACAGAGAATACAGACTTCACAAAACAGCAAGTATGACCACACACACACAGTGTCTCCTTTTCCAGAGAAGACAGTTTTAAACATCATTTGGGAGATAAATGGATTCTATCTCCTTAGGGCAATATACAACTCATCATTCACAATGCAGAATATTATTCTATCTTCTGTTATTCATTAGTACTACAGATAAATTCGTTGCCTATTGTACAAGTGTACTAGGCAGACAAAACGGAGAACTGGGTTATTTGCAACTTGGCTCCAGAAGTTTGAAAATGATGGGATACTTCACATCTATAAACAAACCACCCTTCAGTATTACTGGAGCTCCCATATTCCTTCATTCTCCAACACTCAAAAATGGATTGTACAATTTTTAAGTGGGCTCCCTTGTACAGAAGTCATTCTTAACCCTTCCGCAGCACTTGGTTTTCAAGTCCTCCTAACAGAGGGAACAAATCTCTGTGCTACAAAGCAATAAAAGAAACTTGTGTTTGCTCATTGGTCTGTGCTCTGTCACAGGCCTTCAGAAATGTTTCATGTGTTTGTTAGAGAGTAAGTCACTGTAAAATTAAATAAAATATGAATCATTGTTCTTGTGAACTGTTCACCAACTTACATCAAATAAACCAAATGCAACCGGCTTCCTTTGGAATTAAGTTGCAAGTTTCAATAAAAGGCATAAATTCTGTTCCCTAGTTTAATTTACAACTAAAGCCATGTAAAACTTCTACTTTTTTTTTCTGCACTCAAGATACCAGCATAGAGATTCATAGATATGTCTTCCTGTTACAGCAACAAAATCGTGATAGAATACATGCTCTTCGTTTCACTGAAATTAAATGGATGTGAATCTAATTTTGTTACCTTTCTTGCAGTTGGTTTTTCCACCATGGTGCTATCACTATCGGAATTTTCAACTTGAACTGTTTTTGTAGACCCAAATTTGGGCATTTTATAGCTGTTTAGCTAGCTGTATCTTGTATCAGTGGGTTCATCGTGTGTCTGAAAAACAAACAGACAAACAACATTATATAAATATACACACTGCAGTGTCATTTCAGGACAAATGTTACTGCAGATGGTAGCAGAGCTGAATAGTACCCCAAGAAAGATGACTAACATGACACCTGACTTCAAGCATCCCACTCATCTGCAGCTCAAACCTTGGGGTGAAAACCCAAAAGGTCTAACATGGCTACTACTGGGGACAGCGTAATCAGAAAATCACCAAGTCAGTTGCTGAACTGCCTCATCCCTTTAACTTACCTCTTTGGCAGACTTAACACTTTCAGGTATTTGATGCCTCATTAGTTCAACATCTCACTTCATTTTATGAGTGATAAGACTAGGAAGATGCACAAGATCATTTCTAGCAATGCCCTTAAGAGAAATTAAGCTTTCTAGCCTAGGAAACTGAAATATTGTCTACCCAGAATACTATGGAAAGATGGTCAAATCTTGGCTATTTGCTACGCTTTCTGCTGGAACAAGAGAGACATGTTAAAGAAAAATCTTCTAAAGCTTAGACGTGGAACCAGAAACCTTAGTTTTCACTGTCTAGCAAATTAATTACATAAGCCATCACTATATATATGTATATAAACCTCTAAGAGCTCTGCGGTGTTTCATCTACGGAGTATACCAAGTGTCATTACAGATTCACATAATGGAAGAGGTCTGACTTGCCTCTTCCACACAATCAAGAGTCACTCTTCTTCTAAGAGTGCCTGAGAAGAAAGGTCATGTGAAAAGTAAAACTGCATTTGACATCACTTTAAAGCTGGTGAAGTTTTATGGGTCTTTTTGAACGGATGTATTGTATTGCAAATATTTATGTGATCACAATTATGCTGGTTTTAGCTGGGATAGAGTTAATTTTCTTCATAGTAAGAATGGGGCTAGTATGGGACTATGTTTTAATTTATGCTGAGAACAGTGTGGATAACACAGGAATGTTTTAGTTACTGCTGACCAGTGCTTATGCAAAGTCAAGGCCTCTTCTGCTCCCTACCCCACATGCGAGTAGGCCGGGGGTGCACAAGAAGTTGTGAGAGGACACAGCCAGGACAGCCGACCCCAACTGACCAAAGGGATATTCCATACCATATGACATCATGCTCAGCATATAAAGCTGGGGGAAGAAGGAGGAAGGGGGGATGTTTAGAGTGATGGCGTTTGTCTTCCCAAGTCACCGTTTTGCATGATGGAGCCCTGCTTTCCTGGAGATGGCTGAACACCTGCCTGTGATGGGAAGCAGTGAATGAATTCCTTGGTTGGCTTTGCTTGCATGCATGGCTTTTGCTTTACCTATTAAACTGTCTTTATCTCAGCCCATGAGTTTTCTCACTTTTACCCTTCTGATTCTCTCCCCCATCTCACTAGGGGGACAGTGAGTAAACAGCTGTGTAGGGCTTAGCTGCTGGCTAGGCCTAAACCATGACAACAGTCTTACTGAATCACATAGTAATTTTAGGTCCCAGCTAGACATCATTTCAGGTAAGGCATTTCTACTGTTGCTTTACAGTTAAGATTTTGGGATCATCACATAGCGAATTTGTTGCTGTTATAGGACCAGGGCCAGTATTTTGGCCAACTGACAACAGAGACTAGTATTTTCTCTTTGGCAGATGGATTAGAGAAAATTGTTTAGCACATCAGACCTGACACACAAAATTTTAATATTCAGAAAAATTTCTACACACCAGCCCACCCCATCCATTCCCCACAAGACCTAAACTATAAGAAACTCCTTTACAGAATACTTAGCTAAGATTAATACCATTGTATACAACAAAAAAACCCCCAAGAACAAAAACAAAACCAAAATCTTTCTTATTCTTCCAGAACAGGAGGGGAAGAAGAAGAGGGGAAGGAAAGTTCAAAATACTTAATCCTAAAGTCAGCAAATTCGGAAATACTGCACTAAGGCCTGCTCTTTTGCTCTTTTCCTCCCTTTCGCCCACACCTGAGTTTTTGTTGTTGTGTTTGGTTTGGGTTTTTTTTGTTTTTTGGTTTTTTTTTTTTTTTACACGTTAACCACAAGCTTAAGAAAAACAGGAAGAACTTAATTAGAAACTGTCCCACATACAATAACCTGAATCTTGTCTCCACTACGATACAAGATACAATATTGTGAAATTCCTACTGTTCCACTCTTACCCAAGACAAAAGAAACATTAGTGTATCCCCTTCATTTATGTAGTGTCAATAGGATTTATGGAGAGTAATTGTTCATTTTTAATGGACAAAGCACACAGTTATTTGCCTTTTCTTTTTATTTGCTTTTCATAACAGTTGCAGGAATAAAAAAAAAAGGGGGGTTGGTACAATGGAGAGTACTCTAGAATGACTTTCCTGTAGTTACGAAAACATTTCTTAATCCTAAAAGAAGCAAGGAGTTAGTATCTTCAAAGACAACAACTACTGTGCTGATTACACCGTACACAGAGTATTACCTACCAGCAAATATCTCTGTTTTCATGGGTTTAAAAAGAAAACACAAGTCGGAAACCTGCTTTTTGCTCAGTTAGCTTATCAAACCCTCTCTTTAAGTTTCATTTGCAACAATTCCCATTGTATATATCATCATGATTACAACTACTTTAAAACAGATCAATATGTGAAAGTTTCTTTATTATTTTAATCAAAATATTTCTCATTGCATATGCTGCTGTTCTCTTTCCTTCCTTTTTTCTGCTACTTGACTCACTGAAACCACCTCCATTCCTAATTTGCTTCTCTTCCTTTCCTGGTTTGGTATGCCATTCCCTATACCCTTCTGGTACTGACAGTAAGGAGCCCACCTTCATGAGCTTAGTAAAATTTATTAGCTTAAGCTTAGCTCCATTCCTCTTACTTGCCTAACCAGAAAGGGCTAAGCCACATTAACTGAACAAGATTTCCTCCTTCACAAAAGGCCCAGCGTCCCTGCATGTCCTTTCAAGTCTTACTGAACAGAAATAGTTTATTTTTAAAAGTGGTAGACAAGAGGATGATGAAAACACTTTCAAAATAAATTTAAAGGTATTTTTAAATAGTACAGTTAGCACAAATAATACACAAGTAAATGAAAACAGAAAGCATAGGATGTACAATTTTTCTTCACCACATGATCAAAATCAAATGTGAATTCATTCAATTCTTGACCCCAAGCCAATTATGTTTTGAAGAGAAAACTGGTTTGGAAGTTCACTAAAACCAAATACCACATACCGGATTATTAAAGCAGAACCATGCCAACTATCACACTGACACATGGCAGTATTTCCATTAAGTGTTTATGTACCAGGTTGCCATTTCACAATCCCTGTGTGAAATACCTTTTAAACAGACATAAATGCTTCAAATATTTGAGGGAAAAAAACCTCGCTTTTCACAAAGGGCAGATTTTTTTATTTCTTAAGATATCATCATGGTCCAGAAGTGTAAACAAACTATTCAATCCATGATCACATAGTATACATTACAATAAAACTTTGACCTGAAGAGGTGATTTTACTGACATTTTATTTCCATTTGCCTGCAGTTCAGTACCATTTCAACTCATGTTCTGAACACAGTCAACAAAGATCTGCATTCAAAGTGAAAATGTAGAACATTAGCAGGTTCTTCCAGGGAAACCTAGATCTGTCTGCTTGGAGTTTCCTTCGGGCTGTTTCTTAATGCAATTACTGGTTTATTAGGCAGTCTTGATGGCATATTTCAAATCACCAGAACCCTAAATTAAAAGTTAAACTCTTTACACTCAAATTATTCTCCTCTGTCACAACAGGCAGTGCCATCACTTTTCATCTGACAAACAGGCACAGCTGTGCTTTTTCTCTAACAAACTGATCTATTTCATGCTTTTCAATAAAACATAGAATCTGCTTCCTACTAAAGAAGCTTCTCTGCATGTAAAAAAAAAAAATCAGATATTCTGATTTTGTTTGGATGTCTTTCTTGCACGTTTAACATCACTTATCAATGTCCTATTATGTGAAATACTCTTAAACTTTTCTCAATCATTTTTCACCAAAAAAAAAATTCTTTCTCCTCAAAGTAACAAAGGTAGGCATTTTGACAGATCTGCAGGCAGTGATATAAAAAGCTAGGATTATTTCATTAAAAACCCACCCCAAAAACCAAACATAAAAACCCCCACCAACCACCAGAATTTCAGATCTAACTAGCTACAGAAAATTAGGCATATAATAAATCTCTACTACCAACAAGTAACTGTAGGAATTTGTATAAGCTTACATCTAGCACTAATGAAAGGGCACACTTATGTAAAAAGAATTCATGCCATACTCCAACAGCGCCGCTGCCACTGTCGTTCAAACTCTTTTTGAGTTTTTTCTTACAGCCAAGTCTCCTGAGAAACTGAGGCCCACATGTCTGTGTTACATGCATATGTATGAGCCACCAATGACTTTCAAGCCTGTATATGGATTTTCTTTAAATCTGACAGCAGAGAAAAGTTTTCAAATACATGAAGCACTCACAGATTCTATAGAAAAAGGTGGCTGATGGGTAACAAAAATAAATAATAATAATGTCAGTGTTTTCCTCAAGGGAAAGTTTCAGTATAAACTTCATGCTGTATCTCCAACTCCACGAGACGGCCTTTATAAATCACTTCTTTTCCCCTAGTCACAGGGACAAGTTGCAGTTGAGACCTGCACGGTACCAGCATAAGACATAAATCTGTAAGAAATTAAGCATCACTATTTCTGGTGCTCAAAGAACTGCTTGATTCCTTTCTGATTTACAGCACATGCTTACCTTCCTATTCCTGCATGTCTTTCCCATAACACATACAGCAAAAAGTTACATTATGCTTAAGGAAGGCTTTCTTTGGTAGCCCTGTTGTACAGTTATCTTAAAGGTTAGTTGACTGCTATTATAGCAAATCAGTGGGTCACAAGACTGAACTTCTATGAGAATATTAGTAGTAGATAGGTTAATTTCCAAGACAGTGCATTTATCCTTGAGCTCTAGAATGTATTTGCATTTAAAAAGCAGGGGAACTAGCATAAGGCAATCTTCTAAACTACCTCTGTTCTTCTCTATTTCCCATACCTTATTTCATCTGCAGAGGAAAAAAAAAGTGAAGAAAAATATCCCTCTCTTCCAATAGGGAATTACTCCAGACTGGGAAACAGTGAATCAACTGTACAAAATTTCTGCTATAAATATTTGACAGGAGTGCTTCAGAATGTTTTGCTAAAATTAAACTTATGAAAATGACAGCTAAGGCTAGATTTACATTAGCAAGAAGTACAGAATTATCAAGAATGGATCTGTAGAGTAGAACAGCTGGTAACAAAAATTCAGATTTACACTAGGCACATTTGGCAGTTTTGCTCTGGACTAGTTCTAGCGCAGTCCATGTACTAAACACACACTAAAGGTTGGAGCACATTCAGCACATTCCTGAACACATCTCTCAGCCTGAAACAGAAGGAATCAAGCTCTGAAGCCACTGCATAGAGCAAACTAAACTACAGTGAGGAAATATAAGGATAGTCACTCTAAAGGTGTATTCCCAATTGAAACTAAGACACAGACATAGATTTCCTCTTAGCAATCTCCTCCCTCCCCAAGACTTTGCCTCTTCCAAGTGTATTTAGAAATGGCTGGTATGATCTAAATCTCAAAGCTATTAAGAGTCTATTACAGACAGGAAAAAAAAGTTGGTGGATGAATATAAGAGAGAGAGACATCTAAGAACAGCTGAACTGCGGGAAAGGCAGGCAAAAGCCAGCATTACATATTCTGTTCAGAGAAAGCCAGCTGGCCAACCCGTATGTACATACTGGCTAATTAAGAGGTATGTAGGTAGCTCCCGCCTAGCCACGCCAAATGTTATCTGTAGTCTGGTGGGAGTGTCAAAGGCAGCTGAGGTTAATGCACTGGGAGAAGGGGAATGGGTATAGTACAAAGGACCAACACCCACAGAAAATTGGGCTTTTTAAATACTGTAAGGAGCAGAGTTTAAGCAAAGAGATACTAACAAAAAGATGTTTATTTAACTAAGTTTAACACTCTTTGGGTTCTTTTTTTCTTATCAGGAAAGTGCGAATTACTTCAGTGTTTTATTTCACAATAAAAGCATCCTTCAGCAAACAACTCAGAGAAGTGACTTCTTCCCAAAAGAGAGGTTAACAAATTCCAGCATTACTAGTGCTAAATGAAACATTGTGATGGGAGATCTAGCAGCATTGTCGATTTATTTTTTTTTTCTTACAGAACTCAGTGCTTCTATACAGATAGTTACTCAACCATAACCTACAGCTACACAATGAAACAGCTCCTGGTCAGACCACAATACATGTGCTATCAGATCAGCATCTACCTTCTCACCTACAGTGTCCAGTAAAAAAAAAAAAAAAGGCTCGAGATGGAATGAGAAATTATTTGGGATATTTTGGTTAGAGGGCTGGGGACATGCTAAGAGGCACAAGAACAAGAATTTGGGACTGTGGGGAAAGAGGCCATTCAGGTACAATACACAGTAGAAGGGTAGTAAAGTCGAGTAGCACAGAGTTGGGCTTTTCTGGCTTGGAAATTTAACCACCACATGTATGAAAAGAACATCTATATTTTTACCTGGTATTTCCCACACACAAGTATGCTGTGAAGAGTAAAGCTTCAGATTAGTTAAATGAGAGGATGTAACTGTGATGAGAAAGCAACAGAAAGAAAAACTTGAGAGAACAGGAAGGGATTGTGCCTTGGGAGGAAAGCACAGGAGACTCCATGATCAACACACAGGAATTTTCTTCCCAGAACATGGAACACAAACCAAAATTCTTCAGTCCTGCCATTCCCGTGGCCCTGTAAAAAAGCACAAGTGTTCCATCTCCTTTTAGTTTTAATGAAGAATGACAAGCTTACTACTGCAGTCAGTTTTCCATTACCTCCTTGGACAGACATACGTGTAGAAACAAAGTCTTAATCACTGTTGACGTCTCATGAGAATGTCAAAGTGATGATAAAGGATGGGACACTGCCCACAGCATGCATTTAAAAATCTCATTAGAACATTATACAAAATACTGTTCTGAAACTTCAAAATTTCAGCGTGACTGCAGCCACAAAAATATTAGTCTTTGTACCAAGGTCTTCATTGCAGAGGACTATATAAACACAGCTATTCCATAATTATTGCAGCAGTTCATTTTATCTTTACAATAAGGACAATGAAAGGGCTATTAAAAGCTTCATTTGAGCAAAAATAGTTTTAGGTTTCTTGCGCAGAGTCCTATGAAAACAGTGTTACATGGATCCCAAAAAAAGATTTCCTCCCAGTCATTTAGCAACCCAGGCTTGCTACTGGAGGCCAGCATTCATGTTACTGCTAAGTAGGATTACCAAAGAACTTAACTCCCAGGGTGCTAAAGTCAAAGTTGTGTAGGTACAAGATATATGTACTAAAACGTTTTTTCCAAAAGCATTACACATATGCAGCTATAATGGACTAAACATACACTGCAGTACATCCCTACTGGCAAGCCCGCCTCCTGCTGCAGGCTAGAAGCATATTGTCTTTTACAAGCTTAAAGGAAAACACATTTTGCATAAGAAAAGATGAAATAAGAGGCTATTTGTGTATGCTATACTATTTAAGACTAAATTTTTACCAGCACCACTTCCTGTATGTGGTGTGCTCTAAAATACCATCAAATACAATGAACAGAACAATTTACCAGGCACTTTTTGCCCTGCACTCCATGGTGTCTCACTGTACGTGCAATTCAGTTCTCTAGCAGTAACCAGCAAACAAATTACTAAATACTACTGGCTTTAGGTAGCACACCAATTTAGTATGTTGGAGAGAACAGTGCCTGAATGATACATGCAGTGGTTTTTATAGATGAAAGGTGACAAGAACATTTTTATTTGGAAAATATTCACAAGCTCTTTTCACACATGATTGCAACAGTGCAGTCCATGCAGATTTCAGTGTCAAGAGTTATGATGAAAGAACTAAGCTCCAATACAGCCTCAAACTAACGGTGCCTAAGGCAACAGTCTGTTGCGGTATTAAGTGCAAATGCAGTACCCAGCATGGACATGAGTCACAAATTTGGCAGATTTTGCAGCATTTGATGATAAAATATGACAAACCACTTTTGGTCCAGAAGTGAGGAATTCTTTTTTATTACAATTTTCCTTTAAGATTTACACAACACTTGAGATGACTTTGTGGCTAGAACATGCAACACTGAGATCACTTCTGCTCCTTTCTTTGATATACCTATTGTGCAACCTCAGTGCCTTACCCCTCCCCCCTGCAGCTATTCTCCCTACCAGATTTTAGATACACTAAAAATCAAAGGAAACAAAACACCAGTCTAACATAAATACACCTTTCAGAAATATATGCTGTGAGACAACTTGGATACCTGTATTTCAGAGACTCCTCAGATCCTAGTTAATATATGGAATGGATTACTAGACTCACTGTCCTATCAGACAGTATTTCTACATTTTAATTTGAAATGTTTAGATACTTGAGATCCAAACATATAAGGATCGCACAAATCTTTCTGTAATAAGAACAATAAAATATTTGAACCCCATTTTATAAAAGTGTCTTTGAAGAGTGAAACAGGACTGGGCAGTGACTACTCATAATCTCCAGAACAGCTTTTAATACACTCTGAAGTACCTACTCATTGCATGCCAGACTACAGTACACAGAGCTAGGATGAAGTCCCTAAAAAACAGCTGACACTCAGGCAGCAAGAAAGATTTTCCAATACTTCAGCTGGAACTCACCACTACTTCCTACCAAAATAAAGAATGTATCTCATAGTCTAGGAATTTCTACTAGGAAGAGCAAAAAATGAGAGTACATACAACTCTCTCCTATGCAGAAAACAAACAAGACTCTTTGCAGGGGTTTTGCTGCACTTGCCTACATAGGACCTTGGGCTCCTACCCAGAGCACCTCCAAGAGCCTGAGTTTACCTGTGCTTGGTTTCAAGTGTCAGGTTCCACAGATTTCACAATACTCTTCAATTTATTTTCTGTGCTACTAGTAGCACCTTGACTTGTCAGCCTCTTTCAAACAAACACACTCTATCAAAGAGCATGACTGAATCTGTAGTTTTCTGACTGAGTTTTAGTAAGGCTTTTTTTTTTTTTTTTAAACTAAACACATGCTTACGAAAGAACACAAGAACTTCATTGCTCATTGAGTTAAAGAATAGTTGAGGTCAAGGGACACCTGGTTGTCATCTAAGTCCTTCAGTTATCTAGTCAGTCAGACGTTTTCAGCTGTACCTTACATAGACCAGGCTGAGTTTGTTTCTTGAGCATGAAAAATATGGCAAAAGAAACCATGGAAAATACAAATCTTCCTATTCTTGACTAACTGTAGGCACCTACAAATCATGCAGCGGTGTTTTACTGTGGAATAAGAAAAAAATGGCCCAAAATTTAATTTACAAAATCTTATTCACTGATCGAAAACACCACACCCCAATATGCCTTTGAGATTTGTTGCATGGATTGATTTGAATTTTAAAGGTAATACTGGTTTATAAATTATAGGGAGATCATGCTTCAGTAACAGCTGTATCCAAGCAAGGGATAGCTCCTCTCACATCACAGCTCATCATTAGAAATACACCTGCACTTCCTTCTGTAATGTTTTCTTGCAACTACACTTACAATAAATGTCAACCAAGTAAGGACTGAAACTCTTACTGGAGTAGTGGTGGACATCTCTCGCCTCACACACTTTTAATTAAAACTTCAAAATCTACCTGTTAAAATGAAACCAGGACATTGGCACTGATTTGCTTCTGAAAGTAAAAACAAAACAAGACAAAACAATCAGATTTTTAGGGTATCTTACAACTCTTGATTTTATTTGTACTTCCTTGGACATGATCAAGCAATATATTCATTTGCTGAAGATTCCTTTTAAGCTAGTTTAGTCCTTAATGCTTCTGCTTAGGTATCACTCAAGGCAAAAAGTAGACTTCAACTTTCTGTGATCGTTCTTACTACTGGCAAAGGAAAATTCCCATAGCAATTGAAGAAACTTGCTTCTGCTGCTGTGTGAACATTTTTTGACAACCTGGTGAAGTTCCAAGGAACCACTGACCAGAAACACACACAGCAAGTGGCTTCACTTGCTTCCAGAGAATCTGTTTGTCACTCATACCAAGATTCCCTGCTATTTCAGCTTGCCTTGATTTCTATGTTCTTAATGAGAAGGAAATGTCTATAACACCTTTTTTTTTTTTATAAAATTTTGAAAATCATCATAAATAAAAAAAAAAGAGTACTTATTCTGGACAACACCACAGAACTTACTATCTATAAATCAAAATTGGAAATTAATAAGGGTTAGGCTCCTGCTCCCCCTCCCTTCACAGACATTAATTTATTTTCACAATATTGCTGGAAGATGAGAATGCATTACTTCCTTCATTTTGCAGATGGCAACTTCAGTTCACAGAAATAATGAAGTCAGGAGTTTGACCTATTTGCCACACCCATAACACATTACAGACTTTAGTTTTCACATTATTTCACATTAGATAGTACTTTGCTAGACCACAGATATTAGTGACTCCAGTTTCAACTTCTGCAAGCAACTCCTCTTCCCTACCACTGCTGAAGGAAACAGGTAAAACAGACTCAAAGCAGTTATCCACAAGTGTGGATACTAAGTATCATACACAAATTCCAGAACCAGCTGAAAATTGGTAATTTTCAGGGTCAGTACTTCAACAATGAGACCCTCTTTTCTCTTCCTGCAGCCTCTTCCTAAATTAGAGAACTTATGTGAACTTCTGCAATAGGACTACTCTTGGAGCAGTGTCCTGGCCTGCACAATTGCGATTTATCGCCAGAGATCCATCCAGTTCATTATTTAAAGTGTTGTCCCACCCAAAAAACCATCAACTCGTGATCCCATTCTGCTACCCGAAGAAAGGCAAATGAGCAGTGCTACTCTAATATACAGCAGACAGCATTTCTGACACAGCAGAACATAAAGGTTAGTGACACTGTAGTATACAGCAAGAAGGCGTGCAAATACGGACAAGAAGCACTCATTTCACTTCTTTTGTAACACACTCCCATTTCCTTCCTTTACTTTCTCTAAAGCTTCCAGTCTCAAATAGATTCTGAGATCCTTCCACCGCAAATGTCATTCCACACATCAAGATTATGAAAAAATTAAAGCAGTTTTTGGTATCAGACTTCTAAACTCGTATGGAATTAATCACTGTTTATGTCTTGCCGAGGCACTGAAAAAAATCATAAAAACTACCATTTTGACAAAATATCCTTGTAGATGGTTTGCTAAACCATCCAGTCTTGCTTGGCAGGTAAGAGATACAAATTACTAACACAACATGACAGAAGAAAAGAAACAAAAGGATCCCAGCTATCTATATATGACCTTTCATGTTCTTCCATATAGATAACTGAGCACTTTACCACCTCACCATAGTATACTAAAGTCCAAGTATCCAAAAAGGTGTCATTTTCAAAGGACAGGACACTCAAAGAATCCATTAGATTCATGGACCCAAAACCAGGGGAACCTGTCTGCATCAAGAGACCGCCTCCAAAAACCCCATAAGGTGCTGAGAAAAGGTATGAAACAAAAAAAGTAGGGAGGGGATGAATTCTTTCCCAGTTGACTCTTGAACATCTCCTAGGACACTGAACTCCTTCCCGACTTTAAAAAAAAAAAAAAATAAAAAATGCTGCTATGGGAATTAATTTGATTACGTAATGTTGTTTAGGGTGAAAAACAATGGTGACAAACATGGCCTAAACTGATAGTGTGGCACAACCCTGAAAACAGGTGACTGGGAAAGATGGAGCTTTGCAACAGGGATCCCAAAAGATTTATATAAACAGACAGCTAAAACAGGGAAGCATTGAATGAGAAGGTCCCTGAAGGAACAAAAAATAAGATCAAATACTACAATTTCTTCACTTTTACTTTTGAACAGAATTAGGATTTCAGATTTGTGAAACTATGTTAGTTGCTTACCAGAAGAAATACACAGGGCCAAAGAACTGTCTTTACAATAGGTACTCTCTTGATTTACACCTCAGAGATATTTCTATTCATTATAAACTTTCAGAACAGAAGTCCTACCAGTTTAAGATTACAGAATTAATCCATTATTTCAGAGAAGTCTTTGAAGGGCTGTGGGCTTGCTTAATAGTGAAGCACGTGGATTGCATACATATTACAAATGAACTTGCAAAACTATAGCCTTAAGTAACTAATAATTTTCACAACATGATTGGAAAAATGCTAGTTTTTCTAGAAAAACATAAAAGAGTGGGACATTTGATATCACAATGGCATCCCAGATTGTACAAAAATGGCAGAACCTTTATCAATAAGCCAGCATTATCTTGCAAAAAAGGCAGGTCATTCTATCACCACTATTTTCTCATATATTTTCCTCTTAAAACTCAAGAAAAGTGCTACATTCATAGCATTTAAACTAGTATTTTATGACAAAGCTAATTTTAAGTTAAACATCTTAAATTACCAAAGCTGAAAGTCTGTGGAACTTGCATAACATAGACCAGGCGACATTTTTATCAGGGAATGGTTAGGAATTATTTAAAAGCAGAAAACCCTCCCTGATTCTGAGAGACTTGTGCTGAAGCTTCTTTTTATGTGTATAGGTACAGATTCCCTGCCCCAAAATTGGGGGGGTGGACAAGATGTAAGAAATGAAGGTTTAAGAATAGGGCATTAGCGACAAACCTGAACAAACAAGAAAAAAAGCACTGCCTCTCCCCAAACTGGTGATAAACCTGCCTCCCACAAGTCAGACTCTGACTGCCATTTCAGTGTGGCAGGAATAGCTCCCACACAGTGACAAGGGGCATCGTTACCACTGAACCACACATACTATGCCTACAGCATTCCTCCACGTGGGCCAGTAAGGAACTGCAATTGGTGCCAGAATTCAAGATGAAGCTGAAGGATGTGTTAGTATTGTCTTATTCTCAAGTGCACTTCTCTACTCTCAGATTAACCCTGTGTCTTTTCATGGAAGACATTACCATTATTGTTTTTACATATGGCTGGCTGTTCAAGGAAGCAAAGAAACAAACAGAATGATGATGGTACACATACAACTCCTTGAATCAATTGTTTTTCTCCTTGAAAGGAATTCTGAAAGATCAAAAAGTTTCTTTTCAGATGTTATCAGTATTCAAATGATAATTTCTGAAGAAATGCTCTTATTAATATTTATGCTTTAGCTACTTTTCCTATTTCTCCTTCGGCAGTTGAAAATAAGGTCGTTTCAGTTTCTCACTCACAAGCTTACTCTGCGTTGCAGGCACTGGAAGAGACTTTCTTCAAGCAAGTTCTAGTACAAACCATGTAAAGATGACATACATGTATTTGTCTTTTCTTTCTTAAAAAAAATCAGAAACTGCATTTTTAGTAAGCAAAATGAAGTGCAAAGACGTCTTATTTATGCAACCAGCTAATTAGTCATTTCAATTTAAAAACACCAAAAACTTCATGAAGAATCTCTATAGCAGAACTTAGTAGAATGTGCCACAGCTTTACAAGACTACCACACACAGGCAGTACAAGAAGAATACATCCTTTGACTATTAAAAATTAAATTAGTCAGGAAAAACACATTATCTACATCATTTGGAAAAAACTTCTATTCCACTTTTGAAAGAAGAAAAGTTTCACAGTTTTACAATTTATCAAGCCTTCCGCAACAGATTCAGCAAGGAATCCCAATAGACTAAAAAAATTAAGTTCACTTAACAAAATTTTACTCACACTACTGGAGTGAATTCCAGATTCAACTGACTGTGACTATAAGCAATCTGCTCTAAGAGCTGACCCTGCTCTGAGCAGGGGGTGGACTAGATGACCTCCAAAGTTGCCTTCTGATCTCAAGTAGTCTATGATTCTGTTCCATGAATTAGAAAGGCAGATGTTCTTTACCTCAGTGGCAGCATGTCTACTGGCAGTTCTCTCCTCCTGCTGGTATGTTCAGCATATGAAAAGGTTTAAGTCTTCTATATTCTACAGCAGCTTATGCTATGAAGTCAGGACAGCATTTATTCCAACAAAGTTACACAGGTGGCTAGAAGAACCTGCGTAACTTGTGAGTACTGATGTCATACTCAAGTTAAAGTATATCATTAAGACAGCTGCATAGAATACAAATGTCATATTCCTATTGACAGACATACCTAGCTGTCAAAATAAACATTTACATGGAAAAACAAACTCACCTCTTTACTCTGAGAATCAGGCATACACAAGCTTCCAGAGTGCCTGAAGGGATCTCCCTTTATTCTGAATAGCCTCTCAAAACAAAGGAGATTCTTGATCCTATAAAGAGGAAGCCTATTCGGGGCGGGGGGGTGGGGGTGGAGAGGGGGGTGTGTATGGAAGAGTCATGCTTGCCCAAGAACTCTGGCTCTTAGGAGCCAAAGACACTTATTGCAAGATCCATTAGTCCTTCCTTTTAATCTACAAGTCTAAAAACTTGTGTGCTCACAGGTGCTTCCTCTTGAGTCTTTTTTAGGATGAGCTACATGTTCAAAGGAAGCACCTGCGCAGATGTTTAGCATAATATGATACTCCCTTTAAGCTAAATGGAGAAGTGGAGTTGTAAACTTCAATTTTGATCTATTGGTTATTCCTTAAAGATGTAGCTAAGTAGATCTTTGTCAACTAAGACAGACTATTCCAGTAGCACTGTGCCTACTAAAGAAACACTTAAAGCCCTTCTATCAGTACTTTGCCAAGCTTAAAATGAGCAAGCCTATTGCCAGTTAAGTTTAAATTCCTTCTACAGAAATCTACATTCCCTCTGGAAACCTTCACAGAATTATCTAGGTTGGAAAAGACCTTGAAGATCACCTAGTGTAACCATTAACCTCACACTGACAGTTCCCAACTACACCATATCCCTAAGTGCTATGTGAATCCAACTCTTAAACACCTCCAGGGATGGGGACTCAACCACCTCCCTGGGCAGCCCATTCCAACGCCTAACAACCCGTTCTGTAAAGAAATGCTTCCTAATATCTAGTCTAAACCTTCTAAAGATCTGCAAGACAAGAGACTTCTACTCTATACTTTATCACTAGAACCTCATCAATTTCTATTTAAAACTTCATAAGCTAATGATAGTTTGCCAACCTAAACCCAAGAAAACCCACAACTTATCCGCAGCACTGCCAGAAGGAACATAACCTAAAAACATGAGGTGGCCCTCCACGGGCTAAAAGCAGATGAACTGCCAACACCTACTCACAGTCCTTCAGCTTTAGCAGGATTCAGCAGGGGTATAAGAGTGTGCTTGAATGCTACCTTTCCTGAACAAGACCTAAAGGAGCAGATGCAGGGAAAAAAAACCTAGCTTCTTACTTACAGGTCCCCAGCTGGATAACAGAGGTTTTTATCCTGGCTAAATTGTGAAGAGATGCAAAATATTCAACAGTCTTTATTGCCACCTCTTGGCCATCAACACATATCACAAAAGAACAACATCACATGCTGTTTTTTTTCAGAAGTAATTTTTCTTTGGGGGGAAAGACACGGTGAGGGAACAGATGGAATGGAAACAGATAACAGAGAATAACGAGAATACTGTTTGAATACAACTATTTAGAGCTGTAAAACTACAGTGAGTACTGCAATTAACCTTCATTAATGTTTTACGGTGTCATCTGGACAATCAAAAGGACTGGAAAGCAAAGAATCAGTTATTTTCAAGACAAAAGACAGTATTTTTTATTTCTTTAAAAAAGGTAATCCAGTTGTCAAGATACCTGTCCCTTCTTGAAGTCAGAAGGCAAATGGATTAGCATTACCCACACTAGAAAGAGAGTATCACTAAATGAACTTTCCATTTTCCCCTTTATCATTGAAGTAGTAGTAAGAACCCAGATTAGTAGGTTGCTGAACAGTGGAGAGAACTACAGAAAGTTGATTTCTCTCAGATAGCATTCTTTGTTGCACACAATCTTGAAGCAAACATAAACAAGAGGAAAGTATTTTCACAAACTGGCTAAGGCAGCTATCTATCAGAGCTTGAAAGGCTTGGAAAGCCAGACACCTATTAAGTAGGACTAATACAAAAGGCTTTTAAAGAGAAGGAAACCATAGGAAATGTCTTTACATAAGTTCATTTCTGCTGTCATCAAGCAATACAACTTTCTAAGATTTCTACAACAATACTCTTGAAAATACAGTGTTATTTGGTTTCTGCTGCATTTAATACATTCTGAAGCTCAGAGAGGGGAAAAAAGCGTTTTCTACCTCTGATGTTTTCCAGCCTCATGAGTGCAAGACCTAGGACAGGAAGAAAGTTGTTCCAATACTCTCCATCTCCACCAGGCTACTGGCAAGTAGAAAGCACATGACAGCAGCAGGGAAGAAAATATCTCAAGGTTTCCTCCTTATCTTGCATTTTCACTTTTGCTTCTGCCTCTAACATAGCTCATAATTCTGTCTGTAACATTGCTAATGGCTTTTCTTAGCATTAACCAGTGTGAAACCAATCCTCTTGTGACATTATCACTACCTAGAGCACTCCAAGTAGCAGCCATGAAACTGAGGAGAGTTTATTCATTTGTTGCTTGCTAAAGATAAAAGCAGTTGCAGCAGATACAAGGACACTTCGCCAGATCCAGGGAGATAACCCAAAATAAGCCAAGGCAAAGCCATACTCTCGAGGGCTTCAAGTCTCTCTTTAAATGAATATTTAGGTTTTATGCAAGGTGGCAATAAAGGTTCTCAACTGCATAGTTAAAATAAAGAGTATGGCTCCATAAGCTTATGGAGAAACTTTCTAAGACTTCTCTAGGTTCTTGAATAATAATGAACTGGTAAGAAAAAAACCTAAATATGTTAGCAGGGCTCTGACTTCTGTTATTCTGTTAATAAAACTATTCAGTGTCATAACACAAAATGCAAGACAGAGTTTGTGCTAATATTTATTTCATACCATCTGTCACTAGAGTCTAAGTAGAGTCTAATGATGTAGTTAAAAAAATATAGACTGATTTGGAGACTAAATGACCAATCAACATTTATACTACTCCATGTGCAATAGAACATGGAAAAAAAGAAACATTCATGCCTAGACCCCATAAGATAAGATCCAAAAACCGTCAAAAGTAAGTGGTTCTGAGTGTGTATATTAAGTGTGGTAGCAGGTTAATCATTACATTGATCAATCATTTTTTCCAGTTCTGAAAAGGACCAACTGCGCTAATCTTCCAGACAATTACATCAGCCTAAAATCGTCTAAACACAGTCAATGAGTTCAACGAATAGAATTTGTTTTCATATAGCCATATGACCAATATTGAGGAAGAAGTTCTATCTCAGCCATTCCTAGGTGCCTGTATTTCCGCTAAAAGGACTTTTCCATCTACTTAAGTCAGAACTGCAACAGTTTATGGATTTTATAGCAATTTAAACAGACACCTAATAGTGCAAAGAAGCTGCTGTTTACGATTCTGATTGATGACCTCTAATTTAATAAACACAAGTATTAAATTTTCGATAAATGCTTTTAACCCTACAGTAAGTGGTATCATTAGTAGTACCCCCTGCAACTAATGCCAAACAAACATTGAAGCTTCATACAAGCACTCATTCAGCCTGCTTATTAAAAGACCTTTTCCTCAAAGAAGTTACCTATTGTGCAAGACTGCTGGAAGAAACCATACATGAACTTAAGTTTGTCGCACAGAGCTTGCTTTCTTACACAACATCTGTCCTAACCTTTGCTGTCTGTAGTATTCAGGGTTCACAAATAATTTTGAATAATCCTCTGGGTGGGAGAAGAGCACACAAAAGAGATGGCAATGGGAAGGCAGGAATCCTTGTATCTGAAATATTGAGCTGTCATCTTTGTGAAAGAACCAAAGGCTCTCTGATCAACTGTCTGCACTCAGTGATTACTAGAGAAAAGCCAGGAAATCAGAAAAGGGACTTACATACCACACACCAAAAACCTAAAAACTGACAACACCACAAGAATGCCACCATAGTCCTCTGGGTGCCAAGAAAAACACTGGCACTCCGCAGAAGTACTGGGGGGGGGGGGGGGGGAGAAGACACAGATAGTCAGTGGGTTTACCATTACCTTCCCAATGAACTATTCTGCTACACCTCAAAATCCTGCAATTTTATTTGAACAGACAGTTTCTCAAGCTTGCACAGAAACCTTTTGAATTCATACAGGGTGAGATTAAGGTCCCCAGCTGATCAGGTCAGAGGGTTAGCTGAGAGTCTGAGTCTCCATCTAAAGAATGAAGAAAAGCGAGTGACACCCAACATCTGCACAAGCTTCAAATACAGGTGAAATGCCCTGACATCTCACATCATTTTGAAGATCTATTACTCTGGGGTTCTGTCACCCACAGAACCACAGCAGACAATTACAGTGGAAGAAGGAAAGAAAGCACAGGATGCTTAGCTCTTTGCAGCTGCACAGCACCTGTGGGTAGCTCACCATGTCCCCACCTAGAGTAACTAAGATGTGAGGACAACCAAGATGCCATCAACTTGCATACTGAAAAACACACAAACCCTTGCTGCTTCAAAAACTAGAGAGTAGAAGTGCCCCCCACCTCCAAATCATGATCTGTCAATAACAGTGAATTATTTTAATAGAAGTTAATGATTTCTTATAGACATGATGATCTCACCCTTTCCTAGTGTTCCAAGATTAAACAGTTTTTTCCTGGAACATAAGTACATTTGGACTGTTCCACATCGGTCTGATAGCTTTTTGTTCCTACAAGCATCACAACTCACTCACTTGTCTTCATTAAAGAGCTGCTTTATCCCATAAACTACCTTGTAATTCAGAAGTATAAAATTCAGATTTTCCTCCACATCACATGGCCTGCAGAAGAAAGGCACAGAACGCAGTGACAGTGTCCAGGCAATTTCCACATGACCTCTAGCTGATAATACTGATATTAAGCTACCCGTTTTATTTGGAAGTTTTTATTAAAAAAAAAGAATACTTCTATTTCTTATCATCTTAACAGCGCTTAGGAAAAAAGAAAACATCGGTATTGGTATCTAGAGCGTCAGGCTAGAACTAGCATGAAGAACTGTGCAACTGTGCCTGGCATTCTCTCATTTCTTGTCCTTCCTTTGTTGCCTGGTGTCACCTGTGCCGTGCGAGTTGCTGTGCTCCACCTCAGCAGCGGCGGCGGCGGCCGCCTTGTACTGGCACACCAAGCAGCTGAGCGCATTATTCTGCAAAACAGCCGGGCACCCTTCAGCATTTAACGGGAGACGCCAGAACCGCCTGACCCGCTCGCCCCGCGCCTGATGAGGCGAGGGCGGGCACCTCGGCGGGGCGGCACGGCCGGAATCGGCGGCACAACTCCCGGGGCTGCAGGGAGCTGCCGAAATTCCCGAAACGGAGGCGGGGCGGCGGGGCGTGTGTGTGATATGAGTGTGTGTGTGCGAGCGTGTGTGTGTGTACACCGCCATGCCGCGCTCCGCACCCGCGCCCCGGCCCCCCGGGCACCCCCCGCCGCCTCCCTCCCTACAGTTCCAGCCCTGCTTCCCGCGGGAACCGCCGCCGCCCCCCCGCCCCTGCCGCCCGCGGGCCCCCCGCCGGACGGCGGGGCAGGGGCTGGGCTCGGCGGGCGAGAGGCGCGGCCGCCAGACGGTGACAGCGGCGGCGGCGGCCATGGCTCCCGCCGCGGCGCTGACAGGCTGACAGCGGAGCGCCACTGCCCGCCACCGTCGTGCCCCCGCGCCGGGCAGCGCGGGGACAGGCCCCACCGCCCCGCCGGGCTGGGCGGGGGACGCGCGGCGCCCGCTGCCCGGGAGGGCAGGGCAGCGGTTACACCCCCTGAGGCGCGCAGCGGGTGAGGGCTCCCCGGACGCCCCGCTGTTCAGAGACGGGGCGGGGGGAGGGCGGCACCCCGACCGCGGCGGCGGGTGGGACCGGGGGTCCCCGCCGCGCACCGGGAAGGGGTGGGGAGGTGCGCTCCGGTCCTTACCTTCTCCCGGGAGCCGGCGGCGGGACGCGTCCTCCTCCTCCTCCTGCCGCTTCCCCCTTCCTCTCTCCGTGGCGGCGCGGCCGCGAGGATCCGACAGGGGAGCGGGTGCCGCCCGCCGCCACCGGCGGTGCCCAGGGGCTCGGCTCAGCCGCGGCGGCTGGGGCTGTCGGGTTTGAAAACACCCCTCCCCCCGCCCGCTCTCCCTCCCTCTCCCCCTGCGCCGCCGCTGCCGCTCCCCTCCCCCTGCCGCCACCCCCCTTCCCCAACGCCGCTGCTGGAGCTGAGCTCGGCGGCGCTCCCATTGGCCGCGCCCCGCCCACGTGACCCGCACACAGGGCACAGGACGCGGGCGGGCGGGCACCGCCGCGAACGTTACAGCGCCCGGCGGCAGGGGGGGGGCGGCGGCACCGGCAGCGCACCGCTCACTGCCCGTCCCCGAGCAGACGGGCCCCTCGCTGCTGCGCGGGCGGCGGGGCGCCCCATCGTCCCGCCCCGCCCCGCGCATGCAGGCGGCCGGGGGTAACGGGCTCGCAGGGTGCCCGGGGCGTGAGGGGAGAGGGCGGCGACGGGAGGGCGCGAGCACTGCGCAGGCGCCGGGGCGGCCGCGCTCTCCTCGGCCGCGGCCGCTGGAACTTTCTGGAAATGGCGGCGGCCCGGCTACGCCGCACCGGATCACGGGGCGAGGGGACGAGAGCCTTCTAGTCCCCGCGGGCGGGAGCCGACCTAGAGCCACCAGCGATGCGCGACCCCCCCACTCCCCTCGCCCCACGCCGGTGCTGCCGCTGCGGCCGCTCCCTCCCCAGGGAGGGGTTTTCCGGCGGCGATGGCGCAGTGAGTTTTAACAACCGGCGCCGTGCGCGTGCGCGGTGGGCCCGGCCCGGTGGCGGCGGCGCATCCAAATGAGGTGGGTGCGGCGGAGAACGGGCCGAGGGGGGGCCGCGGCCTTCGCCGGGTAGGAGCCGCCCAGTTGCCTGGTGTACGCGCTCGCCCAGGGGCCGAGAGGAGCGGTGCGTACCGGCAGGCTGCCGTTAAAGGGCCCGCAGCTTTTGGGAGAAGCCCCTGGACGCAGGTGCGTGTGGCGCGGTGCCGGAGAGCCCCCGGGGAGCGGGGGAAGCCCGTTCGCCTTGAGGGCACCTGCGTAGAGAGGCTGTGGGAGGATGACTCCGGTAGCTTGGTCGGTGCTTCCTCCCGCGCCTCGCTTCGTCCGGAGGCAGAGTCCCCGCCCGCACCCCCCTCCCGGCGCGTCGCATCCCAGAGGGTGCGGGTGAGGAGCGCAGCCTGCCGTTTGACGCTTGGGCCTCCTTCCAGGTTTCAAAACAAAAAAAACCCCGGTATTTTTGGGTGTCTTGCTTGCCAGATGTCATGTAAATGAATCAAAAGAGATTACAGAAGTAGACTGATGTTAGTCCTAATTGCAGCCTTAAAAGCGGGTCATTCATCTGCGCTTGTGAAAGGTTTTGCATCTGCTTATTAAAACAGTATTATGTGGTAAGACTTAAAGAATCTATGTGGTTCTGTACTCATGCGTTCTCGAATAATACTCTCCAGATTGTTTCTGGAACATGCTAAGGATAGGTGGGCTGTCAGGCATAGTATTTTGAGAAGACAACTGAACAAAGCCCTTCCATTGGATGTAGTCTTAATTGCCATGCTCAGCCTGCTACTGGATTACTTTCATCTGTTGCTGTGTAGAAAGCAAGAATTCCTTAATATTTACTGTGCAAGTCAGAAAGGTGAATTTTTCAGAAATAGAAGATTACTTTGATTAAGGCCATCTAATTGTGTGGACTTCCCCTATATTCTGATCTCCACCCATCGTGTTCCAGCATGGGTAGAGAATGACATCGCGAATACTCCCATGCTGCACAACAGCTTAATGTTCAGGCAAACTTCTCTCACTTGCTTTCAAAATTTTACCATATAAATGCTGGTACAGCTCATTTGTGTTGTAAAGCAACTCCTTCAGTTTTATGTGATTCTGTTGGTGTAGGGCGAGTGCTGTCAGCTGACCAGGAGCAGGTATGCCAGCACCTGTGACCACCTACCAAGGGAGGTGCAGTCACTTCGTATTCTTTCATGTCAGGTTGATTAGAGCCCATCACTCAAGGTGGCAAGAGTAGGCAGGCTACAGACTGCCAGCATAAGTGGAGAAGGAACTATTTCCCAAGGCAGAATATTTCTTTTATTCTCACAGTACTACATAGGGATGATATTAGAACATGACAGGCTGGGTGTAGCGCAGTGGTGTCGTACAGCATTCCGGTCCTCATGCGCCCGCCCAGGTGGCGTGCAGTTCCGGGATTTCAGTGTGTGTTGGTAGGTGTTCACAGCCAACACCCGAGAGAATGGGGAAGGAGTCTCCTGAGCAACACTTTCAGCAGCAGATGTTAAGATTTGATAATAGTATCTGTTAGTAACTAAAAAATTTTAAGGCCTTTTATAAGAACTGTTTGGACTAACAAAGCATCGGTCAGTTAATTGCTCATTGCTACTCCTATATTAGTTTCTTCCTCGTCTCCAGAAGCCCCCTGCTTCTACATGTAGCACAGTGCAAAATGCCTTTGTAGCTGTGCTGTTGACAATCCCTTGATCCGCCCTCCCTCCTGAAAACACCTCCTGTTAGCAGCTGTGTGAACTACGGGTCTTAAGACAAACACGCATAGTGTCTGGTTGAACCGTGTCATTGCTGAATTCAGTCTAGTCATCAAATGACTGAAAGTCTCAGACTGCTGTACAAAAATTTAAGATAAGAACTTTAAGAACTTGCAAAATGTGACACTGGTGAAAGCACACACACTGGCCTCTGGTGGGTAAGGGGCAGGTCAGACCGTGAGCCCAGCTCATGTACTGCACAGGTGCAGGGGAATTTCATTGCTTCTTCCTATTGAATGACAGAACATGGTTCCAGATAACGTTTTTCTAGTGGTGTGCAGAGGAAAATCCTTTCTGTTATCCAACATTGAGCACATCATTGAGTATCTAGTGGAGTTTCCTATAACTCCAAAATTTCTTCCATCTTTACCAAAGGAACAACCACCACCCACTCTCTCAGTTCCGTGGATTCTTTGTGTGTCTCCTGCTTCTATGTTCTAAATCTTACTTCCTTTCCCAAGACCCTACCTCTTAAAATCTTCTCTAGGTTCTCCTCCCCAGTTAAAGGGCTTTCTTTTCCTTTTTTTCTTCCACTTTTAGAGAATTAATATAGCTTGTGAATTCTTTCATTTTTCCCTTGTTCAAGAAGAGAGACAAACAAGACCTCCAAAACCACAGAATTGGTTCTGTTACTGCTGTGTTACCAGTTCAAGGAAAGTGTTGACTGTTGCTGAAATTCACTCATTTTTTCATTTAGCTCACTACCCAGTACTCTTACAGTCCAGGTAGATTATTAACAGGTAGATTGAAAATGCAGAATTGTTATTATTTTGTTGTTGTTATTATTTGACAGGTTAGTGTCAGCTGCCCAGAATTACTATTAGTAACCCTCTGCTATTGAGGATTGAGAATAAGGGAAATTATGTCCTGTTAATATTTGTTACCTTAAATATTCAATGCTACTAGTAAAAGCAAGCACAGGGTATTATCTGCAGCTATTCAAGAATAGAAAAGAGAAATTGATATATTAATTCTTATACTATTCTGGAACTCTTCCATAATCACCTTGTTAGTCCTCATCAGAGTCTTGTGTAAATTACCACTGTGAAAATTTTGTATATAATAAACAACTACATGTAACAGATACTGCAGAATCTGTATTTTTAGTTGTTTGAAGTTTGAAATATTCAGATTTCAACAAAACCTGAAATAACACAAGATGTGTTCTTAATACAGTAATTGCTAAACTTTTTTGATGTAGAAACCAGGACCACAAATCCTCATCTAATTGATTAATGAAGTGGGTAAAATGAGAGAGAAGAGTAATGGTTATTTGCTTATTTCTCTTCAAATATTTCAATCCTAGGGCTGCCTTACAATATTCAGTTTGATTTTAAAGAGTGGTGTACCAGATTTGTACCACGCACTAAGGATAATGTAAATTACCCTTCTCTAGTCAAGTAATTGGCAGACTGTTACATGTTGCATCAAAATGACTGACATACTTGTCTGTGGAACATCGTTAACATGATCTCCAACAAATGGGAGACTGTTGTGGTCCATGTTCTGCCCATGAGACATCAAGATTTTCATGTACAGATGGAGTGAATAGGGGAGAAAAGTGGGACAAGGCAACAAATGGGAGGAGTCTGGCATTCTAGAGCTTTCTTTTTGTATACTTTAAAGTTTCAAACTTGGCAGGTCTAAAACTATTTCCCTTCAACACAATTATGCAATCCCCTCAGTTTCAGTTACATACAAAAACATGAATAATTGTAGTACATAATAGTTCCATAATGCATGCAAAATCCTCATTTATATTCAACATATACTTTAAAACTTAAAAACAGTTGTCTGCTTTCATACTAGGTTAGAATAAGGTAATCCTGTATGAATGAGAATACAGCTCTGTTGATATAGTTGAGCAAACAGCTTAGTTACAGACTGGTCTACCAAAATGAGTCTGTCTGCATCAAAATGTAATGTGCTGTCTAGCTCATGGTATGTCTCCAGAGAAGTGCCACGTGGTGCCAGATGCCCGCCCTGCGACAAGGCGTGTGGCTACTGCAAACGCTGGCGTGACCTTTCAGAAGAGCATCAGCAACTTTAAATCACAGATAAGATTTCAATCCATGGACTATTTTCTCATATGCACAGTGTTATATACCCCTTCTACACAAGAGTTTTTGTCATGCTTATTGGGTGACTGCTTCACGCATGACTTGTATTTATCTATCAAATTTACTCTTCCATTTATATCCAATTCAATGATTTCATTTTATAAATTTAGTAATGCAGAAGGGATAGCAAGTTTTACATACAAATGATATACATACATCTTTTGCTGTCAGAACTACCAACAGTAACACTACCTGTTAAAAAATAAATACATCAAGGAACTTCACAGAGTCTATGGAAATAAAGGTGGGGCATGAACAGACTATACAAGATAACCATTATGGAGGGAAATCTGTAGATACAAAATTTGACTCAGAATAGGGAAGTACTCTTAATCAGAATATCAAAACAAACTAAATATAATATAGAATAAAATATAAATAATAGTTAAGCTCCATCTATCACATCAATTGTAGTAAGAATGTATGTTCCACAGCAGATTTTAGAAGAGACACAGTATGGTTTCAGGTGACTGACATGTTCACATTTCCTAATTTACACTGAAATGTGTGTGTGTATATATATATATATAGCATTTGCCAGATTTTACAAGCAGATGTATTAAGTGTCAATACGCATTCAATTTTTTAAAAAATTATCTTCAACTTTATATCAGGAGAAATACCTCAATTTCATACAGATTAGGTCTTAAAAGTAGGTGATACACAGCAGTAAGGTCAAAGAAGGTTCTGTGAATCAAATAACTAGTTTCATATATTAGACACAGCCATGTATTAAACTGTTCTGGTATATTCTGTCTTCCTGCAACTGCATACCTTGGCTGTGTTTAATAAATTAGTACAGGAAGTGGTCTCTTGTTGCTGTTCATTCTTTTATTAGAGTGCTACTGCTATTTGGTGGGTTTTTTGTAACATGATAAAAAACATAATTTTCACATTTTTCCTGGTCACTGAATGGTAGTAAGAAGAATTAGACTCAGAAAAAACCACTTCTTACTGAATCTACCAGATTTATTTTTTTTTACACAACATAGCTTGGATCACCTTTCCTGTTTTTTTAGAATTGAAATTGAAAGTAACATGCAGTGAAGTTTTTGTCAGATAATCTCCTTTCAGTTTGTTTCCTTGTGCATGTGCCAGACTTGTAATTTAGTCAGTTTTGTTGCTTAGAAAAAGTTGAAAGAATTTTCAATGACAGAATAAAAGATGCAACTTAAACATCTCAGGGATCATAAGTGGACTCCTTCAGTGAGCCACTTTACAGAACCACTTTTTTTATGATCTAGAATTATGATTATGCTTTGCAGTAGTTAAAAGTTGTTAGATATTCTAATTGCTGCTGCCTTCTTCATTTTTTACAAAAGTATTACAAATGTGCATCGTTTTATTGGGATTAAATTTACTTTATTTTCAAACAGTTCATCTATGTTACAAAAATCCTTAGAGGTCAGCTCGAACTCCAAAACCTGGTCCTTTGGGTGGTTCAGTCAGAGAAGTAAGGCCACCAGCTGGCTCACAAGAAAAACGTCCACTCCTGAAAAATGAAAGCAGTTTTATTCATTGCTGATATTGTTATAACCTCAGTTACTGTTTAATCACTGGATAAAAAATAGTTATGAATCTGACTTAAGCCTGAAGTAATTTTTTTTTTCTTTCTATTCATCCTTCAGAAGTGTGTGATGCTACTCTTCCATCAAAAGGATTCCAAATTCAAGTAGTGACAAATAGTTTCATAACTGAAATGCAAGACAGGACCGCTAGCTTTCTTTTTTAATCATTTGTAGGTTGGCCAGACAACAGTGATATTGATCCCAGTAATATCAAAGGCAGTATCCAATTGTATCAGTCACATTTTTGTTAAAGGTGTCTGGAAACTATAACTATTTTAAGATTATTGTTCTTGTATGAAAAAAAATCATTATAGAAACAATAGGTAGGAATACCTTTCATACAAGAACAATAATACCTATTGTTTCTATAGTAGGAATAGGTAATGCACCAAAGTCAAATTAATTCCTCCATTCACACAAATGTGTAGTTGGAATAACAAAGAACAAGGGGAAATAACAGGGTTATTTCTGAACTTTTCCGATCTTTCACAAACTTGCAGTATTTCTGGGTTTTGTCAGAAATAAAAAAAACCCAAACAACCAACAGGCATTTGTTGATTTACATGATCTAGACCAAAAAATATCCAGCAGGTGCTGTCATTCACCTAGTACTAAGACAAATCAGAATTGATGTTTTCACATTTCATGCTCCTCTAGGCAGTCATCAAGAACATGAAAATTCTCAGTTCTTTCTAGTTCTATATGAATATATAGAAAGGCACTGAATGCATGCCATATTGTTCAGTAAATTAATGAATGCTTTTTAGCTGTAGGCTGTGAACTCAAATCCCTGAACAGGAATTTTGTTTCTCAATAGGATCAGCCTTCAAACAGTTGGCCAGTTTTATACAAATACAGCATACCTTGGGCCAGGTTTGGGAACTTTGCCAGCCTTTAGCTCATCAATTATGTCTTCAATATCTTTGGGTGTCAAATCTTCCTGTTAAAAAAAAAATCATTAACAAAACAGAAAACGTGTCAGCAATTGTGCTAATTGCAGCATTCAAAATTCATCAGATTAGTGCCTCTCTTAAGCGTGATCCTAGCATAGGTAATTCTGATCCTATCCATTAACACACACACTGGTTTAAAGAATTAGGAAAATTAAAAAGTCTATTGTCATTTCAATGTTAAAATTTTTGTTTCACATAGAGTTGCAGAAGTTACATTAAAACTAAATATTCAGGCGGGTCATCTCTACCATGGGTTGGTGGTTTCAGCTTCCTTGGTATATTAGTGCACTGGATCTCTGCCCACCCGCTATAGCCGTGACAAGAAAAATTGTGGGTACAGTTCAAGAGAACAGTTCTCAAAAAATTAATCAGACTGTGATAGCAAAATAAAGTATTTTAAAAATAAGTTTTTTTAAAAAAGCTGGATTCTGTCAATACATTAATTCCTTTGGTCTGAATGCATCCAAGTGAGCCATAATCTGGAAGTCTAAAATTTAAAAAACGGTGTTAGACCAGTCCATCATTTCCAACAGACTGCTTTAAAGTGCTTTTAAAAGCTTACCAAATACCTATTCAAAAATCCAAGATTTACGGGCAGACCACTATTGCAAAAATGCATCACCCCACTTGTATAAATCAAGACAGTAACTGAAAGAAAATGAAGCACCGATACACTGTTAGACAGATGAAGCATTCTAGGAAGAGGCCAAGAAACTGAAGGATGTTCTAGGACAACTTATGTTGTCCCTGTCAGTAGGAATTTGAAGTAACTGACCAAAACTTCAGAATCTGGAACAAGTGAAAATACAGGTAACCCAGCAAAGAAGTTTAATCTTTTAAAAGGGAATGTAATACTTACATAGTAATTGTCATTTATTTGTACCATCGGTGCATTTACACAAGCACCTAAACATTCCACTTCTATCAGCGTGAAGAGCTTATCAGGTGTCGTTTCCCCAACTTTTATACCTAAACCAACAAAGAATATTAGGTTCAGCAATGGTTATTGAACAAGATTAATAAAGCGTGAGTCTTAAGTACCCCAGTGCCTTCTCAGTACTTGTATTTTGGCCTTAAAAACATTTGCAATGGTTTTAAATCCTCTTAATGAGTCCAAAACGTTTCCATTAAACAAAAGATTCTAATAAACCGTGAAGTCAGTTTTCAGATAGATTTTTTGAGACCTCATTTACAGGTTTACAGGTATGATTTACTGAAAAATAACCAGGAAATGACAAATATAAGGAACAGTACAGCTCTACTCAGGAACATTTTTAATAATCAATACAATAGAATGGAAAAATAGGGAAAACAAAAGTTTTCATGTGCTGATATGAGATGCATTAATAGAAACTCCCAAATTAACCAAGATCCCAGCATTAATATTGTTAGCTACAAATTCATAACCAATTTCCAAGTTTATACACAAAGGCTTACTTCCTGAACAACTCCGTACACACTCTTAGCTTCCATGGCACATTACTGTTCTAGTGATACAGATACGAACCTTCCCCAGAGGGCAGGTGAGCCAAAATAACATCTCAGAGTCTGATCTCAACCAAATTCTCCATGGAAGGAAGAATGCTGAAAAGCAGTTTTCCTCCACAGTTATTAGAAGTGGGGGGAAAAAACTAATAAAAGTCTAAGTAAGGCCTGTGTCTCAGTAAGAGCTACACAATCATCCTTAATGCTTTGATTTCTCAAGCTTAAAAGTTTCAGTTAAAATTAAGCTATCTTTGCAGTAACAAACTAAGATAAATTTCATCTAAATATGCCATTTCCAGACAACAGAATATATGAAATGCAAGATAATAAGCAGCTGTTCTGCAGCTCTTATCACAGTAGTTCTTCAGAAGTGTTAGCATGGCTTGCAACTTCAAAGAAGAGAAAGAGTTGTCAGCTGCTGATCTTATCCCCTCTTCTGCCCATAACCACCCAACAAGGAGGGGAGAAGAAATCCCACCAACCCCCACACAAAACCCATGAGTTCTCCTTACATCTCCTACGATGCAGCACCCTCAACTGACTTTTTGCATGGAGAATTCCTAAGTTACATTAACATCATGTTTGCCATCCAGAGGGACCTGGACAGGCTGGAGAGGTGGGCCTGTGCAAAACTCATGAAGTTCAACAAGGCCAAGGGCAAGGTCCTGCACACGATGGGTCAGGGCAATCCCAAGCACAAATACAGGCTGGGTGATGAGTGAATTGAGAGCAGCCCTGTGGAGAAGGACTTGGGAGTAGCAGTGGATGGAAAACTGACTATGAGCCAGCAGTGTGCACTCACAGCCCAGAAAGCCAACCGCGTCCCTGGCTGCATCAGAAGCAGCATGACCAGCAGGTCGAGGGAGGAGATTCTCCCCCTCTACTCTGCTCTCGTGAGACCCCACCTGGAGTCCTGTGTCCAGCTCTGGGACCCCCAATGTAAGAAGGACATGGACCTGCTCGAGTGGGTCCAGAGGAGGCCATGAAGATGATCTGGGGGCTGGAGCACCTCCCCTATGGGGACAGGCTGAGGGAGTTGGGGTTGTTCAGCCTGGAGAAGAGAAGGCTCCAGGGAGACCTTATAGTGGCCTTCCAGTACTCAAAAGGGGCTGACAGGAAAGATGGGGAGGGACTCTTTGTCAGGAAGTGTAGTGGTAGGATGAGGGGTCATGGTTTTAAACTGCAAGAGGATAGATTTAGATTAGATATAAGGAAGAGATTCTTTCCTGTGAGGGTGGTGAGACACTGGAACAGGTTGCCCAGAGAAGCTGTGGATGCCCCCTCCCTGGCAGTGTTCAAGGCCAGGTTGGACGGGGCTTCAAGCAACCTGGTCTAGTGGAAGGTGTCCCTGCCCATGGCAGGGGGTTGGAACTAGATGATCTTTAAGGTCCCTTCTGACCCAAACCATTCTGTGATTCTATCACCTTACTTGAGTAAAAAAAACCCTCACAAACAACTTTCACATAGCATACACCTTAAAAATCTTTTGCATATAAAGAAGTGCCAAAAAGAGTCCTCTCATATATGAGATAGGGCTTACTTTCTCAGTCCAAAGGACATATTAGAATAATGCATTTCCTGGCAAATAGACTTTAAAACCACTTTAAGACCACTAAGTGGCATTCCAGGTAACAGTCTTCTCTGCTCTACTGTAATGAAATCTTTAAAAATAAAGAGTAAATGCCAAATCGGAAATTTGAAGTGTTTTGTGCCTATTCTCCAATGATTTCACTCTGTATTTCAAATACTATTGCTCTGTCCCCACCATATAAAAAAAAGTTTACTTCAGTATCATTAAACCAAGGTAAAAAAAAAAATTTCAAAAAGTACATTACAAATTTTTGTCATACCAAGTTTCTTCTTAATGGCTTCTAAAATACTATCAGAGTCTCGCAGCATGCAAGGCGTGGTAGTGCAGACCTGAATATGGTATTTCCCCACAGGTTTGCGATTATACATTGTATAAAAGGTTGCTACTTCATACACTCTCATGGCAGGCATTTCTAAAATTTCAGCGACCTGTAACAAGGGGAAAACAGACATGGTATTAATTCTCAGAGGGCATCAGTAAAGGCATTTAACAAACCATTTCAATGAAGTCACCTGTCCTCTGTAGTAACAGTCAGTAAGAGGGAGGGGATGGGTATCAAAGCACAGCTGTATTCAAATCCCAAGAAAAGGCACCGGAGTTACTCCGATTGGAGTCACCCCGCTCGAGCACACACTCCACGAAGCCATGGATGAGCACAGCGAGGAGCTCAGGTCAATTCCCCTCAGCATCCAGCATCATATACAAGCAGCTGCGAGGAGTCAGCTGGGTTCCAGCTTTCATTGTCAGCTCCAGCTCCTACTGCACTTCTGCTGAACGAATGAAGGAACTTTTAGACATCTGCCCACACTAACCCACGTAAGCCTTTTGGTAGGGGAATACTTATAGGCTGGTACTACGCTCACCTAACTCAGATACAGCAGGTCTGTCTCAGGTTCTGTGACACACCAGAGCTGGCCTCAGAAATGCCACGGCTACGTCTGCAGATTGGCGTCACAGCCAGTAAATAGGGAGTGAAGCACGATCTCCACGGAGCCAGTTGTGGTGCGAGTATCCCTGACCTCATTAACCCGGAACCCTGGCAAACTGCTCGGGTTGAGAACTGGCTCTGTTTTCAAAGCGTACCTGTTTTATGTTCCAGTCTCTAGAGCAGGCAAGTAACAAACCACGGAAAATATCTGTTCATTTAAAAATCTTAAGATCATTTTAAACATAATATCAATCTAAAACTTAGAGTAAATAAACAAAAATACTTTTCCCATTCAGTATTAATAGAGATTTGAGGCTTTATGCTACACTGTAGAAGCAGTAGTAGACAAAATTTGCCCTTCTCTAAATGTGCACTGAACTCCTTCCGTAATTTCTGTAATGCTCACAATCCTCACTTAGCATATCTTGACTGAATTTAAAACTTTTCACTTTAAGACTGATCACATGCCAGACTGTAACACAAAATACAACAGATTTACTCATATGAATATAAACCAGAATTTTTTATTTCTTGGTATTTGATTACTGTCATGCAACCTATCACTCTGGAGCAGGGTAGTTGCTTGTTTATTTTGAAACGATTTTAATAAATAATTTGGTAAGTCTTCCAGGCACTTGCTGTGGGGTGTTACAAAACACTCATGACACATACTACACCTAATGCTGCTCTGCAGAAGTCTTTACAGGCCTAGAGATTTAGTATAATCCTGGCAGTGTATGTAGTGCCACCACTCTGGGAGGAGAAAAACCCCACCATCATTACCTTTTTTCTTTCCCCAAATTCAGCAGTGAACAAAATCTTTCAAGTTTCTGTTCCTACTTCCAGGATGGTTCTGGGAAAAGAGCCTATCTAAACAGAGCTCATGTAATTTTTGTTTTGTTCTGTCTGTAGTTTCTAGCAATAGGCTGACATTATATAAACAACAGAGCTCTTGAGTTTTCTGCATTAGTTTTCCCTATTATTTTTTAAAATGTAGTCTCATAAGGAATTCTTGCAATTCTGTGCCACATGTAAATTCCCACGTTAGTACGCTTTGATAAATAGTTGCTAATATTCCAAGTAAGATATTTTAAAAAACCTGTAAAATTATGCTGGAAAGATAATTAAGTACTAAATACCTTGTTCATAGCTGATATGGGCAACCATCCATGCTGTCTTTGGGCCAAATCTAGTACTGCCATGACAGCTGCAGACTTGTGTCCCCCTGGGTAGCTGTTTACAATTGCTTCTATTCGCTATTTAAAGGGAAAGAGGAAAAAAAATAGTATCAGTACTGATCTAAAGACAAAACCTGTGTATTTAACCTTTTCTGTCTGCATACCTTTTGGTTTTCAGGTGTGAACTCAAACGGAGTATCTGGATTATTTTCAGGACTATCTCTGTGCTTCAGGAAAAGAAAAAGGAAATGTGTAAATTATTCAAGGAAATTATTCAAGACAGATTTACTGTTGTAAAAGGTATTCTCATTAGACAGTTACAGTTGAGTTGCTTGAATAAAACAGTTATAATTCCAGATAAAAATTTCATAGTACTCAAATGATTAAATATCTCTGGGAAAATTACCAAAAATATTAATAATTATTTCATCACTCTTAAAAATAAGATAAAAATAACTTAATCCTGTTATTTCCTGTTAAAAAATATTTCTTGAGTAATATGGTGCTGTTATCAAAACACATATTTTTAAACACTGTTAATACAGTTTGGCAATTATGTTCAAACTCATCACAGGTAGATTAAGAGTGTTCTGATTAATACCTGAATAAACAACAAGGGACTAAAACAACAGCCCATTTTTTCTTTTCCCATGAGACTTTAACTATAAAAACTTTAAAATTCATCAAGAAGCTTGCTACATAACTAAAACATTTGCATATTCAAACACACATTATTAATCCATTTTAACATATTCTTTTGATTTGTAATGGATTTCAACTTTTTAATTTTAGATACAATTCTGAATAAGAATGGAAGCAGAATTTTGAATATTTCCAAAGTAAGGTATTCTATCATATTATTTTTAAGGTGGCCTTCTAAGGAAGCATCAAATTGAAATTAGTTCTTCTATTTTCAGAAAATACAAATTTGGAAGTCTTTAAGAAGGTGACATTTTCCTATAATAAAGTCTTCATTCTGATGAAAATCCTTATCCACCAGAAAAACTTCCTGCACAAAATTTTCAGCTGTCTCTAAGCAGCTCATTATGGTATCCTTAAAACAGTCATAGCTAAATTTCATTCCAAACTTTATACAGTTTTCAAATTAAATGAAAAGTTTGGGAAAAAATGCAACCTATAGTTGAGGCTTGATGCTAAAAGTAATTCACAACCAGCTAATAATAATAATAAAAACTTTAAAAATATATGTAGGAGAAAGAAACCCACTCCACTGACTTTTACTTTGATCATTTTCTCAAGTAACCCAGGGTGATTTTGCCATTTCCATGCTGTGTTCTTATTAAGCAGTGAAGGATTTAATGAAAAATCTTAACATTGGAAGATACTTACATACTGATTGTCATCAGTGCAGAACTTAGTATGTACAGTCCATTATTATTATTCCTGGATTTAGAAATTAATATGGAAATAGCGGAAGGCCAAATACTTTACTTCAATTACATCTGTTGGTCTAGTGAGAGATTCCCTTTGCTTATCCTGACTATATCCCAGAGCAGATGGTACTACTACCACCATCAATTTGGATGTATGCCTACCACAGTTCCAAGTCAAATATAAAACTACAGTCAATATATACTTCTCCACCGAGGATGACTTTCCCCTAGTAACAGGAATTACAGAAAGATAACCAATTTCCTTTGAACACAGTAATATTTTATTAAGTATGAATTTCTTACTTAGTGTGTGTTCTATAAGAGAACATAAAACTGCTTCTAGGAAGACAGTTGCCACTATTTTAGATTGACCCTTCCAGATAAAGGATTTGACTCCTCATACATAGCATTGGTGAGGGTTTTCTACCAATTTTAATGGAAGTTATCAAAAAGAGGAAAAACTGATTGGAAACATGGTGCAACTTTTATTTTTTTTCCCTTACAGACCTGTTCTAGGTCTTAGCTGCACAGATCAAATCCATGATTCATGATAAGTATTTCCATAACTTAACTTTTCCTTCTCAAATCTGCATGCCTGTTTTATTTCAGGCTATTCTGCCTTCCATAGCTATGTGATACAGTTACAATTGTACTTGATCTCAGTTTCTTTGCAAATAAGTATATTTGATTTATTAAAGTCTCCCTCTTTGTCTAGAACAGCTGCTCTTTCCAGTTTATCATCTCTAAACTGATATCCTTAAATACCCTACATGGGAGGAGAAATATTTAATAAAGACGTATCTGAAGCTACAGTTTGCCACACAGTCAGTTCTGTGCAGCAAGGCCCCAGAATACGCTGTAAAGGTAACAGCACAGATGAGCACTAAATAAGATCATGTCACCTTTTTTGTTTTCCCTTTTCCTAAATGGGCTTCATATAATTCTGTGCTGTGGAGAGTCTTGATAGTTTTCACAGAGAGCTAATAGAGTTCTAGGCCTACTGAGCTGTTAGCTATTTGTCAATCACATGTTCCCTAGTCTTCCATTTGTCTGACAAGGCACCATTTATCCGAGACTTGCATAAGCTGATTTGCTCCTAAATGGTATGGGTGCATTTCTGCCTTTTTTTAAGGATACAGATTCTGGAAAGCAAGATATGAATTAAGGACACAGTACTGGAAGGCATACCATGTTAAATCACAAAGTGGTTGAGGTTGGAAGGGACCTCTGGAGGTCATCTGGGCTGAACCCCAATGCTCAGGCAGAGCCACCTAGAGCTGCTTGCCCAAGACCATGTCCAGATGGCTTCTTCTGAATATTTCCAAGGTGGGAGAGTTCACAAACTCTCTGGGCAATCTATGCCAGTGCCTGGTCACCCTCACAGTAAAAAAGTGTTTCCTGATCATCTCTGAGGCCAATTCCCTCTGGTCCTGTCACTGTGCACCACTTTAAAGAGCCTGGCTCTGTCCTCTTTGCACCCTCCCTTCAGGTCTTTACATACATTGAGAAGATCTTCCCTCCCCCAGCCTTCTCTTCTCTAACAGTCCCAGCTCTCTCAGCCGTTCCTCATGAAAGATGCTCATAAGAAGAAATGGATATATTAAGGCTTCCTCCATACACAAACTAAGTACAATTAATTATGTCTGTACCAGCTACAGCAATTTGTTGAAAAGGAAGGTTAAACTCTATCCACACATTTTTTTCTAATTCTCATGCTTCCTAATTTCCTGAAGTCTCACACAATATGTTTTTGTTCCATGCATAGCTTAACTGTACCATGTTTGTATTGCAGCATTCAGCCTAACCTATTTAAAGTGTGACCCACTGGACTGCGAAGGCCTACCCAAGCCACACTGTCCCCACAGATGACAGTACTCTCCCATGGAAGGTATCAAGGCTGCTGAATGCTCATCTCATTCTTTTTGCTACACCAACCTGCGCCATTTTATTATTCTTTTTCAGTGATCTAATCATCTGTCTTTCCTGACACAGAGAGTTATTAAAGAGCACTGAAGAATTACAATAGAATAACTAGAATAATTTAGCTTTCAGGTATACTGGAAGAAAGTTGGCCTGAAACTTGACCTACGCCCTGTGGTAAACACCAGTCCAAAAGACTGTGAAACCAAAATGAGACAAATGTGCAGTAGGCAGGGGAGATGATGTTCAGGGCAACAACCTGTTAAGAGTCCATATCAAATCAGCAACAAAAAGAAATGTATTACTTCTCCTTCAAAGGGAAGGTACCTTACATACACTGTTCCAGCAGAACTCAAGATATAAACCTCTCAAATTAAGAATGGCGGAAGTGCTGTCAGACCCAAGTATTTCACTGACCATCTTCACAAGTAACTAAAACTATAATACAGCAATTCTCTAACCTTCTGTACTGAACCCCTGTGCAGTCCTATAACAAAGCCCGAATCAAGGTAGTCGATGTGTTAAGGAAACACAGTCCATGTGTTGAAAACCACAAAGTAGAAGAGTTAAGTTTTGGCTGTTAGGGAGGTTAAAGACAGGTAGAAGTCAAAGAGAGAGGGCATGTTTACAGAAAGAAAGGAAACTTGTAAATAAAAGTACATTTGAAATCAGGCCTTCCCTAGCCATCAGAAGTTATAGATTTGGAGCAGCTCTCTTACGTTACTACAGGAAATCTACCTCATTTTAAACCTGATGCGCTCCTTCTGAAATGTAATCTAAGCTGCCTGTGATGGCACCAGACTGAATTTAATGGTTGACAGAAAGTCTCTTCTTGGCTGTTGCAGAATAAAAAGGAGTTTCAGTAGAAGTTCTCTTACATGTAAGGAAAAAAACTTGCATGAAAAAAAGTTTGCAAAGGGACGCATAGGTATGCAAATCAGCACTGCCTTTTACTACTAGATTTTATGACAACCAGGTCCCCTAGCCCATCCCCTGCTGTTCAAAGCAAGTATGCTGTCTGTATGCATTTCCCCTCCTCACGTATAGATTTCATATACAGGAAGTGCAACAAGGAGCACCAACTTGCTTTGCAAAACAAAACCAAGACACTCACATGTAAACTGATATACAAAGAGGACCACCACAACAGGTTAGTTACTCCTAGGTAAGCCCACTAGTCCTCCACAAGCAGTTTTTAACAACCTTTGACACTTCCTCTGCTTGTAACATTCCACAAAACTAAGACTTTTTTTAATGTTGAGGTTTTTTCCTCTCGAGAAATCTGGGGGGAAAAGAGTCCCATTTTCTGACTACATACAAACACCTAGTGTTCATTAAAATAATGCCTTCAGCTCAAATCAGAAGGATGAGTTTTCACTTGAAACTGGCTGTGTTAAGTAAAATCTGAAATTTGCTAGTTAGGACAAACAATTACACACACAATGACACCCAACTGTCTTCTTCCCATAGTCCCTTTCCTCTATTTTTAGGCTCCTCCCTCCAGCAAATAATTTAAACAGTTACATAAATCTTGAAAAATGCCTGGAGAATTTACAAAGCTATCTAGCTTCATAGGCCAGGCACCAACATCCATCAGGGTGCCAAAGATACCTTTTGCCTGTCTTCACCAACCTCAAACTACATGTGAAGTTTCTTAAGTTGTCAGCCTACACCGATTCTGCTATTCCTTGAATATCAGCGCTCACTCCATAAACCATCAATGCCCGCTCAAGTTTCTGGGAAAGTATACGAAGCATGTACTGTAATCCCATTAACTTCATCTTATGAGAAAAGCTGTAGAGACAGCTGCAGAAAGGCAACAACAGCAACAAAAATCTGTCTAAAGATGCTGAGCACCTGTTTTCAACAAAGTGGTCAATTCTCTAGTAAAGTGCTGATTTCTACCAAATGTTGAAAAAATGCCAAATTATTCAGCTGTTAAACTGCAAACTAGATAAAGCTCTGAGTGGAACAGAATGGGACAGAATACACCTCTCAGAGATGCTTCAGGTTCTCTTCAGAGGTAGACAACACATCTGCTTTACACATTGTGGTGGTTTAGTCCCTGCCAGGGTCTGAGACCACACGGCCGCTGCCCCTCCCCCACAAAGGGAGTGAAACACACACAAAGCCCCAGAGCTGAGATAAGGAGAGGTTTAATACAACAGTGCGACAGCAACACAACAAACAATAACAATAACAGTGATAACAATGAACAGAGCAAAATATCTACCAATACAGCAGTGAGAACTGGGCGATGGCATAACACGTGTTAACCGACCGTCTCGCTTCGGCACCAGGATGCGACGTCCACATGGTATCTGACTGAATAACCCGGCTAGAGCTCCCCCCCCACTGCTGGGGAAACTTAACCCTATCCTGGCTAAACCAGGACATAATCCACCCCTTTATTCTATACCACATGCGTCACATCCAGCTGCCATTTAGCAATTAGCATTAACAAAGAAAAATTAACAAAAGCACAGTATAACTCACGGTGTGTTTTCACCCACAATCAAGTCCCCTTGTGGCACGCATCGGACCTCTCCATCCTTCTGCATCACCCACCAGGTGCACCCAGATCCTTGAGCAAAAACAATCCCGTGGATGGGTCTGCCTTTGCCCGGCGCAGGACTAACCCAGACCATTTTTCCCAGCACATCCCTCATGCGCACCACAGGGACTTTATCCCCGTCTACAACACGTGGAAGTTTTGACTGAGCCGGGCCAGCTCGACTGGCAGATCCTCTTGTGTTCACTAACCAAGTGGCCTTTGTCAGATGTGTGTCCCAATGTTTGAAGGTTCCACCCCCCATTGCTCTCCATGTAGTTTTTAACAGTCCATTGTAGCGCTCGATCTTCCCGGAGGCTGGTGCGTGGTAGGGGATGTGGTAGACCCACTCGATGCCGTGTTCTTCTGCCCAGGCATCTATGAGGTTATTTCGGAAATGAGTCCCATTGTCTGACTCAATCCCCTCTGGGGTGCCGTGTCGCCACAGGACTCAGTCTTCAAGACCCAGGATGGTATTCCGGGTGGTGGCGTGGGACACTGGATAAGTTTCGAGCCATCCAGTGGTTGCTTCCACCATTGTGAGCACGTGGCGCTTGCCTTGGCGGGTCTGTGGCAGTGTGATGTAGTTGATCTGCCAGGCCTCTCCATATTTATATTTCATCCATCGATCTTCATTCTGCTGGGGCTTCACCCGTTTGGCTTGTTTGATTGCAGCACACGTCTCACATCCGTGGATGATCTCTGCGATGGTGTCAATGGTGAGGTCCACCCCTCGATCTCGAGCCCACCTGTATGTTGCATCTCTGCCTTGGTGGCCCGAGGTCTCATGGGCCCACTGGGCTATGAACAGTTCACCTTTACGCTGCCAGTCCAAGTCCACCTGAGCCACTTCGATCTTAGCAGCCTGGTCTGCCTGCTGGTTGTGTTGATGTTCATCAGTGGCCCAACTCTTGGGTATATGGGCATCCACATGGCGCACCTTCACAACGAGGTTCTCCACCCGGGCTGCAATGCCCTGCCATACTTCAGCGGCCCAGACGGGTCTGCCCTTGCATTGCCAGCTGTTCTGTTTCCATTGCTGCAACCACATCCACAGGGCACTTGCCATCACCCACGAGTCAGTGTAGAGACAGAGCCTCGGCCACTTTTCTTGCTCAGCAATCTCCAAAGCCAACTGGGTGGCTTTCACCTCTGCAAACTGGCTCGATTCACCTTGTCCCTCAACAGCTTCAGTGGTTTCTCGTGTGGGATGCCACACTGCAGCCTTCCATCATCGATGTTTTCCCACAATACGACAAGACCCATCGGTGAACAGGGCATATCGTTTCTCCTCCTCTGGCAGCTCGTTATATGGTGGGGCCTCCTTAGCACATTTCACCTCTTGTTCTGGTGACATCCCAGCATCTTTGCTCTCTGGCCAGTTCATGATCATTTCCACTAATCCTGGGGGGTTGAGGTTCCCTATTCGAGCCCGTTGCGTTATCAACGCAACCCATTTACTCCACGTGGCATCTGTTGCATGATGTGTGGAGGGAGCCTCTCCTTTGAACATCCATCCCAGCACCGGCAGTCGGGGTGCCAGGAGGAGCTGTGTCTCCGTGCCGACCACTTCTGAGGCAGCTCGAACGCCTTCATACGCTGCCAGTATCCCCTTCTCAGTCAGGGTATAGTTAGCTTCAGAGCCTTTGTATCCCCGGCTCCAAAAGCCTAGAGGTCGGCCTCAGGATTCCCCATGTGCGCTCTGCCAAAGGCTCCAGGAAGGGCCATTCTCCCCAGCTGCGGTGTAGAGCACGTTCTTAATCTCCTGCCCTGTCCGGACTGGCCCGAGAGCCACTGCCTGGGTAATCTCCTGCTTAATTTGTTCAAAGGCTTGTGGTTGCTCTGGGCCCCATTTAAAATCGTTCTTCTTGCGGGTTACGTGGTGGAGAGGGCTCAAGATCAGGCTGTAGTTTGGGATGTGCATCCTCCAGAACCCCACAGTGCCCAGGAAAGACTGAGTCTCCTTTTTAGTGGTTGGTGGGGCCATGGCTGTTATCTTGTTTATCGCCTCCACTGGGATGTGGCGACGCCCATCTTGCCATTTTATTCCTAGGAACTGAATCACCCTTCCAGGCCCCTTAACTTTCTGTCACTTGATGGCAAAACCAGCCTTCAGGAGGATTTCAATTATCTTCTTTCCTTTTCCAAAGACTTCCTCAGCTGTGTCCCCCCCATACAATGATATCATCAATAAACTGCAGGTGTTCTGGAGCCCCACCTTTCTCCAGTGCAGTATGGACCAGTCTGTGGCAAATGGTAGAACTGTGTTTCCACCCCTGGGGCAATCGATTCCAGGTGTACTGGATACCCCTCCAAGTGAACGCAAACTGTGGCCTGCACTCTGGTGCTATTGGAATGGAGAAAAACGCGTTAGTGATGTCAATCGTGGCGTACCACTTGGCTGCCTTCGACTCCAGCTCATACTGGAGCTCTAGCATGTCCGGCACTGCAGCACGCATCGCTGGCATAACTTCATTCAGGCCACGGTAGTCCATGGTTAGTCTCCATTCGCCATTAGGTTTTCTCACTGGCCATATAGGGCTGTTGAAAGGTGAATGAGTCTTGCTGATCACCTTCTGACTTTCTAGTCGACGGATCAGCTGATGGATGGGGACCAGGGAATCTCGGCTAGTGTGGTACTGCCGCCGGTGCACCATCTTGGTGGCAATTGGCACTCGCTGCTCTTCAACCTTAAGCAACCCCACCACCGAGGGGTCCTCTGAGAGGCTGGGTGAGGTGGACAATTGCTCAACCTCCTCCAGGGCAGCTATACCAAAGGCCCACCGGTACCCTTTTGGGTCTTTAAAGTACCCTCTCCTAAGGTAATCTATACCTAGGATGCACGGGGCATCTGGGCCAGTCACAATGGGGTGCTTATGCCAGTCCTTCCCAGTTAAGCTTACTTCAGCTTCTAATAGGGTCAGCTGTTGGGACCCCCCTGTCACTCCAGAGATGCAGATGGATTCGACCCCACTGTGGCTTGATGGCATCAGGGTGCACTGTGCACCAGTGTCTACCAAGGCCTTATATTCTTGTGGTTCTGATGTGCCAGGCCATCGGATCCACACCTTCCAGTAAATCCGATTATCCCTTTCCTCCACCTGGCTGGAGGCAGGGCCCCTCTAATCCTGCTCACCATCACTCACTTAATCTAAGAGTGACTCCTGCAAGAATGACTTCCTGGTCCCCTCAAGAGGGTCAAGCATAGTGTTGGCCATTCCATTCTATCTGGGGGATTTCCGACTGGACACTGGAGCTGCATCTCTTTTGGAAGACTCCCCTTTCATGGTGGTCTTCCCTTTCAGTTGCTGTACTCGTGCAGCTAGGGCGGAAGTGGGCTGTCCATGCCACCTTCTCATGTCTTCCCCATGGTCGTGGAGGAAGAACCACAGGGTGCCCCGTGGTGTGTGTCTTCCACTGCCCTTCTCTTGGGTGGGTAAGCGCCTGCTTCTAATAGCTGAGACATTGGCCTGTGCAGGTGGAATGTAGGACACGTCCTCTTCCATCTTCTGGAGCCTCTGAGACAGTTCCTCTACAGCTGAAACCAAAGCATGTTGGGAGGAAGGGAGACTTCCCTCATATTGCCGGAGCTGGATAATCACTCCGTCCACTGTCTGAGTCTGGGTGTCTCGCCACCAGGATGCTGCTGCTAATGCTTTGGAATGTCCCTCTGGTCCACTTTGCAGGAACTTCCGCCACATCAACTGTGTGCAAGGGGCCTGATCTGGATCCATTGGTGACTGCTCATCATTCAGATCACCATAGATCATGTCAAACACAGCCATTTCCCTGAGGTTTTGAATGCCTTTCTCCATGTCAGTCCACTTGCCTAACCGACATAGAGCATCATCCTTGTAGGGGTACCTCTCCCTCACACCGAGCAGGAGTCGCCTCCAAAGGCTGAGGGTTTGAGCCTGTTTCCCTATTGCCTTGTCAATACCAGCCTGCTTGGCTAAAGGTCCCAGCTGCTTGGCCTCTCTCCCCTCCAATTCCAAACCAGCAGCTCCACTATCCCAGCATCGGAGCAGCCAGGTGCAAATTTGCTCACCTGGAACGTGGCTAAAATCCTTCCGCATATCTCACAACTCACTGAGGGATAGAGATCGGATGGTTACCTCCAGCTCTTCCTCCTGCTCTTGTGATGGGCCTGGTTCATTATCACCCTGCGCACTGCAAGGGGATTTTTTGGTATATTTGGTTTTCCGTATCAAGGTGACTGATATTGGTACTGCTTGTCCCTGTGGCTCAGCTGCTGTGCCGGTGGAGGCGACTGGTACTGGCACTGCCTGTCCCCCTCGCCCAGTTGCTGCACCAGTAAGTTCACTTTCAGACCCTGCAGCCCCTTCTCCCCCTTGAGGGCAGTGATCAGTGTTAAGGGCGATGCGGTAAGCATGGGCGAGCCCCCAGCACATTGCAGCGAGTTGCATCTCCCGGGGTTTGTCAGATTGGCAGCACACCTTTTCCAAACACTCCACCACTTTATCAGGACTCTGCACTTGTTCGGGAGTGAAATCCCAGAACGGTGGGGGTGACCACTGACTCAGGTACTTGCCCATCTTCTCCCACATACCTAGCCATTTATAACTATCTGCCCCCGGGGCAGGTTTCCGGGTGGTGCTATTGTTGGAGAAGTACTGCATGGCCCAAAACAAGATCTGGCAGGCATTTAGAAAGCACAGTGCCGCAAGCACACTGGTCTGGGTGCTCCAGGGATAGCTGAAACTCTCAAAACCCGAGAGAATCTCTTCCCCTGGCTCACCCATAGAGGGGGTGAGACCCCTAACAAAAGCCCAGGCAGCAAACAGGTACCGGTTCACCCCCACAAGCAGTGATACAAGCAAATTATAAGCAGTCTGCAGCCAGTACAGCAAAACAAGACCCTTGACACATTTTCCACCGAAAACAAACATCAGCACTGGGAATGCACAGTGGATATAAGGATTAATCCAGCCCCACCACGCAAGCAAAATCGTCAGCATTGCAAACGTTTCTTATCAAACAAATACAAATAAAAGCAGAAAAATTACACCTAACAGATTGCTCTAACACACCTTCTCCTCTTGTCCTTATCTCAGCCTTCTCGTGGCCCCACGTTGGGTGCCAAAGTTGTGGTGGTTTAGTCCCTGCCGGGGTCTGAGACCACACGGCCGCTGCCCCTCCCCCACAAAGGGAGTGAAACACACACAAAGCCCTGGAGCTGAGATAAGGAGAGGTTTAATACAACAGTGCAACAGCAACACAACAAACAACCACAATAACAATAACAGTGATAACAATGAACAGAGCAAAATATCTACCAATACAGCAGTGAGAACCGAGCGATGGCATAACACATGTGTTAACCGTCCATCTTGCTTCAGCGCCAGGATGTGATGTCCGCATGGTATCTGAATAACCCGGCTAGAGCTCCCCCTGCACTGCTGGGGAAACTTAACCCTATCCTGGCTAAACCAGGACACACGTTTAAATTTGAGGGCTTTTTCTTTTTTGCAATCACTATTACTATTTATACATATTATGATACGGTCTAATTAAAAGGAAGGCAGGGACAAGAGATGTTATAGTGAAGGTCTGCTACAGGCTACCCAACCAGGAAGACTGAGCGGACCAGGCCATTTACAGACAGGAGCAGCTTCATGTTGGTAAGCCCTGGTCCTCTTGGGGAACTTCAACCAACCCAATATCTTTTGGAGGGACAACACAGCAGGACATAAGGAATCCAGGAGGTTCCTGGAACGCATTGATGGTAACTTCATTCTCCAAGTGACAGAGGAGCCAACAAAGAGAGCTGCTATGCTGGACCCTTTTCTCACCAACAAGTAGGAGCTGGTGGGGAGTGTGAAGCTCAATGGCAGCCTTGGCTGCAGTGACCATGAAATGATGGAGTTCAAGATCCTGAGGGCAGCGAGGAGGGCGCACAGCAAACTCCCTACCCTGGACTTCAGGAGAGCAGACTTTGGCCTCCTTAGGGATCTGCTTGGCAGAGTAGCATGGGCTAAAGCCCTGGAGGGAAGAGGGGCCCAAGAAAGCTGGTTAATATTCAAGGATCACCCCCTCCAAGCTCAGGAGCGATGCAGCCTGACAAAGAGAAGTCAGGTAAGACCACCAGGAGGCCTGCATGGATGAACAAGGAGCTCCTGGACAAGCTCAAACACAAAAAGGAAGCCTACAGAGGGTGAAAGCAAGGACAGGTAGCCTGGGAGGGATACAGAGAAACTGTGAAGCAGCCAGGGATCAGGTTAGGAAGGCCAAAGGCCTGCTAGAATTAAATCTGGCCAGGGACATCAAGGGCAACAAGAAAAGCTTCTATAGGTGTGTTGGTGATAAAAGGAAGACAAGGGAAAATGCGGGCCCTCTCCAGAAAGAAACAGGAGACCTGGTTACCCAGGACACAGAGAAGGCTGGGATACCCAACAATATTTTTGCCTCCATCTTTGATGGCAAGAACTCCAGCCATATTGCCCAAGTCATGGAAGGCAAAGGCAGGGACTGGGAGAATGAAGAACCACCTGCTGTAGGAGATGATCAGGTTTGAGACCATCTAAGCAACCTGAAGGTGCAAAAGCCCATGGGACTTGATGAGATGCATCCGTGGGCCCTGAAGGAACTGGCGGATGAAGTGGCTAAGCTACTACCCATCATATTTGAGAAGTCATGGCAGTCTGGTGAAGTTCCTGCTGACTGGAAAAGGGGAAACAAAACCACCATTTTTAAAAAGCAAAAGAAGGAAGACCTGGGGAACTACAGGCCAGTCAGTCTCACCTCTGTGCCCAGTGAGATCATAGAGCGAATCCTCCTGGAAAATAAGGAGGTGATTGGTGACAGCCAACATGGCTTCACTGACAGCAAATCATGCCTGACAAATTTGGTGGCCTTCTACGACAGGATTACAGCGTTGGTGGAGAAGGGAAGAGCAACCCTTGTCATCTACCTGGATTTGTGCAAAGCATTTGACACTTTCCTGCACGATATCCTTGTCTCTAAATTGGAGAGACACAGGGATTTGACAGATGGACCACTTGTTAGATAACAAATGGGCTGGATGGTCGCACTCAAAGAGTTGCGGTCAATGACTTGATGTCCAAGTGGAGAGCAGTGACAAGTGACATTCCTCAGGGGTCAATGTTGGGACCAGCACTGTTTAACATCTTTGTTGACGACATGGACAGTGGGATTGAGTGCACCCTCAGCAAGTTTGCAGATGACACCAAGCTGTGTGGTGTGGTTGACACGCTGGAGGGAAGGGATGGCATCGAGAGGGACCTGGACAGGCTGGAGAGGTGGGCCTGTGCAAACGTCATGGAGTTCAACAAGGCCAAGGGCAAGGTCCTGCACACGATGGGTCAGGGCAATCCCAAGCACAAATACAGGCTGGGTGAGGAGTGGATTGAGAGAAGCTCTGCAGAGAAGGACTTGGGGGGTATTGGTGGATGGAAAACTGACTATGAGCCAGCAATGTGCACTCACAGCCCAGAAAGCCAACCGTGTCCTGGGCTGCATCAGAAGCAGAATGACCAGCAGGTCGAGGGAGGAGATTCTCCCCCTCTACTCTGCTCTCGTGAGACCCCACCTGGAGTCCTGTGTCCAGCTCTGGGACCCCCAATGTAAGAAGGACATGGACCTGCTCGAGCGGGTCCAGAGGAGGCCATGAAGATGATCTGGGGGCTGGAGCACCTCCCCTATGGGGACAGGCTGAGGGAGTTGGGGTTCTTCAGCCTGGAGAAGAGAAGGCTCCAGGGAGACCTTATAGTGGCCTTCCAGTACTTAAAGTGGGTCGACAGGAAAGATGGGGAGGGAGTCTTTATCAGGGGGTGTAGTGATAGGATGAGGGTTAATGGCTTTAAACTGGAAGAGGGTAGATTTAGATTAGATATAAGGAAGAGATTCTTTCCTGTGAGGGTGGTGAGACACTGGAACAGGTTGCCCAGAGAAGCTGTGGATGCCCCCTCCCTGGCAGTGTTCAAGGCCAGGTTGGACGGGGCTTCAAGCAGCCTGGTCTAGTGGAAGGTGTCCCTGCCCATGGCAGGGTGGTTGGAACTAGATGATCTTTAAGGTCCCTTCCAACCCAATGATTCTAATTCCCTCAATTATGAATCATTACGCAACGTGCTGTATCACATATAATATGAACAAGAACTGCACTTTTGAACTCCTAGTTAACAGGCCTAGACCTGGACCTAAGTGTAATTCTGCAGGAAATTTTAGAAATCAAGAAACTGCCCCTCCACTAATTTTCATGAGCTACAATTAGAAACTCAAATAACTCCAATAAAAAAGGGAAACAAGAACTGGTTTATAATGAAAAAAAGGCTTAAGCAAAGTCTCATCTGCAATCACACACAAATGCTACTAATATCACCATTACTAAGAGTTTTCACTGTATAAGAAACACAAGGCCAAAAACTAAAAACCTTTTGCTACTCCATCACAACTCTAATAAAAAGTTCTACTGAAAAAATGCTTCTTTGTAAGTACCAGCAAGCTTCTACAGGAGAGTTCTGTTCATCAAAACCTTTTAGGCAGATTAAAAAAGCATACGCCGAGGCAGGCAGAAAATTACTTACCACAAATAAGGCTCCTCCACTGGCATTGCACACTGCTGTTCTATGTAAGCATCGGATTTGTCTTATCTACAAACAAAATAAAGTAGATAGTATTAATAGTTAATAATTTACATACTGCTAGTTGCTGCTTTCAGAACCGGTTTGATTTTTGTTCTAATTGTAAACCATTAATTCTACTGTCGTCACTAATAATTTAAGTCAAGAAGAAACTATTAAGGGCTCTCCTGTACTATTATGACAGCAAATCACTTAACTTACCTTGACCATTTCAGACAATGTAGAAGTTAAAGGATTTAACTTCAAACAAATAATACTCTGCTACAGCTTCATTTAAGTGCCTTGAACAGAAATTCTCATCAAACATTTCATGAAGAATTTTCCAATTTGTTACTTTATATTGTCAGTGCTTTAAAGTTTTCAGAAACTAACGTTACTATTGAGGTTCTTCTCTAGTAAGCGTTTATACACTTCTTCAGCTTTTATCTAACTGAACGGTGAGATCAGGCAAAAGAGGACAAATGTAAACACAAACCTGAAATATCAACAGAACACCCATATGCAAGTTCTGTTCAGCTATTCTCTGTACTCTCTGTCTGGATCCATCATGCCAAAACAGATCAAGATTTCTAGATTCTGGCGAGTATTACTAAGATGATTTGATAATGTTATCTTGTCATATGTAATAATTCTATAATAAAATTATTAATTTTTATATTGAATTCTAGATCAATTTTGATATTTCTTAAAGTAGAAGTATAGCATATTAAAAAAAAAACCCTCCTTAACTACTTAATTTCTGTTACTGTATAAAATCTGTGGGGCTTTCAGTGGATCAGCATCAACTAGCAAAAATACAGTCAGATGGTCAGATCTGAAATTCAAGCCTAAGTACCAGGGAACTACAGTCCTTGCACTTCTATAATAGCAACCTGATCAGCTCAATCTTATCACCAGCAGATCACATAGTTTCACCTGCAGTGTAGTTTCACACAACAGCTGCAGTCTTTTCCTGTCATATGATCAGTCCTTCCAGGAAACACTGGATTTACTACGCAGTTATGTGTATTATGTTGTATGCATCCATTTCCTCTTTGCTCTCCACTTCTGGCTCATCTGAAAGCAGCAGCCAGGAAACCAATTCATCTCCTGCCATTCTGTGTCAGAGGCCAAATGAACTCTGGGATACATGGATAACTCTGGGGACTGCAGATCATTCCTGTGACCCCTTTCCAGGAGACTCTCAGCCTGTTACCTAAACTGACATGAAGCACATCAAATGAACTGCACTGGCATGACAATTTTGAGTGCCTTCCATGAACCAGACATGTCAAATTCAGAGAAAAGACTAAAAACTAAGTAGAGCATGCAACTACAACTGCAATTCTGCAGACAACGCTGAAAGGAACATATAAACGAGGATTTGATGTGCTGGTATAAATCCTACTAAATACTAAGTAAATATAGAACATATGTAGTTTTGGCTCAGATGCAACCACCACATTGTAAGCTTCAGGTTTCTAACTGTAAGAGGCAGTCTCCTGCCAAAAGGAGCACTTCAGATGAAAACACTTTATTCTATCCAAAGATACTGTACTGTTTCCAAGAACCAAAACCTGTAGATTTCAGACTTCAAGAAGACGAGACCCCTTTTTCTGCAGTAGCCTAAACGGTTTCAATTGGTGTGAAGAGTTGACTCAGGACTGAAAAACAGAGTGGCTTCCTTCTCATGGTTAATCTTACATACACGGGCAAAGCAGAAATATTATTTCCGCGCGGGAAATTTCCCAATAACCTCCAATAAGCACCAAGCAGTTACTGCTGGAGCGTTTTTCACCTGATGCAGGCAGTACAACTCTAGAGCCGGTCAGGTAATTCCGACAGGCCCCGGGGCCGCGAGGGAGACACCCGGGAGCGACGCCCTTCCACGGGCTGCACCGGGCCTTTCTTCCCCAAGGCCGTGCCCCACCGCGGGCCCCGCCCGGCCGCCCACTGCGAGGGCAGCGTCGACCACCCACCCACCTCTCCGCCGCGGCCTCCCTCCTCTCCCGCGGCCTCCTCCGGCCGGCGGGGACAGACGTGCGGCCGTCGCCGCAACCTCCCCCTTACCGAGCGTGCGGCCACGGCCCGCAGGGGAGCGCACAGGAACATGGCGCCGGCGGCAGACGCGGCGCCCCCCGCCCCCTCTACACTCTCCCTCTGCCCGAGGCCTGCGCTCGCCCTCCGCGCAGCGCCAAGGAGACCGGGCCCCGCGCATGCGCCAGCCACGCCCGGCTGCGCGCGCGCGCCCGCGAGCCGGAGACACACACCCCCCCTCCCTCCCCCCCCATCCCCTTCCCGCCTCCGCGGGCGCGCGGCGGCCGTTGGTTGGCGGCTGCCCCTGGGGTGGCCCCGGGCCCGGGACGAGCGGGTTGCCGGTCCCGTTACTCCGCTAGCCCGTGTCCCGGCTGCCTGCTCTGGAGGGAGTGAGAGAGGCCGTCCCTCCTGCAGATGTTGAATTCCCGTCCCGCCAGAGGTGGAAGGTTTGTTTCAAACAATGGAAGCAAAACACAAGGTCTGTGTGAAAATATTCCGTGAATTTTAACCTTTTGTGACAAGACATCAGCGTGAAAAAAACCCCGCAAATCCCTTTGGAAGCAAGGATCTGTAATAAATAGCGGGAAATTGCAGAAACTGGTGAGGTTTCTTTGGTCCTTCGTTTTCCTCCTTTCTACCCAGTTTTGTTGATTGGGGTATTTAATGTCTGAAGTGCTTCCATCTATGACCTCCCTTGGTCAGAAAAAACAAGACTAAACATTTTTCTTCTTGGCCTTCGATAAATGTTCTCATTTTACAGTATAATTTGGTTAATACAGTACAAATACTGGAACTGAAGAAGACGTAAGTAGCAGGCTCTTCCTTGGATGCAACGGGTTGTTAGAAACATGGGTCACAGATCCATCCTTGTGCAGACCCCTTATCATTCAGGTCTTGTGATGAGGAATGCAAATGTACCTTCTTCACTGTAAAATAAATTCAGTTTGCAAATAACAGCTAAGAAGGATTTTATACCGAGTCCTCACAGCATTGGAGATTTGCAAAGCATCAGCTGATGTTCCAACATCTCTTACCATATCCTCCTTATCTCTGAGGAGTCATCTCCGTACTCCTCACCCTCTCGTCCACCCTTCCTCCCAGTGATGTGGCCTTACTCATTCTATCCACATACTTGTGCAAAATTTGCAGTGACCTGCTATTTGATGCTATGAGTATCAAGTATTTTTAGTAAGTACATGATAAACCAAAAATTCAGCCTTCCTTACAGTTTTCCTTCATTCGAAATGTTAACTTATTTTTCATCTGCTTATTTATTTTGAAAGACCCTTTTTACTTCATATAAACATTCAAAAAGGCAGGATTAACAACACTAGAGCAAACTGAATTTTATTAAAAGGGACTACATTATGGATTTGTAGTGACAAAATGGTCCATCAGGGCACTTGTTGGGACAAAAGGCCAGGTTAGACGGAGCCACAGTGGCTGCACCTATGTAGTTGCACCTGGAGGGCTCCTGTAAAGAAACCCGTGTGTATGGTGAGACGAGAGCCCCAGTACATCTCAACAGATAGGACATATTAGAACAATTTAAGATACTTGCTACTGTTTCGGTTCGGATGATTGCGTATACACGTACAGACATACGTATATATACACATACATATTTGGCAACTGTTACTGTAATTAATGTCCTTTCAACAGAATACTTTTCCTTTGCACAGATCAGGTAGGATGTGGTACTAGCTCTCTGGTTAGATTGCTGCCTTTTACATTTGGGTTTACTATAGTCGATGGTTGTCTTCCTGCTCTTATTTTTCATTTCCTCAATGCTGAGAGCTACTATCAGCATTTGTAATTTAAGTGCTGCTACCAGGATTTGTTATTTTTATTGATTTGTTTTCACTAATTATGTAGTTGCTTATAAACCTCATTTCTGTGCTTGTATACTACCGTGAGATTAATTTTTAAAACACTTAAAAGACTGCCTAAAGCAGAGTAAGTATAATGGTGCAGCAATGTTCAAGCACAGATTACAGATTCCGTTGCTAAACCAAATTTTTATATCCTGTTGAGAATCTGCCCTAGGCATACAGTCTAAGAATAGCAAAGGTCATGTATGATTAGATTCAGGGTCTGTTCCTGTGCAGATAAATTAATAAACATTCATTTTTATACTGTAAAATATATAATCACAGTAATTTATTAGTTATATGTTAACCCAATACGCATTTTTCACTTGGACTTCATAAATGGAAAAAGGAAAAAAAGAAAGCATTTGGGAGCATTTGTAATTTAAACTCAGTCTATTTATCAGATAATGCTAAAAAAATAAATTGCAGACAGTGTGGCCTTGAAGGGGAGCCCAGCAGTGATGTGCAGACTGGCCGGTTGCGTTGCGTGTTCTGCCTGCTACACGCACTGCACGGAAGGGCCGAAGTCCTGCCCATGCAGGGCCTGGTGCAGCACCGCAAAGTGTGTGCGTACAACTGCTCACACCACCAGTGATACCTAAGAGGGTCTTTTAGGGACCACGGTGGCTTCAGACAAGCCCTTTTCCAGTGTGACCCAACAGAAAGGGAAGCTGCCTTAAGGAGCACAAGACTCCCTGTGTCTACTCTTTTGACAAGGGTCTGGAAATGCAGCGGATGCTGTAGTTGTGCCTATGTCTCCAACAGGGCAGATGTGCACGGACGGGTGAGAAATGGCCTGTAACCTCACACCCTGTCTCCAGCAGCCTCACAAGCTCTAATTGCATGGGCTAGTAAGGGAGAGATGGAGAATACTATTGTTTTCTGCAAATGTAGGCTAGACAATTATTCTTTCAATCAAATAATTATTTACTGTGTCATTGTATGTCTTTATTAGTATGCGTTATGCCAAATTATTGCTTTCAGGATTTTGTTTTAAATGGAAGCATGTTAGAGATATTTAATGACTGTTACATTATTCTCCATCTTGAAATACAAAGATAAACAAATCAGCTTTCATTAATCTTCAATCCATTATTCATGTACAGACATTTGCTATATATTTTCTGACATTCAAAAGCAGTACTTCCAGCCACAGCACTACAAGTAATATTAACCAATCGTACTTGAAAACATTCAATTTTAATTATTTTATGATACACGCTCTAACATTAAGTAATATAAATAGTAAGCAATTTACTGTGTAGGGACTGTGAATGCTGGCAAGCCATTTGAAGAGATTCTTCTGAAAACAGGTCACCTGGAGAGAACATAAATACTACAAATGGTATCACAGGCTTGTTATCACATTAAAACACCTTCAAGCAGCTCTGCTGTCAACTATGTAAAAAAGAAAAAGAAAAGGCTATTGAGATCTTTCTGAAACCTCAGCATTGTACATTAGTATGTTCATATTCAACCAGTACAGTCATCTATTTTAGGAAGTGTGAAAACACAGGAGACAAACAGAAGAGATCATATTAAATAATTAAGACCTATAAACATTAGAAAACCCCACAACATTCTCAGCTGCAATCTTCACATTGCAACACTGTACAAAAAAATTATTATATACCCAGGAGTGTTTCAGATGAAAAAGTGTTGCTATCCTTGTGATAGATTGGATTTAATTAATCAAAAATTTATATATACTACAGAGCAGAATTAGTGTAAAGTATGATCTGAGACCCATTTCTGTAAGCAAAGTAGAGATAAAGCAGGCAATAAACTGCCTGCTCCTTTAACACACTCACCTGAGAACTGTAAATATTAGGATGGATATTTATTAGCATCACAGAAGGAATTCTTCCAACAAAAGATTACTGTATGGGTAGTGTTGAGGTTGTACACGGAACCACTTCTGCAGAATATTTTTCTTCAGAGAAATAGCTGCAGAAGGATAGAGACTGGAAAGAAAATGAGAAGGCACATGGATAAAAAACCAACCCACAATTACTTAGCCACAGTGCTGAAGAACAATTAAGAACTAAACTGGAAGTGAACACCAGGGAACACTGCCATAGGGGGAGGCTGTCTGGGATGATAATAGTCCTTACTATGCCAGAGAAACCTGGAAGGTGTAGTAGGTGTTAATGCACCTGAAAAGACATTTATAAAGGCGGAGCATGACACTGCCACAGGTGACTGGCCATGTCATCTGTGCTGGTGGAAAGTGGTGTAGCTCCACCGAAGGAGAGAGAACTGAACTAATTTTCCTCATCCGAGAACCAGGCCCACTGGTTTGTGAGATATGAGCTTTCACAGCACATTGTATACAACAAATCTATTTCAGTTCTTTTGTTGATGATCATTTTGCTTCCACAGCTTGAGTACTAGAGACAATAAATTTGCATCTCTGTTCTCCAGTTTGCTTGAAGCAAATGGTAGCAGTAGCAGTAAATGATGGAGAATGACAATGAAAATGGGCTCAATATGGCTTATATTGTGTACCTAACACAAGTAAAATGCTTGTAACCTCGGCATCCTTCATACAATACCCACTGAATGAATGAAAGGAAGCTTTAGCTGTGGAGACATGAACTCAGTAAAATACTGATAGATGGTTTAGCCAGTTATTTTGTTTTATATCATGAAGTTCGATATATATGTAAATATAAAAGTAATCTGTGCTTAACTTAAAAGATGACTTGTTGGCATTCCTTCATGATATAGTCTGTTCTCTATACAGTTGGCATTACAGATTAGCAACACACGGTATGTTTTTTCTTTACTGTGTACTTCTTTTACAACATACTGCACTTCATGCAACATGCTTATGTTGCTAGATGTTGCTTTAGTGTTACTGAGGTCTAACGAGAAAGCCTATACAGTAATATGAAACATTTTGCCATTGACAGAGTAAGGGATGATGAAAAACATCTTAATGGTGTTTACTATTTGCACAGAGGCATTGTACAATTTTATAAGACCCGTGATTAGATTTGTACTTTCTACAAATGCAGTTGTTTCAATATGCTGTAGCAGTTTAAATTTCACCTTTATGTGGAAGTACATTTCATATGATGTATGAAAGTGGAAATGCACTTAAAGTTTAGCAAGAATCTTAACTTAAACTGTCCTTTATTTCTACTCCTCACATTATTTAGAAACATGTAACAGTAACTTAAATGCACCCATACGGATAGATATTTGTGCTGGGAATGAAATAATCATAGTTGGTATAGAATTAAGACTTTGTTATCCAAAGATTAAGACCTCTTTTAGAATGGGATTAGGAATTATTATATTTATTTTACAATAGGAGAATGTGAGGCAAATGTGTACTGACCCCCGGTTAGTCACAAGAAGTCACCGAGAGCTGGAAAATAACACCAGTCCACTGACCTATAACCTGGCATCCTATTCCATGCACCATGTTTTTCCCCTAGTCTGAAAGAAATTCAGTTCCCAGTGATCAGGCATTCATAATCCCTGGTTTGCAGCATGGGAAGGGCACTAGGAGCAAATCTTTCTCAATTAAACTATTAACAGAGAGGGATGATGAGGTAAATGCATTCACACACTTAGCATTAGACACTGAAATGCCCAGGCTAGGAACTTGCGCTCCTTCTGTAGTTAACTGACTCTCTCCTGACTGCATACAGAGCCTGAAGAGCTACTTTCCGAAGTTAGCCTCCCAATCAGGTACCAAAAGCTATAAGGAAGAACAGCTTCCAAATAGTCTACACAATTTAATTTTAATTCTTACATTGCTTCTGTACTCAAGCTAAATATTAATTTAAGCTTAAGAATGTTTTGATGTGTAAATAAACGGCTGTAAGAGACACTGCTTCTCTCTTCAACAAGGGTATTGAAGGCTGGTGTGACTTCCATTGGCATCTCCTGACTTTCTCATATTAATCATCTGTGAAGTTCAAACACCATTCAAAAAAGGGATCATCATCTTTTTGCAGGAGCTTTGAACTTTCTTTATTCAAAAGGGCAGCTAGAACTATAATTAGGTACAGCTAGTCTTCATTATTTAGCTCATTTATTATTTATGTCTTCCTCCCACAGTGCCTGTGAACCTCACATCTTGTGCTGGCAGAGATGGGAGTCTGAATGTTGCTCTACTTGCTTTCACAAGCTCCAAGTAACACTGCAGTCCCTGTGGCGTGGCCCTTGGTTCATAAGCTGGGCTTCAGGGTGCTGACCAAACGCAACCAGTGATGTTGCAGCCTCTAGCACCCCAAGCCAAAAATTTACTAATGCACTCTCTCCACCTTTCAGGCAAGCAAACAGAGATGAACTCTCCTCTACACAGTTACTACCTGCATGTATTGTAATTCTTGTCACTCCCTCACTGCAGTCTCTCCCCATCTCACGCTGAGTAAATTATTTTTTTTGACATTTTGTGGGTTATTTTATTACCAAGTTCTGCAGGTCTTCTGGGAGGTGGGAGGAGAGGTAACTGTAATTTTCAATGGAGATAAATGCAGGAAGGACATCATGGGATGGCATTTTAGGCTGTTTCCTTTTAAGCTCCTGATGGTCAGTGTGCTACTGTCTTCTTACAAAGAAGATGCATGACCAGAATGGTGACAGTTTTAGTAACAAGTTGCATTGCCTTGTCATACTCTTTAAGAACAAGTTTCCTCTTTTCTGCAGTATACAGCTTTTATCTTTCTGTGATGCCTTCCTCCCCGAATCCTTATCTGTGAAGGACTAGCAGATGGAAAGGCAAGAACTTGAGAACAGCCTGGTGGGTATTGAGTGGGTGAGGTTAAAGTGGAATACAGTACAATTGCTAAAGTAGCTTTGAAATTTCTGCAGAGAGCTTTTTTTTTTTTTCTATTCTGAAGAGAATAAATAAAGGTTTAGGCTACAAGTTGTTTTAGAAGGAGGGCAGTGCAGAAAAGGAAAACCAGTGACCTACTTAAAAAGAAATTAAAATGCATTAAACCTCTTGAGGTTGAGGTTACAAAAAAAAATAGTAACAAAAAAATGCAACACAATGAATGTGTGCATGAAAGGAGACAACATCTTTATTTCTTCCCTAGAGGCAACAAAATTCCACCAGGAATGAATTTGACTTCTGGTCAAATTATTATTATGCAGTTGTTATTATGATGCAGTTTAAAGGGATATTTTTACTTTGCCTAATAAGACGTTTAGGGCACTGACTTTCTATATGTGTTAGTATCTTGTCTGAAAACAAATGCTTCTCACCCTGTCAGGTATCCTAGTGCACAAGTAAGTTTTTGCTATCCTTGTCTATTACCCTGTTTATTATAACAGTGATACTATATTTCAGTAACTTTTTTTTAAAACTTTTTTTTTTACGCTATTACATAAGCACCATCCTGGATGACCAGAAGCTGTTTTTTTATTTGTCCTTTAATCTTTGATCTGTTCACCTTGGATGGGCCTCCCAGGACTCAAGGACTCAATGCTTCTGTTGGCATAGCTTGCTCTATCACCAGGTCATCTCAGCCTTTCCCTTGCATCAAAGTGGGTCCCCAGGGAAGGAGTCTGTTTTAAATAAAAAAAAACATGCAGACCTAGTCAGAGCTACCTCCACAGCTCTATGGATAATAATTACAAGCACAGGAATTACATTTGTCTTATATCCAAAGCTTTGAGAGTAATTAAGTCTGTTGGGAACAGACAGGCTGATTTGATATCTTTGTGGATTATTGGGATCCAGCTGTTCCACACTTTGATACCTGTGGTGAAACAAATTGCTGCCAAGTTGACAGGAGCTTCCTGGTACACAGGTCCTGCTTGCAACACAAGAGCCTCCCACGGGTGTGTCCCCTGCACACTCACACCTTTCCACCACCCAGCACCAAGCCTGGATGCCAACAGCATGACTGCGCCAGAGTCTGGGCCAGTCTTTCACCACCAAAGCTGACGAAATGATTCATGATCTCCACACTGGAATGGGAGACAGTGGAGCCATCTACCAGACCCAAAACCACATATGCCCTTATCCATCTACAACTTGCCATTCCTGCCATGATAGACACTGTGGTTTCAAATTTCTCATTTGTTTTCTCCTTCTGACCATGTTCCTAAAGTCTTAATCTCATCCTCTCTTTTAGTTTATTATGCCCACTCCTCACACTATCTTTAATAATCTTCAGTCTTCTCCTCCCTCTTCTTCGGTTTATCCTCTTCACAGACCCAGGCATGATTTAACTTCTCCCATCTTAATCAAAATAGTGCCCTTGAACTCACCTGTCCTTCCTGCTTATTGCCTCATCATCCGTTCTCTTTTCATCTGTCAGCATACTTAACAAACAGATTACAATTGCTCTCTGGGGCTTCATCAAAAAATGTAGCTTCTGGCCTTGTGCTTTGCTGACACCTAAGTCTATTATTTATTTCAGTAACTGTCACATTCTTTTCTCTCTCCTGAATAGATGCCCTAGTGATCTCAATCTTTCCCCATTTGCAGCCATTCAGAATATTGCTGAAAATACTGTTTCCCCAAATTTGGCTGCAAAATAAATTTCTGACTTTCCTTTATTCTACAAAGTCTTGTTTTCACTTTCAAGGCCTCTCCCCCTTTATAAAGCTGCATTAGTAACAATTTTTATTTCTTCTATTCAATCCCCATAATTGCTTTGATTCAGTTGTACAACAGCTATTGCTGTGTCAGAAGCTGGGTGACAACAGGAACTATGGGAGCAACAAACATACCAGGTATCGTCTTGCAGCGTAGACCCTGCCTAACAAAATTCATGGTCTAATCTGCACTACGCTGGTAACTGTCACTCCTCAAAGGTAAACAAGGACATACTTTGGCACTAACTCATCAACAGGAGTGCCTGTCTCCACTGCGGGTGCTGTCCTACAGAAGAACTCTCTCTCCATCCTTGATGTTGTCCTCATACAGAGTGACAAGAGATTGCTTGGCTTGGAATTCCCACCTCATGTCTGGCATGAATTCAGCCATCTGGGCTGCAGGATGGTGAGCTGTGCACCAAAACCAAACACGTGGGAGCTCCTGGGCAGGCCTGTGTGTGGGTCTGGTGCTGTCAAGGTGGTGGTTCTGTGGAAGATCTCCTGTCACATTATGCCAGTCTGCATTGCCCACTTGTTTCATGCTTTCCCTGTACTGCCCACTGTACACTGGGGAGAAATTTCCTATATGTATGAATACCTAAAATAACCTTTCAATTCCTCTTTAAAGTTTTTCTTTGCTCTGATATCTAAAAGACCCATGACAACAGTTAAGACTCCTGGAACTGATACCAGTCACGCTAATGAGTACTGTTGTGTCATTTTCTTGCTCTTCCCCATCTGTCCCGTAAGTACTTCTGTCCTCTCCTGGTTTAATGCTTTGATTTAACCTCTTGGAGACAAGGATATGCTGTAAGAGGAGCTTTACTCAGAGGCACTGTTCCAGTGACAAAACTAATTCTAACATGGGTCCTTGCAGAAGAGGAGCTATACTGGAAATTACTGTAAAGGCTTGAGTGAAAGAGTGGTATAAAGGAAAGGGGAACCAAATCCCAGTCCAGTTGCAGATCCATTCTCTCTCAGTTTCTCATCCATTTGTGGTGTGGATGATTCCAAACTGACAAATGTAATATTTATAATCTCAAAATCTGCTCAAATCAGTAGATGTTCAGTGCTTAGAATGCTGTCTTTCCTATTTTGCATGATCTAACTGTAATTGGTGTTAAGTTATTCCTATTTATTCTGGAAATACAAAATGTGTTACTTTGCTCTTAATCTACATAGACTGAAACCATCTGCTGTGGTTCACAGTTGAAGAACAAGAGATTATAAATTCTGTCTAGTATTTATATCCAGCCCTCATTAAACAAGTAATCATTACTGCTACCAAGTTGTAAATCAGAGAAGTGTACAATTATAATCCTACATTTAAGCACATGAATGACCCATTCCCTTTTAAATAAAACCCACAACATTTAAATACACATGTTTTGCTTCTACCTGATGGTGAGAAGGTAGCTTTTAGTGGCCCAGGTAGAGGAGCAGTGGGGGCTGTTCTCAGGTGAGTCAGTGACTCTAACTCTGTGCTGAGTAAAAGGTGATTTGGCAAAAGAAGAAAAATCGTGCTGTACCCAGTTGCAGGATCAGCTAGTTTGCCTCCAGAATGGCAGAAAGCAAGAGACAGCAGGGACAGCTGTGCAGTGAGAAGACCTACTTGTGAACTAAATTTTGTTTGCGTTGTACCCAGATATACTACAAGCCTGCTTGAGTTAAAGCAGAAACATGAGGCATCCTGTTTGGCTTGCACCCAGACATACCACAAGACTGATTTAGGGTAGGAAGTGAAATATTGTGTAATATGTGTTTGCTTGGCATAGTTGTACAAAAATAGTAGAGTTAAGATAACTGTATCCAGTCTGCAAAAACTTGAAGGAATCAGAGGGCCAGCATGCAGTCTGCAAGCAGGTAACACCCACCTAAAGAGGCTGGACTGAACCAGCATGCAGAAGAGTCTAAAATCTGTCTGGCAAGCCAGACTGACTGATTCTGACCTAGGAAAAGAGGAAGTAAACCTTTGGACCAGACTGGTCTTGATCCACAGGAAAGTTGTATGTAAACATGAGCGATACACAGTGGAACCTGGGGAAGGGAGAATATGCCCCCTTTGGTTGTGGCTTCCTCTGCCAGAGAGCTTTCAAACTCAGCCACCACAGCCTTGGAGGCTAAGAATTACCAGAAACCACAATGCAGCATCAGTCTCACTGTATCGTAGACCTAAGGCTTCAGGTTTAGATCTGTATGTTTAATTAATGCTTGATTTTAGTTGCTAACAGATGGATTGCCTAAAAGCTGGGCATAAATAGGTGCCTGGTTGAATTACTGCCTGGCTCATCCTCTCAGAACTGTCCCATTATGGTGGTCCACAGGTCCCAGCCATAACAGTTAGCAAAAAGCAGTTTCTGCTACCCCCACCAGTTTGCCAGGCCTTGCAGGGCCTGAAAAGAAACTCCTGCCAGGAGGAATAATACCACACAGAAGCTGAGGACAGGAACAGGGTATCTGTGAATCCAATGGACCAGGTCTCCTGTGCAGGTAGATACTGGAGTGCTTTTAATCCATGCATTGGACACTAAGTATTCTCACTGGTTTTGGATATTCAATGTATGTAGATGGAATTGTATCCTGCACTTTCCCCATGCCCACTGTCTGTCATCCTCTGGCAATCAATATACTGATTCAGTCTTCATCTTAAATCCAGCTAAACTACACCAGAGGTGAATTTAGTCCTGTCTAATTGGTAAGCACATTTTGCTTCTGTCCTAAATAAACTAGAGAAAGAAATAAGAGCAGCAAGGCTAAATGTGTTAGAACAGATTTGATTCCTTATTTAGCTTTTTTCCATGATGCAAGTCTTCAGCTCACTATCTACCCTCATGTCTGCTAGAACATATTTTGAATGATGATGATGCACTCTCTCTGGAACTGTTTACTCAATTTATTTGTTATATTTGCGCAACATTTTACAAACAAGATAGGTCAAATTTTTTCCTGTTGACATAATTCAACAGGCTTTACTTAGGTTTGGCTAGAAGGAATTTGGTCCAGTTAGTTTTGTTTACAGATTTATTCAAAAATAGGAAATGCTTTTAAACTCTAGGTCTACACCTAGCTTTCTGGTTAACCTTAGCACTGGAAAATGCCAAGGCCCATTTTTCGCTTGTGAAAAATCCACTATGAATAAATTTAGGAAACTTCCAGCTCCTTATCTTGAGATTTTTATTGTATTTTTGGTATGAAAACTTTCAATGACCAATCTTTAGACTGTTGTCCAAGAAAAACTTTTTCCCATCCTTTTAAGACAGAAGGTTTCCCCATAATTACCCTGGTCTGACTTCTAGAGGAAGCACTAAGATCTAAACTGTTGAAAGGAAGAACCACAGAACTTCTTGGTGGTTTTAATCTACAGCTGGTTTCAAGAGACCGAACCTTTCGCTGTCTTTAAATATACAACATGTATTTTATGTCATAGAAAAGGTTTTAGCAGAATGGGATGATACAAAGCAGTGTTGTGACCCCCTGAGTGTCCCAGAGAGATTTAAACAGCATAAGTTACAGGCAGAGCTGCTTAGTTACAGACAAACTCAGAACTGGGTAGGTGTAAAACTATCTTAACATCTAAAGATCTTGTAAGATGATTCAAGCACAGCACAGAATCTCACCTCGGTGCTTTGTATCACTGTACTTTCCATATGTCATCATGAATATAACACTTATCCCTCAGTCTGGAAAGGCCTGAAATAACGAGCTTTATTCTCACAGCATCTTTATGCCTGGATAAACATTATGCTAGTTTGGTTTGAAAGGTCTTAGCCTTTATAGCTGAGCCTTATAGCTGCTGTAATCACCAGACTTCAGGGAAGATATAAGGAATCATTTCAGCTCCTTTTATCATATATGGTGCAAATAGCATACATAAGACTGTTGGGTTAGGCAGCCCTCCTACCTGATTTAAAAGTGTAAAACTTCTCCCCTTGTGTGTAATACTGCAGCATCATACTTGCATCCAGCAATACTCTTTTGGTTCAAAGCAAACAAAAAGGATACCTTTCCAAGCAATGCATATTTAAATGTGGAACTTGCTTCCATGCTGAGTGATCAATGCCAAACCGTGCGCATGTTGAGAAAATGGAAATAAGACAAATCCATTTAAAAAACCCCTCAAAACCCACCAAAGGCTATTAAGCACAAATATCACCTCTGGGCTGGCAAGTGCCTGAGCTTCAGGCTGTTAGGAACTGGAAGAATTTGCCATCAGTGTTTGTCCTATTACAACGTGCCCCATGCTATACTACTGGCCACTGCTGGACTGGATGGATCTTCAGTGTGATCTCCTGCGGCCATTTCCATGTTCATATATTATTTTTTTTTAACATAGAAGTGCAAAACAGAGGCCTATGTTGATACCATGTTTTAGCAGGCAAAATCATAAACACTGAGTCCCAGTGAGGATTTCTTTCAGATGTTCAGTTCACTTCAAACAACACAACAGGGAAACTTTTTAAAGCCTTAAGGTTAGTGTCTGTTAAAAGAGTAGGTTTAAGTCCTGAAGAATGTGCATATGCTTGTAAGGTTGGCATTTGTGAGACTGCGCTATTATCTGCTAATGGGTATTACCTCTTCTTGCAAGCCTTGCCTTTCTTTGTTTCTTTATGGTGAATGCTGTATTTAAAACACAGCTGAATCAACAACTACATTAGAGCTTCTTTGCAAAGATTTGTCAGATCGAATTAGTCTGACTTGTTATCTTGAAACAAAAGGATGAAGTCAAGGTCAAGCTTTAATATAAGAGATGAATAGTCACTGAGCAAACTGCTAATTTCTGTTAGAGGCAACACCTTGTTTTGTCACACCTTCTGTCTCTAGCCTGTGATTCTTTTGCATTGCAACAAAAGAAGTACAGTGCTGCACTTGTGAATTTTAAAGGCCAACCTGATAGAAAACGTTCAGCTAAAATTCAGAATATTCCGAGGAATTTGTGCAACGATGCCGGTAGCATCCCGTAACCTTTCCGATTAACAAGAGCTGGTGACACTGCGGATACAGGACACGTGTGGGCACGCCGCGCCACAGTCTTGTTATTTAGTGCCACCCGGTGGGCGTTTATGTCCATTGCTCAGGCCTGTGGCTAGCTGGGCAACGTGCCACATTGGAGCAGACTAGACGAGATCCGAGCTGGTGCCTTGGCCGAAACCCACCTTCAGCATTAGTTTAACCGGGGCTGTTGCACTGTGTACTGAAGCTGAGGAACGAGCACCGGTTTTATTTAGCTGTGGGGTAACAACTTCTCCAACTACTAATGTTTTCTAAACAAATGTGAGCCTTTACACTTCAGAGCTGTAGAGGAAGAACCAGCTGTATGTAAATACCTATAGAGTCAAAACATATTGGGTTGGTAGAGAAAACTTCAGTGATATTTGGATCGTTAACGTTTTTCACGAGACTGGCAATCACGTGGTGGGCACCACCAGGTTTGCTATATAGGCATGCAAAATTTTAGGAAATAAATGGGAGTACTACTCAAAGGGTTCATCAACATGAATTTGAGAAGACTACTTTACTCACAGTAAGTGTGTGAACCGTGCCCATCCTAAATGAATGTCATGGTATGTTTTGTGCTATTCTATTATGTATGTGCTATATATACTGTAGGAAGAAAGTCCAGTTTCTATAAATTTGTAAATGCCCTAGTTAAATAACTGAGGACTACTTATTTTAATCTGAAATATATTGAACTACCAGAGTGTCTTTTCTTAAGTGATTTCTACTTTTGGTTTTATCATGGCCTTGGATACACCCATTTTAAACTATTGGTAATAGAGTATTTCCTCTTTAACCATGTAGTACATGTATAAGAGATCTTATTGTTTGTATATTCTTAATAAATAAAATGTGGTGGAGTAGATAATTCTGTTGTATAGCATGCTGTTTATTATATACATATACATTTTCATTAGATAGATACTAAGTTAAATATGAAAAAGAACACATCAGGAAGAAAACACCGAATAACCTTTTTTTCTTAACTGTGCTATGTTCTAGATTGTAATGCTTAGTAGCCAAAAGAATCACACTTTTGAGCTGTGGGGGCTAGGTCTTTTCCTTCTCAAGAATGTATCACTGAAGCATGACACTTATCAAAACAAAAACTTGTGAACAGTGCTGGTCTTCTGAAGCAGGCAGTTGACTCCCAAACTCCCAAAACATTCTGAATGTCAGAAGGGGGACGTTATTTTACCACTCAATCAACAGACAGCACTGCTCTCTCCTACTCGGAGGGGCATTCTGAGAAGGGCCCCTTTCAGCTGGTTAAGGCTGCCCCTTCCTCTGCATTTAGGAAAGACTGGTAAAAGGTGGGAACACATACTTGCAGTAAACAACGTAGAGTATTTCCAAGCTACAGAACGTAGGACAGAAGGAGAATGGAGACTAAGGACATAATGTTGTCCTTTGCAAATCTGAAATTCATCCTGGAAACTCTTTATAAAATTATCCTCTGATGACGATATGCAAGATAAAATGGAGCAGGCACCAGGTAGTCTTCACCCAATCCTGTAGCTCCCTTCTTTATCATAATAATTTGCATTATTTTGAATGGTTCCTTTCATGAAAAATGTTAGAAAAAAACTACTGTAAAAATTAAGGGCTATTCACACAGATTAAATTTAGTCAGGAAGATTAACCTCTTTTTACTTATCCTATAGCCAATGGCATGAGATAACTTATTCCAGAATCCAGAACAGCTGAAATATTGTGTAAAGGAATGGACCATAAAAGAAGATCTGGGAAGTTATTGCCCTAGGAGAGAGCTAAGAATATCACTGACTATTATGACCAAACTTCATAACTTTAAAGAAAAATGTGTGCACATTGCTTTGACCCTGCAGAGCCCTGGCAAGAGATTTTATGCTCAGGAAGAACTCTGAGTGAAGTATAAGCTGGTATATAAACTCGTCTGCTTAAGGAAGTGCTGTGCTTCAAACGTATGCCTATTTACAAAGCATATTCTTTTCCTCTTGCCTCCTTGTGACCATGAACATAATTTACAACAGTTCTTTGAGAAGAGTGTGCACTTCTTTATGCTGCTTTGCCCACAAAATGGCTGCCTGAGATTTTATGAGACAACTGCACTTTAGCTGAGGGTCACTGCAACAAATGCTGCCTGAAACAATCCGACATGCCTTTGGTGATTCAGAGAGTGCGATGACAGTGCAATGTTTTGGGCCAGCATATAATGTTTGGGTGCCTTACCATTAAAATGATAAGTAGTTTCCCAAATATGGAGCCCATTTCTCCCACTTGAATGAGCACAAAAAGAGATAATATATCAGTAGATATATTATTCATATTTATATTAATTCGTATGCTCAAATCTTTCCAGGAAACAGAGGCCTATAATTTGATACAAAACATACTTATGTCTTTACCCTTAGGGACAACATTTTTCATGCAAATAACAGATATCAAAATACTCAGCTGCAAGCCCAGCTTTGGGATTTGCACATGTAAGCACAGATGTACGCATATGGAGCTCCCCTTATTGAAAATGTGGCCCAGTTAATGCTTTGGTTCATATGGGAGGAAGAACTAAGAGGCACCAATTTGCATGTAAAATTCTAGCAATGTGCAGCGCCACATAATAAAATTTTGAAGCAAACTCAATAATAGGAACATATTGCCATCATTTTTAAGTCCCGTATCACCAGAAGAACTCCTAGACATTTTCTTTATCATTGTAACATGTTAATGACTCCCATAACATCTGAACGCATCCATAAGACTTCAGACCACTTAATAATTTATAAATGTTCTTTTCTACATGGTTTTTATGTTTTGAAAACTGTAAAGCCTGGCCGAGTGAGGACCTCAACATTAGGTCTTCTCAGCTTGCTTTTTCTCCTTCTACTCGGTAGGTAAGCAAATGGATGCATCATGTTGGAGGTTGCGTACTGAGCTCCAGCACTGCTTTTTCTTGCCAGGCTCATGAAACTCTGGTTCCCTGCTACCACAGTCCTTTATCACACTTAGTCCAAGGAAGAACAGTCATTGACAGGCCAAGCTCTCTCCGTGGATGTCGGGTACCTGTTTTTTCCAAAATACCTTGTTTGTCAACCAAGAACTGGCACTTCTTCAGTGCTGTGTCCTGACTATCCTTGGAAGATGCCTCTGATGAAGTACTGTCTATGTATTCCACTGCCCACTGAAAATTGACTTTTCTTAAGACAAATGGAAGTATTTTAAGCAATTTTTCTATCTTCATGGCCCTTAGAGTTTCCTAAAAATCTCCAAGCAAAGCTAAGTGATTTATTTTCAGAGCTCAGCAGTTCGTCTTATTTATATATGTGTGAGGACACTCCTGGATGTGTAAGAAATTTTAATATAACCAAATCTTCATCCCCAAAATGGCAATGAAGAATACTGCCTAAGTCAGCACACATTTTTATAAGGTAACCTTTGCAAGGCAGTAGTTTGTGAATAGCAATTTCTCATCTCCCTTGCTATGCTGCAATTTAGTCCTCTGGAAAGACATTTTAGGTAAATTTACCAAAGGCAAATGTAATGATGATATATTAAAAGCTCCCAAGCTGGTTAATCTGTAGAGGCAATGGAAATTTATTGAGAGCAATAGAACAGCCTGTGCTAGCCTCTGGTCACAAGATAAAAAGGTGTTAATTTTCAAAAACCTGAGTGAGGGTAGGGCTTCACAATCCATTTTCCACACTATTGCACTGAGGTCAAGGAACCTTTGGTGCTAGACAGGGAAAACACAGCAGCCTGAATACCCAGTGCTCCCCAAACACCATCTCAGTGTCAGAAACTGAAATACAAATCCCCAATAAGGTGCGCTAGGGTGTAACTGTTCCTCTGAGCTGGCTGTATTCAGGATTGTCGTGACAACACACATAGGTGCAACATTCACTGTCTAGCCATCTCATTCTGTGGGGTACCATGAAATATAACAGTTTATGTGATAGTAAGTTTGTGTTTTACACACTTTTTTTATGAATGGGGGAGAAAGAACCTCTAATGTAGAACTGAAGAGCTTATTTAAGGATGTTTTTCTCTGGGGAAGTTTATCATCTCTATTGGTTTAATTATATCACTGGGAGTATGTTAATTTGAGTCCCCTTGTGAACCTCTATGTGATTTTAAGCTTGTTTTCATTTTGGCTTAAAGAGACATATATTAAACTAAAAAGGAAGATTCCAAATCCTGAGAGAAACTACCTACAGAAGTTGTCACACTGTCTCAGTCGTAGCAGTGTAACTATATTCCTATAGCTTTATGGGTAATTTCCCTTCACAGGCAAGTTTCTGCTTTGTAACAGAGACTCTATATCCAAAAATACTCCCATTTTATTTCCCTGGGGTAGCAGTGGTCGGAAGCTCTGCTATGACTGTGAGCCAGTTACAAGGCGGGGAGGGAGAGGAATGTTGATCCAACACTTAGTAGATAGTTATGTTGGCTATATAACTAATTTCACTAATGGAAATTTCACTAATGGAACATAAATTTTCACTAATGGATTTCCACCAGAAATATTTTAATAGGTAGGAGCTCTTTTGTAATACACCATTTCTGACTGTGAACAACTACAAATTACAGTGTGGCTGGAAAATACACCAGAACACCTGATTCTCTTTCATCTTGAAGATATCCAGTGCAATTACTGTACATAAAAAGACCTGAAAATAGGTGAAAACATAATCTACCTTTAGACAGAGCCTTTACTCCGCCAGAGTGACATAAGTGGCCAAATTTAGAGTAGCAATAGCTGTAGATAAATGGAGAAGATATGGTGTTTCTTGGGAAAGTACTAACAGTTGAGATATAAAAAGATGTAACTCAGGAGCTGTACCCAGTGCATTAAAAAGATTCAAAACGGATATCTGTTCTTCATATTGTTGTAATACTATTTGTTAGCAAAATTGGTAATGGTTGCTCTAAAGATTGAGCATATAAGCAAGATCAATGTTTGAAAAAGATAATTAGTGCTTTAAGAAGTGTGAAAAAAACTGAGCATCTGAAGCGTGATGTTGTAAAAGCTATTTTAATGCTGGAAAAGGCAGAAATTGAAAATATCTCATCCATAAACTTTCAAGCATTGCAATTTCTAATCAGAGAGGCAACGTCCTAAACCAGATCTCTGCTAAGCCCAGGAAGAAAAGAACAGAAGTATCAGAAGTATGGGTCTGGAAAAAGGCTTATTTTACTGCCCCTAGTTTGTGATTGAAGGTGCAATATATACATATAAATATATAAAATAAGATGCAAAAATGTGTATATGTTTATTTATAAGTCTGGTGATTATACTTTATAATCAAATAATAGCAACATCAGGACAATATTACTACTGAAATATCTAACTCCAGTCACAGCTTTGGTATCTAGGTATATAAATACAGACATGTACATGGAGCTCTATCATCTTCTGAAAATCTGGTGTTGACAAAATTCTTGGTCAGGTGGGAGGAAGGACTACAGAAGCACCAGTCTTCATGTAAGATCTGAAGGGAAGTACAGCCCCTAATAACATAAATATGGACCATGCTGCAGACAACTGTAGTTGCAAAAATTATGGTGTCTGAAGGCTAGTGATATAGCTGTTTGCTATCACAACAGGGAGTTTAACTGCAGTGGTTTCAAATCCAAACAATCCAGAGATTTTGTTGCTATGGTAGCATCAGCCCTCCACTGCAGAAGTCCAAATACATGTGATACCATTCAAGTCCTTTCACATGTGCCCATTTTATTTCATAATAAAACCTGGGAGAGCCAGCATTTAACCATACTAACACAATCACTGCATTGAGTAAAGTTAAGGGTATTGCTTTTAGGAAATATGTTTCACGGCCTTTAGCTTGATGACAAGAACCATGACTCATAACGCTGAAGAATGTTTTCATGGCTAATAATAGGCTGCAATTAATATTTTTCCTGAAAAACAGTTTCTACTCTTACATAAGGGTGCAGGTGATGATCTCAGGGACTATATGATATTTTTATTTCAACCAGTCAGATGGTAGAACATTCTATAAAAATTGAACCAGGTTTTATTTATACTCATGTGAGTCCTATTACTAGAGGAGCACCTTACATCTTCAGTGTATTCATTCTCTCACTGTCCCTGTGAGACAGGAAAATGTTAATTAAAAGCTCTTTTAAACCTGTGGATCTTGCTTGCCAGCATTTGAAATACTTCTGCAAAGCGTGGCATTCATACATGTGATATACATGTATGTATGTTGGCTTAGTCGAGAAAAATACCCCTTCTTTTTTTCAGATTGCCGCACTATTAGCCTGTTTCCTGCATCAGGACACTCACAGATGGAGATTAAAAGAGATTTTTACATGGTCACAGAGGCCTGCAAGCAGGAAAATTGTTCCCTGGTTTCTCAGTTTCCCATTTAGTGCCATAACACAAGGCTGCTCTGTTCAAAGACTACAGCGGGGTGCTGCTGCACTGTCCTTCCACTTTACAAGGAAACCAGCAGTGCTACCTCACTTTCTTGTCATGCTGAACTCCATGCAACTTCAGAAAGCCATTTGCAGCTAGTTGATTTGTTTTGCTTTGTGGACTGAATGAGTTACCACTGTGAGCTCTAGGCTTTCCTGTATCCCCCTGACTACAAAATCAGAGGGCTTCTACATGACAGTGTCTCACTTTTGACAGATACAAGAGCTTGAGCTGGAGGCAAAGCATTGCACAATGTGGGCGAAGAGACTTTCAAAATAATGTATAGAAAATTCTGTGAGGCAATCTCTCAAGCTTAGAGGCTCCTGCGTATGTTTTTCTCTGAATAAAGACTGCAGGGTAGCAATAAATAATTTGTACATAGTTATGAGTAGCCTGGAAGCATGTCTCAATTCCTCAGTCAACAAGTCACCAGATCCTTTACTTTTAGGATCAGATTTCAGTATATGTTGTTGTCTTTTTTTTCCTTTGTATGATGAATTTTGTTTCCAGGATTTGGCAGGTCTTTGTAGATGCAGTGATGAAGACATGGGCACCTCAGTATGTTCATACTGCACTGCACTTTATTCCTGTCAATTTCCATAAGAGAAAAATGGTATTTACCTTCAGGTTCTGGTGGAAATGATGGCTTGCAACCCTCCTTCCCAGACTGAAATTACTCAAGCTAAAGGGAAAAGAAATCCCCGTATGCAGACTGTATTGAATTATTGCTCTGCAGATAGTATTTTTCTATCAAGTACAAGGTCTGAGATCTATGAGAAAGGGAAATAAGTGAAAGTGGAAGAAGAACTGATGAATGACTGAGAATTATTGCTTGGAAAGTGTCTATTTGAAACTTTTTTCCAGTCATGAAGTATATAGTATCTTACTGGTTAATTTATTATTTATATCCTTAAATCTAGGCATTTGTTTAAATGAATACAAAGGTTGAGACAGTTGCAGCCAGAATATTGAAGGTCTCTTTATAGATTAAAAATAAAAGCAGATGCTGCATCAGTCTTTAAAAGAGCTACAGATTTGTTCTGAGGGCAGTAAATCTGACTTTTGTACCAAGCAATTTTGTAGAAACTATAAGAGAGAATAAAATCAGTCAGTGGATAAAGTGTAAATATGCGATATAGGGGAAAAATCAGCTCAGATTTCTTTTTATTTGCAAGTTTATTACAGTCTTTTGAACGTGTCAATGAGCAGATGATTACAGTTGTTCATACATAATGGATTTTCAAAAATCTTTTGAAAAGATTTCTTACCAAAGGCATGTAAAGCTATCAGGATCTAAAACAGAATCACAGAATATCAGGTTGGAAGGGACCTCAAGGATCACCTGGTCCAACCTTTCTTGGCAAAAGCACGGTCTAGACAAGATGGCCCAGCACCCTGTCCAGCTGAGTCTTAGAAATGTCTAATGTAGGGGGATCCACTGCTTCCCTGGGGAGATCGTTCTGGTGGCTGATTGTTCACATTGTGAAAAATTTTCCTCTAGTGTCCAATTGGAATCTCCCCAGGAGTAACTTGTACCCATTACCCCTCCTCTTTTCCTTGGGAGTCCTTGTAAAAAGGGAGTCTCCATCTTCTTTGTAGCCACCCTTTAAATACTGGAACATGGTGATAAAGTCTCCCCGCAGCCTTCTTTTCTCAAGGCTGAACAAACCCAGTTCTCTCAGCCTTTCTTCACAGGGCAGGCTTCCCAGTCCCTTGATCATCTTTGTGGCCCTTCTCTGGACCCTCTCCAGCCTGTCCACATCTTTTTTCATATAGCAAGGACCATAAAATATCTCAGGGATTAATGTTGTGTTGAAAACTAGGAAAGAAATGGTAGGAGTTAATGTTCTGTTTTCACAAATATATTTCACATTTAATGAAATTCTTGCCATTCATCTCAAAAAGGTTGTACGTGAGCTGGGAAGGATGCTGAGAAGAATGGCAACATTGATCTGCAAAATGTAACAACTTCCACAGAAAAAGAGTAAGCAATCTCGAGCCCTTCAAATTGGAAAACAAACTATGAGAGGGAAGGGGAGGAGATGTGATAAATTTTATAATGCAATGAGTAATACAGAGAAGGTGATTAAGGAGGGGCTGTTCATTATTTCTCACAGTATGAAAGCTACATTATTTGGTACCAGGTTTAAGAAGAAACAGAAGCAAGTTCTCTTTTCACAGGGTGCATGATTAAATCATTAAACTCAGTGCTGCAGAATGCCATTAAGGTCAAAGTATGGAGGTCTTCAAATAAGGATTTAGAAACATCCTTGGAGACATGACATCCTAAATCAGGTGGTTGCAAAAAAAAGCAGGTAATTAATGGCTTTGAAGACACTGTAAACTGAGGAATTTACCTCTGATATTTGTATCCTGGTAGTCAGCCATTTTGATGTAAATGTGACATATTAATCCTATAATTGTTTCCCAAGGAGATCTTTTATGTGTTATAGATGAAAAAGAACTGCAGCAAGGCCAGCAGATTAAGAGAGGTGATTCTGCCCCTCTACTACTCTCTGGTCAGACCCCACCTGGAGTACTGTGTCCAGCTCTGGAGTTCTCAGCACAGAAAAGACATGGACCTGTTGGAGATGGTCCAGAGGGCCACAAAAATGATCAGAGGGATGGAACACCTCTCCTATGAGGACAGGCTGAGAGAGTTCAGCCTAAAGAGAAAGCTCCAGGAAGACCTTATTGTGGCCTTTCAAAATTAAAGCAGGCTAATAAGAAAGGTGGGAACAGACTTTTTAGTAGCGCCCCTAGTGATAGCACAAGGGGTAATAGTTTTAAACCAAAAGAGATTCACACTAGATATAAGGAAGAAATTTTTTATGATGAGGGTGGTGAGACACTGGAAAAGGTTGCCAAGAGAGGTGATAGATGCCCCATTCCTGGAAATATTCAAGGTCAGGTTGGACTGGGCTCTGAGCAACCTGATCTAGTAGATGATGTCCCTGCCCATGGCAGGGCTGTTGGACCAGATGACCTTTAAAGGTCCCTTCCAACCCACACTATTCTGATTCTAAGAGTTTCACCCTAGTGAACACCTGTAACTGAGCAGACTCCAGAGAATTGCATTGCTTGAGAAATGTGAATGCCCTTATCGACATTATGAGTCATTATTTGTATTTTATTGCTGTGAATAAATAAATACATGCCTCTTGCTCAGTTTAATTCCACAAAGGCATCTTTCATCACAGCTACATATGAGATGTGGGATGCACTCCTGTTTTAGTTTTGTTGTGCGCATGAAACATTACATACCATCCTAATCTTCTTTGGAAGAGAAGACCAGCTCATTCACCACTCCTTTGGCTAACTAAGAAATCACACCAAGAAGTTTTAAAGTCAATCTCTACAGTGTCTTTTTTAGGCAGATTAGCAACAGTCCCCTTTTAGAGACTCATAGCAGATGTATTTATACTGCTGGAGAGCAAAACGGAGTGCAAAATATCACTCTGAAAGGCTGAAGCTAGAAATGTGGGTGAAAAGAAATACAGGCTTCTTTCTTCCACTCTGGCTCTGTACTCCTTTCTTCCCTAAGCCAGTCCAGTAAAAAACTTTTGCAGCTTATTCATTTGCAAGAACTATTAGTTCCTAAGGTGGAAAAAAGCTGCCAGTTTGAAGGCATTAAATTCCTGGCGCATCCAGCTGAGCTGCCAATGCGATGAATCACCTACAGTATACAGTGCTGGGCTCAGCATCACTTTGCATTCAGTCTTATCAGCTGAAGTTCGGTCTCTCATGCAAACCCACAGGCTACAGGTATAATCTTATATGGGCAACACTCCCTTCTGTGAAGTGGGTCATGTCTAAATAAATCCAAATGCACCATCTGGCATTTGAGTTAGCAGCAGGTATTGGCTTCCTCTGAAGAGAAAGAATTCAGTTTAAAAACAGCAAGCATATTCCTTGTTTTGGGGTAAAACTGAGGGAAGTCTACAGATTTGTTAAGGACTTAATGACCAAATTATCTTTGGCATATGAAAGCAAAAGAGAACAATGCTTAGAGTGGGATTAATACCTGCTGAAATACTGAGATTAATAACTGACACCTGGGGAAAGGGAGGGAGAGTAATCTTTGCTTTGTAAATCAGAGTAAATGTAGAATTTATTGAAGAGTAGCTAGTGTAGAACATCAATCTATTGGTTTTGGTCATTGCTTAGGCTGTCACTGACATTTTGAAGCCCCTACGTAACACGGTTGATTATAAAAACTATTAATTAATTCTGGTTTTGGGTGGGTTTTTTTTCAGGAAGTCACCAGTGTTTTTTTAAAATGCATTCAAGAACTCATCACTCCATAGAGGTTTTATTCTTCCTGCAGAGTGAGAGCATATGCGGACACAGCAGAAATATTCTGAGTTCCCTGGAGAAGAGGTGGCCATACTTGTTTATCACCTGCAACCCAGAAAGAGAGAAGCCTGCCTTCTGCACAGTTTGAAGCAAGAACAGAACTGGTCCCTGAGTGACTAGCAAATGTAGCTGTAACACGCTGCGGCAGCGCAGAATTTATGGTCCTGCAGCCTGAATAACCATCATCGCAACATGAGACAGGATCGGGAATGAGAGACCTTGCAGAGGAGGAAGAGGGCAGGTGGTGTCCTTGTTTGGAGGTAAAAATGGGATCCTAATCCTTCCCCACCCAACCTCTTCACTGCTTTTCTCCTTAAGGGGTTTTAAATGTGGAATGTGTATTTGATGTAGTTGTTAGCGCTGAGAAATTAGCAAAAGTAGTTGAACAAGCATGCTGTCCTGTTAGATATTAGCTTAATTCACCTAGAAGATTTTAAAGGAAATTCCTTGGGTTTTCATCTTGAATAAAGGTGACCCAGATGAGATCTTTACCCTTGGGCTGCAGATTACAATTCAGGCTGCCAACATGCAGGGAACATAAGAACTGATTATTCCTTCTGCCTGGACAATTAAGACTAATGTGCAAGCCAAGAGCTGAAGTGCCATCCTAAAGCAAGGCTACGAGCTGTAATAGTTCCTTCCCCTTGAGTTACTAACCTACAGGGTAGATGCCCAGTTAATCCCTTGGTCAGACAGGAGATGTCTGATTAGCCACTTATTTCTTCTGCTATGACAGTAAAAGACTCTACCAAATGACACAGGTATAAAACGCATATATATGAGAGGAAAAGTTAGAATGCAAAACATTCTAAAACAAAAATTAAGTGTTCTGGCTCACCTTGGAAATAGATACATGGATAAGATAGTGACTAAGGGGCTGAATGAATGAGTTGCTTCCATGGCTCTTACAACTGATTTTCCTGATTCATTTGAAAATAATTCTCTTTGACCTGTGGTGCACAAATCTCACAGGATTCCCACAAAATTCAGTGCTGTCCCTGATCCTCTCTGTCTCCTTTGCTGATGTATTCAGTAATCAGTTTGGAAGTTACCTGAGCAGCAATCCTGAGCTCAGATATCCAGCATGCTTTCTGAGCCCCTTGAAACTTAAGTAAAATGCCTAACAACCTAGATTTGTCTTGAACCTGCTATTATCAAGAAACAACCCTGCTTATGGTAATATAAAGGTGAAAAGATGAACTGAGTGTAATGGATGAAATCTTGCTCTCAGTTTCATCTGTGTGACTTCATTTGCTTCATTGAAAAAGCATAAATGTACCTTAGGGTACTTGTCTCACTGTGAGGAAAGAAAAGGAGCACGAATGCTAAAGGTCTTTGGGAGTTAATGAAGTCTTGGATAGAAGGGTGATGGATGGGTATTCACTTTATAGCTTGCTATGCTGATGGCAGGCTACCATCAGTTTTTCAATCTAGTCTACACCTCCTCCTTCAACAGGCATGATATGATAGGCATGTTAGCCATACTCTGATGCCTTACATGCTGAGTCCTTGAAGGAATTTAGACAAGCGAACATCTTTGTTTTCTGTTCTTGATTTGACTTGAGCTTGATCTCCACATAAAGACCTTATCTGATTTTTCACAGATGCTTCCTTCCAACTTTCTAGGAGTCATTTGTGAAAAATCAGGTATCTGACATTAATGTACTCTGTTCTGGATGCCCTGTTGGGCTTTTGTGACATGTCACAAAAATGTGGCAGACATCACTACATGCAGTTTTGTCTGTTCCATGTGTAGAAGTGAACACATGCTAGCTTACCATTACATCTCAGCCTTCGACTCACTTTTTGACTCAGAAGCAGTTCTGAGTGGAGAATTTGGTGTCTACTAATAGTCACATTTATTAATAGTCAGTCGCATTCCCGCACTTTGAAATCCTCTGTCTACTGGCACAAAGGCAATGCAAGTCAAATGTCCACAATTGCTCTGTCAATTACTTTTTTCCCTGGAGCCAGATGGACCCCCTTCAGAAAGCAGAGGACAGTTTTTCCCATGTCCTTTGGACTCTTGGTCTGTTTAACAAAATAACAAGGAGCCCACCTATTGGGGTTTATAATAATGTAACTATATTACCTCTTATTTACAGTATCTCTACGACAGTTTAACATCTGCCATTTTGTAGTGCATTACAGCAAAAAGGCTGAAATTAGGAAATTATACTAGAAAGTTAGAGAGAAAGAAAAAGATAGTCAAAGGTCCCAATCCACCACCACCAAAAATCAGTGAGCATTTTCCATTGATATAGAATCATAGAATGGTTTGTGTTGAAAGGGACCTTTAAAGGTCATCTCGTCCAACCCCCCCTGCCATGGGCAGGGATATCACCTCCTAGACCAGGTTTCTCAAAGCCCCATCCAACCTGGCCTTGAACACTTCCAGGGAGGGGGCAGCCACAACTTCTCTGGGCAACCTGTTCCAGTGTGTCACCACCCTCATCATAAAAAATTCCTTCCTTATGTCCAATCTAAATCTACCCTCTTTCAGTTTAAAACCATTGCCCCTTGTCATGTCACTACAGTCTTTGGTGAAAAGTGGGCCCAATCCTCAAGCCTGCCAAGGTCCCCCTGGATGGCACTGATACACTTCCCTCAAGTGTATCAATGTCACCACTCAGCTTGGTATCATCTGCAGTTTGCTGAGGGTGCACTCAATCCCACTGTCTATGTCACTGATGAAGATATTAAATAGCATTGGTCCCAATATGGACCCTTGAGGAACACCACTCATTACTAAGTCTTTGGATGCAGTTGACCAGCCAATACCTCATCCATCTAACAGTCCATCCATCAAACCTGTATATCTCCAGTTTAGAGGTAAGAATGTTGTGGAGGACTGTATCAAAGACCTTACAGAAGTCCAGGTAGGTGACATCTGTAGCCCTTCCCATGTCCACTGATGCAGTCACTCCATCATAAAAGGCCACTAGGTTAGTCAGGCATGATTTGCCCTTCGTGAAACCATGTTAGCTGTCTCTAATTACCTTCCTGTCTTCCATAAGTTTTGACATATATTCCAGGAGGACCTGGTCCATGATCTTACTGCACGCGGAGGTGAGGCTGACTGGTTGGTAGTTCCCAGGGTCCTCCTTTTTACCCTTTTTAAAAATGCGTGTGATGTTTCCCTTTTTCCAGTCACTGGGGACTTTGCCTGACTGCCGTGACTTCTGAAATACGATGGAGAGTGGCTTGGCAACTACATCAGCCAATTCCCTCAGAACCCTGGGATGTATCTCATCAGGTCTCAAGGACTTATGTATGTTCAGGTTCCACAGGTGGTCTTGCACCTGATCTTCACATAAGCGTGAGTTCTGAATCAGCTTCTGAGGAAATTAACTACTTTATAAATTTGGTATTTATTCCCAACTCAGACATGTGTCTGAATGAACAGTAAAAAATCTTTATAGTTTTCAGATAGCAGGAGCATCAAACCAAAACTGTAATTTTTTTCTTTCTCAGAAAATAATAATTTTCTGGTTTATTTTACTGTTTTCTGAGTGTGTTTAAATCAGATACTCTATCAAAATCTATGATCTGTTGGAAAGTGTGAAGGTAGCTCCTTTTACTTTTCCTATCTGGTAATTGCATTATACTGTCTCAAAAAGTTGAGAGAGAAGAAGATAACAAAGCCTTAAGCAGTGATGGTATAAATTTTTTATTCAGGATTTTTTCACTGTCTTATTCCTGTCATTTTTAAAAAAGATCTCCAGCCGAAAGCTGATCAAAATCAAGTGTGTTAAATAAAGCAATACCAAAGAAACTTCAGCATGAGTTAGCTTGACCAATTGGGAATAAAGTCAGGTGCTTACTATAAAAATATGTCCAGTAAAATGTATCATGCCTTTAAAAAACAATCAAGAGGCTTGTTGGTCTCATCATTTAGCAGGAGGGAGAAATATAAAGAGAGAATTAAAAACATTAGATCACTTGAGAGAGGACTATCTTGAGAAAATGTGATCCTTTTGTGTCTTTTTTCTGCCCTTATTTCACTTTTCAGTGAAATTACAGCCAGGCTATGGCTGTAATCTAAGCCAACAAAAGCAAAAAAATTATGTAACTACTGAGTGTATTTTTTCCATGTTAAAACCCAGCTTCATTGGAAGGAACACCTAAAAATCAAAATATAGTTTTCGGAGTCTATGCCCAGGGGTGAATATGCTAGACAGGAAAGTTATAGTGACCTTTCATCTGCTAGCATGAGTTGTTCCCTATGGTGTACCCCCAGGTGCACTAATTTCACCTTAAGCATCTCAGGCAATGGGCTTCCACCATACTCAGAACACTTTAAGAGAATGTATTGTTGGTTTATAATTCTTGTGTGATAAAAATGGATAATTTTTCCTTCTGTGCTGTTTAAATCTTTCTTCCCCAGCGTGTTTTTAAGTACTTCCAAACTGCTCTTCTTTCCATCATGTTTTCATCCTTTCTAGATGAGATGTCAAAAACTCTCAAAGCTGACTTACTGCTGTTCTTACCAGTCAATAGCTAAATCTCTCGGTGTACAGCTTTTCGTCCATTGAAGTCAGTGGATGTGACCATTTGCCTGACAGGTGCTATGGAAAATCTGCACTGTCCTTTTTGGATTCAACTTTGTGTGGAAATTTACAATTGCTTGCATCTCTGGCAACTGCAGCAGCAAAAAAGAAGCTCACACTTGGATGCAGAAAATTTGCCGTGACCTTATTTTGGAATTTAAAACAGAATGACACAAGCTTGGCCAAAAAAAGTACAACACCCTGCATCTGCATTCCTTCCATACAGTTTCACAAGCAGCAAATGCAGTCTTTCCCACTGTGAGAGCAAGGCAGATACATAAACTAAATAGGGTAATAATTATTTTCCACCAGGAATGCCAGTGTTGATTTTCAGTCAGCACAACCTATCCCAAAATCGTGCATAATTTAGCCATTTTAAAGGTATTGAGCTCTAATTAGATTCGCTTCCATGTAAGTAGTTAGATTACCTCTATATGTTCTGAACTCAGCCCTCTCCGAACTCTGCCTGAGAATTAAGCTATTAAGAATTTAGATATTACCACAAAAATAATGATTCAGACTTCCAAGGAAACTCTTCTCTGAGACAGGGACATCTTGCTTTCAAGCACCTTTTCACACTGGCTTCAAAAGGCTTTTTTACCACATTAGGAAGTTGTGTCTAAAATGGGGAGAATGTAACAAATTAATACAAAATAAGTAATCCAAGGGCCTGATCCCATGAACATAAAGCACAGAGTTAACCTTATTCCCAGTGAACTGCTTGGTTCAATCAGTGGTTTATTCATAAGAATAATAATCTGCACCTTTTTTTGTGTGCAAGCTCAGAGTCTTCTGTTTAGGAAATCACTAATTGAATGGATCCTTGATAACAAAGGGTAAAAATTCTTTGTTTCTTGTAGTGTGTATATTATTTTTATTATTGCCAAATGAACGACTATAGAATTTTATTGCTATGACTGTTACAATGGATTTCTACCTTAGATTATCTCCTAAAATGACCAGTTTATGAACATTCAAAAAGGAACACAGATTTTTTTATTACTTCTGATAATGACTGAGATATTGGCCAGAGACCAAGAATCCCTTTTTATACTAAGTTTTCAGGAGGGAATCAGAAATCTGTTATAGTTGTCTGGACCAATAAATGATGTACAGTGGTTAGAAATCTGTATCATTTCCTTAGAGGAGACCGGAGCATTCAAGGACTGTGATCTCCCAGGAACTTGGTGGTACTCATTCCAGTGCTAACTTGATGACCCTCTCAAGCACTTCCATCTTCCATTAGCAATTTGTTATTCAAGTACCACTATTGGAGCACAGGTAATCTTAAGCCTCTTTTGGAAGAAAAGGATGAAGATATAAATGTCAGGGTCCTGATTGCATTAAGAGGCTCTGCAGCCTCTTTCCTCACCACCCCAGGGATTTAGTGGCCTATGTGTTGAAGGTCAGCTCTGATATGGTGTAGCTGTGTGTCCTGGGACCAGGCTTCTGTGAAAAGAGCTGTCTGGGAAAGCTGTGAGAAGCCTTGTCAAGGGCCTTCCCTTCCTTGGCTTGGGAGCTGCGTTAAAGTTCAGGCACTCACCCCTGGTGATTGCCTGAGCTGTGATGTAGGTACATCTGTGCCTGGTCTTGTACCTTGATGATTCTGACCCTTCCTTGCCCACTTGACTTCCCAGCTTGACCTCAAACCTGACTTGTCACTACAGACCTCCCTGCCAGTCTGCATGCTCAACTGACTTGGGTTAATTTCACCAAACTTGGTCTGCTCTTTGTGTTTGGTTACTGTCGAACTGCAGGCTTGTTGGCAAGGTCCCTACTCCTGCCTGCCTTGCTGTCACTCTTAGCTGCCAGCTTCCCTCCCCCTGTGGAGCAAGCCACTGCTGCTCTCCAACAGTGAGGGCTGTAATACGGCAGTTTTACCCTTGCACCATGGTTCCGAGTAGCAATACTGCACTAAGGGACCCTTCCATAAATGAAGATGACCAATGCAGCTGAACAGGATCATCTGGTGCAAGCAGAAACTGAACAAGATCCTGTTCACAATGGCAGCCTTCATAGGGACCTCACTCCAGTCCTTAAAGCTATTGTCAATAGCACAGGGCAGAAGTCTGGCAATGAAATTTGCAGCAGCTGAAGCCTTGCCTTTGCTAGAAAGAAACCTATATTTTAAACATCCATGCTAGGAACTTGTGTCAAAGCCAACATCGCTATATCCAGTTGTGTCTGGAGAAGGAGAGAAAGACAGATGTGCAATAAGAAGCAGGAACCATGAGCTGAGAAAGAAGCCCCATAATGAGTTCAAATTATATTAAATTAAGGAATGCAAACTAATGCTTTGGAGAAAAAGAATGCTACCTATACTTGCACAATGATAGGTTTTTAATTACCTATTACCACTGGGGAAAAACATCCTGCAGTCTCTGCATTTATCTCTTTGAAAACAGTGGAAAGCAAATGGCAAATCAAATGACAGGAATTATTAAGGAAGAAAGAACTAGCAAAACAGGAAGCATCATTATGCTCCAGCATAAATCCACGAATAGTGTGTGTGGTTTTGGTTCTCTGATCTCTAAGAAGACAGAGTATAACTAAAAAAAGAAAAATGGAAAAAGGATGATCTTTTTCTTGCATTAGCCTTGTATGGTAGCAAACATCTTACGTGTTTTATTTCAATGGCCCAAATACGCTTTTTAGCAGTTTTAATCCCTTTGAAGCTGGCTGTCATAGCTGTGAGTAGCACTTAGTGTTGAGTTTCCAGCACTCGGGCTCTTTCTCTCCAGGCCATTAGATAGCAATTCTTACAGTACTCTTGAGGCAGTTCTCACTAGACTGAGTCATGATTAGCACTAATTTTGGCAAAAGTAAGTCAAGCATATAGCGGGGAAACGGTTGCAACCATCTGTGATGTGTCGGCCACATAAATAAACTTTCCATTTTTCTTTTCTTTTACTAGCAAAACACCATCAGGACACAAACTCATCCTATTTCATGGCAAAATTTTGATCCCAGCTAGGCAGTTGAAATTTCTCAGAAACTCTCCTGAATTAAGTAGGAAATCAGACTGCAAAACCCCCAAATATGGAGTTGCAACATCTGCAAAGTTTCTGCATCAGTACAGTCTAATTGAAACATGAAGCAGGAGGGCTAGCTGCGTACCTGGCTGCAAGCTACCGGTTTGCTTGCTCCCACTTATTTGAAAACTCAGCAGAAATACAGCATCTATCTTGCCTGAGATGTATCTTACAAGAAACAGTATGACACATGGCTGGAAAGCAAGATTAGCAGGTAAAGCCAAAATTGGGATGGGGATTTCCTCTCATATTGTCCCTCAAATAATCCTGATTTGACAGCATTTGGGGTCTCCAAATGCTCAATATTACCTACACGTGCTTTTATGCCCTACATGGGTCACTCTCATGCAGAAGAGAAAAGGGGGCTGCTTGAATTACTGGGGATGTGGAACACAATTGACATCCTTTCTCTTGTATAGAATTTCTGATTTTAATGCAAGGCAAATGTACTGAAAGAAATGTACTCATGCACTTTATAAATATTTTGAGTAAATACAGACTAATAATTGTTTCTTTGTTGACTAGATCTTTTACCCCCAGCCAGATCAGGAGCCATGGTCTGATCTCATAGATTTATAGCAGGGTAAGTTCTTTCTTTTAAAATTTAAGTTAATCCTGAATTATACAAGAACAAGAGAGACAAGAACCAAGCCCCACATTTCCAGCTGTAGGCCTTTTTATTAAAGTTGTCATTCTAGTTTTTTCATTCCCTGTCTGCAAATTTACCTAAAGCAGTTGTCTTTATAAGTGTTTGTACAGCACTGAGGAAGTTTCTAATAGTGAGCTACCAAGAAAAAAAAAAACCTTGTACCCTTTTCTGATGTGCAACCCGTAACCCCTCCATTGAGCAAGTCAGGTTTTTCTTCAGCTGCCATGCTCCATTGCACAGCAACTCTCTAAAGAAATCTACCACCAAAAAATGGGTATTTCTGACACTCAAAAATCTAGTCGATTTAAAAATGTTCTAGGGAAAATATTTTGTGAAAACATTACTCTGGTATGTATGATAGCATGGCAGGTTGCAGTTGGCTCCTTTGTTATGTATAACCTTGTGAAGTGTCTGCCTATGTGGCCCCCGTGTTACAATAAGCTTGTAGCAGTAATCAAAACCAGAATAATAACCATGCTTGCACCAGAGATGCCTGTGAAATGGAAAGTAAACAAGACCTTTGTTTTTGGCTTTGCCAAATCAATTTTGCATGGCATATTAATATATTTTGTACTTTGTTGGTCCACTTAATGTATACTGCAGAGTATATGCCCTTCCTTTGGGAATGTCATCACTTAGCAAGATGTTAAAAATGGCTTGAGAGAGGATCTAGCATCACTACTGCATTATTTTTTCCTCTGTGTTTATGTGTGTATGACAATTTTGGTAGCTGCCTTGGAAAATCTACTGTACATTTTTCCTCTAAATTATATTTTTTTCCCTCTCTCATTTTTTAGAACTATGGGTTTCAGACAAAATTAGCTCCACACAGGGCAACAGCCTGTGTGGGTTCAGGTGAGATATTACTGAGAAAGTACTGAAGGTGCCAAATTCTATTCCCTCTGCTACTCTTAGCTCAGCTAGTGGCCCCAGCCATTTTCAGACATTGAGGAGGTCTCTGAATTTGGCTTTGTGAATTAGAGCAGTTCAAATCTGGAAGCATGCAAATAAATAGCAGAGACTGAGAGGCAGAGCCCTTGAAAAGACTGATATCTCATATTCAGATGTCAGAAACAGGTGTTACTGGATATATGAAAAAATCACCCTGTGAACAAAGGGTTTAGATGGGAATTCAGTCCTTATTCTGAGACATACTGTCACATCATGGAAAAGAGATACAGATTTAGGTCCAAAATAATTATACCACAGTTTTAGAAAAATGAAAGTGGGATCAATCTTATTGAAAACTCTTTATAAGCAGCAAAAATATACCCCAAAATCTGAATGAAAACTATTGTTGGTCTAAAATCTTTATTTTTTGAAAATAGTGTTTAAATAGGACATCTGAACTGAGAGAAGAACAGGAAAAAACATCTAAAAATAGCCAGCCACTATTAGCAATTGCCAAACATGCCTTGGAACTGTAATATAATTCAGTCTGGCCTGGAACAGAACCCTTCCTGCAAATCACAGTCCCCAGGTGCCAAGGTAATAATGAGATACATTAGAAATCATACAAAAATAAAAAATCAGATGATACTATAGGCACACTGAGAGGATGCAGAATTAATGGCGCTTGGAGGACTCCATCTGAGGATACTCTCTCTACACACCAGAGAACAACACTCTGAAACCTGTACTCAGTGAACCAGGTATTCACCACCTCTTGTCCATTTTCAGGCAGATTTGGTTGAATCAATAAGGCAGGGAAAACTTGGGAGTTCAGCAGCTGGAGAGGCTTAAATGGGCTCTTGAAGAGATTTGGAAGTCATTAAAGAGGTGGAAGTGGGGGGAAAACTTAAGGGCTCCTTTCTCTATGGCATTTCCTTATGGCTTTCCCTAGGTGTTGCGGGGAACTTGAAATAGCAAACAGAAATTTGTTCATAGGCATTTTCTCTGAAGGTAGATTTGCTCAGCATCAAGAAAATAAGTTTGTTATTCTCTCAATAGTGATGCGTTTTAGTTACTATTTGTAACTAAAGTAATTGTAACTTATGGGGCCGGATGGTATTCATCCAAGGGTACTAAGGGAGCTGGTGTAAGTGCTCAACAAGTTGCTTTCCATCATTTATCAGCAGTCCTGCCTAAACGGGGAGGTCCCAGTTGACTGGAGGTTAGCAAATGAGACATCCATCTACAAGAAGGGCTGGAGGGAGGATCCAGGGAACTACAGGCCTGTGAGCCTGACCTTGGTGCTGGGCAAGGTTATGGAGCAGATCATCTTGAGAGCCATCATGCAGTACCTACAGGACAACCAGGTGATCAGGCCCAGTCAGCATGAGTTTATGAAAGGCAGGTCCTGCTTGACTAACCTGGTCTCCTTCTATGACAAGGTGACCCGCTTAATCTGTTCCTGAAGGACTGCACCCCATGGAAGGGACCCATCCTGGAGGATTTCATGAGGAACTGCAACCCATGGGAAGGACTCACACTGGAGAAGTTTGTGGAGGACTGTCTTCCGTTGGAGGGACCCCACACTGGAGCAGGGGAAGAGTGTGAGGAGTCCTCCCCCTGAGGAGGAAGGAGCAACAGAAATAATGGGTGATGAACTGACCACAAGCCCCATTCTCCATCCCCCTGCACCACTTGAGGGGAGGAGGTAGAGAAATCAAGAGTGAAGTTAAGACTGGGAAGAAGGGAGGGGTGGGGGAAGGTGTTTTAAGATTTGTTTTATTTCTCATTACCCTATTCTGATTTGATTGCAATAAATTAAGTTGAGTCTGTTTTGCCCATGATGGTAATTGGTGAGTGATATCTTTCTGTCCTTATCTCCACCCACAAGCCTTTCATTATATTTTCTCTCCTCTGTCCAGCTGAGGAGGGGAGTGACAGAGTGGCTTTGGCAGGCACCTGGTGTCCAGCCAAGGACAACCCACCACAAGACACTAGACCCAGTGTCTGTGAATCCTGCCCATGTGTCCTGGGGAACCTGCCCTTGCAGTGGATGAATCTAGAGGATTATTGAACAGATGTCAGCGTCTGCATTGACTATGGTTCAGTTGCCTAGACAAGGATATCTACACGACCACTTAGTCTCTCTGAAGTATTTATCTAGTGCCAGTTGAGGTGGCCAGGGTGCCTGCCTGGACAAGCATATTTATCTGTCATTTCAGATGGACACATGTGTCACAGAGGTCCTGTGTCATGTCTTCCACCCTTATACCCACCTTGGATTTCCTAGGGCATCTCAAATGGTAATGGATGCCCATGTATGAGCAAGTAAATGGAGGCCCTAGCCCAAGGACATCCTGCCTGGTCTCTAGCAGGAGCTTTGCCCTGCAGCAGGACACAACTTCCCTGTGAGCTCTGTGTAACAGCTGCCCTCAGGAGTCGCAAATAGCACAGGACACCTATGATTTAGGAAGCTGAACTGACCCTTCAACCTCTTTTATGATAATGGTGCCATAGACAGCTGCCTCATCATAGACACCTACACTGTACACACCTAAATTTAGGTGCCTGAATCACGTCTTATAAATGGATTCTAATCCCATCACTAATGCTGCTTTCTTTAGTTACAGCACTTCACTGCTCCACCTCAGTTTTGGTATCTGTACAGCACCAAAGTTACACAAAACCATACGGAGCTCCAGTTTATCTCATTAGTCCAGCAGCCTGCATGGGATCTGTATGAAGGGGCACAGGGAGTAAAAGAGAGAGTTTGGAAGAGAGTCTGAGACCCAGTCTGTGAGTGTGTGAGTGGAAAGCTAGCTGCAATCAAATAAATTCAGGAAATAGTTCTCTTGGTGAAAAAAAGCAGCCTTTTCCTGGTATTGTCCCACACAGTTCATGAAACAAATGAATAGGAAGAGCTGTATATAACTTGCCATGCAATAATGTGTTGAGATATGAGCTGTTGCATAAATTTCTTCCAACTTTTAGAAAGTGTTTTGAACATACTTGTTATCATTCAGGTGTGACAGAAGGATTTACCCAACCTGGCATGCTATGTTTCCTTCCCTAGAGATCAGTCACGTATTGAATCAGTCACTTATTGAATCTCCCATCTGCTCTCATTAATGGGCAACTTGTGGCTGCAATGCCATATTTCAGCTTAAAGCTGTAGGTGGTGCTTCCTGGAAGTTTTATTTCTGCTGTTGGAGGGATTAATCTCTCTCACGGATGGGAAGAGCACTTGTTGATGCACCGAGAACTTGCCTGCCACAGCTTGAGAGGAAAGTCCCCAAAACACTTTCTGCACTATAAGGAGCTTTAGCTTTCATAGCAGACTCCAGCTAGCAGAAATACAACCTGGTAGAGGAATGAATGTTTAAGTACTGCCATCATTTCAACACCACGTGGTCAGGTGTAGCTGCACGTAGGGCTGCCCAGGTATATAGGAATGACTCAGACCTGAGCCCTGTGATATGGGGGTATCTAGGCCCTCCTAATACAGCAAGATGGGTCTTACTATCCCAACTACTTCTCAGAATAGCAGAAACAAGTTAGTCAATCTAATTACCTTCAGCAGTGGCCAGGAGGACTCGGTCCAGCAAGGGGTCTCACTGGAGCTGCTCCCCTACCTTTTTCACAGAATCACAGAATCATCTAGGTTGGAAAAGACCTTGAAGATCATCCAGTCCAACCATTAACCTAACACTGACCGTTCTCAACTACACCATATTCCTCAGTGCTGTGTCAACCCAACTCTTAAACACCTCCAGGGATGGGGACTCCACCACTGCCCTGGGCAGCCCATTCCAACGCCTAACAACCCGTTCTGTAAAGAAATGCTTCCTAATATCCAGTCTAAACCTTCCCTGGTGCAACTTGAGGCCATTCCCTCTTGTCCTATCACTTATTACTTGGTTAAAGAGACTCATCCCCAGCTCTCTGCAACCTCCTTTCAGGTAGTTGTAGAGGATCATGAGGTCTTCCCTCAGCCTCCTCTTCTCCAGACTAAACAACGCCAGTTCCCTCAGCCGCTCCTCGTACGACATGTGCTCCAGACCCTTCACCAGCTTCGTTGCCCTTCTCTGGACACACTCGAGTAATTCAATGTCCTTTTTGTAGTGAGGGGCCCAAAACTGAACACAGTAATCGAGGTGCAGCCTCACCAGTGCCACTCTTCAGCGTTGGGTCGCCAGCACTGCACCGACACAGACTCAATCTCTGGCAGCTGGTCTGACACTCCCCAAAGCTATTCTGACTTCCAGGAATGGCTTTGGTGGTGGGTATCTGGTACCATGCTCCCTGCCTCCAGACAGGAGGGGTAGTGGAGCAGGAATTGCCTACCATCCAAAGCTGTAAAATGAGCTCTGCAGTGGTGAGTTAAGTCTTTCTGGTAGCTTTGTGCTGATGAAGGGAGCAGTGCAAAGCCTTGCTGTGGGACAGGATCTAGACCTTTCTGTTGACTTGTCCAGATATAATATATAATGCTTCCCCAATGAATGGATAGCATATTTATTCTGTCCCTAAACTGTATTACCTGTATCTCCACCCCCTTTCAGTGTTCTGAAATATTCCTCAAAGATAAGAGGACACAAATGTACACTGACAACATGTATAAACTTAGAATTTGTCCCAACTGAAATTTCTGGAGTGATTTCTGGAAAAGACAGGCTGATATTGTCCCTGTTGCTGTTCACTGGTGAACACTGGCAGGTCTCTGTTACACCAGTCTAAAGTAATGTAAATTTATTGGAATTATGTTCTTAAAGTGATTAGAAAATAATGGGAAAAAATAATGTAAAGGAACATATCCTATAAAATTTCTGTCACCCTGCTATGGACATCCCAGTACGTTTGGAGAAACATAGAAGACTTCTGGCTCAGTGAGCCTCTGAACTTTTGCACATCTATTCATTAATTATTTCTACTTATTAAGAACCCTTTTACAGTTTTAAGTCTATAACTGCTAGCGGGGTCCTTTTTATTATTAAAACATATAGAAAGAAAATGTCTCTTCTCTGAACAACTTACAGTAAGAAGATGACAAGTGTTGTATCATTTCTGTGTATTTTCTCTAAATATATGATCTGTTGCAAATTTAGAATGACTCAGTAGATGGGGCTGGAATTATTTCCAGTTAAACTAAAAGCCTGGTCAAACTCCATATACTCAGCCAGCACTATGTTTGTGGGAAACTGTTTTTAAAAGGATTTCACAAGAGATAGTTGGAACTACTTGCTGTGTTGTACAGATGACTGTGTTACAGAATACTTGTACAGAATTGACTTGTTTTAAACACAGATTTTGGAAGATTTTTATCAGTGCTTGGGCTCTGAGTGATTTCTGAACAACAAATGAGCTTATCTGAATAGTATGAAGAAACGATAACCTGCAGCTGTCTTGTTAATACTTACATAACAGCTCCCTCAGCTGCTGTGCTGACTTAGCATACAAAGTCAAATGATTTATGTGAAAGTACAATCCTGGAAGTTTCATGTTCAATTAATTTTTTCAAAATGCAAAAAAACCCTGTATGAAGTAATTAACATCGTAAAAAATATTTTCTAAGCAAACAGCTATCTGGGAGCTGATTTTTCTAGGGCATATAACTTGCAAGGGTTTGGAATTCCAGTTTAGTATCAAAAACAGTGAATGTGCTGAAAAAATTTAGCAGTTTCCTCCTTTTGAACAGAAAACAAACACACAAACAACTTGTAAATTCTGTAGTATGTGTAGCCTGCTGTGTCTGTGCTGGGATCATTTAACTACTTCTCAAAACTTTCCAAATGCTTGCAATTTCCCCCTCCCTCCTGCGTTTCTCAGCTGTTTCTGTGATGCAGCCTTACGGGAGAAGAGCCATATTCTTCACACGGTATCCTTCACACCTACAGTTATTCTCATCCTTTCCCAGCTTTCTACACAGACATTTTGTCGGCTTGTTTTTATGAGCAGAACTGCTCATTGTCATGCAAATATAGAAATAACTAGGTTAATATGGTGGGTCAGATTCAACGGTGCAGAGGAAAGCTGTATCAATTTCCTGACATGACATGAGGTAAATGGTCACCCTCAGTAAATTCCCAGGGTCTTTGGGCAGCTGGCTGGAGCATGGCAGCAGTCCACTGTGGAGAGCAATGAGGACAGCAATAAAGAGAGCAGTGACAAGGTCTGGGCACTGCTGCTTCCCCGGGGAGCAGTTTTAGGCTCCCTGTGCACAAATGCTGCCACTTTTGCCTGATGGTACAGATCTGGGGTACAGCTTGAAGGGCATAGGAGTTAGGCTGGGTCTCCTGGGCTGAGGAGACCAAAAATTGAGACAAAAGGAGGACATGCCTCCTGTCTACATGAAGGTTTCGTTATGCAGCTTGTGTCATCAGGAAGCCTGAGGTGTGAGAAGGCAGGGTTACATTTTCTCTGTGATTTTTCTATAAAACTTCAAGAAACTCACCACAGGTTTTCAACTGGACCATTAAAAAGAATCACACAGCAAAGAAACCAGAAGCAACTGGATTTTCCCCTCTTTGTGTATTTTAATGTATGCTTAAGTAGAACAAGTCACGGAAGTCTGCTGTGACAACAATTCAGGACCTGTGTTTCAGGCTCCAGAAACTTCAGCACAAATTATTTGAGTCAATATTTCAAGCCTTTCCCTCTCAAATGCACTCCTGATTTGTGAGACAGATAGGCAGACAGAAGGGGCTGGGATTTACTTATTATTGCTAATAAACTCTTTTAAAATTTGAATTATTTTAAGAGGATATTTATTAAGTTATTGTCAGTAGAACTTGTTTGCCCTACTGTTACAATGAAGCCTGTTCGTTGCTTCATGAAACTTTGCAAAGAAATGTAATTTTCTATATATTTCTTCATTCTTTACTTTGTGGTAGGAATTAGCTTCTATCTTTTTCTTCCAAGTTTCATGAAGGCTTAACCATGTTAATATTGTGAGAGTTGCCAGACGGTGTTTTTGCAGGTACTATTTACGAGTCCTATTTAAATGAAAGTGTACTCAGACCTTGAAGAAATAATTCTTTTAATCAGGCTGTAGCTGTTTTTAAAAGCCATGTTAAGTTTCAAAAGCCAGCAAGGCCACTTGAATTCTTTCTTTAACTCATTCAGCCCAAATTCTGGAAATTTTCCTCTAAGAATATATGTAAGGACCATCGTGTCTAGGGACAGACTGCAACAAGTGAAAAAATGCTTTCCCAGAGCTGGGCCTGTTCTCCCCTAATCAAATCCCTTTTAGGGCTCGTTCTGTGACCGCATCCCATAGCCCGCAAAGATGCTGATCTCAGAGCATGTTACAATGTAAGTTATAACATCACTAATTATGAGACGCAGTTAAATTTTGTGTTTGCTTTTAAGTGGCTGTTTGCCAAAATTTGCAACAGTTATAAAATGTGTATATGAGAGCCAGAAATCCCCCAAATAGGCATGCTCATATGTACCCAGAATAGTTATTAAAATGTGGTTTTGTCAGTTATGGTTCTAAACTACATCTTTCAATTATTACTAAAGTAAAAAACATAACAAAACAATGGTGTGCCATAAATAGGACTTTTGGATAAACTCCTGGCATCCGGGATTACATGATTTAGCCTCTAATTTCCAACATCTGCTTTAGATTGATTAGCAGAGATATTCAATGCTAATTATTTTGAGGTTTAGCAGCTATGTAAAACATAACTGTGAATCTTGATAATTTCATGGCTCTTAGCCTTCAATTTCTGAGCTGTTAGTAACCACAAGGCATTTAGTTGACACTTGGTGTTTTATTAAGTTTAAAGCATATGCAGATTTGAGACAATCTTCTGATTTTCCTCCTGGTTTCCTTCAACTGGATTATTCTACAGTTTGTGTTACTTTACCCACCGGTGGGTGAAATTTTTTGTGTTAGTGACCTGAATGGAAACCAGCCGCAGAGAACTCTATATGAAGTTGACATCAGGAAAAATAGCTGCATGCAAGAAAAAGAGCAGCTTTTAAGCCCCTTACTAATATTTTTTACACCTCTTCCAAAGCTCAACACCCTTTACTGTATAGCAAGCAGGACTCAGCATCGTTGTCTGCCTACTGCTTCTCTCCACTTTAAAATTCTGAGTCAGATCCACCACATCACTTTGCAGCAGCTGGCTGTCAGGCACCCTGCAGCTCATCAGCTTGGCTGGCGAAAACGACAATGTATGTACAAGGGCACAATGACCCTGGTGTCAACAATAGTGTTCACCAAAGACTGGAGGCATGGTGAAACAATAAGTTTTATGTCTTTTTGCTAGCTGGCAAATGTAAGATTTTGTAGGACTTGATCCATGTGGATAAAGGTGGAACTGAACAAAGCAAACTGATACTCTTCCTGGGTCTCAGTTAGAGGAGGGCCAATATGTGATCAGTTGGATCAGTGAAAAAAGTTGTAGTAGGAGGCAAAAGTAATAAAGTTCATGGGGATATTGGAACCCTTTCCTTTAGCAAGTACTCATCAAATTAGAGAGAAGTGTTGCTCTGTGTGGGTCACCTCCTGGTGAAGTATGAGCTTGTGAGAAGCAGATCCATCTCTTTCGCACTCAAGTTTGGAAACATGTCTTGTTTCTACTGATTATCTTCATATAGAAGCTGCAGATCCAAACTTGTAAATCCTGTTTCTCAGAGGTATCCCTTGAATATGTAACGGTTCTCACAACAGAAGCATACTCGTGAACAAGGAGTCACATCCCTATCTCCAGTATGGCTGGTGACGAAAGAAGCTATTTAGGACTTTCCCTGCTGTTGGAAGTGTTATGGAATACAGATTCAAATTCTGCTTTCCATCTGTCCTCAGGAACTGTGCTTAGGAAAGTCTCCTTAGCACCACAACCTGTAAAATCATCAGAGATGGGTATGACAGAGATTGACTCCAGGTCAACAGTCCGAAGAGCTGAGGGGGCTCAAAGCACCTGAGTGGAGAACAATGCAAACCACACTCCAGGAAGGTGAAAGCGCATGTGCGGAGTGAATCCTTATCTGGGTGAGGTAATTGCTGATGCTCAAATACAAGCATCATTACATATGGAGAAACTGCAGCTAGAGACAGAAATAACCAGAAATGAAAAATTTAATATTTATACTATGTCATAACTTCGATGTTTAATAGAACATTACAACTCTCTGTAGAAAACCATGTATCCTCAGCATGGTTAGAAAATTAAAAGGAAAAATATTTTAATTCAAATGAAAGCCCTCAAATATATTTTAAACATTTTTTATATGCATCACTGCAGATTAAGACCTTGTTTTCCTCTAAAACAGAAAAAAAGAGAAGGAAAGTGTAATTAGATGTCATGGAGCTGTGATCGTTTCTCATTCATTGGACAGACTATGTGTCAGCGAGATAAAAGAATCATCCATAGATAACTCATATTGCCATATTTATGTGAGTGGGATTGAAAAAAAGAGTCAATAAAAATTAAATTGAAAATGACAATATTGTTGTGGGACAGATTTCCAAATGCATGCAACAAGTGAAAATAAGATGTGATAAAAAGTGAAATGTGAAGTCTTTTAGTTCTTTCTACTATTGTTCATAAATTTTATTGTTTGTTGTTTGTATGCCAAGCATCAGCTCAGCATGTTGGCTCATGAATTTTATCTGTTTCTTATTTAGACATGAGATGAGTGACATGGATACAAAATGGGTAGGTTTTCCACAGAACTTTTACTAGTGCTAGTAGCGATGGAGAAACAAGTTTAAGTTGAAGCAAGACACGTAGTCTGGAATATATTTAGGCATTTATACCAGGCATTTTGGAAAAAAAAAATCCCATCTCCTCAGCAGAGGGTACATTATGTTTAGCAAGTGGGAAGGTGAATAAGAGATGATCAAAATATCTAACAAGACCAACTGAGGGATGTTGGGGAGAGAAGTGATGAGCCAACCTGATCAGAAGGGAATAAAGTTCCCATGCTTGAGGAATAGAAAATATCCCAAACTCCCTTTCCTTCCAGTGATGTGAAGGGAACATAGGCAAGACTTGTGCAGTGCCACATTGGAAGTACTGCATATGTCAAATCTCTTTGACCAGATTTTCTCTTTCTATTCTTAGCAATTTTGTTTTCTAACACCAAAACTGAAGGCTAGTCTGAGAGGCTTGAGATGTTACACCCATAAAATAAACATTAACCAGAAATCAGAAGTTAGGGAAGAACATCTCCTGTACTGCACACTGCTGAACAGGTATTTGTATCGAAGACTCAGGAACTAAGAAGTCTTAAGCGTGGGAAAGATGTGGTGCTCCACAGACATGGAGAATGCTGAACAAACTCCAAATGTCCATCACTCCATATAAGTACCTCCACAGCCTGGTAGCCACCTAATCACAGTGCTGAGTCCAGAGGAAGCAGCAGGGAGGGTGTTACATTACATTACAGTCCATCACACATGAGCTGTGGAACAGAGGGTGTAGGAAGTTTGAACACAGAACCCATCAGTCAATGAAAGAACTTTAAAAAGACCCTGAGACCAACATCTCTCTGTGTGAATGAATCAGACAATAACAGAATTTCTAGGGGGTACTTCTAGTGGGTAGCCTTACAAGCCATCAATAAAATGCTGAATGAACTTGCTTCAAAGCCATGTATCTTTTATATAGAGGGCCACCTGTTCTAAACATGAGGCCCGAGTCTGATCCCATTCACAGCTCGATGAATGAAGAACACTCCCAGAAAGACCCGCAGAACTTCTTCAATGAAGAATGAATGAGTGACAGACTGCATCCTGGGCTCAACCCGGGAGCGGAGCATGTGACCCTTAGTTGAGTCTTATTCTTTAATGGTAAAAGGCTTTTTGAAATCCATTTACGTCTATTAGTGCTCCCAGAAAATTGTGCACTCATTTTCTCAAAATAAATATCCTGGACTTAATGGACCGTAGTGTCCTTTCACTACCAGTACCCAAGAACTTCAATTATGCATTATTAAGCTATTAAACTGAACTGAACGAAAAGAACTGGCACTTACTGGCAAGGTCACTGTTCTAAAATGCTCAGTAATAAGCTACGGAAAAATTAGCAAGTGGTTATAAAACTGCCATCTCCTACCAGCTGCTATCATGTTGTTTTCTGTAACAGTTAGAACACATTTATAAGCACATCTTATGCGTGCACACATATACAGAGAGGAAAGCGCACACAGAGGTCTACCTGTGCTGTCACAGACTGAGCTGGCAGGGGATTTCAGTGAGCCAGCTCACTCTTGAGCATGTTGTTGGCTGGTTCCTGCAGCATTTCTCTCATAAAGACAAGGTGTTCTCTGGAAGTCTCTAAAATACTCTCTAAAACCAGAGAGTGAATGGGGCTCTACAGACTTCAGAATGTAAAGCAAAAGCCTTCCTGACCCCCCAGATAGTTGGAGGCATATTTTGATTACAAATTAATCAACAGTGGAGCTTCTTTCTGTTTATTTTTCCATTTGATATGCAGGGAATGTGGAAAGGGGGAAAATCAGACCTTGTAAAGTTGTTACACTCTTGTGAGGTGATATGATCCATAAACTTGGGATCTCCAAATAAAAAGCTGATGGCAACATTATAAAAGGCTTCAGGGATGTGCAAACATCACAAATGATCATCTCACACTTAACCTGCTTGAAAAATCAAAGAATAACTAAGTTATTGTTGACTTCAACGCTAACCTATTCAGTCACCTGCTCTATGTCTCTTACTTAAGAGTGCTGTTCAAAATCCACAGCCAGCCTTTGTGGTCTTTGTTTCACGCTAGATTTATGGTAAAGCAGTGCCTTCATTGTTTTGACTGCAATGCTGACATCCATTATTATGTATTTCATTTATTTTATTTCTCTTTCTATTTTTATTTTCTGACATTGATTTTATAGGTGACAAACATTCCCTTGAGTTATGACTGAGTTGCCTTCTCACTCTTTCCTTAACGCGTGCATTAAAAGCACATGTTTGGATCTGCTTGCTCAAAATTGCCACAGTACAGAGTGAAAAGAGCAAATAAAAATGTTAATTAATTATGCAGAGCTGATGGTGGAGCTAAGCCAGAGCTACTACCCCTCTCTACTTTTAGCAACACAATGCAGCTCATCTCCATGGAGTTTTATCGTCAATGAGCCCAAGAAGAAAATACAGGCTCCTGAAAGGGTATAATAAAATATAAGTTTATATCACACCATATAAAGTTGTAAGGAGTTCACAATGGCTGTGCTGATCGTACCAATAAGTAGTTAGAGATTTATGAGTGCAAATAAATTTTTTCCACTCACCGATGAGCTCAGCACCCATTTCATGCGATGCTGCTCTGGGCCATTGTACAAGGTACCAAGGCACAATCTGTTCACCTGCCAGACTGAAGGAAAAGCACTGAACCCTTTCATGCATTGCCATGCAAGGAACTGGCTAGAGCTACAAATTCCAAAACATCATCCCTAAGATGTGATCCCCTGTTTACATGCTTTAAATAGGAGTAATCTGATCACACATTTGCTGAGCACTTACGGTCTCTTCGCCATGATTGACATGAAATTGCCTTCACCCACATTTGTTCACATATATAGTCAGCATGACTGAGTGCATGACTGAGGCTTTAGGGATTTGGTTCGTTGGTGCCATTCTGGAATAGGGTTGGGATACTGGGTTGTGAGAGGATCATCAGGTAGAAGACCCAGCAGAGCTTCTCAACTTGTCCCAGCAGCCTTTTTTTCCTTCCTTCCAAACACAGAATTAATGAAATACATTTGATATCTTTGTAAGTAGGAACTCATGATAATCATAACCAGACTATCATATAAAAATGGAAATGATGTATGGTCATTTCAGATTGGGACAAGGCTAAATGCACATTCACTTACTGAGGAAGGTGGATTTATTGTTCCATATTCTCAGACATTAACACCGTGAAAGGAGAAACCCTCTCCTACAGTCAAAAACATACAGCTCTTCAAATGACCTTTATATTAATAGGCGTTAGTTCAGCTGGAGGTAGAGCAGGCATTTACTTTCTAGATTGCAAATAAGGATTTTGGGACATTATATAAGGGCTTTTATTTTTGTTATATACTTTGCACAAATAAGTTGTTATTTATCAAAGCAATAAATTCCCCAAATCTGCTCACAGAGTTCTTACTAATTGGTGTTTGACAAAATGTTTAGTGTTATAGATGTTTAAAAATAAAGAACAGAAGAAGAAAGCTGTATGTCATGAACTCTCCTAAGGAGAATTTAATAGCATGGGAATTAGATTCTCAGAATCAGTTTATTTATGATCTTTCACCTCCTGTATAGTTTTGTTCATCCTTTCACAAGCCTGCTTTAGCCGTCACTTGGAGGAAAGTAGGAGGCAAACATATCCAAAGGTTAGTGACACTACAGAAGTGTTTTTTGAGATAACTTGTAAAACAGAGATAATGATACAACAACCATACTGCATTTTCAGTTGTCAGCCACATGGCTTTTGATTAGGAAGGGAAGAAACTAAATAAAAATCCTCCAGATGTTAAAATAAGCCTTCACCTTTTTTGTGAGGTAGTAATCTACCCTTTCTTTTTAACTCTTTCTTTTTATAGATATTTCTGTGCTCTCGAGTTTCTTACTTCCTTCGGTTCATTTTTCCCCCTACAATCTTCTCCATTTCAATAGATTTAGGAAGATTGTAATGTCACTTGTGTCTGAGGGTTTTTTCCACTGTTCTTTAGGACCAGAAGTCTACATGGATGGATTAAAAATGTATCTGTTGCTTCTCTGTGCTGCATTTTTTTCCCATGCACTTTTCATAGAACTGAGGAGAGATGCTAAGGAGTGTGGACTGGAGGATGATTAGTTTCCTGTGTAGCTTTTGCTCCTTTGCTACTCCACTTTTTCAACTCTTCCTGTCTTCATAGTGCTGGCACTAAAGAGCTCAGATCATCGCTACCCTGAATCTCGCGCAGATGCTTACGCTCTGGCAAAAAACATTTTGCTCACCGCAAATGAAAAGTGCTGTTAGTTGCAAGCAGTGGAAAGAAATGCCCTCCAGTGAAAATGTCTTTCCTTATACCTGTGTCCTGGTTTACCACAACCTGATTTCTGGTATTGTTGCACTTAAGAGCTTGCTGGATACTGCAGATCCTAGATATTGCAGAGGTGGAACAGAGCATCTGTACACTTGCTGGAGACCACAGAGCGTATGGTGTACAGTAGCTTGTGATCTCCATGTGGTGCCTGTGCTCGTGCCCATCTCCTGGGCCATGGGAGCGGCTGCAGAGAGCAGGCACAGCTGTTGGTGCTCATGAGGCCCAGATGATTTAGGGCTGAATGATGAAACAATGGAACAGTTTTCACAAAAATAGTCCCTCCTCATAGCAAAGACTCCGTCCCCTTCCCCACCACTTCACCCTGGCTGCATCTCAGCCAAGCGCTTTAATCATTCTCCTCTCTTTGGCCAGGTCTTTGGGAAATGGGAGAAGTGTCTCATCTGAGAGTAGCCAAAAACAGCGGGGCAGCCTGCCTGCTGCTAGATGCCCCTCAGCCCGGGCTCTCCCGCCTGCTGGAGGGGGGCAGCTGCTGAGCCGGGGCCCCGCTCTGCCCTTCCCTCTGCAGGCCGTCGGTGTGCGGGCGGGCAGCTCGCTTCCCGCCCTGCGCCGCCCCGCGCCGCCCCGTCCCGGCGCTGACACAAGATGGCGCCGCAGCCCCCGCCGTGCCGCCGACTGGCCAGTGGCTGACAGGCGGCGGCAGTGCTCTTGCCAGCCGCCGCCGGGGTCACGGCTCAGGCCTGACCAGCCCTCAGGGGATCGCCTGGGGAGGCCGAATTACGAACTGCACACAAATACACGGCTTTTTTTTTTTCCGAAGCGCATAGCGTAACGCCGGTCACAGATATGGTGCCAAGCAGGGGAAATAGCGGCCTGACTTCAAAAACCCAGGCTGAGCGCTGTGGCCACTGGCAGCTTTCCTCTGGGAGGGAGGCAAAGGCTGGCAACACAAATATCCCCACCTCCGAGTGACAGTCAGGGTGCTAGCAAAGGGAGATGCAGGTGCATGGATGTTTTCTGCTGGGCTTCGGTCCCCGCCTCTCAGCTGTTCCCCTTGCAGATGGCTCACAGAGGGGCTCCTTAGGGATCAGAGAGTTAGGCTTGCAAAAACAAAAGAACAAAGTTTTTATTCCCCCGGAAGCAAGATTTCATGGGGGCCTGGGCTTGGAGAAGCTGTTGGAGGAGTTTTGTGCCATGAATATCAGTGGGTTACTTCCCTGTCCTCTTGGGACTCACCTGAGGAGTGAGAGAATCCAAGGTGAAAAGGTGGTGTAATGCCATTTTAGCTGGAATGCGCTTGCTGGACTGAAGCAGATCCAGAAGCAGTCCAGTGTTATGTACATACAGTACACGTGTATATATGTAATGTAGTTCAAGGATGTTACTGAGGTTTAAATCCAGGGGGAAAAGAAAGGACTATGTTCTTTTTTTTATGAGCCTTCACCTTATGCTTCTGTGCCTTCGAAGACAGGCAAGGTGAGGCCTAACAAAATCTTTTGCTGGAAGCAAAAAACAAGGACCGCTCAGAATAAACCTCTGCACTTTCCTGCTGAGTTTTCTTTTCTTAGTTTGGTTATTTAAAAACTCAGTGAAGTTTGCTGCTGGGTCTTTGCTTCTCCAAAACTTCATTGTTACCTCTGTGGAGAGAGGGAAGGAGTGAAGGGGAAAAGGGCTGTATAATGCTTCACATGGCAGGGATGGAGTATGGGCAAGGTGGATGCAGTAGGAAGGGGACTGTGCCTTTATCAGAAGGTTTTTGTGGTGTGCCAGTGACTGTTAGGAAGCAGGGAGCAGCGATGCCCTGGTTTTGAGCTGAGGAGGAACAACATCAGGTTTCCTGCAGCTGAGTCACTGCCCAGCCATGCCTGGCACTGGGAGCTGGGTGTTCGGGCAGGACATGTATAAATAAACTCACCGATGACTTCACGGATGTCCACTCCTCTGATAACAGTGTGGTTGAAGCTGTTGTCCTAAAGGCCCTATGCCAGTAAAATCAGAGAATGGGAATTTGGATGTAGTCTGGAGATACAAAGAAATGGGGTATGGAAAGGCCAGCATTAGCTGAAATCGGCCATAAACTGATTTCTGAATAAACTGAATTCTGAAATTGCCATTTCCAGAAAGAGCCTGGCTGATAATGTTCTTTTCTTCCCTGCCCTTCCCTGAGTACAAAAATATCTCATTCAGCTGTGCAGATCTCCAAACTGAAGCCAAACCTGGAGGAGCTGTAGCAGTTGTAGATATATTCTCATTTGGCAAGGGTGAAGCAATGTCCAGAGCTGGACTGTGTCTGACAAAGCAGAACAAAGGATCGCCACAACAAAAAGCTCTGCCCCGTCTTAGGTAAAGCATTGTTAATTTTTGACTGCTGGGCTCCTGGTGAGGAGAAAACCGCAAGGGAGACTTAATACTCCTTTAAGAGAGCCCTTCAGAGGTTGTTTGCAGCCCTGCAAGTTACTTTCATTAACAGACTACTTGTACATGTTGGAACTTGCCTAACAGGAATTTGTTTATTAGTTATTATTGTTATACTTTGCTGAAAAAAGAATATGTAGAGACCTGTACCTTTGAAGGTCTGGCAAAAGGCAGCTAAATCTAGTTATGTGGTGCAGAATGACCAATGAGAATATAGACAATGAATGAAGCAGGATTTCATATGGAGCCTTGTCTCTGGTGTTTCACCACGCAGCCCTCTTCTCAGCCCCGCCCCCCCCCCCCCCCCCCCCCCCCCCGGGCTTCTGTTTCAGTCAGACAAAAACAGGGAAGAAAATCTTGGCAATTTCTTTCAGGACATCATCAAAGAATTTCACTACATTGTCAAAGGAGGGCAGTCTCAAGTAAAGCAAAAGACTTAAAAACTCCAAACCCTATGAACCTGAGTGTTTATGAAAAATCCAATAAAGATGCTCCATCTGATGCTGAAGAGTCCTGCTCAGTGCAAGCTGGAGCTACGTTTTCCATAGCCATAGGAGTGAATGGGCTCTTCCCACTCAGAGTGCTTTTATAGAAGATGGTGGAACAACAATGCAAAATCTTAATGGTTAAAGCATGATACATAGCAGAGAACAGAGCTGAGCTGATATTCTGGTGAAAGGAACAGTAAATAATAAACAAGACTATTAAGAAACCTGAAAAACTTAGGCTATTCTGTAGCTGATAGATAACAATGACAGTACCCTGAGGATAAAGGTAGGAGAAAGAAACTACAATGAGTCTTTTCATAGCAGTGTATCTTTTTGTAGAATAAGAGGCAACAAAATACAGTAAAAAACCCTCAGAAGACACATTGTCTGTATGTGTTATTAATGCAGGAGGAAGAATTGAAAGTGTCTTTGGCCCCAGAGAGAGATCTGTGTGCATCACCCGTCTGCTAAGAATAAGGGCAGGAAAGGCAAAGCACTGAATAGTGCAAGGAATAATGGATGAACAAAAAACCTAGGCATAAATCTGTTAGTAGGATGAAGTATGAGGCAGTAGTGGCAACTTGCTAAAATTAAACCAGTGAATCTGAACATTAAATGTATCTCTGGTGCACCTTACTTGATTCACTGAGAATACACTTGGGATGCAGTTGACAAATGGTGTTTATTAGTAGGCTAATAGACTGAATTTGAACAGGAGAGAAGGAAATAAATGATTGACAGCACTGAGCATTTTCTCTTGGTAGTTTCTGTAGGACACAGTGACTTGGTCTATGCATCCCTCACATGAAGGTTGCTCAAGTCACTGAATGCTTCATACTAAGAGGCAGCAAAAATGTCCACTCCTCCAGCCTCAGCACCAATGTGCCTGCCCTAGGGAGCACCTGCTAGAGCTGTACCAGATTTTTGGTGTATGTGGCACTATGCCACCCAGTGACTACATCAGTTTACAGTACAGTGACCTCTAGGACTTGAAGACCTCAGATAACTTGACAATCCCCAAATAAATGTTGTATTTTAGGCAAGATTTATTTATTTGGTTAATGCACTTATTGGCATTATGAATTTATGTTAAAATAAACATTTATTTAGACTAAAGGACAACCCTAATTTCAATTAAAAAAAATAGGGCATGGATGAGTGTAGGAGTCTGGGCCGTGCTGAGGGAAAGTTAGTGCAGGCAGAAGAATGCAAGGACGAAGACAAGGCCAGCAAAATAAGGCTGGCAAAAACACACAAGATAGCAGATAAGTGAGAAACACCTGTGGTCAGGAAAAGCACACAGGTCTGAACAAAACAGGGTATGAGACAGGGGAGTTTTTGGCAAGTTTGGGGCTTTATGTGCTAATTGCAATTAACCAATGCAAATGCTTGTAGAGGCGCATGAACGGCACGTGTAGATAACCTGTAGCCTATTAGAAGATTGATGAGTGTGTGTACGGAACTTAGTAGTATATAAATGTAACTAGGACTGGAAAAAATAAAGATGGACAATCTGATCATCACATTGGTGTTGTGTCGTTCCTGTTCCCGCACGGAGAAATAAGGACCCCGGCTAATGGTAACCCCGACAGATGAGAAAGCAGGAGAACCCAAGGAAGAGCCCAAATGCAAGATGTTAAACTCTGTGACAAGAATTCAGATCTTATCTTAAATAAATGTAAATAGTCAAAGCCTGCTGTAGGTGTATGCAAGTGTGGTATTGCCCTGTGAGGTGCCTTACTTTGTGTATTGTTTTTGCTAAAGATCACTTTCAGAGACAATACACCAAACAAAACCAGTTGTTACTGAGGATGACCATGTTCTTACAACCACACCAGGTGCCTGTTTGAAGAGGCAGTCAGGGTGGAACCTGTTTTTTTTTTTTTTAAATGCAAGAGCACCCTGGAGCTCACTGAATATGGGTTGGTTTCCATTTTAAAAAATCCCCCAGACCTGAGTGATGCTTTTGTGTAGGGCCATGATGCTGAGCTGTCTGAATGCAGAAGAGCTTCCATGACACTGTGCCCTCTCTTTCTGTATCTTTTACCTAGTGAGGCAAAGTTTTCCAACCCAGCTTCCACTACAAGAGAGACCTAGAAAGCAGGAGCTTGTAGTCAAGTCTCCAGCTGTCTAGAGGTACTGTCCCTCTGGAGCCTCACCTGTAACTGGCAATTTGTGGCTGCAAATATCCCACTTTTTGTTTTTAATTCCAGAAGCCTCAGGCTTTCATAAATGGTTTCTGGAGTGGGACTCCAGCTCAGCCTGGCCGGAATGCAACGGGTTTTTCTCTACAGCTGCGGCAGAGCGTGAGAGCAGATTCATAGCTGGGTGTGCTTTCTGGGTTCCTGACTTCCTCTCACTATCCCAAGTGCCTGTCTCTGCTCGGCACTCATGTTAAGGCACTTCCAAGAGGTTTTCAGAGCTTTCAGGACTCTGGCCTGATCACTTCTAGTTTTCCTCTGTCCTCTGGGCATCCACAACTGTTTGGATGGGCCAAACACAAGAAGCTGTTCTATCTGCAGCTGTTTTATCACCCTGTATATGAGTGATCTGTGATATCTGCAGGTATTTGAAACATCAAGGAGCTTACATGGTGCCTTAGATTTGTTGCAACACCTTGGAGTCAGTGGAGAGAGAAAGCCAGCTGAGAATCTAGGACAGTGTTAACTATGATGCATTTTTCTACATTCATTCAGTTGCTCATTACTTCTGTGAGGAAAGAGAAGCACTGAATAAAATGGATGAAAATGCAGAACACATGTATCACTAGTATAAATTCTGTTAATAAACTTACATTGTCCTCAACAGTATAGTTTCTGAGCTTTTTCTGAATCTTCATATATCTGTCCTCACAAAATGCTTCTGAGTGCACTGCCATTGTCCTCATTCTACATGGTGTTCAGGAACAGAGAAATTAAGTGAACTGCTTGATGACAGTCTTTTAAGTTCCAGTCTAGTGTGTGGACTTGGAGATCATTGTCTATGCCAGATATTCATTATTTGAATAAAGGGACCATGGGACACAATTTCAGACTTCTTGAAGCTCAGTTGTGGAGAAGGAGATTCAATAAATTTCTCCTGTCTCATTCCCCATTGATGGTGTGCCATGAGCCTTCCCCAGCTCTCAGGCTAGTCCCCATTTCATCTGTAATTCCTTCTCCCACATCAAGTGACTGAGACTGTGGTCTAATACGCTGATAAAGGAGAATCCTGAGAGAAACTGAGATTTGGTTCTGCAGACTGTAATTATTCATGAAATTGACTATCATCTCTATAATTACATTTTGTCCAAAAGCCAGATCAAACTAAACTTGCTGGGGAACAGTGTATGAACAGTGTATATAACAGTGTATATAACAGTGTATAAATGCATCTCAGGGACAAAATCTCAGGTATTGTTTTAAGAGAACAAAAATACAACAAAATACTCTTTTAAAGATGTTTTTATGATTTTTAAAATTGATGGTCAAGAGAAGGTATGATGCCAAACACTACATTTTTGAATGATGTTGTGATACTCCCAATTCCATGTTGCAGTGACATTGAGTGGACATATCCCTCACACTGTCTCAGATCAGTAAGGGACTCAGTGAACATTCTTGTGAGTCTTTTTGTATAAGTAGCCCATGTCAATAATCTTGAAAATTTTCTTAGAGGAGAGCATTCACACTCCTTCAGGTGTGTGCAGATTTTTTTTTTTCTGCTCTCTACATTGCCAAGGATCCATTGCTGGTTTCCTTGGCAACTGCGGGAGAGATGGTGATAATTTCTGGGAGAGGTCTGTGAAATGCTCTTTCCCTGAAAAGTTTCCATTATGGAAGAGTAGTTCCATCTTCTTGGAAGTGAGCTAGCTGGAGCTTGTGAGTGAAATCTTCAGTGGAAGAAGTTGGAAGTTGCCACCATCGGATTTTGCCTCTGAGTAAGGCCACCAGTGCTATCTGCAGCGCAAGAGCCAGTACCCCAGTGCAGCGGGTTCTGCCTTTCCCTGTGCAAACACAGGGCAGGGTGTGGGCTCCCAGGCTGGAACTGTGGTAGGTTATGGAGCCCTTTGAACTGAGCAGATCCTGAGCAAGAGGAAAGGAAGCTGGATTTCAGGAGACATGGGGATCACAAGCACCTCAGATGAGACTGAATAAATGGAAAACTGATCTCTGCAAGTTCAGAAGGATGTGCATGTACCATGAGCTGTCTTCTGAGGAAATCTAGAGTTGCAACAAAGGAATGCGATGGAGAGAACCTGACGTTACCTTATGACAGTTACCTATTAGTTAAACAGCACCTTGCCTCCTTACCCATTCCTCGTATAAGATTTATTGATTTCTAAACGGACCTTTGTAAGAGTCATTTATGAAGCTGGAAGGAAGAATTAGCTAGTGCCTCTCTGATAATTTATATCAGTGGGTTTCAACAGGAGAGAAGACAGTAAATTGTTGTGTCTAGGTACAGTGCTGTGAGCAGATGTAAATTGCCAGCCCACCAATACTTCAGAACCACTAAGTGCCAACGCTTATTGATTGGTATGTGCTTTCTCCTGCTAATGGCACCAATTTGTGAACAGCCAGGGTATGATTCTGACATTCATTATCCTTTCCGTGACTTGAAGGGTACTCAGCTAATTTTGCCCTTGACTTCCACAAAAATCCTTCCTAGTGTCACTGGTGCTCTATAGACCTGAGTTACATATCCAGTGACTAGAAGTTGAGATCAAGGCTTTTACCAGCCACCACACTGAAAATGCAAACGGCAGCTGTGTGTAATAAGCTGTGCATGTTTGTGTGTAGTTAGAGAGTTTGGTCAATAAGAAGAAAGAATGAGGAATGAAGACTGACAAAGCTTCTTTCTTCTGCGTCCACTCCCAAACCCACACAAACTTCAGTCATTTTACACTCTCTTTTGTGCTTTGAAAGAAGTCTTCTAGCTATCAGCCAGAATCTTACCCCACAAAATCCTCAAAGAAGACAGATTTCATGTTTCTGTTCCCTGTGAAAAGACACCATTGATCCCTTATCACTAATGATTAACAGCAGAACGAAGGCACTAAAATACACCCCTCCACACGCCCTCAAATCAGTTGGCTGAGATCAGAAGCAGGCTTTCTGGGTTCTGACAGCAATCAATTTCGTCCTGGGGTCAGCCACATCTCCTCTTTGCATGGCAGAGGATGGGCTTGCAGAAGCATGTGCTGAGAGCAAAAAGGCCCAAAGGAAGTTTTGGCTCAGCTCTCAGGCATATTTGTGCCAAGAGCTTTATCTGGAGGGCAGGAGTCAGAGAAACCAACTAGGCAGAGCTGCCTCTGTGGGATGGGAGCAGGGTTTGGATGGGCAGGAAGTTGGTGAAGTGAAGAGAGGCTGAGAAGTTCCTCCTGATTGCTCTGATAGGACTCACCTGGGGTGCTGCATACAGAAGAAAGGGATTTCTTCAGGCCATGCCCTGGCCACTTATGCCAGGTTGTGAAGCTGTGCAAGCCCGAAGTTTTGTTATCTGGAGAAGGGAAATCCTGCTTTAGGAAAGGAGGAGGCATAAAGCGCACTTGCTAAAAACAATAACAGCCACGAGGTGCTGGACTGTGTGAGAAGCTGGTATAACAACTAAATACATGGGAAATGGATGGCTTCTCTTCTGGCACTTTAAAAATTGTTCTGTAACTATTTTATAACTATTACTTAATTTTATGACATAAAAATTTCAAGGAGATCTCATGGTATCACTTACTTAGTGCTGCCATCTCATCAAACAACCATTTTCTTTTTAGAGGAAAGGGCTTCATACTCTCTTTCCAGAAGTTCAAGTAAAACCAGAAGAAAAGAAAAATATTTGTTCTCATTTGTCATCACTCAAGACTCGCATGAGCCTGGGTATCTACTGACCTCATCACCCTCACAAATTTATAAACAGTAAGCTTTTTGTGTTGAAAGCAAGCAGAAAAAAAGATTGCTTTTACCTTTGTGATTAACATGACTACTCCTTCCCAAAAAGTTTATTCCTTTAAAATATGTGGGAATGGTGAGGCTACAGAGAGAGGTCAGAGACAGCTGAACAGCAGAAGGGTGAGACAAACATCCAGAAATCCCATTTTGTCACAATCTGCAGTTTCACAGGCACATCCTGTCATGTAGCTAATGATTGTAATGGAGAGCAAATCATAGGCTTTCTTAACATTATATAACTCTGCCATAAAGTTTGTAGAATGAGAACAGGAAGAAAAGGAAGAATAAGAGTGCAGTTACGTGAGCAGATGTTATCCTTAGAGCTTACAACTAATGGCTGATACCAACTCACAAAGTAGCTGAGTGTCCACAGGTGTTTGGAACTCAGCTGCATCTGCCGCAAAGTACATGGGAAGAACATCGTGCGATTTTTGAATGAGCAAGGACATCTCCTTAGGGAAACAATGGCCTTAATGATGAAGCTTTGAGGGAGTGAGAAAAATTCATTAGTCATAAAGAAATCCTGGTGAGCCACCCAGTCACTCAGGAATTTAAGATCATTCTTGTTCCCAGTAAGAACACATATGAATTTCAAAAACGTCAGAAAAACAAAGTATTGCAAGAACTGGATGTGAAGGAGGGAGTAAAAAAAGGGAATTAATCTTTAGATTTTTAAAGTAAATTAAATCCCCTGTTGAACTAGAAATTTGACGCCTGAATAGTATGACAAATCAATGTGTCTGCCTTTCAGCGGCAGTTCTCCATCTTCTTTTGGTTAGTACCAAAGAAAGATGCAAACCAGACTCTGCAAACTACTTCCCAAACTAAAGTGCAATCTGGCCACAGGACCTGCTTTCACGTTGTGACTTCAGGATAATACAGCTCTCAGGTCATGGTGCTGTGCCTGCTCCCATGTGCACATTTTCTTCAGCTCTTCATTCATCTCTTTGTTCAGGCAATTTGAATTGCTCAGCATGTGTATTTGAGACTTTTGGAGTAAGCTGATTCCTTGTTGGAAGATAAATGATGGACATACAGTTTAAGGACATTCATTCTTAGTTCACCTTAATCAGAGCTGGCCAAACCCAGGAAAGTGTACTTCAGAGAAACATGACATTATTTTGACATTTGGTTTTGTTCCAGTTTGAAATTAAATCCAATTTGTCAAAACTTCTAAAAGAAATTCTCTAAGAAGAAAAAAGTATACAGCACATACCAACAACATGGTATTTTTGCAGTGGAATATACCCCCTCAAGAAGTAGGCATGCAAAATCATTTGCCAAAGAAATGCAGAGATGGTGGTGCTCCAGACTTGGTGTAGTCTGAAAATGAGGCCTTCCATGGATCCAGAAGTTCATCTCAGCTTGAATTGAGGCTCTGAAGGGTTTGGGCGCTTTCAGGTTGCTGCTTGCAGGACAGCAAACCTGGAAGTGGTGGTGGAGCAGTCCTGTACCATGCGCTGCAGAGAGCTAGGCTTCACTGCACTGCTGCCAGCTCACGAGACAACTTCCTGATAGAAACCTGAATTCGATTCAGCTAAAGTCCTAGTGGAGAACAACTCCACAACATGTTATGAGTTTTATGGATCAGAATTTTAAAATTTTGTCCTATAATTGCTAGCCAGTAATTGTTGAAATCGCTCTCTCTGTATGCTTGCACAGAGAGAGCCCCTTCACTCTGAATAGATAGCAAATGGACATGTTGGTTCTCCCTTTAGGGCTGAGCCAAAATTTGCGTTGCTTAGTAGTTCCCTACAGTTGTGGCATTAAGTTAGTTTCCTCATCCCATGCTGATCCCATCTGCTCTGTATAAAAGGTCTCAAGGTTTGAAATGCACCTGTCCACGTAGGCACACAGCTTCCTTTCCCTGAGCCTGACTGACAGTGGGCAGCCCCAAGCACTGGGTTGTGTGGCTTTTTGAGGCAGGGTGGGTGCACAGCAGAGAGCAGGCTCTCGCACACTTCCCAAGACAAATAAAACACAAATAAAAGGAAAAGGATTGAGGTAAGGTTGTTGCAGGGCCAAGTGTCTGCACAATTTTGGATGATGGTCAGTATTTTTTTTTTTTCTGGCAATGATTCAAACTAAATTCTGCAGTCAGAAGACTGCAGAAGACAGTAGTTGGGAGAGCTCAACAACGCTCTTTGCCCTGGGGATCATTTGTCAAACTACCACTGGCTTGGTAGGACAGAGTAAGATGAGTGTAGTGTACTTTTTGAAAATGCTTTCTTTGCTCTTTCTAGAATATCTATGTCTAGACATTTATGGAATATGCAGTTTTGTCTTGGTTAGTATATTTTGCTGAATGATGTTGTATTAATTCAGGAATGGACAGTCTTTCTCCTGAAGTGATTTTTAACTTGACTTGGTAAGAAAATGTTACTGTAATATTTGAATCCATATATAATTTAAGTCAAAGCTTATGTAAGGTAGCCTTAGGTTCTGGATTCTTTTCTTTAGGATGGGGAGAGAAAGGGAAGGAGGAAGGAAGAATGAGGGAGAAAGTGATTTTTATCACCCTGATTTGCATAAGGCTACAACTGGAACTTGTACTTCATCGGACATTAATGAATCCAAACCTTGGTCATGCTTAAATGCCTTTGGATTTTTGAGAAGGACATGAGGGAAAAGTTGGGATTGCTATAAATGTGGATAAAGGGAAATGGTTGTAATGAGGCTCTCTGGTCACACTTTAAATATACTACGATACACAGAATGGCAATCCTTTTAAACTACATTTACTCTTTTTTTTTTTAATAATATGTAAACATTAATTTCCTACATTTATGGAAAATCGTATTGAGGGGAATCAAAGCTGACAGATTATCCACCCAATTTACCAACATTGTGAGTGTTGATGTATGTCAGTTATACACAATGCATCGTAAAGAGAAAAGACCATGCAGCAACTGTTAGTTACTCTGTGCATTAGATGCTTGAGTAATGAGATTTCAAAAGCTTTCTGAGGCTTGGTGTTAGCCTGGAAGATCTCCTATCCACTCTTTGTCTGCTGAAGATAGCACATTTCTTTTAATTTGCAAAATGATTTAATGCACTGGGGCTTTGAAAGAGATGGACCAGGCATCAGTAATGCCAGAGAGAACTGCAGAGTACAGATAGCAAGGACCATTGAAAGCATTTCTGTTACAATCTTGCCAGGCATTTTTTTTTTCTTATTAGTCAAATATACCATTACAAACAATTTTGTAAATTTGCAATTTTAAGCAGCCACATGTAGACAAGTATTCAAAGTTTTCCAAATGCAAAAAGAGCAAAAGTGTATTATGATTTTATTTCACTTGCCAGTAGTGCAAGCACCAAATAATGAGGATAATGCAGCACTCTACATCCATTGCCAGTAGATCACCAAGACATGCAGAAGGTACTTAACTCTCTTTGCTTTGACAGATGAGCTCTGGGACCTTTCTGCAGTGGTTTAGGGGATTAGGGCTCACAGGCCTTCCCCTGCCTCCTCCTCCATGGCTGGCAGATGACTGGAAGCAAAATACTGCGAGTGATATCTGCCCACTGAGCCAAAAAAAGAAAAGTTAGGGTTTTTAGCAAACTGTAGGGAGAGTAAATTCTGTAGACAAAGTTATCACAGTGCATATGGCTGACACAGTAATGTACAAATGAGATGCTTAATGTAGGCTAAATCTGGACCTTTGCTTGCTCAGAAGTATTCAACACTCAGGCCAGAAGTGCTCAACAAAACTCTAGGGTTTGTTTATCTTGGGGTATGGCCAGTTGATCACAATGGGATTTAAAAATTCACTTTAGAATTTTACTGGCTAGGAACTGCATTATTATCTATGCGTTATTAGAACCAGGCAGTCAGAACAATGGCTTAAATTAGTCCTTGAATATTAATTCAGTTTAAATTTGGCAAATATACTACTGCATTACAGTAAGTATCTGAGAGAGAGGTGCCTTCCTCAGAGCTGGGTCTACCTACAAGTAACAGCCCTGACCAAAGTCCAGGGGGCAGGAACACCCCTGCAGGGGCTTCTACAGCCATGCCTTGGGTCTGCCTGTATCTAATGAGTACCATTACTGGTGAGCTGCAAGGAAAGATGATTAGCAAAGTCTGCAAATGAATCAGGGTCTTTTGGGTTGTTTGTGTCTGGAGAGATTAGTGAGCAGCAATGTAAGCAGTTTATTATACAATAAACAGGGGAAACAGTGGAAATAAGGAAGTCTGGTTTTCTTTAAGTCCATGTCCAATTTCCAACCTTGACCTCACTGCAGTAATCACAACCTCCCCAGCATCTCTTTTATGAGAGCTCTGTCATTCCTGCAGTTCCCTCTCTACTTAATCTTAAGCCTCTTCACAGTATGTCCAGTCCCCTCCACATCCACACCTAACAGTTTGAAAGAAGCAGTACCTGGCTGTGGCCAGCTCTGAACTGGCATTTTATAGATGACGGATAAATGTTACACTTTATGCTGTGGCTGTTAACTCAGCAGGCAATGGAGTTTCACAAAACTTGTTGGAATTTAGGGAAGGATTTGGGTACCTAGACATTTATGTCATTGCCTAAAGTTGGCATGCTGCCCTAGAGACTTCCATGTGGGACTGGAACTAAGATACAAAATATATTGAAAACCTGCACCTCTCTAGAGCAGTGGATAGAGGATGCACGTGGACATCTAAAATAGCTCTAGATGCTTGTCTGAGCACTTAAATTGTCTCCTATTATTTATTAAAGACCCTACTAAGTGTCAGATTTGATGGAAGTCAGCCAATTACTACTGAGATGGACAAACAAACAGATATCCAAATGCTACAGAATAGGTTTAATTTACTCTGTAAATCGAGCTAAGAATGGTACTGAGTAGGCACTGAAACTGAACATTTGAGCTACCCAAATGTATCACTGCTCAGTAATTAGGTAGTGAAGAAAAGTAACTGGCTCTACAAGTCACTGTGAGCTGCTTCAAAAATGTAGTCAATTTTCAGTGACATACTTGAAAAGGATCCCTCTATTGTTCTACATTTTTTCCACACTCCAACATAATAACTTTTCTCCTTCAGACTTCTGACAAAAACCAGGTATGTCAATAGTGTCTCCAAAATGGATGTATCTCCAGACAACTAGATGGGGAACATTAATGTTCAGGATGAAATGAAACCAAGAGAACAACTTCTAGTCTTAAGCTTAATAGGACAGGGTGATCTAACAGTAAGGTCTCTTTATTTCCAGATTCATGAGTCAGTATTCCCATAAACACGTATGTATAATTTCAGAATTTAGTGTGCAATAACTGTTCTTTTGAATTGTCCCTGAAAACTTGATCAGTTAGAATGATAATTATCTGGATAAAAGGAGTCAGTGTATGCTAAAGTATAGGATAAAAAGTGTATGAAAATGTGGCATGAACACTGCCATATAAAGTCTGTCCTTCATATAGGACTGCAGAAAAGTTTTAGCCTCTGCCTGTTTCAGCTTCTCTCTTTCTCTCGGTCAAAGCCTCTAGTCCAGATGGAGACACCCCTGTTCCAGTGCTGTGAACTAAACTGAAGACGTGGCAGCTGGTTGATTTTGCTTACTGTGTATATGCTAATGACTCAGCCGGATCGATTTCTTAATCTCACAGAATTATGAAAGGTACTTGTTAGTGCCTTGATCCATTAGGGCACAACTATTAAAATGCAGAAGTGATTTCTCAGGGGCTATATATATATGACTGGCCAGGACACAGGCATAGGATTTATTAGTATGCAGTGTACAATAAGTAGCAATCAATACTTCAGTCTTGGCAGAGTTTAACTCTGCAGAACAGTCTGAAGATAGAGTTCATGCCAAATAGCAGCACAGGATTTAGTGCAGTACAGATGTATCTGGAATATTTTAATAAAAAGAGGGGTTATGGAAAACATTTGGCAGTTTCTGGAGCATGCAGAAAATATTACATTATATACCATCTATAACAGTATAGTTGAGCATGTACAATGTACTAAAAAGATGTTGCATCCATGTCCTATAAGAAGTTTTACCTATTCTAAAAATGTGCCTATTTTTAAGGTTTCTAATTAGGCCAGATTTGTTTGGTTTGGAAATAAAATCATATATGGGCTAAGCTTGACTTATTTAATATCCTTGAGATAAGATATAAAACTTCTTAAACTCTTTGCAACAAGTTTTCAATTAAAAATATTCTTCCTAGGACAGGAGAAAACTGAATTCTGGACTCTGAATCCCAAATGTTTCTGCTGTTTTCAACTTTGGCAGCAGAAAAAGTCTTTTTATTCCAATTAACTGGTTTTCAGATGAGGCAGCATTTCAAGGATTGTTGCCATCATGATGAAACCACCTCCTGAACTCAGTCATTAAGCTAATGCAACACACAAAACATGCATGTTAGAGCTAAAACTTAACTTATTCCTTAGTGTAGCACTTAGAAGGGCTTCTGTATTAAAGAGTAACTGTATTCTGCTCCCCATTAAGCTCCTTGGGTCCCTTAGTGGTATGGACAATTGTGAAGAGATTCACATCTGAGAGGAAAAAGTACTTTCCCCCGATCCATTAGGGGTGGAAGGAGACTCTGCTGATCATCACTGCCTTCATTCATACTTGAAATACTGTTGATTTCCTCCCTCTTTTGAAGAGTGTGAGCAACAGTAGAGTAAGTAATGCTATAAAATCCCAAATAAATGTGCATATAGAAACTTGAACAGAGGAAATCTCTTATTTACCAAATTCTGTTACACCCATTTGGACTCGTCTGAACAAAGCTAGTCCTTTCCACACCAGACCATTGGTGGATGCTAACAACAGGATCCCTGTGAATAAATGTAGTATCATCTGTCCTCTTCTTTGGCATACTGCAGCCCTAAATGTGTTGCTCTCACCCTTGCATCACTGAATGTACATGAACAGGAAGACTACAGGGTCCCTGAACCTTTACAGGCCCACTGTAGGAGTCACCAGGGCGTTGGCAAAATGTTGACATCTGAAGGAACGGAGACTGGTGACAGTCTGGAAAGGCACTGAAAAGCAGCAGATCAGTGCCAAAATGATGTACATTATAGTGTGTTCTGAATGCACCACAAAGCTTAGAAGTAGACTTGTATTTCTGTGGTATGATTTGAAGGTAATCACAGCATGGGGGTAGTATATCAGATTTTTCACTGTCTTCTCACTCATTGCAAAATTATGTCAAATGGACTGTTGGGCAGTATTTGCTCAGTAGGAAGTAGGTAGGTGCTGCTGCTGTAAGCAGTGTAGGCAGAAGTGGTGATCTTTTAAGTAAAATTGGATCTTGGTCTGACATGGGTCTTTCTCTTGATCTTGTGTCCTTTGCAGTTTCTAATGTCCAGCCATTTCCAACATCCATGCAGTGTTGGATTCCTATGCATGTGAAGACTGACAAGAATCAAAAGCCTGTTGGAATGATATTTCATGGTTCAGAGCCTAAATTTTATTTTCTTTCTGGCTTACCAGCAACACATGTAGTATAATGTCTGGAACAACAATGCCAAACTAGTCACGCCATTCAGTTTTGTTTTAAGGATAATTTTGCCTTCTACCACCACAAAAGAGTTGTGTGGCACAGACATGCCAACTTCGGTGCTTATAAACTAGTTTCATATTTGATGTATGGTCTATTACAGTATTTACAGAAGATTATGTTGCATGATGAATTGTGTTCTGGTTTATGTCATGGTTTTATAGCTGTATAAAAGCCAATGAAGGGCATATAAAGAATAGTTGGAAATTCATGCTCTAAACCAAACCACTCATTAAGCAGAAGACTGAATTATTTAATATATAGTAAGTCAGCAGTATAGGTAAGTGACTTCTTTATGGAAACTTAGGAAATTGCTAATCTTTGACCATCTGTAAGTACTTTCACTTGTTAAATTTCAGTGTGCAGAGTTGACTTTGCTTTTGAGAATGTTTGTTCTGTCTCAGAATAATTTCTCTCGGAAGCCCTGTAATAAATACAGTGGGAATTTTGCTGGTTTTTTTTTCACTTTTGACCTTTAGATGAGATATTATTGATACTAGTATTCCTGAAATACTTTGTCATGGTAGTGATGTCTCATCTAATGGTGAAAGAGACTTTCATTACTCTTACTGGATGAAATTAAGGAACAGCCACATTGCTTGGACATGTTCCATTTCCCCATGTTATCTTATGGCAAGCCATTACTACAAACAGTTTTAAAACAAAATGTCTGTGATGACGTATAATCTAAGAGCCCCTCTGGAACTCCAGACATTGAGACAGATGCTGCTTCTGATTATAAAAGAGAGAAGCATTACAATGTGCACAAATGGAGTGTGATATATATAATAGGTGGAAAAGGGAAAAGACTTACAATAGTAAGAATATACTTTCACGTATATACATGCATACAAACACACACACAAATGCATCCTGTGTGTTTGAGCATGTATCAGCAAGAATTTGATAGCACCCTCTCATTTTCATATAAAAAACCTTCCAAGCCTTAGCAGTCCCTCTTAGTCCTTATCCTGATATTGATTAGCTGAGGTCTTTTCTGGAGGAAGTACATGAACTGGGTCTGCACTGTAGTTGTGGGAGAACATGACCAAGTATTAGTGAGAAAGTCATGGTCATTTTTCCCATTAGTAATCAGTGATAAGACTGGTATAAGTGATAAGGTGAAGGAAGCTGGAAGGATGTCGTGGTTTGAGCTCAGAGGGCAACTGAGCACCACACAGCCACTCATCCCTCCCTTCCCCCCAGTGCTGAGAAGTGAAAAATAAGCAAAGATGCCACTCACTTCTCCCTTCTCCCCCAGTCCTGGGAAGGAGGGAAGCAAAAGATCCAGGAAATTGAGATAAGGACAGGGAGGGATGATCTCATCCTTTAAGGCACAGGCAAAAACCAGACTCGTTAGGGTAAGAAAAAAAGAACATAAAATTTAATACAGACACCAGCAACAACAATGCTTAACAGACAGAGTAGGACAGTGAGAAGCATTACCACGTGTTGAAAACATCTTCCTCCATCCCTCCCTTCTTCCCATGCTCAGCTTTGGTCCCGATATCTCTACTGTCTCGCCCCAGCGGCGCAGGGGGCAGGGAATGGGGGTTCAGTCAGTCCTGCTGCTTCTTCCACCTCAACGGGGGGAACTTCTGGCATTCTCACCCTGCTCCAGTGCGGTCCCCCTCTCACAGGAGACATTCCTCCACAAACTCTCTCTGACATGAGTCACTCCCACGGGTGTGTTCCCAGCACCAAACTACGACAGTGGGGCTTCTTCCCACAGGGTCCTGGCCTTCTTCAGGTGCAGTCACCTGCTGTGGCATGGGGCCCCCCACAGACCTCAGGTTGGCGTCTGCTCCACTGTGGACCTTCATGGGTGGCAGGGGGGTGGTCCTGCCCTCTCATCACAGGATACAAGGGGGTCTGTGCACCGGCACATCTCCCCACCTTCTTCTCCTTCCTTCCACTGACCTCAGTGTTTACACTTCTCCTCACAACTCCTGCAACTCCTCCCAGGTTCCCCTTCTTAAATATATTATCTCAGAGGTGCAGCTAATTGGCCTGGCCTTGGTGCAAACGTGGGTCTAACTTGGAGCCAGGAGAGCTTCAAGAAGCTTCTCACAGAGGGCCACTGCTGCAGCTCCCTCCCCTGCTACCAAGAAGACCCCTGCCACTCACTCAAACCAGGACAGAGGATGATTCAGCAAATAAAAAGAAATTTCTCTCAAGCAGGACAGAAGTGGGGTGAGAAGGAATTGCAAGGAAGAGAGTCTTGAATTTGATGGAAGAGAACAAGAGAGTGCTGAAATGGACATGGCATTCAAAGTTGGAATGAATTGAAAGAAGAGGGTGAAATACTCAAGAAGTGAGCTAAAACTCCAAGCCAGGATCTTCCTACTTGTGCAAACATAGAAAGAAAGTTGGACTCTTCTGGAGATAGAAGTTATTATGGAGGAAGAAGACAGCTTACTGTGTGGTACAAGAGCTGAGCCAGAATTAAAGAATGCCAGTTCACAGTCTTGGTGGCTTAGGGTAACGAGGACAATCAAGTGTACCAGACAGGTTAAAACAGTATTAATTGAGCACCACAATCTGCTTTGAAAAAGGCCTATATTGGAAACTGTGTTCCTTCAGGCCTTGAAAAAAACCCTTGAGAGAAATGTCAGCTAAATACTTCAAGTAACATAAATGAAAATGAGGTTGGGAATGCCAGTTTATGTACTGGGTATGAAGTAGGCTTTTATGATCCTGTTGTATCTATGCTTTTGTTCATTATTCCCCTGCATTATTTTTTCTGAAATGTCACCATAAACACAACCATAACAACTCTTCTGGCTGTAGGAGGCTGTTTGGGATATTTGACTCGGGAGTATCTATAGTTAGTCAGTGTAAGCTACTTAATAGTCAAAGCTTTCTGAGAATAGAAAATTGCATGAAAATTGTATTAATGGTATGGAAACACGAAGATGGTATTTTTGTGTAACAGGAGCTGAATTGAAATGGCTTCCTCCTCTCTGTGCACTATAGCTCTTCAGACAAACACTTTTGCTGTTCTGGGCTCACTAGCAATTAAATCACAATAAATTAAACAGTGCCAGAGAACATTTATTGGAAGTGAGATTTGGTCTTTTATGCTATTATGGATTTAAAGTAGTGTCCATCATGACTGTGATCCAGATCAACTAGCATTCTCCCCTGCCGAGATTCTCAGGTACTTTGTCAGGAACATTCCCAACAGGACTACCCTGCTTTGAGGGCTCTCACTCTTCAACTGTGTGGGTGCAGCCACACCAGTTGCATTGCCAGAGGATGGTCCTGGGGACGTGTCTCTAATAGTGCAGTTACAGGCTGGCTGGAGTAATCTAATCAGTTCTAGTACGCATCTCCATTTATTTTGGTGCACTGGCACTCCTTTTAAATTAGGAGCAGATTAATGTATGGATGATATTACCAGTGATAATTCTAGGCCATTTGTTCATCTGAGCAGGTGTCTGACTCATTAAGCCCTCAGTTCACGTATTCACTATAATGCACACAGATGGATGTAGTAGGTACCCAGCAATTAAGCTAACAAAAATTAAATGAAGCTACGCTTGACTGTTGTGTATATGAAGAGATAAGAGATAGTCCAAAGTAGGTCTTTAGTGCCCTATTTTTAATACTTTATTTCCATAAAGTGCCTAGAAATATATTATTTAGGAGACCTGGTACCTTTTCTTAGGAAAAGTGAACATCCAGCACTGTGATAATAAAGCTGAGCATAATGTACATCTTAAAAATGCATGTGTCAAGTTGCTAAGCCCTACAAAGCTGCTGTGAAGAAGGACGGTATTTTTGAGGAGTATTTCTAGAGGGAGGCATCAAAGCTGAGCAGTCCAAAAGGATTTAAAGTAGGAGTAGTGAAGTTAAAGCCATTAGTCCTGACACTGAACCTACCAGAAAAGTAACCTTTCACGTGGCAGTCCCAATCCAGAACTTCTTCCCCAGATATGCAGCTTTGCAGGCTAGAGGATGATAATGTTTGTGCAGAGAGCTCTAATAAAGGTGGTTTGAGATGGTATTTGTGCAGGAGCAGGTGCCTCTTTCTGGGTCACAGCTTCACTGCGAATTTGGTTGTTTTTTTCCTCCCTCTATCACATGTATGATCCATTTTCAGGACCTGGTAAATGCAAAAGCAGATTTTCTACTATCCATCACTGAAGATACAACAAAGCTGATTATTGATTATTAAGACTGTACTTTGTATTGCGACTGTACAGTTTTGCAGTAATATGTGTTCATGTAAATCTTAGTCAAATAAGCATTCTGACAAGATTAAACAAAAGCTATGCAACTTAAATTTTTATATTGGAAATACATTTTTTTCCAAGAGTTTTCACAGGTTCTTATCCTATGTCGCGGATGAAAGTATTTGACACAGTTATGATTTAATAGCATTTTAAGATTTATTGATAGTGTGAGGTGGATCAAAAGGTTGAATTTTAGCAACACTTAATGACTGACCAATTTAACAAGGTGATTTGGTAGAATATATTATGATTAAAAAGCGACTTAATTATGGATTCAAGAATGACAAGATTCACACTAACTTAACAAGGTATTCTAAATCAAAGTCTGTGTATATATATGCATATGTGCATAAACACAAAACATACACACACACATAAACAGTGCAGAAATATTTGGATATTCAGTGAAATATATAGACATGCACACTTGTGACGGCAAATGTGTGTAGCCAGATAGGTAAAGAGGTGGATGGAAGAGACTAGACTAGTTAAAATTTCCCTCTTCTCAAGCTTGGAGCAAATACTTACAAAGCATCAGTATTTGTCAATGGGTGATATTTGAGATTCGAGAAGTCTGACTTCACTCTGGTCTTCATATCATCTCTTATTTCACATACAGTGGGGGTGAGATCCTGAACAAAGTGCAGTTAATGTTAAGGAAAGATTAACACAGGGATAGATGGAGAGGCATTTTTTTAAAGGCTTATTCTGTGGATTTTTTAAAATATCAGGCAATCCTGATAGCCCTGGGAAGAGCTAATTCTCTCCAGAGCACCTGCACATTATGCATCTGCTTCACTGACTTCAGGGTGTTGCTTACTCATCCAAAGACCTTGTGCATTCAGAGAGAGAATGAGGACTATGGTAATTTCATCCAAGGTATGTGCAAATTATTGCAAGCAATGCTGGTGGGAAAAAATCTATTTCTGAGTCCATTGTCTTTTTCCACCTTGGTAATGAACAGAAAGTCACCAGTTGCAGATCCATCCATCCATCCATCCATCCATCCATCCATCCATCCATCCATCCATATCTACCCATCCTTGGATGGAAAAGGAGAGTGTTTGAAACAGAAATAACAGAGCTTAGAAAAGGAAGAAGAAAAGGTAAAAGAGTTATAAAGATACTCAAGGCTGCCTGGGTCAAACCTGATCCTCAGAAGCACCTGGACATTTGTGCTGCAGTCAGGGGGATGGAGGGGGTGCTACTGAAAATAGAGTGTGTCCCCTGTGTTTGAGGTGACCAAATGTTTTCCTCTTGTGCTGTTGTCCTAGCAAACTACAGGAGGCCTGTCAGAGAGGCCCTGGCTGAAGCTGCCTTCCAGAGTTCCTGACATTTGTTCAGGAAGGGTTCTGATGTACTTCAAGGTCTTCCATTTTTTAGGCTTTGGGCATCTCATGGCCACTGAGGAGGGGGAAAGCTTTTGCAATCATTTATGCCTAGCCAGGTGTGCCTGTTCTCTTGAAACTGCCTGGCTATGCAGATTATTTATACATCTTAAAAAGGTGGAACATGAACTTCTTTCTTACAATACCAGTCCACCAGCAGACACTCATGTGAGAGCTAAGTTTATGGCAAGTTTTTTCCTTTTTGGTTCCGTCTGCAAAGTGTATAAATTTCTTTAACTGACACTTAGAGATACACAGCATTCACAGTCCTAAAACTCATTATTTTCAAGGTTTTGGGTATGTTCTCCAGGCATACCATTCATTTTGTTTATTTACAAGTAAAAGGACACACAGTGAGATTTACTGTGACATTGTCTTTCATGGAGTACAACATGGCTTAGAGAAAAGTCTTAGGTAAGATTTTAAGGATCAAATTTCATCCTTTATGAGCTTTTGATTGAGGACCTTTTTTCCCATGAGCAGTCCTTTCCCTTAGGAACTTAGGTGGTAGAGGAGGAAGGACCCTTCTGTTTATTAAGCCTAGGTTCCTACTTAAATGTGCAACCGCATCACATAATACCATGTCCAAAATTTAATCAAATAGTGTCTTAACATTGCTTCTCATGCAAATAGCATTGAGTGCAGTTGGAATGCACAGGAATATAGGACAGATCTGAGCCTTAATCGTTCCATGAGTGTTTAACATAACAAAAGCAAACTGTCGAGTAAGCTGATGGAGAACCATGTGGTTAGTAAGAGAAGGGAGACAAAGAGCAAAGTCTTCCAGCACACGGCGTGATTTTGTACCATTCAACAGAATAGCTCCCGTTTGAGGAAAACAGAGTACCTCTGACTTTAAGGAGTCCAAAACTACTTTTAAAAGGGAATGCTTATAATAAATGCTTGAATTACATCAAGAATACTGTTTTCTTGTAGAAGAGACATAAGGGAGACTGTTTGAAAATGTATCTTCAAAGTGAAAGTTTATATTCCCCCAGGGAAGGGAGCAAATTTTTTCTGACAGGCATTTCCCTGAAAAGCGTGAAATGGGAGTTTCTGATGCAGATAGATTAGTCTTTGAAGCAATTGCTGAATGTACACAGCAATGAAATTGAATTTGGGAAGCTCAGGTAGGGGGATTTTTTAGTTAGATCACATTACTTTCACATGTTATTTTTCTTTGAATATTACATGTTGAGATATAGGAACCAATTCCCACTGAATCATACTCACAGTGTTCAAAAACCAAACATTTTGAAAGTGCCTGTCTATTCATATTAGCAAAATAAAGTCTATGCTGAGCCTGTATTGTTAAATTTAATGAGCCATTATTGGATGCAATGACAGTGAACGTGAGAGGTTTTTCAGTCCGCTGGTTTAGCTCTGTATTTGTGTGTCACTAGAAATTATAAACCAGATTCTCCTTTGCAGTAAAGTAAGACTTTTGCTATGTGGGAATGCCCAACTAGCACAGGTATCTCTGCAAGACACTGCACTGTGCCATTTTTGAACAAGGTGGATTCTTATTAGCCTGGCAAAGAGTTTTGCTGCCAGTTCTAAGCATGCAACCACTAAGGCATATCTGCATTGCACTGCCTTATGCTACATAAACATATGTCAAACAACGTTGCACTGAATTAAAATCATGTTTTAAAAATCCATTTCCTGTTAAGGCCTATATAGGCTTATTTAGTTCAGACTAAGCTGTCTTCTCTCACTTTAGGATACGTCTCTTGCTGAGGCAAGCTAAGGCAATATAAAATAGTTTTAAACGTACATACAGACACACATGTATGCTTTAAGCTTTGTGGTGGTTTACCTAAAGTGTTTTTTAAACCAATTTAGTTAAATGGGTACAATGTTTGTGTTTTGACAGGCAGAGAGATCCTGGTGCTTTGAAGTCAGCTGGACCTTTGCCAGCATAGTCAGGATTATTTGTAAGATCTTTATGCTATGCCAGTGCTGGGAAGTGCCGTATAGAGAAAAGAAGTTACAGTCTCAGAAGCTTATCTGTAAACTGAAAGCAGGATCTGAATGAATATTATCAACGATCAACTTGTGTCTTTACAGTAATTAAAATATGTAATAAAATGGTGGGCTCATTTCAAAATTCACAAAGTCATTGAACTCCTCCAAGCACTGCTTCCCTATGATTGTCTGATAAAAACAATCCAAACTCTTAAAACACAATTAAAAAATCTAAACCCCAAACCTTGTGAAACTAAAACCAATCAAACTTTATGGAAAAAAAACAAAACAAAACAAAATAAGCCATCTGCCAGTAAATGATTGATCTGGACATGGATAAACCACAGGGCAAGAATAAAATATTCATAGTAATTAGTGGTATAGACAGAATAGAAACCTCTTCTTTGCACTTGCCGTTGTTATGGTGATTCTTCCTCCAAAACACTCTCTCCTCCCCCCAAATGACATTGGCTCTCTCCATGGCTTTCCATCTGGCTCTTGCTTTCTTGTTTATCCCAATGAAATTAGCTCGACTGCTCATTTGTCACCTTGGAGGTGTAGTTGCTGTGAACATGTGCGGTGCGAAAGAGCAGGACAAGCAGATGGTACTTGAGAATGGATAAACAGACAGATGCATTAAAGAGACAGCAAAATTGTTGGTATGAAATAGTGTCTGGAAGATGATGAATTGGGTTTGTGTTTAGTGAGGCATAGCCAACTCCTGCATGCAAAGAAGTGTCGTTCCCTCATTCTTGTTTTCTTTTAGGCTGCTGGCACATGCTGAGGGGTCTCTGAATTACTGAAGCTCGTGGATAAGAAGAATCAGGGATACCACGTTTCAGATAGTATGCTGAGGTTTCATGTGAATTGCTGGAAAATGTTACACATTTTCCTGGCTGCTTCTCCTTAACAAAACGAAAAACACCACTCCACAAATCTGCGCAGATCACTTCTGTTACTAATGTCTGCTCTTTGTTCTAGAAATAGCTCAACTCAGTGTGCCATTTATTATTTCTGTCCTATCTTATTTATGTGTAATGAGTATGTGCATAGGAAAAATTGTAATTTCATTATACATTCATTTAACTGCATTAAATGCAGAGTTGGTCTGGATTTATGTCAGGGATCAAAATCTCTTGTTCAGAAAGAAACAATGAGAGTTATCCTAGAAAACCTGTGAGGAATTAAGGACACAAGCAGAGGGACAGTGTAGATGCAGACAGAACGGAGAAATAAGAGTCATCATCTATAAAATGTGACCTAGTTGGCCCTATCCACTAGGCCAAACCAATTTTTTTGTCAAATGAGATTTAAGGACAATGAATATGGCATGTTTGTGTGTGTGGCACAGGAAAGGTAACTATTAAAAAAGGATATTGAGACAAAAGCAGGATAATATTTACATTCAGAAATTAGCACTACATTTGTATTAGTTACTGAGGTCAAATTTCTGTTTCCTGAAACGTGAGTGGAGTGGAGTTGTATACTAAGGTGTAGCAGTTAACAGACTTTACTCCATGGAGATCTTACAGCAAGATTGCCAAGATGCAGCTGTCTAGACTTATATGCACAGTCACACACACATACACATAGCCTGGATTAATGAAAAATGAACTGTTTAAAGAGGTCGACAGTGGGAAAGGAGCACACTTCCAGTCCCTGTGCACTGCCAGGAGGGAGGGGAGGGGTTGGAGCTGGGGGTGGGGAAAGATGGAGACAAAAAGGAAGAGGAGGCAGCAAGCTTGGGTACAGCACACAGGTGGGGTGAGCCCATGTCTGTGCATCTCAGATTAGGAGGAAAATGGGGAGGGGAGGGGAGGGGAGGGGAGGGGAGGGAAGGGAAGGGAAGGGAAGGGAAGGGAAGGGAAGGGAAGGGAAGGGAAGGGAAGGGAAGGGAAGGGAAGGGAAGGGAAGGGAAGGGAAGGGAAGGGAAGGGAAGGGAAGGGAAGGGAAGGGAAGGGAAGGGAAGGGAAGGGAAGGGAAGGGAAGGGAAGGGAAGGGAAGGGAAGGGAAGGGAAGGGAAGGGAAGGGAAGGGAAGGGAAGGGAAGGGAAGGGAAGGGAAGGGAGATTAAAAAGGGCCAAGGAGGAAGTGGACTGAGAGACCACCATGGGTGTTGGTGAGAAGGAAGATGGTTTGCAGGACTTCCTAAACTACTGGAGAGAAGACAGGACTGGGAACCAGTTGGGAGAAAACAGACTTTTTGGACAGACTCACAGAATGGGTAGTGATGGGCCTGGACTGCAAAGGGAGCAAGTGGTTTATCCATCACTCAGCTGTCAGAGCAAGGATGTCTTTGCCCCAGGCATGTGTTTTGGCACTGGCACTGTGAAGTCCTCCAGCAGGAGCCTTAGGCCCGTGACAAGGTAGCACCAACTTTTAGAGGGAGATGGGGATAAGAAAAATCCCTGCCCCTTGTTCTGTATTAACCCTCTTAACTCAGCTGCTTCCTTCCCTCTTACCCCTGTGAATCTCTTCCCAGCTCACCCTTAGAGCTTCTTCTGTTGCAAACAATGAGAACAACATAGATTATGTAGTTCCTTGTTCATGATATGGTGAAACTCAGTTTTGTCCATGCTGCTGAGAAGTTGGAGCTGACTCTGAGGTGAACACACACACATACATGAATATGAGAAAATAAACATAAGAATGTAACTGTTAGGATTAATTCTTTTGGAAGAGACTGAATATTGTTGAGATCTTATTAATGGGCTAGGGGATCTTCCAGGGTTTCCATGAACTAGGCCTGTAAGAAGTAGTGATTTAATTTGGTGCTGTTCATTGCACTTCCTTCCCCCCTCTCCAACCCCCTCCTAGTCTTTTAACCATAAGCTATTTTTAAAATAACTTTAGTTATGAGTTATTTAATGCATTTCACTTTCAACTGGACACTGAAAGCTCTCTTAATGCTTTCAAGAGAGATTTCAAGCACCAGCTAGAACTGCTGGGGCAAAAATGGACACTACCTTCAAGCCTGGCCATTGAAGAAACGATTTCTGTAATTGGCAGTAATACAGTGTAAGTTCATGGATACTCCTAAAAGCAAAATACTCAGCACTTTTCACATGCTAAGAATTGCCATGGTAGATATTAAGGGGAAGAGATACAGCGGACTGACTTGTTCACCTATCAGTGATGATGTGTATGTCTAGTCCCTCTGCAAAAATGAAAACATTCCATGCTGGAATCGATAGCTGACAATAAAGATAAAATATATCAGCAGTGTTTTTTATTAAAACAGTAGTTTCCTGCTTGTGAAAATTGGCATAACTCAACATGATCTGAAAGCCTGAGGAAGTTCAGGACTCTCAGAAGCTGCTGGGAGATTGTAGCTTGCTCACTTCCCATGCTAAAAACAGAGTGTTGTGTGTGCTGTTTCCTGGGGCTAGCACAGCAGTCAGCACAGGGACAAGACCACAGCCAGGCTTGAAGCACATATTTGAAAGTGAGGATCTTTCAGGCTTGGCTTTTTTGCTCCTTGGCACTGCCATGGAAAGACTGCCCGGAGCCAGGGTGCAGCAGCCTCTGCATGTTCTGCAGACCCCAGAAGTTGCAGGCTTTGTTTTCCATGGGCCAGGAATGCTAATCCAGCGCACATTTCAGAGCAACATTTTGTGTGCTCAGAAAACAAGTGGAATTGCCAGATGAATAGTCTTATTTAATCTTCATTTGTCATCTCAGGGATAAGTATACACTGCTTCTCTGACCTCAGCATGACACACAAAGTGCAAAATAAAGATTGTTGAAATACAGCTTTTATCCCTTTGACTGATTTCTTTCTTGTATTTGTTTCAAATTTCAGGCAACTAAGGTGGATTTGCTCACATTTGAACCATACTGGTTCCTGTTTCCCTGGTGTGAAATGGATTCCCTCTTCACTTTGTCCCGGAGAGAAAAGATCTTGCTGCATGAAGAATGCTCATTTTCTTGTCTCACTTGCAGAATGTACCTCTGTTTTATAGAACAAAAATAACTGATGCATGCATGAAGTAGAAAGACTCACTTTAAGACTGATCTATTGATTCGGAGATAGCACCTTGGCTCTCTGAACACCTTGAGTGCCAGATGGTAGCACTTAGTTTTGGTCTCACATCGGTGTTGCATAGTGTGTAATTCCACCAAGCCTCATTCAGATCCTCAGGTATGAGCATATTTAACACATGGTCACTCATGCCATAAGATGTGGCGTTACCTCCCATGTTACAGCAGGAACTACAAAGGAAGTCCATCCTCCCATCGTACCCCCTTGGGAACTGGGTTAGGTACTGTCCTCGTCATGCTCTCTCTGTCCTTGGAAAATGAAGTGCAGCAACATTTGTCTCCTTGAGATGTTCTGTTTTAGATCAGGTTTGGTGTTCTCACTATGCTCCTGACACAACCCTTGATAAGGGGAGGAACTGAAGTGAATCCCCCACCTCTCTTCAGTTTTGCCAAGAATTTTTGTTTGTGCCAAACATTTGAGGACTAAGTTGAGTTGCTGAGTTAAGAGCTTTGGTTTGCAGACATATTAGGAGAACCCTACCTCTGAGTAACCAGGAAAGGTGTGTTTAAAATTCATAGACCATAGCTGGACTGTTTGGTGACATAGTGTTGTAACTGAATGATGGGAGGCCAGCATGCTTCAGACATCTGGTATGTAAAAGAAAAAAATGAAACTCGGTAGGTTAAATCCAAAGTTTGTTTTAAAATGCAAATGTAGTCAGGTTCTCTTGAAATTCCAGTTTGTCCCTTTCTATGAAGGGAGTGGCATATAGAGATGTTTTCCATACATAACATATGCTGATTTGCTTTGTGAAACAGAGATTTAAAAAGTTAAAAAAAAGAATGCTGTATAATAAAGGGAATTGCATATAACATAGCTACCTAAGTGTGTTTACTGGCTCACAAGTAGCAAATAGGATCACCTAGCACTCAAGCAATGGACAGTGGAACCATAGTGGTATCATTATGATGATGCATTTCATTTCAGAAATGAAATGATGGGCTTTTAGTTTTAGGCTCATTTTTTCTAAGTAATTACAAGGTCAGATTAAAAGGGGTGTAAAGGAGCAAGGAAATGTTCAGGAAGAACAATCCTTCGATCTTGCTGCAGGGCTTAAAATAATATCCAGGATTTCCAATATTCTGTCAGACCTTCCAGGAGAAATAGACTTCATCTTTTAGAATGAATTTCCATATTTATATATAAATACATATTTTATACAAATACTCTTGGCTACGGCCAATATGTAAAGAGCACAAAAGCGATTTCAATATGAATTTAGAATCTTATTCTCCAATAAACCAACAATTATTATTTCTTGAATTATAGGGATATTAACTGATGTTAGTAGTACATGCTAAACTTTTAGGTAGGGCATATGATGGAAGTGTTAATTACATCATAAAACCAGGTAAAGCTTAGTCAGGGGATGGGAGATAAGGTGCTTCCCTTTACTGAGAATCCTCAAGGGCAGTGTGGCATCCTTACCATGGTCTGATGGCCCCACCTCTTTCTGGCACACAGAACAAGTACTTTCAGTGAAATTCAGATGAATCTTATTTAATATATTTTACCCTAGGTAGTACAAAGTAGAGGACCAACACAGTTATAAGAATGTGAAATGAAGCCATTCTTTAGCCATCACATTTTAGGAGGAAACAGACCCTTGTGTATTCCCAGTTGCTTATCCTGAGGAGCATCAGCATTCAAATAGTTTAGATTCATGAACTCAATGATTCAACTTTCAAATAAACAACTGTCAGTGCAACAGGAAGAACTCCAGAAGACTCATGGCTTGTTTTTCTGCTTGATCCCATACATGGACATAAAATAAATTTACAGAGTTAGTTGTGCACATGCAAATAGTAAGGGCAGAGAAACATCTATAAGTCAAGACTTAATCACAGTTTCTGCATGTTCCCTCTCTCCCATAAGGGGAATGGTTTTCTTCTATGTTATTAACCTGGCTGAGCATATGATGAAACCTGCTAGTATTCCGCTCTCCCTGATGTTCAACAGATTGGTCCGTACTCCTAACTGCTGCAAAACTCAATGGCATTTGAAAAAAAAAAAAAGTATTTGGTTTAAAATCCGGACATTCTTTGGGTACAAGCTCATTCTTGTACTAGTATGTTACTTCTTTGTAAATTGCATGCCAAGTTGAATTTGCTATGTGAGTGTGAAAACTAAGAAGATGTGTCATTAGGTCCTGTGGAGAGCAACATAAAGGGGATAGCAGAGGCACAGGAACAGCCTAATATCAACTGTCAGGCCCAAGGGTCATAGTCATATCCTCTTATCGTCTACAATTTGCATGTCTTCCTAGCCTTTTCATCTTCTGAAGAGAGAACTGACAACATCTGGCAATTGCTGCAGAGTACTTGGGAAAATGGATTTTGTCACATCAGATAAGATGGTTTATGTGATTGTGACCAGTCTCTCTGTAGCACATATGTCGGCTCTCTAACACCATCCCAGACCTCATGGATCAGGAGTTGGAAGTCTGTAAGGTAGCAGCTTCCATGGGATCTGATGAAATTGTGAGATCTTTACTGGCATAGCTGAGCAGTGACTGACTCACACAAATCATTCCAGTGATTTCAGCTGTTGAATAGCTGCTCACCGTTGTGAGAAAAGGCTTTCCAGTTTCACTTTTTTTGCTGGTTGCTGCTTGTTTATCATGCGGTATGTTAAATCTTCCAGTGAGTTTGGTATAACAGTGCTGTTATGAACAAACCAGGAGGGACAAAATGAACAATACTGAAGTGTGTGAGTATTTTTAGAGTGTTTGATCAAGGGCTTATAGCAGCAGTTCCTTACAGCACTGCCAAGTCACTCAAAAGATAGGAATGCTAAACTAAATGAGAGGTTATTTAGTCACAGTCTTTACATCTGCAGAAGATGATTTTAAGATGACTGCTCTTTTTAATCCTGAAGGTACAAGAAGAATTTAAAACCACAACAATAAGTCCAAGAGGAGAGAAAAATCTAACTGGGATAATGAGGCAGGAGGTTTCATTTCTGCCACGCCAAGGGCTTTCTTCTACGCAGAGAGTGGGAAGCTAGAATGAGGCCAAAGACTGTCTAGTCTTAAAATCTGTGTGTGGAGTGTCCTCATCTTTAGCCTTTTCAGTATTTCTATTCAGTGAACCAACAGTTTGATGAGCTACTGAGGCAGTGTTTACCTTTTGGTCTTCTTTTCATCTAGTCAGCAGAGTAGGAATGAGTTTGGCTCCAACTGAGACAAAGACTAACATGGAAGTGAGACTCGGCTAAGAGTAGGATGCAGGGAAGTAAGGAAATTTTCTCAACTCCTTTCACTAAATAGACTTGCTCACTGTCTTTTGCAGTTTAGAAGTTTTACTGGAGTGTCTGTCCTTGGTGAATGCTTAGACATAAGATGCAAACTAAATTGTTCTTAGTGATATCTATGCTTGACCATATTGGATCCTTATCATAATCCTTGCTTTGGCCATGTTTGGGGTAGATTGCTGTACTGCAGGCTTAGATGCAGCTATTTCTGAAGACTGTGAGTGTAGTTTTGCCACCTGCCAACCTCCCAGAGAGAACAAAGGAGAAGCTATATACTTTTATATGGATTTGGAGAGGAGTAGATCTTAACCCAGGAGAAGCATGGCATAACATAACTTTACTAGTCACCATCTGATTTCCAGTTGGTAGTTTTTAGGTATAATGATTTATTAATTGTTTTTCCTTCTAGCTGTCCCAGAGAACGCTCTCTCCTAGCATAGTTTCACTGAAGTACCTTCGTCGTTCTAATAATGCAAGGAGCACCTTTCTTTTCAGCGTTTCCTGTGCTCTTCAACTAGATTTGGTACTTGCCAGTCACAACAATTACTTCTGTCCTTTCCTAAGGAATTGGTTTGAAGAGTAAAGTAGGTCAATTTGAGAGTAGTTTGGAAAACAGTTTGTAATGATAGCATGAGAATATGATAGTCTCATTAATTGCATGTGTGCCCTTCCACAAGAGATGAGATTTTTAAAGCACTCAGACAAATCTGAAAACTTGAAAACACCCCAGATGTGTACAGCTGCAGTCTGATAACTCAGTATTAACAAATAATTAATGATTTAATCAAATCAAGTAATTTTGCCTTTTGCTAAAGAAATTTTCCTTTTCAGTGCATTTACATTGAAGGTTTCTTGGATTATTTGTAAATTCTACCTACCTAATGCTTAAATTGGATCATTCAAATATTAACTCTCAACTGAAAATATGTACTGTGTTTGTTCAGTTCTATTGCTCATATATTATTGTGGCTACTTCTTCACTAGGTGAATCACTGGCATTTATGAATTTTGGATTAGGCATAGTTTAGAATTCATAATTATAAATCTGCTCTGTTAATGGTTACCATTCTAGTTCCAGAGAGCAGTCAGACACTATACAAGTATTTGTGCCAAGACTTACAAGACTCTTGTATAAGAGAAGACTCGAAAATTTAAGAAAAAAAAATTTATAACTTTTCCTCTCTCATTTCTTTACGTAAATGTACTAAATAAAAAGAAAAGGAAAATAAATCCTGACTTTGAAAAGGATGTATTTGAGAATCATAGAAACTTAGAGTCATTTAGGTTGGAAAAGACCTTTAAGATCATCGAGTCCAACCATAAACCTAACACTGCCAAGTCCACCATTAAACCATGTCCCTAAGTGCCGCATCTACATGTCTTTTAAATGCTTCTAGGGATGGTGACTCCACCACTTCCCTGGGCAACCTGTTCCGATGCTTGACAACCCCATCGGTGAAGAATTTTTTCCTAATATCCAATCTAAACCTCCATTGGAAAAAGAACCTAAAAGAAGTGGGAAATTGGATTGAAACTACCCCAGAGACTTTCTCCTGAAAATAAATTTTTACAGGACAGTTATGTCTTCAAAGTAACTTTGCTTGTCCATCTGAAAGAGTGTATGAACTACATTACTGCATTTCCCAACTGTTCTTGTCCAAGAGGTCATAAGAGTGAAATAGCTCTTGGGAATCTTAGGAAGTATCTATTAGTTTAGTCTAGCTTGTTTCTAAATAGTTAATGGGGAATGTTAGGCTGTTCTGCAGACCAGTCCAGAGCGTGGTGAAGACTTCACCTGAAATGAAAGCAGAAGAAATAGCAGAGCTTACCCTGAGTCATCCAGGCTACAAACCACATAGTAAAAGGGAAAGAGAAAGATCCTCCCCTGTTTCTCACAGGGGAGAAGTACACTGAGAAATCAGTGATGATTAATAAACATTATTCAGACATGAGGTAGGAAGACAAGCAGCTTTCCAAGTAACTCCCTTTACTACAGTAGCCAAGTGGAAAGCAAGCCAGCTCCTTTAATTAGGACATGATATCTTGCTCACTTGTTACCTCATCAGCCAGCTGCAACTTATCATAACCTAGTTTATGAACTCCCAAGGACAGAGAGCATATTTTATAGGAGGCTGATGCAGTACTTACTGCTACAAAACCTGCTCTATAACTGACATTGTAAACACTATTACTACCACTAAACCCAACAGAATAATATGGTTCTGAGACAGTATTACCCCCAGGAAAATGTATGTAGATATAAAGATAACAAATTAGCCTGATTATATATGAACTTAATAATAAATCCTAATAAAAACAGGATCAAGAAGAAAATTTATTTTCTTTAAACTTGTGTATTACATGGGAGAATGGTCACATGATGTGTGAAAAAAACCCCAGGCTTATGCAAGGTCATGCTTACCCACAGAGCTAATGTTGAGAAAAAACTAACCCAAACAAAAATACAAATGCCTTCTGGAATAGAAATGTTGTGTACATTGCAGAGAGGTGCACTTCCCTAGCCTTTGAGACACATTATACATTATTTATTGTCCATGAATAATTTGTTAGAGCAGTCCCTATGCACCTTCTGTTACATAGGCAGCACTGTTGCTGAGAACATTTCACCACATAATGGTCACCTCCCGGGATATTTCCAGAAATGAGTAGGTCCCTGGTCTGTTACAGAGCTGGGGATTTTTTTCTTCCACTTTCAACAAAGTAAAATGGAGGAAATCCAAAATGAGGTTTAATTGAAAATAAATATAGCTGCACACAAATTTGCTAGTCTTTTGAGGTGATCTCTTTGCTCTGTGTGCCAGTCTACAGTTTTGCCTCACCTTTCCTTCTCCCTGTTCCAAAGATTATTTCACTTTCAATCTTGCATGACGGAACTTTGACATGTTGAATCATTCTTGCATTCCTGGTCAAATCATAAGACTACCTGTCCTCATTCTGCAGGAAATAAGAAGATCAAGTAAACATTTTTTCAGCTCTTCACAACTCATCGATTTACCTCCTTCTAGGGTTGAATTAATCCTTCCTCCATTTCTTTCCTTCAGTTTCCCCAAGTCAGGGACTTGAAATTCTCAGGATTTCTGCATCATACAGTTACCAATGTTTTCCTGAAGACATGAGCTCTATCTGGCGTGATCACTATAAGCTCTCATAACCCCATTTTGAACAATTAATTTTTTTTTTCTTATTCCCCTTGTAGTTCCAGATCAGAGCTTCCTAACCTGTATCCAGAACAGAAACAGCTTCACAACTGTTTCCATGACTAGAAAATGGATGGCTTACCCATCTGAGGATGGATTTTATCATTGCAACTATTTTAGAGCTATTTTTATCACACAGTCTTTGAGACGGCTTACAGGAGCCATTTGTTTTTCAATGCTGGATATTCAGCTCAGTTTTGATAAGCAGCTAATGACAGAGGTGGTAAGTTGAGATGATTTCCAGAAGACCAATTTGTCCTTTGTGGCTGTCACCAGGTCTCAACATCTCTGCAAATAGCATTTAATCTGGCTGATTTAATATTATTTTGGGGCTCAACAGCGATGACTTACTTGGGAAAACAAGTGACATGACATAGCACCTTTTGGAGACAAACTTCTGCTTAACACACAGGCTAAGGCTTGAAAAAAGCATGCCTTGAAGTTCATGCAGCAGCTTCATAAATTTACTTGATTGTTGCTTCTTGGCTTTCTGCCCAAGATTTTGATATTTTTTTTTTTGCTAAATGAGCCCTCACTCTGGAGAATCTGTTTTCTTAGTTGTTTTCACAGGGCACTTTGATATTCATGTAACTCTTGTATGTTTTTGTTTTCTCCACTCATTCTCATAGCCATACAATGAAAAGAAGGATCTCAGATGATCAGAAAGTACTTACTACATCAGAGCCTTTTATAATTGCACCATATGGGCTGCTGCATCTTACCCCTTGTGATGAAGCTTGATAAGAGAATCAGAAGAGAGAGACTTGAAGTGAAAATCAGGCAGTGGCAGGTTTCGTCATGCAGATTCCTGGGCCTGAAGATAGCATGGCAGAGGGATCATGATAGACCTCTTTAGAAGTAGGATTTACAAGCATGATATGTATCTATCTTCAACTTATATACCACTCATCTCTTCTGGAAGTATGGCATTATTTTCTTTGGTTCTAGCTTCCTGTGTGTTGCAAAGAGGACCTTAGGAAGGTCCTACTAAATGCCACAAAAAACACCAGCTTCTTCTGTTCTAGCTGTAAGAAGGAAACTATTAAAAAAACATTCTGGGAAAGACTTTGCAGGAAAATCTTGGTGGATGGTGCAGGTGTAATCAAGTAATAAAAAAAAAGCTCCTGAGTATCTCTGAAATCCTGAACAGCAAGGCAAGGGTCCAGACATCGTTAATTAACAGCTGCACAGAGTTGATTTCTGCCTGGTGAGCTGGGACCTCTTTTCCTTAAAAAACCTCGAATTGTGTTATTTGAAATGGATATAGGCCGTATGAATATACTAATTCCACTTCAGGTCTTTGCTTTTAGGTCTTTGATAAGGTATGAATTCCCTATATGATGTGGATGTCAGTGATCTCATTTCTGCACTATTAAGACATGTTTTCCCTAGAAAATGGCAGAAATAATGCTAGATTTAAGTTGTCCCAAAGTAAATGATCTCATCTCTACTGAAAATGTTACCCTGCAGTCAAAGTTTGTTGTTTTTTGGGTTTTTGTTTGGGTTTTTTTGTTTTTTTGGTTTTTTTTTTTTTTAAACTATTATAAAGATGTAAGCTCTAGGGGGCTACTTTCTTAGGAGGTTACCGAGTAAAACATATTAAAGCCACAATATGCCAAAAGCTGTATGTGGATTCTAATCATATAAAGTGAGATCAACAATACCTTTTATGTCAGAGAAAGAAAAAAAATATATTTAAGGTGGGTATTACAACATTTATTCTTCAATCAAACACCAAAAAAGTTTGTGGTTCTTTTGGAGAGTTGGAAGAAGGAACTTCACCTTCATTGCTTGCAAGCTATATGACCTCAGGCCACTCAGACTTTATATAACAAACACATTATGAGAAGGAGGAAGAGTGTGGGTCCTGGTGGAGTTGTGTGCATTCATCATGGGAGTCTAAAAATACAGTACAGGAAAGAACAAAGAGAAAATCGTGATGCCCTGAAACTCCTGAGCTCTGCTAAAGAAAGCAGCAGAAATGTACACAAGCATTTGCTTCTTGAGATAATGTTACCAACAACCCATCATTTTTAGTGAGCCTTATGTTGTTTTTCTAGGAACTTTCTCAGTAACGTTATGAACAAGAGAAGAAAAATATCAACAAACAGGTTGCAGAGTGAGCAATCATGCATGAAGGCAAAATGTCCCTCTAAGGGGTAAAAACCCCTCATTTATTTAAAAACACCTTTCCTCCACTTGTGAACTCTTATGTGGTCTTGGAGGAGAAATACATCTCAAGAACAGTGCCTAAAGTCATGTAATGCAAGAAGTCCTGAATCACAACAGCAAAAATTGCCAAGCTCAGTGTACAACATACTGCTATCAGGTGTTTGATTTGAGAAGTAAACTTGGCTGAGAGGTTGGTTACAAGTCCTATAAATAAAAGGTTCCTCCCAAGGAATGGAATCATCCCTACACTGAGCTCATGCAGAGGGACTTGTGAGGTCTTAGTCTTTTTTACTTATACTTAAGGCAGGAGGTGTTAGGGAAGGAGCGGGGTTTCTTTCCTCCAGCCATGGCTCTTGCCCATGCTTTACCTAAGGCATGTCTTAAAACTTGCAAGAAGCCATCTTCAGGGTCCAGTGAGGGCTAACTTCAGAGAGTGCCAATGCTCTTTGCATTAAGATAGCTCAGAGACTGCAGATGTCATACCCAGTGGTTTGGCATCTAATGGACAAATTTGCCTTTCATTTTCACCGGAGCCTGTTTTGGATTCAATGTCCCACTAGTCTTTATAGATGCCTTTTAGCAGCACTTCAAAAGGGAAAGCTTTGTCATTCTGGGATTTTGTGCAGAGCTGTAAAGTATCTCTACCAGCTGTTAATTGCAAGAATGGCTGTGGTACTTGCTTCTTGACATGAATACCTCTTACCTGGCAGCACAAGCCCCCACACTCCTTTTCTGTCCATCCTCTGTCATCCTTGTCCATGTCCTGGGATGCCAATTCCTCACTTCTGCCTGGACATACTGCAAAACTCTGGGTGGCTGCTTTGGGAAGGCACTGCACTGTTTAGTCCACTGAGTTTCCTTCTCATTCATCTCTCCCTTCACACCAGCTTTCTCATGTAAACAAAGCAAAACTTCATTTAACAGGACCTGGAGACCAGGTTACAAGTGAAATCAGTGTTAGACATAATCCAAATCTATTCACAGTAGAAATTCTTCCTAACTTCTTTGATGTCTCTCACCCAGAAGCCCTACAGCATCTTTTAGCTTTGTATAGCCCAGGTGTCAAGGTCATTACAGTTGTTTTCTTGTGTTGCTCCTCAGTCCAGCTGGAGCTACTAAAACATTCCTATTATTTAACTGAATTACTGTTGTACATATATTCTGTACAGCTCTTATTCTCGGCTGGTTTTGCCAGCTTTCTATAGACCACACAAGAAGTTATTAACTAGAGAACCAGTTGTGTTACTTTTCTGTGTTATAAGTTTATTAATGATGACTAAGATGAAGTCCCTTCTGGGATGGTACCTACCTTTTCCACAATAATTGAGACAGCACAAATTGTTTTAGGATAGAATGCGATAAGATGGAAATGCTGAGGGACTGGAGCATGATTGTAATTACGTAAAGCAGAGCAATCAATGTGTAAACAAACATTCAGGCTGTCAAGGATTCCTTTCTAAAAATTTGGAATAAACTCATTTAACATCTCGTATGTGACTCAAATGTTTACAGATCTCATGTTCTGTACTAAGGATTTGAAGCAAAGCCTAAAGAAAACAGCTACACAATAAACAATTCATTTTATAGATGGGGCTGGCACTTAGTTTTATGAGAGCATATGGTGAGTATTTAGAAGACAAATCTGTGCAATTCAATTTCACCTCCAATAGGCATATTTTCCAGTGAGTGGCTTAAGGCCAAGGAAGATAATATCCCTTGTGGAATCCCCCACACCATTCTCAATTGATTCAAGACAACAAATTTAATGTGGGCTGCCAGTCATTTGTGAATTCTGTAAGTTGAATGCTTTCCCAGATGTTAACCTCCATGGGACTAAGCACTCTCCTCTCTCTGGTTCACAGGGGAAAGCTCCTATGATAGCTAGATGTATTACTTTTGATATGAGGCTAATTTATGAGTTTGATATTCTCAGTGCATAGAGCCTCTGTGACATCTTAATATTTAAGAAATCCCTTCTGTCTGCGGCAGAAAACTGATAGTATATTGACTTTTAGCAAGTGTTAACAAAAATCAAAAATACTGTTTTTAACAGTATTTCCCCCTGTAATTCTGCCCTATTTCTCTTGCATTGAAATTACAGTACCATAACAGGATCACTAGGAATGGGTGCCCATGAAAATCCTTACTTGGAAAAGCTGATTGCAAAACCAGCATTGCTCTTTACCACTGTTTAAGAGGTTTAGAATCTATATTGCTCTTCAGAGCATTTTCTTGACTCCTTGACTATAAGGAATAGTTCAGACCATTTTTTTTTTTCAGTGGAAATTAAAATTCATCATCCTTTTTACTATAAAAAAAGGAAAATTGTATCCCTGACTGAATACCTTCCATCCCCAAGGCACCAAATTTTTATTGGGCTGATGGCCCAACCATAGAAAAATGGTTGTTGTCATGCTGTATTACAGAATAGTTTAGGTTGGAAAAGACCTTTAGGATCATGGAGTCCAACCATAAACCTAACACTGCCAAGTCCACAACTAAGCCACATCCCTAAGCATCACATCTACACATCTTTTAAATACCTACAGGGATGGTGACTCCACCACTTCCCTGGGCAGCCTGTTCCAGTGCTTGACAACCCTTTCAGTGAAGAAATTTTTCCTAATATCCAATCTAAACCTCCCCTGGAACAACTTGAGAACATTTCCTCTTGTCCTATTGCTTGTTACTTGGGAAGAGAGACCGATCCCTTCCAGGCAGTTGTACAGAGTGAAAAGGTCTCCCCTGAGCCTCCTTTTCTCCTGACTAAACAACCCCAGTTCGCTCAGCTGCTCCTCATAAGACTTGTGCTCTAGACCCTTCACCAGCTTCACTGCCCTTCTCTGGACACACTCCAGCACCTCAATGTCTTTCTTGTAGTGAGGGGCCCAAAACTGAACACAGTATTCAAGGGACAGCCTCACCAGTGCTGAGTACAGGGGGACAATCCCTTCCATAGTCCTGCTGGCCACACTATTTCCGATACAAGCCAGGATGCTATTAACCTTCTTGGCCATCTGGGCACACTGCTGGCTCATCTTCAGCCAGCTGTTGACCAACAGCCCCAGGTCCTTTTCCACTGGGCAGCTTTCCAGCCACTCTTCCCCAGGCCTTTAGTATTACATGGGGTTGTTGCGACCCAAGGGTAGGACCCGGCACTCAGCCTTATTGAACCTCACAGAACTGGCCTCGGCCCATTGATTGAGCCTGTCCAGATCCCTCTGTAGAGCCTTCCTACCCTCAAGAAGATCAACACTCTCAACCAACTTGGTATTGTCTGCAAACTTACTGAGGGGGCACTTGCTCCCCTTGTCCAGATTGTTGATAAAGATATTATCATATATCTTTATCGTTATCTTTATTTTTATCATTACCTTTAGTATAACATGGCTGAAATAATGCAAGGCTGCTAGACAGTGAACAGACTAGGAAACAGCTCCTGGAACAAAGAGCCTTACAAGTCAGATAAGTTTGTCTCTGTCTCTAAAATACCTCTCACCAAAATATAACATTTTAAATATGATGAATATAAGGGGAAAAATTGTACCTCTGGATACATTTTGAAATAGAGAGGCAAGCAAGAGGCCCTTGGATAACTCCTGCTCTCCGTCTGTAAGGGACTTCCTGCAGATGTGGCTGGCAGCATCCTGGTCTCTGTGCCTTCATTTCCCCTGTGCTCAGGGAGCACTGAAATTGTACTGCGTCGAATTGTCTGGGCTGGATTCTCTGCCTGAGTCACTTTGGTGGTTCTCAGTGGAACCAGCAGAGTAATTTCTCCAAAGAAATTCACCCATGTGCTTTTTATGTAGATGTAAATGGCTTCAGAAGTTACGAGGAGGGTCAAGCATTGCAATATATTTGTTTGCCAAAGTTTTAAAATCAGTAAAAATGTCTGGCATGAGCCAGCATCTTGGAATGGATCTGAAATATTTGTGTTCTGGTAAAAAATGGGGTGTGGATGAGCATTTGATTTTGACTATGTGTAAACCTGAGTTTCTGGCCTGGGCTTACAACAAAATTAAGGCTAAGTTTAAATGTAGTCCTAATGCTAATGTGGAGTCTGAAAATGACAAGGCTGGCCCTCATGATGGAGCTTTGTGATACTGGTATACAGGTATGATGGCAGTTAATATGGGGTATATCCTTGCCCTAGGCTAGCATAAAGAGTAGCACCTAGGATTTAGGGTGCTGGTGCAGGTTCTCCTAGAACTAGTGCAACAGCTGCAACTTTGGCTGGAAATAAGAAACTGCTTAGGATGAAAGTCATGGTTTGCTAGCATGTGAGAGATGGCTGTACCCATGGTTGCAGATAAAGGTATCTGCTAGGCTCTTAGCTTCATCAGCTGTCTGCAGAGCCTCCAAAGGCAAAGTTAATCCTCCAGCACTGTAGTCCCTATGCTTCTCATCCTTATCATGTAATGCCAATTAATCTACAGGTTCCACATGCACCCACACATAGGATGGTTAAGTTCCTTTTTTATCTGGACACTTAGCAGAGCTTATATAGTCTATCTTCTTTTCAGATGTAAGGTAAAATGGAGTATGACACCTTTGATGAGTAGTCTGGATGCAAATCTCAGTCACCCTGAAGTGCCATCCTTCACACCCGAGCAGCTTTGTGTCCCGCCCTTGCACTGCGGCTTGTGCGGGGCAGTAAGTGGGTTTGGTTTCTGTGCTCTGGTACAGAGATCGATTTGCTGTGAGCACTGGAGAGCTGCTGTAAATGCTGCCAGCTGGGGGCCCAGAGGGAGTGGGTTTCTTCATCCCCTGCAAACTGCGAGGGTCTGATCCTATATTTTCTTCCTTGCTAAATCCTTTGGGTGCTCTAGGTACACGTGGGATGGAGAATCAGAGCCCAAGACCAGGGAAGAAAGGGAAACCTAATTCTGTGAAGAAATTACGGAATTACTGGCACTTCTATAGACCAAGCAGTGTAATTGGCCAAAGTTACTGAATCATGCAAGGAGAAGAGGAGGCAATCTGCAATACTGCATATCTGCCTTTGTTTCTATCTATAATTTGAATGTTTAAAACTTCAGTGAAGAATTATGAAGAAACATGAGGGCGACATTTGAGAGGACTGGGGAAAAAATCAATTATTAATAAACTCAGCAAAATTAGATGTAATAATGAACAGTGCTCTAAAACCATGACCTTTCTGCCCTCTTTATCCTTCGAGGCAGAATTCAGGCTCCTGTTGTTGATGCTAAAGGATAATGTGGTTGCAATGGCATAGCTGCTCAGTCATAACCATATCATTATTAGGATTATTTAGAAAGCTTTGTCTTTTAAAATTAAAGTTGTGCCCTGACTTTGAAACCTGACCTTATTGAGAATGTGTGAAGGAATAATTTGATGCTCTGATATTTCTACAGCAAAATTCCCTCATTTCCTAGAATAGCACTAGATTTCCAAGAATAGTTTTGCCACCATTTCCCTCTAGAGGAATCCAGTGCCCAGACAGTCGATGCTGGAGTGGTTTTACGGTCTTTAGCAGACAACAGGCACTACATGTATCCTCCTTTTCCATGCCAGGCCATGGTGAGCTGAGTAAGGATGGGACTGAGGAGAAAGAGTGCTCTGCAGGTACTTGGTTCTCCTTCAGCACCACAATAAAACCCTGTCCCATCTGTGGGTTCCCATCGCAAAAGAATATATGCACAGCTTCTGGGCACAGACAAGCAGGCACGGACCAAAACTTGGTGCCATCCCAGAGCTAAATGTGACATTAAACACAGCTGACCTTTTTCTTTTCTTCCTCCTTTTTGTTTTAAATTCAGGCCTAGTCCCACCCTTGGTGCAGGAAGCATAAGGAAACAAATCGAGGTGGTACTAGATTTCATTTTCCCAATCTGCAGTACCACACTTGCTGTACAAACAGCTCTGCACAATGTCCCCGCTGCTTGCCAAGCTGGCCTTTAATTGTGTTGGGTGATGGCAGGAGGCCAGCACCACCTTTGAGACTGATGTCGCCACCAGTCAGTGACCACCACAAGCACCACATTTTCATAAGGATCCATGCTTCTCAGTCACCACTGAGACCAGTTCTTATTTGCGTTAAAATCCCTATATACGGCAGTGTGCCACCTGCAACTCCCAGGAAATCCTCAAAAATGCTGACTTGAACTGAAGCGTGTTTTCCATGGTAGCAGTTAAGGCACATGCACAGTTCACACTCCCAGGTCGGAAATTGGCTGAAACACAGCATTTATGATAATGTTGTTTTGTGCTGTCATTTTTGGAAAAAGTAGGAAACATAAATGCAGGCAGATCCGTGAATACTCTCACTCCAGCTGTCCTGGTCATCTTGCTCCGCTCTCCCTTGTGTGCTGACCACGCAGCGCAGAAGCCCGGTGGGATGCAGGTCCTTCTTTGGGCTCTGGGGAGCTATGAGTGAGGCAGCAACAGAAAGTCCGTGGCCAGGGTCCTTGCAGTCGGAGCTGCTGTCTTCATGGAGGGTACCTAACAGCATCCAGAGCTGGTCTCTGTTTGGGCAGTTTCGCCTTGACCAGGATGATGCAGCCCAGAGGAATCCAGTCCAGGGCTACAGTCCCCTTACAGTGGCTGGAGGTCACGCCCGTGGCTGAAATGCCTTGTCTGCTCTCACTGGTGAAGCTTTAGGCATTAAAAAATGAGGCTCAATAACTTTCTTAAGATACTTATCAACTAAAATGCTTGGCAATGCTAAGAGACTTGCTCCTTAACACCAGAGAAATGCTTTCTCCCACAGGCTCACCTTCTCTAGCCTGATGGCCCCTTCTTGATTTATGGAAAAATACACAGGATCTGGAAGCTTTTATTAAACCTTGCCATTGATCCGCTGGATGTCCAAAGGCAGCCTACTGAAACCAACACAGCCTAGAAAGGAGCAGGAATAGGGTGTTTTCCAAGCCCTGCTGCACCTCATTAAATACATCATTTAACTTCTAAATGCCTCAGTTTCCCAGCTGGCAAACCAGCAACCATCACAGGAGAGAAAGCAAACTGCCATATGTTCCCAAGGAGCAAACATCTGTCTAAGCATTGTCTGGACTCATATAGGATCTGAACAGGGAAAACAGTTTCAAAATTCAGATAGCTACTTGGAAAAGAGGCTGAAAGTCAGATGCAGTCCTGCTGGGTGCTGGTGGCTTGCACCCTTCATCTTGGCTCCTGGAAATGGGATGGGCAGTTGTCATTTCCTATGGCAGCTGTCACTTATTCTTGCTGTAATGCTGCCTGACCACTCCTACTCAAACCTGCTGATCTCTCTAGATTAGTAACTTCTCCACTGTTGGATTTCCCATCCAAGTAAAAAAAAATGCACATACATCTTCACAGACAGCACACACCTTTAGAAAAACTGGCAAGAGCACTCCTGTCCTCAGTCACAGCCAACCAAAGGGCATCCAGCCTGCATTATGAAAATATCTAGAAGTGGATCTTTTCTTGCTTAGCATGGCTACTGCATTAATGTATTTCCTGAATGGCTATGGATTTTCCCTATTCAATGAGGCCAAGTTCCAAAATACTCCTTGTAAATCTGTTTCTCTTGCTGCCAGAAACAGAGAGACAAAGAAATTCCTTTCTCCTGCCTCTACTTGCTCAACTTTAGTTAGTACCACAATTTCTTCCTGTACTAAGGAAATAGCTGCTTCTTCTGCAGGTCACTCCAGCACAACAGTACTGCAGAGATTCTGTCACTAATATAAAATCAAGTTCCCAGTAAAATACAGTGCTGTAACATAGAGAAAACTTTTTAAAAGTGTCTGACAAGATCCTGGTATATCTTTACTGGTCAAGCTCTTTGGCTCTGTGTTACCAGGCACTGTATGTAGCAGCTACAGCTAAAACTCATGTAAGAGACTCCAATGTTTCCATAACCACTCGGTCACATCGGTCACCAGGAGTGTGTGGTCATTTGTGCTGCTAGAGACAACATGCTGCAGGAGTGCTATGGAGAGAGCAAACACCTTTCCAGCACACCTGTGCTTTATCCAAGAGAAGGGTGAGGTGTATCTGGGCAGCACATTCTGGGGGCCCTTCTAGCTCCAGCCCTCCCTGTTCCCACAGTGCAAACCTCAGCACTCCCTGCCCTAGGTATGAGGCACCTTCGCTTTCATCTTGCCCTCTCTGACAAACTTATATGGACGTGTGTGTGCTTGTTTAATTAGTATTTTTCTTGGTTGTATACATAATAAAAACAGTCTCTGCTGCACACAGGTCCTTCCCGAGGGAGAGGACGAACAAATAAATTATGGGACAGATGTTAGTCACGCTGCTTATTAAACCATGGGATGGTAGCATTCAAATACTGAAGTGGTAAGTGTAGCAGGACTGAATAGAAGAGAGAAAATTATTTTTAGGTGTCTGTTTCTTATAACCACGTTTTTAGAGGGGGTGAGCATACAAAGTCTCTTTGATTTCATTTGGGACATAACATTTCATTTCCATTTCTCATTTGGAAAATACTGGGTTAACTGAGGGCACCCCTAACCTCAAGTGATACTCTCTGTGTGACGCAGTTCCAATCAGGTTGCCCTTGGGCTTTCCAAAATCTCCCAGTGAATACTAGTGCCCTTTTAATATTATTTTTATCTTGCTTCTAAAACCAATTGCCAGTAAATCCAGTCAATAAACTACACTCTAGTTAACCTGGTTTAAACTGAGATCCATGCCTGTTTCCTCTGCTTTCTATTCCAGTGTAAAGCATCGGGAGGACTAATTGCTGTTTCTTATGGCTTTTGAATATACCGCTGAGGGTATAGGTGTCTCAGAGAAGGTTTTGCGAAACATATGATCTGTTAATGCAATGCATCGCTGTTTTTAACAGCCATCGTGCCATAATTCTACAATATCTGACAGATGTTTTACATTTTTACAATCCGGTGGCATGCTATAAACCACATCTTCGGTGGAGAAGGATTTGCATGCTGTTTGATGTATGTGCCAGCTCGTGGCCTGCTGCTCCCTAAAGCAAAAGTTTATTTGCATAGAACATGTATCAAAAGGAGGTTTACGTACATGGTGGCACACTCAGATGCCTGCTGGAAAAAGAAAACTTGCTGTGATGGAGGTTGAAAGCCAATGTATGCCTCTTTTGATAGTGTCTGTATGCTTCATCTGATCACACTGATACAGAAAAGAAATAAAAATTACCTGTGTAAATGATTTAGAAAGAAAAGCAACAACAAAACCAGCCATGGCTTATATGCTGTTCTCCAGACATTTCTTCAGTCACCATCTTGCCTAGTCCTTCATTAGCACGGAAAAAAGTGCTAGACTTTAATCACAAAGACTTCCTAAGTAGATTAAAGGCCAATTTTCACTGTCCACTTAACTTATCTTTAAAGCTCTGTATTGTATTTATCTTCTTAATCTGAGCTGGGCTTTTATACACAAATAGTGTTTAAAAACAGCAAAGCAAATGCTATGTGGTAACTCAGCTCTTTTATTGCCAAAGACCAGCTTTGCAGCTGTCTGCAGTTAAAAGTTGAATGATGCTGATATGGGATAGAAAACGATGCTAAGAGGTGTGGAAAATTCTGGCTGGACATCTCCTCTGCCTTGTTTTGGAAAAGGCCATTTTATAGACCATGCAGGGTATCTCTTATTAGGGGTCTGTTTTTACCCCTGTATATATAGATATACAAAACGATAAAGATAAAATAGACTTTCTGTTTTAAAGATAGATAGATAGATAGATAGATAGATAGATAGATAGATAGATAGATAGATAGATGCATCTTTATCTGTCTTTAGGTGACTGTTTTCAATATATACATTTAATTGTGTTATCTTCTGTGACTATATCAGCTGTTTATAAGTGGTTGCTCTTTAGCTGATATACTTTTAGAAAGATTTAATGCCTGATGTGCTGCCTGATGTGTTTTATTTCTGTGTAATAGCCATGGAGGTGCTGCCTCTAGGCAGCTGGCAATGAACTTTCTGCATGTAATGCATTATTTTCTGTTTAAATGATTGTTTCTAGGCTGTAATTACTGTGTCTGCACTGCAATATATGCACCAACCATAATCAGTTAATCTGTCAGCATTGTCTACTACTCTGACAAGAGACTAAAATCATGGCAGGCCTGATCTAATAGATGTCAAGGTTAAAAATGTCTCACTGCTTCTTCAGATTGGCCATTCTCTGCTCTAAGACCAATGGAGGCTTCAGAAAAGTGTGTATGTATTTTTGAACTAGGTTTTACTGAGTGACCTGACTCCCACAGAAAGAAGTATTTCCACATATCCAATGCTTTCTGGTATGTAGGTCATGGTAAATTTAGTTAACTTGCTAAGTAGCTCAAATGATAATTTAATTTTATTTTGGTGTAGGCTGGTGGGGTTTTTTTCCTTCAGGTCAGGAGTGGCCTCGGGTAACAGTGGGCTAGTTCCTTACTCTGTTCCCCATCCTGTCTCCATTTGGGTTTTGGAGTTGCCTTTGCCTAACCTGAAGAACCAGCACTGGAGGGATCTGTGCTGGCATTGGGGTGATTTCAGGGGAACTCGCTCCAGTGGGAGAAACCAGAAACCCTGGTAGTGGGACTGGCTGAATAAACCAGTTCTGGATCTGGGAGCTGGTGGTGGGTGAGCAGTGCCTGTGGGACATGTCTGCAGCAAATGGAGGTTCTCCCGGTTCTTCAGGAGGGATTGATGTGAATCAGGAGAGATGCTGGTCACCTTACCCAGACCTGCCGACCAAGAGCTCAGGCAGATTCTGCTAAGTAGGGAAATTTTTCTACTAAATTATTTAGCTCTGTGCTAGGAAGATGCGCTAATTATTTGCTGAGCAAAAGTAACCCACGTACATGAGGAGGTGTTATACCATAGTGCTGCAGTTACTGAATAAATAATATCGCTGCTGTTCTTGATGTGAAAAAGGTTGCATAATTCAGGGAACAGTGTCCCACCATATCTCCTCCACTGGTTGTCACTGCGTTCTTCAGGACATCACTGCCCGGAAGGTCAGACTATCCTGCTGAAGACTCAAGGGCTTTTTGGAAAAACGTGGCACAAAACAGCTCCGTCAGCTTGGGGTTTCCCTGTCAGTCAAATGTGGACTGATTTTGAAAGATGCTGTCAGTATTATAGACAGACAAGGTCTGTAACCTCATGTGGCCTCCAACGCAGTAGAACAGCTCAAGGTTTGCTACAGCCAAGCCACAGGTCCAGGGCTCTCTGGGAAATCAGAACCAGGCCTGTTATTTACCAAACATGGTTCAGGGTGCTGGTTTCCAGGGGGTAATTCTGCCTTTCCTGACTTCCTATTGCTGTTTTCCTCCCAACTATTTCATGGCTCTACTACTTTATAAAAAAATACATTTAGTATGCTTTTTTAAATATGACTACACATCAATTCTTATTTGTAAAACATTTAAGATGCCTATACAATATGTTTAACTTGGGTTTTATGCGTATGTAGTGAAGCTGTGGTGTTGTCAGAGGCATCACAGACTGAGAGGAACACAGATAATTTGTGAAGCCAGGGCTTTGATTTTTGTCTAAGATGTGATTTCCATGACAAACTACAGTGACATTGTGCTAAGAAAATACCCTCTCAAAAGTCTTTGGTTTTGTCATGGAAATAGCTGTGACAAAATCATGGCCTTTACTGTTCTTCCTCTCATTCATATATGCAAAGTGATTTTTTTTTTTTCTGTCCTACCAATGCAGTGTGCAGAAAGTCAAGTGAGGAACAACACAATACATGTCTTGTCTCAAACGACATCAGGAATTGAGACCATATTTTAAAGACAAACACACTGAAGCTGTAGTCAGATAAAAGTTCCCAAAATCTCTTAGTTACTTAAGTTTCTTCACTGGGCAGAAAATCAATGAAATCTACATTCTTAATTGCTAAGCACTTAACATTGCAATTCTTAAGTAGCTAAAATATATGAACCACTCCTCTCCTATATAAAGTGGGAACTTCTTCAACACCCCAAAATTGTGCCTCGTTGCCTGTTACTGCAGGGCTTAGTTTTTGAGCCAAGTTGGTTCCAATCAACTCAGTGAGAAAGAGGTTCCTGCTGAGCAATGCCTGTGGGATGAGCCTGTCCACTTGCACTCAGCTCTCTCTTCTGCACCCTAATCCAGAGGGATCACAGCAGGGGAGAGAAGCAAGACAAGGATGAGGAGAGTATGTCCATGGCATTCTTCTGTGTAAACCTATTTTAAAGTCCTACTGTAGGGATTAAAAAATCCAATTAAGGTATAAAAAAAAATCTAGGTATTTAAAACGACAAAACAAAATTTGTTATTGTTAGCATTTAATAGTATTCACATTGCATAGCCTAGCAGCACTGTCCCCTTTTAGTGCAGTATCCTCTTAGATTGCTCAGCCAGGCTTGTTGCCATCAAGAGACATACAAAACTCAATATCCAAACCACCTTCTTTCTTCCAGTCAGTCAGATATCCATCTACTTGCAGCTGCCAAGTGCGCTGGTTTTTAATTTTTTTTTTCTGTGACCTTCTGTCCTCAGATCTCAGCCCATCACCCTGGGCAAGACTAACCCAGGCACGTGGGTGCCCTGTCCCCAGCAGGGGAGTGTTTCTGCCATCCAACTCTTGACCTCCTGCAGCTCTAACCTGCAAATGATGGCTGCCAAACCAGGGACTTCTGAGGGTGTGGTTTGTGTCTGTGCAGCCCCAGCCCCACCTTTGTCTCCAAACAGTTGCTCCATAAGGAGCACCACCTTTTCTCAGGCCAGCTCCAGGACAAGAGGCTGCACTGGCTTTGCTGAGCAGCCTGTTGAGCCCTCCCTCACCTGCAAAATCCTGCCCAGACCAAGTGCTCTCAGGATTGCTCACATTTTTTTCAGAGGATGTAGAGATTGGCCTCCAGCAGGTGTTTGTACACCAAAAAAAGAATGAATAATGAGAGAAGTCCTAAATCTGCTCTGCCAGGAAAAAAAATGGTGTTTTTCAGCAACAGATGCAAATTTTTTATTCTAGAGACATCTATAGCAGGGCAGTAATCTCTCTCACTCAGACCTGAAGGCAGAATGTCTCATACTCCTGCAAGATGGGTAAGAAGATGATAAACAGGGAAGGGAAGCAGACTTTGCTTAAAGCCATTAAGCCTCTCTAGAAAGCAGGCTGGGCTGTGAGGAGACTGAAGACATTAACTGTCATTTCATATGAAAATTATATGTACTCAGCAGCTTAATAATAATCTAGTAGGTTGCAGTGATTTACATAAAAAGAAGTCAAAAGAGGGGAACCCCTGTTCCCTAGCAAGCAGATGTGGTACCTCCAAAGAAAGCATGGGGGAGCTTGATGGCTCCAGGTACTCAGGGAAGGAAGTGGAGAGGGGAAGATGAATGCCTTGGAGTACTCCACATGGATGGAGATTTCCTCTGCAGAGAGTGGGACATGAGGGGAAGGGGGTGGTGGGGAAAGAGGGTCCAAGCTCTTGTCCAAGTCCTTGTCCAGGCCCTGAGGCACAACACAGATGTGTTGTTGCTATGTCGTCCTATTTTAGGTCTTTCCTGGTGACTTGGGTAGGTGAGTTGAGTCTGTACACCATTACCAGTGGTACGTATCCATGTCTACCTGGAGTGGAAAGGGCAGAGCAGCATGTCGGGGGGTGGCCGATTGCAGAGAGACATGAAGTAAAGCAGGAGAAGGGGTCACTTTTCCCCCTCATGGTGCCTACATGGATACTGCAGTGTTGTGGCAGGAGGGACACCCCAACACCACGGGGTGCTGCAACCCCTGCCAAAAGCTGGCTGGACTGGGAGGGGTGCCACAGATCGCAGTCCTGCTCCTGTTCCCTGCTGTGCTGCAGGACCAGACAATATCCCAATGCAATCGTCTCAGGCACCACAAAACCTTGGGTGAACTCCAGCTATCTATTTCAGCCTCATCAGGCAAAGCTGTGACAGACATATTCATATCCCCTTACACTAATTTTTGTGGCAATCTGTCAGGCTTCTCCTGCCCTGATTATTCATGAGGCAATAATTCAGATACCCCACAGACACTGAGTGAGCTGTGCAGACCTTCTAAAAAGGCTTTTCATTTTCTCTTAGAAGCTTTTAAAATAACCTTAGATGGACTACAGACTCGTCATTTATTTTATGATTTATTTAAGTAATTATGAAGCATTCTGGTATAATGTGGGGGTGGGAGGGAATCCCCCAATCCCACCAGCAGGAATATTGGAAGATAAAAGCTCTGGTGTTTCCAAAGAGCAAGAAATAACTGTGATATTTCTTGATGTCGCTGTATTTGCTAATTAGACTAGAAAGGAGCTTATGTTTAATTAATGTGATTCTTTTTAAGATTGTCCACAAAATTTATATTTGCACTTAATCTTCTCCTTCTTGCTATTGCTTGCTGTCTTGCTTTTGTTTCAGTGATTCCTGATGTTTCATAAGCACTTTACCTGTCAAGCCACAGGCAGCTGCTTATCCTCACAGACCTTCCTATTTCAGGATGGCCAGCAGCTAATTCTGCAGGCTAGTGTATCCTTGATTTGAAAGGCAAATACCACTTCAAGGTATCAAAGCCACAAATCAGTCACCTGAATTTTCTTCTGCATCATTAAAAAAAATTACAGCTGTCACATTTTTACTTGCTGGTAGTCAACATTGCTCATTCATTTGCAACTTTAACTTACCTCATCCGAGAGAAAGAGCTTTTAAGGAAGCAGCAACCCCTCCTCCTCTCCCTGCAAAGCTGCTCCTGGTAATTGGGATTTTGAAAACAAACAAGGATCTTTCAGTTGTGGCTTAAGTCTTCTTCAGTACCATTGCAACTCTTTTTTGACCTTCTAAACACTTCTTGCACATGCTCCTCCTTCCACTCCCAAACTGAAATTATTGCAACAATTCAGCAAAGTGTTGCAGCCAGAAGATTTTCAAGCAAGCAGGGTGGCTACCACGGACAATTATAAGCATTCAGACTTGGGAAGTCAACTTAATGATCACAAAAACTGCTAGCAGTGAGGCTTTGAGACAGCTGGGAAGGAAATTATCACTAATATGACTATTGTTGCTCAAGACTGGCACTGGACACCCCTTGTTTTGGCTGGGGCACCAGAGACCCATTAGACAACAGTACTTTTCAGTTACTGCCTATCTTGGCAAGTGAATTTTCATAATGATGACCCACAGGTGGACATTTTGACACTGGTCCTACCTGATATGGGATAACTCAACTGGCTGTTATTTGGGAGCTTAGGGAGTTTGTTCTCATCCAACAGCTGAATTAAACTTCCTAGAAAGCTGGCCATGAGGCAGCAGGATGGGATGTGAGGGGCTTATCGCTTGACAGAGCTAACCAGGAAGGCTTCTAGGGATCCCAGATGGTGCTCTTTAACAAACAAGCCTCAGAAAACCTCGGCAAAGGAAACTGAACAGGAATGAGCCAGTTCAGCGATGGGATAACTAGTCAGAGCAGTTCTGGGGCTTCCAGAGGAAACATGTGGCCAAACAGATGGTCTCAGAAGTAGCTCAAGAGGCTTCCATCACTTGGAAGTGCCCGAATTCTGGGCTGCATTTACTTCTCAGTGTTAGCCACCAGTTTTACAAAAAGCCCTGGTTTTATTGGTCTTGGTGTGTAATGCAGATGAGACATAAGCTTGGATTAACACTGGACATGTCATATTTTTGGTATTATGTTTAGCTGGCTGGTTTTCACTCCCATGAATGACCGAAAACAACAAGCCATATGGCCTCAGAGAAACTAAGATGGGTCCCACTGTTTGTGTGAGCAGCTGCTTCACAGAGTTCAGTGATGGAACTCAGAAACCTTCCCATCGCCTGATCCAGTGCTCAAAGGGGTTTGTGGAGTACACCATAGTATTTAGCTTTGCCATGATATATTTCATATAAAGAAGCATTCTTATTTCCTTATGAATGAAGGAGGAGTTTGGGGGCGTCTCTCCCCCAGTTAAATGAACCTGGGAAGTACCATCATACAAAACCATCATGAAGCATTCAAACATCTTGTAAATACCGAGGGTTTTATTTCCACTTCACATGGTCTTCAACAGACTCTTTAACAAGACCAGTTACAATTTAGTATGCCCAGAGATCTCCATGGTTTTCCCAAAATGAAGGAAGTTCTCAGTAAACGCTGTACATAGCCAGTTGACCTGCTAACAATAAATTAAAAACTCTTTTTGTATAGCCAATGCAAGAATACCAACAATAAAAGTACAGTACAGGTAAATTCACAACAATATTACAGTGAAACGGATTGACTCACATTTATGTGATGGTACAGTAGCAGTATGTACATGCACTAAAGTGCGAGGACCCAGAGGCATGCAAGTCAAGTATTGTAGGTGTATTTTACAGCTAACTCCATAAGACTTTCTGAGGCATTCTTTTTTTTTTACACTTTTTCTTGTGTTTACCTGTATTCCCCTCCATCTCAGTTAATACAAGTCTAGTGAACGAGCTTAATGGCTTTCTTCACTACTTAAAAGTATTGCTTCAGACAGTTGAAGCATCTTTAAGAACCTTACTTTTAAAAACTGATAACACTGACATTAAAATAGAATAAAATTAACTTAAGACCCTAGTTTTACATGAAATTAAAAAAAAAACCAACCCAAAAAACCCAAAACCAAAATCGAAAACATAACAGTGCAAATATAACCAAAAGGCAGTCAGTATTTGGAGAGAGCGCGAGCACATATTCAAATTCCCTTAAAACTTAATTTACATTTTATTTTAAATCTTACTTTATATCATTTTTACCCTTTTTTTTTTTTTTGTTAATATACTGTATGTAGAAAAGATGGAGACAAAAATAGTTTTCTCAGCTATGAAAAAAATTAAGTTATTACAGGCACATTAACTGTTTCATTCCAGAAACACCTCTGTTTCCCAGGTCAGACATTCAGCAGCTGTGTCTGAGAACAATCTTTGACCTCTCCAAGCTGACCTCTCTCCTTCGCGGCAGAGACGGCTGGCGGGCGACCTGGCGGAGGCGAGTCGCAGCCCCCCTATTCCTGTGTGGAGTCAAGCCAGCTCGCCTCCCTGGCTGGGGGTCTCTGCCGGCGGCTCCTTGCTTCCGCTCTCCTCTGAGGAAATCAGGTCTCCGGTGGACTGCGACTGTGAGGCAGTAGGGGAATGTGAAGCCCATCGTGATGGTGGGCGCCGGTTCGCTGGTCTCTCTGGCCGGGAGAAGCAGGGTTGGAGGGACGGGGCTAGTGCAGAACAAGGTAGTTCCTTGGCAGCCAAGAGAGCAAAACAGCGGTTAGTGACTTGCAATTAGAGACCATCTGAATGCACAAAGAATTAAAAAAAAGAAATTCAAACTAAAGCTAAGCCTCTGTCATGTCGTGGGACAAAAGCAAGCAGCAAACATCGAACATCGGCTGTGTGTAGGCTCCAGGTATCTGCATGTATGTTGGTGATTTATGGAACAGGTAAGGAGGGAATGAAAGAAAGAGGTCTGGGATGAGCCGGAGTAGCTGACAAACCTCCATTTGCTAATTCTCCTTGTGCTAGAAAGAGAAGAGCTGTAAAGCACATTTGCATGATAATTCAGGAAAATCCACTATTCATCACATTGCTCTAAGTGCTGACCTAGCAAAAAAGGGCCAGGTTTGGCATTTGCAAGTGGGATCAAAATCAACTACTGACTCCTTTTGTCTGCTTCAGAGTTCAGACTGACATGCGGGAAAGACTTCTTAGCAGCTGAATAATGACTACGGGAGTAGTTATGATCTCCAGCTGGATTAAAGATGAGTCTTACCTAGAGATTTCATCTTCTGGAACATCATTTCTTACTGTCAGCTGCTGAAACCTGAATTACAGGATTCAGTGGTACTCTAAGTTAGAGATGACATCCACAGAAATGGAAGAAAACAGAAATTTTATTCCTCCCCCAACTTTCCATTGTTCAGGCTTGGTTAGTCTGCCTTTGTGATTAGAAACAATCTGCACTTGTGATTTTTCACCTTGGTACTAAGTTGGTAATTGCCTCTAATACTTATGGACTTTGCTCATAGCACAGCTAGGCTTCCTGCCTCGCTTTAAACGCTCCTTACATCAAGATGAGTGACTGCAGGAGCAAGTCTGTCTTGTAGGGCCAAAGTCAAACTTCTAAATTTCACTGCATACTTTGTAATTTAGAAAAGCAAATCAGAGGAGTTTGTCAACCTATAGAAATGTGTACACTGAGGAGCAGTCACTGGAGAGGACAGGAGAATTCAATAAAAACCAGTCTCAAAATCAGAATGCAAACTCGTGATAAATGAAGAAAGAGACCAGAAATGATACAATGTAAAGGAAAAGCTCTGGCGTGGTAAGGCACAGGGAAACCAAGGCAGCAGTAGAACGATACAGTAGGAAGGAAACGATTGAGTGTGCTCTTTCACATGGAGAAGGAGAAACGTGACTAGGGATGGAGAATACTGGAGTAGGTAACATGATGTGATTGGCAGTGAACAAACAAGGTGATATGCCAATGAACCTCTCCGTTGCAGTGGAAGGACCAGACAAGAATGTTACATGACAGAAAGATCAATTTTGAAGACACAGAGCTGAGGTACGGGAAATGGAGCTTGTGCAGGTGCGTGTTTTGGAGAGAGTGCATCATCCGAGTTGGGGAAGCCTCTGTGAAGGGTGAAACTCGGTGCCTTTGGGCAATACACAGCCAACAGGGTGATCTACAGTCGCGCATCACAGCTCAAGGCAGAGCTGCGCTCATCTGCCTTTGGCACTCGCAGACAGCCAGACCAGCAAGCCATTGCAGAAGCTGGTCAGGGGGCTACGGAGCCTCGGCCTGCACTGTTGCCCCTCTGCATCCTCGCCCCCTGCCCCATCTCTGCACTGTACACTTCACAACGACCCTTGCTAAAACAACAGTAAGGCTGAAATATAAATTGGTGCTAACATAAGAAGATTGACACCGTGTCCTTACTTCACCTTATCCCATTGCGCCTGGGGCAACATATGGTCTGTGAAAGCTGCCACTAGACTCAGATTTGTTAAGAGAAATCCATATGCACAGCAACACTCACAGGCAGCACAACATGGTGAATTGAGGCTATGAGATTTGCAGGTTTTGTCTTAGCCTCTTTCTAAACAGGGCCTTAAAATGATATCTTTATAGTGCTACTTGCGTCTGGCTGCTTTATCCTAGTGTCACAGCAGTAAATGAGAATCAGAATGGCAAAACCAAAATTTATTTCCGCTGCTGCCTTCCTCTCCAGCACACCCACAGATGTTGGTCAGCTTTTACCAAATGGCAGGGTTAAGCTTGTCTTATCTGTGATGTACACATGCTCAGCACAATGCAGGCGATAGATGTTGCTCCAGGGCCAACAACTGACTGGCAGCATAATCTTATAGCATGCTGGCTGCTGAGTCAGTTGCCCCCACCTGCAGCGTGGCTTCCTCGGCATGTGCTAACTAAATCCAGCCATGACAAGGAAACTTCCCAGAATGGTTTGTGAAACCCCATCCTCATTTACCACATGTAGCTGCCATCGCTAGAAATGTTTAAAAAAAAATTAATATTCTGTGAGCAATTTAGTTTGGTGGTTGCTTGGGGGCACGGGTGGACAGGCAGCACTTCTTAGCCCAGACATTGAAAATGGGAAAGATGATTTCAGCTTTAGTTTCTAGCTATTTCCTAAGCCATGCTGTCAGCCACCGTGGCTATGCCTATATTAATAAACAAATAAAACAGTTTTCTGGCTCTGAGGTAGAGTGGATGGTCACAGCTCATGTTTGCACAGCTTCTTCCCTCCCTCTGCTGCAGCAACCCCAGCCAGTGGCCAAAACTGGGCTGGGAACAGCTTAATGAGCAAAGGTGACCGTCAGCCACGGGCTGGTGCTGGAGCCGACCCCCAGCCCTCTCCACCTGCTGCTGTAGCCATGGCCAGAGGGAACACACTCTAGGGCAGCCAGAAGCCCTGCACAGTGCTGTGTCTTTGTCAAAAAAAAAAAAAAAAAAAAAAAAAAGTTTGTTACAAATCTGAATCCCTCCCCAACGTTTTTGCATACCTTTATGTAGGTCTTAAATTTTGCCAATTTTTTAAAGTTTAACAAAAAACCTCAACAGCACAAATTCTGACTTAAGTGTGACCTCTTCATAGCCCGTGCTGCTGCAGGAGACAGCAGGTGGGCTCCTATCCTGAGTGCTTCCTAACCGTCGCATACGAAGGACCCCGCAGGGATGTTGGGTGCACACCGATACCTCTGGAGTCATGTACTTCCCTTTGTTAACCCACACGTACAAAAATGACCGCTTTCGGAAGGCTCTGGAAACAAGGTAGAAAGGACTTACAGCAGTGAGGCAGGCAGGGTTAGAGTCCCCAGGGGGCAGTTAATAAGACAGTTTGGTTCTGGACAGAACAGACAGAAAAGAAAAAGAAAGCAAGTAGGTTGGAAAGAACTGTTTTAATCAATTATTTTTTTGAAGTGAAGATTTCATGTCAGCAAGGAAGAAGTCTCCGGATGTTACTACCCATTCAGATCATGTTACCGCTGTTATCACAGGGAAACTAATAATCAAAAATAAAAGATAAGCCACTAGCAGAAAAAGATTTATAAAGGAAAGAAGCAAACAAACAAACCTTTTACAATCCTAGCACAGTCTCAGAAGTGGATATAGCATTAAACAAACCAAACATTTCTACTCAGCAGAGAAAGACATCGGTTATCCTTTGCCAACCTTGATTAGGGCTAGGGAAAAACCACATTACTATGAAAGAAGAATAAAGCTCTTTTTTTTTCCCTTTGTTTGAGTTCAAGAGAGAATTTCTGCTTAGGAAATATTTAACAAGCGAAAAAGTGACTGATATTTTGTGTTGCTCATGCTTATGTTGCTTAGGTTTCATGAAAGCCCTTTGCCTCATCCTTCTCCCTTGTTCCTATTTAACAGCGACGCTGGACGGGAGACTCAAATGAAAACAAAAGCCCTTTAATTCTGACAACACTTTCCCCTCTTTTTAACGTTGGCCCTCCCATGCTGAATGGTTCAGTGGCAAGTGTTGTGGCAATTGCTCTGCCCTGGCGAGCAGAGGACGCAGCAGCTGCCCTCTCCTCCGTGGGTCTGTGTGGACGGTCCTTTCACAGTGCTGTCTCCAGAAATGAGTCTGACCCCCAGCCCAGGACTGTTGTGTAACCTCTGTGATTTACACCCTTGCTAGTCATAGAAGAAAAATGTTCATACAGCTCTTACGTTGTTAGTTATGTAATGCTATCTGCACTTTTAATAGCAATATTTATAAATCCCAAGTAAGATAGTGGTTTAGTGAATTAGCAGGGTAAGACACTAGTAGACTGCACTGGGTGAATATGAATTTGCTTATAAGCAGCTCTGGGTGAGTTAGAAAATACAAAGTTATTACTACTCTGTTCGCATATACACTCACATGCACGTATACATTTTTACGTAAATTTTAAAACATATATATTAACTAAATTTCATATTTGCAGCAGGAATATAAAAGGAAATTACGTAACCAAACCACTCAGAAGTTCAAATTAAAGAAGAGCCACCAACAGGTGCTCTGTGCAAGTCTAAAAGTCATTAATATACCATGCCATGACTGCAGAAACAAGAAGGCGTTTGGTGGTAAGGTCACTTGTCTTGGCCAGAAACCAACAGGTGAGGGGAAAGCAGAACAGGGATCTACGGGAGGTTGGCACGGCCTGCCTCCTTCAAGATCATAATTCACTAACTGCTGCGTCTGGCTTTGTACAAAATGTGCTAAGTAGAATTTGTACAAAGTGTAATTTCTGTGGTCAGTGTAATCCATAAATAACCCAAGGCATCTGCAGGGTCTAAACTTATTCGCGGTTTTGTTTTCAGCAGCGAACCCATGCTCCATTAAGTACCTCTTGCAAAGCATCACCTCACCTAGGAAAAGCTAAGTTCATGTAAATAACCAGCACCTTCCTTTTCAATGCACATTCCTGAGAAATGACAGGACCACCCAAAGATCATAAACTGTACATCTAGACAACAGTCATAACAACTGAGTAAGAGTTGCAAGGAAAAACAAGTCTTAGCTCTGAGGCTCGGAACTCAAAAAATCAGGCAAAAGGTACTGAGAATTCACAAAGAGGAGCAATTTTTCTCCCAGGTTGATGGTCAATGAGTTTTTGCTAAACAGCATTGACCCAAATCTCTCCGTGCATCAAACTCAGGTACTGAGTATTGTATTTTGCTAACAGCAATTTGTGGTGATGTGGGATGACATCAGTTTACTTATACTTGAAATCTGCTGAGACATTTAAAAGATGCAGGAGGAAATCAAGAGTTTCCAGGTATGCCTTGAAGGCAAAGCTAAGTCGAACCTGTAAGAGTACAACACACTTTCTAATAAGGACTGGTAGTGCATTCCCAATATTTCAACTATTTTCAAACTAGGGACAAAATACAGAGATAACTAGAAAGAGGCAAATAAATGAGGCTGCTTTCCACTTTTATTCACTCTGAGTTTTGTGCACAAAGCCCACTTTCATTCACCATTACTTATAACGTGCATGTGGTTTCTTTTTTATACGTACAAACTTCCCTTATTTATATCTGTTTAAATTGCATATAGGGAATATATCCTCAGCTTTGGATCCTCTGTTAGGCAAAGAAGATCATGTCCTCTGAGAAGTACCTAAAAATAGGAACCGATTGTCTATTGAGAACCACCCACTAGTGCAAGGCAAACTGCAGACCAAAAGTTTCAGTGCTCAGGTTCCCACAAATCCTTCAAGCCAAATGTTGAGTTAGAAAATGGGGTTTGAACCTTCCCTTGAGGCTACCTGAGGCAGAAGTGGCAGGAGTCAGCTGAGCGGGGCCAAGGTGGGATGACTGGGGTGCACAGGGGTCAAGGAGGAGCTGCTGCCCTGCGACCGGGGCCCACCAAAACATCAGGATGCTAAAGGGGCAGCACAGGGCAGAGAGGATGACAGGCTCCTGCCCCTGCCCTGGGGAGTATCACCGACCAGCAGGACACATGTCATTTCAGTGCTGTACCAGAAAGGCAACACACACTGGTAAGATCTGGGCATAATTCAGCTTCTCCAGGCCTCCTCAGGGCAACACTCTCATGTGCACAAAGGTTCACCAGAAACAGGAGGCTTGGACACTGATAACTGAAAGCTTTTTTCCATCATGACACTCTCTTTTTTGTTGATTGCTCTAGCACATTACTGTACCTGAGACTCTGACCCCCAATACTTGCTGAGACAGATGGTGACTGTTACCCTGTTGACAGCAAAATATCAATAAAGACTTCTTAAACACTAAATAGGTATGTGTTTAGACTAGTTGATTATATTTTTTTTTCTTTTTCTTATTTTGTGAGGCAGCAACAGTCAACACCAAATGTCATGCCATTTAATCACATTCACAGACCTGAGCCAAACTTAATCAGATACATCCAGAAAAGATATGCCGAAGGCCCTGAAGTTTTGGTTCAGGGTATTGTTGAGACTGTTTTTCACACAAACTTGTTAACACCCATTCTTGTGTAGGAGAAAGAGTCTACCTTTCCATCCAGCATGAAAGAGAAATTTACTCAAACCTAGAGTCCCTAGAGCACCTGTAACATGTGGTGTGTTTTGTGACAGAAAACCCTTATCCCAGTCATTCAGGGGAGAACCATTTTTATCCTGTAAAGGCATCTTTATCCTGTAAAGGATAAAGCTCTTCCGATGCTTTCAAGCCCGATAAGCTGTCAGGATAGAAACTCAATTCTTTAATGAGTTCTTCAGTGACTAATCCAATAGCTTCATGACTGGGACTCGCTGGTGGTACCATGACAGGACTAGGATATTCATTGTAAATACTCACTAGGACTGCAAGAGATCTCATAATGCATTTGTTCAAAGAAGAGTGCATTTAGCTATAGGAGGAAAAACAAACAAACTCATTACCTCTATGGACCCTGGATCTACTTTGACAATTTCTCCTGTGCTGTTGTCATTGCTAAGATTTGGTGGGCTGTGTGAAGGTAGCCTTCTCTCTTCCTTTAAGGCATGCTCCAAAAGTTTCTTATTCAAGATCCTGGCAGCATTTTCTGTAAGTGTGTACCCTGGAGGAGCAGATAAGTCCTGCCTGATACTTGTCACCTCAGTCCCTTCTTCCTTTTGTGTCTCTGTCCCCAACCGGAGAGGACTGGGTGATCTGCCACGGGCATTTGTACATGGCTCCTGCACTGGGCCCAGTTCCGGTCTGGGTTCTGCTGACCTGGACCGGCTGCTAGACCTGGGGCATTTTTGGAAGGTCTCATGAAAGATGGGGCTATGGTCAATAATGTTGAACAGACTGGAGAGGCCATCGTTGATAGTGGTGTGGACAGGACTCTCCCTTGTAGTGGTTGATCTAGCCCAAGCGGACTCACTGAATCCTTTCTGAGGTGTGCCAGGCAAAGTCCGGTTATTTGGCTGGTCTGATTTGGGAAGGATTTTTCTTTGCAACTTTGGAGAGCCATATTTGGGGGAGCAGCATGTGCGTTCAAACTTAGCCTGGACCTTTTCAATGACGGGGGTCACTTGCCTGCTTCTTAGGCTTCTGGATGGTGAAGAGACAGGCGTGGACCCCCCCTTTGGTGTCAGACACTTGTGTGGACTGCTGGTGATACTGCGCAGGGTTTCTGTCTGCAAGCCAACACTGATCGTCTGGGTAGTCTGTGTCCCTGTCGTTCTCATACCATTGGTTTGACACGCGGTGTCCTTAAACTGAGGCTCTGTTGAATTAGAGTTAGAGCGTATTGCGTTTCGGACAGAGAAAGCGACCTCCTTCATATCATCACTCATGTTTTTGGACATCTCCAAGCTGTGCAAGGGTGAGGCAAAGCCCACAGTAGTGCAAATAGGACGTTCAATGGGATGAAGACCACTCTCCAGAAAATCCTTATGATGTTTGGCCAGGTCACAAGACCATCTTCCAAACATATCCGAGGAAGCACCTTTTGTCTCAGCAACATTCCCCATAGCTTTGGTCACAGAAAACAGGAAGTCCGGCTCAACCTGGTTTTTCCCTTCGCTGCCAGCTATCACCGAGTTATCAAACCTACGGACAACTGGTGGGCTGTGAAACACCCGAACTCCCATTTTTTCAGTTACACCGTGACTCCTCGTTGGCTGCTTCTGGCAGTGCTCCGGGCTGGTCATGGTGTTAGTTGTCATAGTGACACTGGTGGTGAGGTACCATGATGATGCCTGGAAGGGATCTGAAGCAGGATCATTCCCAGATTTCCCAATTTCTGTCCTTTCTGCCCAGCCTTCTGCAGGCTTCTCGGTGGCCCCACCATGGTTCCTCGTGTTACTGTAATCCCAGTTTTTGTTGAACTCCTCGATGTATTTCAGATCATCAGGCGACAGGGGAGGGGTTATGTCATCTTTGCTGCTGGATGAAGGCAAGTTTTTTTCTGGTAGAAATGGAGAAATATCCATGAGGCGCTGAAATTCTGACATGGAAGAAACGGACATCGCCCTGGAGAGGGGAACACGAGAGAGTCACTCACAGGCTTGGAAACTCTCACAGAGCAACTTATTTTCAGCAGCAAACTCAGGAAACCCGACTTTCACTATCTGCTTATATATAAAACCACTGAAGCCCTCTCCTTCATTAAAGTTCCCTTTTATTATCTTTAAAATAGCTGTGCATTCCTGATGTGTCATTAAAAGTACCAAATGGTTTATTAATGGCTCTTAATCTACTGCTGTCTCATGGATTACTGCTTGCAAAATATCTGAAATATGGAGCAGTAGGATGCATTTCAGAAATATACTATTCACAGAAAATGAGTGTTTACGACAAATACAAGGCACACTTTTCAAAGCAAGCATGGAGTACTTCTGACTTGCTGGGAAATGGGCAAGTCCACCCCCACTCCTGAGATTGCCCAGGCTGCACAGCTGGTGCACAGCGATGGGGAACATCCAGACTAGATGCTGTAACATTGAACCAGCTTGGTGAGTTGAGCTCGTGCTAAGATTCAACCGAAGGGAATTGCTATGTGATAATGCTGGATTCTTGGCTTTCCTGCATTTTGCTAGTTTGTACAAATCACAAGTGTTCAGCTGAGTTGTCCTACTGGTTTGTTTTAAGAAAAAGTCAAACAAGAAGCTTTCTGAATGGGACTACTTAAAAATGCAAATGAGTATAGTTATCAGAGTCAGCTCAATGAGGTAACTCAAGCTTGGTGACGATTCAGCAAGCAGTGAGTTTTAGATATCAGTGGTCCGGAGGATACAGTAAAATCACACTGTGAATTTTTAATCAAAAGCACTAGTTGCAGTTAGGGTACACCTACGTGAGGGAGTTAGGTGAGATCAGGAGTGCAGTTTTGAAGTGGATCTCCTATTCATATGCTCTGGTTTGCATCAGGGGGCAATCTCAGAAAGCATTGGCTGGGTTCCTTTGGGATGAAAGTGAGCTGGAAGATGCTCTCCAGAAGCACAACTGATGCACTCTAGGGCTAGGTGGGTATTCAACCCATGGGATCAGACCAGAACTAGTCCAAAGCAAAATATCCTTGACATGCAGGGGCACGTCAGGTCCTCAGCACTAATTGTTTTCCTCTGTATAACCATGTCTACAGTCCGCACTACTTGCTAAGGCAGGCGTAGCCTTCAATGTAAGCTGCAGCTTCATGCGCTTCCATTCAGTTTGATCTTTGTGCACCACAGCTGAACGTGGCCTAAGTTAATCAGAGTAGAACAGAAACACACTGAGACAGATTAATCCCTGGGTAAATCCATTAATCTGGCTTGCTTAGGAGGCAGAATGGCTATGCCCCAGGTCTGTGGTTTGGGTGCCAGAGACCTATAGCTCTGGCAGCTGAATATTTGCTGGGTTTTTCCCTGTAAATTTTACTCACCTTTGAAGATTTCCTTTGTGTGTTTCTTCCTCCTGAATTAAAACAGAAACAAACAGCATAAATTATTTCTGAACCTGTTGGTGGCATTAGCTTGCGGGCATTTTGTCATTCACTTCCTGTTAGTTGCACCAGGTATGTTTGTCTCTAAAAAGTGGCTGATTTTCTCTCTGATAAGGAATATTAACTTGACAGTGGGAATATTCTTCCCTTTCTACATAGACGGCAGAATGGGCAATCCCATCAGGACAACAGAATGCACAGGGAAAGCCTGAATGCCAAATCTGAATAACCTTGAACTTTTATAGTCCTGCACAATCACAAATAGAAGTAAGCTGTAAATGGCTTTTTTCCATGTCTACAATATATTGGTTTGGACTATGTATTTGTGAGTGAATTTGTTCTGTGGAGGCAATCTGCTTTATACCAGAGACCTAGCTGTGCTGAAATAAGGGATAAACTGGGGTCCTCTGACATAAGATTTCATTAGATGTTCTCCAGAAACCAACAAATGGCACCAGTTGAAACTCATTAAGCTAGCTATGTTGAATGTGTGGGAAGACTATTACTTGTTTCATAAGGGGAATACCTACAGCTTGCTAACGGCATTAAGATGTTTTTATGGCAATTATTTCCCTGTGACAATTCCCATAATGAATTGGGTTTTTTAAGAGATACTTCTGAGGCAATTGCTCTACAGTTATTATTTTAACTGTTTGCTTAGATTTCTAATAAACTATAGGCAATACAAAATATGATCAGGAAAAAAAGAGTATTATTACTTTTTATTCAACCTCAAGAAATCAAGATCATTACCAACACAGAAGTGTATTTCAAATTGTGACTATTCAAAAAGAGCACCGCTTAACTCAGCAAACACCTTTCTGGTATTTATCCAGAGTCAGGGGGAAAAAATGGGAGCAAACTGATCCTCCTTGCATTCACTCTGGTGTAAGTCTGGAATAATCTTGGAGGAGTTACTGCAGAGAAAATCTGATCTAACAGAATGGAGTATCAGGCTGAAGACTGGATTGACTTCTACTGCAGTTAGTACCACAGAGAAAATACAGTGGAGAGGAAGTCAGCAGGCTGCAGTTGCCTCTGTGCATCCTCATTTAAGCTATTCATTAAACTCCAATCAGCCTCACTTGAGCAAACCTCTGAGGGGAAATGACTTTGCTCAAGTTTCTCTAAAGCATGTTTTGAAGGAAAGAAGCTATGCAAATATCACCTCCAAGGACCAAATTTTGCTGCCAACACTTTTGTTAATGGTGATAATATATGGAAAACAGAAAAGGGAAGAGAGATCTCCCTTCTTAAATATCACACTGAATTTGAAGGAAAGAAAACAGCAATCAAAATTAAACACAAAACAGATCCCTGAAACTGGTACCAATATTCTTCACTGAGCATTTCGACATGTACGAAATAAAAGCTAAGAAATAATAAATATGGGATCCCACACTGCCATCCATACATTTATGGCACTGAGGGAGGAAAATCTAACTGGAACATACATGTACCTACAGCTACTTAAAGTGTGAGAAGAGTGGTCACATTTCTTGCCTCTTTTAATATTTTTTTCTCTTCTTCCTCTCAAGGAACTTGATTTGCCAATCCTTTAGCTGAGTAACAATGTTATACGTCTCAAAGAAATGCTTGGGACAAATTTTCACAGGCATACACATCCAAGTCAAGGCACACCAGTGAATCTGGTCCTGCAAGGAGCTTGAGATTTGACCTGTTGACAAACTCTTTTCCAGAGTGGTCAAATTTTCAAGCCAGAGTGCACAGATACATCTTTGGCTGGCAAGCTTCTACTTCCCAATTTGCTCAACCAGTATTTACGTGCTCAGAGCACAAGCTGAATGTCTAACCCATGTGCACAAATCTGAATTTTCAGGCAAGAAGGAAGTTCTCAGAACTTGCATCAAGCAACTTGCTGCCTGCTTGGTAATTTTATCTTCTGGCAGTCTCCAAATGCTTCTTGTTCTGTAACAGCCACTAACATCCAAGGAACAATAGAAAATAAAGGAGATGATATTAGCATTTTGAAGTTGTAATGTGTTTTTAATTTCACAGGAACTATTAAAGTGTATAGTTGTGGTTAGTGTGAACATTCTCAATGCCACTAATATCATATGCCAGTTCACAGGCTACTTTGTACTAGCATGTGGGGATGGGGATCCCGGGTTTCATTCAGCAACAATATAAAGAAAACTGAAAACCTGGAACTTGTGAAAGTAAGCCTGTGGTGGTGCTGATTTTAGCAGGACAGAGACTACATTCACTATGGCCCAATGGCATCTCTTAGGATTCTGTTTTACATCTTTATAGCTTTATGGTGTGATCTCAGGGTAGATACTTTGCTGACGAAGAATAACTTTATTTTTCTAACATCTCATCTCACTTACTCATGCTAATCTATTTAGAAGACAACCACAATGGAACAACCAGAAGTGCCTCTCTACAGCACTTACTGATTTGCTAACAAAATATAGCCCATGTTTCTTCATATATATGTATCTACTTACAACTGAAAGAGATTTAAGACCTTCTAAACCAGTATGTTGCGTCAAATACAGTTATCATACATAATACGAATGGCCACAAGGTGAAGTAATCTTTGGGATCTTTAGGCCAGCTCCCAGTTTCTCAGGTGACTGACACTGGTCTAATCAGCTCATAACAAGGAACAAAATCTTGTCCATACAAAATTCACTACTGGGTAACTCTAAGCAGTGCCTGTGACACAATACCTCACTTCCTACAGCAGGGATGCTGTACATATTCTGACATAAGAGACAACACGCTGGCTTGATAAAAGGTAGAAGAGCACATACTTCCGTTAGTCCAGTCAAGAATTTCTCCCGCTCCAGCTGCCGAGACCGATGCTCATCAGATTCGTCGGGGGAATCAAGAGACAGCGACTCCAGAAAGAGGTTTTCTGTGGCACTGCACCGATCGCTCTCCTTCAGCTTAGACAGTGACCGATCATCAAACTGAATGGCATCTGAATCAGAGTAGGATCTTGACCCCATCGGACGAGGCATATGAAGGTTCCCCTGGGTCGTAAATGGATGAAGGTTACTCTCCTTCTGGTCACACAGAAAACCACCTCCTCTTCGTGGGCTCACTTCTTTCTGAAGCTGGAAATGAGGTAAATTAAAAGGAACAGCAATTACTTATGTAGTGTATGGCATTCTGCAGAACTCATCCTACCCCAGGAACAAGGCACCTGTGCCCTGGGAAGGCACCATGAGATCACCACCTGGCTCCAGGGATGCTGGCTTTGCTGTACTGGTCCTTCTGCAAAGGGAGATGGCAGTAGGACTTTGATGCTATTACTCACGGGATTTTGAGTGATTAAATGTGTATATGTATAGTTTTGCTTGTTTACAGATTTATCTATACGTATATCTATACGTATTGCCAGTCAGAGAGGGACCTGGGGGTGTTGATTGACAGCTGGCTGAACATGAGCCAGCAGTGTGCCCAGGTGGCCAAGAAGGCCAACGGTATCCTGGCTTGTATCAGAAATAGCGTGGCCAGCAGGGACAGGGAAGTGATCCTGCCCCTGTACTCGGCACTGGTGAGGCCGCACCTCGATTACTGTGTTCAGTTTTGGGCCCCTCACTACAAAAAGGACATTGAATTACTCGAGCGTGTCCAGAGAAGGGCAACGAAGCTGGTGAAGGGTCTGGAGCACATGTCGTACGAGGAGCGGCTGAGGGAACTGGGGTTGTTTAGTCTGGAGAAGAGGAGGCTGAGGGGAGACCTCATCGCCCTCTACAGCTACCTGAAAGGAGGTTGCAGAGAGCTGGGGATGAGTCTCTTTAACCAAGTAATAAGCGATAGGACAAGAGGGAATGGCCTCAAATTGCACCAGGGAAGGCTTAGACTGGATATTAGGAAGCATTTCTTTACAGAACGGGTTGTTAGGCGTTGGAATGGGCTGCCCAGGGAGGTGGTGGATTCCCCATCCCTGGAGGTGTTTAAGAGTAGGGTCGACACAGCACTGAGGGATATGGTGTAGTTGAGAACTGTCAGTGTTAGGTTAATGGTTGGACTGGATGATCTTCAAGGTCTTTTCCAACCTAGACGATTCTGTGATTCTGTGATATACACACTGTGTGTATATATACACAAAAAAATGCATTTGTCTGTAATCTGATTTTTAAGGAAACAAAACAACACTGACTGTTATTTAAAATAGGATATGAGATCCTAAAGCAATACAAGTAGAAGCTTAAGAAAGGGTGAATGACTTGAGAGTCTCATTGAAACAAATACATTCTTCTTCTGGTCAGCAATACAAAGGTTGCACTTTAGTGTACATCACTTGTTTCCAGAGGTGGAAAATTCCGCTTAACAAAAGACAAAAGCTTCTGTTTTATAGATGGTCTAGCCCTAATGCATGGCTAGAAAGTTGACTATTTGTACAGAACAGCATTGTCAAGGGGATGAATTAGGCATTGAAAGCATGTTTGAAGAAAATACATGTTTATAGAAGAGCCATGAAAGCTATTAACTACACTTTGCAAAAGCTGGGTGAAGAGAGGGTGAACCACTAGTGAAATTGCCAATCTTAAAATTAGATTATGTGATCAACTTCTCTTTTAGTTGTAAATACAACAGGATAGATGAAGTAAGTGATAGTTTCAAACATGATGAATGACAGCAGGAATCTGGTAAGTAACTCATGTTTTGCTAGAGCAGTGTGCTAAGATTAATGCCAATAACCTGGAAATGCAAGTTAACTCCCTAGGACCCTGGAGACTGAGGACCTACAAAACATATTATTTTAATCTTGTTGCATGTGTTTGGAAAAATAAACAGACATTGTATTGCCTAATGCAGATCAAAACATTTTAGGCCCAAATGATTAAATTTGCACTTGGGTGAAGTCAGTGAGATTTTTGCTTGATTCAGGTCTACAAAAAGGGGAATGCATCTTCAGTGTTTTGCTCATGATATACAAAATCTGAAACAGTTTTATTAAAAGAAGCTAATTTAAGGTATTATATAAAGGTAGGGGCTGGAAGGTATATCTCAAGAGATCCTGGTGTCCATTCCCCAGCAGATGGGCAAGACCCAAAACAAGGAGAAATGGTATTCACATGTTTTCTGTATACACAGTTATAATGGCAAGCCCTTCCACATTTTCAGAGATCCTATAAAGGATAATGATCTGGGAACCTTTAAGAGAAAACAGTACAGATACTGGCTCACTCTCTGAATCTTGGACAGCTGACAGGAGAATTAAAGTGAGAAGTACTGGCCTAACTTTTCAGGTGACTAATGATTTTGAGTCCTGAGGTGTTTATACCTTTAAACACACAACTTTTCATACAGTGATTTTGTGGATTTTAATATTTGCCAGTGTGTTCTGTGTACAATTAGTTTTAGAAGCACAGTGGAGGGAGATTCTCTAAGGGAAAACAAAGTGACAGTGTACTTAAAAAAACCACAACTTTGAGCTCTGAAAAAAGTAGGTCATCATGTTTTTTATATCCGAGCAGTATTCCCATAACCATCCAGAGTAAAGTATTTTATATATTTTATACATTGGTGTGAGCTTCCCCCTTATCATACATGTATTATTCAGGAGCTGTGTGAAAGCAGACAGGCATAAAGCATTAGTATTAAATTTGGCACACATGTTTCTGCTATCTCTTAGACTCTGTTTTTCAAAAATATCCACTGGTGTAGTCTCCTCATCCTCTACGTATCTCCATACATGGAATACACACAGAACCCTGGGGAGAAAGACTTCAGAGATATATTAATTGTTTCCATATAAAGCAGGGCATGACTGCAATCTGAGAGGACATTCAACTAAAAGCCTGCAAATATTTGGAAGCTTCCTGTCACACAGGGAAATGTTTGATTATAAGCAAAGATGGAGTTATGAAGTTTTGCAGGCAGGTAGTCAAGATTTCAAATGCTATTTCTGATCATCCAGTTGTCTGAAATTATCTTGATGATATAATATTTTTTATTTCCCTTATCTATTGCTAATGCTGTGTACAACTGTGTCATACAGTAAATATGTAGTTGAAACCTAGACGTTTAAGAATAGTAACAAAAGAAATCAGCTCCAGGACTAGTTAAGAGCTATATTGTAGGCTCTCTCAAGACAACACTGAGAGGTTATGTCAGGTTTAAAGAGAATTAAAGGCTAGGTAACATTAATAGGGACTTCTCTGTTGCTTCCTTCAATGTGCCCCATTCCCAGGGAATAGAAAAAGCAGTCTTTAACCAGCTTAAGTCCCTCAAGCTATTGAGGATACACTGAAGAGATAATATTAAAAAATACAGTTCATAGGGACAGCAGCATAAACATCCAAAGAGGTACCCATGACCCTCTGAAGAAAAGTTTGTGTCCACATCCTTAGTGGACACAATATTGGGAAATTTTCTGTGGGTTATTTAATTTCCATCATGCATGAAGAATCCACAGGAGGCAGTTTGACCACTGAAACTCAACAGTTAGAAACAAGCCCAGTCAAGCCATGGAGAACTTGGCATCTTCTGCACTGAACCCTGGAAACCAGGTAATTTGGATGAAGAGCTCTGCTACAAGCCTTCCTAGCTCATAGGCATTGGTTGTTTTATCTTAGGAGATGTACTAGTGGGCTGAATTATAAGGGCTAGCTCAACAAGCTGCATGAAGTATACATAAAAACGCTCAGATAAATGGGAGATTAAAAAATCCAGAATGCAATGTATTGATATTTTTAAATTTAGAAGCTCAAAAAAAATTCCAGAATATAATTTATTTACATTTTTAAATTTAGAAGCTCAAAAATCACCTTTTTTTGTCTGTAAAACCTTCATATTGGTCACTGCCCACTCAGACCTACACTTTTAGCAGTGATTTTAGAAATATTCATAGAGTACAGGATTTTCCAAAATGTTTCTCTGTGGGTTTAACAGCCATAGCTTAAACTGAGGTTTAGTCTTGCACTCATAATATTTACAGCCTGGTATCTTTTCTTCAGCTTCTTGTTGCGGCTCAGGCATGGGAACATGAGACACAGATAACGAACCCTTTTCAAAAACTGGTCATGAAGTTACGCCAGGCTTTCATCAACTTAACCTGTGAAGCTACTTCGTGCTTCATTCAAGCACAGTGCTCCCTAGAGAGCATGCACAAATCTGGTGCTGTTCCATTTCTGATGTCCTAAGGACAGAAGGTATTCAGTTAATTGAGGACCCACAATTTCAGTTGTTTTTCTTACTTTTCCTGGAATGCATGACTCAGAGCTGAACAATGTTCAGTCAAAAACTGTGTATTAACTCTCCCTCGTTAAACTCTTTAAATTTTGTGTGGGTTCCAGCCAGATAATAAATTCATTAGGTATAATTTGTCTCTAATACTAAGCAGATGAAAGTACAGATAGGCAGAAAAAACAAGGGCACAGGTATGCAGTTATCAGATTTGCAAATGATAGCAGAGGTGTGCACATAATTCATGGGATAAGGTCAGAAGTGTCTTCTGAATATCTAGCATTGATAGCTGTTTCTTTGTTATCAGTCAGGGCTCTTCATGTTAACACCTGGGTTCCTTTCCTAGAGAAAAAGATTTCAGCTGAGGTGAAATAGTCACAGCATCTGCATCTTTGGTGGCTAACTCACAGATGTACAGACTTTTTTGGCAGGAAGCTGTATATCAAACCTTGAATAACCCTGCATGTGGGATTAAGTGTTTTAGCACAAAGAGATGCACAAAAGCTTTCAAACAGAATGAATCGATGTGACCATGCCTGTCTGGGGTAATTGAAATGAGGCAGGAAATGGCCTTTAACCTGGAGTTGATTTCTCATAAGAGGTCTTTTATAGGGATTACGAGCATTTTCCTTTCACTCCCTTGTGTACGTAAATTGTTTTGTAGCATGAGAAACACTGATGTAGCCAAGGAACCAAAATTGTTCCCGGGCTGCTTCTTAATACAGTCTTGACCTTGGCCTGAGTGTAGTAATGGTGCAATGCCTCATGCTTGCAGCCAGCCATTGCTTACCCCAAGATAACTCCTTACCTGCTCTATCCGCCTGAGCAGCTCCTTCTTTTGACGTTCCCATTCTCGTCGGTCTCTATCAAGCCTGTCCAGGAGCTCCACCTTTTCCCGGTTCCAGTTCTTCTCACTGTGCTGGATTTGCCAGCGGAGGTCCATCACCACACCGTGACTCTCAGCCAGAAGCTTTTTGTGCTCTTCTCTTTCCCTTTTAAAAGCTCCCTTTGCATCAGAAGTGAGGCCTGTTTCTCCTGAGATGTTCTCACTCTTCCCTTCCAGCTGGCATTAGAGTAAAACATTAGTAGGACATTAAACTTGCTGTGGTAAAAACCTATGTCTGACAATGAATTGAGTTCAAGACCTAACTCCACAAAGCTAATGGCAAAATTATGGCAATTCTTAGATATCAGGATCTCAATAAATGATCAAATATGTTCAACATGGGAAAAGGTTTTTAAAAAAAAAGTGAAAACCATAGTGAATAATTTCTCAAGCTCTACCAGCTTATGCTATTAAGGCATCAGTTATGATCTTTCTGATGGGAGTGTGGGTACGTGAAACATGGAGATAAACTCCAACCTCATTATCATCTCTGAGACGATTGCCAGGACAACATCCTCAGCCACTGCTCTGCTTTTGTGCTGTCACCCAGTGCACCCAAAACCTAAAGAGAGTGCATTCACCTTCTGAAGAGACTTTTCCCAGAACAACCCTCAGCAATGGTCTTACCATACAGCTCCTCACACCTTCCAACAAAAGAGGGTGTTAGTAGAAAGAGATGTACCAAGATGATCCCCCCATCTCTGCAGGTTCTGGTGTCTGAACTGATTTCTAGGGCAGTTAGCTGATGTTACCTTCCCTCCCTTCTCCACTTCATGTTCAGGGGTCAGCTCAATCAGATCAGAAGAGCTGGCCCAAGGTTCATAGGAAAATGAGGCTTGATGGGGTGTCAGGAGGTCTCTAGTCCAACCCCCTGCTTCCAGCAGGGTTGGCTCTGAGATCAGATCAGGTTGTGTAGGACTTTGTTCAGTTTGATCCTGACAAACCTTCACGGACAGGGATTGTGCAACCTCTCCAGACAATCTGGGCCACTGCTGGACTGTTGTAAGAGTGAAAGAAGTGCTCAATGGTTTTGTGTGAGTGAAGAATTTATCCCTGAAGCCTGACCTTTTGTTGACAACTCAGATGTGTGAGTGACTCAGAATGGGATACATCTCCATCCCCTGGCTCTGCAGGTGAACTGAAGTGAAAAGCGGCAAAAACTCATTTCCGCCTTTGAAACTAAAGTTGTCATCAAAAAGGAGAGGCAGCAGGTCTGCTGGGAAACATGCTCCTTTAGCAAGAGAGAAGGACAACACTTTCACCTTGCCCTGTGTGGAAAATAAGCCCAAACTTTCTGAGCAAAGGGAAGTTCAGACTGGATTCAGGAGTGAAGCTTACTAGTCTCTGGAACAGCTGCCCCAAATAAGTGGCCAAGAGTTCCTTGCTTGAGTCATTTAAAATTGTACTGAGCTACAGAGAACATCCTGTTACAGCCACTTGCATTGACAGGGAAATCTTAAAACACCTGCATCCTCTACCACAAATTTCCAAAGTTCAGTTGTTTTCAAATGACCAACCAACCAGCTGACCAAACAACCAAGAAAATCAATTATAAAAAAGTGGCATCCTACATTAACAAAGTTGACATGACACTATCCTATTTGTGCAGTGTAGATTTGTGGGACCTGCAGCGATGTGTGAGAGGCTGTCTTGCACACAACTGCATGGCTTGGTGATGGACCAGAGGTGCTGTGTGGCAGAAATGCAGAACATCCCAGGAGAGACACCTCTCAGCTGCGGATCCATGATGGGAGACTGGGCAGCACGGCTCCTCAAGAAGCCAGAAAAGCTTTGCTGCCTTCCTACCCACTACCCCAGTATGTTGACTGCCCACATGTTAGTTCAGCAATATGTAAAAATACCACTGCTAGTTTCCAAACTCACCGCTAACTTCAGGTAGTAGCCTCTTGCCCCTTACTACATCTTTCCTCTGTCCACTCACAAGTTCCCACCAGTTTCACAGTGTTGCAGGAGTCAAAGTTGGTGCTGCAGCCAGGGTCAGCAATGTTGACACTCATTCTCTTCGGTTTGTTTACTTTAATTTTATTATTTTGTGCCTCTTGCATCGGGTTGCTCTTGCAAGTTCCTGCTGGGTTTGCTAAGTAGCTGTGACAGTAAATAGTCATGAATTTCAGGACTGTCACTGCAGAGCTGAGATCAGCCCAAATAATAAGGGACTAATTAAGTAACATCTATATCGTTTTCTTACACCTAAGCCTGACAGAGGGCTATTTAGGGCTTGTTCTTTGTGATATATGTAAGTCATCTTTTAAGGGCCTTTGATGTCCCCTCAGACTTCTCATCTTGCAATAGGAGCTCTTAGGGGAGGTTGCTGGAGCGTCTGGTGTAAATCCAACTAGGCTGGAGTGCAAACTCAACATTACAACTCTGCTGCTTCCTGGGGAATAACGCCACATGCAGCAGTAGCTATGACTAGCATGCGAAGTTGTGAAGACACACCAATGCCTGTGATAAATTCCTTAGCTGGTAAGAACCATAAAAATGCTAAAAGCAACCTATAAAGTAAACAAATCCTCAGTTGCAATAAATACAGGTTGTATGATTATCCTATAAAAAAAATTCCTTCCATTTTTTTGAATCTCAATAAAATAGCACAATGTTGAACCTCACTCATTCTCTCTCTCTTCTTACGCCACTGAGTTCTTCACCACCACTGGGCAAGTTCTCAGCCTTTCAGACAGCAAACAAGACAGGCGGTGGTGCCTGTAATGAGCAGGAAAGCTGAGACAGCAGTAAGGAGTAAGAACATGCTCCAGAAGAGCGATATCCTAATAATGTATGGCTGCTGTTAGTGTGTCATGCCCAAGCTGCCAAAATGCAGTAAGTCATCCTGTGCCAGACCACGGGCTCACCCAGACCAGAGCCCTGGCTCTTGCCCCATTTGAGAAGAATACAGGAAATCTGTAAGTATAAAGATGAGTTCAAAACCAATGCAAGTATACAGTGGTACACCTTCAGAATAATTTCCTGGTGTTCAATGATTTGGGACCTAAAGCCTTCTCCAGTCAGAGGTGGTGTCTTTAGACTCAGAAGACAGTTCTTGGTGCCTATGGAAGGCAGAATAATGCTCCTGGCAAGGAGAGAGTCCTTCTGCCTCTGTTTTGACAAAACAGCTCAAATCACGGAGGAAAGGTCCTTTGGTGGCTCCTTAGCATGAAAGTCTAGATGTGACTTTCCTAAACCTTAGCTAACTGCTAAGGGCAGCCAGATGCCTCTCCATGTGCACCACAGTTTATATTCCCTCTGGGCATCCAGAAGTTGGACCATTTGTCAGAGTCCTCCTGAGGGTCCATTTCCTCACATGCAAGTTCTCAAAGCATACAGAGGGTTTGGCCCCTTATACTAACTCCCTCCTTCTTCCAAACATTTCTTAGTTCCCAGTTCCTAGACTACTGGGATTTTTCACTTGCCCAGATGGAGGCTGAGAATTACTGGGACTCGTTATTGACTCAGCATTATCACAATCCCATACTTGGGAGCAATCTCATTATTTCTTATCTTAAAAGCAATGCCTAAGGATCCTTCTGCCAAATAAGATGTACAAGCATTTCTGACAGCCAAGACTTTTATTTTTAATGATATATTCAGTGCTAAAGCTCCAAAGCAGCAGGCAATAGTACACTGCCACCTCTGATATACAGTGCTTTTGTTTCAAAAGAGTTTTCTTTCTTTTTTTTTTCTTTCTTTCCTATAGAGTGTTGAAGCATCAAAATGCAAAACCATTGCCAGTAACTATTAATTAGGAGTTGACTCTCTTGAGGAAAATGCTCTTGTTAGTTGACCTACTGCTTCACAAAAGAAGTGGAAAACAGCAGCAGTGAAGACAACAGTGGAGACTAGAAAGGCCTTGATTCTCTGTGGGCTTGTCAGGGGGTTGGCAGCTCTATATGAAACCTATGGTGGGAGCGCTGTACAGCCCTCTGCTTCATCACTACCGATCAAAACAACAAAATGACATCATGAGAGGTCCTGCTACCCACACCAACCTGACAGTCTTGGCTACTCAGTTACAGCTGTTGTTGTGCCACATATTGGGCACAGAATAGCAAAGGATGTTAACATGACTATATGTAATGCTGATATTTTACATGTTCAATAGCTCCTCCCATTTTGGTCCTGATATTGAACCTATAGTGAAAACACCCCATGTTTTGAATCTTTAACATTAGTTTGAGTTAAATTTATGTTTATATTATTTCTATTTCAGGCTTATTGTATTATTATTTTTATATATGGTTTTTGAATTGCCTCCTTGTAACTGTGAGCACATATACCAGACTTCAGTGGGACACCTACATTGTTTGCCCTAGCCTAACAGACATTCTAATGATCGATGTGCTATCTTTTTGCTATGCATTAGGGACCTGTTTTTACTGTGAAATAGAAACGTTGTGGGGAACTGGCTAAGGAAGACAGTCTTAAATATTGACCAGTTTCATTCTTTTCATTTGCTTGAAAAAATGTGAAAAGCAACACCCATGGCTCGGTAATTACCATATGTTATATATTATTACCACCAGTGGAGTGGTGGAGGTAGCAAAGAGCCTGATAAAGTTCCCAGAAGGAAGGGTGCAAACCTTTCTTCACCCTGGGCAGGAGTGGCAGCACCATCCTGGTGCCAAACACCAGCTAAAGCGGCAGCCTGGGAGTTTATTGCCCATGCAAGGGCAAAGCATGCAAACTCTAAATTGGCAGTTCGTTGTCAGACCAACTTTCTCTAAGTTTTGTTCTTTGTTGTCATCTCTAGTTTAAGGAAAATCTGTCGCTCAGGTTTTGTTTTGGGAGGAGCAAAAATGGAAATTGATTTTGTTTCCTTTTTCAGGTGATCTGTTGTCTGAAAATGTGTGTGCTCTAAGAAGCAGCTGAACTGAGAATCTGAATCTGTTGAGAGAAAACTCTGCTAAGATGAAAGCTTCCTCCTGCATTCTCGGAAAGCAGCCTACAGTACCTGGGCAGGAAAAGCAGTGCCTAGCATCTCAGCTCTGTATGTCAGAGTCTCCAACATTCAGTAAACCCCCCTAAATGTACCACCCTCCCAGCAGGGAATATTTTTATTATATTTGTCTTCTGCAGAGAAGCTCTGCAATTACAAATCTTTTCTCAAGACCTGAACGTACTAATTCTCTCACCCCTGCCCTCTTCAATGTGGAAAATTAGAGCTTTTATGCCATTAGATTTGGAAATGAATCCTTGTGGGTTTTTTGCTGATTTTTTTTCATATTGCTTCAGAAACAGTGCATCTTCTGTGAACAACCATACATGACACTGAAGCACCTGGCACCAGATTTTATATACATAGTTCTAACAGTATCCCATAGCGGGTAGCTAGAACTCTCTCTTCAATGATCAGTAGCTTTGAATAGCTGGTATTAAATCACTCTTTTCTCTCCTATGCATCAAATACCACAGTTGTTATGTGCCAAGGCACAGTGACGAGTTAATTGTGAGCACGCCAACATCAAGACATTTTTCCCTCCTATAAATTTCAGTAAATACAGACACCCGCACGTCTCATTACTGCAGCTGATCCACTACCAGTCAACTCTTTGGAGAAAATACAACAAGAAGAGCTTCGGTTCCTTTGTCCTCACTTACTTTACACAGTACCTACTACATAAGCATTTGTACTGGACAACTGGAATCCAAGAGGCAACTCAAGAGGCAAAGCTTTGCTCAGGCTTCAGGAGGGCTTTCAGGCACCAGGGTAAAATGAATAAATATAGTCCCTTTCCTGGCTGTCATAGATTTCCCATTTCATTAAGCACCTCGGACATTCTTTACCGGTGTTGGATGTGGGGGACATTACCTGTTTGAGGTGACACTTCAGCTCAGTCATTTCGACCTCCCAGGCTGCCTTGTGCAGGGCATACTGCTGCTGGAGACCCTGGCGCTCACGCTCCTCGTCCCGCAGCTCCGAGCGGAACTCATCCAGCAAACCCTTCAGAGCATTCAGCAGCTTCCGATTCTCGCTTGCCTGCCGCAACAAAGCAAACAAAATGCTGTCATTGGATGGCTTTAGTCTCCAGTTTCATTTTTAGGGGGAAAAAGGCCTGCATGTCCACTGCATGGAAGAGAAAGTGCCTGAGCTAACTTTTGCATGAGAAAACTAAGAACAGCAATGCCTTCTCTGTCTACAGGCTGCCCAGGGAAGTGGTTGAGTCACCATCGCTGAAGGTATTTAAAAGACATGTAGATGTGCTTAGGGACATGGCTTAGTGGTGGACTTGGCAGTGTTAGGTTTACGGTCGGACTCAAGGATCTTTTCCAAACTAAATTGATTCTATGATTCTGCAATTCTATTATTCTACTTCTTGTTAGCCCTAGTCCTGAAGCACCCATGAAAAACAAAGATACTTAAGTCACCCTGAAAAAAGCACTAAGCATCTTTCTGGATTGAGGACATCTGTAATAACTTCTTCCTCAATACCATAAACCAAAGCTAGTAGCTGGATGCCTCATACATACAGTCATTGCTCAGCATCAAACCTCAAATATTTGTAAACTACATATAAAGAAAAGGGATTAATTTTCAATGTTTTCGTATTATCAGATAACATTACATTGGAAAAAAATGTGAGGTTTGGAGATAAGTATCTCTGCTAAGGTGTTCCACTAGTCTGTACTTCACATTTCTGCTCAGCCCCAGGCAGTTGCACACAGGTTAGCTTTACAGCAGCACCCTGTTTGGGACCAAAGGCACGAATGCCATGTAGGCCACTTTCCCTCTTGCAGATGGGATCAAAGAGCAAACCCCCATCCACGTCTTGTTGAGAACGTCATGGTGATACTAAAAATGTTGCCTGTGCTCTTGTGCTAGCCAGGAGCCAAGAGTGGCGTTAAAATTAAAAGTCTAGCCCAGAGCTGACATCTGATCTTGGCAAGTACTGAAAGACAGCATGTATACTTACTCAAATCTCTAATTTTTTTTTCTTAGTTTTGGCATTTACTTTCCACAAATTCTCTGAAGACTTGCAAAAACTGTCATTTTTATGTTAAATATCGAAAATGCTTTTTAAAGACTCATTCTGGATCAGTAAAACAAAGGATATCCCAGCATTTTTTGCAATCATTGAATTAGAAAACAGGAATGTGTAAGTTGATTTATTCATCCAAAATCTAAATCAAATAGTCCCAATGAGCCTCTCAAAGACCAGAAAGTAGCCAGAGATTGTAGCTGACAAGTTATTCTGAACAGAAAATACTTTTAAGAAAATCATACTTGATTAGCAAACACAGCACGAGTAGAAAAATGGGAAAGCTTACTCAACAAATTCAGCATTTAATCACCTGGCTCTCATGAATGCATTAGCTTCCTTGGGAAGGCCTAACTCAAATTAGCTGTCTTGATTCTTGCATGATAGTCTAATTGATTGTATTTTTTATTTATTTTCCCAAGTGAAGGCTTCCTGCATCTCTTATCTAGTGTTTCACAAAGTACCTACATGGGGACTTCTTTGTAGACAAGTCAAGTGTACAGATGTATGCAAAAATCTAAAAAAATTTTCATGTGCTTTTTTCAATGACAATACATATAAAATTTTATGCAGACAACTAAGCTTATACGTTCATCATAAGCATATGTTCATCAGATTTTTGGCATCACTGAACCCACCTCACCCACTTTTGTAATCACTAATCAGACATACCACGGTGCCTTTTTTGTTTAAAAAAACAAACAAATGTGGTCTACTTTTTCCAAGCCATTTGATTCATCAGCAAAAATATGCTAGATGCAAGGAAATGACTGCAGGTGCTCACTGACTGACCTATAATATGTTTGGGCTAATGAAATGTGATGGTGTACAACATGGGGGTTTATAAGAAATGCACCCACAGAAGCAGAATTAATTCCATTAACATTTAATGCCAATTAGCAGTTTTCTACTATACAGCAGCAGTCTCCATCATGCATATAAGATCACCTACTTTTCAATATGTAATGAGATTTTATATTTCCACCATGAATTTGCATTCTTATAACCAATTAAGGCTAAATTCTCCAAGCATCCCAAGCCCCTTGTGTAGTAATCAGAATAAGAGCTCTTTTGAAGATTTGTTCTTAGTGTCACAACAGGAGCTGCTGGGTATTGAGCACATCAAAATCTGGCCTCATCCTCTTTGAAAACCCTGACCCCAATGTCTATGAAGTGCTTTCATTCAAGAGCCATGTTCTGTGTTTTCTAGTATGCCATATAAACCTTTCTCTGGCAAAGTAGTCTAAAGGCTCCATGAGAGAAATGAGGGAGAAGAAAAAGAAAACCAAGTAACACTAAATCAAGGTACATTCCTCATTCCTGTGCATATATTCGATAGCTTTAGAGTCCTGTAAAATTAGGTTTGCAAAGAACGAAGTGATGGACTAGTACAGAGAGGAGCCAAAAGAGCCTCATTGCAGGTTTGTAGCCTACTGGGATGAGGGCATGTCTTATTTCTAGAGGCATTACATCAATGTCGCTGTTATGAGACAAGTACCCCAGGTGCCCCCTGGGCTTGCTGGGATTTTAATTAACTTGCCAATATAAATCCAATTTTGGTTACATACTTTTAAGTCCTGCAGAGAAGTCTCTTTTGCATGACTTTGTATCTACAGTCTGAAGTTGGAGAGGTCTGTGAGATTATTTTTTCTGTTTTGCCAAACTGGAGTGTTTTTGGAGCACAGAAAAAGTACTTTTGAGACAATGTGCTCTGAGATACAACATTTAGATCCAGAACACTTTAGATTTCTGTTGGTAAAACCACCAAACAGCTTCTGCATCATAACAAGGATTGTTATGATCTTCCCCTTCCTCCCAGGGATTTTGTACAGGCAGAAGAAACAGGGCATGGCTGTGAGTCCCTGGACAGTCTCCCATGCAAGGAGTTGGCTCTTTAGTACCTTACCAGTTACCAAAATTTAGAGCATGGAGGAATATGACTTATTCACAACTGATCTAAGACAAGAGAATTACTAATGCAGTTTAAAGTCTTGTTGTATCCACAGCTCAGGATTTATAGGTAAAGGAAACAACAGCTGATAATAAGTAAAAACTTAATGTAGTAAACCTCAATTAAATTCCAGGACTTTGGAGTCTTTACTAAGTTGAGTCAGTCCCAGAGATGAGAGCCTCCAGCTCTAGAAAAGTTTGAGACCAGAGCAGTTGGCTGAAGCGTGGTCTGCTTTTAATCACAATTCTTTTTTCTCTGAAAATTTCACTGAAGAATTTAGCCGCAGTCTGGTATTACAAGCAGTTAAATAGAACAGTCAATTAAAAACACAAGGTCAGAAGCCTAAACAGCAAATGAGAATTGTGCATTTTCTCTGTCTAATCACAAATCTAGGCAAAAGTGAAGCTGGATCTTGGTGCAAATCATTTAAGTATATTTAGGTCTTATTTACTATTCCTTCGAGCTTTTCTCTTAGCTAAGCTTTGAAAACAAACATTGTATGAGCAAAAAAAGATCTAATTGGAGATATTCTTGATCCCCCACCCCCATAACAACATGAGGGTATATTGTTTTTTAATGCTTGGACTACAGATGTCTAAACTCTTCTTACTCCCCTGATCTTACACCATCCAACAGGCATCTCACCCCTTCTACTTGGCTGAACAAAAGCTCTTCCTTTTTCCACAGGCTCCCTGATTTCTTACTACACACACAGAAAGGCTGACTTACAGCAAGCCCTCCTCTACTGTGCCAACAGCCCAACTTGCCTGCTTATCTCCTGCCTGTGACCAGACTTCCTGCTTGGCTCTTGAGCCTTGCCAGTTCCTTGCCCAACCCCTTCTGCTGTGTGCCCCAGCTACCAGCCAAGGGACAATGCCATGAAGAGAAAAATGAATTGGCCCTTCTCAGAGTCCCCATCTACTCTGCCTCTCATCAACTAATGTTTTTTCTCCCCTTTCCCCTCTGCTATGCCTTCAACCCTCCACACGCTGGCCACATAAAAATCCCAGACAATTGAGACATGTACTTTCCACAGAGTTGAGTACCTCAAATCATAATAATATAAAATTAAAGGTTGCTGGTTGAAATTAAGGCCTTGGTGTTTATAATTTTTCTCAAAACAATTCCACTTTCCAGGTAGGGTGAGAAAGTCAGTAGCAAGAGAGCAGGCTGAAAATACCGTTCATTAAATGTTAAAAAATAAATATGGGTTACTTCAAGTTACCGTAAGTCCTTTCTTTCTTCTGACCTAGTTATCTCAGCTACTCCTAGACTATCACAAAATTTCCTTCCTAATGTGAAACAAATGCTGATGCATTTCATCTTGGAGATTGCCAGGCAGAAGCAGTAACTTAGGGCTCTTCTGGCAGGTGCAAACCTTGGAGACTGCCAGCTTCACCACTCACCCCAAATTCCCCATATAAACAGTGCTTTTTTCCAGCTGCAGGCTTAAGGAACCTGCAGAAGACCCCCAAAACCCTGGGTATTTTTCAGCACAGCCTGACTAGTCAGTGGTATACTGGGAGGTGAGCACTGCTAAGATCCACCCCTTCAGGAAGGATGTGCTCTGGGTCTGCTGATACTCTCAGAGCTTTTAAAGCTGGGACAACACAGGCGAAGTGTTTCTTTGCTCTATTTTTGTTTAGTTAACGTGCTTTGGGATCATATATGAAATAAGTGGAGCTGATATTTATGGGTGAAAGTCTGGAATGTGTTTGGAGCAAGGACCAGGGTCTGGCGAGGTTGGTGAACATAGTGAAGGTGCTGCATGCAGGAAGCCTGCAGGGCCAAGCCATCCACCATAGTGACATGGACAATTCAGGCCCAACTGATACTAAGATGTGTGAGGGCAGAACAAGGCTCTGGCAGAGTCTTGAGGGTGCAGGAGGTGTGTAGGCAGCCACTCCTCTGTCACGGTCCTCCAGAGGACTCTGATGCCCTGAATGTATGACAGCATCAGAATTAACCTACACTAGGGCTTCCTATTTCTGTGCCAAGGGATAATCATAATCCTTTCTTGGCATTGTCAAATACAAGCCCCGTAGCACTGAAAACTCTTTTTACAAGCCTATCAATAAACACAGTGTTTGTTAGGACATTCACTAGTGTGAGCGGGCAAAACAAGTAATAGTGCTTAAAATGAGAAATATTTATCAAACTCACTCATTCTTGCATTGTTGAAATAACACTTTTTTCCTGGTTGGAAGGCAGGAAACCTATTTTACCTTCACAAGTCCATTTGGATATCATGCACTATTCACTAGTATCAAGAGAGGTACTGAGATGTGGTGTGTTCCTATGGATCATTTCTTTAAGCAAGATTAGCTGGAACTGCTGCTTTAGAACATCATGCAATGTATATAAAAATGAATTATAAGCAACCCTGCTTCCCATTTCTGCCACCTTGAGCTTAATGCCTAAGCAATGATTATTTCAAAGAGGACATTACTTATTTGAATGTTCTTGGTCATTTTAAGAGATCTATATGGAAAGTTAGTACACGACAGAGTTTGTACTGAGATAGTATGTTGGTTTATATTTATTTTACTCATTTTAGATTAAATCAGTCTACAGATGGAATGCAGTTAAATGATGTGCTCACGAGCATCTCTTCCATGGCCTTCTTCAGCCTACTGACAGGCTGACAGTGTTGGGTCTGGGTAACTGGCAAGGTAGAACCTTTCCAAATGCCAAACTGATCAAATGAATACTGCCTTGGTAGTACACTTCACAGAAAATAATAGCTAAAGAATAGAGCTGTCAGCTAGCATTATGAAAAAGGAAAGCAAAAGAGTATACAAACTTAAAGCAGAATATGAAGTAGCATAAAGACCACAGATCTTTACTATTTTTATTCAAACAGAAATTCTAACTGAAGTTACGTCTTGAATTAGAGAGGTAGGTTGCAAGACAGCCTGTGCATCATCTAGCACCAGCCTAACTTTATTATTGGATAGAGACACTGTTGCCTGCTGCGTATCTATTAGACCATATAGATAATGAGCAAACAGGTTTTACATAGTCATGAGAGTCTCGGGAATTCAAGGTGAAGAACTGAAATGCAAAGACACACACAATCCCCAGATCCTGCAGCAAATCCAGCAAAGTAATGCGGTCATAAAGAGTACATATTTGTCTGAGAGTTCTTGCTGTGGAGTGGGATCCCAAGTCAAGGGCCCAGATAGAGATGGGGAATAAGGCATAAAGCTTCAAGACCTTTTTCACTGAATTTGTGTTTTACATAGAATTCTTGCTCCATTCTACTTATGACTGCAAATAATTCCATATAACAGGATACTCTCATCTGAGCATTTTCCATTTTAAAAATATAAGAAGATACTCCTGAAGAACTGTCGGAAGCATTAATGTTTGATTAATGTTTGTTATCGTTAGTACTGCTGGTATATTAAATGTACAAAGAAAAAAGCTAGGATATATGCCAGTGCTCTGACACACACATGCAGGGCACAGGAGATGTCAGAAAAATGTTAGCATGATTTGTTTTTAGGCATTTCAAAACAAACCCAGTGACAGGAAGGAACTTTTGCATTGTTTCCCATCATCTCTAAGGGAAGCATTAAATACATGTGCTAGTTTCTTAAATTATTTAAAGGAAATAAAATCATCTCTTCTTGCTAAAAGCTTGACAGTAGAATACAATAGATGTGCTCAGGCAAGAGGGGCATGTAAATTCTGCAAACCATCACTGATAGATGTTTCTGGGCAAACAGCCACAAGAGGAAATAGGATTTTTCACTGAGAGCATCTGCCAACAGGAGAACAGTAATCACGTGGCTCTTGATTAAATATAAATATAATGGATGAAATCCACTGTAATTGCTGTGTAGCTATAAGTATTTTTACAAGTATGATTTTAGGTGATTTAACACAGTAGCAGAGAAAATGAACTCCCTTGGAAAATCCACAGTTTCCATTCCCAGGGTATGATATACAGATGGTACAGTACCTGCTTCTGCTGCTGCAGTAATTCTGCAGTCTGCAGCTGTGGTCCAAGATCTGTGCTCTCCGTGGTGGGACGCTGCGAGAAATCTGCCAGCGCAAACACAACATCCTCTTCCTCCTCCTCTCGATCTGCATCATCTGCCTTCTGCTCAGACTGAATGCCAAAGTCTGTGAGGGCCTCAGGGTGCTCGATCTAAAATGCAGGAGATGGGACACGTTGACACTCTTTTGCCATTCACCTCGTGGGACAGAAATCTATTGTAGGGCTAAGGGAAGGGACCATCTTCCCCTGTATCTCTGTGGTGGGATATATTGACCTGTATTCTGTAGGCTACAGGAAATGATCTTTGGGTGATATATGACATGTTGCATATGTGAACACAACATTATGCAGGCCTGCAACATCAATGCAGCTGAGAAGATGGGTGTAATGTATGATTATATCCATCATGCATTAATGAAAAACTATACAAGACACTAGTGTATTGTCTGATGAAGATATGGAGATCAGAAAGTATCCAAATCTAGCGCTTCATTCTCTCTAATGCTTTAGCAAAACACACGACTCCAGTAATGACTGGAGGTGGATTGATTATAAATTAACCAGTCAAAAAATCCAAACAGTGAAAAAATGAAAGCTATTTTGATGTTAGAAGATGAGTTAGTTTACATAGAAGAAAATTAGTACTGATGAAGTAAAGTAGAAGCAAATCATTTCTAAAGAGCTACTCATCTCTTGTTTCTGACTCATACTACTACACCAGATGAAGGTAAAGATGTTCATCTACCCTTTATTTAAGAGTACAAAACACTGGAGTATTCAACTTAAGCATACTCCTACCAGACCTGAAAGGTTACTTGTACTGCCAAATGCAGCAAACACTGAAAAACACTAGGCACGTAAGTACCAGAAATACTGAGAAAAATTACTTAGTTGCCTTAGCAAACATCTTCAGAATTGCATGAACCTGCAAAATAAATCTGTTATTCTCAAGAATCTTGTAGAAAATGTCAGAATGAGCAAACACTTTTTTAAACTTATTTTTTTTTTAGGTAAGATTTCCACAGCAAATAGTAATTCTGGATGTGCAACTCGACACAATTTAGCAGCACCTTTCTTCACAGTGCATGTCGGCTGGCAATCACACCCCTGCTGAGAGATGTGTCAGCTTGGGGATTCCAGGTTGCTATGTACTTCTGAAATTCCTGATCTTAATTTAGTCGTTACTTGGAAAATCACCATGATGACTACTGGCGTACTGCTGCTGACGGTGATAGACGTGTGGAGAAGAGGAACAAACAGGAATGATTCACTCTAAGTTCCCACAAGAAGCTGTATAATTCTCCTGCCAACATGAAAACAGAGCTTCCCTCCATCTGTATTACTGAAGGCTTTGTAAGGAACACACTGTGCACATGATGAGAAAAATGACAGCACCCAACCCATCTAAACAGATTTGACTCCACCAGCTTGCTTTTCTTTCCAAACTTCTTTTCTTTCCAAAAATTATTCAGGAGTCATATCTTTGAGACCTAATTAAATTTTCATTTACTATGAGAGAGTTTTTCAGGACCAGATGTTTGTACTGGTTAGGGCTTTAGATTTAAAAATGGGTGATCTGTAACATTATCATGCCGAATATACTTTAGCACAAGCCAACTTAAGAAAAGCTTCATGCTTAATTTGAAACCTCTTTAAATCTCTGTGTAATTGTAAAGTTGCTGATGCCACATCATATTTAAAGTCTACACTTAAATAAGGGACATCCCAGTACCCCAACACTTGCAACTTCATTGGGTTAATAAGGTGGGACAGTTACCTCTAATATGTCCTCCCCTTCCTCCTCCATTCGCTTGCCTTGCCGCCAATGTTTCAGCAGCCATTTCAGTTTGACATACAGGAGAAAGGTGTCCTGCTTGAAATGCCTGAGTTCTTGCTGCAGCAGACTTTTCTCCTGGCTCCAGGTCTTCTCTTCCAGTTTGTTTTGCAAAGTCAAGCTCTGCACTTCCAAGTCTTTCCTCCGCAGGGTCTGCATATGCTCCTCCTCCAGCTTTAATGGAACGACAGACACCATGTCAATGGGGTGGTGTCCTGGGGCTGTCTCCAGGACTTGTACTTTGTTGGGTGAGAGACACTGAAAGCTCTAATTTTCATCAGTAGTGAGTAGTTATTGAGTTTGGCTCAATAAGTTCCTCAGCAGTTATGACTGTTGAGGAGATTAGAGAACAGCGATAAGCTGTGCTTAGGTAACCATATCCAAGTAACCTGCTGTAGAAGTGGACATCTACTTTAAAGATGCATGAGTTCTCTGTTGCTGCTTAAACATTTTATACCACTCATATTTTCCTCCCTCTCTTGATTGTATCCCTGCAGTAAGTTCCCAGCAGAGCCACCACATCATACTGCTGCACAAATCACCTGCTAAACTCATTTGCAGCCATTCCTACAAGGTGGGACCACAGCTCCCCTTCAGACAACCTGGAATATTATCCTTGCCTCTTCCCTCCCCAGCCACAGACTCATCCTTTCCTCTGTGGCCACATCTCTCTCTGCTTCTGAAAGGACAACGCTTCTGAAGAAACCACATCCAGTACCTCAGATACAACTACTGGTCCCTCACTTCTCACAGTTCATACTTGAAGGCATCTGAATGACTCACAGTAAACAGTTTCTCATTTTGATACAACTAGATCAGGAACATGCAGGAACTGAAGAAACAGGAATTGGCTGCAACTCAGCATTCAACATGTTTCAGTTTCACTACTAGAAGCACCAAGAAAAGCTCATTCTTTGGAGCACACATATAATTACACCTGTTTCAACACAAGGCCACCTGAAACATTATTCTTTAAATGTGACTTCTCCCTCAATATGTCAAAATCTAACCATGGCATGACCTGCGCCCAGTAGCACATGTACAAGTTAGTTATATGACATCTTGTATTCTGCATGGATGAGATAGTGTTTCCACTTCAAACAAGCTGTGGTTCACATTGATCAAGAAAAGGCAGATGGAAAATGAGTACAGAGCCACTGCTTACAGATGCCAGTTTCTACTATTTTCCATTCTGCAGAACAACAGCCTCTCCCTTTGCTGACCAGCTCCATAGATGAAATCTATGAAAGCCACAGTACACTAATGACTACAACGATTTAAACCATAAGAACATACCTTGCAACAAACAACATTCATACAGGAATGAAGAGTACTTAGAGATTCTTCTTCAGGAGCATGGACCTCCTAGCAATTAATACTGCTAAGAAATATATGTTTGATTTTCATGGCAACATTCACATGCTTCTGAAACAGCCTACTGGTCCATACCAGATGGTTTACTAAGGACTCTCCTCCCCTTCAAATCATGTGCTCTGGCATAATGCAAATTTTCAGCATCAATGCTACTATGCCTTAAAAAGTTCCCAATTAAATTAAATGTATTTACAGCAGTTGCTAGCTTAAATGGGTTTAAAATGCAGCTTAAAACAAAACTATAGTAAACTATAACAGCCCAAAAAACATACATGCAACTCCTAATAACACTGATGGAGAATGCTAGCACACTGTACACTGCTAGCACTCATCAATTTGATGTCATTAAACATTGATAAAAATGAAACAGTAAAAAAGGGGCTTATTTTAAATTTAATTTTTACAGGAAGAAATAGATTTTGTGTTGATGCAGGTTCTTCCACCAAAATAAGTTACAGTTAAATACAGCAAAGATATGAGTCATTTCCACCAGAAATCCTGGAAGATGATAAAAAAGGAACAACATTAACAGGATGGGCATAATCTGGAAAAAATGAAGAATCCAGAAGATGCTTTTATTCTTCTATTTCTGCTGGCTGTCAACATGAATATCTAGCTTTGATTTTGCTGCAGTTTTCATTGTTTTTACAAGCTGTTACGATCTAAGTCCCCGTGGTCACAAATTCTTGCAGAAGACCCTGGTGGAGGTAGCTTCATAGAGTATTATGTTTTTTCAATGGATAGCTATTCCAACAGAAAAGAACTTTAAGAGGCAGGCATAACTTCCAAAAAGCTTTCACGGCCAAGGCAACTAGGAAGGAAATCAATTTACTGGTTGCCTTCAAAAGCCTCCACGAGAAGGCTCCTATGGAGATCAACTGGAAATGAAAGCTACTTATGAAAAACCAGAGAGATACCACTTGGATATAATGAGATTAGCTGGCACAAGGAAAAATGCTTTACACTATGCAACAATTACGATGAATTTAGTTTATGAAGTAAATTTAAAAAGAAAACTTCAGTTAAGAGCCAAACAGCCTGCAAAAATTAGATTTTTTTCGCTCTAGGAGCTAGAGATCACAAAACGATTGACTAATCTGTTCCAGCTTTCAAAAGAGCAGGGGGAGCCCATGCAACAAAATATGATTTATTCATCAGTTATAAATAAGAGGGTTGGAAGCATAGGGTACTGAGAAATACAAAAAAGTCCTGATTTGTGTCTCAGTTATGAGTGTGTAACAGCTCCTCTGACTTCAGAGAAGTGCTGGATTTTCTTTGGGCTAGGAGGGGTCAGAATAAGGCACAGAGCCAAACTGTGCTCCCAGAGATCAAACGCACTCAGTTCATGGAGAGCTGAAGGGGCTGATATAATTCCCCATGCAGTATTTCACGTCTCTACCTCGACTTCCCCCACATAGGGGAGGACAAAACTTCTCGCCACCAAGCAAAGTAAGATTCAAAGTGGCAAAATAGGCTTGAGTTTACATTTCCCAACTTCCAGATTCTTCATTTACTCAGATGAGGTCAAACAGGTACAGCCAGCAGGACACAAGTTCCCATGGTCCTGACAAACAAGGTCCATGCCACACATCATGGTCACGCATCTCTCCCAGCAGGCGGGTTTTACATTTACCTGGATGATCCTTTCTGTAAACTTTTCTTGCTCCTCTCGGTGAAGTCTCGTCTCCTGCTCAAGCTGAGCCTGAAGCTCCTGTATCGATACATTCTGTACAGGTAAAACATGGGAATCCCTGAGCTGATCAGCAGGACAAAGGGATAAGTTTAGCAGAAAATGCGTCTCCATGGTGTAAAAAAAAGGAAAAAAGAAAAGAACTGCAGGACAGACATCTGCACAACCCACGGTTATCAATAGTTAAAACCAAAACACAGTGTGCAAATAAATAGCAATGCCCTAAATATGTGTGGGAATTTCCTGTGTGGCTTCTTCTGAAAACTATAGCTGGGATGCTGATGTTACATGTTGGATATTCCCTTCAGGCCTCTACTCTGGGGCTGCACTCAAGTAGCTGAGACAGCGCACCATCCATGACATTTGCCAGATGAGCTCCTATTTACAGGATTACACATTTGGTGGCCTATTTCTTTATAATAATCAAAGCTATAAAAATTTTAACATCTCAACAGAAGATGCATCTAATGCACATATATTGAACCTAATTATTTATTCATTTGCAACACTTCTGATTAGGCAGTTAATGGAATAGCATTTATTAAAACCAGCTAACCATTCTTCAGATACAGGACAGCTCTCTGCACAAGTCGACTTCATTCTGTCATTTCTACTCAAAATAATTACTCCACACATGTCATGGTCATAAGTTGTGTGAGCCTGAGATCTGACCAGAATGCTTAAGTATCTCCCCTTTTCAGGTCCAACACTATTTTAATCTTAATACTTTTAATTTTATGTTCTCGTTAAATTTGGCATCCCATCCACTGCACTTCTGAAAGTTACTTAATTCAAAAATAAAGACCCAAGAAGGCAGAGTCAGACCTTATTATTTATACTATGCTAATTCATCTTGTGGCACTTATATTCCTGATCAGAACTTTCTGTGTCCTTCATTTTGTGTCTCTCACATTGGAGCTAAAATTGATTTGTCTGAACAAAGGTGATGCTTGGCCAGATGCCCTTCCTCTTCACATGTGTGACCATAGAAAACACTACAGTACCAAACTCCTACTTCCCAGAGTAAAGACACTTTTAAAGATGGGATCACTTCAGGCTTCAAAGTGTAATCCCAAACTCTCTGATGGCTGGTGTCCAGCGAGCTCCAACCTCAGCAGCTGCAAGGATGTAATGCAGGTCGTGGGATCGCTCTCGGGTCTGCATTGTCACTTCCCCTCCGGCATCAGCCCCAGCACCCGTCTCCTCTCCCCAGGCACTCCTCCCACTCCACAAGAGCAAAACCAGCTGCTGTCACTGTTCGGGCCACGGCAGCCCTTGCTGGGACACTTTTGGTTATTCAAAAACTATTTGTCACTGGAACAGACGCTCCCCTCCTCCTCTAGGGAAAAAGGAGAAAAGGCAGATGGAAGTATCCCATAAACCACCCACAGGACCATACTCCGCTGAACAATGAAAATCACCCTACATATACTTTCCGGGCCCTGTCAGTTCCTTCTTTACTTTATTCACTTATTGACTTGTGCACGTCTGTTTTGTACCTGAGGAAGAGATGCTTCCAGCCCATTGAAAGGTATACATAAAGTGACCAAGAGCACATTATCTGCCTTATCAATTTCCTCTTATGCCTTGAGGTGTCTGCAGACATTTTGTATCGCACAAGGCCAAAATTTGGTCTCACAAATAATGTGGAAAGAATGGCTTGCAATGGGATTTGCCAGTTTTGCACAATTGTTTGTAAATCATGAGATGGCTACATGCAGGTACATCATTTTAGATTTCTCATCCGATAAAAGAAAAATTACTGTTAACAGAAATTTCTGCATTATTTTATTCTGATGTGGCTTCTTTAGGAAAATGGTAAATAAGAACCTAGCTAATTCAGGTGTACTTTAAAAAAAAGTGCATTTCTTCTTTTTATGAATTCAAAATCAGACAAAATCATGCAAAGTCGATCTGGTGAAAACAGATAAAACATGGCAATGCTATTCTGTTGGCAATAATCACTTAAAAAAATCTTATGTGCCTCCAGAAATAGAAACAGTATGATTCATGTAAAAATGCATATATTGTTAATTTAAAATACGTAGGAAGCATAACCAATCTTAATATAACTTTCCTTACAGTCATAAAACTACACACTTAGACAGTTAGAAATATTATTGCTCTTGGGATTCCTGAAACTGTAATCAGAGCAGCAAAAGTTACCAGGAAGGTAAGGTTTGAATTTTTCACTATTCACACTTATGTTTTCCAGTGAACAATGATTTGATAAAAGATCATTTCTTCTACTTTAGACTAGTATTAATTGGAATCACATAGTTACGTATATATGGACAACACCTTACGTCTGCACAATTAGGGCAAGAAAATGATAAACTCATGCAATTTTTTGATAAACATGCAGTCCATGCAAAGCCAAGTTTCAGAAACTTGGGCGCTGGGATGATGTGATAATTGTTGGAATTACTAGGAAGAGATTAAATACATCATAAAGGCAGATAGACTATTACATGCACACTAGACAGTGAAAATCTTTTTTACAATTGCTTTGCTTCTTTAAGGATGATAGATTTTTATAAGCAGCAAAGTAAATGTGTTGAAAAGCACTTAAAGCGTGACCACAGAGCTGAACACCTTTTGCCTTCCAGTGCAACCTGATGACTCTTCATAGTCCATAATTTCATATAATGTAATTTCTACCAGAAACACTGGGATTAGTACTGCTCAAATCAAGGGAGATAAGGCTGCTTAAGTGCCTAACAGGTTGCTGCTAAACATCTAGACTGTGAACGAAGGTGGTGTAGAAACGTATCATGTGATACTTATATACACAGTGCAGGTACCTGGCATTGCATTGATGGACATCTATATGTGTATGTGTGGATATCAGGCCCCCACCATGTAATCGGCAGGGCGTAGTCTGTGGCACAACTGTGGTTTTGTTTTGGAAAACAACACCGCTATGAAATGGACACAAAAGTTGATAACCTGTTAACTTCCATTCTCTGTCCCTTTGTTCTCACTAATGAATGCGCTACACTAGGAACAGGAATGGAAAACACCCCGAATGTGATGGCCACCACACAATGTACTGACACCACAGAAACAGACACAAACTCATTACAAGACATACAAACACACTATAATGGGAACTACTCCATCACAGCACCACAGAAGCAGCTGCATTTCATCCACAGCTCAACACCAACTGACAATTTCCCATGAATCCAAATTATTGTATTTCCAGATCCACCTCCACTCCCATCCTCTTAGACACGCAGTGCTAAGTCCTGCTGCCGAGTCCTTTTCTCTCACCTGTTATCACTCCAGAAACAAGCTAATCCATGCCGATGTCTTTACCTCATGAGGATGTTCAGAGAAAAGTCATCCACGCTTTGCGGGCTTCATCACCGCTCCCTCATTGCACCACCCTCTTTCTGCCCCTCTCAGCACGTTGAAGGTTTTTCAGGTTACTTTTCAGCTTGCACAATCCCACATTTCTGCCATGACTTGTTTTTGCAATTTTGCCATGCACCATGAGGTACATCTGGGTTTTACTTTGTTTTCTCCATTTTACCATAGCTAATTGCAATCTCAATTTGCCTGCAAACTTAATCAGTTCATATGTAACAACTGTGAACATTAAATTTCATGGAATTTTTCTTTTTAGCCTTTTTTTTTACAGAAGGGCTGGAGGAGACAGGGTAGAAAGATGCTCTCCAGCAATTCCAGGAAGCCAAATGATGAACATTTTATGTCTCTCACCTAATGGTATGTTATAATGCTTTGATATTCGGACCTTACATTTGACCACACAGTCTAAAAACTGCTACTTTTTCACATGTGACAGCTGACCTTTGCATGCGTACAATCAAACACACCAATGACAGGAACTTCCAGTAGCTTTTGTATTACTTTTTACAGGCAATACACATCTAACTGAATTCTCAGAGGCTGTTTCTACAGATGTACTCTTCTTCTCACTCCTTAAAAATAAATGACGTATATTCCATTTGCCAGTGTACAATAGGCAGTTGTGTGGTTAATTATCTGTGCTTATATGATGAGTCTCTGATTTTGGGAAAACACAGAACACTTTACTCCAAGTCTTTGAAAATCCATCTCATTGTATGAATAATACACAGTCTCACCGAGTTCAGTTAGGACTGGGATATCCAGATTTACATCATAAAGGGTCTTTTAAGCCATTATATTGTCAACCTTTACAGAATCTTGCATAGCAAGAAAGAATACAATTCATCAAAGTAAATTATTCTTTTTGCCCCTAATCTTGGTGGGAAGGAATACTGTCAGCACTAGTTTGTCTGTCTTCTTCCAACAACTTTGCATTGAAGGAATAGCGGACACTAAGAGATACAACTTTCTATGCGGTCATTTGTTGGTTTGGGGTTTTTTTCAGAAGAAAGAAAAGTCACAATGTATAAAACATTCACTGTTTCCTTTCTGGGAAAACAAAATCCTAAATCAGGGCAATAGAAAAGAATGTGTAAATTTTCAGCACATGGCTGGGAGCTGCTGCAAAAGCCATCCAGCTGAAAAACTCTCACATGGAATTGTGAAAATTGCACAGAAGGAGCACAGACACTCCCAAACCAGCTAAAAATAGAACATTCAAAATATAGACTGAAATTCTCCTCGTATGTCCATACAGAAGTTTTGATACAAAGCAGGTGGTAAAGTGACTTACCTAACTTGCACATCACTGTATCTGGTTGGTCCACACTTAACCCAGGTATTAACTTAAAGTAATAGATATTTTATATTCCTTATGGGCATGATAAGTAAGGAAACTGGATAAACAGATTAAGGATGGCCTAGAAGAAATTATTCTTCAGTGTTAGCTCCTCTTACTTTATTACCAGACCTTGGGGAAGATTTGCTTTTTAAGACATGCTCTCACCTTCTCTAGCCTATCTGCTTTTATTTTAATTCTCTGGTAACAACTTGTTCCTTTTAAGTGAGTTCACTTCAGTGGCTCTTTTTCCATAAACCGGGAGTGTCAGAGATTTTGTGATATTTTTCTACACAGAAACAAATGTGTAAGTCTTTAAAAGCCACGTATGAAGATAATCCAAATCTGAAATGCAAAGGTGAGTACTTTTGCCTTTGGTGGTATATACTTACTCAGGTAAGGGCAGAACTGATACCCTCTGAAGTAACAATCAGAGCTAGGATATACAGCCCCATTTAAGAACATCAGGTATCAAATACTGCAATAAACTATATTTGGTCATTTGAAAGAGTGAAATCTTTCTTCTCTAGAATGTCTTCTTGTTTCTGAATAAACAGGAGGAGACTGCTTAAGGAAGCTGCCTTTTGTTTACAGATATTCCATTGGTAAAAAGGGTGAAATTCACCAGATGAAAATTATTTACCATTTTTCCCACTGGTTCCCATTTGTTGCCATAGTAATCCTTTGATTTGTGCCGGGTGTTTGCTCCATGAAGCATTGTGTTACCTTTTTTAGTTCCTTCAAGTCTTTTAGTCAGGGCAATTCTCACTTGTTCACTTGCTTTTTCTTTGGATGGGGAATAATGATCTCCCCCTCCCACCATAACCCAGCTCTGCTAAAATCATGAATAATGGATCGAACATCCACCCCAATG